>NC_142441.1:12137500-13387500 GCF_059453495.1 Arachis ipaensis
TTAGACCAAAAAGAAATAAAGAAAGAAACCAGGGAACTGTATAATTCTGCATCACTAAAAAATACAGGTCCTAGCTATGTGTTATGTTATTGCTAACTTGCCAAAGAAGAACCTAAGACAAATCCTGAATGCATATAAGAGGCCATACAGAGACATTCATAAGGAAAGCTATATGCAATTATGTATTAACGAAGTAAATTTTAAAAAGAGTTATCTGAAAATTTTATCACAAGAAGAGATGTACCTGCTCACTATGTTCCTGGGGAAAGTAATGAACAAGACTTCCCACTTGAGGCAAAGAGACAAGAGGGCCAGCACAAGCATGCCACAGTTCTGAATTCAAAGTCTTTCTCACAGAAAAGCAATGTGTTGACCTCGGAGCTCTTCTGCATTTTCTATAAAAGTATTTGGAAATCCATCAGCAAAAGACCTGGAGAACCATAAAATTAGTCAGCTTTTAAATTTTCTTTTCCTAAACGACACATGAAGAAACATCAAAACATAATAAACTATGTTAAGGGGAAGACAAGTAAAGACTAATACACATTGTTAATAAGCCAAAATCTGAAATAAAATGAATGTTCATTCTGTTAAGTTCAGAGCATAGCCAAATGAGAACTGGGGTGAAGTGATGAGCATAGATGGGAAAATGAGAGGGAATAATACACAAGCAGTTCATTGTTTTGCAAGAATTCAGAGAAATTGGGAATGAATTTGTATTTGAACTATAGACTCTTGAGTTTATGGCTTTATGCAGATCAATATATCATTTAATTTATTTTCTATCTTTTATTGTTCATATAAGACATAGTTTCCACTATCACATCAGTGAGACTCAATTCCAATCAAAACCATATACTGTTTCAATATATAAATGGTTGATTTGATGAAAGCTTGTTCATATAATGTAAATTTTAATGTTGTATTTGCTTGCTCTTCTCGGATCAAAGATGCCGAATAGAGTTCATTAAAAAAATAAATGAATAAACTAACATGATTCTTCTAATATGCTAAAGTAAGCTATAGACTTTAGATAGCTTAAAGAACTCCTACAATCAGTTCCTTTTTTCTTTTTTTAATCAAAGCTTCTTTTCATCATATCTGTTAATTAAAAAATATGATTCTTTTTTCTTTTTCTTTTTTTCTTTTTCTTTTTCCTTTTTCTTTTCAAGAAAGCAAAATAAGCTCATCCAAATATTCAATTACCATTGAAATCGCTTGAATAGGAGTCAATACACAATTAATTAATACTTCCCTTAATGAGACCCCAATTCCAGGCAAAATAGCAACCCCAGAAGCTCCAGCAACAATCTTTCACATTGATACTTAAGTTTTTCATTTTGTCAAAATTAACAACAACTAATATAAAATCACAGAAATTAAATCAAATTACATTAATTACAAAAATCACAACAATGCTATAATAATTAAAATCACAAAAATCACAGGGATGGAATTACTAGAAGGGAGAGGCTTATGACGGTGATGAAGAACGAGAAAGACGGTGACGCTCTCTGGAACGCACAAGATGGTGACGCTCTCTGATGCTTCTCCTCGGCTGGATGAGGCGCGCGCGAAAGCTGCAGTGACCTTGGCAAGGCGCCGTGAAGGAAGCTTCTTTGTCTTCTTTACCGAGAAAGCTTCTTTGTCTCCTACTGGGAGTACACCTGCAGCTGAAGCAAGCAACACTGCCAATGAAGCACCCCAAGTGGTTAAAGCTCCTCCTAGTGCAGGTATCTAAAATCCTCCTCATGTGGCTGTTACAGACAACTTTTCACCACCAGTGGCTGCACCCCAAGCTACCGAGATTGACTTATCCCAACCAAACTATGGTGGAACACAAGACGAGGTAAAAATTCTTCCTACCATTTGTTTTTTACTTTTTTGTCATTGCTCCTTGTTCACACTAATTCAAACTAGTTTCCTAACTTTACTCAGGCACAACCACCAACAACAAAAAGGCTACATAAATTACCAACTAAAAGGAGGAACTCACCACTACCAGTAACTGCTTCTGTTGATCCCATGCAAGGAACAAGTGCAGCAACATCTTTTAGATTAGCAAATTTTCTGAAGTTTGTTCCAACTATAGGATTCAAAGCACCAAGGAAGAAAACCACTAAATAATTGGATGTACTAGTTGCTGATGTTTGATTACATATGGAATTTGAGAATTAGTTTTTTTTTTGGGTTATTTCCGTTCAAGAATAGTACATAACCAGACTGTATGGTTCTTTACTTTTGGTAGTAAATACTTTAGAATCCTTTAAACTTGGAGATCTTCTTGTGTTTCTTTCTGGTGGCTGTATTATAGTGTTTATCATTATGTGGTCTATTGACAGTGTGTTACATTGACAATGTATTAATTATAATTAAAATCTGCTATCAGTTTACTTGTTCTATTCATTCAGTTTGGTTATTATTTTTGTAATCTATCTACACAAACCACACCAATAATCCAAGGAGTGCCCGTAAATTCATAAACAAATACTTTCAAACACAATTGTTGCATTTTTACCATCACAATTCACAACTAAGACAACAACTAACAAAGAAAAAAAAGCAGCAATCCTAACATTTGTATTATATATTTTATGGGTCCTTAATTCAGCCTCCAAATTGCCGATCCTCAAAGCAAAACTGACGCTCACTTCTTCATTGTTATATGCTGTAGCGCTTTTCAATTTCCCATTATCATCTTCTACAACGCCTGCCCATCGAAAAAATTTACACCATCTTTTTTCATTACTCTGTTAGCAGCAAATTTAACAGTTAGCATAAAAAAACTCGACAACAATTCTTAAAGACGCACTCACGTTGTAATTCGAGCATCCGAAGAAGGATTTATTTGGGTGGGTATCCGTTCCAGACCATCGGAGCACAGGACGTTTCCTACACCCACACCGCTCTGGCACTCGCGAGGCTCTACTCCGACTTGACGTCCTTGTCGTTGATCGAATAAAACTCCAGTCTCCTTCATTTGCACGTCCAACCATCATTCTAACCAGCATAGCAACTTGGGTGCGCTACTTCTGTAGTTAGGGTTAAAAGGGGATCGGGACCACATTGGGTTAAACACTTTCAATTTCCATGTCATGTAACCGTTAGCCACTCCAGCCTAGCAATCATTTGCCAGGACACTCTCGCCGAAAAGCAGCTTAGACGGAAAAATGGAAAAGGACCAACTTGGTGTATTTTTTTTCAATCTCGATAACATAAGTAGTGCAATTAGGAAGTCAGGACCAAATCGGTACATTTCGTGAATCTCAGGGATCAATTTGGGATTTAACTCCATATTTTATATAGGATTTAGCTAATATGTGTCTTTAGAGCACATGATAAACTTACCATTTTTTTTTTCAAAGGTAAAAGTCATTCATTAAAAGGCAAATGAATAGAGTGTTCAAACAGGAACGAACTAAAGAATTGGGAATCTCCCATTAACATTCAACATTAGGAATAAAGAAAATGCTAACAACTTGAAGAGTACACTTGAGACGCGATCCAATTACAACCAAGTTATCACTCCGTTGGTCAAGGGTCTCCAAAATTTGCATTTCTCCATCCAATTCATGCGCTAATTTTGCTGCAACTGTCCAAATCTTCACCGTCGGTGTCTGCATTTTCTCAAAAGTGATGAGGTTTTTGGATTTCCAGCATCCCCAGCAAATAATCGCCGCTATGTCAAGCTTCTTCCTTCTCTCTGCATCTCTATTTAGCGCAACCATTAATCTGAACCACCAATCAAAGAAGGTGCCAGGTACAGTCGGAAGAGGCACGACGGTGCTCAAGGCGTGCTACAGTTTGACATTCCACGAGGCAATGGCAGACCGATTCAACTTGTTTGCAGCACGGGCAAATAGTAGTTGTGGTTGGGAATCGTTGGTGTAGCTTCTCCATCATGAACAGACTCTCATGTAGTGCTTTTTGGATAAAATTTTTTATTTTATTTTGAATTTTCAGCCTCCAAAGTCCATTTCAAACTGAGTTCTGTTGCATATATGGAGAGGGCGTAGATTAACACTAACATGAAGAAATTAGTAAGCAATTTTATACATGATAAACATATC
This sequence comes from Arachis ipaensis, assembly GCF_059453495.1. Classification (NCBI taxonomy): domain Eukaryota; kingdom Viridiplantae; phylum Streptophyta; class Magnoliopsida; order Fabales; family Fabaceae; genus Arachis; species Arachis ipaensis. The sequence goes on from NC_142441.1 coordinate 12,141,571, forward strand.
ATTAATAGAAGGTTTTAATTTTTTTATTTAATAGATATAAAACAAATGCATTGAAAATCTAAGTTTTTTGTATTTTTAATAAAAAAAATTTCAATTTGTAATCTTAACCTATGTTCTTAGAGCACATGATAAATAAAACTAATTTATACATTATAAATTGTTATTATAGTTGAACTACAATTAAATTAATTAAATTATTTTTTTTGGTGGAAAGAGAGGGCAAAGTCCCAAAACAAAAAACACAAACTAACAGAAAGATCTTGTCCTTTCTTAGCAAGTAAATCTGCTACCATATTTCCTTCACGAAGAGTATGATTCCACACTACATTTTGAAGACGTCGGGCAAGAATCCTAATATCATCAATGAGCATGTTGCACGGGTGGACAGAAGAACAACCTTCTTTTATGAAGTTAATTGCCGTCCAAGAGTCTGACTCCACTACAATTTTTTGAAACCCATTTGCATTTGCAATTTGAAGTCCTTTAATAACAGCCCATAACTCAACATGAGTTATAGAGAAATTTCTAATATTGCAAGAGAAACCCATCACAAATATGCCTAGGTGGTCTCTAAACACACCTCCACAAGTTGCATTGCTATTTTGGGCATACAAAGACCCATCAACATTTAGTTTGAGGTAATGTTCTGGAGGGGGTTCCACCGAATTAGACGCTCGGATCTCACCTGCTGATTCTTGTGGTGAGACCATTGAGTCTCAAGATTTATGATCTCTTCACTTCTAGCTTTTATTGACAGGGAGACAGTGGCTAGTTGAATATGCTTTCCTTCAAAGATTAACTTATTACGCGAGAACCAAAGAGCTGAGATGGCTACTCCAAACAAGCAAATACCACTCATCCTTCTCTGAAATGTTGCTGCAAATTCAATCCCTAGTATTCAGGTTGAAGAAATCATGTATTCCTCTTTGTCTTAGAAGCCGATACCAAACATCCTTAGCAAAGGGACAATCTCTCAATACATGTAAAGTTGTTTCTTTGGCATTGTTGCATCTTGGACAATCAGCTGTGTTAGTTAAATGTCTTCTTGCTCTCTCTGTATTCATTAGGATTGCTTGGTGAGCAACTAACCAGAGAAAGGTGCGGATATGTTCTGGACCTTTCCAATTCCAGATAAGTTTGAAAACTCGATCTGGAGGAGACTGAACCTCAGTGATAGACTTGTAGGTCGATTTCAGGCTGAAACACCCGTCATGTGTGTTTGCCCAAGCAATGCAATCCGCTTCTTTCCACGGAGATGGGGGTGCCATGGCCATGATCCTTGTAACCATTGACTCTGGAAGCCATTCCTTTAGCTTATCTTCATCCCATGCCCCTGACACATTAAGGAAGTCTATTAGAGATGATTCTAATTCACCAAGAAAAATTACCTGAGTGGTGTGTTGTTGCAAGCTGTCCAAATTAGGCACCCAATTGTGCTCCCAAAATTTAATTTGAGATCCATCTCCGATATGCCAAATAGAGTTCTTTTCGACATCATGCCAAGCGGATACAATCCCTTTCCACAGATTTGACATGCTACTCTTCCTATTGACTCTCGAGAGGATGTCACTACCGCACTTGTACTTGGATCTTAGCACTCTGGCCCAAAGGGAGTCTTTATTTGCAACAAGACCCCATCCTAATTTCATCATAAAGGAGTGATTAACATCCTTAGCATGTTTCAATCCTAGGCCCCCCGAGACCTTTGGTTTGTTGATCCTATCCCAACTTAGGAGATGAACTTTCTTGGTCTGCTCTGTGTCGCTCCAAAGAAAATTCCTGCATTTACGATCAATCAAATTACAAGTATATGTGGGTAAAATAGCAGTTTGCATAGTATAACTAAGAAGAGAAAAAAGAACAGATTTCACCAAAGTTGTTCTTCCTGCTAGAGACAGGACAGAGGCTTTCCAGTTGTTGAGTCAAGAATTCATCTTGTTAATGACATTCTTGTATGTATCCTTAGAAACTTTGGAATGTAATATAGGAACCCCAAGATATTTACCCAAATCATCAGTCCTAGAAAAATTTAAAGTGTTGCTAATCTCCTCTCTTATAGTATGACCCACATTATTAGAGAAGAAAATTCGTGTCTTTTCGTTGTCAACTTTTTACCAGAACTTTTACAAAATTCTTCCAGCACTTTATTAATAATTTCTGCTTGTCGCACATCCGCCTCCGCGAACAAAATCAAGTCATCAGCAAAACATAGATGAGATAAGGCCGGCCCGTCTTTATTTAGCTTGATAGGTTTCCAAAATTGATGATCACAAGTTGCGCTAATAAGTTGGGATAACCTTTCTATACAGAGCACAAAAATATAGGGGAAAAGGAGGTCACCTTGCCGGATCCTTCTAGAGGGGATGAACTCCTCTAAGGCCTCTCCATTCCATAGAACCCTCATTTTTGCAGTTGTGATACAATTGCAGACCAAGTTAATAAAGAGCAGAGGTAAGCCAATGTCCGAAAGAGTGTCCCTGATGAAACTCCATTTAATTCTGTCATATGCTTTTTCCAGATCAATTTTAATAGCCATCCATCCTTTCATGCCTTTTTTGCCTCGCATGGAGTGGATAACTTCCTGGGTGATGATAATATTGTCTGAGGTGTGTCTTCCAGGGACAAAGCTTGCCTGAGTAGGCTTTACCAATTTTTCCATAACCTGTCGAAGCCTATTTGTCAGGATTTTGGTAATAATTTTATACGACACATTGCATAAACTGATGGGTCTCATCTACTTGAGGTTCGTGACCGGCTCAACCATAGTGATTAGCGTTATCAAGGTCTCATTGAGCTTGCCAATGTCCTGAGGGTTCCTGAATATATTTTCAACTAGCCTGCATAGATCTAGTCCCACTATGTTCCATTTACTTTGGTAGAAGATTGCTTGAATGCCATCTCTCCCGGGGGCTTTGAGGCTGCTCATGCTAAAGACAACATTTTTAATTTCTTGAGGCATCACAAAGCTACCAATACGCTACATATCATCATTAGACAAGGTAGGAAAACCATTATTAAGAATAAAAGGATAATCTAGTAAGTTATAAAAAAAAGGCAAGAATATAAGGATGTAGCCATATTTTCAAGAATGGATAAATCAGAAATCCAAACACCATCATCATTTTGTAAGGATACAATTTTATTTCTTCTTCTTCGAGCCATGGTTGATCCGTGAAAAATATTTAGTATTTCTATCTCCCATGTCAATCCATTTGCATCTTGCTTTTTGGTACCAAAGTATCTCTTCTTGATTGAGAATATTCTCATATTCTTTCCAAAGTCTCTCTTGAAGTTCTTCAAGGAAACGGTTGCTGTTAGAATTGAGGTTCGAAGTTATGCCTTGAAGCCGCCTAAGAATCTTACTTTTACTTCTTTGGATATTTCCAAAGACATTATGATTCCAAGTCTTGAGGGTCTCCTGAAAATCATTAACTCCATTAGCCCAAAAGTTTTGAATCTTCCAATTTGTACGCACCATATTCTCAAAGTCAGGATGTGTTAGCCACGCCGCCAAGAATCTAAAAGGCCTCCTCCTTCTATTTGGAGGAGTAGTAGGAGCAGCTGGAGGAGAAGGAGGCAGTGGTCAAATTTAAACATAGGGAGATGCTTAATTCTGGCATCTGGAAACAGAATATGCCAATCAAGATTGCTCAAACTCTGATCTAACCTTTCTACTAGACTTCCTCTTTTCCAAGTAAAAGGCTACCCAGAATACCCGAGATCAATCAGGCCACATTCAGAAAGGCAGTTTCGGAAGTCAGGGCATGCTCTTCGATTATTATCAGTGGAACCCCCTTTCCTCTCAAAATCATGGAGTATAGCATTGAAGTCCCCTAACAAACACCAAGGCATACTATTACATGTATTTAGAGCGCATAAATAATTCCAGAGCTCCTTGCGAAAATTTCTATTTGGACTACCATACACAGCAGTAAAAGTCCAAGGCGCAATGTCTCTCCCAGTTATCTTCATGTGTATAAATTGCATATGGTGGTGTAGAATATCAACCTTCCAGGCTCCAGTATCCCATAGGCACCATATACCACCCGAAAAGCCTCTCGCCTCTTTAATAAAACACCTGTCAAACCCAATTTTTTTCTAATTTTATGTTCTCTGTCACCACTGACATGGGTCTCTAAAAGAACAATAAAAGTTGCTTCATACTCTTTTTTAATCTCTCTAATAAGGGTAGGAAAGGATTTACAGCCCACACCTCTACAATTCCAGACAATCAAATTCATTATAAACAAGGATGAGAAAAAAAAAAAGAAGTTATTAGAGACCCACCTTACTCCTGGGTGTTAACCCTTCCGGTAGCATTGATCCTTTCCGGATTAATCCGAACTCCTTCCATATGGTGCATGCTGGATTCACCTATGTGGATATTTGGTGGCTTATCTAGCAGCATCTTACTTTTCTGGCCCCCTTCCCCCATCTCTGACGTCTCCTCATCTTGCCGAAAAAAGGGGTTTTGATTGAGAAAATTGTTTCTAACCACAAAGGTTTCTAGAAAGTTTTTTGCCATCTTTGAAGTTTCGAAGCCTCCCTTTGCTCCTTTTGGATTCTCCTCAAATCTTTCAACATCTCTCTTTCCATGGCCTCTTTTTCGTTATTTCTGGAAGCAAAACGTGGCACCATAGCAAGCTCCTTTGACTTATCATTCAAACTAGTTGATGGATCTCCTACCTTATTTTTATTTTTGGCAATCTTATTTGAAGGGTTAGGCCCATTTTTTGAAGAAGGCCCTTTTTTGTTAGCTTGTGAATTTTTTCCTGCTCCTGGCCTGAGGATTTTTCTTTGAATATGGTTCACCACAATTTGATTCTTGTGGGCTTTTTGGATATCTTTTTCTTTTAGCCCAATATGCATGTCTTCACAATGGGAAGGCTCTTCATGCATCACGTTATTATGCTCCACATTAATGTCTTCAAAATCTTCCTCATTTAAAGCATCAAATCTGGAACCATTCTCCATGGGTTGGCTGTTATTAGTATTCTTCCTTTCCATACTAGTGTGAGTTTCCTTATTTAAGGATGATCCCTTAATTCTCGCCGCACTATTTTCATGTTTCCTTCTTACTTGCCTTCTTACCAACATCCACGGGCCAAATTCTGGCGGGTTTTGGTTATTTTTTTTGAAAGATTTAATTCCGAAACTACTCCTTGATTGTTGCTTGGTTCATGATCAACACCGGAAACCTGAGTTGTTTCAGTACCTTTCATCTCAGCGACGGTGTTAACTTCTATTCCTCCCATCTCTTCCGCGGTGTTATTTTCATGGTGATTGTTGTCATTACTAACAGGGGATTCAAGGCAATGTTCTGCCCTATGACCATATCTTCCACAAGAGAAACAGATGAGGTGTAAACCTTCATACTCAATATTGAGAGTAGTTTCTGGGACAGAGATTTTGGGCACCAGCTTTTTTGATCGATTTCCACGCATATTCTAGCAAATTTTCCGCGAGAGTGAATAGACGTTGTACGATCAATCTTTAACATGGTTTCGATAGCAGAACCAACTCTTGATAGAAAACGATGATTATAATTCAATAGGTAGATTAGGAATACGGATCCATGCTGCAATTTTTTTGACTACATTTTCGGATGAGAGGAAGAAAGGTCTCCATCTTTGGACAATAAGGTAGTGGCCCACGATCATCCATGGTCCTCCAGTAAGTGCATGTGAATAGTCTTCCTCCTCTGAAAAATGAACAAGATAATAATCACGATCCATATCAATAACATTGATCTTACCTTTTCTGACCTAATCTCTATTGAGACGTTGTTCCAGAATTTCAAGATGGACTCTCTTCCCCATGACTTTAACGATCAACGCCGCGTGCCAAGGTTTGTACCATTCGTCAAATTCTTCTTTAGAAACATGGATCACCGGACATGGATTAAAGGGCTTATCTCCTTTCGGCACCTCCTCTTCATACTTGTACCACCGGTCTTCGGGGTCCGATGCATCTTCATCAACATCATCAAGAGCCTCAACCATGGGACCAGCTGGAGTCAATAATGAGTCCTTGTAGGATGCCTTAAGAGTAGGTATGATCTCAGGGATATTTTCTACACTCATATCCATACTTTTTCTGGGTTGATTTAGATCAACTTCATCACGGCTTTTGACCTTTTCAGTACTTCTTTGCATAAGATCCTCCACTTGTGGAGGAATCCTAAGAGAGCGTTCTAGATTTTCCATTTACTTCCTATAGTAGGATATTGTAAAAGAGTTGAATAAATCGTCTCTTGTTAAATTAATTAAATTATTAAACTAATAAATTAGTAGTTAGAGTAGTTTGGTGAATAGTTTGATTTTTAAAACCTTAATTAATGCTAATTGAGTACAAAAATTTTAAGCTTTATGAATTTTATTTTCTCAATAAACGACGTTTTAATAAAAGATTGAGAATATTTAGTTTGCATTTTTATGTTTTAGTATTTTTTTAAAATTTTTATAAAAAAATAATAAATAAAAATAAAAAATAAAATTTAAATTTTTTTATAAAATTAAAAGAATTAAAAAATAAAATAAAATATATACAAAATTATATTTATTTTTTTATATATTTTAATAAAATTTTAGGATAATATTCAATTATTAAATTTTATAGTGTTTTTTAAAATTTTGGAAGCAGACTATAAGCATGGCCCAGAATTAATACGCCGTTTTTTTTAATTAAAGAAACACAAAATGTAAAAGCCTTAGAATAGCCTCGGACTCCATCTCTTCACGTCTCTACAGTTAGTCCGTTATTCTTCTTCGTTTTTGCAGAGTCATAGCGTCGCCACCGCTGTTGCAAGAGCCTCTTTTGTTCTCGCTGTGAAAGGTGCACAATGTGTCCCTATCTGTTATGTTCAATATTTTGAAAATTGGTTTGAACCGATCGAAACAAAAACTGTTGGCAAACACGGTTTGGACAGAAGACAAAACCATCAAATTTAAAAATTGAAGTTGGATCGCCAAACCGGCCAGAAACTAGACTGTTGAATCGAACCGTGACCCAGTCGGTTTTTGAAATTTGGCAAAAAAACGCTGCGTTTTCCTTTCAGCAGCTGAAAGGAACCCTAGTCAATGAGTCACCCACAGACCCACTCACCCCTCTGACCCACTATCGATCCTCCAGCCCTCCACTCTCACCTCTCGCTCTCAGTAGTCAGTTCTCACGTCTCCAGTCTCCACCTCGAGCTTCCGGCAGAGAAGAGAACTCGAACGCAGCTTGGAGGAAGCACCGAAGCAGCCCTCCATCTCGTCGCCGTTCTTCAACGTCCAGCCACCGCCGCCGTCCGCATTGCTACAGCTTCGGCTCAACGTCGCCCTTGTTCGCCGCGCGGCAGCCTCGTTTTTGTTCAAGCTTCTGCCTCTGTTTTTTGGCCAACCCTTGTTCTGCCCTTTTTGGCCAACTCTTGCTCTGCCCTTGTTCGAGCTGCTTAGCCCTCTGCTCAGCCCTCTACGCCGCGTGTTCGAGCCTCTGTTCCGCCGCCTTTCAGCCACCGTTCCGCCGTTGTTCAGCCTCCGTTCAGCCATTTCTGTCGCGTTTTAAAGCCCCTCCCTCTCCCTGTACTGTTTGAATTCCAGGACTGCTCCATCCTAGGGTGATTTTTTTTCCTTCTTCTTATTCTTTCTTGTATTAATTATTCAGTTATTGTTTTATTTTATTGTTGTTTTCATTATTAGTATGTTTTTCTAGTTCTTATTTTGTTGTTGGTTTGCTGTAGTTTAAAATTTTAATTGTTCTTGTTATTTTGATTCAGTTTTAATTGATCTTTTTCTTAATTTGTTAATTTGATAAATTATTATTTTGGTGTTGTTCTTGACCTTTTGATTGTTATATTGTGTTTTGCTGTTGTTGATTTAATAAATTGTTCATTGAGTGGAAGATGAAAACCTGCCATGCTAAAACTGCTCCTGCCATGTTAAACCTACCATGTTAAAACTGCTCCTATTGGTTTAGTATGGCTCAATCCCTGCTTCCAAAGAGATTCTACCACCATGCTTGGACCTTCTCTCTAAGGTTGGCCCTGTGATGATTATGGATGTAAATCTTGTGACCCACTTTAGAAATTAACTTTTCAGTTTCTTTTTTAAATTGAATGTCGAAATTTTGTTTGTTGATGTGTGAATATATTCTTTCATATTCCTCACTAAGTCGTAGTGATCTGTATGCCTTTGATCCCATAGCCTTTGTTAGTTATTGTTGCATATTGGTAGATAGAAGGCATCAAATTTTGTGACATATGGTAGTAACTAGTAAGTAGAGTAGTTTATTCGTTTCTTTTCTTTTAGAGATATGTCAGATAGAACAATGTATATACTTTTGAAAACCAAATTGTTTCTTTTGAACCAAAATTTGGGTGATTACTCTTTTCTAAATATGCAAGCAATTCTGTCTAGTTGGCTATGAAAGCTTTCATTTTCTTTCTAGTATTAGTTCATGTTGTAAATGACCTTGTTTTGCAAACAAAACAGTTGTGAAGTTACTGTGAAACGGTGGCGTGGAATAGTCTCTCGCTCTTTCTCTAATTTATTTTCTATTTTTTACTTTGGAAAAAAAAACATATTAGGTATTTCCTTTGATTGGAATGTAGAAGATAATACATCTTTCTATGGTTTTATTCTTTATTGTAACAAATTTTGAATAATTGTTGTTAGTTAATATGGGAACCTTGCTGTTAGTTATTTTATTTATTATTTTATTATAAATGCGGTTATTTCGGTTGAACTACGGTTGAACCGGTTGGACAAATAAACCAGTAACTAGAACGGTTCAATGACCGGTTCGGTTTTCAGAACCTTGGTTATGTTGTTCTTTTCATCCTGTCCTATTTAATCTCTCATTGTTAATGGGCAACGAGGGTGTTTGGTGCAATAATTTTATTAGGGCGTCTAAGTCTGGTGTTTCTGTCTTTAGATAAAGCTTGATTTTATTCTACCACTTATATTCATCAAGCTTAATCTTGGAACTGCATGATGTTGTTGGATGAGAGTGAGTTTGATGTCCACTTGAAGCTTTGGGTGCTTCGAATTCCTTGCCAACATTGCAAACTCGCCACTCGAATACTCAATGGGTATTCCCCCAATTCTCTCTCTGTCTCTTCATTTGTGTGTGTGTGTGTGTGTTTTTTGTGTTTGTGTATTTGTACGTTTTGCAGCTTTTTTATATTCCAAATTAGAATTTGAGTTTGGTTCGTTGTGATTGTGCAGTTACATGCTTGATAAGCCCCGGGTTAAACCCATCACTGAGGACCTGACATCTCGTAAAAACCGTTACATTATTCTCTCCGAGAAAGTTCAGAACCAAGGTATGAATCTATGTTTTAGGCAATGAATGAGTTGAAATTCTGCACTGATGTTTAGGTATGAGCTTGTGAATATATATAATTTGTGTTCATGAAAAATGATTATGAATTGTATTTGTTTTGCACTATCTAATAATGAATTTTGGTGAACTTCTTATTGCTGACTTGATTTGGATGTGGAGCAGATTTATCCGATATTCCGAAGGAAAAACTCGATGAGCTTAAGGGCTTGTGTGAGATTGAAGTTGTGCCTTACTCATTAACATTAGGGTATTCATATTGGAGTGCTGGTGAGTGCCACTGTTCTCTTGAAGCATGCTGCATAGGCTATGGCAATTATTACATGGGCCATGGTTCAAAAAACTCTTTATTAGGACTACATTAATCAGATATTAAACAATTAAAATTTTTTGTACTTCAAATTCGCTATCAAATATCATCTCTTAAGTATTGGCATACCAAGTTTGCATGGACCAATTCTTTCCTTTCCGATCTGATTTCTGAAAAACATGCACTTTTACATTTATGCTAGGTAATGTTTTCACAGGATCAGCATTCATACGATGCTCTCTTTGTAATGATTGAATTGTTTTATATGTTGCCCCTTTCTTTCTTCCTGCTCATGTTTATGACCACCTGACAAATATCTTTGTTGATAGATCACGTGCTTAAGCAGATACTGCCTGCTGGATTTGAGGTTCCCTCATCCTTTGAAACAATAGTTAAGTATTTATTTCATTTTTTTCCCTGGTATCTTCTTGTATGGCTATATTACTATAATGATTCTGATTCTGATTCTACTGTTCTTTGATGTGTGTATATCCATCCAATTTTGCATGTTCTTTGAAATGAGCTAAAAGCATATTCTTTTTTAGTTGTTAAACATTTATTCTTTCAGGGTGGGGTTGTAACTTCTTAAATTTTATTAGTTGGTCAGTCACTAATGCTAAGCTAACATTTGTCCTACTAATGCAGGTCAAATTGCCCATTTAAACTTACACGAGGAATTACTTCCCTACAAAGATGTTATTGCAAAGGTTATTTTTGATGTATGTTTTCTTACTTCCGGCTTTAGTTTTAGCTTTTACTTTTCAGTTACTTTTTCTATTTACATCCACTAGATGAAATAGTTACACTTAATTGTTAGATACTTCTGCCCTTTTCATCTTCTTTGGGAATAGCACTTTTGTTAGATACTTTTGTTTAGGTATATGAACATAATGCTTGCTGCAGTATCAAAGTTATGAAATTTATGATGCATCCTTTCTAGGTAACATTTTTCTATTTTGAAAAGTAGGCTTTGAATCCTCTGTTCTATTGGATGTGATGGCCTTATTTTATTGCTGCTGTCTTCATATCTCTGTGTTGCTTCATGCTTATATGAAGCAAACTGAATTTTTATTTTTACCAACAATGGATAATACAATAATGTCTGTTTGTATGTTTGAATGGCATGGCCTTTGTGACATAGACGTCCATTCAGTTATTCATCCACAAACTCGGTCTTTATAGTGTCAAGCATATTGTTTTATTTATACATATTTCTCCTATTATTGTTCATGTTTTAGCTATTTATGCAGAAAAACTATCCAAGAATCAAAACCGTTGTTAATAAAGTGGGAACTATTACAAATGAATTTCGTGTTCCAGAATTTGAAGTTTTAGCAGGAGAACATGATATGGTTACAGAAGTGAAGCAATATGGTGCCACTTTTAAGCTTGATTACAGTTTGGTTTATTGGAATTCTAGATTGGAACATGAACATAAAAGATTGGTTTCTCTGTTCCAACCTGGAGAGATCATTTGCGATATGTTTGCGGGTATAGGTCCTTTTGCAATTCCTGCAGCCCAAAAAGGATGCCTAGTCTATGCAAATGATTTGAATCCAGATAGCATTCACTATCTGAGGATCAATGCTAAAGTCAACAAGGTCGAAGATCGCATATATGCATACAACACAGATGCTAGAAAATTCATCTCCCAGCTGATGGAGGTGCCAACTTCTGAGGTTAAATTAGAATGTAATGTTCCAAGTCTGAATACATGTGAGTCATGCAACACAAAAGATGATGTTGAAACAAGTGTAGAAACTGCCTTGCTAATTGGTAATATCTTTACAGGATATAACTGCAAATACTGGTTTGATATCTTAACATGTTACCTAACACTGATATTTTTCTTGCAGTTGATAGAAAGGGCATAGGAGATCACAATAACAACAGTTTAGAGGATGTAGAATGTTCATCAAAGCATGATGATACATCTGTAACTTCTGCTAAGAGATCTTCTAGTAGTTCCCATGAAGGTATTCTTGATACCACTGTGACACCCCAGGATATCACTAGTACAGTGGCTACCTGATCTTATAGTCTCAAAATAATTCTGCAATTTCTGTTCTGGAAATAAAGAAATTTAACCTTGTTGAACAGTGCCCTTTCTTAGTGAGAAACAAAGTATTCAAAATACTCTGTAAGATTGAAATTAAAGCCTGATAAAGTTGTTTTTGTTTACAGAGAATGGAAAGACTCATGGAACTGATAGCTTTGAAGGTAGTGGGAAAAGAGGAAGCCAAAACAAGAGAATGAGAGGTTCCGAGTTCACTGACACAAAAACTTGGGAGCATATTGACCACGTAATAATGAACCTACCAGCATCAGCTGTTCAGTTTCTAGGTACAGATGGAGTGATGTCGTTGGACATAATGTAACTTATTTTTTTAAAGGAACTTTCGTGCAAGACTCTTGTTGTCTTCCTATGCTAGGAGTTTCGTAACTCATTCTTTGCTTTGCAAAAAACTCTCATTATCTTTGAGATTTATTGGCAGATATCTGACTTAAAAAAAATGTTCTGCCAGATGTATTTAGGGGATTAATCCAGAGGAAATATTGGAAAGGAAATCTACCATGGGTCCACTGCTATTGCTTCATTAGAGCAACTGAAACTCCAGAGACGATAATAGCTGTGAGTTCCTTCTACTAATGGTATTTCCCATTTTCTTTTTCCTATGTTTGGTAAGAATATCAATGATTTCACTGACTTGTGGTATTTGTTTTGCCCATTCGGGTGGCTTAGGAGCCTGGATTTTGTAAGAAGTTCAGTGGACACTGATCAAACTCTTACTTCACTTAGACAGTTAATTTTGAACTTAATTTCGCAGGTGGTAGAGTCTGCTTTGAGTGCCTGTATACAAGAACCAATATTTGATCGGGTTAGGGATGTAGCTCCAAACAAGGTATCAGTATTCAGTACTATAGATCACTGCTATTCTTCTATTTGATTTGTGTTTGTAGAAACTATAAAATATCTGTATTCATGGTCTTTTTCTGTTTACTTTGCAGGCAATGTTTTGTTTAAGCTTCAGGTTGCCAGAAGCATGCTGTAGGGAAGATGATCAATAACAAGAGCATGCTTTCTTGATGCTGCTGAAGAGATATTAGCTTTGAGTGATTTATTACTCTAGTTCTTCGGGTGTAACAGGGCCATGCCATGCTATCTGACTCAGAAAAGCGTAGTTAAAAGTGAAAATCAGCAAAATGGAATAGGTCACTCTTCAAATTGTTTCCTTTTCCTCTTTTCCCTCTTCACACACACACACACACACACACACACTAACTAACTAACTAACTATAGGGGCTTGTTGATTCTTCTAGAAAGAAGTTCTTAGCTTGCCTAATCATATGTTGTGATGAATTGGTGACTGTTTTTGAGCAATGATTAAAGCTGTAGATATTTCCCCAGTTATATGAGAGTTAGTATTTTACAGCATCCTACTTTAAGTTCTCAAGCTTTCCTTTGTGCTTGATAAACAATGTTGGGATTTAAGTTCGGGCAGTGTTTTACTTAATTATTATGCTCTGTTGTGTTTCCAACGCTATTGCCCTTTCTTATTATTAGGAAAGTTGGAGTTTTTGTTCTTGGAAGTTATATGAGAACACTTATCTCCATACTATGCAGCTTTGTCTTTGGTAGTTATTGCTCTCAATTTGGAATTATGTGCTGTCAAGGACCAAAAAAGAAAAGAAATTACGAGTAATTATCAAGTTTAAGCAAATAAAACTTTCACAACTTATCTTAGCCACTATCTCCGATGAAAAGAAGCCTAGCAAAAAGGAGTAATATCTTATTATCTCATATTGCTTTATTTCTTTCGGCTGAAAAAATATATAACTAAATCTTACTTGGTATGCATACTCTGCTAATGGAGGATTAGATTTTGAAGCAGGTTAAATATTTAAGTGGTCTCAATTGATTCAGATGAAAATGCAAAATAATAAGAAAGGAGAAATCAAAGATGTGAGAACATAGTGGATTATACAAGTAGACTAGTTTATACTTGGTTTATCTTAGTCTATTAATCAGAAGCTCCAATTCAAAATGTCATGCATGCTTTTAATGATTAGTTGTTGATTCGTTAATTGTTGCAATTGGCAGGCCACTGTGGAGGAAGAAGCTTCTTTGTCTTCTTTACCAGAGAGGAGAGGCGAGATTGAAGAGAAGAGAGGGAGATACAAAGTGATATGAAGGGAAGAGATTGAAGAGAAGAGAGGGAGATACAAAGTGATATGAAGGGAAGGGATATGTGAGAAACCCAGCAAATCAAAGAACAAATAATTTTTTTTAGTATTTTTTAGATTTGTTTAATTTTTTTGGTATGAATGATTATTAAGATTTATGGAGAGACAAATAATTTTATTAAATGTGTTTTTGTTTTTATTTTTTAGATTATTTAAATTTTAAAACGGTAAAATTAAATGATTAATCTAAAAGGGTAATTTTTGTCTAATATATAAAAAAGGGTATTTAAGTTTTTTTTTTTTTTAAATTAAATAAAAAAATCATTTTTATTTTTATTAAGTTATAAGAATATTTTAATAAAATTAGTGATATGATATATAATTTTAAAAAAAAAATCTGATGCTGACATGAAAAATAAATTTCAAAAGTGTTCGAAAGTCTACGTTCATTTGAGTATCTAATCTAATAATGATAAAACAAATGAATGCATAGTTTTTAGCATGTAACCAAAGTGTTGTGTTGATGCATGCATTTAGGCGTAGTAAGTGTTCCAGATGAACTCAACATAGCTGCCGTGTTGATGTTGAAGTAATTTTGCGAGTTGAGTTCCACACTTCCACGTAGATGATCACATTTCCTACGCATAACGCATGGCATAGCTCGAGCTTGCAATTGGAATGATCAGAAACAAGAACAAGCAACAGTCGACACACGCGCGATGTCACGTGAGTCAGGACCCGCCAAAATTATTAATGGAGAAACAATAATAAAAGAAGAATAATAACTGGGTAATCTCTGACTCATCACGTTCTTCTCTAATATCTTTCTTCACGCATATGGTGGTGTTCCTATTCTACTGTCACTTCTCATCTCCAAAACCCTACCCTCTCTCCACCAATGGATTCTCCCACCACCAACAATCACAACCACATCCACACTCACCACCTCAACGGCGCCTCCACCATTTCCCAACCATCCAAGAAGCCTAAGCTCTTATCATCATCCTTCATCACTCCCGCCGAGATTCACGAGGAATTCTCCCACCACGACCCCTCCGTCGCCCGCATCAACAACGGCAGCTTCGGCTGCTGTCCCGCCTCCGTCATCGCCGCCCAGCACCGCTCCCAGCTCCACTACCTCCGCCAGCCCGACAACTTCTACTTCAACGAACTCAAGAAAGGGATCCTCCAATCCCGCACCATTATCAAGGACCTCGTCAACGCCAAACACGTCGATGAGATCTCCATCGTCGACAACGCCACCACCGCCGCCGCCATCGTCCTCCAGCACACCGCTTGGTCCTTCCACGAAGGAACCTTCCAGAAGGGCGACGTTGTCCTCATGCTCCATTACGCTTACGGCGCCGTCAAAAAGTCCATGGAGGCCTACGTCACCCGCGCCGGAGGCCACGTCATCGAGGTACCCCTCCCTTTCCCCGTCGCTTCCAACGAAGAAATCGTTAGAGAGTTTAGAAAAGCATTGGAGAGAGGAAAGAGTGAGGGAAAGAGGATCAGGTTAGCCGTTATAGATCACGTTACTTCGATGCCGTGTGTGGTGATTCCGGTGAAGGAATTGGTTCAGATTTGTAGGGAGGAAGGGGTTGAAAAGGTTTTTATTGATGCTGCACATTCAATTGGGTGTGTTGATGTTGATATGGAAGAGATTGGTGCTGATTTTTATACCAGCAATTTGCATAAGTGGTTCTTTTGCCCTCCTTCCATTGCGTTTTTGTATACAAGGAAAATCCCTAAGGGGGGTTCTGAATTGCACCACCCTGTGGTGTCTCATGAATACGGCAATGGCTTGGCTGTGGAGAGTGCTTGGATTGGGACCAGGGACTATAGTGCCCAATTGGTGGTTCCTGCTGCTTTGGAATTCGTGAATCGGTTCCAAGGGGGAATCGAAGGGATCAAGAAGAGGAACCATGATGCTGTTGTGGAGATGGGGGAAATGCTTGCCCAATCATGGGGGACGCACCTTGGGAGTCCTCCGGATATGTGCGGTAGCATGATCATGGTGGGTTTGCCTACTTCTTTGGGGATTGCTTGTGATGATGATGCTCTTGGGTTAAGGGTGCATTTAAGGGAACAGTTTGGGGTTGAAGTCCCTATATACTATCGGCCGCCGAGAGATGGCGAAGTCGGGTGTGTAACTGGATATGCCCGGATTTCTCATCAAGTCTACAACAAAGTTGATGACTATCACAAGTTCAGGGATGCAGTTAACCAACTTGTCAATAATGGTTTTACCTGTGCTCTCCTTTCAGGCTAAAGAGGTGTGCTCCTCTGCTTTGCTTTAAACAATACATTCATTTTTTGTTAATAAATGGTTGCAAATTTTGAAGTTGCATTGGATGTATAATTCTGATGCTGCTGGCTCATTTAGCAGATGATGAAATCCGCTGAGTCTAACGGTTTTTGAATCACTAATGTTTAATTTTGACAGCATTGCAGCATCAAAGCTGAGCTCATGCTTCCTTATAGTTTATATGTTTGAACGCTGCCTGTTAAGCATTAGAGACATCATAGATTTACATTATTTTCTAGAGAAATGTTAGGGGACCATCAGAATTTATTGTTTTTGGCTATCATTTAGCTATCAACTCAATGCCTTTCGTCTAGTTCTTTTAGTCTAGTAATCAAACAACATGTTTTATCCCATACTTTTAAACATTGATAGCTAACTGATGACCCTCTAGCATTCCTCTATTTTTTATCCAGTAATAGGAAATTAACGGCAGTTACTAATTTCTCTCATTAGCCATTGTGTAGGTAGATTATTAAATTTGAATACCTTATGAATCTAATCGTGTTACCAAATTTCACTGATGTTTTTCTATGTCAGTCTTCAAAAATGCCATAGATTAACCCTATTTCCTCCCTCTCAAAGTAAAGGAGACAAATTTTGTGTATATATTTAATTTGTAGGGCAACAATCAAACGATTGATCTTTCATTTTCAGAATTTTTCATTATATATATGGTTGTTCGGATTGAATATTGAGAATTTACTCTGCAGAATGATTAAATTTACCATAGATAATTTCTGCTGTGTACTTATCTATTGAAACCAGTTCTTAAACAGGAATGCTTGTCTTGGGGAAGCATTACTGAAAAGAGCTACTATTCTATGTTTTTAACTTTTCTTGTGTATAATTAAAGAAAATACCAAGAAGTTCAATTATGACACTGCTGACACACTATATAGAGGAGATTTTAATAAAGAGAGCAGATTCATTTAAAACTGTCTGGAAAAGTTCATGCAATTTATTATGTTTATCTGCATACAACATTTGTCATTCAGATGGGGTTTGTTTGCAAGTTTTTATTTTCAAGGGAAAGGAATGGAAGGTAATGGTTTAGGGTCTAAATCTTATAGATCATTTGATTCTTCAAACCTTCACTTCCTTCCTTTTCACCCGAAAATCATAATACATTCATAACTACTTACATACATACCATTAGGGTTTAGGGGATTTGTTATGATTCTACTTGTTTCTTATTTAGAGCAATATGCTGCTTATTTGCAGTTAGTAAAAGCTTCAAAGTAGTTTTATGACGAATAAAACTGGATGGTTCTGCGGCTGCTCACGAGCTGGATTTGTTGTAATGGTTTCGGTACCATGAACTCCAGGTTGTGTAGAGAAACTGCAGAAAATGTTCATCTTTGCTTTGCTGCATCGTTCCCTGGGGATTAACTTCAATGTTGATGAGGTCATGTATTGATCATTGTAAATATAATCCTGATTCTCAGATGGTTTGATGCTTTTGACCTTCACTATGCCAATTGAAGTTTTAAGTTTAGCTCAATGCCAATTTTTCCACTGTATATCTACCATGCCATGTTCATTTCTCCACCATTGATGAAGCTGTGGGGATTTGATCGTAGGTCATGTTGATCCTAATTTCCTAATCCTTTCACTACAATTGCACCACCATATGCAAATAACAGCAAAGCTAAATTTGACGTAAGTTGCCTGGCCTGATTTATGCTTTACTTATTTTAAATATATACATTAATTATAAAACTAATAATATTCAATTTAGTAATTTCGGTACACATTGATTTCTTTTAAAATTTTATTTTATTGATAAAATTGCTCTCTTTGTTTATTATTTCTCAAGATTGTCTCTCCTCCTCAATGATAAGGTTATGGTTAAGAAAATAAATTGATTAATGTTAGTATTATTCGAGTAATTATTTATGGACAAAATTCTCTATACAAATTACATTTTTTATGGAATACTCGTTAATAAAACTTTAATTTTTAAAAATGATTTTTTTTTCACAATATAATATACTAAAATTGAAAGTTTTTGCTGGGTTTCCTAACAAGGTTATTTCAATTGAAAAATTTTCTATTTTTGAATAAATGTACTATACATGAATAGAAAATTAGAAAATTTCAAATTTCTTTTAACTTTCCAATAAATACCTTTTATTATTAAAGCTATTAATAAATTCTAGCAAAAATCTCGTTCTAAAAAGTATTCTTGAAATTAATAGTAGTAGTAATATTTTTGAAAATTTCCTTGATTGATGATTCCAAATATGCTGAAGAGATTTGACCCATGGCCCAATGGCGTAACAACCGGATCAAACAAAACAGACCAAGTGGTGAGTAGTGGAGAAGGAGAGGGAGAGAGAGAATCACTAGTGACTAGTGAGCGAGTGAGGGAGAGAGAGATCCTTTGGAAACCGCCAGAGTCCCATACACCACACCACAGTCCACACTCACTTCAAGCACCTCCTTCTTCCCCCCTTTTCTCTCTGAATTGGTTAATTCCTTTCTGTAAAACCCTAACCCTAAAATCACAATTCACTCACTCTCTCTGGACATGTACCTCCACGCGCCGGCCACGCCCTCCACCTGCACCAACTGCGGCGTCACCAGCCGTTGGTTCTTCCACTACGTCCACCTCCGCAACACCGAGCGCCACCTCTGCACCTCCTGCGTCCTCCGCCTCCACCCCTCTTCCTTCTGCCCTTCCTGCTTCGAGTTCTTCGACCACCCTCTCTCCACCTCCTCTGCCGCCCCTAACCGCTTCCTCTCCTGCGTCAAGTGCTCCTCCCTCACCCACGTCCGCTGCCTCCCCTCCCCTCCCCCATCCGCCTCCACCTTCCTCTGCCCTCCATGCTCCACTCCCTCCCCTTCTTCCTACTCTTTCTTCCAAGTTGACCATTCTGCCCCTCCTCACAATCTTGATACCAAACTTGCTTCCGTCCTCCTCTGCGCCTCCAAGATCGCCAGCTCCTCCCTCAACCGTTACCACTCTTTCGCCCGCGTCAAGGCCGATCGCTCCGTCCGTGAGTCCGCCGCCGCCAGGAAGAAGGCCAAGGACGCCCTCGATCACCTCTCCGCCGTCGAAAACGCCAAGCGGGCCGCCACCGCCGGGGTTTCTGGGTCGAGGAATCTCGGGATTCACAAGGTTACGAACCCTGTGAGTGTGAATGCGAATGGTAATGGGTTATCTGATAACAAGAATGGTTTCGGAGGTAACAATGGGATCGCAACCGCAACTGGAACGAGTGAGGATGTGAAATTGGAGCGTGTACAGAGCAATAACGGTGGTAGATAATTGATTGATTCATGGTGTTGGCTTTGGCTAAACCTAATTGGGTTGAGTTCCATTTGTTAATTAATGAATCAATTGAATATTGAGATGAATTCTGCTAGTTTTTTAACCCAAAATTGGTTATTTTTAGCTGACTATTTTGTAGTTAGAATCTGGATTTTGATCATGTGACAAGTGGGAACATAATTGACTTTGTGTAAAGTTTTCATTCCATGCTTTTGTGATTATGTAATTCTATTGATTTGGAAATTGCCCTTCTGTAATTATGCTATGCTCATTTTCTGATATTTAACATTCTACTCTATTCTTTCGTTCTTCAGAATATATAGTTTTTCTAATTTGTTCTGTTTGATTTTACTAAAAGGAAGCTGGTGAGTTTGTATGATCCTATTTTGCAGCAAATGACAACAAATGAGTAATAAAAAAGAATGCATCTGAGTGGATATACCTTTTCATAAATAAAGAAAATAACTTAGTAGACTTTGTGCACATGACAGGCACAAGGCTACAAACTTTTCTTTTGCCCTCTTAAAAATTGAATCAAAAGAATGTCGAGCGATTACAATGGTTTTTCAACTGAACCACAGTATCAGAGTCTCTCCCTTGTACCACTTCTCACTTTTAAGCGCGTGCTAGGAGTATTTCTGGTCAAAAACAAAGAATGCAACATTTGTTGAAGGTATTATTAACGCTGGTAGCAAACATCGTTCCTCTCCGTGCATATAGTTTTCATCCCACACTTAATTTTATCACACAGTCAACGGGATCATGTCCCTGCATGCTTTGGATTCCTATGAACTGTCCGAAGCATCTAAGCCGCAGGTCTTTTTGGCTTCTCTGTTCATTTCCTTCTCCGAAAATGAGAAATATAGACTGGAGCAAAAGTTGCAGCAGTATGCCAAAATACAGTGTCAGAAACCATGACAAGTCATCCTCCATTATAGCAGCAGTTAATAGTTTTGTCAACCAAGATCAGTGGGATTTGTAGGCTTCTGCAATCAACAAAATAAGAAAACCTCAATTCACAAAACCTGTGTGTATCTACATTAACAAAAACAAAGAATCTAAAGTCTTATCCCTCTTTGCAGCAAATACATAATATAGAATAACCGAAGTTTAAAGTTGTCTCTAAGATCCGTTTTATTTCACCCCATTATAAGTAAGATAGATGCTTGCACCCAAAACATGGTGTCTATAATGTAAAAAATGGTAAAATGTCCTGTAATTTTAGTTTTATCCAGGTTACATGAGTCATTTGATAATGTAAGTCTTACCAAGCATGGCAAATAGATTTGAATGAAGCTGACATCTGAACAGCAGCATCTCTGATTTTAAAATTGTCTTGGCGCTGCAACTCTAGTTGCAGAATACCGAATAGACGACTCTTAATGCATAGCAGCACCAATTATGGAACTAGCATGAAAACTCTCGGTACATGGAATGCTGGTGTTTCATGTCTCTCCAAGCCCTTCTGCAAGTATATTGCTAACAGTATCTTGAGCGGCAGAATTATCAATCGATAATATATCCTGACTCCTCGTTTCTCTAGCATCAGATCCGATCAACAATTTATGAGTGGTAGCATCAGGAAGCCAACCCTTTTCTAACATTAGGTCCAGTAACCTCCGTGCCTCATGTTTCTTACCCTCTTTCCACAGGCCGGTTATCAATAAGCCAAACATTGCCGAATTCAAAATGTCAGATTCGGAAAGAAGCTTATCAATAGCACTGGATATCATACATAACTGGGAATGATTGGCTATGAATGACAGCTGATCAAATAGTTTACCTGGATCAGGTACTATGCCTTCATTTATCATCATATTGAAAAACAACACGCATTTCTTCACTTGATTCTGTTTACTCATGGTATGAATGAGGATGCAATATGTTTCTGCATCAAGATTGCAGCCCGCTACTAACATTTGTGAAAGGACCACCAACAGGTCTTTTGCCTTCCCGGATTTAGACAACTCACGCATGATTGTAGTGTGCGCGTCAATACAGCAAGATGTACCACAGCAAGAAGCCAACTGCCACAGATTTATAGCTTTATTGACCTGGCATTCATCACATAAACATTTTATCAACTTACAGTAGGACGAAGGATGAAGAGAGCATCTGTTCAAGGCCATGTGGTAGAAAACTTCAACAGCCGCTTCAGAATTTTTTATGTCACAGAGGCCTGCAAGTAGTTCAGAATAAGATGTACTATCCAAAAGCCAGCATTTGGCACGAGTTCGACGAAAAAGTCCAAATGCATCTTCATACTTGCCCACTCTGCAGTAGCCAAGTATAAGAGCAGAATATGTTTCGACATCAAGATGAACTCGTAACTTCAACATTTTTCCAAGAAGTTCAATTGCCTTCCCGATGTTTTCCTTTTCACAAAGGCATCTAACGAGGATGCTCCAAGAATGACAATCAGCTATATTCCTCTCAAACATTGAATCAAGCAGGAAATATGCATCCAGAATATTACCGGCATTGCAGCAACCTTCAAGCAATGCATTGTAAGGAGCAGTTTCGAGGACTTGTTTATCTTCTAAAAACATTATAGCCTCACTTACTTTTCCCAACTCACAAAAGCAATTAACCAGATCAACAAAATCATCATCACTGGGTGAGATATCACTTTCTATCATACCATTTATAAGGCATATAGCAGAATCTAAATGGAGATTTCTGCACAAACACCTCACCAGATCCCCATAAATTAATGAATCTGGCTTAACATCAGAAGCTTTCATCATTTCAAATAACCTTACTCCCATCTCTACTTTATTTTCATTGCACAAAAGAGGTATGGAAAAGGAATAGAAACTCATATCAAGCTGATATTTTTGTTCAAAGATTTCCCCCATAACAGAAATAGCCTCATCCACTCGATTTTTCGCAACTAGGCCCTTCACAAGAATTTCAAACGTCTTACTATTTGGACAACATCCTTTATTCCCCATCCTCCTAAATTGATTCAAGGCCAATTCAACCTGATTATTCATGAACAGTGCCTCCAACAAATAATTCAAAGTATGTACCGTTGGTAGGATTCCTGTCTTCACCAACTCCTTATAAACAAACAAGGCATTTTGAAAATCTCCACTTTCTTCCACTAGGGCTCCCAGCAAAACATTGAAAACTTCTACTGGGGGCTTATATACACCCGAATTCTTCAAGTTCCTAAACACTTCCATAGCTTCATTAATCCTATGATGTTTCACAAAGGTATGAATCAATGCTAGAAGAGCTTCTTCCGCATCAGGGCACCAATCCTTTAGCATGCTTTGACATAAAGCCCCCATCTTTTGAACATTCCCAGCCATACCCAATTTCCAAATGATCCCAAAATATGTATGGGAACTGTGGCGGAACCTCTTCTGCGTAGAAGCCCATTTGAATGTCTTCACCGCAGAATCCAAATCACTAGTACGGTTCAAAACCCGGATCAAGTTATCGGGCATAAGTTTATTCCTCAAAAAGTTAATATTTTGATGAAACTCAGATGAATCATTGGAGGTTGCAATGCTTTCGGTAAGATCTTCAACATGACGGGGGCATGAGGTTGAAGAAATCGAAGCACTTCGAGAAACCCATCTGAGGATTCGAGTTGAATATGCTAAAGATTGGAGCTTTAGTGCCATAGAGCAAATAATGAATTCCCCAATTTATGTACAGAAAGAAGAACAGAGAAAGATTAAAACATCGGCCTGAAATCTGACCTGAGACTGAGAAGCACCTACCAGTTTTGAACAAACGCCATGGAGTTCCGAGTTTCGACCGTCTCATTCAAGTTTTGCCTTTTTTTTTTTTTCTTAAAAGAGATGTAATTAAGGGGCTTTTTGGGCATTTAAGTTTAAAGTTTGGGAAGAGTTTCAGGTGTCGAGAATACTGGTGTTCTAGTTGTTTTAATCGTTGATCTAAATTATAAAAAATATATAATATATATTAATTAAAATTAACGGTTAAAACAACTAAAATACCAGTCTCCGTACACTTAAAATTTTTCCTAAAATTTGTATATATTCTTTGGAGTTCTTTTTTGTTTCATAGAGAATTAAGTTTAAATGGCTGGGCTCCTTACTTTGATTTATAACTTCAGTTTACTTGAATAATTATTGGAGATCAGATTTATAGGTATGCAGACCCCCAAAAAAATTGTAGATATTTTTAGATGTACGTGAGTTTTATTTATCAATTCTTATAAAAAATATCAAAATTTTTTAAATATTTTTATAAAAACAAATAGACAAGAATCATGAACATTTAAAAATATCCACATATCAGCCACCAAAAAAAATCCACAGATTATAATGTTGGTCTAAAAAATTAGTTTTTAATTTTTATCATAATATTTTTTATATAATTATATGTATTTATCACTCTCATCCAAATAGAATCAAAAATAAATTTTTTATTTTTTTAATTATTTGATAAAATATAATCTTTTATCTTATATTTTTTAAATAACAAAAAATATAAAAAAATATTAAATAACAAAAAAACATATTTTACCAAATATTTAAAAAAAATTAAAAAAATTAATTCCATATCAATACAAATTCATTTATATATTTTTTTATTATTTTGTAATTATATTTTATTTATATATTTTTATTTATATTATATTTTCACCAAATATTCTTTCTTTTTTTTTCTTTTTTTTTTTTTTGCTGATCATGGTCAAAGAAGCGGGACTAATTCCGGAAAAGAAAAAATAGAGAGACTTCCGGCAGTTCCCTAACCCGTACGCTTAAAATAATTCGAGAATGTCGTGAAAATTTTCTTTACAAAAAAAATGAGGAAGGTTTTTAGTCATTTAAACAAGTGTAATTATCTGTACATCACATGTGATAAAATTAAAATTATAATTTTAAATTATTTTATTAAAATTAATTTAAATTATAATAATTTAATTAATAAAAAAAATAATGAGTTATACACTTAATTTAATATTAATTGTATTAACTTTAAAATAGTTATTAACCAATTTTAATAATTTATTTTTTTAATAAATTAGACATATATACTAGATGTAATCATAAATAAAGATAAGATATAAAGTAATATGTTGATAATACTAATATTTTAATTAAAAAGTCTCCAAATTTTTACTCTGTGTATCATATAACTAATTTGTAATTAGACAAAATGAAAATATTTAGACTAAATTTATTGCGTGAATAAGATGATTGGGTACACAATAAATTTCCAAAAAGTACTTACATTATCGTTCTGTTACGGATCCGGCCCACGGATCCCGGACCCAGGATCGAACCCAATCCCGGTTTCCTGGGTCCAACCCGCTTCACTCTTTTGGAAGGTCCAAAATCGGTCCTCTAGAAACTCCCAACCGACTTTCGAATTTAAATGTATCCCTTATCTTAGCTAAATAAGATAAGATAAGATAAGATAACTACCATCACCTATAAATAGAGGACCCAGGTCCCTTCAGGTATTCATTCATTCCACACACTTTACACCTCTCAGATCCATTCTGACTTGAGCGTCGAAGTGTCTTTGCAGGTACCTCCCCCCATCGTTCCAGTCGCGCGACCCGATCTTCGCCTCGACCCGCAGGTTTCCAATCCATCCTTCAACCCGTACCAGAGACATCTTGTACATTGGCGCCGTCTGTGGGGAACTGCGCCGTCCAAAGCCGGAATGGGGGACGTACTGGAAGAAACCTCCTCAGGCCGGGATGACTCTCGACCGCTCCATCCGACCCCAGAACACCAGGAGGTCATAAACCAAGGCAGGATAGCAAGCACTATCCACCACATGAACGATCATATCACGGAACCGCGACACCCCGAGAAAACAGGGGACAAAGCAGCACAAATCATTCAAGACCTCTGCCTCCGGGTCCAAGAACTCGAAGGCAAATTGGCCACCAAGGAAAGACACAACAACGAACACGGAAGCCATGTAACTTCCCGATCAAAATCTCGCCACGGCAGGTCGCCAACTCGGCGACACGACAGAAGAAACGGTCGCAGCACCTCACGCAACCACGGACGAGAGAAATCGCCAAAACGGCGACACAGCAAAAGGCACAACCGCAGCGCTTCCCGAGATCTGAGTCGTCAGCACGACTCGGACGAAGATCGGCGACACCGAGATACCAAGCGCACAAGAAATGACCACACAATAATGGGAGCCACGCCTTTCACAGAAAGGATTTTAAGAGCAAAACTCCCTAAAGGTTTCGACAAACCCACCGACATGAAGTACGACGGAACCAAAGATCCCCACGAACATCTAACGGCCTTCGAGGCCAGGATGAACTTAGAATGAGCAGCAGACGCGGTCCGATGCAGGGCCTTCCCGGTAACCCTAGCTGGACCGGCAATCAAATGGTTCAACACCCTCCCAAACGGATCCATAGCCAGTTTCCACGACATAACGCGAAAGTTCATGGCCCAGTTCACGACCAGAATCACTAAAGCCAAACACCCCATCAGCCTACTAGGGGTCACGCAAAAACAAGAAGAATCCACAAGGAAATACCTCGACTGCTTCAACGACGAATGCTTAACGGTCGATGGACTCACGGATTCCGTCGCTAGCCTCTGCCTAACCAACGGGCTCATGAATGAAGACTTTCGCAAACACCTCACCACCAAATCAGTATGGACCATGCACGAGATCCAAAACGTTGCCAAAGATTACATCAATGACAAGGAAGTCAGCCAAGTCGTCGCCGCCAATAAACGGCAACACGGTAACGCCCAACACGGCAACTCAGCGCCCCGACATAACCCACCACCTAAAGAAAATCAAAGGGACCACCCCAAACTGACAAACACAAACCGATCACCAAGAATCGACAAATTCTCTAATTACACTCCCCTGACAGCACCAATTACCGAGATATACCACCAGATCGCGGATCGAGGCATCATCCCAAAAGCCCGACAACTCAAAGAAAGAATAGGCGGCAACAAAACCCTTTACTGCGACTACCACCGAGGTTACGGGCACAGAACACAAGATTGTTTCGACCTTAAAGACGCCCTCGAACAAGCCATAAGAGACGGCAAGCTCCCAGAGTTCGCCAAAATAATCAGAGAACCAAAACGTGCAGAAAGAGACAGGACACCGGAAAGAGAAGGGCGCAACCCAAGAGCACAAAAACAACCCCCTAGGGAAAACCCAGAAGAAGACCCAACCATCATAGTAAACGTCATCACAGGCAAAGACATAACGGGCAAGTCAAAATCAACATTGAAAAAGATCTCAAGGTCATGGATGTCAGAAACCAAGCCCCTACCACCTTGGCTGACAATACGATAACCATCCTACCCGAGGATTGCCAGCACGGCACCTCGGCTGAAGACGCCCCTTTCGTCATCTCAGCAAGGATCGAAACAGGACTAGTACGAAGGATACTGGTAGACACCGGGGCAGACTCAAACATCCTTTTTCGAGGAGCCTTCGACAAGCTCGGACTCCACAACGACAACCTCCAAACACACCGCAACGGTGTCACGGGACTCGGAGATAACTTCCTTAAACCAGACGGCTCGATCACCCTCCCCATCACCATAGGGACAGGTAACCAAAGGAAGACAATCCTAGCCGAATTCGTGGTCCTCAAAGACTCCACAGCCTACAACGTCATCCTCGGAAGAAAAACAATCAATGACTTTTCCGCTGTCATCTTTACCAAATACCTCCTCATGAAGTTCACAACCGACGACGGCTCGATTGGCACTATCCACGGAGACAGAGAAGTCGCAGCAGAGTGCGACAACACCAACCTAGCCCTACGGAAGAAATCCCGAGATGCGGCCGGAATATTCCTAGCCGACCTGGACGCCCGACAAGACGGCCAACCCAGGCCAGAGCCAGAAGGCGACATGGAAAAACTACAAATAGGGCCAACCAAAGAGGAATACACATTCATCAACAGGAACCTCCCATATGATCTTAAAGAGGATCTCTCTCAACTCCTGAAGCAAAATAGAGACCTATTCGCATTCACACCAGCCGACATGCCGGGAATAAACCCCGACCTAATGTCCCACCGGTTAGCCGTGGACCCCAAAGCTAAACCCGTAGCACAAAGAAGACAAAAAATGTCACCAGACCGAGCCGCCGAAGTCAAGAAGCAAGTCAAAGCCTTACTCGAAGCCAACTTCATAAGGGAACTCCTCTACACGACCTGGCTAGCCAACGTCGTATTGGTGAAAAAATCTAACAGAAAATGGCGAATGTGCGTCGACTACACGGACCTCAATAAAGCCTGCCCAAAAGACGCCTTTCCCCTACCAAACATCGACAGATTAGTAGATGCCGCATCCGGCCATCGATACCTCAGCTTCATGGACGCATACTCCGGCTATAACCAGATTCCGAAGCACCGACCTGACGAAGAAAAAACAGCATTCATCACCCCAGAAGGGACATATTGTTACACGGTAATGCCCTTCGGCCTAAAAAATGCCGGAGCCACTTACCAAAGACTCATCAAACAAGATATTCCAGAATCTGTCCGGAAGCAAACTAGAAGTCTACATAGATGACATGCTCGCCAAGACCGAGTCAGGCGAACAACTCGTCAGCGACCTTAGCCTCATAATGAACACCCTACGGAAACACCAGATGTGACTCAATCCAACAAAATGTGCCTTCGGAATGGAGGCGGAAAAGTTCCTTGGCTTTATGATCACGCAACGCGGAGTCAAAGCCAACCCGGAAAAATGTCGTGCCATCCTTGAAATGACAAACCCTAAAAACCTTAACGACATCCAAAAGCTCACCGCACGGCTCACGGCGTTATCCCGCTTCCTCGGAGCATCGGCACAAAAAGCAATACCCTTCTTTAAGTTAATGAAGAAAGGAGCCCCTTTCAACTGGGAAGCAAAATGCGAAGAAGTATTCCAACACTTCAAAAGAGTCTTAGCAGAACCACCGGTTCTCGCTAAACCCCAAATAGGAGAAACCATGTACCTATACCTCTCCATAACGGAAGAAGCGCTCACAGCGGCGCTCATCCGCGAAAAAAAGAGAAAGGAACAAGAACCTATCTACTTCATAAGCAAAGTCTTGCAAGAAGCGGAAACTCGCTACTCATGTCTAGAAAAATTAGCTTTCGCACTCCTCACGGCTTCCCGGCGCCTGCGACAATACTTCCAGGCCCACCCTGTGATGGTCCGAACTGACCAGGCGGTCAAACAAGTACTACAAAAACCCGACCTAGCGGGAAGAATGCTAGCATAGTCCATCGAACTATCTCAATTCCAAATCAAGTTCGAACCCCGGTACGCAATCAAAGCACAGGCCATGGCTGACTTTATCGCCGAGATGACCTCAGGAAACTCCACCTCCGAATCATGGAAACTACATGTTGACGGCTCATCAAACGTCACCTCCGGAGGTGCCAGAGTCATTCTCGAGAGTCAAAATGGAGTCGTAATCGAACAATCAGTACGATACGAATTTCCAGTATCAAACAACCAAGCAGAATATGAGGCCCTCTTGGCAGGCCTAGCCCTAGCCCGGGAAGTCGGAGCAAAGGTCCTAGAAGTAAATACCGATTCACAGGCAGTCAGTTCCCAAATTAACGGAGACTACCAGACACGAGATCCCCTGCTCCAACAATACCTCGCCAAGGTAAACAAACTGAAAGAAGGATTCGAGCACGTTACCATACAACACGTTCCTAGGGAACGAAACGCCAGGGCAGACCTACTTTCCAAACTAGCCAGTACCAAACCAGGACACGGTAACAAATCGCTAATTCAGAAAGTCGTTAAGTCTCCCTCCGTGTCAACAAAAACCAACGCTCATCTGATATTCTCGAACCTGGGATCTTGGACCTACCCTATCCTACAGTACCTCCTCGACGGAATACTGCCGCCGGACCCCAAAGAGGGAAAACGAATAAAAAGGGAAGCCGCCAACTATACCGTTGTTGCAGGACAACTATACAAACGTGGATTCTCGCAACCCCTGCTCAAATGCGTCGAACCCGGGGACACGGAGTACATACTCCGTGAAATCCACGAAGGTTGCTGCGGCCACCACGTCGGAGGTAAAACATTAGCCCAAAAAGCCATCAGGGCAGGCTACTTCTGGCCCACGGTTATCCGGGATTCCATACAAATAGTTAAAAACTGCGACAAATGCCAAAGGCACACCAATATCCACCAAGCCGCCCCTCACCAGCTCAGCATCATATCGGTAGAACGGCCATTCGGCACTTGGGGGATCGACCTCGTCGGGACCTTTCCTACGGCACCCGGTCAACTCAGGTATCTCATCGTCGCCATAGACTACTACACCAAGTGGATCGAAGCCGAACCCCTGGCCTCCATAACGGCAACCCAATGCCGAAAATTCCTCTAGCGACAGATCATCACCTGATTCGGGATCCCCGAGATCGTTATCTCGGACAACGAAACCCAATTTGCTGACAAAAAGTTCAGAGAATTTTTAGAAGGGCTACGTGTATCTCACCGTTTCAGCTCGGTAGAACACCCCCAAACAAACGGACAAGTGGAATCCGCGAACAAAATAATCGTCAAGGAACTCAAGAAACGACTCGACGAAGCCAAAGGGCTATGGGCGGATGAACTCGGATCATTCTTATGGTCGTATCGCACGACCCCCCAGACAGCCACCGGGAAAACCCCCTTCCGATTAACATACGGCACGGAGGCCGTTATTCCAGTAGAGATCGGAGACCCCAGTCCACGGAGAACGATCGGGGGTAACGACGAAGAAGCAGATAAAGTAAGAAGCGTAGCCCATCTCAGGGAGCTAGCCCTAAAACAGAGAATCAGCCTAAGATACAACCACGGAGTCATCCAGCGAGAATTCGCAACTGACGACCTCGTCCTACGACGAAACGACATCGGTCCCCCAACCCCAGGAGAGGGAAAACTCACCTCCAACTGGAAAGGGCCATACAGAATCAAGGCTGCAATCGGAAAGGGAGCATACAAGCTCGAACGGCTCAACGGCAACGAAGTCCCGAGGACATGGAACGCCGCCAACTTACGACGATACTACACCTAGACCGACCTCCCTAGGTCACCTCTTTTCTTTGTTTTTCTCATATCACTTATCTTCTCATTTTACGAATCTTAAATTCTTTATTTCGCTCAAGTATCAATCCCGGGTACTCTTTCCCGCCACATACGGAGGGTTTTAACGAGGCCCGTGCATCAATAAAATTCCATTAAAAGTTATCCCTATTCTCTTTATTTTTTAAAACTGACCCAAATACGGAACAGAAACACGGCCACCACTGGGAGACCGATCACCCCCAGGCCCGAAATACGGATATCCATGTAAAAATCGACCTCACGACGGTCCGCCCACCCCAAACAGGGAACAAATAAACAATAGAACAGCTTAAAACGGAATATAGAAAGAGGCCCGAACGGTTACACGGCGCACGGCCAACCAAATACCCAAAGCAAAGTTCAAAACAAAATTCAAAATACAAGATATAAAGCTACTCAAGGTCGACAATTCGGCCATCGCGGACGGTCTTGAAAGCCCCTATCACAGACACGTCCACACCCGGAGCCAACACCAGGGCCTGAGCCTTCATCGTCTCCTCAGTAGCGACAATCGCATCCTTAGCATCAGCCAACAGCTCCGACTTCTCCCTCTTCAGAGCTGCAACTTCAGCCTTCAAAACCTCCAGCTCGCTAAGAAACATGGCAGCTTGAGAACTCGCGTCGGAAGCCCGTTGTCGCTCCGCACTCAGTTGGGAAAGAAGTGAAGACTCTACCTCGGAAAGACAGAGGATCTCCGCCCCAGCCTCCTCGGAAGACTTCATGCTCTCTCCCTAGCGACCTCAGCAGCCTCGAGCTGCTCCTTCAATTTAGCCACCTCAGCGTGCGAATGACGAAGTTTTTTGTCCAACAAACTAACCTGAGCCATCACGGGTTCGGCCTTCCGAACAACAACAGCAGATCGGAGAAGGGCACGATACACCGACTTAGCCTGGAACGAAACATCACAATCATCGAAAAACGGCTCCGTCCCAGGCATCAAGTGCTGATCAATAAACCCAGAAGCATCAAAATGCCGATCCATTACACTGGGCACAGCACCCTCCTCCTCAAAAGTCTCACTGCTAGGCTCCTCGAGCTTCTTCCTCTTCTGAGAAGCCTCAGCAGCCGTAACTACGACAACTTCAGGTGAGTTCGCGGGACCAGGCGAAGCCTGAGCACCAACCTGCACCCCCGAAGAAATCACCTCCTGAGAAACCGGCTGAGAATTCACAGCAGGATTGGAGACAGGGGTAGAAGGAGACGAAGACCCCTCCTCCTGACCCATCGCTGCCTTCAACCGTGCCAAAGAAGTCAGCCCACCAGCCATCTCAACTGAAAGAAACCAAAGAAAAATCAAGTTACAAGGTCGGAAAAACAAAACATAAAAAACCAAGAAAGGGACAAAGCACACACCGATATACGTCCGACAAGCCTCGGGATCCCCCATGACATCTCGAGGATTCAACGGACGCTCGCCAAACAAATGCCACAAAACGGTGGCAACGTCCTTATCCTCCCGAGATAAACCGTCATAGGTGACCTTAGTCAAAACCGACGGGCCGGCACGAAAGTTCCAATACGTTGGAAACCGGCGTACGCCCTCTGGCGTCAGCCAAAACGGATGATGCCCCTGGACGGGGCGCACCTTAAAGTACTCCCTTTTGAAACCGTGAAAGGAATCCTCAAACAACCCAAAAATTCGGCGATGAGGCTGAGCACGAAATGACATATATCCTTTCTTATGCTTCCCTTCCTTAGTCGGAAGAGTGCATAAAAAAAGAAAAAGGAAAACAGGAACAGAAGCCGGAAGATCGAGATACCGGCACACCAACTCGAAAGACCGCACGGCAGCCCAACTGTTCGGGTGAAGCTGAGACGGCGCCACGGAACACCGACTCAGCAGATCTTGAACAAATGGCGAGAAAGGAAACCGCACGCCGAGCCGAGTGAACATCGACTCGTAAACCCACATCCAGTCTGGAACAGCGGGCGAATGAAGGTTCAGATAACAAACGCGCTCGTCGGCATCCGGGAGGACGAGCTCGTACCGCCCCTCCTCATCACCACCACCACAATCGCCCCCTGATCACGGAGCCGTTGAAGATCGTCCTCCGTCATCCGTGACGGAACGCCCCACACATCGCTAGTCACCCAAGTATAGCGAGTGGGGACGCCCCTGGAAAGGGGCTATCGGGGCACCCACACCCTCATTTCTCCGCCGGTGCATACCTAAAACAGGGAGGAGCACTACCATTAACCTACTAACCCTATACAGAAGCAAGACAAAACCTACCGCCACTACCAACCCACACGGTGGTGCTCAGCCCCTTCAAAGACTCGAAAACCACCTCCCAAAACACAAAACACAGTCCAAAAACGAAAAAAGAAAAAGGTAGAACAATGCACGGCAGAAATAGAACAAACAGATACACCATAAAACAAAAACAAGAAAAAGCAAAAAAGACCAACCTGATAATGCAGAAAGTGAGCCTGGAAAGAGCTTGAGAAGAAGAGACAGCAGCAGCACCAAGAGAAATCCACAGAAGGAAGAAGAATATTTCCAAAAGAGAAAACAAAAGAAAATGAAGTAATAGAGGGAAGTGAAGTAATAGAGGGAAGAGAAGTGGAAAGCCAAAAACGGTTTCGAAAAAGGGGCAGAAAAGACGCAAATAACCCTGAACAATAAAATAGCGCACAGGGGCAATAGAGAAAAAATGCCCAAAAAACGTCCCCTCGCAATAAATGCCCCCTTGGAAAAAGAAACCAATAAAGTACGCCTCGAAAAACGTAACAGGCACGTTGGGTATAGAAGAGTCGCGTAAAACGGCCAAGCAAAACCTCGCCACGACCCCAAGAAAGATCAGGACGACATGACAAGCCGACCTAAACTCGCGGTCGAGGCTACATCCCCTAGCGACAAACCGACCTAACCCACGGTCGAAATCGCACCCTCTAGCGACAAACCGACCTAACCCACGGTCGAAACCACACCTCCCAGCGACAGGCCGATCTCACTCGCCCTCCCGCTGCAGGAGCAACTGTTACGGATCCGGCCCACGGATTCCGGACCCAGGATCGAACCCAATCCCGATTTTCCGGGTCCAACCCGCCTCACTCTTCTGGAAGGCCCAAAACCGGCCCTCTAGAAACTCCCAACCGACTTTCGAATTCAAATGTCTCCCTTATCTTAGCCAAATAAGATAAGATAAGATAACTACCATCACCTATAAATAGAGGACCCAGGTCCCTTCAGGTATTCATTCATTCCACACACTTTACACCTCTCAGATCCATTCTGACTTGAGCGTCGGAGTGTCTTTGCAGTACCTCTCCCCATCGTTCCAGTCACGCGACCCGATCTTCGCCTCGACCCGCAGGTTCCTAATCCATCCTTCAACCCGTACCAGAGACATCTTGTACATGTTCTATTATAATTATGAAAACTGCTTAATAAGTTATTCTTTAGCAACCTTTCTCGTCTTTGTTGCTGAAAAATTGTAATCTTCTTCAACAACATAAGTTATTTGTGAAACCCATCTTTCACTTTCAGCAGTCTCAGAAGCATTTCCAGACGTACCTGTAGGTTCATCTGCAAAAAAAAAAAAAATTGGGCTTGCAACTAAGTTCTGTTTATTCCATGTAATCGTAGCACTTCAACCACCAGCTTCATTAACTATATGATTTTTACCAGTAGCAGAACTTGTTTTCTCTCCAAACTTGATTAATGTGGTAGACTTGAAAGATTCAATGTCAAGTTGGTTGTCACCTACTTGTGAATCAACGTCCTATAAAAATATAAAAGTTAGGGCAAAAAACCCAATTAAACCAAGGGGAGCACAAATTTACATGATTAAACCAATCTGAAAACGACTTCATCAATCAACCAAACTACATATATAAGTAATTCGAAAGAAGTAGATTCGAATTACATTTGTATATAATTCGAAGGAGCTCATTTCGAATTATTCACAAATAACACTAATTCGAGTTTTCTTGTTTCGAATTATGAAAAAGTATAATTTAAAGTAGGTTGCTTCGAACTACACTTGCATTATTCCCATAGTAGTTCGAACCTAGTTGATTCGAATTACTAACATTTCGCCTCTAGTTGTAATTCGAATGGGGTTGATTCGAATTACTAACACTTGTACTTTTTACTGTATTCCGTATGGATATTCAATAAAGATTACATTTAATAATACCCATAATGAATACAATTAAGAGTACATACAATAATAAATTATAATATTATTTTTTTTAAATTTGTTATAATTTTTTTAATACTTTTTTTAGTATATTTTTTAATATTATATAATATTTTTTTAGTATCCTATTTTAGTAGGTTATAATTTTTTATTATTATAATAGATTATTTTTTTCTAATATCCTATTTTAGTATGTTATAATTAAAAAATTATAACATACTAAAATAGGATCTAAGCTTTGTTGAGAAAGAAAGGTACAATCTTGGAGTGCCCCAATTGTGGATTGTGACAAAGTGTTTGTATTTTGGAGATATGAGTTAACTTGGTTTAGGAATTTTTGGGTTTGGGATATTGATTTTTGGAATGAGAAACGGCCATAGTCAAATATGTTGCCATTTTGATTTGCAAGCATGTTTTTGCAATAAGAAGGTCTATCCACTAAGGATAAAGATGTCATTAACAAAAAGAAGGGAAGAAAACAGCACCATTTTTGAATTATATATAAATGTGGTTTGGTTGATTGATGAAGTCGTTTTCAGATTGGCTTAATCATGTAAATTTATGCTCCTCTTGACTTAATTGGATTTTTTGCCCTAAAAATTATGCAAAGAGATAAGGATCTAATTAATAATCCCACCATTAAAGTTTATATATTCTAAAAATTACAATTTAAAAAATTAGTAGCTAAACCTTAAAATTTACAAAATCTTGAGCAATAATTGCAAGAACTTTAGAATTGTCCTAAAACCATACATAAAACAATAACTGTTCCGTGGTTAATACTACATACTCTTAAACAAAACAGCACCACTTAAATTTGCAGTCTATTAACTATTTTAAAATATTACATATCAACAATTATGATCGTGCACCAAGAAAGATTTTTTGTAGACAGAGAGTCCACTAAATTTGTAATAAGGAGAGCGCATTTGAAATTGGAGAATTTTTATATCATTTAAATATAAGGGATAAATATATCAATATTAAGAAGGGATATACATTATATCTCGCCAATTAATTAAATATTTTGTCAATACCGGAATGGTTTAATAATGCTAATTTTGTCCCATACTCTTTTTCACATATATGAATTGAATAAATAATTTTTTTAAAATTAAATTGATGAAATTTTTTTGTAAAGCTATCTACCTTATTCATGTCTGAATAATTAGGTGGAAGTATTATTATATCAGAATTTACAGAGAAGAAAGTATCCTAATGATAATTTAAACACACAATGAGTATGTAAAAAAATTATATATACACCGTGGTTACTCTAAAGTTAAAATAGTTGCTCAATATTGTATTTTTGTTTGAAAGAATTAATTATGGTCTCATCGTGACACAATTTTACAACTGTGATAGAAACCGATTGAAAAGAATTGATATTCTCCAACTTCACATAAACTTTGAAAATAAATATTTTATTCTTAAATTTATTTAATTTTTCAAGAAATTCCATCCTATTCCCATCCTATGTTGAATTGAATTGAAGAATACTAAGTATCAATAATAAAATATTAATATGTGAGCTATGAGGTTAACAATCACTATTTTTTTATATTCAATATTTACTATAAATATAAAAAATAAAATAATTAATGAATAAAAATATGAGTAAAAAATAAAATATAATAATTAAAATTCAATTTGTTAACTAATTAATCTTGTATCCGTACATTATTATTATTATTATTATTATTATTATTATTATTATTATTATTATTATTATTATTATTATTCACTAATTAAAACAGAAAGATAAAGATTTATATAATTAACGAATTATTATTAGAATGAGTGAGAATTATAGCATGAGTTATTATGGATATAACTATCTACTAATAAAATTATTGCACAAAAATGAGAATTAAAATTATATTAATTAATTAGAATGAATAAAAATATCGATGATTGATAATTAGTTTAATAATGCATTGAATATTGATTTGATATAATTATAATAAAGATATTTTTTGTAAAATAATATAATTATACATTAGTCATGAGTTAATTATAATATAATTAAAATAAATTCATTTGAAAAAAAATCATCTGTAATCTTCATAAATTACAATAATTTATTAATTTTAAATAATTCTAAATATTTTCTTATTTATACATACATATATATTAATTATGCATAAAAATATTTAAATCACTTATAATTTTTTATATATATTTATTTTTTATTTCACAACGTGTGCAATAAATTTTTATGTTTGATATTCATATATAGCCTCCAATACTAACTCCATTCATACGCAATCTCTATACAATTTTTTTTAATAGAGTATTTTTAATTTTTTGTTTTATTTTCTTCCATGTACATTTTTTTCCTTTTTTGTTTTAAGTGCACTTTTATTAATAATTACATTACTAATCTAAAATACAAAAAGAGAAAAAAAAAGTGATACATATGTCCAAGAAAAAAATAAATTTAAATATCAGAAAAAAGAAATCTTATATTTAAACATTTAAAAATAACATATCCAAAAAAAATCGTAATATATAAATTGAGGCAAAAATTTAAATTTAAATTAATGTAAAATAAATTTAATCAAATACCAATATTAGAACTAAATTACTTAAATAATATTTAATCTATTCTAGTCCTTAGACACGTATAGATTAGAATTATTCTCGTAATGTGTTAGGCAAAAAATTATTATCACTTAGAAAAAAATAATTTGTTTTAAGTAAATAAATGTAAGATAATATTATTATTAACTTATGAAGCCAGATTCAATATATTAGGGGAAGCTTCTAATTCACTAGCAAAGAAGCAGTTTTTATTCAAAATTTGAATTAAGCCTGAATTATAGGACGTGCTATATGCAGGAGCAGTTATCAACATGGAGCGTTAAAATTTGAGTAAAACAGCTATCCATTTAACTTTCGAAATTCACAAGAGGTGCGAGAACAGTTACAAGAAATTCAAATTTTCCGCAAGTGGTGTACAAATGGTAACCGTTAGCTGACATTAGGTTAGTCTATAAATAGAGTTTTAGGAAAATATTGTAATCAGTTCAGTTCTTCTTGGAAAACACTTAGAAATCCAAAAAACGCTCTCAGTCCCTTGGCATCACAGAGTAAAATTGTGAATCTTAAGTAATTCCTCTAAACTCAAACATTTGTACTTTGCTTTTTTCCAGTTTTTATTAATAAAATTCCTCTACTTTTACGTCTTTTTCTCTTTTACGTTCATGTTTCTTCCTTCATCTTCTTTTTAATTTCCTGTTTGTTTTAATTTCTGCATTTTACTTTGCCTCCGGCACCTTGCATGTTTTCTTTTCATCTTTAATTTTACTTTCGAAACTACAATTGAGACCTTGAGACATCCACAAAAGGAGTCGTTTCTGCTCCTTAAATTAAGATTGTGAAACAAAACTCGAAAATTGTTGATTTATTTGTTGTTAACAATGGAACAAAAATTTGAGTAAAACAAATTGGCACGCCCGGTGGGACATTGTCAATAGATTGTAGTTTGTCAAAAGAAAAAGCAAGAGTAATGCAGGAGCCTTTTCAACCCAAGGAGAATGATGCAGGAGCATATATCTTTATGTTTGTGTCGTTAATTAAAGTAGTCTAGTTTAGCATATATTATTATATTATGTTATGAGTTAGTCCCACATCGCCCGAGTCATGAAAGTTCTCCCTCCCCTACTAGTATAAATATGCGTATGTACCCCTTTTATTTGCAAGTTGAATTGATTGAGTTATATATTTAAATAAGCTGTGTGCTTATTTTTCTCTAGGCTCTTTGAGAGTAAGAGGTGCATCCTTGGCTTAGCCAACCAAGGTGGGTTCTTGGCTATTTTCACCATAGTGGGGTTGTTAACCTCGCCACGATTGGTGACCCAAGCGACGTCCCGGCGTCAAAGAGTTTTGAATTTGCATGTGGTTGCACAGTGGTAAGTTCGTGCGTCCAGAGCCAAGGAAATCAGTGTCAGTTGACATGTCAAATACTTTTGCAGCATCTTCTTCTACTTCTAGTGATGAGATTAGAGGAAATAAATCCGGAAATTCTCCTGTGATTTCAAACACAGAGCCTACCTTGATGTCAGTGAGGCATGATGGCGTTGGCCATGCCCATACAGGGTTAAATGCAACTCACATAAATACCGTGGGGTGGCCGCCATATGGCTTGCCACCGGGGTATGTCCCCTCCATGGTGACACAAGGATTGCCTGTGCCTCTCTACTCAACTTTTTAAAATCCTATTTATCAAAATCCATATGGCATGTCAAATGTACCTGTTTCTGGGGCGTCAGGTTCACACGTATCACAAAATTTTTTTTCACATTCTATTAATACAGGAAATAACAGTGCATCTAATTCTACTACATCCACTGTCACTAGGGTAGAAAATTCTAGACCTGTATTTTCTGACATGTCAAGAGCAATGCCTGTTAATCAACCTAGTCAAACTGTGGGATCTTTAGCAAATATTAGGCAACAGATGGATGAAAGTCACCATGATCTAGTAAACATGTTAACTCATCAAATGGTGACAATTTTAAATCCTCTTTTAGAAAATACAAACACTAGAATTGAACAATTAAATAGGCAAGTTAATAGGATTGCTACTGTGGTAAATTTAGAAGAAAATGATAACCAAGGTTTAAGATTTGATAATGTCAATCAAAATGGTGGAGCAATTCCTAATTATGATGTCCATATGCCTAGACATGGTCAAAATGCTGATGATATGTTAGAAAGACTTAGGCAAAACAACTTAGGGGACATTATAATCTAGCATGAAATGTTGAACAAGTTTTAAACCGTTTGGGATTTAATGTTAGTTGCTTAAATAGGCCATATTTTGTGTCTGCTTTTCCTGAATGTGTGCAACAAGCAGAGCTCCCAAAGGGTTGGAAATTCCAAAATCCCTTACAAAATTTTCTAGAGAAGAAAATGAGTCTACAGTAGAGCATATTGCTCGATATACTGTTGAAATTGGGGAAGCAGCTTCTAATGAATATCTCAAGATGAGATACTTTCCTTCTTCTTTAACAAAAAATGCATTTACATGGTTCTCCAACTTGAGACCAAATTCTATTCATTCTTGGGTACAGTTAGAAAGAAATTTTCATGATCAGTTTTTCCGAGGTGAATTGAAAGTTAGTCTTACGGATTTATTCTCTGTCAAACGTGTAGAAGGAGAATCCATTGATACTTATTTGGCGCGATTTAGAAACATAAGAAATAAGTGTTTTACTCCGATTCTGGAAACTGAAGTTGTCAAAATGGATACTAATGGGTTAGAATTTGGAGTTAGGAAGAAACTTGTCAATCAACATACTTTAGATCTTTCCCAGTTAGCTGAAAGAGTAAGACAGATAGAACAAATTAAGAAAGAAAAAGAAAATTTTAAAAAGGGTTCAAAAAAGGTTGCATATGTTGATTGTTTTTCTGATAGTAGTAATTCAGATGAGAAGGAGATTTATATTGCTGAATTACGTGGGGTCCTCCTTATGTATGCAAATCTTTGAAGCCTGTTAAAGGAAAAGAAAAAGTTTCTTCTTATTCTAAAGTTGAAAATAAGACTTATTCTTTTGATATTTCTAAGGCAGATCAAATATTTGAGGTTTTATTAAAAGATAAACAGCTTATTTTACCAGAAGGAAAAAAGATGCCTTCAACTGATGAAATAAAGAATAAGAAATTTCGTAAGTTTCATCAGGTATTTTCACACACCACTAATAATTGCGTCCGTTTTAGGGACTTGATACAAAAAGCAATTGAGGAGGGAAGATTGAAGTTTGAGGATAAAACTACTATGAAGGTGGACACTGAACCATTTGCTGCTGACTCAAATTATATTGAGCCATTCAATTTGTCAATCAACATGGTAGAAGTTGATGCTACAATGGTTAGTGCTAAAGATGAAAATAAAGACCTGAGAGTCTTTAAGCAAGATAAGAAGCCAGTTTATCCTCGTCCTAGTGAGGATCTATTAGATTTTTTGTTGAGAATTAAAAAATCTGATAGCACCATCGCCATGTGCCCAAAGTCCAATGTTGTTTTTGACAAGGAAGCTGCAAAAGAGTTTGAAAAGTAAAAAGTTGAAGAGAAAGAAAAGGCTGAGTTGAGAAAGAAGATTGCTGAAAAAGAAAATGAAACTAACGAGCTAAAGCGGAAGATAGCCGAGGGAAAACAAAAGTTGGGCGGTCAAACTCCTTTGAACAAGTGCGTCAACAACACTGGGGTACAACCCGTCAACCAGAAGATGAAGACTGTGGTCATGATTGGTGGAAAACCTGATGGATTTTCTCAAAAGACAAGAGTACCTCCCACCAAAATTTCAAACAATAAATGGGTCCAGAATATGAGAAATGTGCAGAATCAACCTACTGCTTTTGCAAGAGGAAAAAACAAATGGGTGAAGCCTAGACCTTTTAAGCCCAGGTACTATGAGTCTCAGTTATGAAACATGAATCATGCACAAGACGGAGATAGTATATATATTCCAAAAAATGTGCCTGTTCCCTCAAAGCCAATTTATTCTTGTTATAATCCTAACATGCAGCAAGTTCCTAATTATTCTCCTTGACCAAATTGTCAAAATATTCCAAAATATTCTCCTTTTACAACTTTTGAGCAGAAAGAGAATATACCTGAGTATGTTCCTTTGGATCCATACAAGGGACATGGAGTAGATTTTCCTCCTTTGCCAACCATGGCCAAGTCTGCAGAAATAGGCAATTCTTCTAATCACCCTAAATGCAATAAAAATGTCAAGAAGAATCTTGCTGGGAAGAGGGTAATGGTTGAAAACAAGGGAGAAAATGATGAAGATTTAATTACTGATAATTTTGACACTGGTTTTGATGATAGCTTAGAAGCGATATTTGGTGTTAAGCAACCTATAGCTGTGGTGTCAATACTGCCTTAGGAGTATAGTCAAGTCCAAGAAGTAGAGCATTAGAAGATGATTGTTATGATGTCTTTCCTGGAAGCGAATGCTTATTGCTAGATGACAATATGTGTGGTGGAGGATTATTTGAGAAGCCTACTGAAAATGATAAGGAACACTTGCGTCCACTGCATATCAAGGCTCGTGTTGATGGAAGGATAGTCAATAAGATTTTGGTTGACGGGGGGAGCTGCTGTTAATTTCATGCCTGAAAGAATGATGGGAAGGCTTGGAAAGACTGAAAAAGAGCTGATTAAAAGTAGCATTGGGGTAACAGATTTTAATGGAAGGACTTCTTCTGTTAGAGGTGTGGTTCTGCTGTCAATTGAGGTTGGTTCTGTCAATAGGTCAACTCTATTTGTTGTTGTTCCTTCTAAAGCTGGTTTTAACTTGCTTTTGGGACGTGATTGGATTCATGGAATGGGTGCTATTCCATCCACTCTACATCAAAAGTTGATTTTCTGGAACGAAGATGGAGGAGTGGAAGAAGTTCCTGCTGATAATAGTACATGTTACTATGATGAGATGCATGTGGAGTTCAGGATGTATAATCCTGGAGTCAAGCCACTAACAGTTGACACCAAGGTATTTAATCTTGAAAGTATTGAGATGTGTAAAATAGATATGAATGGTTTTATTTAAAAAAAATGCATCAAGTTTAAAATCTTGGACAAAAATAATCTCTCATTGACATTTGGGTATGTACTTCATAAATACAAAAGCCCAATTGACTTAGAAATTCTGTTGAGTCTCTTAGCGCTTGGAGTCAAATCTATTAGAATGTTAGTGTGGAGATTTTATAGGATTAGAAATTTTATCAAATTTAATTGATACCTGGAGTTTAACATATGAAAGAAACGACTTTACGAAGTTAAGATTTTGTTACTTCTGAAGTTAGAAAATTTGTGTCAATTAAAACAATGAAAGTGTGTGTCAAAAAACTCTTAATTGAAATATTAAAGGTCAAAACAAAGGTCAATTGATACACATTTAATGTACCAAAATTAGAATAGATATCATTTGACACACTTAAAATTTTCATACAAAAGAATGGACCCATTGACAGTTCAACTATTAATGTAAAAAATTTTATAGACTTAGAAATTTTGTTAAGTCTATTACTAATAGGCATTTAATCTGTCAAGCGGATGTGTCTAAAATGTCAATTGACTCTCAATATCAAAAATAAGAAAAATGTCAATAAACAACTAAGTTTTCTCACTTTCAATCATTGCATATCTTCAAGTGAGAAATCTTGGGGGCATCTTGTTAG
The DNA here is from genome assembly GCF_059453495.1 of Arachis ipaensis. Lineage (NCBI taxonomy): Eukaryota > Viridiplantae > Streptophyta > Magnoliopsida > Fabales > Fabaceae > Arachis > Arachis ipaensis. Next base: position 12,184,375 of record NC_142441.1, read on the forward strand.
GCAAAAAATTATTATCACTTAGGAAAAAATAATTTGTTTTAAGTAAATAAATGTAAGATAATATTATTATTAACTTATGAAGCCAGATTCAATATATTAGGGGAAGCTTCTAATTCACTAGCAAAGAAGCAGTTTTTATTCAAAATTTGAATTAAGCCTAAATTATAGGACGTGCTATATGCAGGAGCAGTTATCAACATGGAGCGTTAAAATTTGAGTAAAACAACTATCTTTTTTAACTTTTGAAATTCACAAAAGGTGCGGGAACAGTTACAAGAAATTCAAATTTTCCGCAAGTAGTGTACAAATGGTAACTGTTAGCTGACTTTAGGTTAGTCTATAAATAGAGCTTTAGAAAAATATTGTAATCAGTTCAGTTCTTCTTGGAAAATACTTAGAAACCCAAAAAACGCTCTCAGCCCCTTGGCATCACAGAGTAAAATTAGGAATCTTAAGTAATTCCTCTGAACTCAAACATTTGTACTTTGCTTTTTTCCAGTTTTTATTAATAAAATTCCTCTACTTTTATGTCTTTTTCTCTTTTACGTTCATGTTTCTTCCTTCATCTTCTTTTTAATTTCCTGTTTGTTTTAATTTTGCATTTTACTTTGCCTCCGGCACCTTGCATATTTTCTTTTCATCTTTAATTTTACTTTCGAAACTACAATTGAGACCTTGAGACATCCACAAAAGGAGTCGTTTCCGCTCCTTAAATTAAGATTGTGAAACAAAACTCGAAAATTGTTGATTTATTTGTTGTTAATAATGGAACAAAAATTTGAGTAAAACATAATGACAACCAAGTGAAACAACATCATAAGTTTGGACATCTAAAATTCGTACAAATTCAGACCATCCCCTTATTAAATAAGCTTCATCATCCGCTATCTATGCAATACGACAAGGTATAGAATTGTCACAATGAGAAACTAAACTAACCCTTATTCCCCTTAATGACATGCATTGATGCAAAAGAAGGCTGGTAATTTTTGAAAAAAATCACAATATGTTATTAAATTATTTTAATAACGAAAAGCTTAAAATAAGAAATTTTAAATATATTACCAATCGTTGAAATTGCATATCTGAGTTTGATACGAATTAGCAAAACTGAACTTAAATTAAGGGAATTCAATCTTATTATGTGCTCCACTTCGAAGATCTCCATGCAGACGTAGAAAGAATGGAGGGGATAGAACTTGAACTTGGCTTATAAAGCTCCATGGAAACAATTCCTCAATAAAAAAGCGAGCTATTTTCAAGAAAACTAATTTTACCCACATTTCATTAGGTTGGTTATAATATGTGAGTAGATCCAACCATCTTTCGGTAAAATAGAGTTTAATGTCTCTTCTTTGGACGCTTACATCCATGTAGTTAGAACCCGAATTAGTAAATACAAATCGATGAGGTATTTCATGGATGTGATGTATTGTAAACGATTGCGACAAAAGACAATCGAACTGGAATATTAGACGAAAAGAATAAGTTAGAATAACAGCAATCATTAAATTATCAAAAGAATAATATAATAAAATGAGTATATAAAAAATACTATACAAAATTATAAATTGTACCTTAAAAAGATAGATTTCGATGAAAAATGAAGAATACATTCTATGAACTAGTAAAAGAGGAATAATAAATTAAAAAAAAATAAGTTGACTCTCAGATCTAAGCTCATGTACCACAAAAAAACTCTATATATAGGCTTTATTAAAAAAATATGTAAATTAGTTATTATTAAGGAAATTTTTTATTATTTACGTTAGTTATACATCATATATTTGTTTTGTTAAAATTATATTATTTTATCATATCATATTATGATTAAAATCATTGTTTTTTTTTTATCATGAATAGAGTACCCGGGCCAACTTCATATCGTTATCATACTTTATTATTATTATTATTGTTATTATTATTATTATTGTTATTGTTATTATTATTATTATTATTATTATTGTTATTGTTATTGTTATTGTTATTGTTATTGTTATTGTTATTGTTATTGTTCTTGTTCTTGCAAGGATACTGTGTCTGATCTATACGTCGGTCTGGTTGTTCAGCAAATTCGCCTGAGCCGACGATATCCTTGTGAACTCGAACCCGAGCGTGGTACTTGCAAAAGGGACTCCGATGCTCAAGTTAATAAAAGAATAAACCAGATAAAAAATGAGTATATAAGATTGGAGATAGATAATTTCAGAATGGACTTTGGGGCGAAATAATCTTCTTGGGCAGAAGTGTTTTTGTCCTTTGTGTTTTCCAACTCTCTTCTTCGGATTTATAGATTCAGCGTGTAGCTTAACGGTCAGTGAAGTTCGAGATCTTCGGTGAGTGGGCTAGTCCGATATATTGGCGTGTGAGCTGGTTCCGAGATTTTGGTGTGTGAGCAGTTAAAATGTAACCGTTGCGTCGAGGTATAGCTCGGATTGGGCCAAGGTCCTTGGGTACAATACACAGCCCCCAAGCTTGACTTGATGTGAGTGCAGCAAGTTGAGCTTTTTGTTAGGACTAAAACTCAAACGTGGGTTCAAGCTTGGGCTAAAACTCAAACGGGTTTTTTCGGAGATGAAAATTTTGAACACATTTTTTTTTCAAAAAAGGAATTTGTCGCTTTGTTAACTGGGCCACAATTAATTTGCACGTTTAGCAATAATAGAGTCCGACCGTTTCTTCTTTGGTCGCGTAACTTACTGGTTTTTCAACTTCCCACTAAAGTAGTGGGTTGTAATTGAATGTGTGTGTTTTTCGATACAATTCTTCAGTTTTTCAAAAAAAAAGGTTTGATAAGTGAGGAATCATGTCTTCCAGAGGTTAGTCTTCTTGCCTTCTATCTGTCTGTACATTTTCTTTCGGGTTTCGTCTTCCTTTGTTTGGTTTTCTGAAAATGGTTAGAGAGAAAGAAAAGTTGAAAGTTGTTGAGGATAATAAGGAGAACCCTTACCATTGGGTTCACGATGACGTGAAAACTCGGGCTTCGTCCTACTGTAATCGGGAGTCGATTCAGGTTTTAGAGCCCGCAAGGTTTGTTAGGCCTAGTTCTTATATTAGCTTTGAGTTTCTCCATTGTTCTAGTGAAGATAGGGTATGTGAGAGGAGAGGGGACTGGGGTTACTTCTACATGTACATTCCATGTTTAACTGAGTTGCATGTGAGGCTTCCGTTTTCAGATTTTGAATGCAAGGTTTTGATTCAGCTAAACTGCGCTCCTTCCCAGTTACACCCAAATTCGTGGGCGTTTCTGCGCGCATTTGAAGTTCTTATGGATTTTCTGAGTTTTCCTCCTTCACTAAATGTTTTCTTTTCCCTGTTTCAATATAAAGGGGTTCAAAAGGGACTTTGGGTTTTTCTGAGTAGTTTTCCTGGTCGTTCTCTCTTTCTGCTATACAAGTCTTCGTTTAAAAATTTTAAGTATATGTTTGTAAAAATTTGTGCTTTGGAGACCGTGTACCCTTTTTTCCTTGATGAAGAAATGATAGAAAAGTTTCCTTTGTACTGGTGTTCAGAGCCGTTACAAATTCTTGAGCCTGATGAAATGAGAGAGGAAGAGGATTGTTTGTTGGAGTTTCTGATTGAAAATTTCGCTGCTGGGGAGTGTTTTCCTATCCCTGATTTATTGAAATATGATGCAGAAAATGATTTTGAAGGACTGAAATTGTATATAGGTACTCTTGTTTTTGTAAGTGTTTATGTCGTTTTGTTATATTTTTGCTGATTTTCCTATTGTTATAGGTAGTAAGATGCCCAATTTGAATCCTGCCAAATTTCAGGCGTATTTGAAGAAAAAAGGGGAGAATGGTGGTAGTGTATCTGTGGTTGCGAAGGAGACGGATGGGGATGCCGCGTTCTCTGCTGCTCAGGCTCCTCCTTCTCCAAAAAGGATAAAAACTGCGTCGGAGAATTCATTAGAGGTGATTTCCGAGGGTGATCAGAGCACTGCTGTGAAGTCTGTTTTTGATCGACAGCGTCGGCTGCATGGTTTCTTGCCTGGTGCCAATCCGCATTCACTGTGGAGCGACCAGTTCCCCCTTGCCGAGCTTGTAGATCATGTTTTCCAGTATCCTGGGGATATGGCACTTACTCGTCGGGTAGGACTTGAGGGAATGGGCAAGTTTATCCAGGTATATTTTCTGCCGATGTTCTTTTTATCCTTGTTAATTTGCAGTTATGCTAAAATTTGCATTTTATGCAGATTGTTGCTTCTCGGTTATTGTGCGTTGGTCGCATGACCGAGCTGTTGAGTTCGGAGTGGTAGGTTGTAATTGAAAAAGCTGCATCTTTTGAACGTTTATTGAAAGAAAAGGAAAAGGTCGTAGTTGATGTTACCGCTAAGATGAAAGAGAGAGAAGATGAAGTAGTGGATCTAAAGGAACAGATCAGATTACTGAAGGAAGAGAAAGAAAGCGAAGTGGGACGTCTTTAGGAGCAAATTAGGCTGCTCCAGGCTGATTTCAAGGAAAATGATAAAGTTAAAGGTGAAATGACTGCTCGTTTAAATGAGCTTGAGGAAGAAAATATGGACATGTTCGTGGCCGGATTCAATCGTGCTGTCAGCCAAATCTCATTGTTCTCCCCAAACTTTGACGTTGGGAAGCTCAATGTTGCAAATATTGTTGTTAACGGTCACCTTGCTGATGATGAAGGTGTCGAAGACCAGGCTGAGAGTGTTCCTCCTCCTTGGTGGAGGTTTTTATGTTGTATTGTTGTTTTTCTGTTTAAATCAGAATGTTTTGAGCTTTGCTTCCGACTTTGTTGTCGACGTTTTGTGTTTGTGGATATTTGGTCTAGCTCGTGTGCTAGCTGCTTTTGTGAATATTTGATATTTTTGTTAAGTTTCATTGACGTATCCGACTTTATGATGTCGGTTTGCTAAATTTTGGTTGATATGCTTTCAATATTGTTTGAAGATGTGTATAGGCTGACAATTTTATTGAAATGCTTGGTATATGAGATGGTCGGCCTCGTTAAAACCTGTCCGAGTAAACCCTCCTTAGGAAAAAACCTCGTGATCAGGAAAAAGAGTACCTGGCCAGCTCATATTTACATTGAAGAAAGGATTCAACTGTAGTAAAATTTCAGGGACGAAATGTTCCAAGTATTAGGAATAGTTGTCCCTTCTAATGTTTCCAAACTGTATGCTCCCTTTCCTATGACTTTGGAGACTCCGAAAGGCCTTCCCAATTGGCGGCTAGTTTTTCCTGCCCTGGTGGTTTTCGGACTTCCTCCATTTGTCATAGGACCAAGTCTCCTTCTTGTAATATTCTCGGTCTGACTCTTTTATTATAATGCTTGCATATTGTTGCTTGCATTGCTCATTGTCTTAGTTCGGCGAGGCTTTGTTCCTCGTCTATTAAGTCGAGCTCAGACGTTCGGTCATCTGAATTGTTTTGTTCGTTGAAGTATTCGATTCGACTTGATCCTTGGCTGATTTCGACAGGTATCATGCATTCTGCACCGTATACTAGTCTGAATGGGCTCTCATTTGTTGTTGTGTGAGGTGTTGTGTTATAACTCCACAATACCTCTGGTATAAGCTCAGCCCATCGTCCTTTAGCATCTGTTAGTTTCTTTTTTAATGCATGCAAGATAACTTTGTTAGCCGCTTCTGCGAGCCCATTGGTTTGCGGGTGCTCGACAGAAGAAAAATGATATTTAATATGTAAGTCTGTAAGATATGATGCAATTTTCCTATCTGTGAATTGCCTATCATTATCAGATACAATTTTCCTAGGTAAACCAAATCTGCATATTATCGACTTCCATATGAAATTTTGTACCTTTTCGGCTGTGATTTTTGCGAGAGGCTGTGCTTCGACCCACTTTGTGAAGTAATCGATAGCTACAAGTAAGAATTTTACCTGTCATGTTGAGATAGGGAATGGGCCGAGTATATTCATCCCCCAATTATGAAATGGCCAGCTGACGTTTGATGTATGCAGGAGTTCGGCTGGGTTGTGGATAAGTGGTGTGCATCTTTGGCATGCGTCACAGTGTTGTACCTTGTCTTTGCAGTCTTTTCTCATCGTTGGCCAGTAATAGCCGGCTCGGAGAATTCTGGTGACTAGGCTCCTACTTCCAATGTGGTTTCCGCATATTCCATCATGTAACTCATTCACTGCGGTTTTTGCTTCTGCTGGTCCAAGACATTTCAGAAGGGGTCGGGAGATTCCCCGTTTGTATAGTTCGGTCCCCAATAGGGTGTATTGGCTTACTTTGTATCTGAACGTTCTTAAGTTTTCATCTTCTGGTATTTCTCCATTCTTTAAGTATGCAATGAACGTTTTTCGCCAGTCTTCCTTTTCATGTGAAATACTCAAAATAGATTTCATGTCTAAACTCGGTTCTATTAGTGTAATATGGCGGAGCTTATCTGTTTGATCAGTCATTCTATGTGTGGCTAATTTTGATAAAATGTTGGCCCGATAATTTTGGTCTCTAGATATGTGCAATATTTCGAAATGTTGAAAAGATTTCATTAAGGTTTTAACCGAATTTAAATATTTTCTAGGATTGTATCTCGTACCTGAAATTGGCCGTTTACTTGTTGCACTACGAGTAATGAGTCACAGTGTACCATTAGGTTGGAGATTCCCACTTCTATGGCCAGTCTTAACCCTGCTAGTAAAGCCTCGTACTCGGCTTAGTTGTTCGTTGCCTGAAAGAGGAATTTGACTGATTGTTCGGCCTGGACTCCCTCGTCATCCTTCAGAAGGATTCCTGCTCCACATCAGTTTTCATTCGATGCACCGTCTACATACAAGTCCTATTTTCTTGGGTGTTCTCCTTTGTCTGTGAACTCTGTTACGAAGTAGGCTAATATTTGGGCTTTGGGTGATCCCCGTGACTGATATGAGATGTCGAATTCAGAAAGTTCAATTGCCCATTTTGTCATTCATCCTGCTAAGTCTGGTTTCGATAATATTTGACGTAGGGGATGTCTAGTACGAACTATAATCGGATGCGTTTGGAAATAATGCCTCAGGCGCCGAGCTGTGATTATTAAACCGAACGCCAGCTTTTCTATTGTTGCATATCTTAACTCGGCATCTTGTAGGACTTTGCTTACAAAGTATACTGGGTGCTGCTCTTTCCCTGCTTCTGTTACAAGTACAGAACTGACGGTGTTAGCCGAAATTGAAAAGAATAGTAATAGTGGCTTACCTTGCTCTGGTTTCTGCAATATGGGCGGTGATCCCAGGATTTGCTTAAATTCAAAAAATGCTTTTTCGCAATCATCCATCTAGATAAATTTTTCTGACTTTTTCATGGTTTTAAAGAAATGATAGGATCTTGTTGCTGCAGCTGGTAAGAATCTTGACAAGGCGGCTAGGCATCCTGTTAATCGTTGTACCTCTTTAATCGTCTTTGGTGATTGCATATTTAGGATTGCTCGGCACTTATCCGGATTGGCTTTTATGTCTCGGTTTGTTAACAAGAAACCAAGGAATTTTCCCTTCTTTACACCAAATGCACATTTTTCCGGTTTTAATCTCATGTTGTGTGTTCGAAGTTGTTGGAAAACTTCCTTTAAGTCGGCTTCGTGCTGTTCTTCTGAGCTAGACTTGACAACCATGTCATCAACATATATCTCGATGTTTCTTCCGATTTGTTTCTTGAATATTTTGTCCATTAGTCTCTGATAGGTGGTACCTGCATTTTTTAGTTCGAAAAGCATTACTTTATAACAAAAATTACCTTGGTCGGTTATGAATGTGGTCTTATCCTCGTCGTTTGGGTGCATCTGGATTTGATTATATCTAGAGTAAGCGTCCATGAAGCTTAGCACTTGGTAACCTGAGGTATCGTCTACAAGTCTGTCAATGTTCGGCAATGGGTATGAGTCTTTCGGGCAGGCTTTGTTCAGATCTGTGAAATCCACACACATTCGCCATTTTTCTGAGTTTCTCCTGACCATAACCACGTTTGCTAGCCATAAGGAAAATCGGACTTCTCTAATGAAACCCGCATCGAGTAGTTTCTGTGTTTCTATTGCTGCTGCGTTTCTTCTTTCAGTTCCCAAATTGCTTTTTTTCTGTCGTACAGGTCGGGCATTTGGGTTGACTGCCAGTTTGTGGCAGATAAAGTTTGGGTCGATCCCTGGCATGTCAGTCAGGGTCTAAGCAAATAGGTCGGCATTAGCTTTCAAGATTCTCTTCAAATGTTGCTTTATTTCTGCAGAAAAAGCTGATCCAATGTTAGTATACTGATTATCTGTATGTAATTCTACCTTTTCAAGATCGTCCGTTGGAGAAGGGCGACTGTGGTCGTCTCTAGGATCCATCTCGGTCAGGCGTAGGATATGCTCCGAGTTGTAAATCGAATTGATCCTTGGGATGGCTTCCTTTGCAACCTTCTGTAAGCTCGCATTGTAGCATTGTCTGGCCTCCTTATGGTCGGTGTGGACTGTTGCTATTCTGTTGTCCTGCAAGGAAAACTTGACATACAAGTGAATGGTGGAAGCAATGGCTCCGAAAGAGTTAAGGGATGGACGTCCCAAAATGATATTGTAAGGGCTAGCACAGTCAACCACTAGAAATTGAATGTCCAGTGTTTTGGAGTTTGGGGGTTTTCCTAATGTCGTCCTCAACCAGATGTAACCTGATATGGGGACTCTTTCGCTCAAAAAACCTGCCAGTTCTCCCCCTGATGGTTGTAGCGACTTTCGCTTAATTGCATCTTCTTGAATGTGGAGTAGAACAAGACATCGGCGCTACTTCCTGGATTGAGCAGCACCTTTTTCACAGTCATTCCTCCCATGCTTACTGAAATTACCACTGGGTCGTCTAGGTTCGGTGTTCTTGATTTGAAATCAGAAGCGCTGAAATTGACAATGGCCGAGGAGGTTGGTGTTGGAGTGTTCTGTTGAGTTCCTTCCATTGTCATCATGGCTCTGTAGCTTCGCTTCCTTGATGTGTTTGTTATTCCTCCTCCCGCGAAACCTCCTGCGATGTAGTTTATGACTCCTTTGGAGGTAGGGGTTTCTACTAGACCTCGCCATGTTCCTTTGTCTCTGCATTCCGAGGTATACTTCGGCTTGCTCATTTCAGCTATTTTCTTCTGATTCCTGGAACCGATGTACTTGTCTAGTAGCCCCTGTCTTGCTAATCTCTCCAATAGGTCCTTAGCTGCCACACACTCATCTGTGGTGTGACCGAATTTCTGGTGGAATGCGCAATGCTTCCCTTTGTCTACGTACTTTTGATCTTGGTAGGTTCCTGCTTTGATTGGCGACTTTATGAGCCTGTTGTGTAATATATCCTTTATTATGTCTTCTCTTCCCATGTTGAACCTGGTATACGAATCAAATTTTGGAGTTAGTTTAAAAGGTTTTCTATGATCTTTAATAATAGATCTGTTCGGCTTGTCATCGTCTTTTCGTGATGGTGGTCTTTCATTTCTTCACGTTTCACGCAGCTCCTCTATCTCAATTTGTCCCGTGGCTTTGTCTTGGAATTCCTCTAGTGTCTTCGGTTTGGCCACAGCTATGGCTTCCTGGAACTTCTCTGGTCGGAGGCCACTTTTGATAGCATGCAATTGTACTTCTGGGTTTAAGTCAAGGATTTTCATGGCCGCCGTGGTGAAGCGCACCATGTAATCCTTGAGACTTTCATGCGGGCCTTGCTTGATTGTGCTGAGATAATCGGAGTCTCTCACATAGATTTTTGATGCTGCGAAGTGATTGATGAACATCTTGGCGAATTCGTCAAAGCTGGTTATGGACCCTGCAGGCAAATTAGAAAACCACAGTAAGGCAGCTCCATCTAGGAAAGTAGGAAAAGATCGGCATAGAATGGGGTCGCAGTCACTGTTAAGAAACATCATGGACTCGAACTTGGTGACGTGGACTTTTGGGTCCCCGATCCCCTTGTATGGTGTCAGGGTCATCGGGAGTGTAAAGTTCTGGGGCATTTTGTAACTCATTATCTCTTCGGAGAATGGGTTAGCTCGTCGCCTCCCAGGTTTGGGAGGGGTTTCTCCTGTCTTAGCGTTAGACTCTGACTGATGCTCTTCGTGCTATTCAGCGTTTGTCCTTTTACTATCGACCTTCCGATCCTCGTTGTTTTGCATCGCTGCCAACAGTTTGGCCATCCGCTGATTTTCTGCCAGGAGTGCGGCATTTACGGCCGGGAGATCGGCATTAGTTCGGGGAGGTTGAGTTTCCGAATGATCCGTCATGGTTCTTTTTCTGCAAAGAAAGAAAAACGTGCAGCAGATATGGGTGAGCTAAAAGTAGTTGTATCTTCGGGGGGGATTTACGCCGGACCCACGGTGGGCACCAAATGTTTTTGCAAGGATAATGTATCTGATCTATACGTCAGTATGATTGTTTATCAGCAAATCCGCCTGAGCCGATGATATCCTTGTGAACTCGAACCCGAGCGTGGTAGCTGCAAAAGGGACTTCGACGCTCAAGTTAATAAGAGAATAAACCAGATAAAAATGAGTATATAAGATCGGAGATAGATAATTTCAGAATGGACTTTAGGGCGAAATAATCTTCTTGGGCAGAAGTGTTTTTGTCCTCTGTGTTTTCCAACTCTCTTCTTCGGATTTATAGATTCAGTGTGTAGCTTAACGGTCAGTGAAGTCCGAGATCTTCGGTGAGTGGGCTAGTCCGATATATTGGCGTGTGAGCTGGTTCCGAGATTTTGGTGTGTGAGCAGTTAAAATGTAACCGTTGCGTCGAGATATAGCTCGGATTGGGTCGAGATCCTTGGGTTCAGTGTAATTATTATTATTATTATTATTATTATTATTATTATTATTATTATTATTATTATAAATGGATCACCATTAAGATAGCAACTTGTCATTAATAAAATCATTCGATAATGAATAAGAATTAGAATTGTATTAATATAATTAAAAATATTTTCGAGTGATAATTAGTTTAATAATACATTAAATATTAATTTTATATAATTATAATAAATATATTTTTAAAATTAGTATAATTATACATTATTCATTAAATACTAATTGTAATATTATAATAATTATAATAAAAATATTTTTCTAAAATAAATTTATTTAGAAAAATATAAATTGGTTATTAATAACCGATACCATTATCATATAATTATCATATTATTATTATTATTATTATTATTATTATTATTATTATTATTATTATTATTATTATTATTATTATTATTATTATTATTATTATTATTATTATTAAAATAATTAAAAATATTTTCGATTGATAATTGATAAGTAGTTTAATAATGCATTAAATATTGATTTATTTTATATAACTATAATAAGGATATTTTCCTAAATTAGTATAATTATGCATTATTACTTAAATACTAATTATAATATAATTATAATAAAAATATTTTTCTAAAATAAATTTAGAAGAGAAAATAGTGTATTCATTTTGGCAGAAAAATAGATTTATGAGGAATCGATACCTGACTTCCATTAGTTGGGAAAAATCCAATTTTAATATATTAAGTAGATGTGAATGATAGGTCACTTATTTTTCATATGGAATATGTGATATTGAGGTATAATAATGTAAAATGATATGTGCTCTTTATTTTATATGGAAAAAGAATATCTTGCAGAAGTTTTCTTTTTTTTTTTTAGTTAACAATATCTTGCAAAAAGTTACTTACCATTTTTATTTCAATTTTTTTACGATTTTTTCAATTGCTATAAAATAAAAATAGAGATATTTTTTACATCCTAACAATTTTGACATCTAAGTTCATCCAACTAATTTTAGGTCACGCGTTTTTTTCATTTTCTTTTTTTCTCACGTTTCTTCTCTTCTCCCCCGCGCTTCTTCTTCTTCTCCCGCGCTTCTTCTTCTTCTCACGCTCGTTTACGCACGGAGCTTCTTCTTCGCCTTCTTCTTCGCGTTCCTCCTCCTCCTCATTCTTTTTCGCGTTTCTTCTTCTTCACGTGTTTTCTCCTTATCGTCATTATTTTGTTGTTGCTGCTATTTTTTTTTTCTTTTCCTACTTCTCTCTGCGGTGAAAAAGTAGTAGACGGTGAGAAGGAAAAGTTTTGAATTGTGCATAACAGAAATGAACCTAACATATTATTATGGTGAAACAATTGTATAGTACTAAATAAATGGAACATTATCCATTATATAAATTCAAATTCGAACAGCTTTCTACATAATGAACCAAAACACGTACTCATGCTGAAACAATTGTATAGTACTAAATGAACGAAACATAATCCATTATATAAAATCAAATTTAAAACACCTCTGTCTATAATTTAAAGATTATCAATTCAATTCAGATTCAGAACACCTGCATCCATTTAATTCAATTCAATTTAGTAATTGCATTCCATTCAATTCAATTGAAAAAAATAATCCATTAGCAAAATGTTGGTGTTGTTGGTGATGACGATAACGAAAGAAGAGAAGAAGAGAAGGAGGAGGAGGAGAAACAGAAGAAGAATCTGCATGCGCGAAGGAGGAGGGGAAAGAGGAGGATATACGTGAATTTGAAAGATGAAGATGACGTATGCGTGTATTTGAAAGAAAAAGAAGCACAGAGGAGAAGAAGAAAAAGATGACGTAATCACGCTTTTTTTAATGAAAGTGATTTTTGTTGGTGTTTAATCTATTTGGATGAAAAAATACTTGGATGTGTAGCAAAGCCCATAAAAGTAATAACCAATAACAAACAATCATTATTATATTAAAGAGAAACTAACAAAATTTATTATTTTCAATCAACATTTTTAGTTATCAACTCATTTTTAGTTATCAACTCAATTTCTCTACTCTAACAATCTAATAATATACTTTTAATTCACAATTTTAAAAAATTTCTAGTTAACTACTAGCAAAAAAAGAATAAATTTTATTAATCTCCGAACATTTTTTTATTAAATAATATTGTTGAAATGAAAATTTACAGTGTACAGATAATTTCCGTAAAATCTTATCTCAATTAAAAATCACTTAATATACATTTTATTTTTAATTTTTATATATAATGTTTAAAATGTATGTAAACGAAAAATAAAAGTTGGATTACATGATGGTAACTGAAGTCATCCACGAAAACTAAGCTAGTTCTGATTGAGATCAAACATGTAAATCAAAGATGAAAATTTCAAAATTCATTTTGTTGAAAAAGTTGGATGAAACTTATATACTAAGCGAATAATTTGAACATCTCCAAGCAGTACACCTGCAGTGATCGGAGAAGGCAAAAATTGGCACTACTAAAGCAGTACCAACAGTCCACAGAAAGAAAATTTAACTAAGAACATGTACCACAATCATATTCCAACCAAAAACAATGCAGAGAATATTGTCATTAAACAATTCTTATAATACACTGCAAATATGTAAATACTCCACAACTTAATTACTAACATTTATACATGCAGATGCTACATTAAAAGGGCAATAGAAATCAGCTAGACCAGAGACGAACTTCCGATTGAATTACCGAATTCCGTTGTTTGAGCCAGATAGCCACCCAAAAGCTAATTTAAGATAAATAGGTAAAATATAACAACTCCATTGGAACCATCAGCAGCAAGAGAAGCAATCGAATGCATTAACATTGTGTTTCACCATCTTGTCTAAACTCCATAACGTGATTTGTTCATAGTCAAAACTCCATAACATACCTTGTAATTTTGTTGAGAATAGTTTAATATGAGCTTCACTGCAGGGGGAATGCAGTCTCCTTCAGTTTTGTACAATTTCAATGTTCTAGGTCCAGTAGTTAACCTTCCTGTAACATTTTGGAAGATATAGCCATCAATATACAAAAGGCAATGAAACATTTCCTGGATTCACATTCCAAAGTTGGCCAGATAAAGATAATTTGGTAGACAACTTCTCAGGTCATATTCCAAAAGCATAGAGGATGGTTCCATAACTAGTCTGAAGGTCCATGTACTTCCAAAAAGACACATCGGATAAATATCCTGAAGATTATGTAGAATATTCAATCAGATGATCAAAGGAGTTCAGTCTAATAAACCGTCCTCCAAGCAAAATATCAATTTGTAGGAAGATAAAGAGATGACCATAAACTCAAGAACCGGGGAAGGCATACTAATTCCAGGATAAACTAACTGGTTAACAGGCCTTAGTAAAAACCTCAGCATCCACAACAAACTCCTGTGTTCTGTATGTTTCAACTATTTTCCAAATGCATCTTTCATCTCTTTCTCAAGCTTATCGGTATCACCATAACCACTCAAAGTATCTATAATACTACAGTCACCGTTACCTAGGAAAAGAGGTTTATTTGGATAATTCCTAGTCCAACTGGCTCTTAATACATTCAGTAACTCATTACTTTTCTCTGGATGCCTTTCCATTACCAAGACCAGGTGAAATTTATATGCTTGCTACAGCCCCTGAATTGGGGCTAGTCTCAGGAAGAGTAATATTAAGTGGTTGCCAGCCAGACTGAGGATGCACAATCCATTTTTTATGAGTAATCAACATGTTTAATATTTGAAGCACATCACCCAAAGAAAGTTCCTTAAAGCACAAATTCTTTATGACTATACCTGCTTCATACCTAGAGAAAGACAGTAGCAACATGTAAGAAGAGAGAGACAATTGTAATAAGTGAAAACAAATTAGTATGGAACATTCTTACTTGCACTGAGTACCCATCAATGCTGATCTTCCTGAAGAAGTTGTCAGAAACTTTTGAACTTCATCCCAGGTTTCTTTTGAGTGCTGCTTAGGATTACCAGCTATAGGATTTATGCACTTCCAAAGTTTATCATTCTTACCAACATACAGCTGCAAAGCACCTAAATTCTGTTTCACCACCATCTGCTGCTCAATAGCACTCTCCAAAGCTTTCTTAACATCAGTGTTGCGGTGCCTGGGATCTCCATATCGAATGCAATCAGTTATATTTGCCTCTGTTGGCATAATCTTCTCATTTTTTAGTGAATTCAAGGCTAGTAAAACAACCCCTATAAGGCCTTGGACATATTCAGACGGTTTAGGGCAACCTGGAGATCCCCACATGCCATTACCAGAATGGTTATTATTACCCGTCGATGATGCAAGTTGATGGTCTGGACCATTTCCATTTGAATAGCCTTGTAAATGTTGCGTGCTATTGCTAAGTACCATATGTCCATTTTGTTCAACAGTTGATGTTACCGGAAGTGGAGCATTATTGTTAGGATTCTGCTTCAATTCCCCACTGCGTTGCTTAACAGGACGTGGATTATGAACACCATTGGGATATCCAGAAATGTTCAGATTGCCAATTTCAGGCACATTTGGTGGTGGAACTGCAGTGAAGCTGGGGACACCAGTCCTCGGTGGCAATGGTGAATTTGCAAAAGTATGGGTACTTGGAGGGTAAGAATTATTCGATGCAAAAGGAGGTTGCAGCGGGAAACTGTTTGGTCTTAAAGGAGGCTGTGAATAAGGATTTTGATGATTTCCCTGTATATTATTGCTATTGTTCCATAACTGTTCAGTATTGCCACGAATAAAATTTGGAGCAGGTCCACTTGAAGAAACATTTGGATTGAAGTTGCCAGGTCGATAAGAGTTTATATTATTACGACTATCTTGATGCCCAACTGGCGGTGGATTCATGGCCTTGGGTCCATTTGTCTGACCCGAGTTTCTCCAATTTGTTTTCCCCTGATACCTAGGATCGTATCCCCTTCCTCCTCCATTTGGAAACTTCTGATTTCCTACATGCACTTCGGTGTAGGAATCAGCCTGTGGCTGTGTCTGAGCGACACTAGTGACTGGAATTGTTAAGGTGTCGGAACTTGTTACAAGGCTATTATTACCAAGTTGTTGTGATTCGCCATTAGTTAGAGGAGGCCCTCCAGCTAAAAGACTAGTCCAGAGCCATACACTCTTAGCAGCTGCTACTAGTGGTGCAGATGCTTTCTGAGGTTGCGCAAGAAGAATATTATATCTTCTCATCCGCAGTTGATGGAGAGCATTAGAGAAGTCTCTGTCGCCAGAAATTAATAAATAATTAGCAGGTGCGGGATTGTCCACTGCCCAAAACAGCATGTCAACAAGAATCTTCTTGTCGCTAGCATCTTTAACGCCTGTCGATAAAAACTAAACATTAGTTAAAACAAGATCAGATGTTTCCCTCAAGTTCCACATAATCCACAATACAATTAATCAAAGGTATGTGGTAAGGCCCAGGAGGTCAGTGACACCAAAACATTGCAAGGTTTATGAAAGGAAACCAGGAATTCATCAAACTTTTAGCCAATTCCTCCAGAGGATCAGATCGTCCATCATGACCTTCCATTAAATCACTTCAAATCCCCATACAAAATCCAAGTTAATACAAGTGTGATGATTCCAACGGGTAAGAATTTAATTTTATCAACGATAAATTAAACAGCTTTCAGATTTAATCTGAAGGCCGCACAATCATGCAATCGAAGGTCAAAATAGCTTAAAGAACTCATCCACGGTGGGATTAAGGAATCCTTTAAACCGTTATTAAAGAGGAAATCAGTCAAACAAACAACTGAGCGTATAACAGAAACGAACCAGAACTAAAACACGGAAAATTCAACTTCAATCAGACGCTACAGAGACAATTAAATTTCAATTTCATCATGCAAGACTCCAATCAAAGCCAGAGATCAGAAAACAATCTAAAAAAACAGATAGAGCAAGTTGAAGTAATAATCGAGTGGATACAAACCAGCGGGGACATGGTTGAGGGAGATGCCGGTGCTGGAGAGAGCGTGCTGTACAGAGGCGGGGATACGAGTGGTGTCGCCGTAGGCGGAGACGGAGACGGGACCACAGTAATTCATGCGGACCAGTGCAGAGCTGATGTTCTGAGCGATGGCGTGGGGATCGCAGCCTTTAGGAACGTGGCAGTTCTCTATGTCCCACCACACGGAGGTCTTGGCCGTCGAATACTGTGCCTCCGCGTTCGGTCCACCTCCGCCCATTTGATCACGGATCTGAACTGATCTCAGCCGTCCGATCTAAAAGTCGAATCGATCACCGTGATAATTACAACCGAACCTAACTATGGACTAGAAATGACTTTCTATTGTGTGAATAGAAGGGGATAAGACTTCGTTGCTATGGCGGAGAGAACGAGTCAGGAGAAAAGACACGGAAAACAAAAGGGGTTAGCGTTAACTCAACTGAGCCATAGACTCTTGGGAGACTCATTTATGTATGGTCTGTGGAGTGTGAGATGGGTTAGCGTGGTTTGACTCATTTACCCCTTTGAGGATTGAGGAAAATGGAAAGTGAATGAGTGGGTGACATCACATTGCTATTGTGCGCCGAGGGGGCATAACGGCCTTCGTGGACTGCTGACTGCAGTGTCACGGGAGACTTTTGTCCAGTCATCGCACAAGTCTTCGGGGTAGGGTCGGATCGGAGTGTCCGACCATCTTCCTCCTCATTTAATAAGTTTTCCTTTCACCAATCATTCAATGAAGTTTTTTTTTCCTTTACTATTATTTTTCTCCTTTTTTAAGGACTACTATGTGTTTATTTGAATTTTTTTTAGTTAAAAAATTAATTTTTCTAAATAAATTACGTTTATTATATTTTCAATATTTAATACATCTTTTAAAAAATAATTTTTTATTTTTTAAAAATCAGCAATACTTTATTTCTAAAAAAAATAAACAAATCTTAATCTTTAATTATCATCCTTCAATCCAAATTTTTTCTCTACATAATATATATATATATATATATAAAAGTTTAGTTAATATTTATCTTCACATGATAAAATTATTATTAGTAAAAATTTTTATATTTAATAAAAAAATTCTTAAGGACAAGTAATTTTTAGTATTTTTATTATTATTTGACTAATATAAATATTAAATTATTATTTTATTAATTTATGTGTATAAATTTTAAAAAATATAAATATAAATTATATTAATTTATGAATATAAACTGTATTGATTCATATGTACAAAAATTTAATAAATATAAGTATAAATTATATATTTTTTATATGTAAAATATTTATAAATATAAATGTAAATTATTACTAGTTAAAAATTAACAAAAAATAATAATATTTATTCGTTATGTAATATTATTTTTTAATAAATACAAAATAAATATCTTAAAAGTTTAATTTTTTTATTTTAATAAAAAATTAATGTATAATCTTAATCTGTGTGTTTAGAAAATAAGATAGATGAATTATATATATTTTTTGCATTCAATACAAGCGGGCTAGCACGTACTTCCAAATCTGGAATAACAGCACCCCTCCATGGTCCACTCATCCATGTGCAATTGTTTTTTGTGAACTTTTTTTTGTAATATTGTATTACTAGAGGTGAAATCTTTAATCATGAACTAAATTGTGTATTGAACACAACTATGGCCATTTACGATTGAAGTTTTGTGTTTTTTTAATTAAAATAATATTTTTTTAATAAAACGTCAATGACATTTTGTGTTTTAATAATTAAAATAATATTTTTTATTACAAAACGTTACTAACGTTTTGTTCTTTCATGATTAAAAAAAAATTTTTATTGCAAAACGTCAATGATGTTTTGTGTTACTACGACAACCGTGTAAAACACCAAAATAATCAAATATTTTTGTATTTCACATTAAAATTATTCATATATAAAAATTTTAGCCGCTTTTTGTTATTTTCATATTTGATTGTCATATTTTAAATTAAAATTGTTTGTAATAAATTTTGATTTAAAAATTTGATCGTTTATATTTTGTCCATGTAATTTGTTCACCCATCATAACCTAGAATTTTTTATTTAAATAAATATATTAATTATTAAAATAAATAATTTTAAAAATTATTATCGAAATTCGTCTACAAACCTTATCTCGTTTACAAAGGCTGGTGGACGGCTATAAATATATATCGTTGATAATAAGGTTTTAGACCCCAATTTTAATCTTTCGATCACTTTTTTCTCTCCTTTATTCCTTTCTATCTATATTAGCGAGTAATACGACAATGGTGCGCGCATAAGGTAGTGATCGGGACATCAACCAGCTGAATGAGACTTGACATTACGCCGAGGCAGAAGACTTTAAGGTTAGTTTTGTTCTTTTAATTTGTATGTAATCCCATATATATATATAGCCATGCTTAGGGTATTTGTCAAAAACTAGAATACAGTTTGTATCATTAGGAATAGGTCACTAATTGAAGGCATTTTTACTGAAATGCGCATGGAAAAATGTTCCCATTATACGCATGGTTTCAAACTCCTCCTTAAATACGCACAGCCAATTCACAAGGGTCAGCCAGGAAATGGAAATAGGAGCCATCTCAAAAATGGTGGCCATGAAATGGAGTCTGCCGTCTGACATAATCCATTTCTAACGCATCAGCCACGAAATGGTGAACCTCAGGTATGATGCACACGAAATGGCCAATTCAGTGGAGGCACACACGAGTTGGCCCATTTCACGTATGGCAGGCACGAAATGGCTGCGGAGCAATGAAGGCAGCAAGTCCCAGTAGTGACAGTTTCCGTACGAGCATGCAGTGGGTAGTTTGGGAGGCAATTTATTGTAGTGTTGTAGGTGAAGCAATATAAAAGGGGGTGAAGGAGATGGGACCAATTCGAAGGGTAGGAAACAGGAGAGAGTAGTGGGGTTTAGTGTGTTGTTGTGTTTTTGGTGGGGTTAAAATTTTTTTTTGTGGTAGAGAAATATTTTTTTAATTCATAAGAATGAGTAGTAGTGGAATTAATGTGGAAGAAAATCTTAATAGTTTTGATGAATTTCACATTTCTGCGCATTTATATCTGAAGGTGAGTTTTTTTAATAAATAAATAAAAATTTGTTGATGATTAAAAAAATTGTTGTAAATTGAATAATTGTGTTTTGCTGCTTTTCTATTTCAGTCGGCACGTGTGTTGACTTCGCATGGCACACTAGTCAACGTTTTTACTTCAGATGAAGCAGATCCAAGTATAAAAATTAGGAGGCAGATGCTTGAACCGTATCTAAGAAGAGCCGGATTCTATTACACGTCTTTGATAAAGCGTTTTGAATACGACAACCCATTGATTAGCGCTCTTGTGGAAAGATGACGTCATGAGACCCACACATTCCACCTCCCATGGGGTGAGTGTATTGTTACTCTGGAGGATGTTTCTATACAGTTGGGCTTACCAATCGACGGTGAGCCGGTGAGCGGCACTCTAAGGTCTTGGAGTAAGTTCCACCAGAGGGAAATTTAGCAATGGTGTGAGGAACTCCTTGGTGAAGTTCCTGATGGACATGTTGGGACCACAACGTATAACATAAAATTGAAATGGCTCAGGAGTAGACTCCAACAAATGCCTCTTGACTCTCCTGAGGACGCCATCGTACAGTATACACGTTGTTACATTATGTATTTATTGGGTGGTGTTTTACTTCCTGACAAGGCGAACAACACGGTTCACGACCGTTATCTTCCTCTCTTGGCCAACTATGATGCCATTAGTACATATAGTTGGGGCAGCGCCGTTCTCTGTTGGTTGTATAGAGCCATGTGCCTAACGACTGATTATAACGTCGAGGGAATGTCTGGCTGTCATATATTGCTGATTTCTTGGATATACTTCAGGCTTTCTTTCTAGGCACCGGACGTGACGAGCCCATTTACGTTTCCGTTAGCTACAAGGTAATATATTATGTTACATAACATCCGTAGTTATGACTTGTATGTTATTTCATGTGCATCAAAATTTAAGTGTGGTTATGATCATCATGTTTCTTTATAGGTGGACAGGTAAAAGAGGAAAGAATGACTACGCCGAGCAACGCTTGCAAAGGCACCGTCTGAGGTTGGACACTTTGAAGGCGGATGATTTAATTATTCTCGTTTGTTAGAGCATGATTTTTTTTCCAATTATTCTCGTTTAACTTTTTTTGTGACGTTCGGTTTTGGTAGTTTACGTGGATGCCGTACAGGGATGCACGTATTCTGTCGAGGGTGCCTGTGAAATTTCTTGGAGCCCCACATGGTGATTTCTATACTTCCATCGTGCCGCTGATTTTGTTCTGGTGGATCGAGATTGTTAACATCGATAGAGTCATGCGGAAATTCGGTGGCAAACAAGGTCCGCCGAACCCTCCGTTAAACATCGACACCTTTCATCGCCAGTTGGCTCGCAACAACAATAGATGGCGGCCCCTCCGCCTCCAGACATGGTTTGAAGTCTGGACAAACCGACGGACTATATCATATCGGCTACAGATTGATCGAGTAGATACCTTGCATCCCAGTGGTGATTATTATAGGTGGTATTGCGCGAGGACAAAGAGGTTTTTGTCATCCCCGGATGTGTTGCATGATCCCCGCGGTGATGATATTCCGCAAGGGGCCCCGGCAGAGTATGGGAGAGCCCCAGTCGTTCACCTACCCGCAGTTCCACAGGACAGGAGGCACCATCGTGTGCGACAAGGCAGACATCATGCTATCCGAGATGATGACATGCACGAGCCAGATTTTCCACTTTAGGATCCACCTCAGGTTGATGCTTGGGATCAGCATGAGCGTCCACCAGCGGAGACGCATTTGCCAGGGGATGTCTACTGCCCACAGCCGTTCGTGGCGGGCGACCCTTTTCAGTCATCCACCGTGCATTAGTATATGCCGTATCATAGTACCTACGAGGAGGGTGGTTCATCTCAGGGGGCGGTACACAGGATCTGATTGATTCTATGGATCAAGTTGGTTGGACAAACTTTTCATCTTTATTTGATGGCTTAGATCAATTCGTTCCTCATCAGGCATCACCACACACACCCACCGACCTAGGACTTGCACTTCGATGCTCTGATTTTGAGAGTCACCCCCTTGTTGGAGGGAGGAGATCAGCTTCTATCGGTGACACTGTCGGATCCCAGCTCCACCCGTCTGATGCCTTCCAGTTCCATAGAATAGATGCTTCCAATGCTACGATGATACGAAAATATCATTGACACGTGCTGGTCAAATTTAATATGCATTTTCTGGTATGCAAACGAATTAGCTACCGCAACTGGCATCCTGTAAATCAGGGTACTAATCTCCTTTTTTCCAACCAACCCAATGTTCATCATAATCAAATTTTTTAGTTGTTGCAGAGATGATTGTGGGGGAATCATGATCCAAAGTGGGTCATCACACATAAATGTCACCCCTTCGGCTGTATGCGAAATTTTTCCGTTAGGATATATGACCACATAAATGTGTTCAAATGGCATTTCCACACCAAAAATTGGTGAAACCAACTTCTATGGAAATGGAATTCACGGAGAGGAAGGGAGGGTAGAAGAAGTGAGAATTGGAATTGTGGCATCAGTTCTACAGGAGAAGGGTTTTTATAGCCTAGCCGTTATTCCAATTCGTGTGTGGTACACACTTATTTGTCTCATTTCGTGTGCGGTACAATAGACATGGGATGTCCATATCGTGTGAGGCCAACCTAACATGCTCTCCAACTCACCTCTGTCGTGCCCCTATTTCGTGTCTACTGTCCCTGATTTCGTCTGTCCATTTCGCTGCTGCCACGCAAGAAATGGGATCTCCATTTCGTGCCTACTGTACCTGACATGGTGCTCCCATTTCGTGGCCACCTTGCCTGAAATGGTGTTAAAATCTATTTCGTGGCCACCATACAAGAAATGGAGCTGCGCATTTTGAGAACAGTTTCACCTATGCGCATTTTGGGAATAAATGAATTTTCCATGTGTATATAGATAAAAAAGCCCTAATTGAAATTTGGAACTCTAGTTTATTTTTCCTATATTAGGTTGTTACTACATAATTATTAATTTAGTTAGTAGCTTATGACCAACCCTTGAACGGCTCTAACTCCTCTACGACAAATACGGAAGCCCGCCGATCATAATGAGTAACACACATCTTCAGGATGCCTTCTCTATTCTTCTCCATGGCTGCCATCAGCCTCTGAGAGAAGCAGTTTCCAGCAGCCAGCTGTGACTGTGCCTCCCTGCCTTTTGTGACGAACAACTTCTGCAACTCTTTGTACGTGATGCGCACGATGGCACAAATTGAAAAATACCGTTTACCCATGAGAACTGTATAGATGCACTTCAACAGATTTATTATCATATGACCAAACCACCGACAACTGTCATAGTGTTGCAGCCATATCTCTGGGTTGAAATGGCCAGCCCAGTCCGCCATCCCAGCCGACAACCTTCTTAAGGCATCCATGTACCACTCGTACCCAACCTTGCTTTGACTATAAGCGGCGTTTATAAGGTATCGTTTGCCCTCATCTGACTTAAAACAAATCATGAAGTTCGCGGACATGTGTCTAATATAGTAAGCGTGGAACGTCCTAGGCGGATGCCAACCACTATCATCGGCATTGAGTGCAGCCTTGATGGCCTGCGATCTATCGGAGATAACCAACAAACTTTCTTATGGGGTAACATGGCGTCTCAAATTAGTAAGGAAGAACGACTATGACTCTGTACTCTCGGACTCCACAATAGCAAAAGCAATAGGCAGCATATTGCTATTGCCGTCTTATGCCACTGCAATAAGCAACACCCCACTGTATCTGCCATACAAATGCGTGTCATCGACGGAAACAAACAGCTTGCAATGCTTGAAAGTCTCAACATAGGATGGAAAGGTCAAAATACTTTGTCGAACATCCTACAATCGCGGACCAAAAGGTGCCCGTCGTAGTACGGTATGGCCTGTAGCTCACAAATAGTTCCAGGGAAACAACTATGCAGCACCTGAAGCAGTTTCGGTACCTTGTTGTATGACTCCTCCCAATCCCCGTAGATCTAAGCAAATGCCTTTTGCTTCGTCATCCACACCTTTCTGTAGGAAGGTTTGAAGTGATAACTCTGTCGGACCGCACCTTACAGGACAGGATGCTGACGGATGGGTTGGACTGTATCAACGGCAGGATGACCTTACAGATGAGACTGTTATCCAACTGTCGGTGGTCCTGGGACATAGTGGGTGCTAAACAAGTGTGCATTCCACCAACCCTACGGACCTCCCTAACGAAATAAAACATCCATGATTGGAAACTACTTAAGATAAAGCAACCATAAATGAGTAAATACGCCTCAATTAAACTTGAACTCACCATGGAGACTCCATGGACACCCATTTGCAGCTTGACGGCAATGCACATGGTAATTTAATCGGTCCGAGATCATCCGATACTCAGCACTCCTGCGAATACTGTAGTTCTTCACACCCTGCAACACCGCTGTCTCGGCGGGCGTCTCCAGTACAAACTCCTCCTTATCACCCCCTTCAGAAGAATCACTATCGGCACTACCGGCAACATATTCTTTGTCGGAGTCTTCCTCACCCATCTCCATGTCTTCCACTGGAATGGCGACATGAATGGGTGGTGGTGCGAGAGGTCGGTCGTCCTGCACAAAGGTCGAGTGTATAGAACCACCACCACCAACATCTCCAACCTTGGTGGAAAACTCCATCACTTGTTCCGCCATGATTCTCCCATGGAAGTCAAATATGAGTCGCACATGCTCGTCCCCCAGAAGTCGAAATAGTCGAAACCAAAAAACTTCATTACCCAACGGTGCTAGCAACCTATACCCCACCCTTCCGACCTCTCTCATTCCTGTGTCACCAAGGTTACTCAATATCAAACTCTTCAACTCGGACAACGAACTTATACGCCGAGTGCGCAAGAGTATCAAATTCTCCCATTAAAATATCACCTCATTGTCTCTATTTCTCATATGATAATTGGGGTAAACACATACAACTATGTATACGCTATTACTGGCCATTTTTGCCTTCTTTTTATGAGAAAAATAGGAGAGAAGAATATATAAAATATATATGGAGAATGTCAAGAATTGCATATTCTTTTATAGCTGCTGAAAATTTGTCTTACTGTATCTCATTTATACTGTAAATGTATTGATTTTGCACGTATCTCGTTTACACTATAAACGAGATATACACGTGTCACGCGTATATGCCTTATTTCATTTACAGTGTAAATGATGTATAAAATGATCTCGTTTATACTGTAAACGAAATAAGGCTTTGAGACGAATGTTAATAATAATTTTTTAAATTATTTATTTCACTAATTAACACATTTATTTAATTTATTTAAATAAAAAATCCTCATAACCTATATGTATATGATAATCTACCGATAATGTTACTGACTTGTTAATATATCACAGATACTATGTCATTATTTTTGTCATATTTGTTTTAAATTGTGTTGTATTGTTTGTCATATATACTACCCATCTATTTACTTTTAATTATATTATCGTTTGAACAATTTTTTTTATATTTTTTCAATCACTTTCTCTTATTTAAGATAAAGAATATTGTACATTATTTTCCTTGATATATTCGCTATATTTTTCATCACAAAAAATTAAACAATATTTACGAACTTATAAAAATAAGCAATAAAAAATAGAAAATAGAATGGAAACAAAATATTCTTATAGTAGAAAATAAAAAGATAAATATTTTTTTTAAAAAACCAATCCAAATTAATGGTTTTTCTTTAAAAAGGCTTGTTGAATGGGTCATACACTCACACTACACACTAGTGGCAAGTGGGGATACAGAATACAGATGATGAGTGAGTTAGTGGGTGGAATTGACCTTTCTCTCCTGGCACGTAGATGGACTTTAATTTTTCAACATTCAAATACATACGTATTTCTTTTTTTTACCAAAATAGGAGACTCGAACTCGCAACCTCTTAATTGAGTATGGGAAGACTATGCCATTTGAACTATAACTTATTAGCATTCAAATACATACATAGTATATATATATATATATATATATATATATATATATATATATATATATATATATATATATATATATATATATATATATATATATATATAATATGGAAAAGAAAGTATAGGAAACAATGCTAATAGTGAATAATGTGAACAACGAATTAAAAAAATAAGGTAAAATTAAAATTAAAAATCAGATCATTAATTAATTATTTAATATTAAATTTAAAAATTAGGATTAGTATTTAAATTTATTCACACTATATGTAATTATTTCTATTTTCACCATAATTTTTAATATACATCTAAAATTTGTCGTCATCTTCTCCGATCCTCATATCGTACGCTGGCTATACTGACGCCGCCGCAGCCTCTCACCGGCACTGTCTCTACGACTCTACCTCCGTCGGTCAGCCCGACGCACCATGTCCTCTGACGCACATTCAATGCTCGCTATTTTCGCGCCACTCTTCCGGCAACCATCATTGCAAACGACAAGTTTTCTCCGTAGCGTGTCCATTGTGATAGGCTCGTCTCTCTCTCTTGCGTCGGAAGTTAATCTCGGAGTCGTTTTCAACCACCGATGTCTCTCTCTTTCCATAAAGTCATACTCCTCGCTGCTGAACTCGTCGGCCGCTGTTACGCCACGCACCCCATCTGGCAACGTTGACAAGGGCGTGAATTTTTTTTTTTGAGAAATGTAACACCCTTCACCTACACTCTTTCGTGTATATTTACGAAAGAGATTGAATTTGCATGCTTCGTTCATTATTATTGCATGGAGGATTCTTGGACTTTGGGATACTTAAATGGCTACAGTCATAACTGAACATATTATAGGATAGTTATTTTGGTAGGTATGCGGATGGTTATTTTGAATGTTATGTGAATGATTATTTTTATTGAATTAGGTTTAGTTATATATAATTAAAATGTTAAATGTTCAATTTATTAGGTATGCGGATGATTATTTTTATGAAGATGGGGTGGCAGCCGATTGAGAGAGAAGAGGGTATTGGAGTGAAATACTTTGATAAATTAGGGTTTGGGATGGTTATTTTTTTCGAATAATTGAGTAAATTTTTTTTTTATTTTGGTAGTTTGTAGAGTATTTTTTATTTTTTTTATATGTATTTAGACTAAATCTACAGTCTATTATTCACATAGTTTAGATTCCTCGTTATCTCCCCAGCGGAGTTCAATATGAAAATAAACCCCTTTTCCCTTTTATTAAAAGGCATGGCTCTTTAACTACTTCCAAAAAAAAACCTAACAAATGTGGCAATTTATGATTTAATATTTTTATAAAAAGTTGAGTAAAATATTTTTTTTCAATATTTGGGATAAGTCTTAAAATTGTCTCTAATATTTAAATCGTCATATTTAAGTCTTTAACGTTTCAAAATCATCTCAATGTTATCCTATCGTTAGTGATCTGTTGACAGAATTGACGGTGAGACAAAATTGAGATGATTTTGAAATATTAAAAACTTAAATAGGATGAAAATGTTGGGGACAAAAATGATACATTACTCTTAAAAAAAATTACTAAATCAAGTAAAATAATAATAAATTTTTATGGAATAAATTGCATTACAAGATCAAGATTTTTACTTATACCTGTAGAATGACTAGTATATAAACTTCTGAAAAAGAAAAAAAAAGAGTATAGTACATATACAATAAAATATAAATTATACTTTTTACTCTATGATATACCGAACTTATTTAATGTTTAATTTAGTTAAACTTTTTTTTACTTTTAAATAAGTTTTACTTGTTTTTTTCAATAATTTTAATTTTTTATGGCGGATAATTATTTATTTTTTAATTTTATTTTTAATAAAAATAAATTTACTTAGAATGAAAGTAATGTGATTAAGAATAAAATTAAAAAAATAAATTTATTCAAAATAAAAATAATGTGATTAAGAGTAATTTAGTTAGATACAATTAAAAAATAATTGAGTAATCATCCACCGTAAAAAAATTGATATTATTGAAGGATAAAATTAAAATTTATTTTAAAATTAAAAATAAAATTTAATTAAATTAAACATTAAAAAATTTTGGTGCATTAGAGACAAAAATGTATAATTTATATTTTATTATATATATACCGTACTATTTTTTTTTTTGTAAATTTATGTAATAGCTAGACATTTTACAAATATTTCATGATGAGTTTAAAAGTAAAATAAAAAAAATATACTTAAAATGAAAGTGATTTGATTAAGAATAATTTACTTAAATATGATTAAAAAAATAAATAATTATGTACTGTAAAAAAATTGATATTATTGAAGAATAAATTAAAATTTATTTTAAAGTGTAAAATAAAGTTTATTTAAATTAAAAATGAAAGAAGTTTAATAATCAATACATCAGACACAAAAAGATATAATTTATACTTTATTATATATGTATCATGTTCATTTTTTTCCTTCTTTCTTTAGAAGTTTATTTACTAATTATTCTACAAGTATTTGAATTCGTAATGCAATTTATTTTGTTAAAATTTACTTTTATTTTACTTTCATGTTTTGATAATTTTTCTAAGAGTAATGTATTATTTTTGTCTTCAATATTTTTGTTCTATTTGAATTCTTAACATTTTAAAATCGTTTTAATTTTGTCTTATTGTTAATTCTGTTAACAGATTATTAACGACAGAATAATATTAAGACGATTTTAAAACATTAAGGAATCAAATAGGACAATTTAAACATTAAAAATAATTTTAAAATTTATTCGATCGATGAGTATAAAAATAATACTTTACTCTAAAAGGTTTTTATTAAAGAAATGGTAGAAAACGAAAATATTTTCAAATTAAAAGTTAAAAGCTATGCTTATGTTTGAAATTGAGTTTTATGACGTGAAATGATTATCGGCTATGAGATTCCTTTATTGGTGTTTTGGTTAGGGTTAAGAATAATTATATTTAATCCAAAAAGGTTAATGAATATAAACTTTTCGTATGAATTAGGCTAAAGACATAATTGGTCTTGGTCTACGGACTTAGAGAGGTAAGGTCAGATTCCTTTCGTATACTTTGCTGCCTCACAAGCATTTGCATTGCGCAATATTGCAATTCTTTTTTGTAAATTTTATTTTATTTTTCACAGTTATATTGCAACTCCTTCCACAAGTAATTGTAATATTGTATTATGCAAAGAGTTTCGGTCAAATGATCCACAACTCTACCGAACTTATACGTCGGATCACTACTCATTCAACTTTCAATTTTCGAACACTCCAACGTCCATTTACTATTTTGAGTTGTGACAACCTAGATTTTATCTTAAATTAGAATGATTTTTATGAAAAGCAATGTTACCTAAACATTTTTCCTTATCAATAATCCCGACATCCGTGACCACACTACTCAGGCCACTTAGGTGAAACTTTCATTTTTAAAAAATAACTAGTATATGACCCGTGCTGAAAAATTTATAAAAATAAAAAAAATTATATGTTTTGATATTTAAAACAAAAGTACAAAATAATTATTATTTTAAGAAATTTATAAAATTATTATCAAAATTAAAATTTAACTTAAAAAAAGTAAATAATAATTATTTTATATTTTTTAAGGTAAAATAATTATACATTGATACATAATTTAAAATAAAATTAAAATATTTACATTAGAATACTATTTTTTTAAAGACTTCTCTATAAACAACATTGATGATTGAATTTGCAGACATTCCTACGTGATTCATAAGTAAAACTTTTAAACTTTTTTTACTCTTAACTCTTGAAAGTGCCACATATAGTTGGCCATATGTAAAAACTGGTTTGGGCAAGTATAATCCAACATGAGATAAAATTTGTCTCTGAGACTTATTAATTGTCATGGCAAACGATACTATTATGAGAAACTGCCTTCGTTGGAATCTAACTGGGATAGTTTCATTTGTTGGTACCATATTCATTCTGGGAATCAAAGCAATATGACCAACATTGTTACTCGTTAATACTTCATATTCTATGACATGATTTCCAAGCTTCCTAACTTGTAGCCTTGTACCATTACAAAGACCACTGGATTGGTCAATATTCCTCAGTAACATCACCGGAACACCAACCTTGAGTATTAATTTATGTGGAGGCAAACCAGAGCAATTTATGCTATTCAGTAATTCAAGACTATAGAAATCTAGTTGACTCTCCATATTCCCTTCATCCATACAAATGGAATCTGAACTAAGATATAATTTTTCCCTCCAGGAATGATAGCCATCAGATGGTTGTTGACCTCTTCAACGATATCTAGTGTGGGAGCCAGTATAGTTCTTGCTTTGAAAAATCCTTTGAGGACATGTTTTCCAAAATATTTGGATAAGAAAAATGAACCAACTCATCAAATGCCTGGTCCGAATAAGGAATAACAATATCTCCTGGAAGACATATCTCAGATTCACCATCCATATTGTCACCTATTAGACCATCACCAACTTTCAATAACCACTCACCAAATTGCTCTGTCTCATCTTGATTTGAAGCAGTCGTCCCTACAGAGAGTCTAATATTTTTTGTTAGTTTGAGCACCTGACAAAACTTCCAAAGGTAAGACGAATTCATGGTTGAATGAACGATGTCTTGTCTCGATCATCGTGGAACGACAGGAAGAATTTGTCTAAAGTCTCCACTTAGTACAACCACTTTTTTTGCAAAGGGAAAATTTTTGCTATATGTTGGAGAACACCTCATGATATCACCCAAGCATTTATCAAGCGCTTCATAGCAGTACCTACTAACCATTGGAGCCTCATCCCAAATTATAAGTTTGGCTTTCAACGGCAACATTGCTTGAGGGGAACCAGGTTTGATGTTACATACAGAATCCTCAGTTATATTCAGTGGTATTTTGAATCCTGAGTGTGTCGTTCTTCCATTGGGAAGAAGTAAAGATGCAATACCACTCGAAGCAACGTTTAACACTATATCACCCCTTGAGCGAATCTCAGCAGACATAAGGTTCCAGAGAAATATTTTTCCAGTACCCCATGACCATACACAAAGAAAAAACTCCCCTTCATCACAATACACAGCTGTAACAATTTTATCGAATGCATATCTCTGCTTAGGTGTTGCGATGGCTAACATGTCTGAGGCATTTTTCTTTAAATCATCCCTGTTAAAGTTTAGCTCTTCCCTAATAACCCTTTCGGTTAACAAAGAACTATCAACTTCAGTTACTAAAGGCATAGGAGGATAGTCTTTCAAGGTTTTACCATAGGAATGTAAGATCTTGTCTATATCCATTAAGCACAACTGCTTAATCTCATCATCTGACATTGTTAACTCTGCATATTATACGATACTGTAAAAATTCAATCAAACTAAAAATGATCAATAAGGAAGAACTTTTATCATTGAAATTAATAAAAACTCACCCCTCATGTTCATCACGGCTCTCTGTCGATACAAAATATCATCTGAGAGTTCATACCAACATCTATCCCAGATATGTTCTGGTCTTGAGATATTGTTGGATGTTAATAGAATGACAAATAACCTCCTAACATATGATCCTGAGGCCCATGAGCTTGCTTCCTTAATTGCATCAATGAATTCTTTGTCATCTTGCAAGAGTCCAAGGACGAAGCATGCATCTCTATACATAGCATAAATTGTTCCTCCTACTGTTCTTATATCTCGAAAACTCATACATCCTCTTTGAGTATTCAAGAGAAGTCGTTGGTAATATTCTTCAGTATTTGCTGCAAAAAACTTGGTTAAAATCCCACTTTTAAGTTGTTAAATAGATTAAGCTACGCTATTTTAATTATTATGTAGCTACACATCCGTATAAGAATAATTTTCCTAAAAAATATAGAAAAATAAAAAATTGTATAATCTATAGATTATAACTGTTGAAAGTTATTTGAACATTTATTTTCTAGTGTAGATAAATCGAATAAAATGGACATGGGGTACAGGCTGTTAAGATTTTAAATTTAAATCATTAAATAAGTAAGATCAAAATTGAATATAAACTCGTCATTACCTGCAGATACATGAGTCAACCTTTCAATTGCGAAGCCTTTCTTTCGAGGAAACCACTTTGAAGAATCGTCCTTTCAAACAAACTTGGTTGGAAACTCAGCATAAGTCAGACTTCGAGCATAGGGATATGACATGTTCACTGCCATCCATCCCAAAAACATGGACTTATGAGATATTGCTCTTTCGACGATATCATTCACATTAGAAGTTTCACCATAAACCACAGGTTAGTCATCCTCCAAATGGAATGGAAGTCTAATCACAAATGGTTCTTTCTCTTGGATTTCATATCCAAATAGACGTCAGACTGCCTCACATGCCGAAATGTACTTACAATTGTAGTAATTCCTAATTTCGTCAACAACTTGTGTGGCTTCTGATAGATCACCAGCATTGTATAGAGTAGCTGTTACGCGGTCATTACCCTTGTGTACATACTTAAACAGATACTTAATAGAACTTGTTTGGCATGTGTATTCCATATTTATGTGGCACCCGAACTTGAGCAACAATTCTGGATTGTACGGAACAATGAGGGATCCATCCGTAGAGTTAAAGATTTAGATCTTATCTCTGATGTAGAAGGTCTTACATAATTAGGAGGAGTATTTTCCTGTCCAATTCCATGCGAGGCACAGTGTACACCATACATAGATAGTTGCTTCCCTATGAATGAGTAATGAGAAATATATAGAAAATTTTTGTCATTAAACTGATATAAATTAAATTTAGATAAATATGAGTCAATTACAGTAAGAAAAATGTCACATTTATCTTCACTGGATTGTAAACTGAGAATATTAGATGAGATACCAATTTCTCGACACACTGTTCTTTGACTTGTAGTAATTTGATGCACATTTTTATGTACGTCAAAATTTGTATTATTATTGTTCTTCGACACTGTTAAGTCAATGAAACCCTTTCATTTGGTTAATTATGTTTAACTCTTGCTATATGTTATGCTTTGAAAGAGATGGTTAGCCTTATTTAAAATCAATTATCTTTAACTTATTAGGCTAACTGAATCATGAATGATAGAATTCAACAACAAAATTTATCAAGAAATAATACAAATAATTAGTTTATACCATTATTTTCTTAGACAAAGAGTATGTAGTGTGTCAATGTTAAAGAAGTATCGTGAGTCATACCTTAGCACATAGAACCCGTAGTCTTCAACGCAATTGGGACAGAAATATCTTTTCTCAAGTTCCCTTAAGCCATGACGAAACTTCTTACATCCTTTGTACCACCAACCAAACTCGGTCTCAACTTCCTTAATTGTCCCGGTAGTAACAAATACAGCATCCTAAAATCAATGGATGTAAGGGTACAACACAACAATTGAGATTATGATCCAACAAACATTAGACATAATAATTGAAAAAAAGGAAGACTAATAAGAAAGAATTTTACCTGATTATGCTCCTTTATCTCAGCAATTGTTTTGTAGACTGACAGACGCAAAAAATCTTCCTCAATTGAAACAGGTTGATCACAGACCAGCGGCATTATGCCTTGTCCGTCAACAGGATCCAATTTGTTCACCCTTGCATTTTTAAATCATAATTTATGAAATTTGCTAATAGTTAAATAATCAAAAACCTTGTATAAATATTCTGCTAGCCACACTACTGATATATACACTGTACTTTGTAAAGAAATTCCTGGCAGATGAAAACTCAACATTGATAAACAGTTTCGAATTGTAGTTTATGTTGGAAACACCCATGACCCCTACAAAAAGACATAACAAATTAAAGAAAATACCAGAAGCATATGATGACACAAAACATGCATTCAAATACCAGCAAAATAAACAAACCACTATAAAATTTCATCTTGCCCATTTGGAGAATAACCACATAGGTAAGACACGGGTGTTCCTCCAAATATTTGAGCAAGTTAAAAGCCAAAGTCTGCCATAACGTTACCTTTAATTTCTGTCCACCCCTATAAGAAATAGCAATGCTTGTAAAGTAAAGAGATGCACAAAATTGCAAAATAAGATTTTAAAATAAAAGCCACTATCAAAAAGATATTAAGCATTACTCAAGATCATCAAGTTCTATCGTGATATAACTTGACGGCTTCCCGTCCCGTGTGAACTCGACCAAGTTACCCTTAGAGGCAAGCTGACCTATCACATCTACAAAATAAAGGCACCAATCTTTTCATTAATAAAACTCTATCTGCTCAAATTTTTGTCCAAAAATGACATATCTTTTCCAAAGTTTCATCCATATTGAAATCATATTTTTTTAATTTTTTTTAAAAATAGAAATATAAAAGACTGTTAATAAATAGTTAGAGCTTAGAAATCGAAGTTCGTGAAGAAACAAAAAATAAATAGGTTAGTACTTTTTACCAACGATTCCTTTAAATGGACTAATTCTTTAGTTGTTATATATATAAAATTTGTGTTTAGATGTGTTAAAATAAAACACAAAATAATAGAAAATAAAGCCAATAACGAATTGAAGAATAATTTTACTAAATAATACAATTTTTTTTAGTACCATACCTATAACAAAAAATG
Source organism: Arachis ipaensis (assembly GCF_059453495.1). Lineage (NCBI taxonomy): Eukaryota > Viridiplantae > Streptophyta > Magnoliopsida > Fabales > Fabaceae > Arachis > Arachis ipaensis. The sequence goes on from NC_142441.1 coordinate 12,218,667, forward strand.
GCGCATCAGCCAATTCAGATGACATACATTAAATATAGACATATTATGTAATACAAAAATTATGATAAATTATTTTGTGTAAAATATAGACCTCAAACAATTAAACAACACATGCGTGATAGATTACTCTAACAAAGTACTTACCAACTAAATAACCATCTTCTTTAGACTCTGTATGATTTTTTTTGAACGGAATAAAATTGAATCCGTTCAATGGAACTGAAGAGTCTTGTATCGAACGCACAATCGTGTCCCTCTTGAAGTTGATTCTAAATTCGTGTCTAGTATATTTAAACTTGATGGTATTTAAAGCAATTGCAAAATTAGTGACCACGTACACGTTGCTCTCAGCGAGTAGACCATCGAAGATAGGAACAAATATGCCTTTAATAGAGTATTGAATTGTATCCCCCTGAATGCATTAGTTTTATAGAGTCATAGATAAATGAGGTTTATTACTCAGTCATTACGAAAATAAATCTCAAATGCAAAGAGAAGATTTTACCTTTTCATCAAGGACAACCATCTCCATAGGTGCCTTCACCCCAGAATTTGCAAAGTGAGCAAAGTCTAATGACACGTACTTTGAGCTTTCACACCTTATACTCTGGACCAGCATTGATACACTTGATGAGATCATACCTAAAAATCAAAGTCCTCATATTTAGTGAAAGATAAAAAAAATATTGTGAAATTCACCACATGGCACATGAACTCACCTAACTGCCATTGCTACCTGCCACAACAAAATTACTCAAATATTATGAATTTCAGTACAGATAAACAGTAAGTATGGTGGTCATCCATGCTATATTTATAGAGAGTCACAACACTGTTCAGCCCCAGTATTGGTAAAGATTGCAAAAATCTTGACGTTTCTATCAAAATCCAACTAAGAAAAAAGACGGAAAGTTTTTGGACTATTCAAGATTAAAGAATCTGAATTATCAATAAAATAAAATAATTATCAAAATTATGATAGAAATTAACGGCCAACATTTATTGTGTTTCATTTACATGGCAAAATGGGGTTTAATTTTGAAAAATCAAAATAAAAAGCAATGTATGCTGAAGAGGAAATCACTGTATTTACATGCAATAATTAGGTACTGTAAATCACAAGAAGTTTTGAAAAGGCATGAAATTATTTTATTTTTGTATGTTGGCAAATCATTTTGTATCATAAATACTGGCATTTCAAGACGTACAGAATAAAAAGGGTATGAGAATAAGATTTGATATATAGTACCAATTTTTTGTTTCTTAATCTGATATAATTCCCAAAAGGTTTGTTAACAGTTGCATACCTTCAATATGACCAAAGGATGTGTTGATCGCAGCAAGCTATTTATCTCTTTCACCCTGCATCCGTTCTATAAGCATTCTCCTTTTATGATCCTCAGTCAATTGCTTCATGTGCTTGACCTTCAGCCTCTGCTGTTGCTTTAACTATAATAGTTTCTTCTTCTATCTCAGCACGCTCTCTCTTAGTTTGACGCTGCATCGGCTACGGGATCGCGATTTGGGGAGCTAGGATTCTTCTTTCAATTTCAAAATTTCACGTCAATTTCAGAGAGGAGAGGAGAGGAGTGTAGGAGTGGGAATGGGTTACGGGCTTAAGCCGTTGGGGATTCAATTTTTTTTTAAGTTAAAACGGCACCGTTTGGAGGAATTATTAACAAACCGAAAACCCTTTAAAAAAACTGACAAGTTCTAACGGTTCACCGATTAATCACATATACGACCGGTTTTTTAATCAGTTTTTTTGTCAGACAGTTTACTCATAACATCTGTTAAGCCATTTTTAAATTTTATAAAATTATTTATAATAATTACAAAAAGTGCTCATAATAAAAAAATTTTAAAATTTTATAAAAATATTTTATTTAAAATTGTTAGTAAAATCTTAGTTGTACTATGTTTTAAAATAAATAATTATAATGATATTAGTATTTTATACAACAATCCATACAAAAAAAATTCAAATTTCATACAATATTTTTTCGTTCATTTTTAATACCTCATAAATACAAAAAAAAAATTGTACGGAATTTAAATTATTTTTGTATTAATTTTTATATAAAATATCCATAACATTATAATTATTCAGAAGTTACATATAATTCGAACCTTATGAATTCAATTTACTACGTATTTGTCTAAATCGAATTTATTCGATTCGATTTATATAGAAATGCAAATTCGATTTATTTAATTTAATTTATTTTTGTATGTGGTATGATTTAATTGAAAGAGCAACAATTTATAATTTTATCTAGCATCAATAAAATTCCACTATCACTGGTTTTAAAAAAAATTAAAATCTAAAACGATGGTTAAAAATAAATAAAGAGAATAGATTTAATTCTTCTATAATTGTATGCGTTTTTTTTTTCTAATTTGCGTTTTTATCACAATCCACAAGTTCTATGTTTTATAAATTAACGTTAATTCATATATAGTATATAAATAAATTTAATTAGAATAAATAACAACTTATTTATTTTATTTTAGACTTTATAAATGAAAAGACTAATTCACTAATATAACGAATTATAATTAATGTAATATAATTAATTAAGTAATATAATTATAATAATTATATTAATATTTAAATATCTAATCAAATCAATTAGTTGATATAATTAAGTCAGTGCAATAAATTGTATTGAATGAGTTAAAACAGTTAAATTGGGAAATACTCTCTGAAGTATGCCACGTCAGCTTCATCATTAAGTGCAAACATCCGATTTTTATATAATAGAATAGATTGTTATAATAACATGTAATTTACTTTCTATAATATGTCACTCTTTAATTGGTGGTTATGTTAGCTATGATTAAACTATTTTAAAATTAAATTATATCCTAAAATGAATAATTGTATAATTTACTAAAATACTAAAAATTGAATCTTTTCTTCTTACCCCAAATTATGCTTCCAGTGACTTTTCCCTTTTTTTTCTTGGACCTTTTATCAGAATGTTTGTTGGCCCTAGCATCACTTGCCATTTCATTGGATTCATTCAACCTTCCTGAATCATACCCTTTTACTTCATTGGTTACATGTAGATCATCAGACATCTTAGAGCCAAAAGAAAAGACCCTGAAACACCTACTGTCTCCAACTCTTTCACCACGCGATCACATATGTCTTATAGAAAGAAAAAAATGGCACCAGAAGACCAATGAGAAAAATAACAGCAGATAGTGATCTTTTATTCAACAGTAACTTTTTATTACTTATATCAAACGCCATACCTTCACAAAGCTGCTGCGGGGTTGAGGTGGCTGCGGTGGTTGGTGTCGCTGCAGGCTGCGGGCGGCGGGATTGGGTCAATGGGTGGGTAGGATTTGAGTTGATTTTTTCTTTCAATTTCAGAGAGGAATGGGGCTGCGGTGCATTGGTTTCAGAACAATGGTAAAAAAACATAAATTTACTTTTTAATATTTACAAAAATTATATAATCATCCATCTTATAAAACTATTTAATTACAAAATGGCCCTACTTTAGTTAAGATATTAAGTTATTAACTCTTAGTGGGTTAAATTAACTCAAACTAAAATTAAACATCCAATTAAAATGTGCCACATCATAGAAGATAATTTACATCTTGTTTTAGAGGGGGTTGGATATAACTCACCTTGAAATTAATATGGTATGAATTTAAACGCAAAGTCTAGACTCTTTTGAAGGAAGGTTTTGACTTGTTTACCAGAAGAGTGAAGCTGACTTCGACTAAATAATGGTGAAAATATTTGTAAGGAACTCTAATGTTTAGTTAGCAATAATTTTAGGCAATTTAAATGAATCGGAGTTAAAAAATACCTGAATTAAGTACGATATTTATAGAAATAGGTAGTTATAGAACTAACAATATATATCCTACTCGCGCATATCCAATCTGATCAAATCCATTCGGATAGAATGCAGATTTGCTTGTTGTTACGGCCCAACCCAGTTAGGCATGGAGACCGATCTGGCCCGAAGACCTACCGACCCGGTTGGGCGGGTCATCGTACCCGCCTGTCTGGCGACCCGGCCACGCACCCTTCTTGCCAGCTGCATAACAGCTGGGGAGAAGGAAACTTCCTGGAAGGAGGCCTTCTCCTATGGGGACCACTTTTCTGACAAGGTATATAAGGGGAGGGTCCTACCCTCCCCCAAGGTACATCACACATATCACCTTACCCACTTTTCACCTGCACACCTGACTGACTAGAGCGTCGAAGTGTCTTTGCAGGTGGCACCCCCTCACCGCACCAAGATCTCGGGACGTCGGCTGTTCCATCTCCAATCCCCATAACCCAGAACCAGGCGATACCCCACCTTACAAACCGAAGGATCTCCCCGAATCGTCTGGTACCCGAGTTACTGTACACTTATAGATAAGGTTGAATGCAAGTTCAGGGTATATCCTATCTCTTCTACCCGCACCTCTAATAAATAAAATTAAAAATTAAAATAAATAAAAAGTTATATATTTTCTAAAAAGTTATATTACTTATATTTAATAAATAAAATTAAAAATAATTTTAATAAACATAAATAATAAAAATTATGTTTGATAAAATAACTTTTAAAATTTTAAAATGATAATACACAAATATAAATATAAAATTTTGAATATTTATTAATATATCAAATTATATTAAATTTTTTAATTCTAATAAAAATAAACTAACTTAAAAAATATATTTTTAGATATTTTTAAAAGTATTGTAACTTTTAAAAATTATAAATACAATCACATAATACTTTTAATTCACCAACACAAAAAAAATGTTCGTGTTTTTTTTAAAAATTTTAATATATATAGTTTCATATATATATATATACTAAAAAGCTTAATTTTTAATATATTACTAGTGTAAAATATTTTAAAATGATTAAAGTACATACAATTTTTATAAATGATCATTCACGTATTAGATGTAAAAAAATAAATTTTTTATGTGATATACGTAATGAAATATTAAAATTTATTTATACCAATTGTATACATTTAATTTTTTTTAATAATTAAATTGATCCAAATTCAATAATTTTAAAGTATTATGTATTTTTTTATTTGATTTTTTTATTCTTGTTAAAAGTGTAAAATAAGAAGAATTATAAAAAAATAAAATAAAAAAAAGAACAAGATAATGATGATAATAAAAAAGAGAAGGAGTTATACAAAATTTATCAGAAAATAGTACAATAACTTTTTAATTGTGATACAGAAATTTCTCAATTTTGACATCAAAATTTTTTAACAGTGACACAAGTTATTGTTAAGACAGTGAAAGAAGAAGATATAAATTTTTTTTATTTTGACACTGAAATTTTATTAAAAAATATAAAAATATCTTTTTTAATGTTGTATTTTTTCTTTTTATTATTATTTTTTTCGTTATTTTTACTTTTTTTTTAAGCATTGCTTCTCATATTAGACTTGAATGAATATATTTATATTGTATTATAATCTTATTTAGTTGAATGAATGTAAGTTCATACTTATTAGATTAAATTTTTGCCGAACATAAAAATAGCATCGAAATTTGTTTAAAGTAAAATCAAAATTTAAATACAATAATACAAAATGTAAAAAGTAAATTATATATTAAAAGATCACTTTGACTCTATAAAATAAATTAAGATAGCACCGAATTGACACTAGAAATTCAGTAACAGGATACAAAAATATTGAATCTTTCTAAAAAATATTACACATTCAATGAATTGAATGCTTATCTTATATATAAAACAACATATAAAATTCTAAAAAATAACACTAAAATGTTTTTACTCTAACATCGAAGTTTTTAACTAAATGATGTGATAGAATTAAGAACATATTCCATGAAAATTTGAGTTGTAGATTTACAAATTTTAAATGGAGAATAAGTAAAAAAAAAAATCCGTAGATAACGTAGCAAAATTAAGTAGAACAAGTACAATAATTTGAAAGGAAATGAACATGACATATACGTATAAAAAGAAAATAATGATATATAAAATAACACATAAATTTTTAAAAGATAATATCGAAATGTCTTCACTCTAACACCAAAATTTCTAACTATAATATCGATAATAACGATGACGATGATAACAATAATAATAACGATGATGATAATAATAATGGCGATGATAATGAAGGAGTAAGAGAGAAAAAAAAACAGAACATATCAAATAAAAAAAAAAGAGAAAGAGATGGTAGTGGTGTTGGTGATGACCATAATAAAGATATAACAAAGAGAAAGATAAAAAAAAAAAAAAAAGAAAGAAATAGTAGCTATTCTATGCGATAAAAAAGATTTGTACACGGTAAGCGGCACATGATAGAAAAGAATAGTAATAATAACTTAGTAAAATTTAGTTAAATAATTCATCTTATGGTAGAACTTTTATGTAATCTAAATTGAAAGATGTGGAGAAAAAAAAGATATGGTAGAAAAGAAAAAACCCCTCATGGTCACATAACATTGCACAAGCATATAATCAATTATAAACAACTAAAACAAGGGAAACAATTTTTGTTTACATTAACGGCTAAATATATAGGCGGTAATTAATTTTAGTTTGAATAAATATAAATTTTAATTATACAATAACAACTTTATTTGGTAGTTCAGAGTGAATATTTCAATTTAATAATTGCATAAAATTTGTAAACGTAGATGGTGAAGCGAGGGCGTCAGTGGTGTGATTCATTGCCGGAATAAGAGTGAAGAGTGAAGAGTTAAGACGCGCTTGTTTCCGTTGCTCTTCATCCAGAGAGAGAGAGAGCGAGAGAGAGAGAGGATAAAAGCTTCATCAGTGTTCTGATCCGAACACACAGAAGCACAAATGAGTTATGGTTATTGCTTTCAACGCTCGAAATCGTATGCTATCTCCCTCAATTATTCCAATTATCCACTTATTCTTCTTTCTTACTTACCTCAGATGCTTATAGTATGAAATTGAGAATTGATAGTTTGATACCATTTACGTTTTTATTAATCCGTGTTGACAGATCCTACACCCATTGTCATCTATCATTATCATCAATTATAGTAGAAATTGATACTCTGTTCCCTTCATGCCTTAGAATAGACATAATCAAATTCCACGAAATTAATTCCCTTCCGCTCACTTTCTTTGACTCATCCACCTTTTATAATCTCTGAGAGAAAGAGAACTTTTCTTTTCTTTTCATTTTTTTTTTTGGAATTTGTTCTAATAACCTTTTTTCTGAGTTACCTTTATTTATCTGTTATCTGTTGGTTCATCATTGTTTTTACTTGTTACAATTCATATAAAATGTTCAAATGCTGCAAAAAATTATCATGTTAGGTATACGTGTACGTGTGAAGTATAATAGCCTTTTTGGGTTTAATTTAGGGACCAAAAGCTGCTGCGTTGTTGGTAGGTAGGATTATGGAGTAAATGTAGTTGAGGATTTGGAATTTGCCATGTCAATTTTGGAAAAACCATCATCGTCATCATCATCAGATCGAGATGTTGATCCATTGTTAAAGGATTTAAATGAAAAGAAGCAGAATTTTAAGCGTAACGTGGTGTCACTGGCGGCTGAGTTGAAGGAGCTTCGTGGCCGCCTTGCATCACAGGAGCAATCATACAATAAAGAAACCCTAATAAGACAGGTCCACTATTTCCTTTGCTTTTTCGGGATTACTGATTTACTTCTTTGTCATTTGACTATTTGAGCATTTCATTCTTCTTTTATTATTTTAGGAAAAAATAGAAATTAATACAGCTCTTTCTTTTTTCTCTACCTTTTGGCCGCACCGTCATTACAGCCTTGCTATCAATCATTTCTACTTTTTTGAGTCTTTGTAGATGTGGGGTCAGGGAAACGAAAAATCTCAATTGAGCAATGTATTTTATGGATTTCGATTTTGGTTGATTTTTCACAGGAAGTGGAGTTAAAAGCCAATTTCATGGAAATGGAAATTGTCACGTTGCAGAAGAAACTAGAAAAAAGAAATCAGCAGATTCAAGCTTCAGTCTCTTCTGCTGCCGAGGTTCTAATTATGCTTCCTACTACTACTACTATCTATATATGACACTTGCCTTGATTTTATACGACACTCGTGTTGGAACTGCTGTTAGTTATAATTTATTATTCACAACTTTTTTGTGGTACAAGGAGCACATTTTTTCTTCTATTGCGTGTATTTTGCTTTTCTCTTTTTTACTCATTTTCTCATTGAAAACAAGTACTATACTACACAATACACGGTGAATGTTAGCACGCGCCTCGCCAAATCAGGCGATTCGAACGCCTCTCTTACGTGGCAAAGCCTGACACCCGGTTAATGGGTTTTTTATGTCTTGTCGTAGTCGGTCCCTTACTTAACATGCGTTTCATTTTAAACATTTTAATTCTCAATAATTATACAATTTGTCCCAATTTAAATATTTTTTTGTTTAAGATGGATTGGTCCTAGTGAAATGAGGCCGGATCCGATAATAAATTATGGTAATTGTTGTTTCGGAAAATTATTAAATATTAATACTCAGATAAATAATTTAATTAAGTTATTTTTTAAAAAATAGTTTAAATAATAAGTGTTTATATTAAAAGTAATTTATAAATAAATTATTTTATATTTGGATACCAAACATGAAGAACGTTGATTTAAGAAAAAAATTATTTGGATACCAGCTAAATGGCCCATTAGTAAGTTCAACCTAACTGGTCCAGTCATTAACCAAAAAGAATAATTTCAAACCAAAAATTAAAAAATTTACCACATATATTTCATATTTCATGTATTCCCCCTTTAAATGGCCTACAAATTAAAATATTTACAAGACCCGCTGAACCTGTTGCCTGGTAAGGTGTACCACCGCATGCCAATTTCTTCCCACTCAACACACCACGTGGCTCATCCAGGCTTTGACAACAACTCAAACAATAAGAGGCGTTCGAACCGCCTGATTTGGCGAGGCGCGTGCTAGCATTCACCCACAATACACGATGCTCATATTTTAATTTGTATACTCTCCTTTTGCTCTCTTTTTTATCTGACACCTTTTCTGTTTATAGGAACCTTACCGTACAGTAATTATTAACTTATAAACAAAGTTCTTAAAATTGTTACTTTAAGTGTGGAGTATGGAATAATTTATCATTTTTTTCCAAGTTGGAAAACGAATGATATAAATAGTAGTCACATAATGTCTATCAAAGGCTGGAAATAATTTTTGACTTCCATTGTGAACCAGTTGATGTCAACTATAAGAAATTAATCCATATGCTCAAGTGACTTCTACAGTGCTAGAGACATATAATAGTAATTACCTCTTCTACAGTTGACTTCTACTTCTACTAATAATTAAAGACAAGCGCAATAAGTTGTGGTTCTACAGAACAAAAACTTGTAAATATCTGCAGAACCCTTCACATAGGTGGTAAAAAATACCAACTTTCAAAATTCTTTCACTAGAGTAACTATTTTACTCTGTTGGTTAACCAAAATGCAGTTGAAGGTGTACAAGTGGCGCCTATTTAATGGATTGTGTATGCATGTAAAAATACATAGAGGATCTACACCTATCCTGCATAGATGAACTCTTATTTTATATGAACCAAGCAGTGATTATCTCATACTTGTGAGTATATTTTTGAAATCTTGAACTCTTGATGCAGCATATTAAGGATATGAATGATATAAGATCACAGCTTTCAGCAGCTAGAGCAAGTGCTGATGCAAATGCTGCATCAACTCAATCAGCGGAGCTCCTATGTTGTGAACTTATAAAAGAATTAAATGAAAAAAACAGTAATCTAAAGGAGCAAGAGGATTGTGTCATTAGGTTGGTAGAGCAACTGCAGCATCTGCAGAAAGATCTTCTGGAAAGGGAATCTTCACAAAAGCAATTGAAAGATACTGTTCTGAGAATTGAGAATGATATAATGGAGACATTTAAAAGAACTGGGGAGAACAAGGAGTCTACTCTGAGGAAAATTTTAGATGAGTTTTCTCCTAAGAATCTTGAGAAAATGAATAAGCTACTGGATGTTGAAGATGAAGAGATAGCAAAACTGAAGGATGAAATTAAGATTATGTCCACCCATTGGAAGCTAAAGACAATGGACTTAGAGTCACAGGTAAAGCCATCATTGTTTGCCTGTGTAATTGTTCATCCATATATTTGATGGTCAATAGTTTATGTTTTTAAATGGCATTTTTATTTTATCTGCATTTACAAATCCAGTTGGAGAAACAGCGACATACTGATCAGGAGCTGAAGAAGAGGATCTTGAAGTTGGAATTCTGTCTGCAGGATGCTCGTTCTCAGACACGGAAGCTCCTGCGGGTAAATCTATACACCCCTTTTCTGTTGTTTTCCATTTGAAAATAATTTTACTTTTCTTGATGTTTACGATGAATTGAATTCTACAGGCTATGAAATTATTATATGGACACAATTTAGATACACTAAATCAACTAAAAATTGACAAATTCTCGTTGATCTTGTTCATTAAGGGTATCATACGTATTCAATTCATGTGAACTGTTTTCATCCATGTACTTGATCAACAATAGCGATATGTATGTCTATTCTTTTATTGACTTGATTTTTTCTACTTAATGCATACTAGTGTACACAAGAATTTCTCTTTATTGTTATTGGATGCAGCATTAGCTTTATTTTATTAATTTAAAAAAACCTTGACTGCTTTTGGGTCAGAAAGTGCATTGATTTGTGAAAGATGATTAGGAAGGGCGTTCAGTATTCATTTACTATTGGACCCTTCTTTATGAGCTTTCATGGGTACCCTTGATTGGTTAACTGTCATATTGCCATACATTCAATCAACTTGCTTTATGAATTATGCATAATAGCATGCATAAAACGACTTAATTTCCTTCTAATCAACTTGCATAATTCATTTAATGTGTTTGTGGAAAAAACAGATGGGAGAGCGACGGGACATGGATATTAAAGAACTGAGAGACCAATTAGCTGCAAAACAACAGAGTGGTTATGTGGCTGCAGAAAAGCAAAGTAGTTTCTGGGAAACTTCTGGATTCAAAATCATGGTTTCCATGTCCATGCTGATCTTGATTGTATTTTCCAAGCGATGATACCATTCCGATATCCGGTAATTCTTTTGTGGGAGACAACCTAGAATCTTCAAGTTTATCCAAGGAGCATGGACAAAGACAAGTGAAATAAATCAATTTTTGCTTTGTAGAAATGCCCTGTTGGAGATAATCTAGCTTTAGCTTTATCTATGGTAACATCAAAATCAAGAAGCATTTTTTATATGAAGCTCATTACTCTTGTTACGAGCTATAGGACCGGTATATTAGATTATTATTAATTTAGGTTCCAATTTTTTCCATTTCCAATTCATGATAGTATGATACATTATTCTTTAGCCCATTGCGAAATTTTGAGCCATAGAATGAAGCTCTCGAGATGAATTCTCCATTTTCAACCATTTAATTTATATAATCTTTCATTGTCCACATAAGTAAGTTTCTTTTGTCAATAAAATCCTGGGTTAAAATCATAGGTGGACCCATTTCACCCACATTCCATAATGCACAATCATGAAATGTCTGTCATCCACTTGAAAAATGCCCGTTACGCATGCAACAGTGCTTTGTGTATGTTCGAAAAATTGTGTCACATGCAACGGTTAAAAAGTCAAGGGGTTTGATAAAGTTTGCTATGCATAAAAGGTTCTCAATTGAAAGAAAAGCGTGCTTTCTAAAATAGAAAAACGATAAAACGTCTTTTGCAAAATCACAGTATGACGGTGCAAAACATTTATACTTAATAGCAGCGTAATGGACTCTCTGCTGGAAATAAAACATTAGTGATTGGCATCTCAAAAGTTCACAGTACATTCAATCATTCAAGCTCTATGAGATAATTATCCAAAGAACGTGGTTTCTCAATTCTTTCATGGTTTATCAAGATAATGAAATTGTTCCCTTGATCACCTAACATATCAAAGTGAATAACTCTGTTGGAAAATAACAATCTCATTTATATGCAAATGAATTTCCAAATAAATCTAACCAGTGCGTACAAATTACATAAAGCCATGAACTAATAATATAGTACCTTCAACATGAAGCTATCCTATGATTTCCCCTAAGCTAAGGCTTAACATACAGGTGAGCATATCCAGCATTCACTATCACAGATTCCCTCTGATTCATAATACTTAGTTATCAATCGATGCGGAGGGAGTACTATATATCGTTCGCTGGCTCCTTGTCTTTCTGCATTGCACCTATAGACCTGTACATACCTTCTAATGTCATACTTCTAAAGTGATCTATGGTTCCTGTTGAAAACTAGGGTCTCTCTATTGGTTTAAAATGAGTGTTCTGGTGACCAAGGTTATAGCCAGAACCATGGAGCCGAGAAAAGGTCTTACACCAGCTGAATGTGAGGAATCTCCATCAGGAGGGCTTAGCAATCCCAAACCTGATGGTGAGCTAGCAGATCTGCAAAACACAGCATTGTATATTAGATTTAAAATCATTTTATGTGTCTCTCTACCCAATAGTTTAAGCTTTTGGGAGCAATGGTTTCACGACATTATGCGCAACAAGGCGTAATGGTATTGCCAAAGAATTCAAAAAGCAATGACAACCATGTCATATTTCACTTACCCTGATGTACCCGCTCCGGTTAAAGATGATGACGACGACGACGATGATGGGTAAATGCAAGAACCTGTGCCTAATCACAATTGAAAGGAGAGTATTAAGTATGATATTTCAACTTTGTGAAGCATAATATATAAAATAAAGTAAACTTAGATAATAAGGTATTAAGGTCTTACTTGGGTTGGTGTTGACTAAGGTAGCAGTCCCTCCAAAGTCACAACTTGTTGGTGCTGGATTCTTCTGGTAATAGCTGTTGAACGCAAAAGAAGCATGATTTTGAACAGAATTTGGATTGTAACAACTCCCACCTTGCTGTAACTGTGAGCAATCTACACCAGGCATTCCACAAGCATAGTCAAGTGCTGATTGAAGAGCAGTTGCTGAGACTCCACTCTTTGCCACACACCAGCTCTGACCCTGACCCTGACCCTGACCCTGAGTTGCTGGTGGAGCATTTGTGCTTGTTGCAGGAGGAGGCTGGTTGTTTATGACAGGAACAATCCCCGATGGTGGCGGATAAGAAGCCGCAGGGTTCGTGACAGGTACAGGTGAATTCGCCGGATTTGTGGGGGTTGAGGGAGGAGGTATGGAAGAGGGAACTGTTATAGGAACTGAAGTGGTTGGATTGGTGGGTGAAACTGTAACTGGTGTGGATGAAGGAACTGTGATTATGGCTGGTGTATCTGAAGTTGGATTTGTAGGATTAACTGGTGAAGGTGTGTTATTTGTCTCATCTAAAATTCTTCTTGTATAAACTTTGCTTAGTTCTTTTTCTCTCTGAGACAAAGGAAATAAGATCTCTTCCTTTTGAGCATAACCATCAACAGTTATCTGCAATTTTTCTGCATATAATGCTACTATTCTTCTAGCTATCTGGGTTCCTGATTCAAGATATTTTGATATCCCTTCACTAAATTGAACAAACCCCCCCAAACTCACGTGGTAGATCTTGGTTTTCTGGATGAATGAGGGTGATTCAGTGTCTTCACTCTCAGCAAAAGAAAATCCCACCAATGTACCTGCAAATGAGTTAGAACAAATAGCATCAGATTCTGCAAACAGTTCCAACTTGATTTTCAAATGATCTACCTCCAGAACAAAGTGGGGTTATTCCAAAGAAAATACAGATAAGAAATTGAACATCGTTTCAAAGATGTATATAACAAAAAGGATAGATGGCATAGATTCTAGGAGATTCAGATACAAAAGGAAACAAGGATTTTTTTTTTTTTTTAAATAAGGTTTATATGGGACATGTATTTAAGAATATTCACAAGAAGGAATAGTTTACCTGAACAGAAGACAAGGAGAAAAGAGAGGAACAAGAGGATGATAGAAGCTTCCTTGGCCATTGTTTTTTCAAAAGAGTACAGATTGAAAAATGTAGAAGGTTGGTTGGTATTGTTGTTCTAGTGTGGGTTCACAGAGAGGGCACTGCTTTTAAAACCATGGCAAAGAAAGTGGAGTGAATCCCTCTCCCCCAAAACCAAAAAAAAAAAGCAAAAAAAAAAAAAGCTATAAAGGTGAGAAGATAGGAAGGTGAAAAGGAGGGGAAAAAGGTTTCTACAAAAGAAAGCGACCAACTTGTTGTAAAGAAAAATTATAAAGAAAAGAAAAAAATATGTTTCTTTGTCATTAAGGATGGGGGTTATTATATTACTTATTACACATTTTTTTTTTCATATGTTCTTACTCTAACACTAAGGTTATTTTTTATTAAAAGAAATGTTAGGGCCAATAATTTTCGTGTTTTGTAATCATCAATTGGTCATCAATAGTATTTTTAATGGTGTGAGATTATATCTAATGGTGAAAGATCACTCACTTCTGTTTTAATGGTTAAGTGTTGGTCAGAAAACACAAAAGTTACTTGACCCCTAAGCTTTTTCTTTTATTAAATGACATAAGTTGTTTTTTTGTTTTTGGGGGTGACTTATGACATAAGTTGTTTAATTATGTACCAAACATTTATTCATTTTTCAAATAGATTATAAAGATTTTAAATACTTTGAAACAAAAGATTTTTTAAATTTCTCTATTTTCGTATGATTTATATTTATAGATTTTTTTTTGCGGTATTCTTTAACCTGATAGGTTAAGGACTAATCCATCGCGAATCGGACGCTAACCAATGAATTACTATATCTACATAAAATTTAAACTTTTAACACTTATTTAAATGAATTAATAAACTAACTATTAGATCAATCTAACTTGACTATATTTATAGATGAATGGAGTGTAAGTGTGTAACATTAGGTAGTCCTAAGAAGAAAAAGAATCACCACTCCTAATGCTTTAATTTGTTATTTTTCATCTTTTTCCAAAGCCCGATTGACAAAAAATGACCATGTGCATGACACAAATTTGGAGTGTTGCACTGTTGCTATGCTAAGGCCAGACAAGGCTCGTGCCCTCTGAATAATGTTAAGAAACTTTATTTATAAATTTTGACTATGCTCATCAGCACATATATAAATTTATGTTGTGGCTTGTATCCTCAGAAATAAAAGGAAATGATGGCAAATACAAATCGGCAATGTTGTTGGATTCCTGAGTCACTCATGAATTGGTCGAGGTCGATGTACCCACCGCAACTTCATTGTTGTGGTTATTAAGGCCGATAATAAAAATATTATTAATTCGAAAGACATGACTTTTGCAATTAAAAAAATGCTGTGGAATTTAATTCTCCACCGGCATGTTAAAAATAATTAACGGAGATTTTGCTCTTGATTGTGACATGTGTGAAAGGAACACAACTTGCCAGGAGAATTAAAAGTATTTACAAAATTTAGAGGGCCAATAATTTGATAACCCTATCTCAATAATCCTTTTAAAAGTATTTACAAAATTTATTTTTATATCTATATTTAATAAATTAGCATTTTCCCTGTAATAACTCTTTTGAGTTTAAGATACTTTTTATATGAAAATGAATATTATTACTTTCATTTTGATAATGTTATTTGTTTTTTTTTTAAACTTATGTAAATATACAATATAAAATAACATATATGAAAAAGCATTATAAAAAATGAAAGTAATATTATATAATATTTTTTTATCTTAAATAGTTTTATTATAGCGTTTGGATGAAAGGAAAAGAAATCAAGTGATAATGGACATGGACGCAAATGGTTAACTTATGTTATTGGCGATTAAACTCTATAACCATAGGTATCTTAACACTCGCATATTAGAACCAACCAGTAATGAACCCACATCTACCTTCAACTTCAAATTTAGGGCTGACAATTCATATCTTATTCACGAGTATCTAATTCGGTCTAACTTGTTCGGGTAGGGTACGGTTCAGATATGCCTGTGGATAGAATAGTGGTCTAACTTGTTCGGGTAGGGTACGGTTCAGATATGCCTGTAGATAGAATAGGGTACGGGTTTAGAGTGTATCCTACCCTACTCTACCCGTACCTCATACCCTACTCGCACCTCATATATAACACATATTTTATAAAAATTAGGTATATAGTGAAAGAAGTGAGAGTTGAACCTACAACCTCCCTTATGTAATGATTTACAATAAATGAACAACTACTAAAACTAGTTAGTTAATTTAGTAATTTAGAGCCTTAGTTTTTTATTTTTTATGTTATTAATATGTATAAAATTCGAAATTATTGAATTTTATATTTACTTTGAACAAATTTAATATTTCTACGGGTAGGATAGGGTTTAGAATTTTAGGGTGCGAGTAGAGTTAGAGTTAAAAAATTCTCAACCCGCGAATGGAGTAGGGTAAAGTTTTAATAAAATTTTTAACTCACGAGTAGAGTTACGGTAAGATCCAAACCCTACCCTACCCTACCCATTACCAGCCCTATTCAAGCTCCTTGCATATAACCATTTTATTTAACTAACTTGGTTGAAATCAAATGGTTAATTTATTCGTGTGTTTAAATAAATAGAAGTTCAAATTCTATTTTAATGTATATAATAATCATCAAGAAGTGAACAAGAGTAGTTTTGTATAATGGGTTTGGAGGTAGAAACTAGAAACGAGTTCTACTATTTGAAAATTTAGAAAACTGAATATGGAAAATAAATGTTGAAAGAAGAATTTAAAATCGAAAAACAAAAATAACAGAAGAATTGTAATTGTAAAAATGGACATAAAATAAATTTTGTAAATAATTTAAAATAGTTATTGATACCCTCTCTCTTACTAAGGATATCTAGAAAATATTTAAAATTGGGTGGATGGGGTTGAAGATTCATATAAAAGAAAGGGGTCAATCTCGTTCAGCAAGAACCATTGTTAATAGTAACAAATTGACATGTGTGTATCTAAAGCCAAAAGGAAGAAAAGTCATTTGAGGGGTATGGAGAAATCTTTATTTAGGATTTAGCTGAAGAAAGTTAAAAGTAAAAAAGTATTATCCTTCAAATGTATGTAGTGTTTGTTTGGGTGTCATTATTTTGATAAAAATAATTTTTTTTAATATAAAAATATCTTTTTTTATTTTTAGTGTGTTTAACAAATTTTTAGTAATAAAAATAAAAGTACTAGAAAAACAAAAAAAAAACATCTTTTTTGAGAAACTGTAATTTATATTTTTTAAAAGATTTTTTTCTTTAAAAAAAAGATATTTTTATGTAATAAATAAACAAAAAAGTACTTTTATATTGTTATACCCAAATATAATTGATAGATAAAAAGATCTTTTGCATAAATTACTTTTACTTTTTTATAAAATCTTTTAAAAAAAGATAATTCGAAAAAAGATATTTTTTTAGAAGCTCACCCTAACCCTAATGTACTAAACACATTAAATATTTAATTCTTTTATATATATATATATTTTAATTTATAACATTGTTAATAAATATTACTGAACAATTTCCACTTAATTATTTGCTCTTTCGGTGTGTTCTGTAGAAAAGTTGGAATTGAGTGAAAATTTGTTTAGAAATGACGAAACTTTTTGAAGTTAACAAGTCTGGTATAGTTTTTTCACTTTTTTGAGCCAAAGTCTGGATCAAAAATTCTAACCAAATATGTATTCCAATTGTTTATTTATTTATTTTTGAAATATAGATAAATAAGTATTTTGTAACTAAATTTTAATTAAGTTTCTAAAAAAATTAGTTTTTTTAAATAACAGAAACAAAAAAGTATAAAATTACAAATAATTTTTTATAATAAATACATACATTTTTAAGAAAAAATACATTTTTTTAAAAATAAACAAAACAAAAATGTTTAAAACTAAAATACATAAATTTTATATAAATAACAAAATATAAAAAGAAAAAAAATCTTGTTGAAAATGAAAATAAAAGAAGAAAAAAAATAAGAGAAGAAAAAAAAAAAAACAGCACGAACAATAAAAAAGAAGCAACTATCAAGAGGGAGGAAGTAGGGATGGCAATACTACCTATAGTTGTCAGAACGAAATCGGTGATCAAACCGGTCAAGTTATTGGGTCACTGGGTTACTAGTTCAATCGGTGGGTTACTGGTTAAACCGATTAACTCGGTCTTATGTAAATAAAAATAAAAATAGTTAAAAATTTAAAATTAAAATTTAAAATACATATTTTTACTAATATTTTAAGAATTTTAAGTTATTTTAAAATAATATGAAATAAGAACAATAAATATTTTATTATTTTTATTCTATTATAGATATTTTTATTTTATTTTTTATATTAAAATAACTATTATTTTTAATTTTTAATAATTTATTAATTAATTTATATTTATTATAGTATTATAGAAATAAAATTAAAAATTAAATACATATTTTCAAAAATATATTAATAACAATCAAATATCAATTCTTATATTATAATTTATGGTGCAAAATGAGATAATAAATTAGTCACTAGTACAAAATACTTTCTCAATTTAATGAACAAAAAAAAAATAAAACATACACAATCAATATCAATATATTAATATATTTGTATACTATATGTTGTTACTATGTGAATCCATATTTAAAAGGATAAAAAACATAAAAATTCACTTTTATTTTATTATATATTTAATTTTTGTCATTTATTATATTGAAATGCTTGCTGGCGCAGTGGTAAGATGGGGGACGTGATTGCTGGCTTCTCTGGGTTTGAATCCAGCGTCATTCATTTTTGGAGTAATTTGGACAGGAGCTTCTACTATGGTTCGGCGGCGCGCGGGTCTACTGGAATATGGGGTGCGAACCGGCCGGTTTTCAATAGATTGGTGGACCTGCGCGGGTCTACTGGAATATGGGGTGCAAACCGGTCGGTTTTCAACGGGTTTGACCACTGTTGACCGGTTTAATTGCAGGTCCGGTCCAAACTACTAACCAAACCGATCAAACCACCGGTTCACCGATTTTCAATTGGTTGGCGCGCGGGTGCATCATGGACCCGCATGGGTCTACTGGAATATGGGGTTCAAACCGGCCGATTTTCAACGGTTTTCAATCGATTTTTCGATCGAACCGGCCGGTCCGGTTCGGTTCTGATAACACTGATACCACCCGAATCCGCCGGTACCCATCCTGCCCGTACCTGCTCGGGGCGGGTAATTACACCCGCCCCCACCGGGGCGAATTTTTAGCGTGGCGAAATCTTGGGAGGGGCGGGGCAGGGTCGGATTTAGGTAATACCCGTCCCTACCCGTCCCGCTATATATATAATATATGTAAAATAATTAGTAAATAATTAATAATATTGTATCATATTTAAATTTTTACTTTAATTTATGTTATGTATGTGATGCTGGTTATATAAATTTTAAATTTTAATTTTATTTATTGGATTTTAATAATTATAGGGGCGGGTACCCGTGGGGACGGGTTAGGGTTCAACGTTTTACTACCCGTGGATAGAAGCGAGACAGATTCTATGCGGGTTATTGTACGGTGAGGCGGGATCAAGTAGAGCAAAAACCCGCCACTACCCGCCCCGTTGCCACCCCTAAGAGGAAGAAAGAAGAGATGCAAAAGATCGTAAAACTAAATTTTTGAATTCTTTTATTCAAGGTTAAGACTTTTATCCATATATAAATAAAAAAAATCAAATTTTTAGAATCACCTAAAATAAAATTAATTACACAAAAATTTTATTTCTAATATTATATAAATTATTTTAGAATGTTATTATTTAAATTTGCAAATAAATAGTCTCAAAAAGAGACGATTTATATATTAAAATTTCAACTTGTTTAATACATAAATTGCCTTAGGACATACTTATTTAGGTTTATACATAAATAATGTTAGAGGATTATAATTTTTGTGCTAAATTATCAACTCATTTTATACGTAAATCATTTTAGGGTGTAGTTATTTAGTTATTTCTTAAAATTTTTAAACTCATTAATTTTGTTATATAACAAAAAGTAAATAAAAATAAAACGATTGTGTTTATATTTTTTACATATCTCATTAATTTAGTTATTTTTATATCTTTTATTTTCTCCAATTTTATTTTTAATTTAGTAGTTGAAAATAATATAAACTTATCTGTTTATGAATGTTGGTACTAAAAATGATTTTTTTTTTACTAGAAGGCATTTCGATTACATAAGCGGGTAAGGCAAAGTCAAAGAAAGAAGGTGCAAAGAGCGTCGAAGTCGAAAGATAGTTATTGTCTTTCTTTGAACATCAAGATTTGTTACTCGACTTTCAAGTTGAGTGGAGAACATGGATGCAAAATTTGAGAAGTAAGTTGAAGAAAACATGAAACTTGAAGACCAAGGAAGATGTAGATGTCAAAACTTGGGAGTTAAGATTCTTCATGGTCAAGACAAGGTTATAGCATGAGAAAAAGGAAGAAGTAAGATCATGGTCAAGATGCTCTATGCCAAGATTCTCATGATCTATAAATAGGAGAAATTCAAAAGAGCTCTGGAATTTTCATAATAAAATATTAGATCATCACATAAAACTTTGCAAAAATTTCAGTCCTAATGATGCAACGGAAGATCATGGAATGTAAGTGCATGTGAGTGTTAGGAGTCTATTTTATGTTATTTTCCTTTGTTTTCTTTTCGTTTTAATTCATTTTTTGTGTTTTTAATATTTTATTGTTATTTTATTTTCTTTCAGTTTTAAGTTTACTCTTTCTTTTATTTAAAGCTTTCATATATTTTATTTATTTTCTTTTATTATAATTCTTTATTATTTGCCACAATTCAAACATTTCATATATTTCTTGCATTTTCGACACAAATACTAAGTAATATTCAGGTCGAGCCTACTCTTTTTTAGAGGAGTCATATTTGCTTACCGAACTGAGATATTGATACACACTTAATTCGATACTGTGTCGAGGTTTACCAAAAATAAAGTGAAACAAATTGGCACACGTTGGAGATGATGGATAACTCACCATGCTTTGTGCTGAACAGATCCTCAAGCTCAGCAATCCGAAATACATCACCTTTATAAGATGGATGTTCGAGATCCTTCTACAATTCGTGTGAATTATCACACCACGGTCCCCTCTATAAAATTTCTAGGCTCAAGAATCCATGTAGCCATGACAGCACAAACATGTTGTAACGGGTCCAAACATCATATGAATCATTTGTTGAAACTGATTTGAGTAAGGTGCTATCAATAAATCTAATTTTATTCTTTGATTTTAGACACATCTACACAGATCTGAACCACGTGTGATAGTTAAATGTGGTCAATGAAATGGTTGTGAAAGTAATTTCAGGTGTCTCATTTGGATGAAAATAGTAACAACTTGAAGGATCTTATAGAAATTTGTTGCAATGAAAATGTACCTGGATTTATTGTCTCATTTATTGTTATTGATGAATAAATCGGTTAGATCTATCTTTCACGAGTTACTCTCACTATAAATTCTCATATGTGGAAAAAAATTCACATCTTATTGTAGGCTCCACGTTTATCACCATAAACAAAATTCTGTTCAAATTTGTAGAATTGTGGTGAAACGGTAGAACAAGCATCATATAAAAAGAGATAGTTGAGAAATAAAAAAAAAATCATTATTTTTGTTATTACTATCATCCACATATATATATATATATATATATATATATATATATATATAAATCAGTGTATTTTAATAGTATCCAAAAAATACTTAATTAATAAAATAAAATATATATTAAATTTAAATAATTACATATTTTAATTCTTATAATATAATTTAATATAAAATTTTAATTACACACCTTTTAGTTTACTATTACAAGACAATGATTGAAGGATATAGCTCAAATGGAGCAGATGAGAACCCAAAGTATATTAGAGGATATAAAAACAAAATTCATCTTAGTCAATCATTATATCTCATCCAGCTTACCAGATACAGCAAAAATGATCCTAAAAGAGATAGAGGATAGTTAGAGTTTTTAAAATTTGCATAAAGTACCCTTTATTTAGGATTTAGCCGAAGAAAGTTAAAAGTAAAAAGTATTATCCTTTAAATGTACTAAACACATTAAATATTTAATTTTTTTTCATATTTTTTTTTTTAATTTATAACATTGTTAACAAGTATCACTGAACAATTTTCACTTAATTATTTGCTCCTTCGATGTGTTCTGCAGATGAGATGGAATTGAGTGCAAAATTATTTAGAAATGACAAAATTTTTTGGAGTTAACAAGTCTGATTTAGTTTTTTGAGGCAAAGTCTGGACCAAAAATTCTAACCAAATACGTATTCCAATTTTTGTTTATTTATTTATTTTTGAAATGATAGATGAATAAGTATTTTGTAATTAAATTTTAATTAAGTTTCTAAAAAAATTAGTTTTTTTTAAATAACAGAAACAAAAAATTATAAAATTAAAAATATTCTTTTATAATAAACGCAAAAGTTTTTTTATATACATTTTTAAGAAAAATACAATTTTTTTAAAATGAAACAAAACAAAAATATTTGAAACCAAAAAAGATTAGATTAAATTTTTAATATTATTATTTTAACAATTTTAATATTACAAAATTTTAAATTATAATATGTTATTATATAAAATATTATCTTAAATATTATATACATATTATAATAATTTAGGCATAATATTATTAAATATATACACATAATTGACAATGTCTAATAATTATAAACTATAATAATAAAAGATAAATAAATTTATAAAATTAAAAAAATAATAATAAGGTGCATAATATACAAAAGTGCATTACAACATATAAATATAAATATAACACTAATTTAATTAAAGAAGTATTAATATTTGATTTATTATTGATAAAATGTAATCAGTATACTAAAATAGAGATGATGGAAGAGGAAGAAAATGAAGAAGGATAATTGAGAGAATAAATTTTACAATTAATTTTCAGCGGTAAAAATTAAAAGCAAAAGCTACAAATATTGCTTCAACTAAACGTACATCTAAGATTAAAAATCATGTTAAAAAAATTATTTAAACAAATTTGGTCGAACGTTCAATACTTTTAAATGTACGTTTATGCTTTTAAACGCTAAATCAAACATACTCTAAAAAGTCTAAAACCTCAAGAATTTTAGTTTATTAATAAAGAAATTTTTAATAACTAAAACTTAAGTTGTTACTATGCAAAAAGCGCATGAATATTTATTTTCTTAAAACCTAAAACTCTTGATTTTTTAAAAAAGAACTTTTCATATTTATATATCTTTATTGAGTAGACTAAGATAGGTATGTCTAAAATGAACACAACAATTATGTGTTTATTGGATGCGTCGCATTTATATAGACCATTAGATTTGATTAGATGAAAATTAAAGGCTAATATAAAAGAAGAGCATTGATGGACTTTAATAAATACAGAATATTTTAGTACATAAATAAATGTTTTAAATGATAATACTTTAATACACAATATTTTAAATAGTAACAGAATCTTTTATTCTTAAATAATTAAATATAAAACATATAAATACAAAAATATGAGTATTCTTTATTCAATAAGATTAATTATTATGCAAGAAATTTTTATGATATTAAAAAATTATATTAAAATAAAATTTTAAACTGTAACATAAAAATATAAAATAATAAAATTTTATTTTATATTACTTGACAAATAATTAGATTATTATATTTAAAATTTATTAATTAACTAATTTTATTAAAGATATTACTATATAATATAATTTTTTATCAAAATATTTCAAAAATATAATTTATTAAAAATATTATATATAATACATGAAAATATTAACCTTTTATTTTTTTCAATTTAAAAAAACAAATAAATAATATAATTTTAAAAACATGCCTATCATATTACATATTTACTTATATTAGTAAGACCTAAACTAATCAAACTTACGTAATTAAAAATATAAAACATATAAATACAAAAAAATAAAGTATTTTGAAAATATTATGATATTTGTACACTAATTTTTCATATATATGTGGTAAATTTTACTCTATTCTTTATATTTTAACATGTAAATTACCCTTTATGACATGTCACTTTTTAATTGGTTGTTATGTTAACTAAGGTTAAGCTATTTTGTAATTAATAAATTATTTAAAAGAATAAATGTATAATATGATAAAATACTAAAAATTGAATCTTTGCTCTCTGCACACCTCGTTGTTTCTCTTTCTGATTGCTCTTCTATGTTGATTTAAATTTGTAGTGGATCTGCGATTAGTTGAAGAGAGTGTATTTGATCGTGTGATGCTATTTTGTAGTTGTCTTTTACTCTTTAGTTCACATAATTTTGTGTCACATATAAATTCTTGATTATCAGGATGCATTAATCTATGATTTAGGGTTGTGATAATTATTGCATGGAAAAGTCTAGGGGACTAGCAATTTTGTTAAATTCTAGCCAGCATGTAAGCAGCAAAGAAAAGTGAGCCATTGGATGAAATCTCACACCATTAAAATTATCATTGATGGCTATTTGATGGCTACAAATCACAAAAGTTGCTGGCCCCTAGCATTCCTCTTATTGCATATATTAAAGTGATGCTTGAATTAGATATGCATTTGATCCATCTGTCTATTAGAATTTAAATTGGACTATATCAATTAGATCAAAGCCGTTCTTTGGAATGGCTATGGATCATTGGATCGTACATAAGATCCGTTGCATTAGATATTTAAAGGATACTTGCATCTTTACTCTCTGTCCTGCTTCGAGTTACAGTGTGCCTTCAACGCGCTTTGAGTGATGAAGGAATAGTGGAAGGGAGGAAATATATTTCAGTCAACAGAAAAGGTGTTTAATTTTTCAATAGAAGGGTGAAACGAATTTAAGTAATAATGATTTGATAAAAGAATATAAATTTACATTTTAATATTTATAAAAATTATATAATTATCCATTTTAAAAAAATATTTAATTATAAAATGATCCTATTTTAGTTAAGATGTTAACTCTCATTAAGTTAAATTAACTTAAATTAAAATTAAATATTTAATTAAAATGTGTCATGTCATAGAGGCTAATTTACATGTTGTTTTAGAGGGAGTTAGGTAGAATTTACCTATATATATAAATTTGGTCAAGTTAGAGAATAAAAAATTTAACTAAAACAATAAAAAAATACTTGAAAATAATAAAAATAAAAAATGATCTTATTATAAATATATAATTTTAAATATTATATATATGAAACTTTAAATGTTAATTTTAATAAATAAAAAATATTTATTTTTTATATTTATATGTTTTATATTTTTAATTATGTAAGTTTAATTAGTTTAGGTTTTACTAATATAAGTAAATATATAATATGATAGGTATGTATTTAGAATTATATTATTTTTATTCTGTTTTTCTAAAAAAAATTGAAAAAATAAAAAAAGGTTAATATTTTCATGTATTATATATAATATTTTAAATAAATTATATTTTCAAAATATTTTGATGAAAAATTATTTTATATAATAATGTCTTTAACAAAATTAGTTAATTAATAAATTTTGAATATAATAATCTAATATTTGTAAGTAATATAAAATAAAATTTTAATTATTTTATATTTTTATGTTACAGTTTAAAATTTTATTTTAATATAATTTTTTAATATTATAAAAAAATTTTGCATAATAATTAATTTTATTGAATAAAGAATATTCATATTTTTGTATTTATATGTTTTATATTTAATTATTTAAGAATAAAAAATTCTGTTATCATTTAAAATATTATGTATTAAAATATTGTTATTTAAAATATTTATTTATGTATTAGAATATTTTTTATTTATTAGAGTTTATCAATATTCTTCTTTTATATTAGTCTTTAATTTTTATCTAATTAAATTTAATAATCTATATAAATGTGGCACATTTAATAAGTATATAATGATTGTACTTGTTTTAGATCTACTAAGACGCTAACATAACTCTAAAGAAATTGTTTCAAAATGGATTGGTACGGTCAAATGGTCAATACTACATTACATATATATAGACAAGACCACAAACCAAGTCCTGTGCTTGAATAGAGAAAAGAAAAAATTAAAAATAAATTGGAAGACATCTCAGCACTTAGCAGTATATTAGTACATTAGTATAATTATATTTAAGTTTTTATTACTGTATTACCAGTATTACAGCAATATATAAGCTTAGCAATTTTTTTTATCAAAATCATTAAATCATCAAATACATACTATATAATATACTCAATAATAATAAAATTCCAAATTATTTTTAATTACAAACTACTACATGTTTTTATGTTTATTTTATATTTGCTTTATTTTTTTTATATAATGTACAAATCTCTTAGCAATTATATATCCATAGTTTCACCAATCTTTTTTCTTTTTAACATTAATTCAATGGTTATTCATTTTTTTACAATTTCAATTAAGTGATCCATTACCACAACTTTTGTCAGATTAAAGATAAAAAAGTAGTAAAATATCTTTATTATCTGATTAATTCGATTAGTGGTGTGTAATTCCCACGGATTCATTCAGCAGTTTGTTATAACATGGTAGCACCGTGACAAGGAAGAACTACCGGATTATTATAAATTATAGTTTTAGAATTGAACTGGTAATTGATTAGATTATTAGTTTAATCGATAAATCATTATCTGATTAATTCAGTTATAATTAAATAAAAATATAAAAATAAAATTAAAATAAAAGTTAAATGTATGTTTTTAAAAATATATTAATAACAATTAAATATTAAATTTTAGATATAATTTATGTACGTGTTCTTATTTATTTAGTATCTAAGTCAATTCATATTTAAAAGAGTGAACTAATAAAAATTTATTCCTTATTTATTATATATTTATTTTTTGTAACATATATTATTAACAAACAAGATGGCATAGTGGGAACAGGAGGTGTTGTATACACCTTGTACCATGTTCCAACCAACCTGCCAACAGTTTTGGAGTTGTAGTGGATGGAAGCTCTTACAATGGTTCGACGGCACGTGGGTGCTTCATGGATCTGATCTGGTTTAGTGTGGCCTGAAATGTAAACCGTTTAGACCATCGGTTTTTCAATTGAACCGGTTGGTTCGGTTCTATTTTATTATTGTAGTAGTTTTTCTTTCTCTTGTTAATTCTGACTATATTTGTCCATTCCAGAGCCTCCTTAATATTTACTGTGAGACACAAACTTTCTTCTGACGTCACGAGTACCAAAACTCATGGTACCTATTTGAAGGACTATTATTGTAGCTCACTCTAACAACTTTGCCAACTCTAACTCTTTATATCCTATCTCACAACATTTGTCATATGATAAACTAACTCTAAAATATAAGTCACTTTCTCTAGTCATCACCTCAAATCCAGAACTTAGCACTTATGAGAAAGCGGCTACACATAAATGTTGGTGAAAGGCAATACAAGATAAATTGACAGTTCTAGATCAGAATAGAACTTGGTGTCTCACCGAAATCCCAAAAGACAAGAAGGCTGTAGGTTGCAAATGAGTTTTTTGGGTAAAATTTAATCCCGATGGCACCATAGAGAGGCACAAAGTGAGGCTAGTTGCAAAAAGATTCACTCAAGTGTAAGGAGTAGATTATGGTGATACTTTTAGTCCAATTGTGAAAATGACTACCATACAAGTAATGTTAGTATTAGCAGCGGCAAAGAAATGGCATTTGAAATAGCTGGACGTCAATACTACCTTCCTTCACCGAGATTTGGACAAGGAAGTTTATATGAAGATACCACCCAGTTTGGTTGTATCACAATCAGGTTTGGTTTGTAAATTACAAAAGTCTTTATATGGGTTTAAGCAAGCAAGCAGGCAATGGAACATTAAACTCACTCAGACTCTTTTGGATGCTGGTTATAAGCAGTTTTTTTATGATCATTCACTCTTCATCAAGAAACAATCCAAAAGCTTCACTGCCGTTCAAGTATATATTGATGACTTGGTTTTAACCGGGAATGACGTTGGCGAAATCAATACCATCAACCAAATTTTGGATGATAAATTCAAAATAAAAGATCTTGATGATCTCAAGTACTTCTTGGAATAGAAGTAGCATGCTCTAACTCTGGAATTCACATTTATCAGCGGAAGTACGTTATGGACCTTTTCAAGGATTTTGGTTATTTAGATTGCAAGCCTTTCTCCACTCCTTTTGATTATAGTCAGAAACTCTCGAAGAAATTTACCATTTTATCGGACAACACTACTTACAGACAGCTCATCGGCCGACTCCTTTACCTCACAAACACTAGACCCGATATCTCTTATGATGTGGGACGTTTAAGCTATTTGTTTGACTGTGCAACCACTTTTCACCTGCAGGCTGCTTTCTGCGTACTTCGATATTTAAAGAGCAGACTTGCAACTGGTCTATTCTTTTCCTCTACTTCTAATTTACATCTTACCGGATTTACAGATGCTGACTGTGCTACCTGTGCCGATAATTGTCGTTCCGTTTCCAGTTATTGTTTCATGCTTGGAAACTCTCTCGTTAGCTGGAAGGGTAAGAAGCAAAACTACAGTTGCCAAGTTCTCTGCAGAAGCTGAATATAAATCTCTTGCTGTTGTCACTTGTGAAGCTAGTTGGTTATCTTTTTTTAATGGATTTCATTGGTTTACCGCTTCAAAAGTCTATCACTCTATTATGTGACAATCAGTCAATCATTCACATTGCCAATAATCCCATCTTTCATGAAAGAACCAAACACATTGAAGTGTACTGCCACATTATTTGTGAAAAAAGTATTTGTCTGGTCTCATTCATCTGATGCCAGTTTGTTCCAAAGACTAACTTGCTGATTTTCTTACTGAAGTTATGCCAGCGGGTTCTTTTCTTACTAATATTTTTAAACTAAAATGATTATATTTATACAATTCTAGCTCGCGCGAGGGTGTTACTTAGATTATTTTTTTTATCAATAGTAGATGTAGGCTTATTTGTTATAATTTTTTTTAGTGAGAAAACAATAATGAGAATAACTTATTTTTCTTCTCCTCTTAATTCCTTCTGGTTGCTTGAACAGCTTAGGAAATGAATCAGCTCAAGAGTATAAATCGAATGACGAGTCAGAATTTTCATAGAGTAAATCAAGTGGGATATATTCACTGTTTCGCAAGGCTGGCAAAAGTTTGCAGGTAACTGTGATATTAAATTTTGTTATCCTGAGATTGTGAGTAGCTTTGTCCAACTTCGAGGGCTAAGTTACGCAGAGCTCTATATGGAAATGATTCGAGAAAAAGGAAAACTAGTATACCAAGTCTTTCTAAAATAATGCCCACACAAAAATAATTTAAACAAAGATGAAAAAACATTTGAGAAGAGGATTTAAAATTTAGGGTTTAGGGTTTATAAAAAGATATGGAAAAAATTCATTTGAATTGTGGATGACAATGCAGGAAGACAATGTGATACCTTCACCTTATCATTACAAGACAATGATCGATTTCATCAGGTAGGTCAAAGAATATAGCTTAAATGGAGCTAACTGTTCACAAGATGTGTTATCTAAATTATTTTTTTTACCTAAATGGAGCTAATCGTTACATACTATGTACTTCTTATGTACTCCCACTAAAAAAATTATAACAAATAAGTTTACATCTACTATTGATAAAAAATCTAAATAATAAGATAAGAACCCAAGACATATTCTTAGATATAAAAACAAAATCCATCCCGTCAATCGATAGAGGCTGATGACTTAGGAGGAAGATGTTGGCTGGGAAGGCATCGATTATTATGCTAAGTTTGGTGAAGAAAAAGAGGTAGTTAGAATTTTAAAATTTGTACAAATTATCCAAGATTGAAGGGATTTTTTTTATTAATAGTAAATGTAAGTTTATTTGTTATAATTTTTTTAGTGTGAGTACATAAGGAGTACATAGTATATAAAGTATAATAGATATTTTCAAGGAAATTTTTCATTCTCTTTAATAATGAAAATCACTTATTTTTCTCCTTTTTTTTTTTTTAATTTCTTCTGATTCATCAAATTATCAACATCACTTGAACAGTTTAAAACATGAGATTTTCTTCAGCTCAGGACTACAAATCCAATGAAGAGTCAGAATTTTTAGAGGATAAACCAAGTGGGATATATTCACTATTTCGTAAGGGTGGCAAAAGTTTGCAAGTAACTATGATAATAAATTTTGTGACCTATTGTAAAATATAAGGACTACAAATTCAATGAAGAGTCAGAATTTTTAGAGGATAAACCAAGTGGGATATATTCACTATTTTGCAAGGGTGGCAAAAGTTTGCAAGTAACTATGATAGTAAATTTTGTGACCTATTGTAAAATATAAATACTTTCTCTCTTTTGATCGAAGTAATGTGTTTGTTTACAGGGTGCAAAACTCAATGAAGAAAAATATGCTGAGATCATGAGTAGCTTTACTCAACTTCTGGAGCTACGTTACGAAAAGCTCTATAAAAAAAGAACTGTAAAAAAAAGAAAACTAATGCACCAAGCTTTTCTAAATTTAAATAATGTTTGCACATAAATAATTTAAATAAAGCTGAGGAAACATTTTAGAAGATGGAAATTTAAAGTTTCTTTCATTCTCATATTGGATGAAAATGGAGGAAGATAAGGTGACACCTTCACCTTACCATTATGAGACGATGATCGATTCATTAGGTGGATCAAAGAATATAGCTCAAATGGAGCTAACCGTTCACAAGATGTGTTATCTAGATTAATTTTTAATTAATAGATGTCAGTTTATTTGTTATAATTTTTTTAGTGGGAGTACATAAGGAGTACATAGTATACAAAATATAATAACTCAATAGATATTTTCAAGAGAATTTTTTATTCTCTTCAACAATGAGAGTAACTTATTTTTCTCCTCCTCTTAATTGCTTCTGGCTCATCAAACTATCAACATTACAGCTTAAGCGGTTTAGGACATGAGATTTTCTTCATGGTGCGGTGAGCATAGAAAACAACAAAGCTGTGAATCAAATTGAAAATATCTGTTGAGCTTTATATATATTATGGCTTAGTTTGGTAAAGCTTTTTGGAGAGGTGCTTGTGCTTTTAAAAAGTACAAGCACCTCATTTTGCGTTTGGTAAATTAAAAAGCCCAAATGCTTGTGCTGGCAGCTTTTAAAAGTTAGGGGTGCTTTTGAAAGCACCTAACAATGAGCTTTTTAAAGTTGGCTTGTGCTTTTTAAAATTTAAATGTCTAATATAACCTCATATGTTAACTAATTTTTAAATTTAATGCTTGCATTTATGTCTATTATATTATTTTTAAATTTTAAAAGCTATTTTACCAAACGCAATTGTTGTTGTTTGTGTTTATTAAAAGCTATTTTTAATTTGATTTACCAAACATAAATGTTACAACTTTTATAAAGCCATCTTTTAAAAATTAACTTTTATAAGCTACTTTTAAAAAGTAAAAGTTTTACCAAACTAAATCATATAAGTACTCTTTAATTACTCCCACTAAAAAAATTATAACAAATAAGCTTAAAATTACTATTGATAAAAAAATAATCGGCAATAAGATGAGAACCCATGATATATTCTTAGATATAAAAATAAAATCCATCGCAGCCAATCATTACATCTCATTCGGCAAACTAGAGAAAGTCAAAATGATTCTGAAAGAGATAGAGGCTGATGACTTAAGATGGAGATGTTGGCTGAAAAGACTTCTATTACCACTGTATGCTAAGTTTGGTGAAAAAAAAAAAAGAGGTAGTTAGAATTTTTAAGTTTTGCACAGATTGAAGGAAATTTTTTTTATCAAGAGTAGATGTAGGCTTATTTGTTATAATTTTTTGTAGTGAAGTACATAAGGAGTATATAATATATAAAATGTAATAACTTAACATATATTTTTAAAGAAAATTTTCATTCACTTCAATAATGAGACTTATTTTTCTCCTTCTCTTAATCACTTTTGGTTCATCAAATTATCAACATCACAGCTTAAGTTTTTAGAGGGTAAACCAAGTGGGATATATTCACTATTCACAAGGCTGGCAAAAGTTTGCAGGTAATTGTGACCTCCTGCCAAATGTACATACTTTTTCTTTTTTTCATCGAAATAATGTGTTTGTTTACCGGGTGCAAAATTCAGTGAAGAAAAATAAGCTGAGATGGTAATAACTCAAATTTCGGGGGCTAAGTTAGGCAGAGCTCTATGCGAAAAGGATTTAGAAAAAGGAAAAGTAGTATACCCAACCTTTCTTAAACCTGCACAAAAATAATTTAAACAAAGCTGAGGAAATCGTTTGAGAAGACGAGGAATTTAAAGTTTCTTTCATCCTCAGATTGGAACCTCCTGTACAAAAAACATGCAAAAAATTTATCTAAATTACAAATGAAAATGAAATAAGAGAAGGTGACACTTTCACCTTACCATTACAAGACGATGATCGATTAATCAGGTGGATCAAAGAATATAGCTCAAATAGAACTAACGGTTCACAATATTTGTTACTTAGATTATT
Source organism: Arachis ipaensis (assembly GCF_059453495.1). Lineage (NCBI taxonomy): Eukaryota > Viridiplantae > Streptophyta > Magnoliopsida > Fabales > Fabaceae > Arachis > Arachis ipaensis. The sequence continues at coordinate 12,251,161 of NC_142441.1, forward strand.
TTTTTATCAATAGTAGATATAGACTTATTTATTATAATTTTTTTAATAAAAATACATAAGGAATATATAGTATATAAAATATAATAACTCAACAGATATTTTCACAGAGATATTAATATAGTAATTAGCATGCTAGTATAGTTTCAAATATTCATAAAAGATAAACTAAAAGAAAATTGCAATTTAAGGGAAGAAAAGGAACAAGATAAGTGTCACTACAGATTCCAAACCTAAGTAACCAATTAACTAACTCAGATGCCCTAAACAAAAGAGCAAAGAAATTATTGAAATATAATTAATTAAATACATATCAATAAAAATGTCATCTTACAAATAATTAAGATTTTATTATGTAATAATGTAATATTGTTAAGTAAAAAAGGGGAAATAATGCTGCAGGGACAGGTAGTTGGTAACTTTGTAAGGGGGACAAGGGTCAGAATTGTACATTAACTTGTCAGTTTCTAGAATCAATTATCATCATAAAACATTGTTGCCTTCAACTTGTAGGTTATTCCATTTCAAGCTTCATGGACACTGCACAAGGGACATTACATGGTTGATGGTTCCAATTCGTTTCTTATTATAATCCAATCAATTACTTATGATCTGAGATCAACCTTATTTGTCCTTAGATAAGTTTTTTTATGATTAATTGATACCAGATAATCTAAATTCCAAATTTCTAGTCAAATTTTTTTATTAGAGAAAATACTATGTGTGTTCTAATTATGTTTAACTTTATTTAATTATTAAACATATTTAATAATTTAACGTTAGAAATATTAAAAAACAAATAACAACTATTTAAACTACTAAACAAACATATTTTTTACAATACCCAAATATAATATTTCGGTGTATAATATTTTTGAAAATACATTTACTTAATTTACCTTTTTTTCATGATTTTACCTTTTCTTTATCCTATAAAATATATATAAATAAAATATTATTTTTATCTTCATCTAAATTGGTCAAATTAACTCTTTCTCTACATTTTATATCAACCTACAATCTCCTTTTTATTTGTTTTTTTAATGGGTAAACTATTAAAATAGTATCTGAAAATTTACGTTTCTGATAAAGAATCATTTTAAAAAATACAAACAATAAATAAACTCCCAAAAAATAAAAAATATGACAAAAAAATTAGATATTAGATATATATTCTAAAAAATTTTTAAAAATAAAATTTTGATATGATTTCTTACAAACATTATTAAAAAAATGAGACTAACTTTTTTTAAGAAAAAAAAATTATGAATGGCCAAGTTTTTTAAAAAATAAAAAAGTCTTAAATTAAATTTTGCTCCATTTTTTTATATATCTAAATAACTATTCAAATGTTATCACAAAAATTTAGATCAAATATAAAATTATTTGTTAGATACAAAAATGATTTATTATTTATAAAAAAATAATATTTTTTGTTATTTTTATCACATTTTTAAATCATTTATAAGAGATTATTTTTACCAACGGTGAAAGTTATTATTATTATTATTTTGTCATATAACTCACACACACTCACAAAAACTTTAAGACAATCTATTTAAGGGTTCTCCACCTGAATTTTTCATTGAGACTCAAACCCAGAAATATCATTTACTAGGCTTACAAATTTTTCTCCACCTGCTACTTTGATAGTTTATTCTTTTTCTTTTTTTTTTTTCTTTCTCTCTCTCTTGGCTGTTTGAAATGCAGAGTTTAAAACATGTGTCCGATTAAAAAAAAACCTCATAAAAAAACGAGTAATTTGTTGTAAAATAAATATAAAATAAATAAAAAAGAGATAATATAAAATAAGAGATATAATTAGATAAATTTAGTAATAATATTCACTACGATTTCAATATAATAAAAATAATTAATATATTACTAATATTATATGCTGTAGTATATGGAAAAAAAAGTGAAAGAAAAACTTTATATATTGCACGTGCGCAGAGATAAAAGAAATATTTTGTATTTTATTCTTACTGTGTATCTCATATCTCAAGCTATGAAGCCTTATTTATACTTATACAAGATTATCTTTTTCAATCTTTATTAAAAGCTAGTCTTCGTAGGAATCTTTAAGTTTTTTCCTTAAAAACTTCAGCCACCCATATTAATGGTCATTCACATCATATACTTATCTTAACACTCTCCCTTGAATGACCATTTAAGATTATTGCCTCATTAAAACCTTACTAAAGAAAAATTCAGTGGAAAAAAACCTTAGTGAAGGAAAAAGAGTACAATATTCTTTGTGATAGAGACTTTCTCATTAAAAACCTTGTCAAGAAAAACCCAATGAAGAAAAAACCTGACCAAGAAAAAAAGAGTACAGTCTTTCCCTCTTGTCAACATCATTTAATGTCTCGAAATCGGCGCATCTCAATCTCATGTACCAATCTTTCAAAGGATGATTTTGGGAGTGACTTTGTGAATAAATCTGTCAGATTGTCACTTGAGCGGATCTGTTGGACATCAATTGTCCCTTGATTTTGAAGATCATGAGTGAAGAAGAATTTGGAAGAAATATGCTTTGTTCTATCACCTTTGATGTATCCGCCTTTAAGTTGAGCAATGCATGCTGTATTATCTTCAAACAGGACAGTTGGAGCTATCTTATAATGAATCAGTACACATGATGACAGGATATATTGGATCAAACTCTTGAGCCAAAAACACTCGCAACTTGCTTCATGTATCGCTAGTATTTTAGCATGATTAGAGGAGGTTGCTGCTATCGTCTGTTTCGTGGACCTCCATGATATAACTGTACCTCCATATGTGAACAGGTATCCTATTTGAGATCTCCCTTTGTGTGGATCAGACAAGTATCCAACATCTGCATAGCCAACTAGTTGTGACTTGGATCCATAGGGATAGAACAATCCCATATCAACCGTTCCATGAAGATATCGAAAGATTTGTTTGATTCCACTCCAATATCTTCTGGTTGGAGAGGAACTATATCTTGCTAGTGAATTCACAGTAAATGATATATCGGGCTGTATATTATTAGCAAGATACATTAGCGCTCCAATGACACTAAGATATGGTACTTCAGGACTAAGGATATCTTCATTTTCTTCTTTAGGACAGAATTGATCCCCACATCCAAAGATCTTACGATCATTGGGATACTCAAGGGATGTGATTTATCCATATAAAATCTTTTCAAGATCTTCTCTGTGTATATTTTTGATGAATAAAGATCCTATTTTTTATATGTTCGATCTGCAGGCCGAGACAAAATTTAGTCCTTTCAAGATCTTTCATCTCAAACTCTTCTTTTAGAGTTTTTATAATTGTTGGAATCTCTTCAGGAGTTCCAATAATATTTAAATCATCAACGTACACAGCAATTATAGTGAATCCAGATGCAGTTTTCTTTATGAAAACACAGGAGCAGATATCATCATTCTTGAATCCGTTTTGTCCAGATTGCTTTTGACCATAGAAAGATCTTTGCAATTTGACTGAGTATAACCCCTGTGAATATTCGTTGGATGGTTTAGACATCTTTAGTCCTTCAGGGACTTTCATATAGATATCCCGATCTAATGAGATGTATAAGTAGGCTGTTACCACATCCATTAAATGCATATGCAGTTTATAATATGCAGATGAACTGACCAAATAACGCAATGTTATCGCATCCACTACAGAGGAATACGTTTCTTCATAATCTATACCTGGCCTTTGTGAAAAATCTTGTGCCACAAGTCGGGCTTTGTAGTGTACAACTTCATTTTTCTCATTTCGTTTTCTCACAAATACCCACCTGTATCCAACAGATTTTACATCTTCTGGTGTACGGACTACAGGTCCAAAGACTTCACGTTTTGCAAGTGAGTCTAATTCAGCCTTTATGGCTTCTTTCCATTTTGGCCAATCATTTCTTTGTCGATATTCTTCGATTGATCTTGGCTCAAGATCCTTACTTTCACGCATGATATTTAATGCCACATTATATGCAAATATTTCATTGACAATTGTCTTATTTTAGTCCCATTTTTCTTCTGTAAAGACATAATTTATCGAGATCTCGTCATTTTCACAATTTTCAGGTACCTGAACGTCTTCTGGCGTTAAAACTATATCATAATTTTGGACAACTACAGGTGTCTTTACTATGTCTTTTTCAACATGAATAATATTTACCTCTATTCGCTTTCGAAGATTTTTGTCTTTAGAACCGACAGGCCTGCCACGCTTCTTGCTTCGGTAGCAATTTGTCCAACTGGGATATCAATTCGAATTGGGACATTTTTCACTGGTATATAAGATTTGGTTATCTTTTTTGTATCGAAAAATGCATCAGGAAATTCATTTGTTATTCTTTGCAAATGTATAATCTTTTGAACTTCTAGTTCACATTACCCTGGTCGAGGATCTAAATGCATCAACGATAATGCATTCCAATTAAGTTCCTTTTCAGGAAGCTTATTCTCTCCCCCTAATGTTGAAAATTTTGATTCATCAAAATGACAATCCGCAAATCAGGCTTTAAATACATCCCCAGTTTGTACCTCAAGATACCTTACTATAGAGGGAGAATCATATCCAACATATATTCCCAATTTTTTGGGGGTCCCATTTTGGTGCGATTAGGTAGTGCAATGGGAACATATATCGCACACTCGAATATTCTTAAATGGGAAACATTTGGCTGCTGGCCAAAAACTAATTGCATAGGAGAGAATTGATGGTAACTCGTTGGCCTCAAACGAATAAGTGCTGCGGCATGTAAAATAGCATGCCCCCAAATCGAGGTTGGAAGATTTGTTCTCATAAGGGTCTAACAATTAATTGGAGGCTCTTAATAAGTGATTCTGCTAACCCATTTTATGTGTGAACATGAACTACTGGATGTTCAATACTTATTCCATTGGCCATACAGTAAGCATCAAAGGCTTGGGAAGTAAATTCACCAGCATTATCAAGACGAATTACTTTGATTGGATTTTCTGAAAATTATACTTTTAATCGAATAATTTGAGCCAGTAATCTCACAAACGCCAGGTTGCGAGAAGACAATAAGCACACATGTGACCATCTTAAAGATGCGTCTATCAGGACCATAAAATATCTAAAAGATCCACATGGTAGATGAATAGGTCCACATATATCACCTTGAATCCTTTCTAAGAATTCAAGGGACTCAAATCCAATCTTTACTGCTGATGGCCTTAAAATTAACTTTCCATGAGAACATGCAGCACAACAAAATTTACTAGATTTAAGAATCTTTTGGTTCTTTAGTGAATGTCTATGGGAGTTTTCAATAATTCTTCACATCATGGTTGTTCCCGGATGACCCAATTGGTCGTGACAAGTTATGAATTTATTTGGGCTAGTAAACTTCTGGTTTACAGTGGCATGTGATTCAATTGCACTAATCTTGGTATAATATAACCCAGATGAAAGTGAGGGTAACGTTTCTAATATAACCCTTTTATTTGAATCATGAGTTGTGATACATAAGTACTCATGACTTCCCTCATTCATAGTATCAATATGATATCCATTTCGGCGAATATCTTTAAAACTCAGCAAGTTTCTTAGAGACTTGGTAGACAATAGTGCATTATTTATTATGAATTTTGTTCCTCCGAGAAACAAAATTATAGCTCTTTTGGAGCCTTCAATCACATTGCCTGAGCCAATAATAGTATTAACATATTCTTCTTTTGGCACAAGATGGGTAAAATATATATCACTTTTGAGAATGGTGTGCGAACTTGCACTATCCGCAAGACATACATTTTCATTATATATCCTAACCATTTTCTTCAAAGACAAATAATAATAATATAATGAGTAGTAATACATGCACAATCAAATTGAATTCTTGATTGGAATAATTTTTCTAAGAAACACTGTACATAAAAATAAAAATAATGTCATATACTAAAATTTTATTTTAAAACTTGACACATTTAATGATTTCAAAATTCATAAACATTAATATTTCATTATTTATATACATTATATTTAAAACTTAAATACATAAAAAATAAAACTTAACAATAAGTTCTTTACATTATTTATTTACATGGATACTTAACAATCTTACATATTAAACTATTTCATCATTGATCAAATGACCAATATTTCCTTCAGGATCCTCAAAGAAATCAGATACAGCATAATGAGTGGTGAAATTTTCAGCATCATTTGAAACAAAATTCGTTTCCTTTCCTTTGTAGTCCTTTTTCAAAGATACTTGATAAAGATCGACTAGGTGCCTTGGTGTATGACAGGTACGCGACTAATGGCCCTTTCCACCACAACAGAAATACTTATCCTCTCTTGATTTATTTTGCCCAATATTTTTTCTTTATCCCACTTTTGGTGAGATCCTCTCTTTTGAACATAATTCATTTTCCTTCCATAATTTTTCTTGTTGCCAAAACCTTGCCATGTACTGATGCGTGAGCATCTTTCCTATATTTTTCTAGTGAATTTGCACCTAAATTGTTGAATTTAATTAAGAATTAATTATATTTTAGCCACTATGGATGCTATTTTGAGTTTGTGCAATTTTATTTATTTTAGGTAGCATTCGGATGAATTTGATGAAGTTTCTGCAGAGAAAGAGAAGAAGCCAAGGAGATGACCAGCGAATACCGACGCGGACGCATGGTTCACGCAACCGCGCGGAATGGAGGAAATCGCAATGACGCGATCGCGTGCCTGACGCGAACGTGTGGACTGGAATCTGCACAAATGACGCGAATGCGTGGACGACGCGGACGCGTCACATGAGCGATCTGCAGAATTGACAGAAAACATTGGGGGCGATTTCTGGGCTATTTTGACCCAGTTTCCAGCCCAGAAAACACAGATTAGAAGCTGCAGCATGGACAATTCAAGTGGTCCCATCCAGAAGATTTGATTATTTAAATTAATTCAAATTTTAATTCTAGGAAAAGATATTATTTTAATTTTTAGTTTTAGATATTAGATTTCAAATTAATTAGGATTAGTTATAAAAAGGGAGACTTCTCTCCTAGTAGAAGATACCATTAAGGGGATTCCATTAGGGAATTCTATTTCAAATTTACACTCTACATTCCATGAGCAACTAATCCTCCATTGTTAAGGTTAGGAGCTCTGTCTATTTCTATGGATTGATTTTATTGCTTTTTCTATTTTAATTTATGGATTTATAATTTAAGAATTGTTTTCGCTCTTTATTTTATGAATTTAGGTGGAACGGAAGTATGACCCTCTTTCTATTTGAGTTCTTGTAAAACTTGGAAAAGCTCTTTACTTGAACAACAGCTTGAAAACATTTTCTCCTAAATTTTAATTATTTGGATTTAACGGGATACGTGACATATAATCCTTTTATTTTTGGGTAATTAGAGTTTTTGTGGCATATAAACTGAAATTTGATTATCACCCTCTAATTGGAATTAATTGACCAAGGAATTTGCTGTTGATGAATTTTAGAGGAGACTAGGAAGGTCTAAGGAATTAGGGTCTAGTCACATATAGTTTGCCATGAATTAAATCTTGCATAATTAAAATAGTTAGTAAGAAAAGTAAATCCAGAAAAATAGATAACCCTGAAACATTAACTATCTTCTCCATATTTTCTTCCCAATTTATTTACTTTACTATTTTATTTTCTGCACGATTGAATATTCAAATACCCTTTTCTGTTTGTCTAACTAATCCTATCAAACACTATTGTTGCTTAATTCATCAATTCTCGTGGGATCGACCCTTACTCACGTAAGGTATTACTTGGTACGACCCGGTGTACTTGCCGGTTAGTAAGTGTGGTTGTAAAATACCGCACCAAGTTTTTAGCGCCGTTGTCGGGGATTGACTGTAATTAACAACTATTAATTGTTTGATTGTTTAGATTAGACGTTTTAATTTTAATTTTATTTAAATATTGTTTTATTTTTCGAAAAAAAAAAATTTTTTTCCCTGTACGTTCATAACCCCTCCCCCTTTTAATTCTGTCGTTGTTTTTACCTTATTTTTTTTTATTTCTTTCTTTCTTTACGTCATTTTTTTCTTTACGTTGCTTTTCTTTTGTTAGCTCCTTTCGTTTTCTTTTTCTTTTCTTTTATTATTTAGTTTTAAAAAAAATAAAAAATAAAATAAAAAAAAATAATTAAAAAAAATATATAATTAAATTAGAATTAATATTTTTTTTAATTTTTGAAATTAAATTTGGTGTTTCCTAACTAGTTTTATTTTAATTTTTCTTATTTTAATTTTTAGAATTCTGTTCTTTCTTCTTTGCTTTCCTGTTTACCACATGGTGCGTTTAATCCTTTTTGGTGTTGTGTGCTAAGGAAAAATAATGGAGAGAGATCATATGGGTTACTACTCATACCCGAGTAGTGATTCATATCATTATGAATGGGGAAACCACCCAAATTTTGGTTGGCAAAGTCAAAACCAAAGAAACTTCAGTGCTCCATGTTCCAACTATCAAGAGCCACCACTTCCATATTCATATCAAGAACCACCACCTCTCTATCCGTATCATGAACCATCATCTTTCTACCCATATCAAGAGCCACTATCTCCCTATCCATACCAAGAACCATCCTCTTTTTACACTTATCAAGAACCATCACCTCCTTCTTATTCATCTCAAATACCATCAGATCTTGAGCTTCTCATGAAAGAATGCTTACATGATATAAAGACAAGTGTCAAAAATATAGAGAAGCATATGCAGTCAATTATCAAGTACCAGGAAGAGGAACAAGTAAATTCCTTCCCAAAAGATACAATGCAAGATCCTATGGAAGAAAGTGAGGAAATCAATCAAAGGAGTTTATACTCCAGTGAACTAGAGAACTTTCCATCCTCACACATGGAAGAAGAGGAAGATGCAAAAACAAAGGAGGAAGATACACCCACAAAGGAGGAAGATGCACAACCTCCCATGCCCTTGGTAAGCAATGAAGCAGAGATTGAATTAGAAGACAGTTACCAAGAGGAAGATGTTGAAATTGAGGAAGCTTGCAAAGAAGTGGAAGAATTCAAAGAAGAACACAAGGGAGTGGAGCTTGCAAGACCTCTCCCAAAGCCATCACCATCCAATACAACATTCAAGTGGGTAAAATCCCTATCTTTAACATTTACTTTCTCACTTGAATATGGACTACTGGAGACGGATGGTCAACTTAGAGCTCTCTGTGGTATTAAGAGCAAGAGGAAGATGGTTAGTACTAAGAATTGTCAAGCAAGGTTCAATATAGTTGCATGCTCCGAATTGAAGTGCAAGAATTGGTGTAGAGCTCAATTGAATGGGTCTAGAAGGTTGTTTGGATGTCTCTGTGAGAATTCAAATCAATTGCCACCCGGTGAAAACAATGGTGATACACAAGAAGATGGGTGTAAAAGTAAGGTTTGGGACCCTGAAATTCATTCTCACAATCAACACTATTGGGACCTTGTCACTTGCTTCAACTTGCTCGAAGGAGTTATGCGCCTCGTTTGGGATCCCGGTAGCCATTGGATTAACAAACATTGGTGAAGATTCCTGGATCAGTACAAGCACAAACCACTATAACAAGGAGCTCACCACATGTCCAACTTAAGGACTTTAACTAAAAGTGCTTGGTGGGAGACAACCCACCGTGGTATGATCGTTCTTTTTCATTCTTAGTTATTTTTCGTAGTAGTAGTTTTTACTTATTTAATTTTTATTAAGTTCTTACTAATTTTCTGATCATGCAGCTATTTTATCACAGGAACCGAACACCTCATGCTAAAAAAAAAAAAAGAGAGGCACACGATGCGATCGCGTCGTTGACACGAACGCGTCAATCATGTGTGCGTGAAAAATAAATTTGAACAGAGAGTTGCGCGGGAGTGGCGCAAGAATTATGCCTCTAGCACAAACAAGCCCACACAGACGCATGGCTCACGCGACCGCGTCATCCATGATTTTTGCCACTTCACGCGACCGCGTCATCCACGCGGACGCGTGACCCGAAAAATCGACGTAAAAGGTGTCTGGACAGAGAGTTAAGCTGGCTTGAGGCAAGAAGTGTGCTAAAAGCACAAATTTGGTCACGCGGACGCGTGCCCGACGTGTCCGCGTCATTTGCATACATGGCCATCCACGCGGACGCGTGCCTGACGCTAACGCGTCATTATGAAGAAAGCGCAATTCGCGCGACCGCATGCCCCACGCGGCCGCGTCGCTTGCGCCGCCCAGTTTCTTTCTCTCTCTCTCCCAATCCTAATTCTCTCTTATTCTCTTATCCTTTTATTTTTTCTTTCATTTTAATATTTGTCTCTTCTAGTTTCAGTTCTTCTTTGCTTGAGGACAAGAAAACCTTTAAGTTTGGTGTTGACGCTGCGCTTATAGGCTTTCTAGTACAAAAGGGAGGCGAATCATCTTCGCGAAGGAGCACAACCTGAAGAATAAAGCGACCGCTAGGATAATTAAGGTGGTTGAGTTCCTTTCATTCTTTATTCCTCCCCTCTTTTTTCTATGTTATGTTTTGGTTTCCTGTTATTTTGCTTTGTTTGTTGCATGATCCTTTATTAGTTAGAATCCTAGGACTAGTTTAGTTTTCCTATTGCTTTAATTCTGAAAAGATGTCTCATGTATTACTCACTGAGCTTAAATCAAAAATAAATAAAAAAATATAGGAGTGATGTATTGCATGAGAAAGTGGGTCTATATTGAATAATAGTCTTATTTACTTAAATGTGGTGGTATTTTCTGTGATTCTGAATGCATGACATGAACAGTGCATATTTTTTGATAGTGAAGTTTATGAATGTTAAAATTGTTGGCTTTTGAAATAATGATAACAAAGAGAAATGTTATTGATAATCTGAAAAATCATAAAATTGATTCTTGAAGCAAGAAAAAGCAGTGAAAAACACAAAGCTTGCGAGAAAAAAATAATAAAAATAAAAAAAGAAGCAAGCAGAAAAAAAAAAAAGCAAGCAGAAAAAGCCAATAACCCTTTAAACTAAAAGGCAAAGGGTAAAAAAGATCCAAGACTTTGAGCATTAATGGATAGGAGGGCCCAAGGGAATAAAATCCTGGCCTAAGTGGCTAAATCAAGCTGTCCCTAACCATGTGCTTGTGGCGTGAAGGTGTCAAGTGAAAAGCTTGAGACTGAGCGGTTAAAGTCGTGGTCCAAATCAAAAAGAGTGTGCTTAAGAACTCTGGGCACCTCTAACTGGGGACTCTAGCAAAGCTGAGTCACAATCTGAAAATGTTCACTCAGTTATGTGTCTGTGGCATTTATGTATTCGGTGGTAATACTGGAAAACAAAATGCTTAGGGTCACAGCCAAGACTCATAAAAAAAAGCTGTGTTCAAGAATCAACATACTGAACTAGGAGAATCAATAATACTATCTGAATTCTGAGTTCTTATGGATGCCAATCATTCTGAACTTCAAAAGATAAAGTGAGATACCAAAACTGTTCAGGGTTGCAGCTGTAAACCCCATTATAAGAAGAGACATGGGCTTAATCGAACCCTCATTCTCATACAAATTCACATCCTAAGCTTATATTAGTTTTGGTTGCTTGAGGACAAGCAACAGTTTAAGTTTGGTGTTGTGATGCGTGAGCATCTTTCCTATATTTTCCTAGTGAATTTGCACCTAAATTGTTGAATTTAATTAAGAATTAATTATATTTTAGCCACTATGGATGCTATTTTGAGTTTTGTGCAATTTTATTTATTTTAGGTAGCATTCGGATGGATTTGATGAAATTTCTGCAGAGAAAGAGAAGAAGCCAAGGAGATGACCAGCGAATACCGACGCGGACGCATGGTTCACGCGACCGCACGGAATGGAGGAAATCGCAATGACGTGCCTGACGCGAACGCGTCACATGAGCGATCTGCAGAATTGACAGAAAATATTGGGGGCGATTTCTGGGCTATTTTGACCCAGTTTCCAGCCCAGAAAACACAGATTAGAAGCTGCAGCATGGACAATTCAAGTGGTCCCATCCAGAAGATTTGATTATTTAAATTAATTCAAATTTTAATTCTAGGAAAAGATATTATTTTAATTTTTAGTTTTAGATATTAGATTTCAAATTAATTAGGATTAGTTATAAAAAGGGAGACTTCTCTCCTAGTAGAAGATACCATTAAGGGGATTCCATTAGGGAATTCTATTTCAAATTTACACTCTACATTCCATGAGCAACTAATCCTCCATTGTTAAGGTTAGGAATTCTGTCTATTTCTATGGATTGATTTTATTGCTTTTTCTATTTTAATTTATGGATTTATAATTTAAGAATTATTTTTGCTCTTTATTTTATGAATTTGGGTGGAATGGAAGTATGACCCTCTTTCTATTTGAGTTCCTGTAAAACTTGGAAAAGCTCTTTATTTGAACAACAACTTGAAAATATTTTCTCCTAAATTTTAATTATTTGGATTTAACGGGATACGTGACATATAATCCTTTTATTTTTGGGTAATTAGAGTTTTTGTGGCATATAAACTGGAATTTGATTATCACCCTCTAATTGGAATTAATTAACCAAGGAATTGGCTGTTGATGAATTTTAGAGGAGACTAGGAAGGTCTAAGAAATTAGGGTCTAGTCACATATAGTTTGCCATGAATTAAATCTTGCGTAATTAAAATAGTTAGTAAGAAAAGTAAATCCGGAAAAATAGATAACTCAGAAACCTTAACTATCTTCTCCATATTTTCTTTCCAATTTATTTACTTTACTATTTTATTTTCTGCACGATTGAATATTCAAATACCCTTTTCTGTTTGTTTAACTAATCCTATCAAACACTATTGTTGCTTAATCCATCAATCCTCGTGGGATCGACCCTTACTCACGTAAGGTATTACTTGGTACAACCCGGTGCACTTGCCGGTTAGTAAGTGTGGTTGTAAAATACCGCACCATGTACCTCTTCTGGGGTAACGATTTGTCGCATTTACTTCAAAAAAGGGGCGGCGCCAGCTGGACGCGCTTTGTGATTCTTTAAGAGCAACTCATTGTTGCGTTCAGCAATAAGAAGGCAAGAAATTAATTCAGAATATTTTTTAAATCCTTTTTCTCGATACTGCTGCTGTAGAAGCACATTCGAGGCATGGAAGGTTGAGAAAGTTTTCTCTAACATATCATTATCAGTTATCTTTTCCCCACATAATTTCATTCGTGAGGTGATTCGAAACATTGCCGAATTATATTCATTTATGGATTTAAAATCCTGTAGACGCAAGTGCGTCCATTCATATCGGGTTTGAGAAAGTATCACCGTTTTTTGATGATTGTACTTTTCTTCAAGGTCCAAAGATCTGAAAGATCTTTTAATGTGAGATATTCATGTTTCAATCCTTCGTCAAGGTGACGACGAAGAAAAATCATGGCTTTGGCTTTATTCTTCTGGGATGCATTACTTTCAGTCTTAATGGTATTTTCAAGATCCATTGAATCAAGATGGATTTCAGCATCTAATATCCATGATAGATAATTGTTCCAGATATATCAAGTGCATTGAATTCAAGATGAGAGAGTTTCGACGTAATAAAAATGTGTTACCTGAGTCTTCCTAAAAATTTGATCAGAGTCGTACTGATAACGTGTTGTAAAATAAATATAAAATAAATAAGGAAGAGGTAATATAAAATAAGAGATATAATTAGATAAATCTAGTAATAATATTCACCACGATTTCAATATAATAAGAATGATTAATATATTACTAATATTATATGCTGTAGTATATGAAAGAAAAGTGAAAGAAGAACTTTATATATTGCACGTAGAGATAGAGAAAATATTTTGTATTTTATTGTTGCTGTGTATCTCATATCTCAGGTTAATGAAGCCTTATTTATACTTGTACAGAATTGTCTTTTTCAACCTTTATTAAAAGCTAGTCGTCGTAGAAATCTTAAATTTTTTTCTTGAAAACTTTAGCTGCCCATATTAATGGTCATCCACATCATATACTTATCTTAACATAATTTACGTTAATAAATTGATTGAAGGTTAAAATTTGCAAATGTCCTTAATAAAAATTAGTTACATATTTATTCTAAATAAATTTATATAAATCGAATCAAATAAATTCGATTTAAACATTTTCAAGTAAATTAAATTAAGTTAATTCAATTTACTATGCACAGGATATATGTAAATATGTATGAATTAAAATAAAATTTTTATCAAATAAAAAATTTATTTTAATTCATATATTACAAATTTTTAATGTGTTCATTAAAATAAAATTTATTATAATAAAAATTTTTATACTTTTATTTTAATAAATACATGATAAATATATTAAAAGTTAAAATTTATATCTTTTATATAAAACAAAAAACCTTTTGTTTTATTTTTTAATACTAAAAATAAAAATTTACATTTTTTTTAAAACTAAAATTAGTTAGGTATCTTCCAGACTTACACGGTCACAACTTAAACACAATTATTTTAAAAAAAAAGAGTTATAAAAAATATGTTTTAATTTTAATAATAGCTCTTCTTATTATTATTATTATTGACTCTCATTTGGTGGTTAGGTTTTTACTTTTAAGAATAATTACCCAAATTAGTCCTTGAAGATTTTAGAATCGGATATTTTAGTTCTTAAAAAAAATTAATACACAGATTAATCTCCAAAATTTTATTCTGGCAGACAAATCAATCTCCAGTTCATTTTCCGGCAGAATAATTACCCAAATCAGTCTCTAAAAATTTTAAAAACGGACAATTTAGTCCTCAAGAAAAACTAATGTACAAATCAATCCCCAACGTTTCTCTCGGTTAGACATAATAGTCCTCCATTCAAAAATAAAATAAATTAAAATTATTATTATTAATTTCACAATAATATTGTACTATATTTTTTATATTTTTTGGATAAAAATAATGATAAATTTATTCATTAAATTCTTTTATATATATATATATATATATATATATATATATATATATATATATATAGTCACTCAATAATAATAATAATAATAATAATAATAATAATAATAATAAAATTAGTAGAGATTATTTTATAAGACAAGATTAAAACCATTTGATATTTTTGTGTTTAATATAATCAAAAGATATACTATGTAAAAAAAATATATGTTTGTATTAAAAAATATGTACTAAAAGAAAATATTTTAATTTGAATTTATATTAAATACATATTTTTTAAAACAAACATATTTTTTAAAATAGTACATCTTTTGATTATATTAAATACAAAAATATCAAATAATTTTAATCTTGAATTTCTTGTAAAATAATTTCTAATAGTTTTATTGATTATTATTATTATTATTATTATTATTATTATTATTATTATTATTATTATTATTTAGTGATTATATATATATATATATATATATATATATAAATACATATATAAGAATCTAATGAATAAATTTATTATTATTTTTATTTAGAAAATATAAAAAATTATGGTATAATAATAATAATAATAATAATAATAATAATAATAATAATAATAATAATAATAATAATAATAATAATAATAATAATAATAATAATAATAAAATTATTAGAGATTATTTTACAAGAAATTTAAGGTTAAAATCACTTGATATTTTTGTATTTAATATAATCAAAAGATGTACTATTTTAAAAATATGTTTGTATTAAAAAATATATATTTAATATAAATTTAAATTAAAATATTTTTTTAATACATATTTTTTAATACAAACATATATAATTTTTTTACATAGGACATCTTTTGATTATATTAAATATCAAAATATCAAATGGTTTTAACTTTAATTTTTTTGTAAAATAATCTCTAATAATTTTTTTATTATTATTATTATTATTATTATTATTATTATATATATATATATATATATATATATATAAATTTAATGAATAAAGTTATCATTATTTTTGTCCAAAAAATACAAAAAATATAGTACAATATTATTGTGTAATTAATAATAATAATAATTATTTTATTTTATTTTATTTTTAGACGGTGGACTATTATGTCTAACAGAGAGAAATGTTGTAGATTGATTTGTACATTAATTTTTTTGGGGACTAAAATATCCGTTTTTAAAATCTTTGGGACTGATCTGGGTAATTACTCTGATGGAAAATCAAACGATGACTGATTTATCTGCTGGAGTAAAACTTTGAAAATTAATCTGTGTATTAATTTTTTTTGGGGACTAAAATATCCGATTCTAAAATCCTCATAGACTGATTTGGGTAATTACTCTACTTTTAATTTTGGTCATTACTGGTTGGGTTTAATTTGTGGTCAAAGCATATCGAAAGAGCTTTTGCAGTTTCTTTTCAATATAAATGTATTAAGGGTCCATTTGAAAACTCCAAAAGCTATCTTTATTTTTAGTTTTTGATTTATAAAAAGTTATATTAATAGTGTTTGATATAATTTTTTAGATAAATTTTTAATTTTGTAAAAAGTTATTTAAGAGTTTTTGAAAAAGTTAAAAATATAACTTTTCCTATTTTAAAAAGTTATTTTATCACTCTTATTTAATCCACAACTTTAAAACAAAGACTTTTATAATAATTTTTCAGGCACCTGATTTAATGCTCCTTGAAGCTTTGGAGTATTAAAACTCCTTTTAAAGAGTTAAACAAAAGTTAACATTTATACCTATTTTTTGTCTTTTTTATTTAAAATTTGTTTGGACTAAGACTATTATTTTAATTTGGGCCATTTTAAGTCCGTTATATTTTTCGATTAATATTACTCATATTAAATTATTATAATATTATTATAATAAAAAATTATTATAACATTATTATAAAAGGTTTAAAAAACTGAAAAATCAAATATATTTTTTGATATGAATTTTAAAAGACTAAAATATTTTTTAAGATTAAAGTTATTTAATTTGAATTAAAAATTTAATTTAATTTTAAAAAGAACAAAACTAAAAAAATTATATTTAAATTTAAAAAGATAAAATTATCTTTCTTAAAGATTAAATTAAAAATTATAAAATATTTATTTAAATAGTAATAAAAAGGCAAAATTATCTTTTTGGTATTGGTTAAATGCATCAAAAAACTTGAGATTTAAACAATAAAAATTATTTTAGAATTAAATTTGTTTAAATGAATTAAAAAACATAATTTTAAATTTTAATTTATCAAACACTCTTATAGATAATTTTATAAAGACAAAAATATCCTTATAAAAATTAAGGACCGACTTATAAGCTCGAACGACCAATCCAACAATAAATTATATAACTTTTATCTAACACTAATTTCACTTCAATTATTAGTCACTTTTCTTTGTTCATATTATTTTTTGTAGTAGAAAATTTTTTTCTTTTATTTAAAAATCTAATTCTAATTTGAATTGATATCATTTAATAAATTTATAATGTTAAAATTTACATTTAATTTTAAAAGACTAACATGCACTTTTCATATAATTTTAAATGATAAGAATATTTTTTAAATAATTAAAGTTGTTTTATTAAATTAAAAAATAAAAATTTAAATTTGAATCTTTTTTTCTTTAGTAACTAAAAGAAACAGCACGGGAATGTGAATTTGAATTTCATTTTTTTTTACCAAAGATATGAGACTCGAACCCGCAACCTCTTAATTGAGTATCGGGAGACTATGCCATTTGAGCTATTACTCATTGGCGTGAATTTGAATTTCATTAATAGAACCAAATATATTATTTAGTATTAAGTTTAAATATTAAAATGTTCTTTTAAGATTAGATTACTTAAACGAGTTAGAAAGTAAAATTTTAAAATATAAAGAGTTTTTTAATTTAAAGCAGAAGAGATAAAATAAATATAAAGAAAATAATAAAAATTTTAACTGCGAAAAACTAATTTAAAAATATTTAAAAATAAAAATATATAGAGTATTGATTCATTAAATAATTAATGACTTCATAGACGGTCGATTTACCAAACTATTAGAGAGTATTGTAAACATAGTCATATTAAAAACAATACGAGTATATTAATTTTTTAATTTATAATTAACAGTTTTAAATAGTTACTTTTTTTAAATCGAATAAATATAATTAATCATATAAGTATAATAATACGAATACGTTTATTTTTATCAAATTAAATTAAGTTATTAATTAAATTATATTTATTTAAATTTTAATTTAAAAATTTTATAATTTAAAATTTTAAATTATGTAAATGAAACTAGATTAATTAAAAATAAAAATACACCAGTATGATTTAGATCGTACGGTAATAAATTTATGAAATTCTAAAATAAAATAAATCTTAAAAGATAAAATTAAAAAAATTATTATGAAAAACAATAATTTTTTTTTATTTTGTTTCAGTAAAAAAATTTACACTAATAAAACACTAAAATTAAAAAAAAGTTACTTAATAAATAAATAAAGATGAAAGATTAATATTTTATGATTATTTTATATTTTTATTTAAAAGCATAATTTTAAGTTAGTGTTAATTTTTTAAATATTAATTTTTTTAAAAGAATATATTTTTTTGGCATTAATTGTTTAATGATGTTATCAAGGTACAATAAGAGCTCCATTAATTACTCTTTAGAAAACTGTGCCAAATGCATATTATAACACTAATAATGTAAAGGAGTTTTAAAATTCCAAACAATATAAGAGTATTGTAACATCTACCAACTTTCCAAACACAAAATAACTCTTTTAAAAATTGTTATTAATAAAAATCCTTATATTTTAAGTTCCTTTTTCAAAAGAACTTATTTAAAAAATTTAGTCAAACTGACCCTAAGTTCGTTGTGTTTGATTTAGCTTTTGTAGACTGGATTTGAGTTTAATTTAATTATTCTAGAATTGATTTTGATTAAAATTGAGTTTGTTTTAATGTAATTTATATTTGGATATTTTAATTCAAAAATAATTATAATTGATAAAAATATTGTTTGAATAATAATGACTAATGTAAATCTCGCTAAAATTAGCAAATAATTAGTCAATAAATCGAATTTTAATTAGAAAAATTAAAAATGTAGATCTAATATTAAAATAATATAGAGCTCTTCAAAATGAGAATTTTGATACTAATTTCGAAAAATTTGACCTAAAATTAGACTGGATAGACCGAACCGGTTGAACCGGAGCCCAAACTGAGCCTGTAGGTCCAACCGGACCCATTATTTAAAAGTAGCAGAAGCTCCTTCTCCCTCATTCAGCAACAACACCAACGTACAGATTGGGGAGGGGAGAGCTCACCTAAACCCTCATCAACCCTTTGATCCACCATAACTTTTCCGTTCAAGCTCCGATCGCCGCACCGTTTGCGGCAACGCGTCCAGCGCGTCGAGCTCTACATTTCTATTAGATCAATTTCACTGGTAAACCTCAATTTCGTCTCAGATTCTCTTTCCCCTTTCTCTTTGTGAAATTGAACCCTTATAGTGGGATTTTGCCAATTCGGTTTTTAGGTTCAATTTAGCTTACGGAGCTTATCGGGTTTGAGTTCCTATGCGTGTGGATACGGCAAGAATCACCTAAACCTTAATCTAATTTTAATTTTAGTATGTGAAATCTGAATTTGAGATACACATATGTATTAGGTGTGAATTAAGTATATATATATATATATATATATATATATATACGAAATTGAATTGAGGACATTTGGAAGCTTGGTGGTGATTGGAATTAAGATTTTGGTCGGTTCTCAAGCTTGAGGGGTTGTGCATGTGAATTGAGTGGCTGCCTTGGACTAAATAAAGTGATCGGCCAAGGTATGGTTTAAGTTTCGCGTATTTAATATATAATGTTCTGCGAAAATTTAGGCTAGATGACCATAGGATAAGAATGAATGTATGAGGGTGTAAATTGCTTAGTGCCTTGTTGATAACTATGAACCAAGTTGAGTATGGATTTGTTATTTAATATTGAGAATAGAAATTTGAGTGTTAAATGATGATTTAATGATGGTTGATAAATTGAGATTAATGAATGTGTATAGATGATGAATTTTTGAAGGTCTTCATGATATAGTTGTGAAATTATGCATGATAATTATTTAGAATTGAGTTCTGATGGATGATGGAAGGATGTAGAGTTATGTTGTGCCAGTATTGCATATGCTGTAACTAATTTTGTGATGATCAGAATTGCGTGGAACTAAGTCCTGGTTAAACTTCGGAATATTTGGAACTGAACTGGATAATTTGAGATCTTTTCATTAAATATATGATTTATGGTAAAATTTCAAATTGTAGTCGTGGAATCTGATTTTACTGCAGAATTTTTAGAACAGCAGTAACTTGTTGGCTCTGTTGCGAATGTTTCAAAATGAATTTTGAAATAGAACAAATTTTAAATAAATCTTTAGTTCTATTATTTTAACGTCGTAGAATTTCAAAATGATTGGACTTGTGGTTTTAAAGATATGAATTTTTGAAATACGATGCGTTATGCAATAAAAGCCAGGTTCTGTTTTCTTAGGTCAGCAACTTTTGAGAGTTTATAACTTTTGATTATGGATGGATATTCAAGTGCAACTAATTGGAGGTGAAAATTAATTATGTTTAGCATATGTGATTTAAATTTCATGGGTGTCCATGTTTTAATGAGTGAGTTATGAGCCTTGGAAGAGGATATGTCCATTGGCTTTTAAAACAGAATTCTGCAGAAAGTTACTCAACTTCCAAGTTACATAACTCCTTCATTAAAAATGGTTTTAACCTGAAACTAATTGAAAAAGAAACCTGGATATGTTAAGTTGAACCATATTAATTTTGAAGGCTATTAAATTTAATTTATATAAAATTTTAGATATAGTATGCTGCTGCTGTTTTCTGGTTTCTAAGCACTGCAGAGCAGTCAGCGTTTCTCCTCTGTTTCTGAGACTAGTTAAATCAGAAAATTGTGATTTTTAATTTTTTAGAAAGCTTATTCCGAGATGAACATCTGGACATAAAGTTTTCCCAATTCCAAATTCATTTGTTATATTAAAAACAGAAAAGAAAATAGAGTGTCGAAGATGTCTTAATGATAGTCATGGGTCCAAAAAGTCAAAGATTAATCTTCGTGTTATGTGATTAATTTAATGTTAGAATTAGTGCATCGACCCGTGCGATGTACGGGAATGACACAAAAATAATGAAAAAATATTAGATATATCATATATGTTAATTAAAATTAAAAGGCATAAAACAGTATTTAATTAATTTAAATAATAAAAAATTATTAACTAATATATATATATATATATATATATATAATAATTAATTTTTACAATACATAAATTATTTTTTATAATGATCTGATTTACATATTTTTATAATGATAGATAGATTATTAAAAATAAAAAAATATTAAGATCTTATGTTCTTTTTAAATGTATTTTATATTATTCTCAGTCAATTTATTCTTGCTTTTAAGCTCCAAGTATTTAGTTTTAAAATTTATATAACCTGAACTCTATTATTAAATATAAAAAAATTATAGTGATGTAAATTATTTTTTCATTTTTTAAATTTTTAACAATGGAATGATCAATTTATATATAAAAAATATATTTAAAAAATAAGTCTCTTAACTATTATTTAGAATGTAGTATTCAAATCAATTAAAAAAAGAAAAATTCTACATAACTCTACTTTTAGAATTTGTTCAGCTCTTTGATAGTCTTCTAGTGTTCATGTCCTTCATGCACATCTCACCATATTGTTTCTAAAATCGATAACATTAAATGATGCATGGGTATGTTAAGTTTAATAAAAATCAGTTAATATTAAATTATTGCTAGAATAACTAATTAAATATAGATTTTTTATTTTAAATTAAATCGTAAGAATAAAATGATTTAATTTTATTTTTAAGAAAATTATAAAAACATATAAATCAAGATTAAGATTATCGTTTAATTATAATAAATACATGATAGAAAAATTGTAAACTAAAGTGAATAAATATCCAAAAATAATTTCTACAAAAAAGTAACAAATTTATAGAAGAATATAAATATCTAAAATTATATATTAAATAAAATTTAAAATTATACATAACCAACTAAATTTATCTACAAACAACATTTATGATTGTATTTTTTGCCTTGAATTTTTTTTTTTTGGTGACATCTTTTGCCTTGAATGATTATTCTAAACTAATACCCTTAATCTTGATTTTGATTTTTACTTTTGAAAGAGCAACATAAAGTTGTCCTTGTAAAAATATACTTGGACAAATATAGACCCATATGTTTAACCCCTAAAGCTTGTTAATAGTCATTGTCTCATAGATAATAACACACACCGTCAGGAAGGAAGAGCCATTTTCTACTATTAAGATCACCTAATATTGTAATGGCACTGTCACCAACTTCATATACTACATAATACCACAAAAGTAATGTAAAATTATAAATATACACTAATAGAGCAGCAGTCAAAATAATAAGGATAATAAAAATAATATAATTATGGACATTTAAAAGAGCACAGAATATTATATATTATATAAGCAAGTTTTTTGAAAACTTCATAACTTAATCATTTAAGAAATATGAATAGCTATTTTTTTTAGAAAACAGGATGCACATTACACGCAATGTAAAATAGTTGATCTCTAAACTCTCATTATGGAGAATAATAGGTTCACATAAATGAAAGAGTCTAAGAAAGAACTATCTTAATTCAATAGGAACAGATGCTTTCAAAAGAAAAATTAAAAAAATGATTTAAATGCATATATTTGCCAAACATAAATTTTTTAAGATAAGAGACAATTCACTATCTCAACAAAAATTAGTTGGAAAAGATATAGCTTATGTAGTTAGAGCGTGAATATACAATAATAAAAGCTAAAGCAACAAAAAATAAAAAGCTTCATGATTTTTTTAAAAAAAAATTAAATAAATATGCACTCCAAACTATAAATATTTAAACTTTGCACCAGCCAGATCCACCTCATCCAACTAAAATATAACAATTGAAAGAAGAATATCAAATACTAATGTTGCGAAGCAATTGATACATACCATTAATATAAAAGGAAACCAATTGGAGAATAAAGTGTACAAAATCCATTATCAGGTGTCAGAAATTCACAATTATGATTTCAACTATAGAATAAATTGATAAATGACTTAGTGGATAAAAAAATATATGGGAGAGAGAGTTTAATTTTTCTGAATCTAAAGTCATTAGGAATTATGGTGCAGAATTTTCTGTAATAAATAAAGAACTCAATTAAACAATGGCAACCCAATATTTTAAAGCAAAATTATATCCCTCAAAAAAAAAAAATTAAGTCATAATATATAGGCAAATAAGTACCCAACTCTTTAAAAAGCAAGTAAGCAGGAGAAGGCACATCAATGAAAAAAAAAAGCATTGAACACTAAGTACAAAGAAAAAAAAAGAGCATAGAACATTAAGTACAACGAAGTATTGAATCTTCTTAATCACGTAATTGCTCAAGGAATTTTCTATCAAATTTATCAGTCACATAAGCAAGTTTTTTGAGTACTTCATAGCCTTAAATCATTTAAGAAATATAAATAGTTATTTTTCTAGAAAATAGGATGCACAATGCACGCAATACAAAATAGTTGATCTCTAAACTCTCATCATGTAGAATAATAGATTCTCATAAATGAAAGAGTCTAAGAAAGAACTATCTTAATTCTATAGAAACAGAGGCTTTCGAAAAAAAAATTGTAAAAATAGTTTAAATGCATATATTTGCCAAACATATAAATTTTTCAAGATAAAGAGACAAATTCACCATCTCAACAAATCATAAATATTCACTCCAAACCATAAATATTCAAACTTTGTGCCAGTCAAATCCACCTCATCGAACTAAAACATAACCACTGAAAGAAGAATATCAAATACTAATGTTGCGAAGCAATTAATACATACCATTAATCTAAAAAGGAAACAAACCAGAACAAACTCACCCACAAATAAAATAGTGGCCCCATTTGTGATTCTTCAAATTTTATTAATAAACTGAATGGTAATGGATCTGTTAATTTATTAATAAGTTCAAGTATGTCCTGTTTCATGCATCTGCTCTCAAGTGAGGAAAAAGAAACTAAAGACAGTCAAATTCTGTGTTTTATTTGTTCTTCGTTCTGTTTTCTTTTCCTCTTTAAAAAGTAGAATCTTACTTATATATGAATGAGATATCAAAAGATTTTCTTCATGCACACTAAAGAAAGCAAATTTTCTTCTTTTTTTTCCTTGATAATCTAGAATGATCTACGGTTCCTTCATGAGGACATTTAAAGTCTTGGTATCATGCTTACTAACCAAATCAGATATAAAATATTTAGACAGGCATAATTAAAATGAATAATTAATTATAACAATAGAACATACACAAAGTGACACTGATAAATCACTATTTCATGGTTTATCTTGTGCTCAATTGAGTGATTTTTATCAACTCTTTGCCCACTTATTCATACTATTCGCATGTTTTACGTTTTTCTTCCCGATTTTGTGCTATGATTGAGAACATGCTTCTTTGGCCTTTAAATTACTAACTTTAATCCTCTCTTATTATTATTCGATGCCGTGATATGTGTGTTAAGTGATTTCAGAGATTACAGGGCAGGAATGGCTCAGAGGATGGAAAGAAAGCATGCAAAAGTGGAAGGAATACAAGAAGTTGAAGAAATTGCTAAGCTGTCCAGCCTGACCTCTTCGCACTCAAACAGTCATAACTTGAGCTACAGAGATCCAAATGAGATGGTTCTAGTTGAGTTGGAAAGCTAATGTCCGGGGCTTCACAACGATATATAATTTGCCATAGCTACCTCGAAGTCAGGCGACACAAACGCGTGGATCACGCTGACGCATGACCTGGCAGAAACGCAATCCACGCAAACGCATGGACGACGCTTCCGCGTCACTTTCCCGCGACCTTTATGTACCAAAATACGCTGGGGGCGATTTTTGGGCTGTTTTTGACCCAGTTTTTTGTCCCATAAAACACAGATTAGAGGGTATAAAGTGAGGGAATGCATCCATTCATGAAGAGGTCTTCCATTATTCACTTTTCATAATTTAGATGTAGTTTTTAGAGAGAGAGGTTCTCTCCTCTCTCTTAGGTTTTAGGATTATGATTTCTCTTACTTTTAGGATTTCATCTTTCTCAATTTCCAGGTTTAATGTTCTTTTTATTTATTTTCTCAAATTGGTTTATGAACTCTTATTGTTTAGATTGGTTTTCTATTTAATATATTTTGAGGTATTTCAGATTTGACTTTGTTTTGCTTTATTTATATGGATACTTTTAATTTAATTTAGATATTTTCTTTCTTTTGGCTTTGGTTAAGTAATTGGTAACACTTGAGTTGTCAAACTCAGCAGTGATTGAAATTGGCAGATTACTAATTGATTTGGATCGCTCTAAAGCTAGTCTTCCCACAGGGATTGACTTGGACTTGAGGATCAAGCTAATTAGTCTACTTGACTTAACTAAGTGGGATTAAAACCCAATTCTTATCACATCTGATAAGGATAACTGGGATAGAAATTCTAATTCTCATACCTTGCCAAGAGTTTTATTATTATTAATTTATTTTTCCTGTCATTTAAATTACCTGTTCCTTATTTTAAAAAAACCTCCAATTTACAAAACTCATAACCAATAATAAGAACACCTCCCTGCAATTTCTTGAGAAGACGACCCGAGGTTTAAATACTTCGGTTATCAATTTATTTAGGGGTTTGTTACTTGTGACAACCAAAACGTTTATACGAAAGGGATTCCTTGCCGGTTTAGAAGCTATACTTGCAATGAGGATTTATTTTGTGAAAATTATAGACCGCGCAGGAATTTCGTTCGTCAAAATGGCGCCGTTGCCGGGGAATTGCAAACGTGTGCCTTATTATTGGTCATTGTAAATATTTTTCTTTTGCTTGTTTATTTGTTTCTTTTTATTTTTCTTTTTAATTTTTATTAGCTACTATGAGTTCTCACCCCTATCGCTTTGAGTTTGGTTCCAATATTGTTGCAAGGAATGGAAATTATAACAGGAACGTGCATCAAGGTCAAAACAATCAGAGATGGAAGGAGCCACGAGGATCTGATCAACCCTTTTGGCAACAACACCTTCCACAGTACCACAGACAAAGACCATCCCACAATGCATGCCAAGACAATAGTTATGGTGGACCTTTTCGTGACAACCAACCTCCACCAAATTACTATGGTCAAGAGCCATTCCAGGGAGCGTATCAAGATGATGGATATGGTGGATCCCCTTGTAGTTACCAACAAGGCCCACCACATGATTATGAACCGCCTCCTCAACATACCTTTGGACCACCATACTCACAAGCCCCCTCCTACCAAACACCATCACATGATTCTAACCCTTATCCACTATACCAACCACCCTATGAGCCATATGAGCCACACATAGATCCACCCAAATTCCAACCCAATTACTCCCCAGAACCACCACCTCAATATTCACCATCTCCATATCCTTATTAAAAAAAAACCACCTCCGTATTATGAGCCCTCTCTCCCAACCAATGAACCCTCATATCCACTCCAATCTCCAATGGATGACACCCTTCGTGTTCTTCTTCAAGGGTAAGCGAAGATGCAAAGGGATGTACTGGAACTCGCGACTGCCTTAACCAAGGTAGTAAATAAATTAGCTTCCCAATATCTGAGCACTCAAAGTACTCCCATGGCTACATGTGGAGAATCAAAAGAAGAGCGTAGCATAAAGGAGACACTAGAAACTTCAGTGGATAATGAGGAACATGGCTTTGTATTGAAACAAGTGGAGGGAGCCATAATAGTTGCAGAGGAAGAAGTGGTTGAAGATTTAGGAGATGCTGAACCTCCATGGGAATCTAAGATTGTAGAGTATCCCTCCAATAAGATTGAAATTAATGTCAAGAAGGCCAGTGCACAACCTCCATGGCATATTCCTTATGAAGACTTGGATGGGATAGATCAAGAAGTAAGATCCCTTGGTGATGAGAATCATGCATCAAGTCCTCCTGGTGATAAATCTACATCCGTAAACGAACCCCTTGAGTATGAAGACTCTTCTCTTATTGAGTCCACAATTGATGTGGAAGTAGAAGTCCTTCAAAAAGGATGGACGGGAGTTGAGTACGCTTTGTCAAGAACGTTGGAGAATTCTCCACCTATGTTGTCGTCTACTCCTTCACTTGAGTGGGTAAAACTTATCTCTGCTCGTTTTCATATCCCACTTGAGTACGGTATTCTTGAAACGGACGGCCAACTCAGGAAGCTTTTGTGGCATGAAGCATAAGAGGAGACTGTTTAGTGGTTGGAGTTGCAAATTCAGGCTCATCAAGGTTGATATTTCAAGAGTTAGATATAAGGACCCGACTGGTGATAATTTGGTTAGATCTAAAAGAAGAGTTTAGTACTCCGTAAAGAATTCAGATTACTTACCACCCGGATGGATTCATGATGATCAACTTGAAGACGGGTGTAGAAACAAGATTTGGGATCCCGGAATACATGAGGATCAAATTTGGGAGCTCAAAGCTTGTGAAAAACTCCATCAAAGCTTGGGAACTTTACTTGGAATAGATAGAGCTTTATGAAAATCCAAGCATTGGTGGAAGTTTCAGGATGCGTTCAAGCACAAGCCGCCATGACAAGGAGCTCACCAAATGTCCAACTTAAGGACTTTAACTAAAAGTGCTACATGGGAGACAACCCACCATGTTATGATCGCTCCTTTTCCAATTATAATTTTATTTAGTTTTGTTTGTTTTTGGATTTTATTTTATTTCATTGAACCTGAAATAATTCATAACATCTGCATACTGCATTCTGTATTTTGCATAAAAAAAAATCGCACGCGACGCGTAAGCGTCCCTGACGCGTCCGCGTCCCTGACGCGTCCGCGTCACAGGTGCATTAGGAAGAAAAGAAAAGTGAACATAGAGTCACGCGAAAGCATGGCTGGAGGCGTGCCTTAGGCACAAATATGATCACGCGACCGCATCGCTGACGCATCCGCGTCGTTTGCGAAATAGCCTCCCCACGCGTCCGCGTCACCCACGCTAACGCGTGGCCCTGTAAAATCGACGTAAAGAAGTGTATGGCAGAGAGTTATGATGGAGCTGGGCTGGAATGATGCTAGAAGCACCAGTTCTATCACGCGAACGCGTGCTCCACGCATCTGCGTCGTTTTTAAAATATGGCCATTCACGCGATCGCGTCAACCACGCTACCGTGTCACCCATATTTTTGGCAAAATGCATTTCAAACAGAGAGTTGCGCGACCGCGAGGCTGCCCTCGCGCTAATGGCACCAATCACTCCACGCGAACGCGTGACCCACGCGTCCGTCTCACTCATAGAAGTGCTATCCGCGCGAACGCGTGTTACACGCTTGCGTCGCCTGTGCCGCACAACTTATCCAGATCAGCGCCAATTATCTTATCTTTTCTTTTCTAATCCTAATTTCTTCTATCTTTTCTTCTTTCTTCTTCCTTTTCTTACTTTCTTCTTCTTCATCTCTTCAACTTCTCATCCCTTTTCACTTCCATTCTATTTCATTTAACTTATTTACATACTTTCATTCATTGCATTATTTTCCTTGGTGTTAGAAATTTATTTGGGTCATTATTTTCTATATTTTTGTGGATTATTAAAGAAATTGTTTGACAATTATATATTGCCTTTTAAAGGGTTGCTTGCATGTTCAATTTAATACTTTCAATAGCTTATTTACCATGCTTGCTATGTGTTTGTGAAAAAGCCCGTATGGCATTGTGCACTATTTTTCGATTTCTTTCTATCTACTACTCTAAATGTTTGTTTTTCACAAAACCCTTTTTATATTTTATTACTTAAATATAATTATTATTACAAACATGTTGTTAGTTTGAAAGACTTGATAATCTAACTTGGACATTGAATGTTTGATCTATGCTACTCATGCCTTTGCCAGCATGCCAATAAACATCTTGCATTTAATTGTCATTACATGCACTTGCTATATTTCCATTGATGAACTTTTCACATGTAGTTATGACCATGTGTTAACGTCATTCTTTTTTATTGTGCATTGATTACCACCTTTCCCGCTCTCTTCCTTGCTCTAACCCTTAGCTTTAAAAGTTACTTTCTTTTTCCCTTTTCAGGATGGCCACCAAGAAGGGTAAAGAGAAAGCTACTCCCAAATCCGGCAAGGAAAGGAACAAAAAGAGCCCCAACTGAGGAACCACAACCCCATCCACTTGCACATCTTAGCATGCACCGAGGACGGTGCAATCTTTAAGTGTGGGGAGGTCGATACCGACTTCCAGGGGTTAGTTACCTTCTTTTCAACACCAATACTCTATTTTCTTTATTTGTTCATTATTGCATTTGCATATATGATTGTATATTTGTTTGATTTTATGCATTTAGTTACTACTTGGTTGAAGTAATATTTTCTTTTTCAAGAAATTTTTATAGTATTTCACTAATTTAAATTGAAAAAAATTTGTGTTAAACTTGTTTGGAAGTTGTATTTGGAACATGAATTATAGCTAAGAACACACAACCTGTGAGATTTCGAGCTTATTTATATGGTTACATTATTTAACCATAAATATTTTATTCTTGTGTATTTCCTTCTCTATAATTGTAATCTTTACTTTGTTCCACTCTATATGTCCATTATTTAGTGTATTTACATGCTTGCATATGATTGAGGCCATTACTTATTTTCACTCACTTATCCCAAATAAGCCTACCCTTTTATGTCACCCTTGTTAGCCACTTTGAGCTTTTTAACCCCCATCTATTCCATAACCACATTACTAGCCTTAAGCAGAAAAACAAAATAAAAATTTCAAGTTGAATCCTTGGTTAGCTTAAGATAGATATTGTGTATAATTTAAGTATGGGGAATTTTATGGGAACATGGGATGATAGAAAAAAAAAGGGGGAATTAAATTGAATAAGTTATTTGAAAATTTAGGAAGCATGCTCATGTGAAATCAAAATAATTAAATTACCATGTGCACTGAAAAAAATTTATTAAGTAATTAAATAAGGAGATACAAAAAAATATATATATATATATATATATGAATTACCCCAAATACAAAATAAAAAGGATCAATGCACATGGGACAAAATTCAAAAATAAGTTTGATACATGAGCATGTAATACAAAAGTGGAAAAAATTTGGGTAGCTAGGTAAAGCATTTTAATTTATATATAGTATGTATATGTTAGGTGAGATTTTAGACTAATCAAGGATTCACTTTGTTAGCTCACTTAGCCTTATATATATATATATATATATATATATATATATATATATATCCTTACATTTACCTCAGCCCCATTACAACCCTGAAAAGACCTCATGATGTTTGTATTGGTATACTAAATATTTGTTGATTGGTTAGATGAAGAACAAGGTTGAGAGAGCATGACTAGGGAAGAGTAGAGTGATTGACCCTAGATACTTGAGAGTTAGAGTGATATACACTACCAGTAAGGGTTCAGTGCTTAATTCTATGTTCCCTGCTTTCATGAGCTATCTTCTTACAAGTTTACTTATCTTTTATGGTATAATTTGAATTAGTGGAATTTGATTCACATTTGTCTTGGAGGACTTATTTACTTTTAACCAAGTAGGTAGAAACATTTTGCATGTAGTTGCATTCACATAGATAGGTTGCATTGCATGCTCTCTATCATTCCTCTTCACTTCTTTCTAGCTTCTTTTGAACTTAGCATGAGAACATGCTAATGTTTAAGTCTGGGGAGGTTGATAAACCACTATTTCAGGTTTATCTTGTGCTCAATTGAGTAGTTTTTATCAACTCTTTATCCACTTATTCATACTGTTTGCATGTTTTACATTTTCCTTCCCGATTTTGTACTATGATTGAGAACATGCTTATTTGGCCTTTAAATTACTAACTTTAATCCTCTCTTATTATCATTCGATGTCGTGATATATGTGTTAAGTGATTTCAGAGATTACAGGGCAGGAATGGCTCAGAGGATGGAAAGAAAGCATGCAAAAGTGGAAGGAATACAAGAAGTTGAAGAAATTGCTAAGCTGTCCAGCCTGACCTCTTTGCACTCAAATGGTCATAACTTGAGCAACAGAGGTCCAAATGAGATGGTTTCAGTTGCGTTGGAAAGCTAACGTCTGGGGCTTCGCAATGATATATAATTTGCCATAACTGCCTCGAATCCAGGTGATGCAAACGCTTAGACGACGCTTCTGCATCACTTTTTCACGACCTGTATGTACCAGAATACGCTAGGGGCGATTTCTGGGCTATTTTTGACCCAGTTTTCGGCCCAGAAAATACAAATTAGAGGCTATAAAGTGAAAAAATATATCTATTCATGAAGAGGTCTTCCATTATTCACTTTTCATGATTTAGATGTAGTTTTTAGAGAGAGAGATTATCTCCTCTCTCTTAGGTTTTAGGATTAGGATTTTTCTTACTTTTAGGATTTCATTTTTCTCAATTTTCAGGTTTAATGTTCTTTTTATTTATTTTCTCAAATTGGTTTATGAACTCTTATTATTTAGATTAGTTTTCTATTTAATATATTTTGAGGTATTTCAGATTTGACTTTATTTTGCTTTATTTATATGGATACTTTTAATTTAATTTAGATATTTTCTTCCTTTTGGCTTTGGTTAAGTAATTGGTAACACTTGAGTTGTCAAACTCAGTACTCAGTAGTGATTGAAATTGGCAGATTACTAATTGATTTGGATCGCTCTAAAGCTAGTCTTCCCACAAGGATTGACTTGGACTTGAGGATCAAGCTAATTAGTCCACTTGACTTAACTAAGTGGGATTAAAACCCAATTCTCATCACATCTGATAAGGATAACTGGGATAGAAATTCTAATTCTCATACCTTGCCAAGAGTTTTATTATTATTAATTTATTTTTCCTGTCATTTAAATTACATGTTCCTTATTTTAAAAAAATCCCCAATTTACAAATTTAAAACTCATAACCAATAATAAGAACACCTCCCTGCAATTCCTTGAGAAGACGATCCGAGGTTTAAATACTTAGGTTATCAATTTATTTAGGGGTTTGTTACTTGTGACAACCAAAACATTTGTACGAAAGGGATTCCTTGCCGATTTAGAAGCTATACTTGCAACGAGAATTTATTTTGTGAAAATTCTAGACCGCACAGGAATTTCGTTCGTCAGACACCACTAAGAAATCTTATGAAAACTTACTTGTTTATTCAAATTAATGCAGATATAGGTTTAATGTTCATTCTCATCAATCCTTGTGAATGCAGAAAGGAACTTATCAACACCATTAAATTTACTATTAAGCGATGTGCTCAAAATACTTCACATCAAAATAGAACCCAATCTCATACTAATGCCTAAGAAAAAGATAACAAAAGAAAAATGGAGTTTCAAAATGAGGAGTGTTAAGAATCTTAGTCTATAATATATTGGAAAAATAAGATTATAGTGAAGTTATATGAAATGAAAATCAAGATTTTAAAATATGCTTAAAAAATATATTGAAAAATATAATAGTAATGTCACTCTCAAATTAAAACAACATAAAACTACTATTAAAAAAATAAAAATAGAAAATAAACGCAATAATCCATCAATCAAATGCCAACTCTAAAAAGAAAGGAAGAAGACCGAAACAAAAGGAATTGCAACAAAGAAAGCAATAGAGTAAGGGATGCATAAAACTGTATATATTCACCTGTTATTAATAAAGAAAGCAGTAGAATCAGGGATTGTAAGAAGTTAGAGTACTACAAATCTAAATGGGAGCTTGGAGATCCCATAAATTTGGCTGTTGCAAGAAAATGTGCCAGATCCTGGACTCCAAGAGTTCCACCTTCTTTTTTGCCTAGAAAAAAAATTAAAGAAAGAAGCTAAAAGTCTTAGCATGAAAAGCATGAAGATACATATTTATCACCTTGACCACCTTCTTTTAGAGAGGAACCAATAATGAGTGTTATTTATGTAAGAATATCAATGAAATAAGATTATTTATTATTTATTATAATTTTTTTATAATTAGTCGTCACTTAATAGTTAATAGTAAATTCTCAATATTTATGTATATGATAGTATAGTAAAACAGAACAACAGAACAACCATAAGCAATATTAGAAACAATAAATAATATAAAATCAATAGAAAGGTAGTTAAAGAACATATCTTTAAAAAATAAATAGATAAATGTCTGAATTATATGTATATTATAGCAGCAGCCATCCACAAAATGGAAAGATGATGGTTCCATTGCTCTTTAGCAATTTGAAAGAAGAAACTGGTGGTTTATTCTTGGTAACTTAAGGTAAAGCTTCTTGATCATAGCTTGAATCCTGCTGAAATACCTAAATGACAAAAGAACAAACCAAAAAAATACCGAATAAACCAACAAAAATCCCATAAGTAAATGACAACTATCAATAGATTAATTGGGAAAATGAATTACCACTTATTTGTGATTTCTTCTAATAGTTTTCTTAGTGAAATTCTTCACACACATGGATCTTGTCTTCATATTGCACTATCGAGAAGCCTTTGTAGCTTTGCTATCTGGTAACGTGCCCATTTCTATTGTTAGTAAGTTCTGGTTGTTAGAAATCAGATCTCAAATAATTTTAGTAAAATCAACATATCAAAAAGGAACTATAAATGAAACATTAAGCAAAAATATCTACCAAAATTCATAGAGAACCATGACCTCCACTATATGTGTGCTTGTACATCATGGGGTGAACCTGAAAAAAGAAAATAATACACAATAAGAACATTTAAAAGAGAAAAACTGCAGAATTCAAACCCACCAATAATCGCTATTGCTAACACATGACTCACACGACACTAAATGAGAAACCTCTTGTCTAGTAGATCCAATCATTTCAAAGGATTCTAAATCCCAAAATTTTAATGTACTGTCTACTGACCCTATAATACAATTTATGATATTCAAAAGCTTAAGAATAAACATTGAGCCTTTCAATCTTTTAGCCATCAAGTCACAATTAAGTTAACCAAAATTAGAGAAAAAAAATATATGTATAAATGCCAAGTCCACACAAATACATATTATGCTTAGTATGAAAAAGTTAATTTGCGAGTAGTCCATATATTTGCACTTTCTACGTTGGTGATATATTTTGGGGGCTGCATTGAAATAAAAAAATAAATTAGCTTCTTATTTAATTAGATCCTTATATAGAGAAGAGAATTTGCTATATCTAATAAAATATTTAGATAGTACATGTACTAAGATTGACATTAGTAAAATAATTAAAAAGTGAATTGAAATTTACACCTTGAATTATGTACTTTTGCTGGTAGTAGATTTAGATACTGAAGGCACCCAGAGAAAGTTTTCCTAAAAGAAAAAGAATGAACTAAAATAAGAAAACATACTCAAATGAATTTAAGTCTTCATCTCTATTATCATTAATACTACATAAATTGATGTTCAATGCTTGGTTAATATATAAGTTGACTACATGTATAGAGTGCATCCCATGTTTATCCTTAAACTCTAAGAAAACATAAAATTTGAATAAAAAATCTATGTAAATATAGACTGTCATCTTTTAAAATAAATAAAATTTAATTAGATGGTAAATGAAGAATACCATCATGTTTATACTTTGAAAACAACGGATCCAAGTTACTCCCCCACTTTGCACCCCAAACCAATTTATTTAAAAAAAATCATGATGGCTAAGATCACAAAATTTATTTCAATTGCAAGGAGTATAACAATGTAACGAAGAGATCAAAATGAAGAGATCCTTCTTACATATTTCCATTGCTCACTCCTAAATACCGAAGCAATCTCCGTATTTTTGCTGCATGCTCTACTGTTTCAATACCGGTTTTTATATAAGGCTTGAAAACTATCTCACGCAAAGGTGCCCTGCTCTATTTAGATCCACCATTCAACCTATTATGAAAACACCAGAAACTTCAACACTATTTTATCATAGATACAGGTAGTTGAGCATATTATGTGTGATCTAACAATGAAATAACTAAAGGTAGTTGAGTGATTGTCCAAATATAGATGTGTTTAAAAAATATGTAACTCAGTACAATAGATGCACAACAAATAAAAACAACATATTAATTATTAAGCACTAACGTTAGAAATAACTAAAGTTCCAAAAAGGAAGAAAAAAGGATTGCCTATAAGTAATTTTAACAGTGAGTAAAATCAAGACATTACCAAATTTCATGATCAAAACTCAAAAGGGAGATACCAAACCATGTTTCACAAACAATAGCCGATTTGATTTTGTTGTCGAATACTGTGCTCCCAGTATTAGAGAGCGAGAGCAAGAATGATGAGAAGAAAAAATTGGAAAACATAATTTGTGCGGATAATGAAAATGAACATATACAAATGATTTTTTTTTCAGACTAATTTTCAATTCAAAATTTAAATTTTCAAACAATAAAATTTGAAGATTAAGCAAATAATAATCATTTACATAATTTATCTAATTAATTAATTAAAACAAAAAATAACAACCATGCAAATCTATTCTGAACGCCGATTAGATCTCACAGCTCTGTTCTGGTCTTCACTGCTGTGCTCTCATTACATGTGCTCCTTATGGCCGCGACTCAATACTTTCCAGCTATATGATTTCTTCCGCCACTTCCTCCTTCGTATCCATCACCACACATCGATGATTACCACAAACTCCATCGCACCCACTGCGACCACCACGCCATACCATCGTCCACCACCATAGCAATCGGCTCCTCATCCACCGCCGTAACCCTACCACCACCGCTGGCGTTGCTCCACAGCGACGATTCCCCTGAAGGTTAGAGCCATCAGGTATAATGACATCCTCTTCCTTGGTGAGTACATAAACTTTATAACCTCCATCTCCAACTTAGATTAGGAATATGAAGAAGAAACGAATGGAAAAAGGGAAGAAAAAAAGAGGAGGAACGGATGATGAAGGAGAAGAATCGAAGAAGAAGAGGGGGAAGAGAGAAGAAAGGAAACAGAGGATGGAAAACGCAGATGATGGGAAATTGGGAATGAATCCCCTTTTTAATTGATTTTGAATTCGAAATTTAAAATTTCAGGGAGTGTGTACATATAAAAAAAGCTGTAAAGGATGATAAGAAAAGTAGGCACGATGTTCAGAAAAATAGTAAAATGAGGATGATTTGATCATGGGTGTTATTGTAATAATGACGATATATAAAAAATTTGAAAAAAGCTAGAGGATGCCAGGTAGAAATTCCACTACTGAATAAACCTTCTTTTTAAAGGATTGTTATAGGATTGGTTTGATTTTCAAATTATTCGATACTAAAAAGGTTGAGGAGAGTTTGATAAATGGTTTGGTCGGGTCCCGGAAAGGGTAAACATGATGAATTATAAGAGAATGATGTGAAAGCAAATGAATACATGTTGCTATGGCTATAAAGAACAAATGTAAGGAAATGATGATGATAAATGATGAGATTTGGGAATGACTGTGTGTGGCCAAAATGGTCAATATGGCAAGTTAAGGACGGAAGTTCCCTCTCTTGTCGTGATGCAGATGTGGGGAAGGTAGAAAGGCACTCTCCTTCGTATTGTTTCCCCCACATTCTTCTCTGGTTGCAAGGTAGAAAGGCACACTCATTCGATGTGGAAAGACACTCTCCTTCGTGAAACCTCTAGGAGAAGGTGAAAAGGCACTCTCCTTCGTTTATGATCCTCCTGGAGATGTGCAACCTAGATACCAGTGTCTGGGTTAGCTACTAGATGTGTTAGGTTCTGGCAAAATAACCGACACGTGAGCTCACGGCCAGTAGGATAGACATTCATCATATGTATTTTGTTTGTTTGTTTGTTTGCTTGCTATGCTTAATTGGGATTGCCTAACTGAATATAATTTGATAATTGTGATAATTGCTACTTGCACTACTTGTCTCCTACCTATGCTTGCAATTGCCTATTTGTCTGTGTTTGTAAATTCACTGGAGATGGAGGAACAGAGAAAAGGTGGACAGGTTGAGTGTTAAGTTAGAATTTAAGTTGAGTTTAGAATTCCCTAGACACCTATCCCCTATTACAGTTTCTGTTTAGTAATTTTAAGCTTTATAATCTGAGTGTTGGCATTCTAGGACTGCCTCTGGCAGTCCCAGGACCTTATATATTATGTGCGTGGCACCTTTACCATACTGAGAACCTCCGGTTCTCATCCTATACTGTGTTGCTGTTTTCAGATGCAGGACGAGCGGCACCTCGGTAGGCGTCTGAAGTTTCTGCGGCGAAGTGGTTTACTTTGGGGTCTCCTTTTGTTACTTTGATGTATATATATATGTATAGTTTCTCCACTTGTATGTAAGAACACTTGTTTATGTACCTCTTAGAGGTTTTATGGAGAACTAGGGTTTTGAACATGCTCTTTTGGGTTATTATTATGTATATATATGTACGTATATGTTCTCCGGCCAGCCTTGGCTTCACAGGCTGAGTTTGGAACTTGTTATTTTGTACTATTGGTCCTCTACTCGTATCATCTGTATATATATGTTGTTGAACTTTAGTTTTCTTCTCACGCAAGTAACCACGTTTTTTGAGGGTTGCACTTTTTGATTTTGCGATTTATTTTTTTGACCTTTCAAGGCTCCTAGTATATTATCTCTTTTTCATTATTATTATTATTATTATTATTATTATTATTATTATTATTATTATTATTATTATTATATATTTTATTTTTAGAGGTCGTAATACCTTGCCGCCTCAGCTTTATGACTTAAGCATAAGACTCTGTGCGGTAGGGGTATCAGAGCAGTTCGTTCCTATAGAGCCTGAGGATGGACTGATTGTGCTTTTGGGCATTCTCTGTGTATTTGTCTATGTGCTATTAGGATATCTAACTGATATATGTGGCATAAACGTTCATGAGAATGCATTTGGGACTTAAAGCACTGGACTTGCGATATTGAGACTGATCAACTTGATATCACTTGTTTGGTGTGTATAGGGACCAGATGTCGACTCGCGGACGCGGACGCGGGCGAGGTAGAGGCAGAATAGGCAATGCTATGCCTGAAGCGTCAGGGAATACTCCTAACCCTGTAGACTTCATGGCCGCTTTAGGTAATATGGCTGCAGCAATGCAAGCAACCGCCGAAGCCCTGGGAAACCAAATCAATAATGGGAATAATGGCAATAACGGCGATAATGGCCCTATGACGCTTTCTTCCTTCCTGAAGGTTCATCCTCCGACCTTCAGAGGAACTTTAAACCTTACCGATGCGGATAACTGGATACAAGCTATTGAGCGAGCATTACAGGCTCAGCAGGTTTCTGAAGAACAGTGGGTTGAGTTTGGAACCTACCAGCTGCATGGTGAGGCTCAGCATTGGTGGCAGGGCATGAGGCGTATTCTGCAGCCTAATGGGGTTGTAATTTCTTGGGAATTGTTCTGAACAGAGTTTTATAAGAAGTACTTTCCCAGTTCAGTCAGAAATGCTAAGGAACTTGAACAGCTTCACTGAAACAAGGTTAAATGACTGTTACTGAGTACACAAGCATATTTGAGGAATTGTGCCGCTTTTCACGGATTTGTCAGGGAGCTCCTGAGGATTTTATTGAGTGGAAGTGTATCAAGTATGAGGGAGGCCTTCAGAGCAATATTCTGAGCTTCGTTGCACCTATGGAGATCCGGGTATTTTCTGAACTTGTGAACAAGAGTCGAATAGTTGAGGAATGTGTGAGGAACGCAGCCGTGGCAAAGAATGATAATTGAGAGTCCCACCGAAGAGATTACCATCAGGACTTGGCACTAAGGAGTCAAGAATTCAAGAGGATTGAGAACTACCAACCCAATAGGCAGCATAAAAACAAGCAAGGTCTGTGTTACTGATGCAGATCACCCGAGCGTCTAGTTAAGGACTGTCCTAACCCACGTGGTGGAAACTCATGATACAGATCGATCACAATCACCAAGTTAAGGTAATTGCAATTATTGAATTTTAGGAGCAATGTAATATTCTAGGATACCATGATTACTCATAGCCTAAGATAGGGAAGAAA
Source organism: Arachis ipaensis (assembly GCF_059453495.1). NCBI lineage: Eukaryota > Viridiplantae > Streptophyta > Magnoliopsida > Fabales > Fabaceae > Arachis > Arachis ipaensis. The sequence continues at coordinate 12,290,169 of NC_142441.1, forward strand.
GACTTAACAGTGAAATGACAAACCTAGTATAGGACTTAGAACAAAACTAAATCATTTCAAGTAGGGTATTATCGTCAAAGCTTGCAGAGCTTAGTGAAGTTTTGGTTGGCGTTGGACGAATAATCAAGACACTTAGAGATAAGAATTCTCAGTGTGGAGTACCAATAATGTCAGAAGAAGAGGAATAGAGCGGATTCAACCTTTAGTTGTTAATTGATTGCACCACCAGTGAAAACATTATTATAACCGAGTTGAAAAGAGTACTGGAAAGGAGAATCTAAGTGTTTCTTTGCTAGGAGGTGCACCGTGTGAATGAAATATCAGGATACGATGGAAGCCTTCGAGCCATGGAAAGGAGATTGATCTTTTTGCCAATACTTGTATTGCTTAAGCCTAACGAACTATTTAGGGAATGGCTACGATGTATTATTGGAATACTTAAGATGCGTGCTGATGCTACACCCTAGGCAAGAAGTTCCTAAGGGATTCTTGGACGTTAATTTCAAAGGAGAAAATGTTAGATGAGTTAGAGTTCTAAGTTGGAGAATGAGAGTGTGGAGTGGAAGTGTCAGAGTAGATCCATTACCAGTTTACAACGTGGTATCGATGAGATACAGGACGCGTAACGAGACAATAAGGAGCCGCCAAAGATGTCAAATGTCCGGTAAACAAAGGCGAATTAAGAAGAGATTTATATACCCAATGCCGAAATAGAGATCGTAGAGTCAAGGACTTAGGGAGCATAACAATGCTGATAAGGAGCTGCTAAGAGTATCAAAGCCTGTCGAATTAAGTAGATACCAAGAGAGAGTTATGTGTTGAAATCGGAAGTTGAAACAAGAAACTAGTATCTGAAGCTTACAAGAGAGGATTTTTGAATTGGCCCTGAACTTAATAAAACGTATCGCGAATGCAAGAAGATATTTCGAGCAGCCAGAAGTGAAGAACGAAGTGACAAAGTCCATTTTGCCTATTGGAGCAAATTACTTAGTGGGGATATCAACGAGACAATACATTAGGGAGAAAGTGAGACGTCACAGCATGCTAAACACCTTTAAATTAATCGAAAACTAGAGCATCGAACATCTTAGTTCCTGAATTTGATAGCCAAGACAACGAAGAAAAAGTTACGTAAATCTGAGTTAGAATTCTTATTATGAAAGCCGACAAAAGAGTTAAGCAGATCTAAGAAGAAGACTTCTCAAGCGGGAAGGAAAAGGACACCCGTCTCTCAAGATTACTTTAACGACTAGAATCGGATGAACAATCAAAAACAAGAAAGATAAAACCCGCTAAGTTAGCCCATTTCAATTTCGGAGAGTATTGATGGTTAGAGGTGTGCCAGATAGATTCCTGCTGTAGCTTTCAAACCTATTCGACGTACTCCATATCTCGTAACTTCTGAAACACGCTTCTAAAACAAATTCATGTCTTACAACCTAAGCCGGTTTAAATGAAAGGAGATAGACGTTTCGAGTAACGAGGTCAACTTTAAGAAACACCGAGTATGCTGAAGGACTACCCACACCTCTTGTCAGATGACAGAATCTGAATTTTGAGGGCAAAATTCCTAATTATGTGGGTAGGATGTAAACCCCGCTAAAATGAGCAAATAATTAGTCAATAAATCGAATTTTAATTAGAAAAATTAAAAATGTAGATCTAATATTAAAATAAGATATAACTCTTCAAAACGAGAATTTTGATACTAATTTCGAAAAATTTGGCCCAAAATTAGACCGGATGGACCGAACCGGTTGAACCAGGGCCAAACCGGGCCTGTGGGTCCAACCGGACCCATTATTTAAAAAAAGCAGAAGCTCCTTCTCCCTCATTCAGCAACAACACCAACAAATAGATTGGGATGGGAGAGCTCACCTAAACCCTCATCAAACCCTTTGATCCACCATAACTTTTTCATTCGAGCTTCGATCGCCGCACCGTTTGCGGCAACGCGTCCAGCGCGTCGAGCTCTACATTTCTATCAGATCAGTTTCACTGGTAAGTCTCAATTTCGTCTCAGATTCTCTTCTCCCTTTCTCTTTGTGAAATTGAACCTTATAGTGGGATTTTGCCAATTCGGTGTTTTAGGTTCAATTTAGCTTACGGAGCTTATCGGGTTTGAGTTCCTATGCGTGTGGATACGGTAAGGATCACCTAAACCTTAATCCAATTTTGATTTTAGTATGTGAAATCTGAATTTGAGATACATGATGTGTGAGCATTTTTCCTATCTTTTGCTAGTGAATTTGTATTTAATTTGTTGAGTTTAATTAAGAATTAATTATCTTTTAGCCACTATGGATGCTACTTTGAGTCTTGTGCAATTCTGTTATTTTAGGTAGTATTTTTTGGATTTGATGGAGCTTCCGCAGAAACAGAGAAGAAGGCTATATAGGGCAGGAATGGCCTAGAGGATGGAGAGGAAGCTTGCACAAATGGAATCAGCACAAGAATTAAAGGAGATGACAGCGAGGAGCGACGCGTGCGCGTGCCTGACGCGTGCGCGTGATTTGGAGCTTTCCATGGCGATGCGTGCGCGTACCTGATGCGTACGCGTGAAAAGCGAAGTTGCTCAGTGACGCGTGCGCATACCTGACGCGTACGCGTGACACGCGAAGAAGACCATCGACGCGTACGCGTGACATGCGCCACATGTAGAAAACGCAGACAACGCTGATTTATTAATTCTAATTTAAAACTGTATTTTTAATTTAAAATAGGAAAAGATATTATTTTAGTTTTAGAGAATAGATTTGAAATTAATTAGGATTAGATATAAAAGAAAAAAGGTTGTGGAGAGTTTGATAAATGGTTTGGTCGGGACCCGGAAAGGGTAAACGTGATGAATTATAAGAGAATGATGTGAAAGCTAAATGAATACATGTTGCTATGGCTATAAAGAACGAATGTAAGGAAATGATGATGATAAATGATGAGATTTGGGAATGACTGTGTGTGGCCAAAATGGTCGATATGGCAAGTTGAGGACGGAAGTTCCCTCTCTTGTCGTGATGCAGATGTGGGGAAGGTGGAAAGGCACTCTCCTTCGTATTGTTTTTCCCACATTCTTCTCTGGTTTCAAGGTGAAAAGGCACACTCTTTCGATGTAGAAAGGTACTCTCCTTCGTAAAACCTCTAGGAGAAGGTGGAAAAGGCACTCTCCTTCGTTTATGATCCTCCTGGAGATGCGCAACCTAGAGACCAATGTCTGAGTTAGCTACTAGATGTGTTGGGTTCTGGCAAAGTAACCGACACGTGAGCTCACGGCCAGTAGGATAGACATTCATCATATGCATTTTATTTTTTTGTTTATTTGCTATGCTTAATTGGGATTGCCTAACTGAATATAATTTGATAATTGTGATAATTGCTACTTGCACTACTTGTCTCCTACCTGTGCTTGCAATTGCCTGTTTGTCTGTGTTTGTAAATTCACTGGAGATGGAGGAACGGAGGAAAGGTGGACAGGTTGAGTGTTAAGTTAGAATTTAAGTTGAGTTTAGAATTCCCTAGACACCTATCCCCTATTACGGTTTCTGTTTAGTAATTTTAAGCTTTATAATCTGAGTGTCGGCGTTCTAGGACTACCTCTGGCATTCCCAGGACCTTATATATTATGTGCATGGCACCTTTACCATGCTGAGAACCTCTGGTTCTCATCCCATACTGTGTTGCTGTTTTCAGATGCAGGACGAGCGGCACCTCGGTAGGCATCTGAAGTTTCTGCGGTGAAGTGGTTTACTTTGGGGTCTCCTTTTGTTACTTTAATGTATATATATGTATAGTTTCTCCACTTGTATGTAAGAACACTTTGTTTATGTACCTCTTAGAGGTTTTATGGAGAACTAGGGTTTTGAACATGCTCTTTTGGGTTATTATTATGTATATATATGTACGTATATGTTCTCCGGCCAGCCTTGGCTTCGCAGGCTGAGTTTGGAACTTGTTATTTTGTACTATTGGCCCTTTACTCGTGTCATCTGTATATATATGTTGTTGAACTTTAGTTTTCTTCTCACGCAAGTAACCACGTTTTCTGAGGGTTGCGCTTTTTGATTTTGCGATTTGTTTTTCCGACCTTTCAAGGCTCTTAGTATATTATCTCTTTTTCATTATTATTATTATTATTTTATTTTTAGAGGTCGTAATACCTTGCCGCCTCAACTTTATGACTTAATTATAAGACTCTATGCGGAGGGTGTTATAACTAAAATCATTTTTAGATGTGAAATTACCAAAAGAGTAAAGATTAGATTAAATTTTTAATATTATTATTTTAACAATTTTGATATTACATAATTTTAAATTATAATATGTTATTATATAAAATATTATCTTAAATATTGTATACATATTATAATAAATTACGCATGATATTATTAAATATATACACATAATTGACAATGTCTAATTATTATAAACTATAATAATAAAAGACAAACAAATTTATAAAATTTAAAAAAATAATAATAAGGTGCATAAAATACAAAAGTGCATTACAACATATAAATATAAATATAACATTAATTTAATTAAAGAAGTATTAATATTTGATATACTATTGATAAAATGTAATCAGTGTACTAAAATAAAGATAATAAAAGAAGAAGAAAATAAAAAAGATAGTTGAGAGAACAAATTTTGTAATTAATTTTTAACAGTAAAAATTAAAAACAAAAGCTATAAATATTACTTCAACTAAACGTACATCTAAGGTTAAAAATTATGTTAAAAAAAATCATATTAAAAAAAATCATTTAAACAAATTTGGTCGAACGTTTAATACTTTTAAATATACGTTTATGTTTCTAAACACTAAACCAAATATATACTAAAAGTCTAAAACTTCAAGAATTTTAGTTTATTAATGAAAAAAATTTTAATAACTAAAACTTTACTTGTTACTCTACAAAAACCGCCTGAATATTTATTTTCTTAAAACCTAAAACTCTTGATTTTTCAAAAAAGAACTTTTCATATTTATATATCTTTAATGAGTAGACTAAGACACTTTAACATAACTCTAAAGAAATTAATTGTTTCAAAATGGATTGGTACGGTCAAATGGTCAATACTACATTACATATATATAGACAAGACCACAAACCAAGTCCTGTGCTTGAATAGAGAAAAGAAAAAATTAAAAATAAATTGGAAGACATCTCAGCACTTAGCAGTATATTAGTACATTAGTATAATTATATTTAAGTTTTTATTACTATATTACCAGTATTACAGCAATATATATTATATAAGCTTAGCAATTTTTTTTTATCAAAATCATTAAATCATCAAATACATACTATATAATATACTCAATAATAATAAAATTCCAAATTATTTTTAATTGCAAACTCCTACATGTTTTCATGTTTATTTTATATTTGCTTTATTGTTTTTATATAATGTACAAATCTCTTCGCAATTATATATCCATAGTTTCACCAATTTTTTTTTTAACATTAATTCAATGGTTATTCATTCTTTTTTACAATTTCAATTAAGTGATCCATTACCACAACTTTTATCAGATTAAAAATAAAAAAAATAGTAAAATATCTTTATTATAACATGGTGACCCTGTGACAAGAAAGAACTATCGGACTACTATAAATTATAGTTTTCAGAATTAAATTGGTAATTAATCCGATCATACTACTAAATCATTATATTATTAATTCAATCAGTGAGTCACTGAAGACACCAAAAAAAAAAATCAGTGAGTCACTGATTTATCTGATTGACCCAGTCATAATTAAATAAAAATATAAAATTATAAAAATAATATTAAAATTAAAAATTAAGTACATGTTTTCAAAAATATATTAATAACAATTAAATATCAAATCTTAGATATAATTTATGGTGCAAAAAGAGATAATAAATTAGTCACTAGTACAAAATAATTTTTCAATTTAAATGAACAAAAAAAATAAAAATTAACACTATCAATATCAATATATCAATATATTTGTATATCATGTGTTCTTATTTGTTTAGTATCAGATCAATCCATGTTTAGAAGGATAAACTAATAAAAATTCATTCATCATTTATTATATTTTTTGTAACATATATTATTAACAAACAAGATGGTGCAGTCGAAATAGGAGGGTTGTATACACGTTGAACCGTGTTGGAACCAACTTACCAACATTTTTGGAGTTGTAGTGGACAGGAGCTCCTACGATCCTTCGGCGGCGCGCGAGTGCTTCGTAGACCCAAACCAGTTTAGTGTGGCTTGAAGCGCGAACCGTTTAGACCATCGGTTTTTCGATCGAATTAGTCAGTCCGATTCTGTTCTGATATTAAATGAAAAATGCTATTTGTATAACAAAATTTAGCTTTTAAATATAATATTTTATTATTTTAATTTTTTAATTAATCATATTTCCTATTTTTAAGGAACCACTCTTATTTTTAATCAGAAATTCTTTGCATATAAGCGATTAGGGCTTGTAAGCTTACAAGTCAATTAACCACTAACCCCCAAAACGCGCTCCTAGTGTTACGTAGCTTAAACGCGCTATATAACAGATCCCGTGAATATATAACTACCAATTTTAAAAGATTTGTTTCCTTCTTCGTTCTCCTTCTTTCCAAATTTCTTCGTTCTTCTTCTCGCGCGTCTTCCCCTGCCTTTTTTATCGTTCTTTTTCCCTCCTTTTTCACTGGTTTGTTCTTCGTCATTGACGTGAGTTCCTCTCTCTGTAACTCCAACTTCGTTTTTTTCGATTTTCTGGTTTCTGAAATCAAAGTTTGAACTCGCTTTGAAGATAATGGATGATTCAACCTCAGATTGTCAGCTGAATCAGGACGAAGTAGATTTTGAATTTGAATCTAACGAAGTTCCTGAGGTTTGATTTACATTCAGCTAATTACGATTACTCTGAATTTTGTTGCAGTTATTCGTATATCATTGTCTAGCTGAATAATTCGTGAACATTGACTGTGAAATTAACGCGTGAACATAAATCTGTGGATTGAATCTAATGTATTAGTTTTGATTAATTATCTGCAATTTATAGCAGACGCTCGGATGTAGATTAGAATTTTTTTGGGTGTATTTTAGGGGGAAGTGTGGGTGTATTTACAGTTTATGACTTTTTTTTGTTATTTTAGTTGAGTTGTTGTCATTCGGGTGTATTAGATCAGACATGATTGGGTGTATTTTTAGTTTTTGACATGGTGTATTCTGCAGCCTCTCTCTGTTGTTGATGACCAATTTGTTTCCAAGGTTGGAATGACCTTTACCACCCTTGAAGGTGCTGGAAAATTTTACAGGAACTACGCCAAGGCTACAGGTTTTTCTACAAGAGTTCGGAGTACAAATAGGAAGGGGAACGAGATTGAGAATCAATTGATTACATGTAGCAGAGAGGAAAAATGGAAATCTAAAATATCTCCGATCGAGAAGACAAATCTGACAGCCGGTTTAAACTGTCCTGCAAGAATTTATATACACACATTGAAGGATGTTGGTGCTTGGATCATTTCAAAGGTTGTGTTGGATCATTCACACCCTTGCTGTCCAAGTAAAGCAGAGATGCTCAAACAGCACAGGGAACTAAGCATGTCCATTTGTCGTACAATAGAGAATAACGAGGAGGCTGGTATTAGAGCAAGCAAAACTTACCAATCATTTGTTGCGGCTACCGGGGGTCATCGCGAGTTAAATTTTATTGAAAAAGATGTGAGAAATTACATTACGAGAGAAGTGCGGAATGTTTCTGAACAAGAAGATGCAAAGGAATTCGGGAAATATTTGTAAAGAATGAAAGAGAAGAATCAGAATTTCTTTTTTGAACTTGAACTCGAAGAGGATCAATCGATTAAGCTGGCTTTTTGGGCCGATGCAAGAAGTAGAGCTGCCTTTGAGTATTTCAGAGATGTTATTTCATTTGACACCACCTACAATACAAACAGGTAATAAACTGTCCTTGTTTATGATGCTAAATTAATGTTTTTTTATGAATCTACCGCAGAGGTGTATATTGGATGTTTTCAGGTGTATACAAAGCATTTGTTGGGTGTACGTAATGATTTTTCATTCTGCACTATGGTAATTTGTTTCAGGTATAATTTGGTTTGTGGTTCTTTTGTCGGAGTGAATTACCACGGTCAGTCAACACTTCTTGGATGCTCTTTGATGAAAAACGAAGAAATTGAATCATTCAAATGGTTATTTCAATGTTGGCTTCGTTGCATGGGAGGAAATACTCCGAAAGGATTTCTCACCGATCAATGTGCATCAATGAAAAGGGCTTTAGAGGCTTGTATGCCAACAACAATTCACCGTTGGTGTATTTGGCACATCATGAAGAAGATTCCAAGCAAATTAAATGGGTACAAGGGACATGCAGAAATTGAACAAGAAATTAGCCAACTTGTTTGGAACTCTCATAGTAAAGACTCATTTGATAGGAATTGGAATGATTTTCTGCTGAATTTTGGTCTTGTGGACAACAAGTGGCTTTCAGGTAATGTTTGTTTAAAATCTGCAGCAGAGGTGTAAATTGAATTTTTTTCGGGTGTATTTATAGTCTGTTTTTGGGTGTATTTTGTAGATCTCTATGAAGACCGTCATATATGGGTTCCAATCTATCTGGATCACCACTCCTGGGCAGAGATGAGAAGCACACAAAGGAGTGAGAGCATGCATTCATTTTTTAACAAGTTTATTACCCGGAACAGCTCACTTATTCAATTTGTCAAACAATACGATAATTGCCTCGGAAGCAGGGAGCACGCAGAGAGAGAATCAGATGCTGCAGATTTTCATACGGTCATACCGTGTGCAACCAAATCCTCCATTGAAGCTCAGTTTCAAGATGTGTACACTCATCAAAAGTTTAGGAAAGTCCAAGCACAATTTAGAGGAAAGGCATATTGCATCACTAGATTAACGAATTCTGCTCTAGGCTATTCAGTATACAAAGTTGGAGAACAAGTTTTCAGCTCAATATTCAACAAGTTTGTGGTTACTTACGACTCAGTAGCAGCCGAGGTAAAATGTCAATGCTTATTATTTGAGTCAAGAGGGATATTGTGCCATCACGCACTAAGCGTGTTAAGCTTTGAACGAGTAAGCCAAGTATCACCTAGATATATACTGGAACGATGGAGCAAGAAGGTAAAGAGACGACACACACACATCAAGAGCAGCCACGACGAGCCACTGTTGGAGCCAAGAAGCAAGAGGTTTGACCAATTGGTTTTTTGTTCGCAAAATATTTGCGAATTTGCATCAGAATCGGAGGAACTGACTGCAATTCTGCACCATGCGTACGATAACGTCATGGTTGAGATGGAATCATTGAAAGCCAAAAGGAAGGGGACATATTCTTTATCTCACGAAGACGCCAACTTGAAATCCGTTAACGAGCTTCAAAGCCCTCCAAGGATTCGAACAAGAGGATGTCCAAAAAATAGGCTAGGTTCAAAGTTGGACAAACAGATTGCAAATGCCACAAAGAAGAAGAAAACGAAAGCTTTAAACGAGATAAAAGTGATGTTCTTTAAATATGTGGTGATTGAGTTTAATTTTCTCGTTAATAGTTTAGCTAATATGTGAGTTTGTTATATTCAGTTAAACTTCTTTGATACTGCATCAATGGTGCATTCAAATTCCAGCCAATATCAAGGACGTGTTATGAATTATCAGTTCAGGGTACCAGCAGCAGCGGATAACTCTTTGGGTGTATAGTTACAGAATATGGGTGTAAAAGCACTGTTCTTTTGGGTGTATTTTTGTGAATTTTCTTGTGTTTCACATTTTGCATATATATACATATATATTTCACAATATGCTATTTATGTTATGAAATATTGTTTTTTTTACTACAGTTTAAGGGTTTAGGGTTTTAGGGTTTAGGGTTTAGGGTTTATGGTTTACGGTTTAGGTTTTAGTGTTTAGCGTTTAGTGTTTAGGGTTTAGGGTTTAGGATTTAGGGTTTTAGGGATAAAGCATTAGGGGGATAGATGTTTGGGTGTATATTCAACTTTCTTTGGGTGTAAAAAATGTTAGGTTATGGGTGTATATTTGGTTTGATGTTTTTCTTCATATTATAGTACCTGTAACTCAGACATTTTGAATACAACAGAGAGAGTTTAATTATTGAAATAAATTTTACAATAAACTGGATTATAATTGCCAAATTTTTACAGCATGTGTTCAATTTGTTACAAGACTATATAACATTTACATTATTCACTGTCAATATCCTTAGAATCTATCTGACAATATGGACTCAATAACAATGAGGATGGCTTGGATAGTCTTATTGCATTACTTCCCCTAATGGCTTCAGCTTTGTCTTGATTCATTTCATGGAATAGAATCCGGGAAGCATATTCTACTCTAAAGTGGTCCACCTCGTCCTACATTTGAAAAGAATATCCTGTTTAATCAACCATGTTAATTGAAAAATGTAATACAAAGTTATTTAGTTTTAAACACATTTACCTGGGTCTAATTGTCCCACTCATACTTCCGCCTTTTAATGTTTGCGGGCTGAAATATCTCAAGCCACTTCATTACGTAGATAGCACATTCATAGCTGAAAACCAAGAAAATAAATTACAAATTACATATAGAAAAGTTTAATTTTCAGAGTGAAAGATTTATACCTTGTCTTTTGGCCCGAGATGTTAAGGTATGGTGGTTCAATTTCCTTGTTCTTGTCCCTTGTCTTCAGAGGTGCCCCCACAGCATATACTTTAATTCGTGAAATTACATATCCCTTAAAACACAAAACAAATCAGTAATACATGAATAATTTCAATAAAGGAATACACCCAAAGGAGCACAAAGTTACACCTTATATTGAACAAAAATACACCCAACTATTAAAATACAGAACACAGAAACCAAGTTACAATGAATGTATTCAGGGCAGTTCTCTCATCGGACGGAAATTTCGTGTGATATGGGTCGACTATATAAAATTTTTGCTTTCTTGTATCAGCCAACCATAACCACCAATGTTGTGAATAGAAAACAGGTGCAAAAATCTGAAATATGTTCAGATTGAACACTGTTTTAGTTTATTTGGCACATAAGTAAAAAATGGTAATAAGAAGTTTTAGAAATGAAAACTTACATAACGATGCGATGCTAATTTTTTAAGGTCCAAGAAGGGTATAAACATTGGGTAGTCTTCCACCCTGAATGGCTTATTGTTTTTAGGCTGTAAGAATACCCCATTTGGATGATTTTCAAGGGCCATATTCTGTAAAAATTGCGAACTACAAAATGAATACAGAAAATACACCCAAACAAATCCAGAAAATACACCCAAATGAATAAACAACTTACACCTAATTTAACACAGAAAATACACCCAAATGAACACATAAAATACACCCGAAGGAATGCAAAAAATACACCCAAAATTCGTTGAAGCAACCCTTACCAGAATATCAGGGGGGAGACAGTATACTTCTTCTTGAAACCTTTTAATCTTTTACTGGTTTAGGATAAAGCACATGGCAGAGACAATCTAGAAAAAGATGTCGAGATCAATTTTACATCAATCAGCATTGCAGTTAATTTTGGTGATAAAAACATTAATGTTAATGTAATATTACCTCAGCTTCTATATGCGTTTCAGGTGCGAGTGATGCAAGGTGGAGTTTTGACAAAATGTATCTATCTTGGGCTTGGAGTGTGCAGACGGTGTCAAACTCATTAGTTAGTCCATCTGCGTATGTCTTCACTCGTATGGTCCAGAGGTAGCATTTCTCTTTCATGTCAGAAGTATCTTCATTCGTCCTCACAGGAGTTTCAAACTTCTCGAAACTCTCTCCGCCACTCTCCTTTAGAATCTGTGGACTTTTTTCTTTTGTTGTCATCCCACCACTTGCAATTTTTTGTACCAGATCCCCTAATTGTTCTAGCAGTTTTGGGGTTTTTGGAGTTTTTGCCCTCCCTCCATCTTGCGTTGACGCTCCCTCCTGCGTTGCTGCTTCTTCTTGGCTTGAATTAGTCAAGCCAAGGCTGAATGATGGCATTGGATCTGTTTTAGGAACATACGATGCTGTCCGTGCCATCATCATCAGTGCAGCAGCGTCTTCTGCGGCTGGATTACTGCGTGATCATGTATAACGTATTATAAGAATAAGAATATACGAATAATAACCAAACATTGATTTTGCTCTGATGAACTTACATTTTAGATGGAGTTGGGGAAAGCGTGGGTGTGCTTTCTTCAAGTTGTTGGGGGGTTCAGGAGTGCTGCAGGGTTACATAAAATTAATCATGTTATAAAAAAAACTAGTCAGGGATCAATCGTGAAAATATACACCCCAACAGGAGCAATATACACCCAAACTGTAACCAAATACACACCCAAGACTATTTCTTATCTTTTTGTAGTTCCTTCAATTTGTAGCACAGGGGTTGGTTCATTTTCTATCTCAAGTGTTTCTTCAATTTTCAGTATAGTGGTTGTTTGCGACAGTGGTAGACAAACCTAAATCGGAACTCTAAACAAGAAGAAAAATAAAAGGTTAACAAAGCCTCCGAAAATAAAAAGGTTATAAGGTTGAAATTTTCTTGAAAAACTCACATTGCAAGGGTTTCGGACTGTGTCTCTTCCCTCACAACCATCATATTCTCTTCAGCCGGCTCACTGGCTGACTCTTCAACCAGACTCAACCTAAAATACACCCTATAAAAGTAAAAAATACACCCGAAGCATTCAAAAGAAAGACAGGCTTTGTTTTTTGAGAACTTACATACTTGCAGTTTTTTCTTTTTTTCCTGCCTTTTTTTCTCAAATAAAACAATAAATGGCTTTTTTTCTAAAAAAAAATATATACAGAATTAGAAGTAGAAGGTAATAAAAGAACAAAAGCAACGATTATTTGAAAGAGAAATTACATGCTCTCTGCCGGGTTGTTTACGCTACTTTGGTCTGTGTGTCCTTGAGAGGAAGGATCATCACTTTCCAAGTTTACGTCTGGTATTCTAAACATAATAGAGTACATGTTATTCACAAAAAATACCATACTGTTAAATCAAGATAACAAGATTTTATCAAATAAAGCTTCTTACGTTTTAGATGAGACATAGTGACCTTCTGTCGATCACAGGTCAGCTTCCTTCTCCCTGCCAAACAAGAAACAATTATTAGCAAAGAAAACACCCTAAAATCTGAAATATACACCGCAACAAGACATACCTCTATGCAGCAGATTTTTCATTGTTTTCCCTTAAGAATTCATCTAGTTCTTCAGTTCCAATTTCAGATCTGACAGTACATGCATAAAAGAACATGTTAACAAATATAATTTTGATGATAGACAGTAATATAGCTTACAAAGTACTGTATCCATGATAGGATTAAGCTTGCTCAGGAGATGAATCCTCAACAATGACCTTTTTCTTTTTGGATTGTGTCCTGGGGGGAAAAAACAAGTATGAATCAGAAATACAAAATTAATTTGATCACAAAATACTATCCAAAGAAGTGCTTACTTTTTTGGTGTTCTCTGAGTCTTTTTCTTTGTTTTTTGCTTCTCCACTGGTGATGATTCTTCGCTTCTATAAGGTAATAAGAGACACTCTGTTAATACATGAAATCTTGATAATAAATCCAAAGGAAAGGAGTAATAATTTCAGAACATTACTCATCACTTGATTCAGATTCTGAATAAGAATCCTCCTGAATCTTCTTTCTTTTTTTGGACTCCATTCTGGAAGGCAAACAATCATTATTTAAAAACATACTAAAATGGATAAAATACACCCAAATGAATGCACAAAATACACCCAAATGAGTGCACAAAATACACCAAACTTGATAAACAAAATACACCCAACTGGATAAACAAAATATATCCAAGTATGTTACTTACTTTTTGACTTTTCGGGTGGGTTGTTTTCTTGTTGAATCCTCTGAGTCTTCTTCAGTCTCAGACTCAGAGGTAGAATGGTCACTTTTAGTTGTTTCAGTCTCAGATGATGATGTTGAACTTGCCTTCCTTTTTTTTTGTTTTTTTAGTTTCTTCTTTTTTTTCTTTTTCCTTTATTTCTTTCATTTTTTCCTTTGTTTCGGCCATCTTTACAATCCCTTGAAACATTAGAAATTTTAGTTAGCAGCATTCAGGTAAATAAAATACACCCAAGATATTTTGTTCACTTACCATATGTTCCTCCATTTCTGCCCTCATTCTTTCGACCAACTGCTCCCTAGTCCAGTTGGCAATCCAGGGTTCTTGAGGTCTTTCTGCCCTCTTCTTGTCTTTATTTTTTTATAGATGAAAGTAAACTATCATCAGGGCAAATAGGCAACCGTTAATTGCCTTTTTCTTTTTCAGATTATAATCTGTTATGCCCTTGATGATAAAATTCAAAACATGTGCTCCCCAGTTCCGCTCTGTTATTGTGTCCATCTCGAAAATTGGTGCCAGGTGCACAGGTGAGATTTTGTTTATTGTTGTTAGTAACAGGAACGCCATATGTATATAGAGGATGAAAATCCTCTTGAACATGAGGCGATCCTGTTCATTATCAATGCCAATAGCCATCATCTCATATGTCAGATTTTTGAGGGTCTTACCCTGGAATCTTCTAAAAATTTGTTTGTCATCTTCAGAAAGATCCTTATAATTGACTTTCTGAGGAAATAGATCTTCTACAAAAAGAAAAATAACATAGTATAAAAATCAGTTCAAATACACCCAAGCATCAATTGAAATACACCTGAATATGGCTCATATACACCTATGTTTGTAGCGAGTTACCTGACGCGTTGATGCCAAGCGCAGCCCCTATTATTTTTGGTCTTACTTTAAAGAACCGTAGCCGGTTTCGAGTCTGTTTTCCCTAATTTAAAGGAGTTAGCCAACTCCCTTAATATTTGGTGATGCACCCTTAGCGGCAGGATGTGCATCAGGCCACCAAATCCCAAATCCCTAACAATTGTTTTCTTCTCCTCGCTCATATTTCTGAATTTCTCACTCAACAAATGGGTTGCACACTTAAGGTCTTTGGTTTGCTGTAAACAAAGCAAAATTATAGTCAGATATATTTTCTATTATATAAAACTGATTTCATCTAAGACATATATTTGTTCTTACATTTTTTCCAGCTTGGTTTCTGCCTGCCATTTTTTCTGAAATAGAAAATACACCCATAGATATCAGTCAGATACACCCATAGATATCAGTCACATATCACTCAAACATGCATAAATATACAAGGTCAAGCAATATACACCCATGGACAAGCAAATATTAGAACAGTTGCAACTGTTGACTATATTACAGTATATCAGTTTAGAAATATACACCCAACAAATTACTCCATATACACCTACCAAATTACGCAATATACTCCCAAAAATCAGTTACGAAAAGAACTAGAACAAGAAGAACAGTAACACCTAGAACAACTAAGAAGAACAGTAAAACCTAGAACCAAGAAGAACAGTAAAACCTAGAACAAGTAGAATATTAAAAACAGTAAAATGAGACCTAGAACAAGAAGAACAGTAAAACCTAGAAGAATGTAGAAGAACAGTAAAAGCTAGTTCTTCGATTTTGAAATGTGGAAAATATACAAGATGAGTAAAATAGTAACGTACCTTTAGTAATATATCTTCGTTTTTTCTGGAGATTGTTGATGGAGAATTCTATCTTGTGTTGATGGAGAGTTCTAATCTTCCCGATGAGTTCTATCTCTGCAGTTTGCAATGTTGCTCGAAAATGGACGGTTTTTATTTTCTTCGAAGAAGGAGAAGTGGAAGAGTGCGCCATAACGAGCGCTTTTTGCGAAGCGCAACTGTTGAGTTGCGCGCGTGTAAATGACGCTCCATCAAAGTGAGTGAGTGCGCGTGTATTTTTGATGGGCTGGGCCAACTTGTAACACTTGTAGGCCGTTTTTGCTTGTATGTGTAGCAGGCCCGATTTTTAATACTTATCACCGTAAAATTTGTAACCACTTTTATTTTTTGCAAACCAAACCATAAATTTTGTAACAACTTTTTGTGTACTAATTTTTAAAAAATCAGTGAAGTTTTTAAAATCAATTAAACTCATTTCAATTATTTTTTTTATTCAAAATATTTAAAACTCATGTCAAAAACACATCTAAAATTAAATAAACAACATAAACACATTTAAAATTATATATTAGCACATCCAAAACTCATGTAAACAAACTTCTATATGTACATAAGAACATAATAAATAACATAAACACATCTAATATTATAAGAATGCACTCTAAATATTTTATCAACACATCCAAAATTCATGTAAAAAACTTATATATATACATAAGATCATAATGAACAACATAAACACATCCAAAATTAAGTATTGACACATCTAAATTAAGTTAACATTACAGCTCCCAAATCAAATATATGAGTGCAAAAAAAATTATAATCACAAACACATTTAAAAAAATAAAACATAGACATATTCAATATTATACATAAACTGAAAAAAATAGAACCTTTTATTAAACAAAAAAAAGGATAACATATCTTCATGAATGAATTCAACCAAATTTTTTTAGAATTTTGCAAGCAGAACTACCAGAGATAGAGAAAAAGTGCGACGTGGAGGAGACCAGGGACGGGGAGGAGACCAGGGATGGAGGAGGTGCGCGTCGAGGAAGAGCGCGTTGCTGAAGGAGGAGATCTCACAAATGAGAAGGGGAAAGCGCCGCAGTTCTGGATCTTTACAGAAGGAAGATTTTACTAGTGATGAAAATCTGATTTGGAATATTTAGGATCTTATTTGGGATTTGTTAAGATTTATAAGATTTAAATCTAAAATTTGATTTTGAATTTTAGTTAATCTGTTTTTGTAGACTTGTATTTAAATTAAAAAAAATAATAAATCTATTTTGATGTGTTTGTTTTAATTTTTTTAAATTAATATAATAAAAAGGTTAATGAAGGACGGGAAAGATTTGGATTCTCTAAAATTTGAATTTCACTTTAAAGAGTAAAGTGTGATCTCTCACCATTTATTTCATAGGTGGGACCAAAAAAAAATATGAGAGAGAAATCATTTAAGTGTGAGAGATCACACTTTATCCTCTAAAGTAAAAATTTAAAATTTAGAGTATCCAAATTCAATTTAAAGGATACCTAGTTGAAACGATATTAAATTGATGTTGGAGGACGTTGTTGTTGTAGTAGTAGTTTTTCTCAATGTTCTGAAAACCAGACTGAACCGACCAGTTTGACCAAGTTAATCGAGTCTGACCAGTCCGATTGATCCCTAAGACCGTTCTACAAAAATTGGTGGTTAATCGGTAATCTGACCGAACCGACCAGGTTCTCTAAAAATCCGGTTTTGCCATTTTCATCAGAAACGGCGTCGTTTTTTACGCTAAAAGGAAGGATTCGGCTTCACTAACCGAAAAAGTACCCATTCGAGAGATAACAGATGTGATATAACCACTGTAATCTTCAGCCAATCCATCCATGATTGCTTGAATATGATCATCTTCTTGTAACTCATAACCAATTGCAAACGGTGAATCAACCAGATATCTAATTTTTGCCAAATAATCAGTAATAGTACCTGTCTTCTTTACTGATTTTAGCTGTGATTTGAGACTTTGAACCTTTGTTTTTGATGTTGTATTGAAATGATTGATGATTATATTCCAGGCTTCATAAAATCTTTGACAATTAAGAATCTTGTTCTTGAATGTAGTTCCAATGGAGGCAAGGAGCCAAGTGGCTAAAGCCAAATCATTTTGGCGCCATTCCTTGTATTCGGTAGTTTCTTGAGGTTGATCTTGCAAAGAGGATGAATCTGTAGGTGCCTCAGTTGATTTTGCAGCAGCATCGGGCTTCGATTTGGGAGATTCATACCGCGTAGGGATTTTTGAAGGGTCAAGGTGATGCTCCATTCCCAGAGTCTGAATCGTTAGCCACACCATGTGACGCGATGTGCTGAAGGTGTTATGTTCAAGTTTCTCAGAAATAGGAACAAGAGCTGGTTTGGTAGATTGATTCCCAGCAACAATCAGTGCCATGATTGAGAGAAAGGAAGAACGAAGAAGCCCGAACAAAAGAAGCAAGAATGGATAAATGGGAGGGGGGGGGGGGGCAAGAGGATTCAAGATCTGGCTCTTGATACCATGTGATGAGCAAAGCAAGAGGGGAAGAAGACTAAACTGAAGTTTATTCCTTTGTGTTAGTTAACTTTACAGAGATACAAACTACTCCTATTTATACATAAAGCTAACACTCTTATCTTAACTAATTAACCCTTATCATTGGTTCATACCCTTAATACTCACACTGCAGTTTTTGAGCAAATATCGGATACCACACCCAGGAAGAGTTGGAGGAAGGTTTTTCATTCAGAAGATGATGCCTATGATGTTGAGTTGGGTCTTAGGTGGCAATAGGTAATAACGAAAGCATACATTTCTTTGCGTAATTTGTCATTAGTTTCTTTTCCATCGTTGTTATACCTGGAGTTGTTCTTTCTCCAATCCAGTCCACTCATTCAAGATAAAATATGAGACAAAGGATTACTTGGAAAAGGGTAAGTTGAAGAAATTGATAATACTGAAAAGCAATTTTCAGGTTTTGTTTGGAGACAATAAGAATTGAAACATGTCTTGCAATTTTTCTTTTATCATTTATTTGCAACATGAAGATGATGCTACTTTTGCAGCTCCAAGCTTGAAGGTAGACCAGTATGTTGCAGGCAGGCTCTCAGACAAAGTATGCCACTCAAATACAGTTTCCTTTATACTTTGTTACTAAGAAGAAATTAATGACACACCTGGACTATTCTATTGATTATGTCTATCAGAGTGTGGTATGGATTCTAATAGGCATTTGATTTGGTTATGTATGAAGGCAAATGACCAGTTACACACATGGTTCGTAGAGGATGATGCTCTTGAGCGTACTATTAATGGAGAGTTAGGGATGGCAACGGGTCCCCATGGGGGCGGGGACATGCCCCCCGCCCCCCGCCCCCGCCTCCACAATCTGTCCCCGTCCCTGCCCCGTCCCTGCAGCGGTAACGGGGACCCCGTATCCGCCGGGGACTTAGGTCCCACGGATATCCGCGGATATTTAAAAGAAATTAAAAAAATAAAGAAAAAATAGGAAAAACTTGAAGAAAAAAAGACAATCATCAATGAAAAATTCAAACCTTCAGTTATCTATTATCGCATATCCTCAATCAAATTAACCAAATTTCTTTTAGCCACTACAAAATTGATTGACTAACAAATACTATAGATTCAATTAAACAAACTCATATGAGGCATAATGACAGACAAAAAATTCCATCATTAACACAGAGGCAGCAACTAATGCAAAATCACAGAGGCTAACTTAGAAAATCACAGAAAATCTCAACAATGCCATAGTAATTAATAAATGTTTAAGGTAAATAAAAATTACAGAAATCAAAGAGGCTGAGTTAGTGGAAGGAATGGCGGCCATGGCGACCAACAGCGGCGACGAAGACTGAACTGCAACAAACACGATTTTGCCTCCAACGATCTTTCTGAACGGCGACGAAGATAACCTCTTCTAACGCGACGAAAACGGTGACGATTCTGCTTCTCACTCGACGAAGACGGCAACGCGCCAACGCTTCTGCCTTTGACGATTCTCCTCGGGCTGGGTTAGGCACGCGATGGGCACAACGGCGATGTTCTCGGCCAGATTTCTCAGATGCAGGACGATGGTTCTGCGGTGATTTTGAGAATGAGAGGAGAGAAGCGGTGAGAAAGGGAAACACGGCAGTGAGGGGGACGAAGGTGGCAAACCACGGTGAGAGGAGAGGTGGAGACTGGAGAGGATTTACGAATTTGAGAAGAGAGGCTTAGAGAAAGTGACGGCACTGAGGGAATGAAATTGGGATTTACGGTTTCACTTTCATACATTCATGTGAAACTAATATATATATAAGGGTATTTTTGTCATTTTGTATATACGGGTATTACACGGATATTTCCGGGGCGGGGACTTCAATCCCTGCCCCCGCCCCGTTTATTTAACGGGTCCCCGCCCCCGTTTCCGCGGGGTAAAATTCCTCCCCAAATTCATTTCCCGGCAGGTAAATCCCCGCGGATACCCGCCCCGCCGGGGAAAATTGCCATGCCTATGGAGAGTAAGTCTATGACCCCATATGAATTTATTTACTAATATCATGCTTAGCACATTGGTCTCATAACTAAGAACCTGATTCCAGTTATGGTAAATAGATAAAGTAGAAGTCTGTGAAGAATGGAGGATAGGAACAGAGGAGTTAGCTCCCTTTTCATCATTTAGGCAGTTAACAACAACTGTTACTGATTTATCGGTGGTTTTTATTACCATGCGGAGATGAAGGAGGTTATTTGAATCCCATAAGTTTAATTCAAGATGAGATGAAACCCTGCATAATCGGGTATGCTTTCAATTCCATCTTCTCTATAATTTAGAGGCTAATAATTATGAAATGTACTTTCTATGCATTGGATTCTGGACAAAAGAGGAAACAATTAATTAGGATGTGACTATGTATGTACCTAACACATTTTGCATGTGGTTTCAAAGATCGAACTAATTCTTTATAATATGTTTTCATGATTTTAGGAACACGCAAAAAGATTACCCGGGCATTTCAATTACAATACCCTTACCTGAGGTAACAGAATTTTTCATGAACTGAATTAAAACAATGATCTTGAAAATGACCAACCAAGCTTCTGTCTATAAGGTCTCTGAGATGCATGCTCAATTTCACTATAAGGATGGTGCATTTTTCTTGACCGATCTGCGTAGTGTTCATGGCACCTGGATCACTAAGTAAGTAAAACAAACTTGAGGTTATTAAGTTTCAAGTTCTTGAAAATCTAAATCCAATTCAATTTGTATAAATGCCAAAATAATTTCAGCAATGAAGGAAGGCGATACCGGATACCTCCAAATGATCAAGCTCGTGTGCGCCCATCAGATGTGATTGATTTTGGTTCACAAAAGGTGATCAATAATGATACCTACGTTCTGTTGTAGATTATACTATAGACTATAGTACACTACACACTATAAATAAATGCCTTAAGAAGTAGTTGCATTATTTACACTGAACTATAGAGCTAATAATACTCATACACACTTGATTTTGGTTACATTGTTCATGCTTCAAATTTTGCAGGCTTCATTTCGAGTTAAGGTGATAAGATCTACTCCAAGAGCGTCCCAAAACGAAGGGGCGCCAATATACCAACAAGTATGATTCTGTTTATATACAAATACATATCTATGTTTATAACATGTTCATGTTAATTAATTAGGATATGAACATGAAAATGCTACAAACAACTCTTTTGATTTTCATTTACAGAAATAAATTATACAAAATTACTTGATACGAGGAAAGAAAAATTAAATTGTGATAGATATCTTTTTACTCTTGTGGATTGATTTCTTCTTGTGTTTCAAGTATGCATGGTTCCTCAACTTACTTTTGTCGGCAATATAATTGTTTCTTATATCATGAGCAAATCTTGCAAGTAAGGTTCACATACCATAATTGAATAGAGACACATGTAGTACCATGCATGAGATGAGATGTCGTTGTTTATTATTAATTTTTTTATCGTACTTATTGTATAAAATTAAAGCAGGATTATATTTCACTTGAATAAACGGGTTGGGTACTAATAATTAGGTTTTTTTACCTAAATGCGCATGTAAAATACATTAATTCCCAAAATGCGCATGGTTTAAAATTTTTCTGAAAATACGCACGGCCAACTCGCAGGGATCACACACGAAATAGAAATAGAAGGCATATCATGGAGGGGGCCCGCGAAATGGGTTCATGCGACATGACACAAGCCATTTCAATTGTATCATCCACGAAATGAGTCACCTCAACTATGGCATACACGAGATGTACCATTTCACTCATGACACCCACGAATTGCATCACTTCACGTATGATACACACACGAAATGGAAATGGAGTAGTTCTTTCTTTGATAATAAATCGTTTTAAATTAAATTAATTTACTCTTACTATATAAATCGTTTTATCTTAAATTGGTTTAATAGAAAACCGACATTTCATTATAAATCAATTTATACAAAATCGATTTATTAGGAGTTCCTACTTCTATAAGCACTTTTATAAAATTTAAAATTTTTATTATACAAATAAAATTACGTGATTTTTACATATGTTCTTAATGCCGCTCACCATAGTAAAAAATATGAACTTATACAAATTTAATAATATTTTTATTTACAAATTTCAACAAATACTTAATTATATATTATAATTATGCATGAACTAGTTTAAGATGACTGTAAAAGAATGGGAGAAAGGGAGCAAGATTGATTTAAATAATTAAGAGAGAATTTTATCATCAAAATTGTTCTTATCTAGATCACTTCTTAATATTATTAATATGGAAATTTATTTTTAAAAACTAACCTATTTAAGTTAATTATTCTTAACCTTAAGCCAAGATTAAACCACCAAAAATAATTTAGTGGCGAGAAATTTAGGTAATATATACGAGTTCTTAGATAATATTGTTCTAAGTAGGAAATATTATTTTCCTCAAATTAAAATATATATGAGGTCTTAAATCTTAAATTAAATTATTGTTATAAGCAATAAATATTATTTCCCTAGTCTTGAATATAATTAATAAGAATAACTTTGTACATTTGACCACTTAAAAATGTTTTCTAGAAAATATGTGTTCTTAATTAAATTATACAATTAGTCTTTTCTCTATTTTTATTTTCTTAATTTTATGATTTTCTAATAAAACTTCAAAATTTTATAATTTTTATATAAACTTTTATTTAAAAATAATTTTATAATTCTGAACTCAGCCGTACATCCATTTTGCTTATGCCAGCCGTGAGTTCCTCCCTCCATTTCGCTGCTGCCCTCATGGAAATGGGATATCCATTTCGTGTGTGGTTAGCATGACATGGCATGCCCATTTCGTGGGCACCATAAATGAAATGGAGTTTCATTTCCATTTCACGGGCAGAGGCCACAAAATGGCGATGCGCATTTACAGAAAGATTTCCAGCCATGCGCATTTTGGGAATTAATGTTTTTCAGGTGCGCATTTAGATAAAAAAGCCTAATAATTACCATGCTTAAATTTATGTTTGAAAATACGGAATCATGATTGTATACATATTACTTATTACTAATAAACGAATAAATATAACATTATTGTATACTTATTACTTAAATTTATGTTTGAAAATACAGAATCATAAGGTTTTTTAAGTTTTCTAACAACAATCATTCTCTTATGCTCACAGTCAGAGTGTGGGTGTATGTCAGGTCTCAGGTGAATGTTGAGCCTCACAAACTCTTCTCTTTTCGGTAAATTTAAAGATCTGCAAACCAATTATAACATGTCCATACCACTTATAATTTCTACTTAGACCACTCCCAACATATGAAGTAAATGTAAACAAAAATAAATAAACAAATTAAGAACAATGTTAACTTAACATATAGTAGTATTGGTGCTTATTTAATGGAATCTCAAATTATTGGGGGTGCCTATGTGGCTATGAAGTGATATCTTGTGTTGCTATAGGAATGGACGAAGCCGAATGTTTTGGGAAAGCTATCTAGCGTAGACGCTGTTAATTAATTAATCAATGGCAATGGAATTGGCCCCTCGATGGTTACACATCAAAAGTACTTAAAATTCAATAATGTTGCTCTTAAGTTGATCTATTATGCGCTGACATTGACCAGCATATACCCAAGGCTGCTCCTTCAATTTAAAATTAACATAGAAACAAAACTATAATATGAAAAATGTAATTAGTAACTACAATTACATACTATTACACTAATTAAGATAGTCTAAGTAGGTGACAAATTAAACAAAATAACAGCATTGATATATCATAAGAAAAGAAGAATGGTGGAAGATTTCACAAAGAATTTATGGTCAATGTAAAGAAAATGTATAGTCACAATCCAATGTGCACACACACTTGACATTTTTGGCGTTTATCTAGTTTGCCGCCCTTAGCTTTCTCAAACACCATGTACAACATAATAATTTGAAATTTTGGTTAACATAAATTTAGAATTTACGCAAAAAAATTAGGTGAATTCTCCAGGACTCAGTTATTTTGAGGGTAAGGTATCCAATCTTAAGTGGCATTAATTTATTGGTACAAATAGTAAAAATGGACCCATTTATATTAACAGGTCTGCTACACATACAAATCTTTTTGGCATATAAGATCATACAAGTTGACTCAAACCCAATAGAAACAACCCTCACGTTAGATTGCGTTCCCCAACTCTTGAGTAGCCGAAAACCTTTATGACAAACGGTTTTTCTCCCTCAATCAAAATCGCAACGCTCAAAATTCAAACAAGGATCAAAATCGTCGCGAAAAGTGAAAGAAGTTTTAAAGTTGAATTAAAAAAAATTATAACAACATGAAATAAGATGAAGAAGAAGTAGCAAAAGATGAGGAAGCGGAAGAGTTTTAAATTATACAGAAATTATCAGTACAAATACCCAAAAATTTCTTAACAATATATATAAATGTGTTAGTTTTACAACGAAGTTTGATACAAATACACAAGTATTTTTTTCAATGCTACATTTTTTTCTTTTTTTTTCTTATTTCTTTCTTTTAGTTGAATAAATATAAGTTCACCCTCTTCCAAGTAATTTTGTAGTATTATATGTTTTTTTGTCTTTGTTTGATTTTTTTATGTTTTTATTCTTGTTGAGAGAGTAAAATAAAAAAAAATTGAAAAGGTAAAACGAAAAAAAAGATGGTGATAATGATGAAAAAAAGAAGCATCAGAAGATAAGGAGGAAGAAGATGAAGAATTTTAAATTATGCAAAACTTTATCAGTATAAACACACTAAAAATTCTTAATACACATAGATGTCCTAATTTTACATCAAAATTAGCTGCAAATACACATATTTTCTTTATGCAGAACTCCTACGTTATATCCAATTCAATTGAAATGCTAGTAAAATAATTGCAATTTGTACATCCATTAAATCCTACATTACATAAAAAAGTGATTTTAAGTCGCATTAATTTTATGGTCGAAACTATTTCATTTTATAAATTTAATTTTGATACATTATTAGTGTAAAATAATTTTATACGTACATTTAAATACGTAACATCACATTAATAAAAATAACTATTTTTTACAATAATAACTTAAATAATCATATAAAAAAACAGATGTAATTACACGACTTTACACTGTGAATCCATTAGAATTAAATTCTTATTTTATTCGAAAACAATCTACCAATGGACAAATATGGGTGAGTGGGCGCAACCCATGTGGAATAATCTCATTTGTCTGTCTGACTAGATCTCATGCCGAAAGCAAAGCACCATGGTCTAAGGGCCTCATACTAAACCACATAACAGGAACTTGAGGGAAAAAGACAATTCGGCAGAACGAGAACGGATTAATAGTTTAATGCATCGGATAAATAAACAAAAATAAATGTACATGAGAAAAGAAAATGATTATTTCTAACGTCATTTAAAAATAGGTATCAACAAAACACTAGGTTCTCTGTTGAGAAAATTACAATACAATAAAATAGTCCGTAAATATATTTTAAATTAAATATTAACTTTAATTAATAACCGAATCTAATTCGTAAGACAATGACGTAAACTTTTCTGGATATTGAAAACGTTGCGTATGTTATTAGGTAATGATTACAGTTTTCCAATGACGTGGCTTAATTATATAAAAAACATGAACTAAGAAAATGAGTATAGCAGATGTGACGCACTTGATCATACAATTCCCAGGGCACATCTATGATTGCCGAGGAAATCTATAGTCTTATTAAGTTCATTTTATTTATTTATTTAGTATATGAATCATATTATAGTATGCGTTTCTTTCAACGCGATCTATGTATGGAGTAGCTAGTTTTGTTTCTCGTTATACATGTTTAAAAAATCAGTGTATAAACTCTATAGAGATATGCAGTGAAAGGAATATCACTCACTTAAAGGTGGGTGGCCTTCAACGTTCAAGTTTAGTGATTTTCCATATGCAATACTAGTTCGTTATATCAGATACCAATCTACATAATTAATTATAGTTTCACTTCGCAAAAGCAAAATTCTCAATGCGAGCGAGCATTACCTCTTTTTCCATCTGCTATATATATACTTCACTTGTTGCATTGTTCAACGAACAAGTCATTGAAAAAGGGATCAAGAAGAGCTTCCTTGGCTGAGTTATACCTTTCTAGACGTTTCTTCAAGGAGCGTAGCTCTCTTTCATCCCTTGGGGTACGTTCCTACAATAAACATAACGCATTATACTGCTTTTCCAAACGTTTAGTCTTTCTCATTTGACAATTTTTAACAAATTTAGGACCAAAATGTTTGTGAATTGTGACCACCTAAAAGAGCCAAATTAGTATGTGAAAAACAGTGAATCGTGTGTTTATAAAAAAGAGGACTTTCTCATTATTAGATGGAGCTATTGAACTACACTTTGAACGAATAGAACACAATGGAAGAACAACAAGTAGAGTAAGAATTAAAATGTTCGATATAAAACTGAAAAAGACAATTCCACGAGAATCATAACCACAGAAAATATTCAAAGGAGGCACTATCTTAAAAAAGCAGAGAGAAGGCTTACAAATGATTTCTTCAGGAGGAGTATGTCCACTAAGTAGAGCACCCACAACACATTCGTTCTAGGGAAACTGCGAAATTGCAAAAACAAAGATTCAAGGGTATGCAAAATAAAAAGCAATGCAAAACATTGGAACTTCCATGTCAATATTAACATCAAGAGTACGCCAAATTAACATCTGATCCAATAATTAAAACATAAAGGCAGACTTAAATGGATTGAATTGCACGTAATAATTTTTACATGCATATTACACAGTCAAATCTCCTCACTGGTGGAGTGCCAAAGAAGGGTTAATAATAAACTTTTGGTTTAAAAGGAATGATCGTAGAACTAAAAATGCATCACATTTGTACAATGATCACTTTTGGCCGAAGTTCTACAAACATGTATTTTACACACAAGCACCTTTTTAAAACCTACTTTTGCATGAAGCATCATAACAAGCTTTAACTCTCGTCCATCAGTGATTATTCACATCACACATGTAATGTAACCAAACTAAACACTCCTCCTTTCGTCTCGGTCTCTTTTGGTACTACTGGAACAGTTCACATGCTTCATTGTTCACTCATTCTACAATCACATGGACACAATAAACCATACCTACCCCCCCCCCCAACCAACAAAAAAAAAAACGAAATAATAATAAATGCTATCACAGATTTTGAACCTATAATAAACTTATCTCAGCATTCCTTCAAAAGCAAGTTCAAATAGAGTTGAAAATCTTTTAGCTAAATATAAAGAAAAAATAAGTATGTGAATATTACCTTCCTTCCCAACAATCTTCTGTTACCTCCCTCATCCTCCGATACGTTTCTGACTGCATATGATACTTAGCATCATTGTGCAATTACATGGGACTAATGGAAACATGACTTGAATAAAAAATTACTTATTACCTGCTTGTCTCCTTTTGGACCTTTAAACAGGTCAGGATCTGAGGAAAGGTCTAAATACAGTATTCGATCACCTGTGTGTAAAGGATATAGTAAATAAAAGTGAGCAACGAATTTAAGGTCCACAGAACATGTTAAAGGCAAGATTTCCGATATTCACCTGTGTTTATTCTTGACAGAGTAAAGTCAATAATTGATATCAACAACCCAAAAGTTTTAACAAACATATCCTTGCCATCAAGAGTGAACTGCAACGTTACAGAATCACTTCGGCTAACAAGTATATTTCCCCTGAGCAGAAATGATATTCATAAATTAGTACATAATACTACATATACTAACGAAATTATTGCAGAAACAATGTCAGTATATGAAGATCCCACCAGTGAAGATCTCGATGTTCAAACTCGTATGCAGACTCGGCCACAGCAAGCCCAGCTATAGCCTGTATTTGATTATGAGAATTAGCAATCTAAGAATTAATAATCCTTCAACAAGCTGGAAGCACTGAATATATATTACCAGCAACAATTGAAGTGTACCTGAACCAGTAAAGTCCTTGCCTCCTCATAATTAAGAAGTACAAAACTTTCAAGATCCTTGCCACCATGTTCTTGAACAAAGACCACGTAACACTATATGAAAGAATATGTTAGTGTATTGACTATTGAGCATATACATAGTCATTCAATAAAATGTAACTACTCTTGTTTGTGACATAATACTGATAGACGCACTTAATCTGTCAATTGAATGCATGGAGAAAAACTAGTTAATTATCAACCAAAGATCATGGTATCTCCTATTAGCTACTCTTTGTTTCGCCGAAGAGACTGATAGCTTCTAAAACTCGTCATTCTACGTATGCAGAAATATATCAATATAAATAAATTAGAAATTAACATAAGTCCATCACCAACAAAGTCAAAACATGTACCTGTTTCTCTGGGAAATCTTTTGGATGATCATTCTCTGAACCACGTTTATCATCCCAAGCTTCCCATGCTTGAATTAGTGTCGCATCATAAGGGCCTTGGCATACTTTAAATCTACACAGAAGAGAGAGCATAGATTGCTGAGATACAAGTACTTATCGCACGAGTAGAAATTTGTCTGATGTGGATGTTGGACATTATTTAAGTTAGGCCTAACAGCCTGATCCCACCAACCATTGGTGATTCTACTTTTTAAGATGACAAGATGACCAAAAAAGTTCTAATCCAAAATTAGAAAACTCGAAACAATAGGGTTCAGTGGGTAAGATTGATAGATAAGAAGACAAATAAATCTATGTTATTAATCATAACTAAGTTTTCCTATGCTTTTAAGCAGTACGTAAAAGTTATTAAAGTCAGACACTCACTCTAGTGATTGAATGAATGTCCTGCATAAATTATCAGAGTCACCTTCATTTCCTCTCAATTGATTGAGAGTTTTGCAGAGAAGCACCTCCTCAAGCAGTTCTTCGGATCTCTGTAGCACGAAAAAGCCAGTACATTATCATATTATTATTAATCTATCTATGAACAAAGTATCCACATCAGTTCAATTTAAATAAGGTAACACGCAAACATGATCACATAAGACAAATAGCACCGGGAAAGGAAAAAGAGAAGAAAAATGCTTTGGTTACCTTTTGGATTTCCCCATTTACCCTGAAGTCCCCATCAAAAGGAACTATTTTGCAGACATAACCGCCAACCTTAAAAGCCTCTCCATATGTTCCTTCGCCAATTTTTACGATAGTTTCTGAGTAACTGGGGCAAAAAGAGAAAAAAAAAGCTATGGCCTTATTAATGTGAGGACATAGAAGCATAAAATCATACTAAACAACTCCGATGGGATTGAAGTCACGGACTTATGATCATGAAAATGTAAAACAAGCTCAGATTCGTTCCATGTGACCATGAAACCAAAAATAAACCAGTTTAACAGGCAATGTGCAACTAAAAACTCTAGTCTAATGCTACGAAGTAACAGAAATAGTTCAAACCAATCACATACACTTCACAGTATAAGTAAAGAAGAAACAAAATTATTACCAAGATAACACATCGCCCAACAAGGAAGGTGCAGACTGTCCGCAAATTGATAATAAAGCAGAAAATGGACTGATATGGCCATCATCTAATGAAGATGAAGTTGAAGTCAGAGAGAGTTTCTTAACAGCAAGATCAATGTCTTCGCATCCTCCATCACTCTGATCTATCATCATCTTATGATCAATTTGCAAATCGCGGGTTCCCTCAAGAGGAATCCCATCAAGCAAACCTCTTTTGCCACCAGCTTGAATGGTATCCAGATGTGAATTCTTCGCCACCGTTCTTTCCAATGTTTCCAAGATCGCAGAATTGATGCCGACATCATGGGTGATTTGAGAACCAGTGGCCGGAGTATCCATTATCTTAGAGAGTGTGCTAGAGGGGCCGCAGCTTGGCTTTAACCTTCTGGAGTGCAACCATCTCTCTAACCTGGCGCACACAGCAGGTAATGGAGCCTCTTCAGGTATTGTCCATGTGCCAACCTTCTTTGGAGAGGGACTCTCTTCTAATAACTCAAAAGCATCAACCTCTTGAAAGTACTGTTTCTCCTTTTCAAAATTCAGAGGTTTCACATGTTTTCCCTATCCACACATCACTTTGCATGTCATCATCTAATTCTACTAACTTATTGTTCCAAATTACAGTAAATTTATAAAGTAATGGGGAACAAAGTTTAAGAGTGAGATACTTTTGGAAGAGCGGGTCTGCCTTTGTTTTTGTCTTGCTTCAACTGAGGCTGATAAACCATGCAAGCACCAACTGCGATACTCGTCCTTCCCCTGTTAACGAACGAATTAGATAATGAAACCGAAACAGAAAAAGAAATCTGAAAGAAATGAAGGTGAAATTTGAGAATGAACCTGGTGGAGAGGGAACGGTTCCAACTAACTCGTTTGTTGGGATCAGCCAGACTCACCCGGCTTGGCGGCGGCCATGCGGGATCGGAATGCTTTCTGTGGAAATGGAAAGTCATAACAGTTTCCCGCAAAAAAAGAAGTAAAAAAAATGAGAGAGAAATGGTAGATAGAGAGAGAGGGGAGAGTCGCATACGAGTTGTTACGGGGAGGGTTTCTTTTGCGATAAACGACATTGATTTGTTGGTGTTGGTGAGGGCTTAGGGTTTCAGTGGCAAGGATTTCAGACCATATATCAATGGAAGCTGAAGAGCAGTGAGAGTGAGAACCTGCAGCTTTGGAATTGGAACCCATCATGCTCATGCTTAGCGTTCCACAAGCACTTCAATTTTGCAGACCACATACCCAGTTTAAAATCTCTACCCTGGCGGGAACCTCTTTTTTGTTTTTCTTCACCCGTTATTGGGCCTGTGATAATTTAGATTGGGCTACTGGATACTGGGAATGCGTGCCAATAAGGCCCAATTAAAGGGCTAATATATGATACTAGATAACGCTATACCTCTTAGAGAAGGAACAAAGTTGTTTGCTTTCTAAAATGCCACACCAGGCTGGAGCTTAGGATGGAGGAGCCAAATATCCCGGACCAAAAAAAAAAAGCGCCATATATTGAGAGTGTGTGTGAGCGGATGAGTTTGTAAGAGACTAAGAGGGTAGGGTGCACATGGGTTGGGTGAAGCCGGGTTTGATGTGACCTAGACCCGACCTGAAATATACACCGAGTCTATTTATTAGACCCGAACCCGACCCTAGACCCGATGAAACCAATACACTTTCGGGCCACAATTATATCGAGTGAAAACCGGGTCGTTAACATTACATTACGTTGATACCTTCTTGTAAGCTACCATGTAAAAATATCCAAATTTCCAAGACTCCAACCATTATTTAACATAGTAAAATTCACTTAGAAAAATATAACAAGAACCAACCCTTCTTTAAAATTAAAGCATAACCACAATCAATACTAAAGCAAAACCACAATCAATACTAATATTGTCTAATAATACAAAATATTTAAATCAATACAAATAACACAATATTATGCATTAGTCTAAAGTCTTATGCATTCTAAACATAAAACATTAATTTATAGTCTTATAATGACTAATAAAACAAAATATTAAGGTTTACAATACTTAAATTCCACATAAGAATATTCATGATCCATCAATAATAACACAAAATATTAATTGTGTATGATGACCGGGCCATCGGGCCAACTTCGAGTGACCCGAACTATGGCCTGGACTCGACCCGAAATAATGACTGGGTCTATTTTTGAGACCTTTACCCGGCCGTAAACCCGATAAAATTACACCAAATTAGTCCCTAAAGTATTCAGAACCGGACCAAACCTTCGAGCCGAGCCGGGTCTATGCACCCCTATCAGAGAGAGTGTGTGTCTTTGTGAACAGATAAAAACGAAACACACGCACACACTCTACCATACCCAATGGCCCGAATCCGGATTAAACTAATTATATGCTCACGTCCCAAAAAAAAAGTTATTTCCTAAATCTTATTTAATAAAATTCTTATAATATAAAATAGAGTTGTCAAAATAGGTTATTGCCTTATTCCATGGATTTGTCTGTTTAACCACATTAAACGGACAATATTTTAGCTTAAAAGATAAGTTAGTAAAAAATTAGACGTTTAAAATATCTCAAGTTTTAATAATTCAACTCAAATATCTCAAGTTTTAATTAAAATATCTCAAATTCTAACTTAATAATTTATTAAAAAAGCGGAAAAATAGTCAAAAATTAATATTTTAGTCCAAAAATCAACTTTTATTTTTAATTAAAAATCTACTTAGACCAAAAATAATAAAATAAAATAAATAAACGTGCTTCCCTAAAACATTTAGCCAGAAGAACTTCCCTGTAACAGGTTTGACTTCCATTTTTGATATTTCTAATATACTTGATATATAATTGAAACACTCATAATCTAGAACAACTTCCTCGGGGAGGGTAAACAAAAAGAAAAATTTCTTATTATAACAATGATGATTGTATTGAAAACAAACATTAAAATTATATATTCCCAAATCATTTTATACATATAAATAAGCATAAGATATTGTAAAACAATTGTATACTATAAAATGATAAATCAGGTAGTTACAGTTACATATTATGATTTCAACGCTTTCTCGGACTTACATTGACTAAAATATAAAAGTTTAATTATTCTGTTAGCCTCTATAATTTTATCGAATTTTTAATTAAATTTTTATATTTTTTTAATTAGATTTCTATATCATATCAAATATTATAATTAAGTGTTTGTTTGGGTGCTATTATCTTGATAAAAAAATATTTTTTTTATTTTTAGTGTATTTGACAAATTTTTAGTAGTAAAAATAAAAACATTAGAAAAATTAAAAAAAACATCTTTTTTAAAAAGCTATAATTTACATCTTTTAAAAAAAGATCTTTTTTACTTAAAAAAAAATATTTTTCATGTAATAAATAAATAAAAAATATTTTTATATTATTATACCCAAATATAATTAATAGATAAAAAAATCTTTTTGCATAACATACCCAAACATAAAATTATTTTTAATTTTTCATAAGATCTTTAAAAAAAATATAACTCAAAAGAAAATATTTTCTCAGAAGCTCATCCAAACAAACTTTAAGATCTTATTAATAGTAAACCTTAAAAAAACGTTTATAACTCTCTTCCACTCTCACCCCCCCCCCCCAAATCCACCATATCGACATATCTTCACCCTCTTCCTCTTCTTCTTCTGTCACCACCCTCCCTCTACCAACAAGCTCTTTCTTCCAAGAAAAAGAATTTTTGTCATAATAAACTTTTAGCATAATCAGAAGCAGAATTGTTGTCATAACATAATAAGTTAATTACAAACAAAACACATCATCAGAATTTTTTAGCACAATCAATGTTTTTAACATAATCAGTAAGCAAAAGTAAAACCAATTCAAAGGCAGAAGTAGAAGCAGAATGAACAAAAGCAGAAGCAGAATGAAGCAAAAGTAGAATAAAGTAGAAGAAAAGGCAAAAGCAAAACAAAACAGAACGAAGATCGATTTTGCGACCCACCCACAAGCCCACACTTCACATACACATTCATCAAAGCATGCAGACTCCAACACACCTAGAAACCCCAAACCTCACCACAAGTGCATGAAACTACGAGCTATAAACTCGTCATTCTACGTATGCAGAAATATATCACTATAAATAAATTAGAAATTAACATAAGTCCATCACCAACAAAGTCAAAACATGTACCTGTTTCTCTGCGAAATCTTTTGGATGATCATTCTCTGAACCATGTTTATCATCCCATGCTTGAATTAGTGTCGCGTCATAAGGACCTTGGCATACTTTTAAATCTACACAGAAGAGAGAGGATGGATAACTGAGATACAAGTACTTATCGCATGAGTAGAAATTTGTCTGATGTAGATGTCAGACATTATTTAAGCTAGGCCTAACAGCCTGATCCCACCAACCATTGGTGATTCTACTTTTTAAGATGACCAAAAAAGTTCTAATCCAAAATTAGCAAACTCAAAACAATAGGCTTCAGTGGGTAAGATTGGTAGATAAGAAGACAAATAAAACTATGTTATTAATTATAACTAAGTTTTCCTATGTTTTTAAGCAGTACGTAAAAGTTATTAAAGTCAGACACTCACTCTAGTGATTGAGAGTTTTGCAGAGAAACACCTCCTCAAGCAATTCTTCGGATTTCTGTAGCACGAAAAAGCCAGTACATTATCATATTACTATTAATCAATCCATGAAGAAAGTATCCACATCAGTTCTGTTCCGTCCGAGATACCCAGGCCGACCTCCTAGCGATCCGAGCTTTTAGTAATTTCAGATTGGTAGTGCTGCTATTCGTCGGGGCGAGGTATAGGTCGACTCTCTTTCAAAACAACGCGGGTGGAACACCTGCAAAAGAATCTCCAACGCTCAAGTCAGAAGAGGTATTCAAGTAAACCGCAAATAAAGTAAAAGAAAGAAGAAGTAGTGATATTATGTTGTGCTTATGTGTTCTTTACTCTGTTGCTTCGGTGTTGTTTATATAGATAGAGAGGCCGTTGTGCTCAACATCTGATATCTTGTACTTTTCTGCAGATCTCTCCGTGATTAGTTTTTAGAATCTTTTCTGTTATTGGATGATCTGTTTCCTGATTCCTAGCTATTGTGGTAGCCGTTGTGTTTGTTTGGGCCGAGGTTTATGGTCCACATCACAGCCCCTAAGCTTGACCTGTTAAAGAAAAAAAGGGGGAGGAAGGAAACGGGTCGAGCTTCGGAACTATCTCGGCCCTAAAACTTTGTTGGACTATATTGGGTGGTTCCTCAGCCCCCAAGCTGGGCCTGTTTCCTTTTAGTGTTTGTTTTTGTTTGATATGTTATTTTATTTATGTTTCATTTGTTTATTTATTTGTTTATTATTATTATTATCATGTTTCCTAGTTTTTCGCGCCTGTAACACTTAATGGACATGACCGTGGCACTTTCCTTTATGTATCCCTGACCGTTTGATCTAGCTCCTTTGATTTTGAAATTAAATGTTGAATGGTTATTATTTTTCAAGGCTATTTCTTGTCAATGAACCGTTTTTGTCATATTAAATTTTTGTGGTGGTTTAGTGGACTCCTTACCAAAAACTGAAGTTCCTTTGTGTTAAGAAGAAAATGAGCAGAAAAGGTTAGTCTATTTGACTAATGTCTAGTTTTTTTTGCTGTATCTATTCTTTGCATGCGTTACTGTAAATGGAGAAAACTCAAGTCATTGTTAGCGAGAGCGATCCGTATAGTTGGGTGCATGAAAATGTTAGGTGTCACTCTTCTTACTTTAATGATGTGGAGTCAGTAGGGGTTCTTGGTTCTAACGTGTGTGGTTGATGATCGTGTTTGTGAAAAAATTTGTGACTGGTCCTATTTCTATGTTTATAGTTGTGTTCTTACAGAGCTTGGAGTTAGGTTTCCTTTTACCGATTTTCAATGTGGTGTATTGCGTTGGTTGAACTATGCTCCATCACAATTACACCCTAATTCCTGGGGTTTTGTTAGAGCGTTCGAGGTGTTAATGGATTTTCTGGGGCAGGCTCCTTCTCTGAGGGTATTTTTTTCTCTATTTCAAGCTAAGGGTGTTCGTAGGGGTTTGTGGGTTAACCTAAGTAGCCATCCTGATAGGTCCCTTTTCGCGTTGTACAAATCTTCTTTCAAAGATTTTAAGAAAATGTTCGTTAAGATTAGGAGTATTCCTGAACAATTTCCTTTTTTTATTAATGAGACATTGGAGGAGAGGTTTCCTATTTCGTGGTGTTCGAAAACGGTACAGGTTTTAGATGTGGAAGATCGGTGTCCTAGTGATAATGACATTTTGGAGTTTTTAGTTAGTGAAATGGAATCTAAAGAATTGTTATCTGTTTCTGAACTTCTGAAATGGGATTCTGATGAGCAATCAGTATTGGATTACCTAGGTAAAGCTTTTTCAAAAAATGGAAAATGGCTACTTGTTCTATTATGTTTTTAATAGCATGTTCTGTTTTTTTGTTTTGTTAGGTGAGAAGGTTCCTACTATTACTTCGGCTGGTTTGAAAACATTTTTTAATCAAAGAAAAAAGGCTGAAAAAGAAAGTTCGACTACTAATGTTGATAAAGAGGTCGGAGGTGGAGTTATTCAATCAGAACTTCAACCTAGAGTGAAAAGGAAAAGAGTAGGGCCAACCAAAGGGACTAACCTGGGTACCTTAAAGAGTGATGACAGGGTTAATTTTGAGTTGATAGAATCTTCGTATAAGTCTCAAGAAGAGCTTCATGGGTATTGTGTTGATGATCACGCCAAGTCTTTGTGGAGCAAACTGTTTCCGTTTGTCACTCTCTCTGAACAGTTTGGTCAATTTCCTGTTGATGTTGAGATGATCAACAGGATTGGTTCGGTTGGTGTTAGTCGCTTTTTACAGGTAAATTGAATTATTTTACCTTTTTGTTTATTTCTTTCTGTCATCTTTTTTGTGCATGTTTCACTTGCAGGTGATCGGGGCTCGGCTTGTGTCTATTGGGCGGACACAGGAGGTTGCTTTAGAAACAGAAAAGAAGAATGTTGTCGTTGTTAATGAACTAACAAGAACTATATAGGAAAAGGAAAAGTTGGTGGAGGAACTTTCCTCTTCTTTGAAATTAAAAGGGTCTGAGGTTGAGAATCTTCAAAGCCGGCAAGAATCCCTTGAAGAGGAAATAAAGGATCTGAAGACTCGTAATGACCAGT
Organism: Arachis ipaensis; assembly: GCF_059453495.1. Classification (NCBI taxonomy): domain Eukaryota; kingdom Viridiplantae; phylum Streptophyta; class Magnoliopsida; order Fabales; family Fabaceae; genus Arachis; species Arachis ipaensis. Next base: position 12,326,950 of record NC_142441.1, read on the forward strand.
TGGCTGCTCGTGTGGGAGAATTGGAGACGGATGTGTATGAGTCGTTTGCTCAAGGTTTTGAAAGATCGGTGGCCCAGGTTAAAGTATTGTTTCCTGAAGTTGATGTAGAGAAACTGGATGCTACCAAGATTGTTGTTGGTGGGAAGTTAGTTGATGATGAGACTCCAGTCGAAGAGTTAATAGAGGATTCCAGTATCGGAGAAAAAGATGATTGAATATGTTATTTTTTGTTTTGTATTTTGTTTTTGTACTTGTGAATGTTTGATTCCGAGATTTACTATCATCGGTTATTTTGGTTTAATGACTGTGTACCGAGTAAGAAGCTCGGCTTTGTTTGACTGCATATTGTAGAATGGTAGGATTTGAATTATGTTTTCCTTATGACTTTATTTCTTTATTGTAAAAGATGTACAAAGTCTGATGTTGGCGTCCGGCCTCGTTAAAACCTTCTCTTGAGCAAAAACCCAATGTGGGAAAAAAAATTCATGAGTAGGAAAAAGAGTACCATCATGCGCCTATGTGATTATGATATGTACAATTTTAAAGATGAAACATTTCAGGTTCCAGGGATTGTGCTTCCCTTTAGTGTTTGTAGTGTATAAGCCCCCATGCCGAGTACTTTGTCGATTCGATATGGTCCGTCCCAAGTAGCCGCGAGCTTCCCATGTCCTTGAGTTCGTCGTGCTTCTTCTGTTTTCCGCAAGACTAGATCTCCTGCTTGGAAAGCTCGGGGGATCACCTTTCTGTTATATTGTTTTTGTGTCAATTGTTGTAGAGCTCTTTGCTTCAGCAACGCACTGTTTCTTACTTCTTCTATTGTATCAAGTTCAGTTGCTCGAGCTTGATCGTTTGAGGTCTGTGTGTGGTGTTCGGCTCTGATTGTGGGAGTGGCGATCTCTACTGGAATCATTGCTTCTGCCCTATATACTAGTTTGAAAGGGGTTTCTCCCGTGGCCGAATGGATAGTGGTGTTGTAACTCCATAGCACCTCAGACACTAGATCTGCCCATTGGCCCTTTGCCTCTCCGAGCTTTTTCTTTAATGCCATCAAAATAATTCGGTTAGCTACTTCTGCTTGCCCGTTTGTTTGAGGGTGTTCTACGGAGCTAAAATGGTGTTTAACATGAAAATTCTGTAGAAAAGAAGCAAGTTTTGAATCAGTGAATTGCCTTCCATTGTCAGTAATGAGCTCACCTGGAATTCCATATCTACAAATGATGTTTTTCCAAAGGAAAGATTGTACCTTTTCTGCAGTGATTCGTGCCAGTGGTTGTGCTTCAATCCATTTGGAAAAGTAATCTATACATACTAAGAGAAATTTTACCTGACCTGGTGCTGTTGGAAATGGTCCTAAGATGTCCATTCCCCATCTAAAAAATGGCCAACTTACCTCCGTGTTATGCAACACCTCGGCAGGGCTGTGCATTATTGTTGCGTGTTTTTGACAGTGGTCACACCTTTTTACTTTGTCTATGCAATCTCTTCGTATGGTCGGCCAGTAGTAACCTGCTCTGAGTAGCTTTGCCGTTAGGCTTCTCCCCCCTATGTGATTTCCGCAGACTCCTTCATGGACTTCATCCATGGCTTCTGCTGATTCCTTTTTGCTTAGGCATTTGAGGAGTGGTTGTGAAAATCCTCTCCTGTATAGCTCGGCGCCGACCAACACATAAAAGCTTGCTTGTCTTCGGAATAGTTTTGGGTTTGTCTCACTGGTAGGTATTGTTCCGTGGAGGATGTAATCTGTAATGGATGCTCTCCAATCTGGTTCCTGTGACATGCTTAAAATATATGTTAGGTTCACGCTAGGTTTTTCTAGCGTTAATTGTGATAGTTTGGGCGAAGTGCCCGTTCTGCTTGTTGCCAACTTAGATAGTATGTCTGCTCTTTGGTTATTTCCTCTTGGGACATGAATAATTTTGAAATTATCGAAAGTCGAGATAAGATTTCTTACCATATTCCAATATCGCTCCAGTAAGGGGTCTTTTACCTGAAAAGAGCCATTCACCTGTTGTACTATTAACAGCGAATCACAATGTACGACGATCCTTGGTATCTGTAGTTTGATGGCGAGGTTCAATCCAACTAGTAGAGCTTCGTATTCCGCTTGATTGTTGCTAGCTTCAAAAGAGAATCTTACGGACTGTTCTATGATTGTGTTCTCATATTCAAGTATAATTCCTGCTCCACTTCCTTTATTGTTTGATGCTCCGTCAACATACATCATCCCTGTGCTCGGCCTGGTGATGTTGTGTAGACAGGTGAACTCAGCAATGAAGTCGGCCAAGATTTGTGACTTCAAAGCTGGCCTGGGTTGATACTGGATATTGAATTCTGATAATTCAATAGACCACTTGATCAACCTTCCTGCTACTTCCGGTTTTGCTAATATTTGCCGAAGTGGTTGATCTGTCCGCACGATAATGGTGTGGCTTTGAAAATAATGTCTGAGCCTTCTAGCTGTGGTGATCAGTGCCAGGGCCAATTGCTCTACCATTGGGTATCTTTGCTTGGTGGGCTGCAGGACCTTGCTGACGAAATATACTGGTTTTTGTGTTTTTCCTGTTTCAAGCACAAGAGCCGAACTTATAGCGTGACTAGATACAGATAAATACAAATATAATGGTTTACCAGCCTCCGGACTCTGTAGTATCTGGGGAGACGTCAGCATTGCTTTTAGCTTCCTGAAAGATTCTTCACAAGCATTTGTCCAAGTGAACTGTTTATGCTTCGATATTGCTTGGAAAAAATGATAAGATCTGTCTGATATTGCTGGCAGGAACCGCGACAAGGCCGCTATTCTTCCCGTGAGCTTCTGTACCTCCTTCACAGTCTTCGGCGAGGTCATGTTAAGGATTGCGGCACATTTCTCAGGATTTGCTTCGATTCCCCTGGATGTCAACATGAATCCCAGAAATTTTCCACCTTGTATACCGAAAGTACATTTTTCCGGGTTTAACCTCATGTTATATGATCGGATCTGACCAAAGATCTCGGTTAAGTCATCGCAATGTGAGTTCCCTTGTGACGTCTTGGCCACCATGTCGTCGACATAGACCTCCATGTTTCTCCCAATTTGTTTTCTAAACATTTTATCCATCAGTCGTTGGTATGTTGCGCCTGCATTCTTAAGGCCAAAAGGCATTACTGTGTAACAATAATTTCCAAATTCTGTTATAAATGCAGTCTTATGTTGGTCTTCAGGATGCATTAGAATCTGGTTGTATCCAAAATAGGCATCCATGAAGCTTAGACAATTAAAACTGGATGCGCTGTCTACCAGCTTGTCAATACAAGGTAGTGGATATGCATCTTTGGGACATGCCTTGTTAAGGTTTGTGAAGTCGACGCACATGCGCCATTTACCTGTGTTCTTTCTTACCATTACGACGTTAGATAGCCATGTTGTGAACCTTACTTCTTTGATAAATCCTGCTGACAACAGTTTTTTGGTTTCCTCTAAAGATGCTTGTCGTCTTTCCTCTCCCAGGTTGCGCTTCTTTTGAGCCATGGGTTTGACTGTTGGGTCCACAGCTAGCTTATGGTATATAATGCTGGGGTTGATGCCTGGCATATCTGTTGGTGTCCATGCAAAGAGGTCAGCGTTGTCTCTGAGGAGATTTATTAGCCGAGCTTTTTCCTTACCTGAAAGTGCATTACCTATGTATGTAAACTTGTTAGCGTTTCCATAAAATGTTACCTTCTCAAGCTCGTCCAGTGCTTGGGGTCTTTCTCGGAATTCCTCCCTTGGGTCGAGCTCATTAAGGAGAGGGGGGTTGTCCGAGCTGTACACGGCTTGTACCCGTGCTGGAATTGATTTGTTCAGTTCTTGTTGTTTTAAGCTAGTATGGTAGCATTGCCGTGCTTCTTTGTGGTCGGCGTGTACTGTAGCGATGAGCTCGTCCTGTACTGGAAACTTAACGCACAGATGTAAAGTAGATACAATTGCACCAAAAATATTTAAAGCTGGTCTACCTAAGATGATGTTGTATGGGCTTATGCAATCTACTATGATGTATCTAATATCAACCGTTTTTGTGAGGGGGGTTTCTCCCAAAACAGTTCTTAACCAAATAGTTCCCATTGCCTGTACCCTTTCTCCTGAGAATCCAACCAGATCTCCGGAGTAAGGTTGAATGGCCTTGTCGGATAAGTTCATTTTTTGAAAAGTGGAGTAAAAGAGAACATCGGCACTACTACCTGGGTCTAGTAAGACCTTTCTTACCAATAGGTCTCCCACTTGCACTGAGATGACAACAGGGTCGTCGAGGTTTGGGCTTGCTGATTTGCAATCCGAGGCTGTGAAAGTGATTTCTCCAGTGGGTGCATCCTTGGGTATAAAGGTCGTCCCCTCAACTGCCAACATTGCTCTGTAGCTTCGCTTTCGAGCCGAGCTTGTTGTACCTCCACTGGCGAAGCCACCTGAGATGCAATTTATGACTCCTCGTGGCTGGCTTTGGTTTGTCCACTGTTTTTTGTCATTTTCCTCCTTCCCTTGGTTTAATCGTTTCTGGTGTCTTGATTCCTCCTCTATTCTTCCTCCCATCAACATATTTGTCTAAGAGTCCTTGCCTTGCCAACTGTTCTAGTAGGTCTTTTGCTGCTACACAGTCATCTGTTGTGTGGCCGAATTTTTGATGGAAGGCGCAATGCTTTGTTCTGTCCACGAACCTCTGATCTTGATAATTACCTGCCCTGTTTGGAGGTTTGACCATCTTGGCGTGTAGAATTTCTTTTATAATATCTTCCCTCTTTGTGTTGAACCGGGTATAGTTGTCAAACTTTGGGTTAAGTTTGAAAGGCTTCTTCAACTCTTTGCTACTTTGTGATCTAAAGGTCTTTTCTTCTTCCCTTCTAGGTTATTTGTCTGTCTTCCTAGCTTCTCGAAGCTCTTCAATCTCCATTTGGCCAGCGGCTTTTTCTCGGAATTCGTCTAATGTTTTCGGCTTTGATACTGCGATCGTCTCTTGGAACTTGCCAGGTCTGAGGCCGCTTTTGAGGGCGTGTAGGTGGACCTCTGGGCTCAAATCTGGAATCTCCATGGTTGCCTCAGCAAACCGTGTCATGTAATCTTTTAGGCTCTCGTGCTGCCCTTGCTTGATGGTGCTCAGATAGTCTGTCCCATGCACATATATTCTTGACGCAGCGAAATAATCGATGAAAGATCTCGCCAGTTCTTCAAAAGAGGAGATTAAACCTGCAGACAACTTAGAGAACCAGAGTAATGCAGAACCATCTAAATAGGTAGGAAAAGCTCGACAAAGTATGGGCTCAGAAGCACCATTAAAAAACATCATAGATTGAAATTTTCTGATATGAACGCGAGGATCACCGAACCCCTTGTATGGTTCAAGGGCAGTAGGCAGCACAAAATTTTTTGGCATTTGAAATTTCATGATGTCTTCTGAGAAGGGGTTGTCTATGGTTAGCTTCTCTTTTGGTGGGGTGAGCTTTTGAGATTCCGTGTCATTCTGGTTTGAGCTCTTGGGGTCTCCCTCGCCATGTTTTACTGTCCGGTTGTTGGAGGACAACTCGGCTATCCTTCGGACTTCCGCTTGGAGCTCAGAAATCTGGGCTAAGAGCTCAGCCTGCGTGGGTTGCTGCATTCCGTTGTCAGCCATTCTCTGAGATTCGAGGAATCTGAAAAAAAAAAAAGAGAAAAGAGAGAGAGAGGGGGGGAGAGAGAGAGCACAAAGCTAAAAAAAAGAAACTTAGGTTTAGTGGGATTGTTATTTCTTCGGCCCCACGGTGGGCACCAAATGTTCCGTCCGAGATACCCAGGCCGACCTCCTAGCGATCCGAGCTTTTAGTAATTTCAGATTGGTAGTGCTGCTATTCGTCGGGGCGAGGTATAGGTTGGCTCTCTTTCAAAACAACGCGGGTGGAACATCTGCAAAAGAATCTCCGATGCTCAAGTCAGAAGAGGTATTCAAGTAAACCGCAAATAAAGTAAAAGAAAGAAGAAGTAGTGATATTATGTTGTACTTATGTGTTCTTTACTCTGTTGCTTCGGTGTTGTTTATATAGATAGAGAGGCCGTTGTGCTCAGCATCTGATATCTTGTACTTTTCCGCAGATCTCTCCGTGGTTAGTTTTTAGAATCTTTTCTGTTATTGGATGATCTGTTTCCTGATTCCTAGCTATTGTGGTAGCCGTTGTGTTTGTTTGGGCCGAGGTTTATGGTCCACATCAAGTTCAATTTAAATAAGGTAACACCAAATATCCTAATCGAAGCAGCGCAAACATGATTACATAAGAAAAATGAGAAACTCTAGGGGCCGATATTTTTATTAAAATCTGATCGGCACTTAACTAGCAAAAGAAAAGTGACTAATCCTACACCATTAGATATAATCTCACACTATTAAAAATATTAATGATAGCTAATTAAAGAGAAAAAAAAATGTTTTGGTTATCTTTTGTATTTCCCCATTTACCCTGAAGTCCCCATTAAAAGGAACTATTTTGCAGACATAACCGCCAACCTTAAAAGCCTCTCCATATGTTTAGGGTTGGCAACTCATACCCTACCGGCGTACCCAACCCGTTTGGGTAGAGTAGGCTACCCGACGCGTTGCGGGTAGGGTAGGATACGGTCCGGGTATTCCTGCGGGTAGGGTACGGATACTTCATATATAATACATATTTTTTAAAAATTAGGTATATAGTGAAGGAAGTGAAAGTTGAACCTACAATCTTATTTATGTAATGACTTACAACAAGTGAACAACCACTAAACTAACTAGTTAATTTAGTAATTTAGAACATTAGGTTTTTATTTTTTATATTATTAACATGTACAAAATTCGAAATGATTAAATTTTATATTTACTTTGAAAAAATTTGATATTTCTGCGGGTAAGGTAGCGTAGGGTTTAGAATTTTTAGGGTTAGGGTTGAGAGGTTTCTCAACTTGCAAGGAGAGTAGAATAAAATTTTAATAAAATTTTCAACGTGCGGGTAGGGTAGGGTAGGATAGGTCCACCCATTGCCAGCCCTACATATGTTCCTTCGCCAATTTTTACGATAGTTTCTGATTATCTGGGGGCAAAAAGAGAAAAAAAAGGCTATGGCCTTATTAATGTGAGGACATAGAAACATAAAATCATACTAAGCAATTCCAATGGGATTGAAGTCACGGACTTATGATCATGAAAATGTAAAACAAACTCAGATTCATACCACAGGTTCCATGTGACCATGAGACAAATAATAACACAGTTTAACAGGCAATGTGCAACTAAAAACTCTAGTCTAATGCATACAAAGTAACAGAAATAGTTCAAACCAATGACATACACTTCAGTGGCAAGGATTTCAGACCAGATATCCACGGAAGCTGAAGAGCAGTGAGAGTGAGAACTTGCAGCTTTGGAATTGGAACCCATCATACTCATGCTTAGCTTCCACACACTTGAATTTTGCAGACAACATACCCATTGTTTTTTTGTCATGGGCTAAGCCCATCAACCCTACCCGGATCCCACAGCCCCACCCCACCCATTCCAATTCCCCATTCCTTCCCCAGTTTAAAATCTCTACTAGTTCTCTACCCTGGCGGGAACCTGTTTATCGTTTTTCTTCACTTGTTATTGAGCCTGTAATAATTTAAATTGGGCTACTGGCCACTGGGAATGGATGCCAATAAGGCCCAATTAAAGGATCTTTTTTATTTTTAACTTCTTTTTTTAATAATTCAACTCAAATATCTCAAGTTCTAATTTAAATATCTCAAATTCTAACATAATAATTTATTAAAAAAATATTAAAAAAATTGGTTCAAAATTAATATTTTAGTCCAAAAATCAGTTTTATTTTTAATTAAAAAAATCTACCTAGACCAAAATATAAAATAAAATAAAAAAAAACGTGCTTCCCTAAAACATTTAGCCAGAAGAACTTCCGTATAACAGGTTTGACTTCCATTTTTGATATTTCTATATATTTGATATATAATTGAAACACTCCTAATCTAGAACAACTTCCTGAAGAAGGGAGGAAAAAAAAGAGAAAATTCTTATTATAACAATGATGATTGTATTGAAAACAAACATTAAAATTATATATTCCCAAATTATTTTATACATATAAATAAGCATAAGATAGTGTAAAATAATTTTATACTATAAAATGATAAATCAGGCAGTTACATATTATGATTTCAACGCTTTCGGGGACTTACATTGCCTAAAATATAAATTGAATGAACTTTTTCTATCTAATAATTGTATGTTTGATCAAAAATTTAAGAAGAAATAATTATTTGGAAAATAAACGTTAACAGAACACTAGCATTAATTACTCTATATTTCTACTACTCTCACCTACCGTCGGCGTCAATAAATTGCAAGTCACTAATTTGTACTCTCAAGTCCGAATTAGTGGATTGTTAGTTACATGAATCATGACAAATATGCATCATTTCATGGGGAAAATTAGACACGATATATAAGTCAAATACCTACCATATATATGGCTGGTACCTTGGACAATGCTGCATTAACCCCATAATATGCCTTGGATTAATACACATGCCAACATAAAGTATACATCATCTTCACATCAATCCAAGCCTAGAAGCTTCCTAAGCCAAGCAATTTCGACCATTCAAGTCCAATCCATTTCGAACGCCATGAAGCACGCACAATTTTTGGAACCTCATATACATAATCCGTTAATCATCAGTTAGTTGCTAGTCACTATTATACTAATTAAATTATTTGGCATATGACTAATTGCAAGAAATGTATTGTCTTAATTTTTTCTCGAATAATATTGTTAAATGTAAATTTTTTTATCGTATAATATCTTTTTGCAAATGTTTTAATTTTTCTATGTAAAAAAATGTACGATAAGAATTCATACCTTATAATATCATTTGAAAGAAAAATTGAATTTAGAATATTTATATTTTGATTGCATTCATAACCTGCTTTATATTTGAACATTATATTTCAAATCAAACTTGTTAGGGTTTCCTTTTCAATTGAAAGGAATACTAGACCACCCACTCTACATTATTTCCGTCTTTAGTTGATCACATAGTGCTTGTTATTATGACCAGCCATTAACTTTCTGGTTGATGCTCTCAAAGCGTTCTTGGTCCATGATTGTCATATATAACTTTCATCACCAATTTAATTCATTTATCGTGAAGGAACTAAAATTTGGTTTGGTCAAATTTGATGAAGAGGTATTTATATTTTTGAAAAATATTAATTTTTTATTTTGTGTTTGATAAATTAAAAAAATTATGTATTTATGTTTGCAATTTTAAAAGATAAAGATATTTTTAAAAATATCCAATGTAATGAAGTTTTTTAAAATTAACTTGTACTTATTAAAATTAAAAAATATAATATAATTTTATTCATTAATTAATTTTTAAATTTAATTTTTATATGTAATATTTTTTAATTTTAAAAGTTATTTGATCAAATATAATTGCTATTGCTTGTAGTTTTTAAAAGTTACTTTTTAATTTTATTTATCAAATATAAATATTATAATTTTTAAAAAATTATATTTTAAAAGTTAATTTTTATAAATTACTTTTATTAAAATAAATATTTTACTAGACCAAGCTTAATTAAATTAGCTAGGTTTATCTTCTTCCCACCCTAATTGAGATTGAGAAAAACCATTTGGCCAATTTGTAACATTGTGTTGCTTGATATTTTTGGCTTATTGATTAACCAATTAGGGTCATGTTACTCGCATAAAAATATATCAAAATCAGTTTTAATGTGTTTATATATATTTTTATATATTAAATTATTGCATTTTATATAATTTTATATATTAATTTATATATTTTTAATTAAATAATCATGCACCAAAAATAATAAAATTTGCCATAACTGAATAATAAATTTTACAATAGATTAATAATTGAATTTATTCACAGTAATATAATTAATTTTTTTTTATAAAATGTCAAAAACGCATTTTTATACACGATGACTAATTGGTGGTAGGAGTGTTCATGGTCGGGTGAAATCAGGTTTGATGTGATCTAGATTCGACTCGAAATATATACCGGACCTATTTGTTAGACCCGAACTCGACCTTAGATCCGATGAAACCTACACATTTTCGGGTCACGATTATACGGGGTAAAAACCGAGTGAAAATCGGGCCGTTAACATTACCTTCTTGTAAGCTAGCATGTGAAAATATCCAAATTTTCAAGACTCCAACCATTATTTGACATGGTAAAATTCACTTAGAAAAATATAACAAGAACCAACCATTCTCTAAAATTAAAGCATAACCACAATCAATACTAATATTGTCTAATAACACTAAATATTTACATCAATACAAATAACACAATATTATGCATTAGTCTAGTTAGTTGTATGCATTTAAAACATCAAACATTAACTTATAGTCTTATAATGACTAATAACACAAAATATTAAGGTTTACAATACTTAATTTCACATAAGAAGAGTCATCATCCATCACTAATAACACAAAATATTAATTGTGTATGATGATCGGGCCACCGGGCCGAATTCGGGTGATCCGAGCTATGGTCCAGATCCGGCTCGAAATAATGACTGGGTCTATTTTTAAGACCCTTATCCAGCTCTAAACCCGATAAAATCACACCAAATTAGCCCCTAAAATATTCGAGGCCGGACTGGATCTTCAAGTCGGACCGGACCATGTACAACCCTAATTGGTGGTTAAAATTTTGTATGTAGATAATAGTAATATCCTACCCATTTATAAAGGAAAGAAAGAAATTGTGATTTTTTGGCAATAAAAAATGAGTTCTACTAAGTGGACAACGAAGAATACGAACAAGGGGAATAATGAATTGCATTCTAAGTCTACTAAAACAAAAAATATTCCATCTCATTTATTCATCACAATTTTAGTCTCTCACCTTTCACCCTTTCTCTTATTTTACCGCAGTCGTTTCACTCCCATTCCTTGTCGCGCCGTTACTAACATAGCTGACTGCTGCCGCCACCGTCTGAAGAAGCAACGTGCCGCATCGCTGTTACACCTTCTTCTCCCATGCGTCGCTCCACTTCTATGCTCCCTGCAACCGCCGTCGCTGCTGCATCTTCTTCTTTCTTGTGTCATGTCCCCTGCTCTTGATATCGCCACTACACCTTCTTCTCCTATGTGTCGTGTCGCCTCTGTTCTCTCTGCAAGCTGCATGCCTTCTTTTCCCTTCCGTGATGTCGCATTATTGCCGAGCCAAAGGCCTTGTTTCACCGCTACTCCAACGCTGCACCTCTACCCTTGCACTATTCCGCTGCGTCGTGTGTTCGCCACTTCCATCATGTGTCGCTTTGCTTCGTTCACCCAAGTGGTATGACCTAAATAAACATCCACATCTTAGTGAAAAGAACCATCCACATACATAGTAAAATGAAGGATTAAGTATAATTTTAGTTCCTAAGGTATAGGCCAAAAAAAATTTTCATCCCTAACCTTTTTTTGCATACAAAATCGTCCCTAAGGTTTAGCTAAGTTTTAAAACCATCCTTCGAACTAAAATACCCTTATCCTTCTTCATCATCATACTCATTTTTATTCTTCTTTCTCTTCTCCATCACAGCAGATCTCTTCTTCTTTATTTTCTTCGTCGTCAAAGAATCAGGGACAACAACAATGAAGTAGAAACAAAAAAAGAAAAGAACAACAACAATTCATTTCAACTAGAAGCAACAGCAGAAGAGAATAAGAAAAGAGAAACCATCACCATCTCTCTCAACTTCGAAAAACAACAACAAAGAAGCAGAACAAACAGAAGAGACATAATCAGAAGAAATATAAAATTAATCATTTTCTTTCCCTATTTTTCTTCTCTATTCAGAATCAGAAGAAACAAAAGCAGAACAACAATGAAATCAAAATAAAATCACAATCAACAACAACAATAGAATCAGGATTAGAATCAATGTAATTAATAAAATCAACAAATCAACAATGTAATTAACCAAAGAAACAAAAGTAGAATCAACAATGTAATTAATAAAATCAACAAATTAGAAGTAGAATTGGAACCCTAGAGAGGAGCAACGGTGACTGGCGAGGAGTAGCAATAACTGGCGAGAAATAGCGGCGAGGAGCAGAGCAACGACGACATCCGAGGAGGAGGAGGAGCATGGCGACGCAGCGAACGGAGCACGGTGATGCGGCGAACTAGCGAAAAGGAGCAGCGATGGCGGCAAAACTCCTCTCCTACCTTCAGCTCGCGCACCCCCCCCTCTCTCTCTCTCTCTCTCTCTCTCTCTCTCTCTCTCTCTCTCTCTCTCTCTCTCTCTCTCTCTCTCTCTCTCTCTCTCTCTCTCTCTCTCTCTCTTCGCGATCAGCGACGGTGGCGGATCTAGCGATGACGGAGCAGCTCAGAACGGCAACGACGATGCGGCTCAACGGTGGCGACGAGCTCAATACCACGACAGCGGCCTCCCTTCTCCTTTCTTATACCTTGCGTGATTCTTCCCCCCTTTAACCCGTTTTCTTTCCTTTTTTATTTTATAATTTTTTTAGTTAGAGATAATTTAGTAATAAAAATTAAAATTTTGGTAAAAATGACGATTTTAAAACTAAGTTAAATTTTATGTATGATTTTGTATAAAAAAAGGTTTGGGACGAAAAAATTTTTCGACATATATCTTAGGGACTAAAATGGTACTTAACCCTAAAATGAACATCCTGCGGAGCATGTGCATGCAGAATTAAGTAAATCAAGTAAAATGCCAATGTTATACCCAAATAAACATCCTCTTTAGAATGAAAAGAACCATCCACATACATTGTAAAATAAACATTCGACTTAGTTGATAAAAAATAAGTAACGAGACTGCAGCTGCAGGGGCACCCGGGTCGCGATACAGTAGCGGCGGTGGCACAAAATTTCGAGAGAGCGGTAATGATAAAAAAAATGATTCAAAATTATGATTAAACCTAATTAATTCAAAATTTAATTTTTAAAATTAAAATTAATTTTTTTCAACCTATTGCTTATGTTGTTCAAAAAAAATATTATTTCCTTATACTTTCTCATAAAAAATAGAGCAAATGCTACATAGTCAGTAAATAATTAAATATTATTATTTTTTGTCAGTAATAATTTACATCTATATTTACAGAAATTTTATACACAACAAATATATAGTTTGTATTTATATTTAGCAGAGTTTACACACATGAATCAATACAATTTATACTCGTATTATTTAAAATGTACACACAAAAATTAATAAAATTTATTTATTAAAAACAATTTAATATTTATACTGATCAAATGATGACTAAAAATACAAAAAATTGTTAGTCTCTAAAAAATATAATATTATATTAAAAATTAATTATCAAATTAGTTATTATATATTTATGTATAATATATTATTTTACATATTTTTATATATATATATATATATTCTAAATTAATAACTTGTTAGTAATTTTTTTATGTATATATAACATAGTTATTTAACATTATTGAAATTAAACTAGCTAGTAGAGTAACGTTAAAGTTTAAGTTGTATATAATAGTATCTTTCATCAAATCGAAATTTATCTAGGGTGTTTATGAATGGATCCAATTTGGATATTTGTGGTATTTATTTGAATCTGATTTATAAAGTTATCGGATTCAATCTGCACACTAATTGTTAGAGAATCATTAGCATCAATTAGAATCAATTAGTATCGTCTATATTTATGTATATTAATTATAGGATTCTATGCCTTTATTACTCTGATTCATTTAGCACCTATAAATAGCTCTTGTATATTGTACTTTTCACCACAACTTAATAATACACCTTTCAGATTACTCTTTCAGTCTCTTGTTTCTAACTTGGTATCAAGAGCTTAGGTTCTTTTTTTTTTCAATGAATATTAGTTCATAGCCTCATTGTTTTTATTCCTTTCCGGCAGTGTTCTTTGGCCTCTTTTTTCGTTCTCTTCTCGACGCTTTGGTTCGTCACCCCCGTAACCATCTTGTTCGCCTTGTCGCCGTGATCACAACGCAACCAGACCCGCCGCCATCCGCCGCCGGACGCGCCGCCACGCGCCGCCGAAAGTCGCTGCCACGACCAGGTTGTTCTTCCTTCCAGCTTCCACCCGTGCCTCTTTGCTCTCGATTTTTGCTTTGTTTCTGACGCTTTGGTTCGTTACCTCCAGCATCATTGTGTTCTCCTCTTCATCGGCTTTCCAACGCCACCGAGATCGCCGCCATCAGCCTCTGGACGCGCCGTCACGCGCCGCCGGAATCCTGCTGCCCGCCTCCCGAGTTTCTCCTTCAGAAGGTTCAGCAGCCGTTGGATCCGCGATCCAATCGGACGATCATCGCGTTGCCACGTGTCGTGCTGCAGCTCCCTTGCCCGACCCGCGCACGCCCGCACCGACCCGTGCCCGCCCGGTCCGCCCCGACCCGCGCCTCCACCTGGATGCCAGCGTGGTTATCTCCCTCCTCTCAAGTGATGCCACGTGTCCTTGAGTTGCTGACGTGGCGCTGACGTGGCAGACAAGTGGACCCTCCCTAAGATTTTTTGGTGAGCTCTTTCCGATTTTGCCATCCGTTTCCTCATTTTCTGCTCCAAAATTGCAGTTTTTCTCTCCTCTCCTTGTTCTCTATGACTACTTTTATGGAAAAGTCAGATGTTTTTGCTGCCACAGACAGAAAAGGGGCCTTCTGTCGAAATTGTAACCGTTTCGGGCACCCGTTCTCCAGCTGTCCCTCTGTTGAATGTCGCACATGCCACCAGAAAGGGCATATTAGCTACCATTGTTCACAGTTGTTCTGCCGTTATTGCAAGCTCTCGGGACATTTGCTTACTACCTGTCCTACTCGTCCACCACGTCCTGCGCCTGCTTCTGCTGTTGCTGCTACTACTGAACCTACCACTGTCTCTCTATCTGATATTGCATCTCTTCTACAGCGTCTTCTCTCTGTTTCTGGTAATACCCCTGCTGCTTTATCGAGCCCTCCAGGTACTTCTAAATGGTACTTTGACTCGGGTTGCTCTAATCACATGTCTCCGTTGCGTAATATTTTCTCGTCCATGTCTGCAACTACAAATGGACCTTCTGTCAATACTGCAAATGGCTCCCTCTTGCATGCAACACACAAGGGTTCTATATCTCAGTCATCTCTTAATCTTCCTGATACTTACTACATTCCCAAATTAAACTTCAATCTTATTTCTGTTGGTCAACTTGTTGATCTGGGTTTTAACGTCACCTTTTCTGTTTCTGGTTGTCGTGTACAGGATCCTCGGACGGGACAGATCATCGGGACTGGACGTATCGGAAGGTTGTTTGAACTCGAAAGTCTTCATATTCCTCCTGTACCAAATCTCTGTGCTGCTTCTTCTCCCTCTACCCTTCACTTATGGCATCAACGTCTTGCCCACACCTCCTTAGGAAAACTGCGTCCTCTTGTATCTCAGGGTGTTTTAGGTCAGGTTCCGAATGAATCTTTTGACTGCATTTCTTGCCAAACTGCCAAACAACCTGCTTTATCTTTTCACAATAATTCGTCTATTGCTTGCTCTCCTTTTGATCTCATTCACTCTGATGTTTGGGGCCCCGCTCCCACTGCCTCTATGGGCGGAGCTCGATACTTTGTCGTTTTCATTGATGATTATTCCCGTTTTACTTGGGTTTATTTGATGACTAATCGCCATGAGTTACCTCAGATCTATATCAACTTTGCTACTATGATTAAAACTCAGTTTTCCAAGGCCATTAAGGTTTTCCGACGTGATAATGCTATGGAATACCGTGATTCCAAACTCTTAGCCTTTCTTGCAGAACAGGGTACTCTGTCTGAGTTTTCTTGTCCTGGTACATCTCAACAAAATGGTAGAGCTGAACGCAAACACCGTCACATTCTTGACTCCGTCCGTGCAATGCTCCTTTCCTCTTCGTGTCCTGAGCGTACTTGGGGTGAAGCTGTTCTTACTGCTGTTCATGTTATCAATAGACTCCCTTCTTCTGTTCTTGGTAATGTTACTCCCTTTGAGCGTCTTTATCATACCCCCCCAGATTACAGTTCTCTTCGAGTTTTCGGTTGTGTATGCTTTGTTCTTCTTCAGCCTCATGAACATAGTAAACTTGAACCTCGGGCTCGTATGTGTTGTTTTCTTGGTTATGGCACTGAACACAAGGGTTATCGTTGTTGGGATCCTCTTTCTAAACGTATTCGTATATCTCGTCATGTGGTCTTTTGGGAGCACCACATGTTTTCTCGGTTCTCATCCTTTGAGTCGATTCCTACTACTCAGTCACCTTTGTTTACTAATCCCAATGTTGATCTTTTTCCTAGTGATGATTCTACAGGTTCTATCTCGAGTGACTCTCCACAGCCTCCTGTTCCTCCGCCTTCTCCATCTCCCGATGATTCCAGACCGGACGATGATCCTGCTCCTACCGTCATGCCTCCTCCTCCCGCTCGTTCTTCTAGGGTAAGGAATCCACCTCCTCATCTTCTTGATTACCATTGTTTTTCTACTATTCTTCATCAACATGAACCTAAGACATTCAGAGAAGCCTCCTCAAACCCAAATTGGCAACAAACAATGCAAGAAGAATTACAGGCACTTGAAAAAGCACATACTTGGGATCTGGTTGATCCTCCTTCTGATCAGGAAGTTGTGGGCAGTAGATGGGTATACAAGATCAAGACTCGCTCTGATGGCTCTATTGACCGTTATAAGGCCCACTTGGTTGCTCAAGGTTGTACGCAAGAGTATGGTATTGATTATGAAGAGACTTTTGCCCCTATCGCTCGCCTTACGTCTGTTCGAGCTCTTTTTGCCATTGCCGCGGTTAAAAAATGGTCTCTCAGTCAAATGGATGTGAAGAATGCATTTCTTAATGGGGATTTGAAAAAGACAGTCTATATGAAACCCCCTCCGGGATATCCTTGTCCTTCTGATAAGGTTTGTCTCCTTCGCAAGGCACTTTATGGACTTAAGCAAGCTCCTCGTGAATGGTTTGACAAGTTCAGCACTACCATATGCAGTCTTGGTTTCACTTCTAGCCCTCATGAGAATGCGCTCTTCATTCGTAAAAGCGAACGTGGGGTTGTTCTTCTACTTTTGTATGTTGATGATATGATAATCACTGGGGATGATGTTGATGGTATCTCTGCTCTCAAGGCCTCACTTCACCGTACCTTTGAGATGAAAGATCTTGGTTCTCTCAGCTATTTTCTTGGTCTCGAGGTCATCTCCACCGATGATGGCATCTATCTCTCTCAGGCTAAGTATGCTTCAGATCTTCTTGCTCGTGCTGGGATTACAGATAGTCGCACTGAGTCTACTCCTCTTGAGCCTAATGTTCGATTTACCCCTATGGATGGCACTGTTTTGGATAATCCGACTCTCTATCGACAGTTAGTTGGCGGTCTGGTCTACTTTACTGTCACCCGACCGGACATCGCCTATCCGGTTCATGTACTTAGCCAGTTCTTGTCAGCTCCTCGTACTACTCACTATGCGGCAGTTTTACGCATTCTTCGCTACATCAAAGGCACTTTCTTTCATGGTCTTTATTTTTCTGCCCATTCCTCTTTGTCTCTTCAGGCTTACTCCGATGCTGATTGGGCTGGTGATCCCACTGATCGTCGTTCTACTACTGGTTACTGTTTGTTTCTTGGCGACGCTCTCATTTCTTGGCGTGCTAAGAAGCAAACGTTCACTGCTCGCTCAAGCACAGAAGCTGAGTACCGTGCCCTCGCTGACACCACTGCTGAAGTTGTCTCGGTTCGTTTGCTTCTCGAAGATTTGGGTGCTCCTCAGTCGTCCCCTACTGATGTTTTTTGTGATAACCACAGTGCTATTCAGATCGCCATAATGATGTCTTTCATGAACGCACCAAACACATTGAGCTTGATTGTCACTTTGTTCGGCAACGTATCCTTATTGATGCTATTCGTCTCATTGCTGTTGGAACACTAGATCAGACTGCTGATATCTTCACGAAAGCTCATCACCCGACTCGTTTCCGGACTTTGTTATCCAAACTCAAGTTGGTATCCTTGGCTCCCACTTGAGTTTGAGGGGGGATGTTAGAGAATCATTAGCATCAATTAGAATCAATTAGTATCGTCTATATTTATGTATATTAATTATAGGATTCTATGCCTTTATTACTCTGATTCATTTAGCACCTATAAATAGCTCTTGTATATTGTACTTTTCACCACAACTCAATAATACACCTTTCAGATTACTCTCTCAGTCTCTTGTTTCTAACACTAATCAAATCAAATAATTGTAGATTTTAAGTTAGTATTTGCATATCTGCATATCCGCAAAAATAAATAAACAAATAGATAAATATTTTTTTATATTTTATTTCAAGTAATAATTATTATATATATTGTTTTATTTTATTTTTATTATTTAAAAAACATATATTTAATAATATTTTAAAAATAAATATATTTAAAAGATTAAAAAAATGAATTTTCATTAATATTTTTTAATAAAAATAAATAATTTAAAATATTATTTTATTTTGTGACATATCTAATATCCAATCTCTTTTGCAAATTGAATGAGATGTTAAGTTAAAAACTGCAGATATTAAATTCAATTGGATAATTTTTAATCAATTTGCGTTCACCCATAAATTTATCAAGTGAATAATTATTTGATAAGATATTGATAATTTAATTTAGATTATTACCTGCTTATGTGCGTGATTTTATGTAGTTTACCCGGCAGAATAAGTTAATGCATTCATGTCCTTAAATGTTGTCCATATTTCGTGCTAAACTTACGTAAACTATCGATACCTAGCTATTTTTTTATAGTATTTTTTAATTTATAAATTAAAAACTAATTCATTACGAATTTAAGTTTTATTTAAAAATTTTACTGTAACTAATAGATCATTATATATTATATACATAAGATAAAAATCAAATTTTCAACACTTATTTATATAAATTAAACTTGACCAATTTAAATCGATTACGTAACTAGTATTCTATTAAGTATTAACCTAATAAGCAGAGAATATATACATACAAAAACAATAAAAAAATGTTTCAAAACCAAAATTTAGAAATCAAAGAGAATGATAATGCTTTTTTGCTTTTGTTTATATTCATTAATTACCGTGGGAAATAAATATATAATATTAAATATAATAATTTAAGAATATAATTATGGATATTATATTACATTAAACAAAATAATTTTATATTATTATCTAATTATCTTTCTAGCATCACTGAATATTTATTATTTTATGTATAATATATATAATTACATACTTATTATTGCATCTAATATTATTTATGCATTTATTCCTACAGTAATTAATTAATACAATTGAAAGAAAAAAAAAAAACAAATTATAACTACCTATGCCTCTAAAACTTTGCCTCCCAAACACATTTTTTTTAGAATTATTCTTCTCATACAAGTTATTTACACATACAAGTTCATACAAGTTATTTATATTGTATTATTTAAAAATTTTTGGTGTATGTGTATTAATAAATTTTGTATAATTTAAAACTCTTCCTCTTCTTTCTTGCATTATAAAAGTGAATTTTATTGAGTTAGGATTAACTTGTATAAACTCTTGTATGCCAAAAAGACTTGTATGTGTAGCAGATCTCTTTTTTTTAATGGAGGTTAGGATTTTTCTGTTTTTCGGTAGGCAAAATTTGCATTTGACGCTAACGAATAATTGAAAGATATATATATTGTGTGTGTGTGTCTGTTTTTCCCTGCAATTCAGGCCAAGTTACATTTTTATGTTACAGTCACATCGTATAGTTTGTATTGATTTTTCCTTTCGGATTGAGGTGGGGATCGGATGGAAGTTTAATTTGCAAAGTTGCAAAAACAATAATAATGGCTGACCTAAAAGTTGTAGCAGTGCGCTCATGATGCAATGTTGAAATATCTCGTTAGTGCCAAACTTTAGAGGGTATAGGTATAGGACCTTCCATTTATTTCTTTACTTTTCTTGCATGGTTGGTGCCTCAACTAGATCATTCAAGATTTTATAACCATACGGTTTATTTACATTTTATTGCCTTAGTCACACTTTTACTTTTCCTTTTTTCTACCCCCCCCCCCCCTCTTTTCTCCCCCCTCCCCCGGTCTTCTCTCTTCTCCAACCTATGTATGTGCTAACACAATTTCAGAGAAACATTTCTCTAAACATGTAAATGGGAGTACTGTATTGTATGCTATTCTTGCATGTAAAGCAAAGTTCTTCTTTTCCTTTAAAGAAATAGCTAATTATGGCATATTAAAAAGGTTAATTAGTATATAGACTTATTTCTTAAACAAAAAGGCGAAAGGTAAAAACGTTCTTAAATAAGGACGTTAGATCTTGTTCATTGACTAGATTGTTATGTATTAGATTTTTGATTGGTGATATAGATTAAAAGTGGTTATTATTAAAAAAAATTATTATATTCTTAAAATTATTACTTTAGATTTGGCACTGATCTTTTAATTTGTTTAAAATTTCATTTTTTTAACAAAAAATTGTTAGAGAATTGTTCTATTTTTTATTATTAGCTCACATTTTTTAAAGCATATTTTTTAATTGCAACTAAATAAATAACTTAAAAAAAAGTTATTTTTACTGTCTTTATATAAGTGGTGTCTAAATAAAAAAATATAGAAAGAACTAATTTAGTTAGTTAGTATTAGCTATTTTTTTAAAAATTAAATTTTTTTGGAAATTTTATAATTTAAAATTTATAATTTAAGATAAATATAATAATTTTAAAAAGATTAATTGGTATTGATTAAAAAAATTAACTCCTTAACATTTTTTCTTAAATATATAATGAATGTTACAGTTAAATAACCGTCTTTTTGTTCAAATTGGAATTTGCTTAATCAATACTAAAATGAATCCTTACATTAAATAATTATAATATATTGGACTATGTTATGCATGGATACATTAAAATTAATTATCAAAATTAGTCGTTAAATCGAATAAAACATAACACATATTAAAATATAAATATATATTAAAAATAAATAAAAATACATATATTTATAATAACGACGGATTTTAGTGTATATGTACCAATAATATTTTTATAATATATTAGTTGGCGAACGAGCAGTTGCTTCGCGAGTATTGACCACATAATTAGTATGGACTGTAGACACTTCGCGTGAAATAATTTATGATCTTATTACTCCACCTTTCAACCAAATTATATATCTATATCCATACATATATACTACTGTTTAGTTCACATGAAGCTCATACAGTCATGCCCAATCGAACCATTTCGTTTCTACCTTTTCATTTGTGCCATCTATGCGCAAGTATTTTTCCATCTATCTACCAGGCATATCTATAAAGTTATCGTAAGAACGAATAAATGATTACATGAAAAATATATTATTTTATGTAAATAATTAATAATTTAAGTTTAATTTATATGAATCAATATTTGCAATTAACCGTCTAATATTTTTTGTCCAGTAGTCTAGTATTATTTTTTTAGTTAATATTTTTAAATATTATTGACTAATTATTAGTCAAAAACAATAAATTTTACTTATTTTATAGCATTGGTCTATTTTTTTTTTTTCAGGTATGGGAAAATTGTTGTCTGTAAAAACTTTCCATGCGTTGGATTAGGCGAGGAAATTAGATCAGACGGTCAGGGTATCTATATTAGTCATCATTTATAAATTATAATGCAAAGAAATAATGTGTATTTGTCTTGATAGATATCATCATGTAAAAGAACCGCATCTTCGGTGAAGGGCTACCCTTTAGCCTAACAATTGGAAACAGATAAGTTTGTAAGCACATCATTATTAGAATTGAAAAGTTTGGCCTTCTCTCAGTGTATGCCCTAAAAAGAGAAGGCATCACGAGCATAATAAGTTAATAACAGTGTCTATTATTTCCTTCTTCTGTACATCTTTAGAGAAAATTAAAAAAAAAAAATTGATGTATTTATGTTTAATTTTAATTATAAAATATATATATAGTTAAAATTAATAATTAGAAGTTTAAAACAATTAAAAAATAAATATTTTTTATGGTAAAAATTCAAGTAAAATTAATTTTATGTAAAATTAATAGTTAAAAATCATTAAATAATTTAATATATTTGACTAAATTATCATTTAACAATTCCTAATTATTAATTTTATATAAAATTAATTAACTTTATATAAAATAAACTGCACTTGAATTTTTATTTCAGTTACATGTATGTGAATCACTTCCTATAGTATTATAGCTGGCATGAATTTGTAAAGGTCAATCATCCGATTCCTTGAGGCATCTAAGGGAGAATGCGCACTCGACTTGAAAGCTAATAATTGGTCAAACGCATTACGCATCCAAAAATTAATGGTGGTCCCTCAAACATCTATGTTTTAGAACTGAGATTAGATGCTAAGGATGATCGAGAAAGATGAATATTTATGAGACATGACAATTGAAAAACTTAGAAAACACGAGGTATTTTAAAATCTAAAAACGATAAGTGGAACATGAAAATTTGAGTTTTCAAAAAGTATTATTCTCTTGGTTCCTGATGTTGAAAAATGATCGAAGAATGAGTTGCTACGATAGATGGAAAAAGTTTTTCAGTAAAAAATGAAAAATATTATATATATATATATATATATATATATATATATATATATATTTTTTTTTTAAATTTACGTTATACTATTAACTTTTTATCTAATTTTACATTTTATCAAAGAAATTCCTTTGAGGAAAGAATGGTCAGATATACCATCTGTACTGTCTTATCAGGGAATGTTATTAGGATAAATATCTTCACACGCTTCATATAGTGGAATATGAACGATAGAGTTAAAGATTTGCTAATGTAAAAGATCAAATTGAATTATTGATACGTGGTTTGCGTGAAATTAATTATGGCAAACTATACGCGTATGACCCTCCAGTTAATTATGTGTCTCATGTGATGTTGTTTTAGATTCAGTCATTTGGCACCTGATAGTTTGATGATTGGTTTCACGTTCTCAAGGGGAAAACATTGTTTAATGAATGAAATAAAGAATTTTAAATCATCAAGCGTTATTGCCAAGGTTTTTTTTTTTAATTCTTTTTGTCTTTAATTTTATTCTTTGAAAAAGAAACTACTTACCTTTCTAAAATTAAGATATATGCAATTTATATATTGGTGGCCCGTGAACTATCTTTCGTACTTATAGCCGTGACAAATATCTAAAAGCAAATTAAATTGATTATATAATTATATTAAAGAAATATCAAAATTCAAAATCAACTATTAAAATTAATTATTGAAATATAATACATATTAAAATATAAAATATATATTAAAAATAAATTAAATTATATATATATTTATTTATTTATAAATAAATATATAATAACTAATTTTAATATGTAAATAACGTTTTTAATAATCATATATAACCTCTTCTTAATAACTTTTGTCCATAGTACATCATGGCAAGCATTCAAAAATTAAAGAAATCTAAACACATGCTAGAGCATATTTAAACATAAAATAATAACACTATATTTTTCTTTCAATAACATCTTTTAATTTGATAAATCAATAATTAATTTCACTATAAATTTAAGTTCTGATTAAAAGATTTATTATTGATTAATAAATTATTATATACATAAAATAAATTTTAAATTTTTAATATTTATTTAATAAAAATGAGAAAACTAACTACTAAATTAATATTTAAAGTGGTCATTAAATTTGTAGTTAAGTCTCAATGTTATCTCTAAACTTAAAATTATTTTTGTCCTTCAACTTAATAACGGTCATTCTGATATACTTTTTGAGTGAGGACAAAATAATGAAAATTACATTGAAAGTCATGCTGGATAATGTTTTATTTTTGACATCAAAATAGAATATAAACTACATCGTTTAAGGTATTTTGAAGGATTTTAATATATTAGAGTTAAAATTCTTTAAAATACTCTCAAAAATGTAGTTTATGTTCTATTTGAACTTAAAAATAAAAATGACTATTTTTCAAACCTCCATTCAACAATGTCATTATTTTGCCATTGAAAAAATTTTAAAAATAACAATTGTTAAATTAAGAGACAAATTTAAAACAATTTTAAGTTTAAAGATGACATTAAGTTGGACTACAACTTCAGGAATCACTTTCAATATTAACTTTGGAATTAATTAAGGAGAATGAGCCACGTTGATAGATGATGATTAGGAAAATCCCAAGAATGATTATGTTATTTGCCAAACACAAGCAAAGACATATAAATATGCAATGTGAGTTCTGATTCTGAATTGAATTGTAAGAGTCCATCACCTACCACTGATAACTCCATCCCTTCCTCTCTCACCCTTCACGCGCATTTCCATCTTACTACTCTCATCACCTTTCTCTCTTTCTCCCTTTCGGATAGCTCCATCTCATCTTAGATTTGCGAATTGCAATCACACACACATTTCCCTTAATTCCCACTTGGATTTTTCACCCTTCACCTACTACTTCTATATAGCTTGCTTTTTCTCACACCTCACTAGATTCGGGCTAAAGATCTTTGCTTTTCACTTTTTCACCCAGCTAACTTGTCATGGGGTTTGTTCTGAGATCTGGGTTCCGAGTGTTCTCCTTCTGAATGACTTCTGTCTGGCCTTTCTAGATAAGGTATCATGAGTAACACTCTTACTGGTTTATGCTTTATACCCTTATAGGGTGTTGGTGGAATTCTGTTTTTAATCTTATGTTTGTGCTGACCATGTGTTTGATGAAATGTCCGGTTATGTAATTCTTTGGTTATTACTTTCTTTTAGGTATCGACAAGGCCTGACAGGAGATGGGTGGTAATCTTAATGCTGAATTATCCAAGAAAACTCCATTTCTTGGCCTCAAGGTTTGGGAAATAGTTGGAGTTGTGGTTGGATTGTCTATTATTATGATCCTCTCCTTGCTCTCACTGTGTCTTACCTCAAGGAAGAAATCTAGAAAATCCAATGATAAGAACATTCCTGTTAGTCAGATACCAACTGTCTCAAAGGAAATCAAGGAAGTGCGGGTTGAGCAAGTATCACCGAATGGGTTTGCTTCCCATGATGGAATACTTCTTACCATTCATGACAAAACCGACGACAAAGAATCAGACAAGGTCATGGTTCATTTAGGTGTGGGGAAGATGAAGAATAATGGGGGTAGTAGCAGCCAATTAGGCTCATTTCATCCCATAGAGAAAGATGGAGGTGGGTCACTTTCTGGAGAAGATGGTAGCTTCGGCACGGTTGCGGTGCACAACCACTCTTCTTCTTACCCTATAACAGCTCCTTCGCCTCTGTCTGGCCTCCCAGAGTTCTCTCACTTGGGCTGGGGTCACTGGTTTACCTTGAGGGATCTTGAACTTGCTACGAACCGTTTTTCCAAAGACAATGTCATCGGTGAAGGTGGTTATGGAGTTGTTTACCGTGGACAGTTGATCAACGGGACACCGGTGGCAGTTAAAAAGATACTCAACAACATGTGAGTTCCAATACAATGTCCATGGTAGATACTTTACTTGCTTTGTTATTGTTCCTCTCAGTTATGTTGGAGTTTAACTCCTAAGTTTCTTTTTTACAGTGGTCAAGCTGAGAAAGAATTTAGAGTGGAAGTTGAAGCCATTGGACATGTCCGGCACAAAAACTTGGTTCGCCTTTTGGGGTACTGCATTGAAGGGACTCACAGGTACCTCAATTCTCATTTACAAAACAGTTCTGTAACAACATATATGATCTCAAATTTCCATCTAGATGAACAAAAGATTATATATTAGAACCTGCTACATGATGGCGAGTTCAGTCCCGGATTCGCTGAGTATATAATATGGTATATTTTCAGGATGTTAGTCTATGAGTATGTGAATAATGGAAACTTGGAGCAATGGCTTCATGGAGGTATGCGTCACCATGGATATCTTACCTGGGAAGCGCGTATCAAGATTCTCCTTGGCACGGCCAAAGCGTGAGTCTCTGCATCTATGCATCTAGCATTCTTAGTTGCTTGTGTGTTTGGATTAAAGTTTACACACGGAAGTTTGCATGTGAACTTGATTTTGATGATAAGTAAATTAGTGTTAATGTGATTTATGTGTAACAATTTTTATATTCAAATGAATTATAGTAAAATAAATATTGTGTGGATTACACTATTTAAAATCATTTTTGGATAAAAAATTACTGAAAGAGACATAAATTTAAATAACTTTTTTATATTATCCTATCATTTTATTTTAGATATATACATAAGAATGTTAGTTTTGCATTTTTTCAATATTTGTTTTACATCATACTCTTTTTCTAGTACTCTTGATAGTCTTATTTGGGCTATAATTTTTCACTAATTACGATTCTATTATTACTTATAATTAATTTTTTAGTTAATTCATCCTTCTAATAAGAGCAATAATTCATATTATAAAAAAATTGTAATAATAAATAGTACAAATTACAATGACAAATTTTACAAAGCCAAACAAAAAAATAAAATTCATACTTATAACTCTTTATTACTTTATGATTATTTTTTTTATTTAATTTACCCTTTATAGTGGGATTAATAGTTTGTACGGTGAATTGTTCTTTGTGCCTCCCTGTAAAGAAGAGAATAAAGGATAGGGTTGGGAAAAAAAAATTTCTCAACTAATAGTCCAACGGTAAGAAGTGTAATATCACGTCTGCTCTCAGAGCAAAAGAAAATAGTAAAATAAAAAATTGAAGTTTTCCAAACACTAAACTAAACACATCTATACTTGTTTCAGGCTTGCATATTTGCATGAAGCAATTGAGCCAAAGGTGGTACACCGAGATATAAAGTCAAGTAATATATTAATTGATGATGATTTCAATGCCAAGGTTTCTGATTTTGGCCTGGCAAAGTTATTGGGTGCTGGAAAGAGTCATGTCACAACACGAGTTATGGGAACCTTTGGGTTAGTACTTTTGCTGTCCTATTTAATGGAAACTTTCAAGTGTTCATTATTGATAAACCTTTTAAGAGGAAAAATATGTTCTTATATTTGCTTTTGCTCTAAATATTTCACAGGTATGTGGCTCCTGAATATGCAAATACTGGCCTTCTTAATGAAAAGAGTGATGTTTATAGCTTTGGTGTTTTGCTACTGGAAGCAATTACCGGAAGAGATCCAGTAGACTATGGACGCCCAACACATGAAGTGAGTAACTTTCTATTTTGGGCACTAAACACAGCTTGATATGTGTGTTTGTTTTCACCAATGTACTAAATAATCCTGAACGGTTTAGCTGTAAGTTTGATCCATGGAGAATGACGATAATTTGGAACATAAACAATTGTGTTGTATATATGCTGTTAATTCTGATATATAACACTTATGCCCTCTGTCTGCCAACTTGACGGGTAAAACTTGACGGATATGAAAAACATAGCTTGTAGCGTTCTGTTTTTGGTTGTCTGATCCATGCTGACCCGCCGAATGACTGATGTATGGTCTCTAATTATTTTCTATTGTGAAAACAAAAGCCAATCATTGGGACATTAGGATTGAAGATTAGTTGATTGCTTGTTAGAACAGAAATAGGAGTGGGTGAATCTTTACTTCTTAGTGGATCCCTGCAGAAAGAGTAAACACCAATAGCACGAACATTCTGAAAAGGCGATACTAATTATATTGTTTGCATGTTCTTCATAATTGTTGCTGGTGTTCTACTACTACTGCTATTATTATTTAGAACTCTGCTATAAAAATAACAGCAAGATTTGTTACCCTTCCCCTTAAACCTTATCACAAGCTTGAAAATTTACACTCCCAACATGATACACTGTTGGTGTCCCTATGAATTTGGATAAAATTTGAGAGTTCATGATCCATCCAGTTTAACTAATTTCTTGATTATTAACAAGAATATTTCATGTGCTTCTGTATACTTATTTCTATATTTACCCATGGTTGAGAATTTTGACTGACTAATCCCATGAAACTGCAACGGTTTTCAGGTGAATCTGGTTGATTGGCTGAAGATGATGGTTGGAAACAGGAGATCAGAAGAAGTGATGGATCCAAACATTGAGACAAAACCATCAATCAGAGCTTTAAAACGGGCACTCTTAACTGCTTTAAGATGCTTGGATCCAGATTCTGAGAAAAGGCCCAAGATGAGCCAAGTTGTGCGTATGCTGGAGTCAGAAGAATACCCTTTAGCAAGAGAGGTTCGTTTTCCCACTCCCAGTTGTCATGAGTCATTATTAAATTCCCTAGTCTTTTGTTTTTTTATTTTTAAATCTTTTTCCTCAGTAGTTTGTCGTCAACTTACTGGTTCCCTCTATTTCCATGAATTTTCTCATTCCTGCTTATTTTCCCCTTATTAAGTTAAAACTAGTCAAAAGCTTGCTAGTTTTTTGTGCCTACTGCCAAGCCAGCCTAGAGTGTGGCCTGTTAAGGAGTCATGAAACTGGTCAAGTATTATTCATTGTAACATGTGCTAGGAAAGTGTATTGGATCAATAAAGTAGTTAAAGGTTGTACTTTTGATGGTTTTATTAAGAGATGCTATTGGTGACACATTGTTTGATGCCATGCGTCGTTTGGATAATGTCCAGGACCGGAGGAACAGAAGAAACCGAGGGGAAAGTGGTGATATTGATTCCCAAAAGGATTATTCTGACACAGACAAGAGTGAGATTCAAGGTTCTAGATAAAAGGGAGCAGAGAAAGTGTAACAGCAGACATGACTGAAAAAACACAAGGTTCTTTCAGAGGATGTGTGGTTGGTTATTGGGATGGGATGCGTAAAGTGGTAGGTTCTTTTTTTTTTTCGCTTGGAGAGTTTTAACCCTTTAGATCCTTGGATTTGCTTCCTATGATGGGCAATGCAGAGGGGTCGGTATATATTTATTTTGATTATTTTCCCTTATTTTTTAAATTTAATTTATCTTTTTTGTTGGTCTCCTTTTGTTTGTAGAATAGATAGATGTTTGTGTATGAAGGGAAAGTGGGTTGTAATGGAAAAGAAGATTATGAACCCAAGATATTGGGGGTGTGTACATAAATGGTTATCTTTCCAATATTTCTTCCATGCTGTTGAGAAAAGATCAATTTATCCTAAGCCAAATAAAGATAAAAAGAAAGATCAGTTTATGATTTTGGGCAAGTCCCTTGGTAGAGAATTTTTTAGGTCAAATCATTGGAGACCCTTCTTCAGTTGCCCAAGTCTATCGGCAGTAAGTCTGAACAAGTAACTTAGACACAAAACACATTAATATTTCACACTCAAAACATAAAATATTTAACAGCTCTTAGTTTCTACTTACTAGAAATTACTCAGCTCAATTCTCATATATGTAGAAAAGAAGTAAGAACCAGTGGATATACTTTGACTATCGCAAAGGGAAAACAAACCAAGCAGCTAATGATATCACTGTATTGGTAACACAAGCTTATTTATTCTTGGGGCTTCTCCCAGTGGAGAGGCTTCACAATCTCCCATGTGAAATCAGGGTCATCTCTTCCAAAATGTCCATAAGCAGCAGTCTTCAAGAACCTGCCATTCCCACCCCTCTTGAGGTCCAAATCATTGGAAATCATTCCAGGCCTAAAGTCAAAGTTCTCCTTCACAATCTTCAGAATCTCCCTGTCTGGAACCTTCCCTGTCCCATAAGTGTCAATAAACACAGATAATGGGTCAGGAACACCAATTGCATATGAAATTTGCACAATGCACCTTCTTGCAATTCCACTGGCCACAATACTCTTTGCAGCCTGTCTAGCAATATAGGCTCCACTCCTATCCACCTTGGTGGGGTCCTTCCCAGAGAAGGCACCGCCACCATGTGCTCCCCAACCACCATATGTGTCGACAATGATTTTGCGCCCAGTGAGGCCGGCATCACCATGCGGGCCGCCAATCACGAACCGGCCAGACGGGTTGAGATGGAAAATGGTCTTCTCATCCAAGTACTTCTCAGGTATCACATGCTTAATTACATGCTCTTTGAGGTCAGCAGCAATTTCATCATTGGTAACAGTTTCATCATGCTGCGTGGAAATCAGAACAGTGTGGACACGGACCGGGACCATTGCGCCATTGTCATTGTAGTATTCCACAGTAACTTGTGTTTTCCCATCAGGTCTCAACCAAGTGCAGGTCCCATTCTTGCGCACCTCGGTGAGGCGAGCACCGAGCTGGGTAGCGAGTACATGACTGAGAGGCATAAATTCTGGTGTCTCGTCCGTGGCATAGCCAAACATGTGACCCTGATCACCTGCACCAATCTCCTCCGGCCGCTTTGTGAGGTTGCCATGGACACCCTGTGCAATATCAGGGCTTTGCTGCTCCAGGTAAACCAATACATTGCAATTGTCTGCATCAAGGCCAACATCATCGGACACAAAGCCTATACCGCGGCACGTGTCGCGAACAATCTTCTCATAGTCCACATTGGCTTTGGTGGTAATCTCTCCAAAGACCATGACCAAGTTGGTCTTTGTGCAGGTCTCACAGGCAACCTTGCTTTCTGGATCTTGCTCTAGGCAGGCATCAAGGACTGCATCAGAAATCTGGTCACAAAGCTTATCAGGGTGACCCTCATTCACTGACTCAGAAGTGAAGAGGAAGGTATCCATGATCCAAAAGCCCCAAGCTACAAGAAAGAAAAAGAACACAATTAAACATATAGCATATGCTTCATGCTAAACATTTTTGTTGAGTCTCGGAATAAAAAGATTAAAAAGCGTTAAAGCAGGGGTGTCATGTTCAAAATCTGAATAAAGGGCACAGAACACAACATGATACAAGCTTGTTTAGGATATAACTGGGTAAACATGCCGAGGGAACAAGCTCTATATGCTATATTCCATTCCGGAATAAATATAAAAATAAAGTCGTCACTGTAGCAGAAGAATATAGTCATATAGAGATGTTGGTTCAAAGAATAACAGCATGAAGATAAGTTCTTCACATCCGAGAAATAAAAAAGTTTTTCTAATCATTTTTTTATTAAAAGGAAAAAAAAAAAAAAGAAAGACAAAAACGGTATACAAATTATAATATATTGGTACAACTGGAACACCGACTAAATCACTTGATCAAATCCAAAATAAGCATACAACCAGAGAAAAAATCACGAGATATCTGAAAATTTTTTACAGTTTATTTAATTTCTTTACGGGACATAAAATCAAACAAAAAATGGTTGATGGAGAAAATCGGCTGCAATAAGAGTCGTAGCAAATAACTAAGATGTACAAACAACTCAAGCAAGAGCAAGATTCACTTCAATCAGTGAATCAGCACAACTTTTATCAAATAAATGGGAAAAAAAAGGGGAAGTAAAAAATCATAACTAAAGAGTTTAAAGTGTAAGCTAGATGGTTGCATGAGTTGTGAGAAACATGAAAGAAGTTGAAACACACCAACCTTAACTAGATAGAACCTTTAAACGTGTTGACCAGAGAGTATGGAGACCACACCACCTTCTGAGCCTAACTGAGTTCTAAGAAGAGGATTCAGGTTTGGCAGTAGACCCTTCTTCCCACACCTTCTATAGTTCACAATGGCACATGTCGTAGCTTAGTTATGACACGTATTCTGGAAAAGGTGGAACGATGTGAAAAGGGTTAAAAAAGATTAAAAATGCAGTGAGCGTGGATCGAACACGCGACCTTCAGATCTTCAGTCTGACGCTCTCCCAACTGAGCTATCCCCGCAATTGATATTTTATAATTGATGTTATAAATTATAAAACTTTAAAATTTTAAACAATAATATTCTAAAAAGTTAGTGGTGTATGGTTTAGTTTGCACTGACTTTTTAAATATTTATTTAAAAATTAATTTTGTATTTAAATAAAAAATATATGTAATGTTTTTTTTAATAGACAATTTATCTTTTAAAATTTCTTTTCTTTTTTTAAAAAATAATATATTACTTGCAAAATTTTGTATTTTGCCTTTTTGGACATTTTGTATTTTACTTAAAAAAAAAAAACATCACTTTAAAATACTTTACTAAACCAAACCTTACCCATTTTCACTAAAAATAATAAAATATAGTGATTGATTACTTTTCTTCCTTACATCATAGCTATCGCATTTAAGCTAAAATGCACACAGCTAACTAAGGAAAAAATTATTTTCCAATTCGTTTATTAAAGAAGTTTTTCACTGTTAAAATAACATTTTATGAGATAAATTTAATAAAGGTAAAACAAGAGTTAATAGTCAAAATCATCCTTAAAAAATATTTCGATTTCTATTTTCGTCTCCAAAAGATAAAATTAATTAAAAGCGTATTCGAAAGTTATCGATGTTGATCAAGTTCGTCCTTCCGTCATCTCAGTTGCTGAGGTGTGTAACGTTTGCTGAGTTAGAACGTTAAGTTCCAGCGTGGCATAGACCAAAACGACGTAGTGTCAATCCTCCACCCTCAAAACTATGGAACGACGTCAATTATGGTCTAGAATGAGATTTTCAAACATTTCTCCCATCACCTGCTCTCATAACAACCCTCTTCTACTTTCGCTCCAAAAACCCCTTGTCTCCTCTCTACTATGTGACTCTCTGCCGTGAGACACTTGCCTATGATCAGAACCTCCTTGTGTATTTGATGAGCTGTATGCGTATCGACATTTGTGGAAGAGTTGGCGCTACTACAGTGGAAAGTTGGAGGAGCTCGCGGAGAACTTACGCTGTTGGAGGAAGAAACAGTAACTGCCACAGGGTAAGATTTAATTTTTTTGACCGTTTTTGTTGATTTTGCAGTGTTGGTATGTGTTGGTTTATGTTGACACAGTTCTAAGAACCATTTTGTTAGACTAGGGTTTGGAGTTGACGTTGCTAGACAAGCTATGATATTAGGAAGAACATGTTTTGTATGCGGTTGCTGTTACGGATTTCGTGGTTATTATGCCGTGAGTTATTTTGGTGTTGGTCTTAGTCGAGGGTTTGTGATGATTATGAGTATGTTATTTGCTGTGTGTTTACATGCAGTTGTTAGTCTGAAGTTGTTTCATATTTTGATGTTGATTAAATTTTTTTTTATTTTTGCTTTTGTAGATGGAGGGTCCTCCTATAATATTTGTATTTCACCATCGTGAAAAATTTTAGAAGGACGAGGGTGAAAATCTGTACTATGAGTCCGATCACATAGAGGTGTTAATGGGAGTTGACAGTGACACACCTGATGTATTTTTTGTGAAGGGTTACTTTAAGGAACTGGGATATGTTGAGGCTAGGGAATGTTAGTGGAAATCTCCAGGAGTTTCCCTTGAATCTGAGCTGAGGAGGCTGGCCACAGATCATGATTTGATTGCAATGGTCAAGGATTGCAGGAGGAACTTCAATTTGATCAACCTATATTTCGAGCATGGTGTTTCAGAGTCATTTCTAGTTGATGGAAGGAAGAAGATGTGGAAAAGAAATAAGCTATTCCAAACCAAGAAACATCACTCTCAACCCACCAAGCTACCATCCCATCCAAAAGCATGATCTCAATCCTCGAAGGCCTCAGCTGATGGTACCAGATTATCCTCTCAACTCTTAAAGTTGCCTTCTCATTCATAAGTCACATCATCATTACATATCAAATAGTTCAATCTCAAAGCTCTAACAACACCTCTAAAGCACAACAACATAACACTCCATCTGTAGCTTTATTTGGAGATTGATGTGAACAAAAGTGATGCACAAATGACAGTAGCCACAATAATTACAGCTGAGATGTACATTATTAGCATCTTCATTGCTTTAACTTCACCCTCCAAGCTACCCAATCTCCATGACATATTCAATCTTCATTCATCATAGTCACCACCAACCTCTGCATCAGTTTCTGTCTCTGCTGCATACCCATCATCATCAACCCACCTAAAGAAGTTGCAGTGGCTTCCCTTCTGAATATTTAAAAAAAAATCAATTTCAACTGTCCGACAAAAATAGACATAGGAAAATGGAAAACAAAATTAATTTATCCTAACTCACCAGGTGTCTTGCACAAGTGTGGAACAACCTATCTGGATTCTCTCTTGTACCAGATTTCTTGATCGTTGTCTTCAACCCGCAAAAGCATGTCTGGTCCTTGATATTCCTCCTCCGTCGCATAGAAGAGTTGGAACCATGGCTACCAATAGACTGAGACGGCAAGTCACCGCTGCGACTTTCACTCATCATAACAGCGACTGAACAAACATACATGGTCATCTACTACGAGAATCACGCACATTTATGCTTCCGATTGGGGTTAGATTAGGGTTGTAACATTAGGACTAATTTGAGCTAAATAAACAAACATATCTGCTCAGCATTAACGTTAGCCATGCTGGAGTGTGCCACGCTGGAACTTAACATTCCAACTCAGAAAACGTTACACACCTCAGCAACTGAGATGACGGAAGGACAAACTCGATCAACGTCAGTAATTTTCGGAGACGCTTTTGATTAATTTTATCTTTCGGGGACGAAAATAGAGATCGAGGTATCTTTTAGGGATAATTTTGACTATTAACTCGGTAAAACAAATTTAGATGCCTAGCTCACCTGTTTTTCCATTTCTAATTTGTTAATGTGAACATAAGGTCAATTGAAATCATAAATGCTTATTCTTTTTAGAATAATACTACGCATTCAAATTTTTTTGTTAACCAAGTTTATCGTTTACAAAAATCAGTTATAACTAATATTATTCTAAATGTTATTATTTAACTTGATTGTACTTCGTTCATAAGAAGACTTGGATGTGTAGCATTACTAATGGTAATTTTAAATTTGTGTCCTAAAATGAAGGTAAAGTAAGGTTTGAAATTCCTGAAGATTTGATAAATAAATAAAATTTAAATTTATTAGTAAATTGGTCCCGTAGCTCAGTTGGTTAGAGCGTTGGTCTTATGAGCCGAAGGTCGCGGGTTCGAGCCCCGCCGGGACCATTATTTTTAATTAGTGGTATGGTTGGTCATAAGGAGAAAGTAAAATCAACTAAGCATATCTGTGCACGACTCTCCATCATATCAACACAAAATTTTACAATTTTCTTTTCACAGATTACTTTTAAGGAGAGTACAATTTCAGGCTTGCACCATCTATTGATTATCTTCTCTTTTCTTCAATCTTATTTATTCTTCGAAACAAACTTAAATTCATCAAAATACCACCAAATTTGTTTCAATAATGAAACACATTGATATTGGCTTTTGGTGACAAAACGTATCTGCTTTATGCTTCAGACATTATGCAATCAATAGCCTGTTTACATATGCCAGTCATTGTAGCCTCTGGTCCATAAACCTGAAACCAAAACACTACTACAATCACACACACACAACAAAGGACAGGAAGAAGCTTTGTACTTTGTTGGCAATCCATTCTATCCTATAATATACGTTTTCATAAGCTTGTTTGGAATGCTAAGAATTAGAATTCACTCAAGAGTTGAATTATTTTTCTAGCTTTGGAACAACTAAAAATGAATTATTTGAATTCTTTTGAGAATTCCAATTCTCATTTTTTCTTCATTTGTAAATCAGACCAAAATGGGTATGATTTCCAAATCAACTCTCATACTCTTCAAACTTGAATTCTATTCTATAAATATATTATAGTCATTTCAAATCATGGAATTGAGTTTCAAATAGAAATGGATTCTTTTTTTAAAAAAAATAGAACTCTTTTCTCATCTTAAATGGTTTCCAAACAAGCTTTTTAGTTCAAAACTTATAAGAAAATGAGGGACTGTCTGTGCTAGACTGTATCCTGTAATTTACGTTTTCATCAAATCATAATGCAAGATTTATGGAAAGATTGTTGCGTTCCTACCTGAATCGGTAGTCCCAGTTCCTCCCCCAGTGCACGCATCTTCGCTAAACCAGCCTGATAATTTGGACCTCCTCTTCTGACATAAATGTGCATTCTTGCAGCTTTAAGCTTTGTTTCCTGAAGAGTCATGGCAACACCAATTTATAACTCTAAAATAACAGCTTGAAGCGGAGTAAGGATACACATACCAACAACATACCTTCTCTTTTAGGGCTCGAATAATCCCACTAAACGTGGCGGCAACATCAGTGAAGTTTGCAATGCCACCTCCAATAAGAAGGGCTCTCTTACGGCCATCGGGCTCAGCAGTGGCACACTGCAACAGTAAAAAGAACCCAACACAGTCAAGAACACAACTTTTAGAGGTTAAGTCATTGTCGATCCCAACATATAAATTCACCAAACTTAAGCCACAGTCAAAAGAAATCTATTGAATTATGATATTTACATCAATTACAACTCTTGCATACTGTAACACCTCCTCCTCATTTGGAGCTCCACTATACTCAGCATAGTTTCCAAGCTCTGATGCGTAACCTAAATCTCCAACCTAGTAAATAAAGAGTATATTAGTCCCCAAAATAACTACTAAGAGTAAACCTGTTAAAATAACTGTTTTAGGTTGCCTTTGTTCAAATTTTGCAGCCAAATTGAGATAAATCCACAAAAATTGCAAATTACAGTATCGGCATATATAACACTTGCACCGCCTCCAGCTACCATTGTCCAAATGCGTCCTTTTGGGTTCAATATAGTAAACTTCAAAGATGCACTTGTCTGCCAAAAAGAATTGAAACAGAGAAGTAACTTCTGAAAAAAGGCTACGATAAAAATAAGGGAAGTGTAAGGTGTAAGACATCAAGGTTCTAGATCTAAATGAAATGCTGCAACTA
This sequence comes from Arachis ipaensis, assembly GCF_059453495.1. Lineage (NCBI taxonomy): Eukaryota > Viridiplantae > Streptophyta > Magnoliopsida > Fabales > Fabaceae > Arachis > Arachis ipaensis. Next base: position 12,363,617 of record NC_142441.1, read on the forward strand.
ACATGTACACTAAACTGACAAGAGAGGTCGATAAGTAATTTAAGTATTTATGGTCAAATGTCTTGTTGATCAAACAATTGGTTGAGCTTTTTGAGTCAAAAAGAAAAAAAAAAAAAAACACCTGAACATGTTAAAAACTTCAGATTCTGAAACAAGCATGAAAGGCTAGTTTTCAGCAAATTATAAACTCTAGCAACCATATTTGGGAATAGTGATCTGCAGAGACAGTCAAGTCGTCAAGTCATCTCCTTTAACATCCAGATGAGGTTTGTGAAAGGATTCCTAGGTGCTGCGAGAGTTTCTTGTTGTGGTGCAGAGGCTTACAAAATTAGAAACCTTCATTCCCTCTTACATATGATTTGCCTATGTTGATATTATATTAACTATGCAGATAAATCGAAGTACCTTCTCATCCAAGGAATGAATGAAGCTTTCTGTGGGGCTCAGAACTCTTCCAAAAGGCAATGGAAACTCTATATTACCCCACCTGAATGAACAAGAATATATATTGGAAACAGCCAGTTGTTTTAATGAATTGCCTTATTTGCTTTGAATTCAAAATTAAAATATTTCAAACATCAATATCAAATTCAAAGGACTATACTTGTTGAAGTTCTTGAATGCAGCAGTGTCATCCAATTCCCCTCTCATATCCAGTGGATATGGCTTGTCATTCACCAGTGTAAATGGATTCATCTCTAGGAAACTGAAGTCCAAGTCTAAGAAAAGGAGAATTGGGAGGGAAAAACGTTAGAGCTAGACCTGAAAATTATATTTAAATAAACAACCATGATATGCATTATTGATGAGTAAAGTAACATGCAAATTGACTAGTTTTTCTAGCTTGTAAATTGCATACCTTGAAAGACAGCAAACACACCGATTATGAATTTGCCAATTGTGCCCCGAATCTGAGAATTAGAAGCAGAATAAGCATTTGCAAACATGCGTTGCATAATACAAATATAATTTTTATTTCTATGAATAGTTAACATGCTACAAAATTCCCATAAGTGCTAATTGAAACACTGACCTCCAAAGGAAGTGTAGCAATCAGCGGCGCACAGGCCTCCGGAGTCATAGGTTTCTCTGTTGGAAGGAATATAGTCTTAACCTATATACATACAATAAGTATCAGAAATATATGAGGATAATGAAAGAGCAATTCAGAATTCAAGTGTAGAAGAGGGTACTGAGCAGTACCTTATCCCAGTTCTCCTCAATTTCGATGCCGCCAGAATCAGAGAAGCTGATGGCAGAGCCGAGGCGTTCGGAAACAATGGAGAGATAGAATTCTTGATCGTGTGGAACAAAGGGTTCAACAATGAAAGTGGTGATAGGTGCCTTGCAACCAGCGATGTCAACCTCAACGCCGAGGCGTGCTTTGACAAAATCGGCGACTTGAGCAATGTCCAAATTGAGAGCGACGAGGCCACTCTTACCGCGCTTGCCGAAGAGCATGTCAGGCTTGACCACCAATTTTGTAGAGGAAAGCCATGGGTGTTGGTTAGTCAACTCAGTGAAGTCCGTGGACTCAGTCACCTATATGGATGCGATGAGAGTGAGTGATTGAGTGAGAAAGAGATGAAAGGAAAGGAAAGAAAAGGAAATTGAGGTTACCTGAGCAGATTGAATTTCGAGGTTAATGGAAGCGAGTCGGCTTAGGTGATCCTTGAGGAGCCTCTTGGATTGGTACTCTCTGATCTTCTTCCTAGCCATGTAGCAGTGACGATGATGATTATGATGATGAAGAAGTTGATACAATCAATTTATTCTGAAATCTGAATAGATGGTCGTTGGAAGCAATATGGAGGGGGTTGGTGAACGTTGAACGCCGATGACTGCTGTCTTGTCTTGGTAGGAATCTGCTGTGACCAATTTTAGTTTGTAATTTCTATTTCTATTTCTGTAGTTCCCAGTAAAATAAAGGGCGGGTAAGACTAGTGCACCTTAGAAGAGCGAAAAATTTATGCACGTTTAACTAATTTAATAATTTCATGATAAAACAAAAACTAATATTTGTTTATTTATTTTTTGGTCAGCGTGATTTTACTAATATTATTTGTTTTTGTTGTTGGGTCTTTGTTGTTGGGTCTTTGTTGTAAGGCCCAAGATAAAAGGGCTAACGAAAAATAGAAGGACCCGGGTCTGGTTGTCACTGACAGAAAAAAATAAATAATAAAAAATAAAAAATAAAAAAGGGCGAGGAGAAGGATGGAAGGGGTGTGAGATGGTGGTGTGATGGTCGCACTCGCATCACGCTCAGAAAAGGGAAGAGTTAGAAAAGAAGGGCAGTGCTCGAGAATTGAATATTACTATTATTGAATTCCAAACACGCCTCTGCCTCTGTCTCTGCCTCTCCGATCCGAATCGTGAACTCGGTGAGTATGTGTATCCCTTCTTTCTTTTCTCTTGCGATCTCGATTGGTTTCCCGATCTCTCTCTCTCGAACACACACACTTTACAATAAATACAGGGAAACAAACTCTGACTACTGATCAATCACTCTTCTCAAATCCAATTTACCAGCACCAATTATCGATTTAATTTTGTCCTACAGCTTCTGCTGCTTTTGGCTATTATTTGAAGTTAGTTTTGAGCTCTCAATTGGAATGCATTCGGTTGCTTCTCTTTATCTGCTATTACACATGTCGAATTGCATTCTTTCTGTGGCAGGGTTGGTGATGGAACAAAGCTTTTGATCGAGTTTAAAGCCAAAGGGATTGTATTGTATTGGATTGGATTGGGTTGGGTTGGATTAGATTAGATTATATTAGATTGGTTTTGATTGAATTGGATTGGATTGTGCTGTTTATCTATGGGGACTGAAAATCCCGGTCGTCCGGGCTTCCCTGCAAGACCTGCTTCTTTGCCTTTTGCCGCCGCGCCGCAGACTGCCACACCGTTTTCATCAACCGGGCCTGTGGCTGGATCAGAGCCTCCTTCTTTCAGACCTACTGCTATGCCTCCTCCTCCTCAGGCATCCTCGCTGTTTTCATCTTCAGGACCTCCAGTTAGACCAGGCGTGCCTGGTTTTAGACCTGCACCGCCAGGCACGTTCAATGACCCATCAGTGCCTCCTCCTCAGCCTCCATCGGCCAATGCCCCGCCTGCTGCTGGGACTTTCCAGCGCTTTCCACCCCCACCGTTCTCCTCATCAGGTGCAGTGCCTCCGCAGCAGCGTGCTCCATTTGTGGGGCCACCGCCCATCCAGCAATCTGGAAGTCAACCACCATCTTTTCCATCACCTCCACAGCCTCAGACCCCTTTTGTTCAAATGGGGTCACCCCCACAGAGTATCAGTCCTGCACCTATGGGCTCAAATGTGCCTCCCCCTACACCTACATATCAGCCGCCTTTTCCTGGATATGCCCGCATGCAGCAACCTCCTCCTGCACATTCCTCTTTCCCCCCGAATCAAGGAAATTATGGACCTCCCCCACCACCAGTGTCTTCTCCCTTTTTGCCTCAGCCAGGAGGTTATGCTCCATCGCCTGCAGTGGCTGCTCCTCTAGGCATGCAGCCGCCAGGATCTGGTCCCCCTATTGGTGGCATTCAGGGCTTGGCAGAAGACTTCAATTCCCTTACAGTGCAAACTCGTCCTGGAACAATGGATCCATTGTTTGATTCCAATGAACTTCCCAGGCCGTTGGATGGCGATGTGGAGCCGAAGAATTTGGATGCCATGTATCCTATGAACTGCCATCCCAGATATCTAAGACTCACAACAAGTGCAGTTCCTAGCTCCCAATCCTTAGCTTCAAGGTGGCATCTGCCTCTTGGAGCAGTTGTATGTCCACTCGCAGAACCTCCGGAAGGGGTTAGTGCCTTTTTACTTGTTTGATGAGCTGCAACACACTGGTAATGTTGTTATTTTCCTTAGTTCATCACTGTTCATTGTTTTCAGGAGGAGTTGTCTGTAGTTAGTTTTGCTCCTGCTAGTGTTGTACGCTGTAGAAGATGTCGCACATATGTTAATCCATATATGACATTTACAGAAGCTGGAAGAAAATTCCGCTGCAATGTCTGCACGTTGCTTAATGATGGTACTTTTTACTTCCATTGTCTCTTCATTTCCTTTGAAAATTAGAAGGTTTATATAAGAAAGAATGGACGGAGTAAGTTTCTGCTAAGCAGATATGAGATGTTATTTGAAAGTGATCAAAATTTCAGACAAACACATTTTGGTGATGAGAAATGATCTTTTTAGTCACTCTGAAAATCCGTTAATGTTTGAATTCTATTTGATGTTTGGCATATACTTATCATGTTTTTCCTTTATAAGTTGCACGTAGTGTGGTGTCAGTGCTATGGTTGCAAACTTTGGTTTCAAAGTTCTTGGACACAATATGTTCTGTTGAATAAGTTATTACTATTATTATCATGATACCTTGAGCACAGCTGAGATATAATGTGAAACTAGACTGGTGTCTGCATGCCTGATGAAGAATTTCTGTGATGGTAGTTACTTGTTTACAACAAATACATCTTGTATATTGCAACTGGCTGAATACTATCTGTCTTATGATGTTAATACATTGAGTCTCATGTACAGTTCCTAGTGAATATTACGCACAATTAGATGCCACTGGCAAAAGAGTTGATTTGGATCAACGACCTGAGCTTACAAAGGGTACTGTAGAATTTGTTGCTCCTGCTGAGTATATGGTGCGGCCTCCTATGCCCCCAGTTTATTTCTTCCTCATCGATGTTTCGATATCTGCTGTTAGAAGTGGCATGATTCAGGTGAGCAGTTTATTTCTGGTGCAATCTATAGCTTGCACTGCATAACTTCTGTTCCTGAATTGTTCTGTGGCTTTCAGTTATGTATTTATTTGATATTTATGACTTACTTTATTTGTATTTTGGTGATCGTTGGGTGTGTCCTGCAACTATAGATCAGTTTTCTCTAGATTAATTTCGTGTAGAAATACTTCTAGAGGAATGGGATTTATTTTGGGAAGTGGGAATGCTATCCAAACGTAAGTCTGACAGATCAAGTTTTGTGTGGATGTTAGATTGGCTATATGCAATGGTAGAATGTTAGAAGTAAAATTTTCCAAGCAGTAAATTTTTTATAATCAAATTTGTAAAGGGAAACTTTGGGTTAAAGAAGTCACAAAGTTAAACAAGTTATTTTTCTTATCTAAACAGCCATTGTTCCATAATCACTTGAAACATTAAAAAGGAAAAAGGAAAAAAAAAAGATTTCAGCTTCATGCTGCATTTTGGATGTGTTTACCAAATGTACTTGAGATCTCGTTGTTCAATTTTATTGTTCTTAATGCAGATTGTTGCTGAAACAATCAAGTCATGCTTAGATGAGCTGCCTGGCTTTCCACGAACACAGATAGGGTTTGCAACTTTTGACAGCACTATACATTTTTATAATATGAAGGTTTGCAATATCATTAATGTTTTGAATAATGACATATCTTCACGTTCACCATAGCTGCCAAAATTTATATTAGTAATTCTATATTATGTGTTTGCAGTCATCCCTGACTCAGCCACAGATGTTAGTAGTCTCAGATCTGGACGATGTATTTGTTCCACTGCCAGATGATCTTCTAGTTAACTTGTCTGAATCAAGAAGTGTGGTTGAAACCTTCCTAGATAGTTTACCATCCATGTTCCAGGACAATGCTAATGTGGAATCAGCTTTTGGTCCTGCTCTCAAGGCTGTATTTATGGTTATGGTATGTTATTTCCTTCTCAACATTCATCGGTGAATCTTGAATATTTGTTTTCCTTATAAGTAGCAACCATACTCTATATTCTATTTAGTATTTATCCTGTTGATGTGGAAAATATTACACTTAATTTGCGAGATTAATTCTCATGGTCGATTCCCTAGAATTGGAATATAGTTTCTTGCTTGGTTTCAACTTTCAAGTTCCAATTTGGGCAACTAACCTACTAGAAACTCACTTAACAAAACAGATGCAACATATAAATTTGAGAAGCAAGTTACATGCAGAATTTTTTTTTTTTTTGTTTTTTGTTTTTTTTGTTTGGGGGAGGGTGGGGGATGGTGAGGTTACTTTGCTTACGTAACCTTAGGATGGCAAAGGTGGAAATGGCATATAATGCGCTGGTTCAACTAAGTAATTTGTTTGGGAGTAATTCAGAAGAGAGAATGGAAAGGCAAGGGAGGGAGGTGTTCCTCTAAAGTATGCGGTTAGATATTGACTGATACGCAATTCCTTTCTCTTCTCTTATTAAACTTTTTGAACAAGCCCTATTATTAGCATGTTCTATTTCATTCTCCTCCTGATCCTTTCATTCTTAATTTGTCGTTCCCTTCCATTCTCTACAAAACTCTATGGCCCAAGGGAATGCCATCAGCTTGGAATGTTGACTTTCAGTACACTTGTTCCCATATATTCAATAATTATATTTTATATGCTTTATTTTTTGATGGTCTTTTTATTCCTCTTCTGCAGAGTCAACTTGGAGGGAAATTGCTTATTTTTCAAAACACACTTCCATCTCTTGGTGTTGGCCGTTTGAAATTACGTGGAGATGATTCTCGTGTTTATGGGACAGACAAAGAACATGTGTTGAGATTGCCTGAAGATCCATTTTATAAGCAAATGGCTGCTGAGTTTTCTAAATTCCAAATATCAACAAACGTGTATGCATTCAGTGATAAGTACACTGACATAGCCTCCTTGGGTAAATTTTTACTATCTCTTCTAAGTTCATTAACATACTATAGTCTTGAAGAAATCTAAACCTGATGCTTTGGATTAGAAGACTTTAAAGCTTAAACTGATATGTATGATGGTTCTTTGTTAGCCTAGCATTCTTTTATGATGTTTTGCCCACCCACTGACCCCCCCCCACCCTCTCTCTCTCTCTCAAAACCAAAAAAAAAAAGGAGCTTTGGCCTCATGCTCTTGAAAATATTTTTTGGGGTATTTTTTTTAACTTTCCAAATTAAGTATTTGAGTATATCATGTTGAGCAGACTTGATCTGCACTCTACACGTGTGTGAAATTAGTTCATCCCTCCATTTTGACCACTGAATATATGTGAAATGCTTAGTCAGAGTTACCAAAATATCCAATATCCATTGATGGGTGGTTATTATCTGTAAATAATATAAGCACCTTTTGTTTCCCCATAATTGTTAGATTTGATTCTCTTAGCATGACTGATCTTCTAAGCACTTATTTGCATCCTAATGATCTTATATATGACATTGTGTATGATATATTTATACTTTACCCTCTATCTAGGAACTTTGGCGAAGTATACTGCTGGTCAAGTGTATTACTATCCTGCTTTCCAATCAGCAATTCATGGGGAGAAATTGAGACATGAGTTAAGAAGAGACCTTACTAGAGAAACCGCATGGGAAGCTGTAATGCGTATTAGATGTGCAAAAGGTATGTGCATTGATTATGTTTTGAAAATCTTAGCTTTTCATGTAACCGACTGAGGGATAAGGCTTTGGTTTTGTTGTTGCTGTGTGACACAAAATGAATACACACTACCTGATAATTATCTCTGTTTGTAGGTGTTCGCTTCACAACTTATCATGGAAACTTTATGCTAAGGTCCACTGATTTGTTAGCACTCCCAGCTGTAGACTGTGATAAAGCCTTCGCCATGCAGTTATCTCTTGAGGAGACATTATTGACAACTCAGACAATGTATTTCCAAGTTGCATTGCTGTATCCTTCAACCATTCTTGAAGATATTTTGTTATTAATTATAGTTTTTAGCCATTCGAGTATTTTTCAGTTATTTCCCCATACGATGATTATCTCTATTTGAGATGTTGTCTTTAAGAAGTTAGATATATTTCTTAAGTGTTTATGCATTCTTTTCTTTGCACATGAAACAATATATACTTTTTGAAAGACATTCAAATTATGTTATCATGCTTTCTTTTTCTATTATTTGCTCCCCACTATTTAGATGTCTCCTTGCCTGATATTGAGTTAACTTTGATAAATTAGTGATGATTAGAATATAAAATTTTTAAAAGACAGGTTGCATCCTTAACAACAACATAGATATACAGCATCTTGTGGAGAAAGGCGTATCAGAGTACACACAATGGCAGTTCCAGTTGTTACAGACTTGGGAGAGATGTATCGTTTGGCTGATACCGGTGCTATTGTATCCCTGTTTAGTAGGCTTGGTATGGTAAATACATATTTACTAGTGAGATCATATGCAATCATGTATCACAATTTCTTCCATCTTTCTAAACACTTCCTTTTTATTTGCAGCTATCGAGAAAACATTATCCCAAAAACTAGAAGATGCACGAACTGCTGTGCAACTAAAAATTGTGAAAGCCCTGAAGGAATATCGAAACCTTTATGCCGTGCAACATCGCTTGGCCAACAGAATGATATATCCTGAGTCTTTAAAGTTCTTAATGTTGTATGGATTAGCTCTCTGTAGATCAATGGCTCTTCGCGGAGGGTTTGGTGATGCTCCCCTGGATGAAAGATGTGCTGCAGGGCACACAATGATGGTTCTACCAATAAAAAGACTGTTGAAACTTCTCTATCCTAGTTTGATTCGACTTGATGAATATCTCCTGAAAGTATGCATATTGCCTTTCAAACTTTACCAATAAAATGGCTTAGTTATCCTATTCTTGAATTATCTCTTCTTGTGTGGTCTCTAGGTGGACCTGAAAAGTATTGAGAGAAGGTTAGCCTTGACCATGGAGAACTTGGATTCTAGGGGCCTTTATATATATGATGATGGCTTCCGGTTCATTTTATGGTTTGGCAAGGGGGTTTCCCCTGAGATAGCTAGAAATTTACTTGGGGCAGACTTTGCAGCAGAATTATCAAAGGTATCGAATACTCCTTATGCACGACAATATATTCATATTATTTGCTTTTTAAGGTAGGGGAGGACAGGGCTAGAGAGAATAAGGTTTTATTGTAGATTGTTGTCAGTTGGAGCAGCTTCCTCAATCTTTTTGAACACCCCCCCCCCCCCCCCCCAAACACTGAAAAGTATAAACCTTGGTTGCTTCCTTTTAATTCATCAACTATTGATTATGAAGAATTCTCGCCAATTATTAGATGTGTATTTGATTTGGAAAGTATATTTTATGTTTGAATTTATCTATACCAAGTTTATATTTTGAATTTGATTTTTATATATGATGGTTCCTAACCTTGTGAATACTTTTTCACTTCTTTGTGCTCAATCTTAGTATCAAAATGTAGTAGAGTAGATATACTTGTTGCTCTGTTATTTTTCTGGCTAAACAATTTGTAATCCATTTGGTGCATGTGCTATCGTTTTTGGTCTTCTTAAATGAACAGGCTACACTCAGTGAGCATGATAATGAAATGTCAAGGGGGCTGATGAGGGTACTTGAGAAATTCAGAAACGCAGATCGTGCATACTACCAGCTGTGCTACCTTGTGAGGCAAGGTGAACAGCCCAGAGAAGGATTCCTTCTTCTTACAAACCTTGTTGAGGACCAGATGGGCGGTAATAATGGTTATTCGGATTGGATGCTACAGATATCACGACAAGTTCAGCAATGACATTAATGTATGGGTAGGTACTAACTGCAATCTTTTAGTTGGAAATTTTAGTTGCATCTGGTGAGTTTTATTAGGGCAGTCAATGGACACTAAGTTTTACCTGTTTGATATATTAATGCATATTTGCCAGTAAAATGTGTTTGTGGTTCTTAAAGTGAAAATTTCTGTGTTTTGTTGAACCCTCTTTGACAGCTTGTCTATATATATATATGCATGGTTTCTGTTAGGATCTTTATCTATCTCAAAAGCGAGGACTATTCCTTTCTCCGTCGGGAATAAATCGATTCTAGCCTTCCGGGTGCATCGTGAAGCAGGGATTGTGGACTTGGTGGATTGGTCGTAACTCGTGAGAAGGGTAACTTTGGACTTTGAACTTTGAACTGTTTGTTCGCCCTGAGATGTGTGTTGATTAGATGAACTCTACAATAGTGATTAAATTCAAACGTTCTTTCCTGTCTTGATATATAGATGGGAAAAAAAAAACTGTTTTCCCTTATTTTTCCTTGTGAGATAAGTTATCATTTTGTGTCTTATATTTCCTTAGTTGTTATTCTTTCATTGTAGAGAAAGAAAGTAGACAGAGAATAGATAACATGTGAAATCAGTATGCAAAATCTTGAATTTTGTTTGGCCACGATCATTATTTATTCTGCCGTAAGGATTGGAAACACCCCCCCCCCCCTTTCTTTTTTTTCTCTCTTCTCTCTCTTTCTGCCTTTTTTTTTTATATAGGAAAATTGATTTTTTTTTTTTTTATCAACACCTAAGTTGCATGTTAAAATGATTACATTGTCTAGAACCTTATGTAATTGTTTATTTGGACAAGATCACAAGATATTACTTCGGAAAATTAACGTGATTAAAAAGAAGTGTTTAAAAATGCACTAGTAATTTAATGGATGGACTATGGAGTATCATTTATGAATGGAGAGAGGTGTAAGAGTGCAAGTCATTTTCTTTCTTTTTGTATAATTTACTATACTGTGGCTTCCGCCCAGATGGTGATGAGTTGTTTCCCTCTTTCCTGGTCAACATAAATTCAAATATATCGCATTGGTAAACGGCGAAGTATCGTTTAATACATAGCTAATGCTGTTTGTGGTCTTGAAACCAGCGTCATCCAATAAAATTGAGCAATCAGTAGCTCGCACACTTGTGTTTTGGCAGAATCAATATTTCAGAAGACTCAGTTTGTTTGACCCAAAATTTAGAAAGTGTGTCAGATTGGAAACCCGAAGAAAGAGTTACAGGTTGATCTGGCTTGAGAGTTGAGAATCAGTCTTGACCGGTTTGAAATCCAGTCCTGATCCTAGTTTCATTGACTCAATCCCTGGAATGACACCATTGTTTATGGCCTAATTAAAATGTGTTTCTTAAGGTTATGGTCAAATTATTAATATTAATATTTATTCTAAAAATATATTTTAACTAACTTCTTATTTAGTTTAACATGAAATAAGTACAATCTATTTAAGGCACTAATGATACTTGAATTACTCAAAAAATATAGCGCCAAAATTATGGTGTCACTTTTAAGTTCCAACAACACATAATGTCAGTTGCAGCCTACAAGTTGACTGTCACGGGAGGCTTATAATCTAGTTCATAAATAATAATATTCGAAGTATTTACTTAGTAGATAATATTAATGATGAAAAGGGAGCTAACTTCCTCTGTTCCTATCCTCCATTCTTCACAGACTTCTACTTTATCTATTTACCATAACTGGATTCTTAGTTATGAGACCAATGTGCTAAGCATGATATTAGTAAATAAATTCATATGGGGTCATAGACTTACTCTCCATTAATAGTACGCTCAAGAGCATCATCCTCTACAAACCATGTGTAACTGGTCATTTGCCTTCATACATAACCAAATCAAATGCCTATTAGAATCCATACCACACTCTGATAGACATAATCAATAGAATAGTCCAGGTGTGTCATTAATTTCTTCTTAGTAACAAAGTATAAAGGAAACTGTATTTGAGTGGCATACTTTGTCTGAGAGCCTGCAACATACTGGTCTACCTTCAAGCTTGGAGCTGCAAAAGTAGCATCATCTTCATGTTGCAAATAAATGATAAAAGAAAAATTGCAAGACATGTTTCAATTCTTATTGTCTCCAAACAAAACCTGAAAATTGCTTTTCAGTATTATCAATTTCTTCAACTTACCCTTTTCCAAGTAATCCTTTGTCTCATATTTTATCTTGAATGAGTGGACTGGATTGGAGAAAGAACAACTCCAGGTATAACAACGATGGAAAAGAAACTAATGACAAATTACGCAAAGAAATGTATGCTTTCGTTATTACCTATTGCCACCTAAGACCCAACTCAACATCATAGGCATCATCTTCTGAATGAAAAACCTTCCTCCAACTCTTCCTGGGTGTGGTATCCGATATTTGCTCAAAAACTGCAGTGTGAGTATTAAGGGTATGAACCAATGATAAGGGTTAATTAGTTAAGATAAGAGTGTTAGCTTTATGTATAAATAGGAGTAGTTTGTATCTCTGTAAAGTTAACTAACACAAAGGAATAAACTTCAGTTTAGTCTTCTTCCCCTCTTGCTTTGCTCATCACATGGTATCAAGAGCCAGATCTTGAATCCTCTTGCCCCCCCCCCCCCTCCCATTTATCCATTCTTGCTTCTTTTGTTCGGGCTTCTTCGTTCTTCCTTTCTCTCAATCATGGCACTGATTGTTGCTGGGAATCAATCTACCAAACCAGCTCTTGTTCCTATTTCTGAGAAACTTGAACATAACACCTTCAGCACATCGCGTCACATGGTGTGGCTAACGATTCAGACTCTGGGAATGGAGCATCACCTTGACCCTTCAAAAATCCCTACGCGGTATGAATCTCCCAAATCGAAGCCCGATGCTGCTGCAAAATCAACTGAGGCACCTACAGATTCATCCTCTTTGCAAGATCAACCTCAAGAAACTACCGAATACAAGGAATGGCGCCAAAATGATTTGGCTTTAGCCACTTGGCTCCTTGCCTCCATTGGAACTACATTCAAGAACAAGATTCTTAATTGTCAAAGATTTTATGAAGCCTGGAATATAATCATCAATCATTTCAATACAACATCAAAAACAAAGGTTCAAAGTCTCAAATCACAGCTAAAATCAGTAAAGAAGACAGGTACTATTACTGATTATTTGGCAAAAATTAGATATCTGGTTGATTCACCGTTTGCAATTGGTTATGAGTTACAAGAAGATGATCATATTCAAGCAATCATGGATGGATTGGCTGAAGATTACAGTGGTTATATCACATCTGTTATCTCTCGAATGGGTACTTTTTCGGTTAGTGAAGCCGAATCCTTCCTTTTTGCATATGAAGATATGCTTGAGATATTCAAAAGTCCCTCTGATGGTATTGCCATTGCAAATCTCTCTAAATCCTTCTTGACTGGAAATGGTAGAGGTGGTGGAGCTAGAAGACCAAGAGGAGGTCGATTTCAGAGAGGTGGAAGATCATCATTTTGGAATGCACCAAGACCACAATGTCAGATTTGTGGTATACCAGGCCATGTAGCTTGGAACTGTTTTTACCGTTTTGATCAACAATTCCAACCAGGTTCAACCTCTTCAGGCTATTCTCGACAGATACCTTATTCAAACAGCATCCCTCCACCTCCATCTTCCTCATTCCATCAACCTAGAGCTCTCCTCACGGCACCACCATCATCCCTATCTGATTCATTGTGGCTGCCAGATTAAGGTGCTAGTCACCATGTTACTAATAATGCCTTAAATTTGCTATCCTCCTCACACAGCAACACAGATTCAGATCAACTATTTGTAGGTAATGGCAAAGGTATCTCTATTCAAAATCAAGGTTCCTCTATTTTAGTTGATAAAAATAAACTTGTTTCTTTTAAATTGTTGAATCTTTTACATGTGCCTGAAATAACTCAAAATCTTCCAAGTGTTTCAAGATTTGCTGAAGATAACCATGCCTTTTTTGAGTTTTGGCCTAAACATTGTATTGTTCGTGATCAGGATTCCAGGGACATTCTCCTACAAGGCAAATCTAACAATGGAATTTATGTCATTGATTAACTTGTTATACCAAAATCTGTTCCTACTAAAAATGCTGATAAGTGTTTGCTGTTCTCTGTGAATTCTAATCATTGTAATTCTTCATTTTCTTTTGTGAATGATAATGCTTGTGCACAACAAAATGACGATAAAGCTGTTTTAGCAGCCTCTTGTAATTTAGACCAAATTGTGAAATGCAATAATAGCAATTCTGAAAAGAACACTTCTTTAATTTCTTGCAAATCTAAATTTAATTCCCTTAATTTAACTGATAAGCACCCATTATGTCTTGATTCTGATTCTATTATTTCTAAACACAATCATATTACTCCATCATGTTTAGACGTTGGCTCTAGTACTAATTCTTTAAATCATTGCAGATCTAAATCTAATTCTTGTAATTCCAAAGCTATATACAAGTGTGATCAGCATGTGAATTTCAATAATCATAATAATAATAACTCATTCTGTCCTGTGTCTAAATGTGTTACTCCTATTCTTACTCTTTGCAAGTCTGATTCTGGTTTACCTAATATCAATGATTCATCTAAATATGCTTTGTTAACTAATAAACAAAATTATAACCCAATTGAACTATGGCATAAAAGACTTGGCCACACAGCTGTACCTGTTATAAGAGTTCTTTATGAATGTAATTACCAATGATAAGGGTTAGTTAGTTAAGATAAGAGTGTTAGCTTTATGTATAAATAGGAGTAGTTTGTATCTCTGTAAAGTTAACTCACACAAAGGAATAAACTTCAGTTTAGTCTTCTTCCTCTCTTCCGCTTTTACACTGCTTTGCTCATCACAACAGTGAGGAAAGAAATCGTGCTAGTTTTTTGCGGCATTTAAATTTAAAGTGTCGCCTTCAGTTTCTTCTTCATGATGCCAGTTATGAACAAGAATTTCCTACCTCTAAAGGGCCAAGACCAACTCCCAAGTATGCTCTGTAGGTGGAAGCAATCATAGCTGCCATTCTAGCCATTCCATGAATAATGGCAATTTGTAGCCTTCTTTCTCTCTTGTATCTGAAAGCAACAATGCCAAAACAGATTCATTAACAAATCAACATTCAGAACTGATTCCTGTATGATTAACCATTATTTTCAAAAGCCTTATATTCAAATCAACAAAATGATGTGTTTCCATCTTATTAGATATGAGTGTGTCCGATACCTCAAGGTTAATGTCAATCTTAGATCCTGATTTTATACTTTGTTCCCAAGCATTGTCCAACTCCCAAGCAAGTTGATAGCCATCCTGTAACAATATGATAAGCCAGACAGAGAATTTTTCACCTTGCAGTTTTAAAAGTTCATTAACTACAAGATCTGCAAATATGCAAAATTGCTCAAGTTAATTGGGAAATGAAGATAAATTCAGATTTCATTGAGAGATAGAAAAATAAACCTCAATAGCCATGCATCCTCCTTGGCCCATATTATGGTTGCATAGCATGAGCATGGATAGAGTCAGCAAGCAAAGTCACACGGCCCTTTCCCCAGGTCATTGTTGGTGTCCTGTCGTAAATATCTCACCGCAGAATAGCCTCTTCTTCTGTGGCAAGTAGCAGATCTGTTACATTATCACACCAGCCTTCGAAGATCTTAAGCAGCCTTCCTTTTTTCCTGCCATGCAGAAGAATTAAGAAGTTAAGATCATATCATTTTTGCACAAAAGATGATGAAAAGAAGAAACAAAATTCTATTTTTCAAGGTCATTCAATCCGATATCTTCAGTGCTGCAATTACTGGAATGAAACTCAGTTAATCTGCATCTTATCTGATATCAAGGCCAACATGATTGACACCAGTCTATTGATGTCAACAAATTAAAGAGGATTAAGAAGTCAATAATCAGGGAAGAAATAGAGTCTAATGAAGAATGGACTTGAATGGCATTCAGGTGCGCATAATAGTCCAACAAAATACAAACATCATTTAATCTCAAACTAATTGTGTTACACAAGCTTTCTTAAAGGGTATTGCAGCTTTTCTGTCTTTGCTTTCCATTTTTGGTAATATTACAACTCAAATGTCTTAGTATCTATCTGTAAAACTACAGTATAAAGTTGATAATATCATTGATGATCTCCATTCAGCTATCTGTCCATATCCAAATATGCTTGTACATGTTGTCAAGACACAGTTAATGAAACTACTAATTAATGAAACTACGATAATGTCTTACAGAGAGACAAACACAGATTTTACCAAAAAAAAGAAACAAACACAGAAATCAGTGCCATCACAGCTCGTAGTTTTGTTTCATTTGGTGCACAATCTTCTCTGAATTGTAGTAGTCCCCCCTCTTATCATACTCCTCTATAATAGCAATATAGGTAAACTTAAATGCTTGAAGTTTTTGTAGGTTAATTCCTTTTGCAGTAGAGCCTTTGCTTCTTCCACTTCCCCTATTTGAACTAATAATTTAACAGTATTATCTAAAATTGACGGGCTCATCTGCCACCCACTTACTCTCATTAGTTCAATGAAATTTTTGCCTTCCACCATATTGTTTGTGATGTAAATGCTTAGTAAACTCCAGCAGTCTTTGGAAGTAATATTTGACCATCTCTTTGACATCATTTCAAATACAGCTGCAGCTTCATTTACTTTCCCTAATATCCCGTATGCTTGAATTCCAATCTTGATAACTTGTGCAAATCTTAAAAATTCTAGCTACCTCTTTTTTCTTTGCCAAGCTTAGCGTACAGTGGTAATAGATGTCTTTCCAGCCAATATCTCCCTCTTAAATCATCAGCCTCTATCTCTTTCAGGATCACTTTGGCTTTCTCCAGTTGGCAGGATAAGATGTAATAATTAGCTGCGATGGATTTTGTTTTTATATCTAAGAATATGCCTTAGGTTCTCATTTTGTGAACGGTTAGCTCCATTTGAGCTATATTCTTTGACCCATCTGATGAATCTATCCACTTTCTCTTTCATCTTTCTAATGCTTGCATTAAATCCAAGTAAATCAAAATTTGAATTCCATAACCCAAGTGAATGGGTAACCGAACTAAGCAAGCAAAACTTCTTCCCTCTTTCTTTTTCAATTCGGACCAAACCTTGTTGGTCTTTCATCAAAATTGACTTGGGCTAATAGTGATTTAAATCTGGCCCATCTAGTATAATAATTCAGCCATAATTTTTTTAAAACATTTTTGTAACCAAGCTGAATATTAACTTTCTATTGGGCTTGCTTAAAGATTTTTTTGGCCCAACATTGTATAACAATAATTCAGCCCATGTATTAAAAATTTCTTGAATCAAGGCTGAAGTTTAACTTCACATTGGGCTTGTTAATCTTGTAATGGTAAGGTGAAGGTGTCACCTTGTCTTCCTCCATTTTCATCCACAATTCAAATAAATCTTTTCCATGTCTTTTGTACAGGAGTGTAAGAAGGTTCCAATCTGAGGATGAAAAAAACTTTAAATTCCTCATCTTCTCAAACGTTTCCTCACCTTTGGTTAAATTATTTTTGTGGAGGCACTGTTTTAGAAAGGCTTGGTATACTATTTTTTTCTTTAAGCATAGCTCTATTTGGACAAAAATTAGTATACTAAACTTTTCTAAAAGAATGGCTGCACAAAAATAATTTAAACAAAGCTGAGGAAACGTTTGAGAAGAAGATGAGAAATTTAGAGTTTTTTTCATCCTCAGATTGAAACCTCCTTACACTCCTGTACAAAAGACATGAAAAAGATTTATCTGAATTGTAGATGAAAATGGAGGAAGACAAGGTGACACCTTCTCCTTACCATTACAAGACGATTCATTAGGTGGGTCAAAGAATATAGCTCAAATGGAACTAACCGTTCACAAGATGAGAACCCAAGGCATATTTTTAGATATAAAAACAAAATCCATCGTAGCCAATCATTACACCTCATCCGGCCAACTAGAGAAAACCAAAATGATTCTGAAAGAGATAGAGACTGATGATTTAAAAGGGAAATGTTGGCTGGAAAGACATCTATTACCACTGTACGCTAAGCTTGGTGAAGAAAAAGAGGTAGCTAGAATTTTTAAGATTTGCATAAATTATCCAAGATTGAAGGAATTCCTTGCCGGAATTCAAGCATATGGAAAATTAGGAAAAGTATGTACATCTGGCAAGAAGTCACAAAATTTAATATTACAGTCACCTGCAAACTTTTGCCAGCCTTGCGAAATAGTGAATATATCCCACTTGGTTTTTACCCTCTGAAAATTCCGACTCGTCATTGGATTTGTGCTCCTGAGCTTTCGTGCTCCTGGCGTCAGAAGAAAGTTCGCGTCTCACAGTAAAATATAGTCGGAGTTGACAAGCTGAGAGGGAGAAGAGCTCGATTCCACATTTTATCAAGGTTCTGAGAACCGAACCGATCATCAAACCGTTTTAGTCACTGGTTTATTGGTCCAATTAGTCCAACTGTGGTTCAATCGAAAAAACCGTTTTAGAAAAATAATAATAAATAAATTATAAATAAATATTTTAAAATATAATTATAGAATAATATACATCTTAAAATATCTTACAAATTTAAAATACTACAACAAGAATTTCAAATTTATGGTATTTCAGGATTCATATACAAGACAAGAAAACTAAAATCCCATAAGCATTCTCATACACAGGTGGATAGCAATTAAAATAACAATAGCTGATAAACTCGGCTTATATGACACATCAACTAGGTTGAAACAGCAACATGATTTAGTATGTGAATGTTATTGAGAAAATGAATAAGTTATACATAACCAATTAATCTCAATTGGAAAATGCTCCAAATCCTTTAGTGAAGCTATGCATAACCAATTAATCTCAATTGGAAAATACTCCAAATCTTATAAACAAACAAACAACTCTACCACAGTCAACAAGAGGTAAAAAAGAAGAGACAATCAACATATATCACACGTTCATTTGTACAACAATTAAAAAGTAGAAGCAGGTACTACAGAAACAAATTGGAAGCTTGCTGATAAACATAAATGAAATATACAACAACAACAACAACAACAACAACAACAACAACAACAACAACAACAACAACAAAGCCTTGTCCCACTAAGTGGGGTCGGCTACATGAATCAAACGACGCCATTGTGCTCTGTCATGTATCATGTCTACAGAGAGACCGTTTACATGTAGGTCTCGTTTGACCACCTCATGGATGGTCTTCTTAGGTCTTCCTCTGCTTTTCGCCCTTTGTCCATCTTCCATCTCATCCACCCTCCTGACTGGATGTTCTATCGGTCTTCTTCTCACATGTCCAAACCACCTGAGACGCGATTCAACCATCTTTTCCACAATGGGTGCTACTCCAACTCTCTCCCTTATATCTTCATTCCTTATTTTATCCAATCGCGTATGACCACTCATCCATCTCAACATCTTCATCTCTGCCACACTCAGCTTATGTTCGTGCTCCCCTTTAGCCGCCCAACACTCCGTACCATACAGTATAGCCGGTCTTATAGCGGTGCGATAGAATTTACCTTTAAGTTTTAAAGGTACTTTTTTGTCGCATATAAAACCAGATGCACTCCACCATTTTGACCAACCTGCTTGGATCCTATGATTTACATCCTATTCAATCTCTCCATTATCCTGTATGATGCACCCAAGATACTTAAAACTTTTAACTTTTCGTAGGGTGTTTTCTCCAATCTTCACCTCTATATTGGGGTTTTCCCTTCTCAGACTGAACTTACATTCCATATATTCCGTCTTGCTAGGACTTATGCACAGACCATACACTTCTAGAGCTTCTCTCCATAACTCCAACTTTTTATTTAGGTCTTCCCTTGACTCCCCCATAAGGACGAGATCATCAGCAAAAAGCATGCACCATGGCACAGGCTCTTGGATGTGCTCTGTGAGTACTTCCAAGACTAATGTGAAAAGGTATGGACTTAAGGATGATCCCTGGTGTAATCCTATACCAATAGGGAATTCTTCTGTCACACCACCTTGAGTCTTCACACTAGTTGTGGCCCCATCATACATGTCTTTAATTGCTCGAATATATGCGATCCTTACTCTCCTCTTTTCTAAAAACTTCCATAAGACCTCCCTTGGTACCCTATCATACGCTTTTTCCAAATCAATAAACACCATATGTAGATCCCTTTTATTACTACGATACCTCTCCATCATCCTTCTTAATAGGTATATTGCTTCAGTGGTAGATCTTCCTGGCATAAATCCAAATTGGTTCTCTGTTACTTGTGTCTCTTTTCTCAACCTCCGTTCTATCACCCTTTCCCATAACTTCATAGTATGACTCATAAGCTTAATCCCTCTATAGTTTCCGCAACTTTGTATATCTCCCTTATTCTTGTAGATAGGTACCAAGGTGCTCTTTCTCCACTCATCAGGCATCTTTTTTTACCTTAAAATCTCATTAAAAAGCCCCAACAAATAAAATTATAGCCGAACCCCCATGACATAAATGAAATATAAATCAACAAATTCATTGAATTTAGATGATAAACATAACAACTACCTAAGTGAAAAAATTAATTTAGATTCATACCATGACATAGGAACAAATTATTATAAATAAAACAAACACTTAAAAAATTGAGGCCAATAAAAACCATTCCTAAAACATGAAGCTGTGAAAAAAACAAGTATGCAGCAACATAAAACCTCAGCACAAACAACATGGTATAAGTTATCAACAGGCACAAAATCATATCTAAACGGCAGCAGCATTCAGCAACAAAGAACAAACATTTAAAAGGTGACACTAAATTAATCATCAGCAACACCATATCTAAACTCAACAATCACCATTCAGCAATTACAAAACACTGAAAACAGCAGTACATTATAAAACACTAAAACAGCAACAACAGTACATTATCGAACAACAACACCATTCAGCAAGGTGACACTAAATTAAATATTAAACACTGAATGAAATTTCAGAAATTAAACAGAGCATTATCAAGACAGAAATTAAACAGAACATTAGCAAGGCAGAAATTCAAAAGTTCAAAACAACACTAAATTAAACAGAACATTAGCAAGGCAGAAAAAGAAGAACATTAGCAACAATATTTGAGCAAAAATTTCAGAAATTAAAAGGAAGAAAAAGAACCAAGCATTCAGTAACCAGAGCAAAATTAAAAGGAAGAAGCAAAGCACGGCCACTCACCTTTGACGGAGACACGGATGGCAACCGACGAGAGACGAGACGATGGCGACAGGTGAGACGACAGCAAACAGCGAGCTGCTCCAACCTCCAAGCCACGAAGAGAGAAGCCAGTGGACGACGGGCCGAGCTACCTGGGTTCCGGAGCTGAGGAAGAGGAAGAAGCGGAGGCGACAAGAAAAGAGAATCTGGGGCGGCGGCGGCAAGGAACCTGAGGAAGAAGCGGTTTGCTCCAAGGGGACGGCGTCGTTTTCATAGAACCGCCAGTTATCGGTCCGATCAGTTTTCGATCGATTCAACAATTTTCAAACGATTTTTTAATTATTGGTTATTGATAGCAGATCAGACCGGTTTTATTATCGGTTTTTAGTTGAATCGGTCAACCGGTTGGACCGGTCCAATTTTCAGAATAATGCATTTTACAATTGCAATGAAAGAAGAAGTAAACAATTGCAGATGAAAAAAGAAGAACTAGAGAAGAGAAAGAAAAACTGCTACTACAACAACGTGAATAAAATCCCTAAAAGGTCTTGACAATTACTTCGAAAGACAACGAAGTTCTTAATAAAAAAAAATTCAATCTGACTTCTGAGCTTTACTTTTATGGGACTAATTAGTCCTGTGTCAAAAAAAGTCAATGTTATTTTTTTGGCACAGGGCTAATCAGTCTCAAAAAAAGTTAGGGGCGGATTGAGTATTTTTTTAGGGCCTCGTAGTCCTTTCGAAGTAATTGTCAGGGGTCAGATGGGGTATTCACTCATTTAATATCATTTCAATTAGGTATTATTTAAATTAGTCCTTCGTTCAACCTTTTTATTACATTAATTTAAAAATATTAAAACAAACACATCAAAATAAAAAAATTTTTAATTTAAATACAAGTATACCAAAAGAGCTTAACTAAAATTCAAATTTAAATTTAAAATTTAAATCTTATAAATCTTAACAAATCCCAAATAAGATCCTAAATATTCCAAATCATATTTTCATCACTAGTAAAATCTTTCTTCTATAAAGATCCAGAACTGGCGGCGCTTCCCTCTTCTCATCTGTGAGATCTCCTCTTTCGGCAACACGCTCCTCCTCGACGCGCACCTCCCTCGCGACGCGCACACATCCCCGCACCTCCTCCATTGATGGGCTCCTCCCCATCCCTGGTCTCCTCCATGTCGCACTTTTTCTCTGTGTCTGGTAGTTCTGCTTGCAAAATTCTAAAAAAATTTGGTTGAGTTCATTCATGAAGATATATTTATCCTTTTTTTTCGTTTAATAAAAGGTTCTTTTTTTTTTCAATTTATGTATAATATTGAATATGAAAAATATAGGGCACCAACATATTATCTGCCAACTTATTGTCAATAGGGGTGGCAATGGGTTGGGTAGGGTAGGATTTTGATCCAACCCTAACCTTACCCGCGGGTTGAGAATATCCCAACCCTAACCCTACCCGCTCTTAACCCGCGACTGCGGGTACTCGATCCTACCCACGGGTTATAAAAAATATACAATATTATTATATAAATTGATGATAATTTAAAATAGAATTGATTTTTATGTAAAAAAAAAATTAAATTATCAATTAATGATTTTCTTTTAGTAGTTAAGGATCTTTTGCATTTAGTGAGAGGTCTTTGATTCAACATCCATTTAAAACATATTTTTATATAAGTATATAATATAAACATATATTGAGTGCGCGTTGGTCGGGTAGGATTGAAGCTCAACCCGCACCCTACCCGACCAGCCCTACCTGCACCCTACCTTACCCGCTGCGGATCGGGTTAGCAACCCTACCCGAGCGGGTGAGATCGGGTTGGGTACCCACGGATAAGGTACATATTGCCACCCCTAATTGTCAACTATAATTAATTATTATATTTTAAATACATGTATAAGGAGACACATCCAAAAAATACATATATAAAGATACTTTTATTAGACACAGCCATAAAAAAGATATTTTTATTAGACACATCCATAAAAACATTTCTATTAAATACAATCATAAATAAGAGTTGGTAAAAATTGACAAAAATGCTGTTGATAACATAACGGAATCGTTTACTTAACAATATTACATTATTACATATTAAAATCTTAATTATTTGTAAGATGACATTTTTATTGATATGTATTTAATTAATTATATTTCAATAATTTCTTTGATTTTTTGTTTAGGGCATCTGAGCTAGTTAGTTGGTTACTTAGGTTTGGAATCTGTTAGTGACAGTTACCTTGTTCCCTTCTGTTACGGCCTGGCCCAGAGTCCTTGCGGGTCAGCCCGACCCGGACGCCACCCGAACCGGACACATGCCCCACAACGACCCGGACACGCGTCCAGGATAGCTCATGCACAGCTAGGGGATAACCTCCCTGGAAACATGGGCCTGTTCTCATCGGGCCCACCTCTGACAGGTATATAAAGGGGAGGCTTGCTCTCCCCCAGAGGTACGTTACATACTCTATCACCCTATCCGCCTGCACACCTTACTGACAAGAGCGTCGGAGTGTCTTTGCAGGTGGCGCTCCCCCTCTCCCTCACTCGAAGTACTCGGGACCTCGCACTCCGCTGACCGACAGTCCACGACTTGACGAGCCCCTATCATCATCTCGGATCACAACCCGAACCGTTCAGTAACCGACCTACCGAACATTGGGGCCGTCTGTGGGGACTATCGTCCATGGACTTCGTGCTAGTCCAAACTGGGACAGGCTGCGAGGCCGCGCTCCCCGTGCCTGGGGGAGGCGCCGTTGCGACGGAAACTCGACAACAACAGAGGTCGCCTCCAAGGGACACGACGCAGACTCACGAAAGACGCCCCTTCGGAGGGACTGGCGACAACCACGCAAGGATAATGCAAGAGCTACGCCACAGGATGCAAGACTTGGAACGCAGGCTAGCAGACAGAGAACGCGACCAACACACTCTGGAGCAAAGCCCCACCAGTTCCCGCTCGAGGAGCCGCTCAAGGCGCACACCCAGCCCCCAGTACGAGTCAGAAAGCACAGGGGGACGGGGACGTGCCAGAAGAAGAAGTCGAGATCCCATCATTTACGCCAGGCGCGAAGGACGGCGTACCACGAACCGAGGGGACGAAGACGCCCGCCAGGAGAACGACGAAGGGAGAACGAACACCCGGGGACACGTGATAATAGGGGCCACCCCATTCCACCGCTCCATACTCGAGGTCCGGCTGCCAAAGCATTTTGACAAGCCGACGGACATGAGGTACGATGGAACGCAGGACCCCCTGGAGCATCTAACGGCCTTCGAGGCCAGGATGAACTTAGAAGGAGTAGGAGATGAGGTAAGATGTTGCGCTTTCCCGGTCACTCTGGCGGGGCCTGCAATACGGTGGTTCAATAACCTCCCGCAGGGCTCGGTGACCCAATTCTCTGACATCAGCCATGCCTTCCTGGCTCAATTCACAACCAGGATCGCAAAAGCCAAGCACCCGATCAATCTGCTAGGGGTGACCCAAAGAGCCGGGGAGCCGACCCGGAAATACTTGGACCGCTTCAACGATGAATGCTTGGAAATTGACGGTTTGACAGACTCAGTGGCGAGTTTATGCTTGACGAATGGGGTCCTGAATGAGGACTTCAGGAAGCACCTTACTACAAAGCCAGTCTGGACAATGCAGGAGATCCAGCGCGTAGCTAAGGAATATATCAACGACGAGGAAGTAAGCCGGGTCGTGGCTGCCAATAAACGGCAGCCCGCCTACAACCAAGACCGGCACTACGAAGGCAGAGAGAAACCAAAGGAACACGCCAGGGAACACGCCAGAGACGGCGTCCCAACCAAAGCCTCGAAGCCATTCCCCCGAATAGGGAAATTCACCAATTACACCCCCTCACGGCACCGATCACAGAAGTCTACCAACAGATAGCAGAGAAGGGAATACTGACGAAACCCCGACCTCTGAAGGGCAGGACGGGTGGAGACAAGAGCCTCTACTGCGAATATCATAAGAGATACGGACACAGAACCCAAGACTGCTTCGACCTAAAAGACGCCCTGGAGCAGGCAATCAGGGACGGAAAACTTGCCGATTTCTCCCACCTTATAAGGGAGCCAAGGAGACGCAATCGGGATCATGAAGGCGAAGACAGCCAATGCCGACCTCTTCGCTTGGACGCCAGCCGACATGCCAGGAATAGATCCCCAGCTCATGTCACACCATTTGGCCGTCAAACCAGAAGTCAAACCAGTGGCCCAGAGGAAGAGAAAGATGTCACAAGAAAGGGCAGAGGAGGTGGCCAGGCAGGCGGCCAGCCTCCTTGAAGCAGGGTTCATCCGGGAATTGGACTACTCGACCTGGCTGTCGAACGTAGTTTTGGTGAAGAAACACAATGGGAGGTGGAGAATGTGTGTAGACTACTCCGACCTCAATAAGGCATGTCCTAAGGACTGCTACTCCCTGCCCAACATTGACGCACTCGTCGACGCAGCGGCGGGGTACCGGTATCTGAGCTTCATGGACGCCTATTCTGGATACAATCAGATACCGATGCACCGACCCGACGAGGAAAAAACGGCGTTCATAACGCCAGGAGGGACCTATTGCTACAAAGTAATACCATTTGGTCTGAAAAACGCTGGCGCCACATACCAGAGATTGATGAACAAGATATTCAGTGAGCTTATAGGCAAGACAGTGGAAGTCTACGTGGACGACATTCTCGCCAAAACCACATGACCAGACGATCTCCTGAGAGACCTGGGAGGCATATTTGCGTCCCTCCGGCAACACGGCATGAGGCTTAACCCGCTCAAATGTGCCTTTGCCATAGAGGCCGGAAAGTTCCTGGGATTCATGATCACCCAAAGAGGAGTGGAAGCCAACCCCGAGAAGTGCCAAGCGATCCTCCAGATGAAGAGCTCGGGTTGTATCAAAGATGTCCAACGATTGGCGGGGAGACTGACGGCATTATCCCGTTTCCTCGGCGCATCGGCAGCAAAAGCCCTGCCCTTCTTCAATCTGATGAAAAAAGGAATAGCATTCGAATGGACCCCCGCGTGCGAGGAGGCATTCAAACACTTCAAGGAGATCCTAGCAGCGCCCCCTGTACTCGGAAAACCCAAAGCCGGAGAATCACTCTACCTCTACCTGGCAGTAACAGAGGAAGCGCTTGCAGCGGTGCTCGTAAGAGAAGAAGGGAAAGCTCAGCAGCCGGTCTACTTCGTGAGTAGGGCTCTACAAGGAGCCGAGCTGAGGTACAGCAAACTGGAAAAGCTGGCATTGACGCTCCTAACTTCCTCCCGAAGGCTAAAGCAATACTTCCAGGGTCACCGTATAGTCGTAAGGACGGACCAGGCAATTCGCCAAGTACTACAAAAACCTGATTTGGCTGGTAGGATGATGACCTGGGCCATCGAGCTCTCCCAATACAACTTGCAGTATGATCCCCGACACGTAATCAAGGCCCAGGCAATGGCAGACTTTTTGGTTGAGGTAACGGGTGATTCCCCCGAAGAGACAGGCACACGGTAGAGGCTCCACGTGGACGGGGCCTCCAACCAAACGTCCGGGGGAGCAGGGGTCATCTTAGAAAGCCCGACAGGAATCATCTACGAGCAATCAACCAAGTTCGAGTTTTTCGTGTCGAACAATCAAGCGGAATATGAAGCTCTCTTAAGCGGACTAATACTAGCGCGGGAAGTCGGGGCAACGAAGGTCGAAGTATGCAGTGACTCACAGGTCGTCACCTCACAGGTAAACGGAAGCTACCAAGCCCGGGACCCTCTCCTACAAAAATACCTGGAAAAGGTCAAAGAAATGACAAGTCAGTTCCAAGAAGTCACGATCCAACACGTCCCAAGAGAAAGGAACACACGGGCGGACCTCCTGTCCAAACTAGCGAGCACGAAGCCAGGAGCGGGTAACCGGTCTCTCATCCAAGGCATGGTGAAGGAGCCAACGGTCGCCCTCCATTTGACGGAGTCAAGCCCCTCGTGGTTGGACCCCATCACAAACTTCCTGGAACTCGGAAAGTTGCCTGACGATGAGAAAGCGGCCAAAACATTGAGAAGGGAGGCGGCCAGATATGCAATCATACAAGGACAACTGTTCAGAAAGGGGCTCAGCCAGCCCCTATTGAAGTGCTTGCACCCCGACCAGACGAACTATGTACTTAGAGAAGTCCACGAGGGATGTTGCGGCCACCACATTGGGGGCAAAGCCCTAGCGAGGAAGCTCATCCGAGCTGGATATTACTGGCCATCAATGATGAAAGACTCGAGGGAATTTGTCAGAAAGTGCGTAAAGTGTCAACAAAACGCCAACTTCCACAAGGCGCCGGCTTCCGAATTGAGCCTTCTGACGACCACACGACCTTTCGCTCAATGGGGAGTCGACCTCCTAGGACCCTTCCCGGTTGGCCCAGGACAGGTCAAGTATCTCATAGTGGCCATCGACTACTACACCAAATGGATAGAGGCCGAACCACTGGCCAGCATATCCTCCTCTAATTGCAGGAAATTCACGTGGAGATAGGTGATAACCCGATTCGGGATCCCGGATGTCGTCATCTCGGATAACGGAACACAATTCACTGACAAGAAATTCACGGAGTTCCTTACCGGCCTAGGGGTAAAACAAAATTTTTCTTCAGTCGAACACCCCCAGACAAACGGACAAGTAGAGTCCGCAAACAAGGTCATCTTACTCGGCCTCAAGAAACACCTAGACAGCAAGAAAGGCGCATGGGCAGACGAGGTCGCTTCGGTCCTGTGGTCATACCGAACGACCGAGCAAAGTGCTACGGGGGAAACCCCTTTTCGCCTAACATACGGGGTCGATGCCGTGATACCCGTCGAAATCGGCGAACCGAGCCCACGGCTACTGCTCGCAGGTGTAGACGAAGCGGTAGAAAAAGACCTGGTAGAGGAAATGAGGAAGATGGCCCATTTGTCAGAAACAGCATTGAAACAAAGAATAGCCCTACGCTACAACGCTAAAGTCCTCAAGAGGGATTTCGGGGAAAGAGACATCGTTCTGCGACGCAACGACGTAGGTCTGCCGACCCCTGGGGAAGGAAAGCTGACGGCAAATTGGGAAGGGCCCTACAGAATCAGAGAAGTGCTTGGCAAGGGTGCCTACAAGCTCGAGAGACTTGACGGTAAAGAAATCCCTAGAACATGGAATGCAGGTAACCTGAGGAGGTTCTACTCCTGACTCGGGTAAACCGACCAGGAACCCTAACGGACTTATGTATGCTTGCTCTGCGCACATGTTAATTTTTTAGAAAGTTTTTAGCTATTTATCCTTATTGAATACTTGCCATATTAACAAGCTTGCTTAACTGACGATTAATTCTTACTTGTTAAAATATTTCCCTACTCTTTTGTTGCTTCCCAATACGCGTAGCACGCGATTACGTCCTAAAACGGCAACCCGGGACTGATCACCCCGAAAGCCAGACGGACCATCGCTATAATCCACACGGCGACAACACGACCAAATCGGTCCAAATTGTTACCAACGTAAAAATGACAAAACGGGCACAAGCAATGAGCCCACCACGAAAAAACGGTGACAAAAACAATACGACGAACAAGGCGAAAGAGAGTAACGGTCATCCGGCCAAACGACTAAACCAACGCAAATGTTACGAAGTATCAAAATACAAAACACACAACAAATGTTCAACAAATCTACAGCAAATGATCAAGTTATAAGAAGTCACTTCCTAGGCATATCGACAATCTTGCCGTCTTGAATCATTTTGAAGACCCCGATAGCCGATGTGTCGAAGTCGGGTGCCACAATCTTCACCTGAGCCTTCAAGGCGTCCTCAGTCATAGAGATCGCGTTCTTGCCTTGTTCTTTGGTCGATTTCAGCTTCTTCTTGAGCTCCTCGACCTCGACTTTGGCGGCTTCGGCCGACGACACAGCTTGGTCCCGCTCCTTTTCCAAAGCTGCCACACGCCCCTGGGCGGCGTTCAACTGGCTCTCCAAAGTCATCTCTCGCTCGACTAAACGGGCCACCGTCTCGTCGGAAGCCTTCAGTTTCTCCTCGGCAGACGCATTCTTTTCCTCGGATGCCTTGAGCTTCTCCCCCATTTCAGACAACTGACTCTGGAGCAACTCGACCTGGGCCTTAAAGTCATTGTTTGCTTTGACAGAAGACTCGAGCTTCCTCCGGAGGGCTTGCATTCCCGACAACTCGCACTCAGCCTTTCGAGCTATCACGGCACCCCGGAGCAAAGTTCGATACATCCATCTCGCCTGCCCGGCTAGGTCGGTCCCGTGGAAATGCTCCTCTGTCCCAGGAATCAGCTGCGAGTCAATAAAAGTTGTGGCATCGAAATTCCTCTCCATGATGGTAAGAGCCCCCTCCGGGCTCGAAGATGCCCTTCGCCTCTTAGAGGTGTGGATGAGTTCCACATCGTCATCCACCTGAGGAGCAGAGGGCGAGTGCCCGCCCACGACGACCTCGGAAGGAGGAGAAGCTTGCACCCCCTCTGGGTTCACACCGGACATATCGGTATCCTGGGGAGGGGGCTCAGTCTGGTCCTCCTTCTCCCCAGAAGGTCCAGCCGACTTCCCGGAATCTTTCCCCTCAGCTTTCTCGTCATCGCTTTCCGAGAAGAAGGTCTTCATCAGATTCTCAAGACCAGTCACTGTAGCAGACATTTCCACTGCAATAAACAAACACATCAGCCGTTAGACCGTGTGAAGCAAACAATAATAAACAACATAAAAACAGGAAACGAGACGACTCACGGATATAGCTCCTGGCGGCCTCCCGTTCACCCATAAGGAGATGAGGATTTACGAGGTTCTTTTCAAAAATAGCAAATAGCACATCGGCTATTTGCTTATCTACTGAGGACATCCTCTTATATGTTACCTTGATAAAAGAATTTGACCTCGCCCCAAAGCTCCAGTAAGTGGGGATGAGGCGCTCCCCCTCCAAGGATAACCAAAAGGGA
Source organism: Arachis ipaensis (assembly GCF_059453495.1). Taxonomy (NCBI): domain Eukaryota; kingdom Viridiplantae; phylum Streptophyta; class Magnoliopsida; order Fabales; family Fabaceae; genus Arachis; species Arachis ipaensis. Next base: position 12,393,310 of record NC_142441.1, read on the forward strand.
TGCCGACCTCTAACGAGACGGACTTTGAAAAACTTATCTTTAAACCCGTGGTAGGAATCCTCGAACAGACCAAATATTCTCCTACCCTGGGCAGACCGGAAAGAAAGGAACCCTTTCCTCGCCTTCCCTTGTTTGGAAGGTTTGGTAAGGTTGAAGAAGAAAAGGAAGACATCCACCGACACCGGCAGCTCGAGATACTCGCACACCATCTCAAAACAGCGGATAGAAGCCCAACTGTTCGGATGGAGCTGTGACGGAGACACGGATATCCGATTTAAGAGTGACATCTGGAATTCGGAAAACGGAAGGTGAACCCCAACCTGGGTAAACATGGATTTGTAAAACGAAATCCAGTCGGCAATCCGGGGAGAGTGAAGATTGACCTCGTAAAGCCGCTCATGGGGGGCAGGCACGAAGGTCTCATAATTGGCCTCTTCGTCTGTTCCCCCGCACAAGTACCCGGCCTGCCGGAACTCTATCAATTCCGCTAGATCCATCTGGTTTGGCGAATCCTTTACATCCAAGGTTACCCAGGCGTACGGATCATAGCTCGCCGCGGAAGGGGAAGCCCGGGAGACGACACGAGGCATACCTACAGCGGGGTACCACTCCGTTAGTCTACGAGATCGGGAACCCGGAAAATACCCAGAAGCTATAATTCATCCTACTGAACAGTTAAGATCAAATATGAACCAAGCAACCCACCTAAAAATCTACCCTGGAATGGTACCCCTGCCCTAATACTCTACCTATCATCAGAAAGCCATGTAGCAATGCAACAGTAAAAATGGCGAGGCAAACACATACAACAAGCACGCAAGAACAGAACAGAAAAGAGAAGGATTCTAGAAATACCTGAATTAGTCGAAAGAACTTGAAAGTGGTTGGAGAAGCACAAAGAACCTCGAACAAGTGGTTGAAGAGGCACAAAAACGCTTGAAACGGAGGAAATTTGGATATCAGGGAGAAAAGAAAGTGGGAATAGCAAAAGTGGGAACAAAAGAAATAAGAAACTGTTTAAAAACCGCTGCACAAAGCGCGAAGAAGCCAGGGGTAAAAAGGTCTTTGCACGCAGGATTTTAGTAACCCATTATGAGCATTCAATGCTCAGCGCGAAGAACGAAGCGACGAAACGGTCGCCTTGGCAACCAAGAGACACGCGCGCAGGGAGCACGTCACTCCCACGAACAATTGATCTGGCGACAACACACGAACGAGAAAATCACGCGCCATCAATGTCTCCCACGAGCATTACTGGCGCGTCGGGGGCACTGTTACGACCTGGCCCAGAGTCCTTGCGGGTCGGCCCGACCCGGACGCCACCCGAACCGGACACATGCCCCACAACGACCCGGACACGCGTCCAGGACAGCTCATGCACAGCTAGGGGATAACCTCCCTGGAAACATGGGCCTGTTCTCATCGGGCCCACCTCTGACAGGTATATAAAGGGGAGGCTTGCTCTCCCCCAGAGGTACGTTACATACTCTATCACCCTATCCGCCTGCACACCTTACTGACAAGAGCGTCGGAGTGTCTTTGCAGGTGGCGCCCCCCTTCTCCCTCACTCGAAGTACTCGGGACCTTGCACTCCACTGACCGACAGTCCACGACTTGACGAGCCCCTATCATCATCTCGGATCACAACCCGAACCGTTCAGTAACCGACCTACCGAACACCTTCCCTTCCAAATTGCAATTTCCGTCTAGTTTATCTGTTATGAATATTTGAAACTATACTAGCATGCTAATTATTATATTACCCACCTATTCTGTTCTATTCTGTTTTAGTTTACTTTTTACTTTTCTTGCTGTACCTACCTAATGATTCTGTTTCGTACGTTGGCATTGTTTTGATTGATGGTTTAAGAGGATATAAAATCATAAATAAATAAATATAATATTGTGTGTTTAGCATTATATAATGATCATGGTAATGAAAAAATAAAGAGAAAGGAAGAAGATTTATTTTCATGCGGGAGCCAATAAGCTAAATCCTAAAAATCTAAGACTCAGTACTATAGTTATCAGAACTAAATTGGTGATCGAACCGGTCAGACTACTGGATCACTGAGTTATTGGTTCAATTGGTGGGTCATTAGTTGAATCGATTGACCTAGTACTATATAAATAAAAAATAAAAATAATAAAAAATTTAAAATTAAAATTTAAAATACATATTTTTACTAATATTTTATGAATATCTAGCTATTTTAAAATAATATAGAACATGAACAATAAGTATTTTGTTAATTTTATGTTATTATAAATATTTTTATTATATTTTTATATTAAAATAACTATTATTTTAAAATTTTAATAATTTATTAATTAGTTTATATTTATTATACTATTATATATTACAAGTATTTATTAAAAAATAAGTGAGTTTATAATTATTGTTAAATAAAATATAATTAATTTAAGAATGAGTGAGTTTATAACTAAAATTAAAATAAATTAAATAGAAATAAATTATTTGATGAATGATACCTATATATATAATAATTTGTATATTAATTAGTAAGGTGCATGCTAACTCAGTGGCTTTGAAGGACGTTCCTTTTCCAAGAAGACAAGGGGTTGAATCCCACCTCACACATTTCTTGAAATTTTAAATTTTAAGTGGTCCGGCCTGACCTGGTGAAGGCCGGTTTTCACCAGTTTATTCTAAGTTTGACTGGTTCGTTTTGGTTTTTAATATTGTGCGATCTAAATATCAGATTGGATCAATATTAGATCCGATTTATCAGTTTTTTAATTGAACCGGCCGATTCGGTCCGATTCTAATAACTATGCTCAGTACATTTGTTATTATAGACATTTAATGAATCAAATTAATCAAGTTAATTTTTTATATTTTTCGTACATACTACATACCACTATAGATACCTTAGTTACTTTAAATATTGGTGTAATAGAACTTACCATACTATATTTTATAACAAAAATATATGTTAATACTCCATGGCTAACAATTTTATAAAGAGCACAAAAATACTAGAAGATTAATAACTTTTAATTAACACACTAAATTTTTATTCGATTGATTTCTAATCACACATTGACATATTGAATTTGTTAAGAAACATGTAATTAAGTTAAAAAGAAAGTAATGAAAGTGTTACTAGTCTTAGGGTCTCTTTCTTTCTTTCTTTCCTTTTCTCTGCATGTTGCTGGTGCTCTTTGCTCTTTTCCACTTTTGTAGCGCAACATTCTCTGCTCCTTCCCCCTCCTTTCTCTTCTTCTTCATTCCAAATTCTCAAAATGCCTTCTTCTCTTCCCAAATCATACCTTTTTGTTTTATATATGACAAAGTGTATATTTATTCATATGACTTTTTATCTTTCCCTATATTATTAGCTTTCTAGTTGCGGTATCAAAAAGTAGCAACATGCATGCTTTTATGAGGATATAGCTAGCGTAATTATACAGAGAATTGATTTTCTCTCTTCTTTTTTTTCATGTTACGTGTAACTTTTTTTTAATCTTTTGGTTGTGTATTTTATTAATAATAATGGAATTTCAAACTTTTTTACCTAAATAAGAATAACATAACATTATTTATTGCACTACTAAACCCTCAAAAATCACTTCTTTTAACCTAAATATAAAAATCTTCACAATTTGATAAAACAATTCCGCTAGAAAACCAAGAAGGGTATAACCAATAATAAGCCAACAAATATTTTTGAATTATATTCTATACTAATTAATGATATTAATTGTCATTAATTAGTGGTTATTTAAATTTTTTTAAAAGATACAAAATTAATGATTATTAATTACCTCTACTTCTTACTCTAATTCACCTTTTACCATTTATTACGCAAACACTAATTCCTCTCTCAAAAAAAAAACTTCGAAACTCTAAAAAATAAAAACACCAAAACATAAGATAAATAATCATCCAAATCCTAAGAAAAAAATATACAAAACATAGAAAAAAGAATCATTCAAAACTAATAAAAAGAATCATCCAAATCCTAAGAAAAAAATATACAAAACATAGGAAAAAGAATCATCCAAAATTAATAAAAAGAATCATCCGAAATGTAGAAAAAAGAAACATAAAAAACTAGTTAAAAAAATCATTCAAAACTAAATAAGAGGAAGAGAAGAAGAGCCGCAGGCTGGCCGGCGACAACGTCATGGATGGCATTGCGTGGACAATGGGGAACTCGCGGTGGCGCATTGCGACGAGTGGAGGAGTCACCGTGGATCAGAGTAGTTGATCGTGCGTCGCGAATGGGGACCTGGTGGTGGCTGCATCGCGACGGATGGAGGGTTGCGGGGTGCGAGTGGCGAGCGATGGGGAGTCGCGAGCGGTAAAGGTGCGTCGGGCGAGCAACGGGGAGTCACGATGGGACGCGACGAGGGTGAAGTAGAAGCGCGATGGTGGCTATCTTTCCTGCGCAAACGGCAGATGAAGTGGCGGAGAAGGATGCAAGGACGACCGGCGGTGGTGCACGAGGACGGTGCTGCGATGACACTAGCGGCGTGAGGACGAAACCGCGGCAGCGTGGGCATTGGGAAGTGGTATAAGGATTTGTGGTTTTGTGTGGTGAATGGTGAGTGGAAGTGAAAATAAATTAGGGTAAGTTTTGATTCAAAAATGCCATTAATGTCAATTAATCATATTTTGAATTTGAAAAAATAATTTAAAATTATTTATTATTAATTGAGTTGTTCAATTCTTGGCCGGTGAACCCTTGGCATTTTTTATTAATTGACATTAATGACATTAATAAACTAGATCCGGTTCAATATTATCAAAATTTCAAGTCCAAACATCACACAAGCATAACCATTAGTACGACACTAAGGATAGCCACACATTTAGAATATTGGCACTTGGATCCTAAAAAACCAAATATAACTTTACCCACTGTAGACAATTCCTTGTTTTGATTTATGGTTTAGGAGGATATAAAATCATAAATGAATGAATATAATCTTGTGTGTTTAGCATCACATAATGATCATGGTGATGAGAAAATAAAGAGAAAGGAAGCAGCTTTATTTTCATGCGGGAGCCAATAACCTAAACCCTAAGGTAACGTTTGGTGGAGAGATAGAGACGGAAAGACTGAGACTGAGAGACAGAGACTAAGAGACAGGAATTGAAATAAATATCAGTATTCTATTTGGTGCAAAATGGGAGACAGGAATTGAAACAAGAATGAAACTCTAATTTAATTTGCACAAAAGATAAAATTGGAATTAATTAATTGAAATGAAAGTATTTTAGGTATAAAATGTTATTAAAGTTTCAGTCTCCATCTCTAAAAATTTTAGTCCCCTGTGTCCTTACTTTTTGGAGGTACTGAAATACTAAAATTTTAGAGACAGAAACAGAAATTTTAATACCAGTCTCTGAACTAACAAACACAATACTGAGTCTCAGTCTCTCAGTCTCTGTCTCAGTACCTCAAAACAAACGCTACCTAAAAGCCTAAAACTCAGTACAGTTGTTATTATAGGCAATGCCATCATTACTCATCCATTAACCAATTTCTGTTGACGAAGACATGGAGGAACCTGGTTGGAAAATGAAAAAATCTTTTAATGACTATAGCCATTTGTAAATAAGATTAATTAAGTTAATTTTTGTATTTTTTGTACATACTACATACTACTATAGATACCTTAGTTATTTTAAATATTGGTGTAATAGAACTTACCATACTATATTTTATAACAAAAATATATGTTAATACTCCATGGCTAACAGATTTATAAAGAGCACAAAAATACTAGAAGATTAATAACTTTTAATTAGCACACTAAAGTGTTACTAGTCTTAGGTCTCTTTCTTTCTTTCTTTCCTTTTCTTTGTATGTTGCTGCTGATCTTTGTTCTTTTCCATTCTTGTAGCGCAACATTCTCTGCTCTTTCTCCCTTCTTTCTCATCTTCTTCATTTCAAATTTTCAAAATGTCATTTTCTCTTCCCAAATTATACCTTTTTGTTTTATATATGACAAAGTGTATATTTATTCAAATGACTTTTTATCTTTTCTTATATTATTAGCTTTCTAGTTGCAGGTGTCAAAAAGTAGCAACATGCATGCTTTTATGGGGATATAGCTAGCTTCATTATACAAAGAATTGATTTTCTCTTTTTTTTTTTCATGTTAAGTGTAACTTTTGTTTAGTTTTTTTAGTTCTTTATTTTATTAATAATAATGGAATTTCAACTTTTTTTTTACCTAAATAAGAATAACATAAAATTATTTACTGCACTATTAAACCCTCAAAAACCACTTCTTTTAACCTAACTATATAAATTTTTACAATTTGATAAAACAATTCTACTAAAAAACCAAGAGAGGTCTAACCAATAATAAGCCAACAAATATTTTTGAATTATATTCTATGCTAATTAATGACATTAATTGTCATTAATTAGTGGTTATTTAATTTTTTTAAAAGATACAAAATTAATGATTATTAATTTTCTCTTCTTACTCTAATTCACCTTTTACCATTTATTACGTAAACACTAATTTCTTTCTCCAAAAAAAAAACTTCGAAACTCCAAAAAACAAAAACATCAAAACATAAGATAAAGAATCATCCAAATTCTAAGAAAAAAACATACAAAACATAGGAAAAAGAATCATCCAAAACTAATAAAAAGAATTATCCAAATCCTAAAAAAAATATACAAAACATAGGAAAAAGAATAATCCAAAACTAATAAAAAGAATCATCCGAAATATAGAAAAAAGAAACATAAAAAACTAGTTAAAAAAATCATTTAAAACCAAATAGGAGGGGGAGAAGAAGAGTCGTAGGGTGGCCGGCGACGACGTCTTGGATGGCATTGCGTGGACAGTGGGGGGACTCGCGGTGGCACATTGCGACGAGTGGAGGAGTCGCCGTGGATTGGAGTAGTGATCGCGCGTCGCAAATGGGGACCTGGTGGTGGCTGCATCGCGACGGATGGAGAGTCGTGGGGTGCGAGTGGCGAATGATTGGGAGTCGCGACAGGACGCGAGGAGGGTGAAGTAGAAACGCGATGGTGGTTGTCTTTCCTGCGCAAACGACAGATAAGGTGGCGGAGAAGAATGCAAGGACGACCGGCGATGGCGCGCAAAGACGGTGCTGCGGTAACGCTAGCGGTGAGAGGACGAAACTGCGACAGTGTGGGCCATTAGGAAGAGGGATTAGAATTTGTGGTTTTGTGTGGTGAATGTTGAGTGGAAGAGAAAATAAATTAAGGTATGTTTTGATTCAAAAATGCCATTAATGTCAATTAATCAAATTTTGAATTTGAAAAAATAATTTAAAATTAATCATTATTAATTGAGTTGTTCAATTCTTCGTTGGTGGACACTTGAAATTTTTTATTAATTGACATTAATAATATTAATAAACCAGATCTGGTTCAATATTATCAAAATTTCAGGGCCAAACATCACACAAGCATAACCATCAGTACGACACTAAGGATAGCCACACATTTAGAATATTGGCACTTGGACCCTAAAAAACCAAATAAAACTTTACCCACCATAGACAATTCCTTGTTTCGATTGATGGTTTAGAAGGATATAAAATCATAAATGAATGAATATAATCTTGTGTGTTTAGCAATACATAATGATCATGGTGATGAGAAAATAAAGAGAAGGAAAGCAGCTTTATTTTTATGCGGGAGCCAATAAGCTAAACCCTAAAAGTCTAAGACTCAGTACAGTTGTTATTATAGGCAATGGCATCATTACTCATTCATTAACCAATTTCTGCTGATGAAGACATGGAGAAACCTGCTTGGAAAATGAAAAAAATCTTTTAATGATTATAGCTATTTATAAATTAAATTAATCAAGTTAATTTTTCTATTTTTTTGTACATACTACATACCACTATAGGTATCTTAGTTAATTCAAATATTGGTGTAATAGAACTTACCGTATTATATTTTATAACAAAAATATATGTTAGTACTCCATGGCTAACTGTTTTATAAAGAGCACAAAAATACTAGAAGATTAATAACTTTTAATTAAAACACTAAATTTTTATTCGATTGATTTCTAATCACACATTGACATATTGAATTTGTTGAGAAACATGTAATTAAGTTAAAAAGAAAGTAATTAAAGCGTTACTAGTTTTAGGGTCTCTTTCTTTCTTTCTTTCCTTTTTTCTGCATGTTGCTGCTGCTCTTTGCTCTTTTCCACTCTTGTAGCACAACACTCTCTGCTCTTTCCCCCTCAATTCTCTTCTTCTTCATTCCAAATTCTCAAAATACCCTATTCTCTTCCCAAATCATACCTTTTATTTTATATATGAGAAAGTGTATATTTATTCAGATGACTTTTTATCTTTTAATATATTATTGGCTTTCTAGTTGTAGGCATAAAAAAGTAGCAATAGGGGTATTCGCGGTGCGGTTTGGTTTGGTTTTTGAGAAAAAAGTCTTCTGATCCGATCGTGTAATTCAACTGCGATTCGGTTTGGTTCGATTTTTTATTGAAGCCATCCGAACCAAACCAAACCAATTTTGGTTCGATTTGTTCGGTTTTTTCAATCAATTCAAAAAAAAATACATCCCGATTAGCAACCCGATTAGCAACGCTTTGAGCAAGGCTGATGGCCCCTTCACTATAATCCGTACCAGTCAAATAAGAGAACCTGAAAAGGTAGCAATAGTAAGATTAATAACACATGCAATGCAACATAAAAAACCCGGGATATCTCTCAGAAACCAATAGGCAGAACTTCCAAGTACTTATAAGTGTACCTTCCCTCCAAAAAAAAGCATATAATAGTATATACATTTCCATACCACCTTTATGTAGCAACTTTCTTTGTTTACTTGAATATATCTTTGTTTTTCATGATTTTCACATATTCACACCTTGCTTTTGATGCTATGGAATCTCATTTAATTAGCAATTAAATATATTTGTGTATGAAAAAATTTATATGGCACAAGATTCACATGCCTTCCGATTTCCAACAATACACATTTGTTATAATAAATAGTAATTCAGAAATTTGCTAACTTTAACAAAGTCTTTCTTTTCTCTTTTTTTCTATAAAAGAATTATACAGCATATATTACTAAAAGTGCAGAACATCGCAAGAAATACCATACCCTTGTTTAGCTAATTCTTGGAGAAGCAAACTATTGCGTGTCCCAATGTCAAGTACACTCCAACTAGACAAAACTTTATTTCCTAATTCACTAGCTTCAGCTTTGACATCATCAACATGATTTGGTATGCGGCCTTGAGAGATGTCAACGCACAAGGCTTTTGTCCAAGATGCAACTACTTCCATCACATCATCCCCAAACCTGCACATGCAAAATAAAGGCAGAAAACATAAATGAAAGTTAAACAAGTCATAATGTTCATCATTATAGATAGCGCAACAATGTATCATTACCAAAAATTGCCTATAACAACAATGTTCATCACTGCCTAAAAGTTCTCTTAACCAAATTAACCAAGTCACAACAATGAATCAATAACCAGCAAATCATCAATGAATCAATAACCAACAAGGCAGCAACAATACCAAATTACCAAGTCAGCAATAAATCAATAAACAGCAATGATTAACAATGCTGAATATAATTTAACCAAATTAACCAAGTCACAACAATGAATCAATAACCAGCAAGGCAGCAACAATACCAAATTACCAAGTCAACAATAAATCAATAAACAACAATGATTAATAATGCTGAGTATAATTTAACCAAATTAACCAAGTCACAGCAATGAATCAATAACCAGCAAGGCAGCAACAATACTAGATTACCAAGTCAACAATAAATCAATAAACAGCAATGATTAACAATGCTGAGTATAATTTAACCAAATTAACAGTAACAATAAGGTCAAAAATACCAATAGCAAACAATACCAATAGCAAGGTTAAACAAAATCGAGTTTTACACTAGTGGGTGGCGAGGGTGGTGCTCTGCTACTGTTGGGTGCGAGGGAGCAAGGGTCGTGCTCTGCTACTCCTGGGTGCGAGGGACGAGGTCACGAGGGTCGTGCTCTGCTACTGCTGGAGTGCTGGGTGCGAGGGATGAGGTTCGTGCTCTGCTAGATTGCTATTGCGGTGTGCAAGGGTCGGCTGTGGCTAGGGCTTCGTGGTGCTCTATCCGCGAAGGGGTTCGGCGGCGTTGGGAGGAAGGCTTCGCTGCGAGGTGGTGGGAGACCGGGAGGAACGTGGGTTCGCCGCCGTGAGAGGAGAGCGCCACTGCAGAGAGGAGAGTGCGACTGTGAGAGGCTGAGAGGCAGAGCTTTCGATTGGGGCTGAGAGCTCCGATTGGGGTTAGGACTCAGTGGCTCACTGCTGCTCAGGACTCGCGTTCAAGGCCAAGGGAATTGGGGGTGGGGTGGGGTTGGTTTTTAGGGTTTTTTTATTCCATCGGTTCGGTTCGGTTCGGTTCAGTTAGGGTTTTACTGGTCAGAACCGAAAACCGAACCGAACAGCAAAAAAACTGCAAAACACTTTTTTTTTTCGGTTTTTGCGATTTTCGGTTTGTTCAGTTTTCGGTTTTTTTGGTTTGGTTGGTCAGTTTAGTTCGGTTTGGATCGATTTTGAATACCCCTAAGTAGCAACATGCATATTTTTATGAGGATATAGCTAGCTTAATTATATAGAGAATTGATTTTCTCTCTTCTTTTTTTTTTCATGTCAAGTGTAACTTTTTTTAGTTTTTTAGTTGTGTATTTTATTAATAATAATGGAATTTCAAACTTTTTTACCCAAATAAGAATAATATAAAATTATTTACTGCACTTCTAAACCCTCAAAAATCACTTCTTTTAACATAAATATAGAAATCTTTACAATTTGATAAAAACAATCCCGCTAAGCACCCAAGAGGGGGTCTAATCAATAATAAGTCAACAAATATTTTTGAATTATATTCTATACTAATTAATGATATTAATTGTCATTAATTAGTGGTTATTTAAATTTTTTTAAAGGATACAAAATTAATGATTATTAATTGCCTCTTCTTACTCTAATTCATCCATTACCATTTATTATGCAAACACTAATTCCTCTCTCCAAAAAAAACTTGCAAACTCCAAAAAACAAAAACACCAAAACATAAGATAAAGAATCATCTAAATCCTAAGAAAAAAACATACAAAAACATAGGAAAAAGAATCAACCAAATCTAATAAAAAGAATCATCCAAATCCTAAGAAAAAAACATACAAAACATAGAAAAAATAATCATCCAAAACTAATAAAAAGAATCATCCGAAATGTAAAAATAAGAAACATAAAAAACTAGTTAAAAAATCATTCAAAACCGAATAGGAGGAGGAGAAAAAGAGATGTAGGGTGGCCGGCGACGACGTCTTGGATGGCGTTGCGTGGACAGTGGGGGACTCCCGGTGGCGTATTGCGACGAGTGGAGGAGTCGTCGTGGATTGGAGTAGTTGATCGCGCGTCGCAAATGGGGACCTGGTGGTGGCCGCGTCGTGACGGATGGAGAGTCGTGGGATGCGAGTAGCGAGCGATGGGAGTCACAAATGGCAAGGGTGCGTCGGGAGAGCGATGGGGAGTCGCGATGGGACGCAAGGAGGGTGAAATAGAAGCGCGATGGTGGCTGTCTTTCCTGCGCGAACAACAGATGAGGTGGCGGAGAAGGATGCAAGGATGACCTGCGATGGCGAGCGAGGACGGTGCTGCATCGACGCTAGCGACGCGAGGATGAAACCACAGCGGCGTGGGGCATTGGAAAGAGGGATAAGGATTTGTGATTTTTTGTGGTGAATGGTGAGTGGAAGTGAAAATAAATTAGGGTAAGTTTTGATTCAAAAAAGCCATTAATGTCAATTAATCAAATTTTGAATTTGAAAAAATAATTTAAAGTTTATCATTATTGATTAAGTTGTTTAATTCTTGGCTGGGAGAAACTTGGCATTTTTTTATTAATGACATTGATAAACCAGATTCGGTTCAATATTAACAAAATTTCAGGGCCAAACATCATACAAGCATAACCATCAGTACAACACTAAAGATAGCCACACATTTAGAATATTGGCACTTGAACCCTAAAAAACCAAATATAACTTTACCCACCATAGACAATTCCTTGTTTTGATTGATGGTTTAGGAGGATATAAAATCATAAATGAATGAATATAATCTTGTGTGTTTAGCATCACATAATGATCATGGTGATAAAATAAAGAGAAAGAAAGCAACTTTATTTTCATGCGGGAGCCAATAAGCTAAACCCTAAAAGCCTAAGACTCAGTACAGTTGTTATTATAGGCAATGCCATCATTATTCATAGGGGTGGCAAAGCGGACTGGCCCGCCCCGCCCTGCCAAAGCCCGCCCAAATATGGGGCGGGCCGGCCTGCCCTGCCAAACTAATATGGGCTCAACTTGCTACCCTGCCCCGCCAAAGAGCGGATTGGCGGGGCCCGCCTTTTTTTTTACCAACTTTTTTCTTTTATGATAAAATTCAATAAAATTCAATTTACCAAATTTTTACTTTATATTAAAATTATTCCATCAAATTTATTTTTTAATATATAGAATAATATCTTAAATTAATTATTAATTCATAAAAAAAATTATAATTAACCATAATAACTTTTTGATTGAAATTAACAATAATAAAAATAACATAACAAATAATAAGTCTCAAAGTCTCAAACATAAGTGCATAATAATAACAAAACAAACACATAATCTACACATAAATTCTACCATAATTAAAACAAAACACAACATAATTCATAAATCAACAAGACACCGAAAAAAATCCTTAAATCAACACACATAAATCAATTGTCAACTTCTAAATCAATAAAATTTGAATCTGATCCAGAAGTTGAAACACCGCCTCTCCTAGCACCTTGAGGATTCACATCTTCACCTTCGCCTTCACCTGCAATTAGAAGAATACCCAAATTTAGAACAAGATATAAATACTTAAATGTTATATAAATATTAAATTAGTAACTAACAATGTAATTACCATCAACAAAGCCTTTATTCCAATTGCGAGTACAAATCACAGCCTCAACATTTTCTGGCAACATTCGACTTCTATATTTGTTAATGACATGAGCTCCAATACTAAAGGCAGATTCCGATGCAACCGTAGTAATTGGAAAATAAGTCATGTGCCATGATTGATAACTTCGGATAACGACTCTCATATAATTTCCACCATTCCAAAACATCTAAATCTTCAAAGCAATCCTTTGACAAAAGTGGCTCCTCCAAGTATGTATCAAGTGGATTCTTTCCACTAGAGACCTCAGCTTGATGGTTACGTTTCATCAATTTCTATCAAAATAGAAATAATCACATCTTATTAGTATAGAATAATAACAATTAATAAGAGAATTTAAATATGTTAAACGTTACTTACACCAACAATTGCGAGTCGCTTCTTGCTTGCACTTTCAGGGGTATGGGCCATGGATGAAGATTGAATACTAGGTCCTTGTGCTTGAACAGTTGGAAGAGAATTCTTGTCATATTTTTCAAAAAGTTTGTATAATTTTTTTTTCACATGTTCCACCTTTCCTTTTGCAGTCTCAGCATCAATCTCTTCACACATAAGCTCTAAAGTAGAAATCTTAAGTCTAGGATCAAGAATAGCACCAAATGCAAGAATGACACTATACTTTTTCCAATACTTCTTAAATTTGTTCATCATCTTTTCTCCCATGCTCCTTAGAAGTTCATCTTCACTTCTCAAACTTCCCATCAAAACACATTGAATATGATAGACTTGTAGAAAATACAAATTCGAAGTAGGGTAAGATGTGCCAGAAATCAAATTAGTAGTTTCATAAAAGGGGTATAAAAATTCACATATCTTTTCAGCTCTCCCCCATTCACCAACTGAAGGACAATATTTATAAGTATGATCGGTTGCCTTCAAATACTCAAAGGCCTTCCGATACTTGATAGCACTTTCGAGCATAATGTACGTAGAATTCCATCGAGTAGTAACATCTAGATGCAACCCACTTGCAAAATTCAAACCCTGAATCGCTGGAACACATTCTTTAAACCTTATCATTCTACTTTCCGATTCCCTTACATATTTCACACTTCCCCTAATATTATCCAATGCATCATGAACAATTTTTAATCCATCTTGCACAATAAGATTCAAGATATGAGCAGAACAACGAATATGAAAGAACTCTCCATCACACAACAACCAATCATGCATATTTAATGTACTTTTCAAATGATCTTGGCATGTATCATTAGCAGATGCATTATCTAGTGTAAGAGTCATAATCTTCTTTTCAATTTCCCATTCATTTAAAAGCTCAAAAATCTTGGAAGACAATTCAAATCCCGTGTGAGAAGGAGGCATATGACAAAAACTCAAAATTTTACTTTGCAATTTCCAATTCAGATCAACAAAGTGAGCAGTTAGGCATAAATAACCCTCTGTAGTGATGGATGTTCACAAATCAGAAGTCAAACAAACTCTATTAGGAATGGCTAATAAAGTACTTTTAAGCTTTTCTTTTTTCCTTGAGTAAATTTTCAACACATCCTCCTTAAGAGTATTTCTAGTAATTAGGCCTAGAGTTGGACTGATATATTTTACCCAATTTCTTATTATCAACAATAGAAAAGGGAACATCACAATCAATTACAAAGGCAGCAAACATCTCACGCGATACATGATTATCTATCTTGAGAGTCCCCATTTTATTTTGCATTTCTATCAAAGTTTGACCGATATCCTCGAAATCTATTTTCTCGCACCTGTCAAAATGACGCTTAAGTGACAATGTCCCATATTGTTTACCACCAGCCTTAAACTTCTGTTTGCATCCATCATATTGAGCACGATCTATTCCATCATCACCAGGTCCAAGCTTTGTGAAATATCTCCACACATCAGATGTTACAGCCTTTGTCTTTTTCTTTTTAATATCTTCTTCCATTTCAGATCTTTCCATATTTTCAGAATTTTGTGTTACATTCCCACCATCAACTTCCATAGAGACAGAATCATCCATTGCAGAATCAACAACTCAACCTAAATAATACAAATACATAACAATATCTAAATCAGCAATAAATCAATAATGTTGCATCAGAAGTCAGAACACATACACCAAGTATCACAGAAAGCAACGAAGTAAAAGTTCAAACTAAAGTTACATAGTTAAAATGATACTAATACAGTAATACTCTAATAGAAGCCACACAAAGATAGGCAAGAAATAAGATGAATAACATGTATTATTCACACTAGTACACTACAAACTTTTGGAATATTCATTAGTACCTCACACCCAGTACATATCACCACAAAATGAAAAAAAAAACGAAGATAAAGATGGTGAAAATATGTAATAGCAGCATGCCAGAGATATAATTTCTGGTGTAATTAATGTAATTCTTTTCTTTTTTTTGGACTATTTCAGTAGATCATAAGCTTTGCATAAATTAATGAACATAGGCCTTCAAATTACTATGCTTACATTTTCAATTCATAGGTGAATTTCAAGGGAGGCAAAACAATGAAATGGCAGCAGAATTATGTTATATATATACGGCCATTTAAATACAAATAATGCTTCCATATATGGATGGAAGTGTATGTCCTGCATAACAAGTACTACAATGCTAATATCTGAGAGGGTTACTTGCCTACTCTCAAAATTCATAAACAAATTTCAAAAACAAACACCAGTAAAACAAATTTCATAAACAAATCCACAGTAATTTTCAACAGCATCAAAGAAGCTGTCCACAACCACAATCACAGATTCACAGTTCCTTACTAAAAAAAAATAAAAATCTTTACTTACTGGCTCACATCCGTCGAGAGGCAGGGTAGGAGAGAGTAGCGCTGCCGAGATCCGCCGGAACACAGAACTGCTGAGACAGCATAGAGGCAACACGAGACAGCATCGTCGGGACTTTAGTTTGGTGAAGACAGGCGAGATGAAACAGCGACCGGTGACGTGACTGACCGACGACGAGAGGCAACTCAGAGAGAAGTGGAACTGGAGCGCGCCACCACGAACCGCGGTGTGATGCTGCCTGCGCAGGGAGCTCAGGGAACACCTGAACACAGCGAGGCCGAGGAGTGAGGACAGACGAGGGAGCTGAGCTGTTGAAGGATGAAGCCGGGGGTCAGGGTCCGTCGGTTTGAGGGTCTCACCGTCTCAGGGAGTCAGGGTCAGGGAAGGGAGTAAGGGACAAAGGGTTAGGGCCGGCTGTTTGTGGGAAGTGGGAACTGGGAAACAGGGGAAGGAAAACCTAATTTTCCTATTTATATATCACTTGCAAATTTACAAAATTACCCATAAAAAAAATATGTCAGCCCGCCCCGCCCCGCCATGGCCCGCAGTTTTGGTGGGTTTTTAAAATTTGGCGGGTTCAAAATCTCGTCCCGACCCGCCGTTTTTGGCGGTTTTGGTGGTTTGACCCGGCGGGTTCGACCTGTTTCGCCACCCCTAATTAACTCATCCATTAACCAATCTCTGCTGATGAAGACATGGACGAACCTAAAATGAAAATAATCTTTTAATGATTATAGCCATTTATAAATCAGATTAATCAAGTTAATTTTTGTATTTGTTTTGTACATACTAGATACCACTATAGATACTTTAGTTATTTTTAATATTGGTGTAATAGAACTTACCATACTATATTTTATAACAAAAATATATGTTAATACTCTATGGCTAACAGTTTTATAAAGAGCACAAAAATACTAGAAAATTAATAACTTTTAATTAAAACACTAAATTTTTATTCGATTGATTTCTAATCACACAATGACATATTGAATTTGTTGAAAAACATGTAATTAAGTTAAAAAGAAAGTAATCTAAGCGTTACTAGTCTTAGGGTCTCTTTCTTTCTTTCTTTCTTTTCTTTTCTCTGTATGTTGATGTTGCTCTTTGCTCTTTTCCACTCTTGTAGCGCAACGTTCTCTGCTCCTTCCCTCTCATTTCTCTTCTTCTTCGTTCTAAATTCTCAAAATGCCCTCTTCTCTTCTCAAATCATACCTTTTGTTTTATATATGACAAAGTGTATATTTATTCAGATGACTTTTTATCTTTTCCTATATTATTAACTTTCTAGTTGCAGGTGTCAAAAAGTAACAACATGCATGTTTTTATAAGGATATAGCTAACTTAATTATACAGAAAATTGATTTTCTCTCTTCTTTTTTTTTTCATATTAAGTGTAACTTGTTTTAGTTTTTTAGTTGTGTATTTTATTAATAATAATAGAATTTTAAACTTTTTTACTTAAATAAGAATAACATAAAATTATTTATTGTACTACTTAAGTAAGAATAACATAAAATTACTTAATTATCTTTTTTATTGTACTAATAATAATGGGTTTAGTAGTATAGTAAATAATTTTATGTTATTCATATTTAGGTAAAAAAGTTTGAAATTTCATTATTATTAATAAAATACACAACTAAAAAACTAAACAAAAGTTACACTTAACATGAAAAAAATAGAGAAAAGCAATTTTTTATATAATGAAGCTAGCTATATCCTCATAAAACCATGCATATTGCTACTTTTTGACACCTACAACTAGAAAGCTAATAATATAAGAAAAGATAAAAAGTCATCTAAATAAATATACACTTTGTCATAGATAAAACAAAAGGTATGATTTGGTAAGAAAAGAGGGAATTTTGAGAATTTGGAATGAAGAAGAAGAGAAATCAGAGAGAAGAAGCAGATAATGTTGCGCTACAAGAGTAGAAAAGAGCAAAGAGTAGGAGCAACATGCAGAGAAAAAGAAAGAAAAAAAGAGACCCTAAGACTAGTAACGCTTTGATTACTTTCTTTTTAACTTAATTACATGTTTCTCAACAAATTCAATATGTCAATGTGTGATTAGAAATCAATCGAATAAAAATTTAGTATTTTAATTAAAAGTTATTAATCTTCTAATATTTTTGTGCTCTTTATAAAACTGTCATGGAGTATTAACATATATTTTTGTTATAAAATATAGTATGGTAAGTTCTATTACACCAATATTTAAAATAACTAAGGTATCTATAGTGGTATATAGTATGTACAAAAAAATAGAAAAATTAACTTGATTAATCTGATTTATAAATAGCTATACTCATTAAAAGATTTTTTTCATTTTCCAACCAGGTTTCTCCATGTCTTCATCAGCAGAGATTGGTTAATGGATGAGTAACGATGGCATTGTAATGAGCGGATAATTTATACGCTTTTTGACATTGTTTTTAGATAGTTTTTAGTATGATTTAGTTAATTTTTAGTATATTTTTATTAGTTTTTAAGAAAAATTCACATTTCTGGACTTTACTATGAGTTTATGTGTTTTTCTGTGATTTCAAGTATTTTCTGGCTGAAATTGAGGGACCTGAGCAAAAATCTGATTCAGAGGCTGACAAAGGACTGCAGATGCTGTTGGATTCTGACCTCCCTGCACTCAAAATGGATTTTCTGGAGCTATAGGAGTCCAAATGGCGCGCTCTCAACTGCGTTGGAAAGTAGACATCCAGGGCTTTCCAGAAATATATAATAGTTCATACTTTTTTCAAAGATAAATGACGTAAACTGGCATTTAACGCCAGTTCCATGTTCCATTCTGGCGTTAAACGCCAGAAACAGGTTACAAGTTGGAGTTAAACGCCCAAAACAGGTTACAATCTGGCGTTTAACTCCAGAGATAGCCTAGGCACGTGTAAAGCTCAAGTCTCAGCCCCAACACACACCAAGTAGGCTCCGGAAGTGGATTTCTGCACTATCTATCGTAGTTAACTCATTTTCTGTAAACCTAGGTTACTAGTTTAGTATTTAAACAACTTTTAGAAATTTATTTTGACCCGCATGACATTTTCACGTTTTACATTATATCTCTACGGCATGAGTCTCTAAACTCCATGATTGGGGGTGAGGAGCTCTGCTGTGTCTCGATGAATTAATGCAATTACTTCTGTTTTCTATTCAAACACGCTTGTCTCTGTTCTAAGATATTCACTTGCACTTAACCATGATGAATGTGATGATCCGTGACACTCATCACCATTTTCAACCCATGAACGCATGCCTGCAAACACTTCCGTTCTACCTTAGATTGAGTGTGTATCTCTTTGATTCCTGGTTCACGCGTTTGATTGCATCTCCTGACAACAAAGCATTCGAATCCGTGAGATCAGAATCTTCGTGGTATAAGCTAGAATTATTGGCGGCCATTCCTGAGATCCGGAAAGTCTAAACCTTGTCTATGGTATTTCGAGTAGGATCTGGGATGGGATGACTATGACGAGCATCAAACTCACGAGTGCTGGGCGTAGTGACAGACGCAAAAGGATCAATGGATCCTATTCCGACATGAGTGAGAACCGACAAATGATTAGCCGTGCGGTGACAGCACATTTGGACAATTTTCACTGAGAGGACAGATGGTAGCCATTGACAACGGTGATCCACCAACATACAGCTTGCCATGGAAGGAGTCTTGCGTGCGTGAAGAAGAAGACAGTAGGAAAGTGGAGATTCAGAAGACAGAGCATCTCCAAAACCTCAATCTGTTCTTCATTACTGCATAACAAGTATTATTTAATTTATGCTTTTTACTCTTCATAAATATAATCACTCTTATCATTGATTTCCTGACTAAGAATTACAAAATAACCATAGCTTGCTTCAAGCCGACAATCTCCGTGGGATCGACCCTTACTCACGTAAGGTATTACTTGGATGACCCAGTGCACTTGCTGGTTAGTGGTACGAGTTGTGAAAAGCGTGATTCACAATTCGTGCACCAAGTTTTTGGCGCCGTTTCCGGGGATTGTTCGAGTTTGGACAACTAACGGTTTATTTTGTTGCTTAGATTAGGAAAAATTTATCTTTTTAGTTTAGAGTCACTAAAATTGCGTCTTCTATTATTGTTTTTGGTTGAAATTTTTTCAAATCCTTATTTTCTCTTTTTAAATTTTTCGAAAATTTTTATAAACTAATAATTGAGTTTTTCTATTTGAGTTTAGTTTCATATTTTAAGTTTGGTGTCAATTGCATGTTTTTTTTTTCTTTTAAATTTTTGAATTTGTGTTCATTGTTCTTTCTTGATTTTCAAGTTGTTCTTGCTATTTTTCTTGTTTGATCTTTAGTTTTTTCTGTTCTGTGTCTTTTCTTGTTTTTCTTGTGCGTTTTCAAATTATCAGTATTCAAAAAAATTTATATACATTAAATACCTTTTTTTAAACAAGTTAAATTTGTAGCTCAATTGGCTAGAGCATTGTGCTTATGTTCTTGGTAATTGGGTATCTTCCTTTTAAAACTTTTTCAAAAATAACTTTTCTTTGATTAAATCTTGTGTCAAACTTTTAAGTTTGGTGTTCTCTTGTTATTTTTCTTTAATTTTCGAAAATTTATTTTTAGTTTTCTAAAAGTTGAGTTTGGTGTTCTTTTTATGTTCTCGTGAGTCTTCAAGGTGTTCTTGAGTCTTCTTTGTATTTTGATCTTAAAATTTTTAAGTTTGGTGTTCCTTGGTGTTTTCCCTCCAAAACTTTCGAAAAACAAGGAGCATTAGATCTAAAAATTTTAAGTCTTGTGTCATTTTATTATTTTTCTCTTTCCTCATTAAATTCAAAAATATCTTTTCTCTTTATTTTAAATTGAATTTTCGAAACTTACTTTTAAAAATTCAGATTTTTATTTTAAAAATAAAATCTTTTCAAAATTCAAAATCTTTTTCAAAAATCATATCCAAAGTTTTTCAAATCTTCTTAATTAAGCAATTATTCTCATTTTCAAATTTATTTTTCTCTTGGTTTTCGAAATTTACATTTTAATTTCTAATAATTTTATTTTATTTTATCTTATTATTTTTATTTATCTTAATAATTTGGTTTGTTCTACTTAAATAAAATAAAAACAAAAATATATTTTCTTTGCAATTCATATCAATTCCACTTTATCCATCATGGATCTAAGTGGAAATGAACAGTCCAGAAGGACTCTGGGGTCATATGCTAATCCCACTACTGCTGCATATGAGAGTAGTATCTGTATACCTCCCATCAAAGCAGGCAGTTTTGAGCTAAATCCTCAGCTCATTGTCATGGTGCAGCAAAACTGTCAGTATTCCGGTCTTTCACAGGAAGAATCTACTGAGTTTCTGGCACAATTCTTGCAAATTGCTGACACAGTACGTGACAAGGAGGTAGATCAGGATGTATACAGGCTGTTACTATTTTCGTTTGCTGTAAAAGATCAAGCTAAAAGGTGGTTAAATAACCAACCCACAGCAAGCATAAGAACATGGAAACAGTTATCAGACAAATTCTTGAATCAATATTTCCCTCCAAAAAGGATGACACAGCTAAGGCTGGACATCCAAGGCTTTAAACAAGAGGATGATGAATCCCTTTATAATGCCTGGGAGGTATACAGAGGGATGCTAAGGAAATGGCCCTTTGAAATATTTTCAGAGTGGGTGCAATTAGACATCTTCTACTATGGGCTTATAGAAAGAGCTCAGATATCTCTAGACCACTCAGCTGGTGGATCTATACACATGAGAAAAACCATTGAAGAGGCTCAAGAGCTTATTGATATAGTTGCTAGAAATCAGCATCTGTACATAAGTAGTGGGTCCTCCATAAAAGAAGAAGCCAAAGCAGTGTCTACTGAACTTGGTCCTCCAGAACAAGTTGCTGAACTCAATCAACAATTGTGTTTTCTAACAAAACAACTAGCAGAATTCAAGGAGATGCTACAAGACACTAAAAATGCCAATAAAAATATGGAAGCATAATTGAATCAGACAAAATAGCAGTTATCAAAGAAGATAACAGAAGAGTGTCAGGCAGTTCAATTAAGAAGTGGGAAAACATTAAATACCTCACTTCAGAGTAGCAGAAAGCCAAGAAAAGAACAACTGACAGAGGATGAGCAAAATATTATCCAAAATCCCTCTGAGGACAGTAAGAGCCCAGAGAGAAATAACTCTGGCATTCAAACACCAGAAATAGGCAAGGAGCTGGCGTCAAACGCCCAATGGAAGCTCAGTTCTGGTGTTCAAACACTAGAAACGGGTAAGAAGTTGGCGTCCAACGCCAATCCAGCTTCTAACCCTGGCATTCAAATGCCAATGAAGGATCAGACACACACAAGTGCTGATAGCAACCCCTCTAAAAAGGCTTCTCCAACCACTTCTGTAGTAAATAAACCTGCAGCAACTAAGGTTGAGGAATACAAAGCCAAGATGCCTTATCCTCAAAAACTCCACCAAGAGGAGAAGGATAAGCAATTTGCCCGCTTTGCAGACTATCTCAGAACTCTTGAAATAAAGATTTCATTTGCAGAGGCACTTGAGCAAATACCCTCTTATGCTAAGTTCATGAAAGAGATCTTGAGTCATAAGAAGGATTGGAGAGAAACTGAAAGAGTTCTCCTCACTGAAGAATGCAGTGTAGTCATTCTGAAAAGCTTCCCAGAAAAGCTTAAAGATCCCGAGAGCTTTATGATACCATGCATATTAGAGGGTAACTGCACCAAGACAACTTTATGTGATCTTGGGGCAAGCATCAACCTAATACCTGCATCTACTATCAGAAAGCTTGGTTTAACTGAAGAAGTCAAACCAACCCGGATATGTCTCCAACTTGCTGATGGCTCCATTAAATACCCATCAGGCATGATTGAAGACATGATTGTCAGGGTTGGGCCATTCGCCTTTTCCACTGACTTTGTAGTGCTGGAAATGGAGGAGCACAAGAGTGCTACTCTCATTCTAGGAAGAGCTTTCCTAGCAACTGGACGAACTCTCATTGATGTCCAAAAGGGGGAAGTAACCCTGAGAGTCAACGAGGATGAGTTTAAGTTAAATGTTGTTAAAGCCATGCAACATCCAGACACACCAAAAGACTGCATGAAAGTTGATCTTATTGACTCTTTGGTAGAGGATATCAACATGGCTGAGAGTCTCGAATCAGAGCTGGAAGACATCTTTAAAGATGTTCTGCCTGATCTGGAGGATTCAGAGGAATTGAAAGAGCCTCTGAAACTTCCTCAGGAAGAGGAAAAACCTTCTAAACCCGAGCTCAAACCATTACCACCATCCCTGAAATATGCATTTCTGGTAGAAGGTGACACTTTTCCAGTGATCATAAGCTCTGCTTTAAATCCACTGGAAGAAGAAGCACTACTTTAAGTGCTAAGGACACACAAGACAGCTCTTGGGTGGTTCATAAGTGATCTTAAGGGCATCAGCCTAGCAAGATGCATGCACAAGATCCTATTGGAGGACAATGCTAAGCCAGTGGTTCAACCACAGAGGCGGCTAAATCCAGCCATGAAGGAAGTGGTGCAGAAAGAGGTCACCAAGTTACTGGAGGCTAGGATTATTTATCCTATTTCTGATAGCCCCTGGGTGAGCCCTGTCCAAGTTGTTCCCAAGAAGGGAGGCATGACAGTGGTTCATAATGAAAAAAATGAACTGGTTCCTACAAGAACAGTTACTGGGTGGCGTATGTGTATTGACTACAGAAGGCTCAATACAGCCACCAGGAAGGATCACTTTCCTTTACCATTCATAGACCAGATGCTAGAGAGACTAGCAGGTCATGAATATTACTACTTTTTGGATGGCTATTCAGGCTACAACCAAATTGTAGTAGATCCTCAGGACCAAGAGAAAACAACATTCACATGTCCTTCTGGAGTGTTTGCCTACAGAAGGATGCCTTTTGGTCTGTGCAATGCACCTGCAATCTTTCAGAGGTGCATGCTCTCTATCTTCTCTGATATGGTAGAGAAATTCTTGGAAGTCTTCATGGATGACTTTTCAGTATTTGGAGACTCATTCAGCTCCTGCCTTAACCATTTAGCACTTGTTCTGAAAAGATGCCAAGAGACCAACCTAGTTTTAAACTGGGAAAAATGTCACTTTATGGTGACTGAAGGGATTGTCCTTGGGCATAAAATTTCAAATAAGGGAATAGAGGTGGATCAAGCTAAAGTTGAAGTAATTGAAAAATTACCACCACCTGCCAATGTTAAGGCAATCAGAAGCTTTCTGCGGCATGTAGGATTCTACAGGAGGTTTATAAAGGATTTTTCAAAAATTGCAAAACCTCTGAGCAATCTGCTAGCTGCTGACTGATGAGATATTTTGATGAGAAACGAATTTCTACCAAAACACCCAAAACTAACCGGCAAGTGTACCGGGTCGTATCAAGTAATAAAAACTCACGGAAGTGAGGTCGATCCCACAGGGATTGAAGGATTGAGCAATTTTAGTTTAGTGGTTGATTTAGTCAAGCGAATCAAGTGTTGGTTGGGTGATTTGTGATTTGCAGAATGTAAATTGCATGGAATTAAAGAGAGCGGGAAAGTAAATTGCTGAAACTTAAAGGACAAGAAATTAAATGACAGAAACTTAAAGTGCAAGAAATGTAAATTGCAGAATCTTAAAGTGCAAGAAATGTAAATTGCTTGAAAAGTAAAGGGGATTGGGATGAGGATTTGCAGAATTTAAACAAGGGAAAACTAAATTGCATCAAACAGAAGAGGAAAAGGGAGTTGGGATTGAACCGGATCTTATAACAGCAAAGTAAATGAACAATGAAAGCATTAAACAGAGAATTGAAATGAGAATTTAGATCTCAGGACCCAGAGACTAGAAAACCAAGTCTAGATCTCAATGCCTTCCTAGATCCCACAAGAACAATAGCACGGAAATTGTAAATTGCAAAGAAAAGAGATGAAGATCAAGTAACAGAAACAGAAATGCTAATTCAATTAACAGTAAAGGAAACAGAGAGATCCAAGATTGAGATTGAAACAGAATTTCTTCAATTCTCCAATCCAAGATCCAAGACAAAAGTCAAATGAAATTGAAAGCAATGAAAGCAAGAAATTAAAGTTCACTCAAGTTCAAAAGCTCTTCGAAAACTATTATGAAAATTCTAAAAGGAAAGCTCTAAAAGAAAACTCTCCAGCAAAAAGCTCCCTAAACAAATTGAATTCTATCCTATTTATACACTTTCCAAAATGATCTTCAAGCCTTGAGTTGGGCCTTTGTTCTTGGTGGAATTGGGTTGAAAGAGGCCTTGGTTGATTGCTCTTGAAGATTGAAGAAGAACCGAAGTGAACCAATTGAACCGGAAATGGAGTTAGCCAACGTTGGTCTTCAACGTTAGGGTCAAAGTTAGGGGTCTAACTTTGACCCTAACTTTTCATATCAGCAAACCACATTCTTCTGGTTTAGACGTTGGCGCCAACGTTAGGGGTCTAACTTTGACCCTAACGTTGGCCTTGCTTGGTGTGATTGGTGCCAACGTTAGCCTCCACGTTAGGGGGCTAACGTTGGCGCAAACGTTGCCTACTCCCCCATTGTGATTTAAGTGCCAACGTTAGCCTCCAAGTTAGGGGGCTAACGTTGGCGCAAACGTTGGTAGCCCAGGGAGAAACTCTCAAGTTCCAACGTTAGCCTCCAAGTTAGGGGGCTAACGTTGGAGCTAACGTTGGCTACTTCCAAAGAGTGATTCATATGCCCAACGTTAGCCTCCAAGTTAGGGGGCTAACGTTGGGGCTAACTTCATGCAACCCGGTTCAATTTTCACTTATTCCATTGTCCTCTCTTCACTCCTAGCCATTCCTCTTTGCTTCAACCTTTCTCCAAGCCTTCTTCACCTATCATTGATCAACCAAACTAATCAAAGTTTTGCTCAAAATCATGAGGTATTCAATCTTCCACAATATGCAACAAATATAGTTCAAAACCTCATGAAATGGCATGAATTCACATATGGTTGGTTCAATCAAGGGAAACATGAAAATCTACTCAATTAGCTTGCTTGTAGCTTAAGAAAGTGCATAATTCTAATGAAAACAAAAGAAAAAGACTAGCTAAAATGGGCTAAGATGACTTGTCATCACAACACCAAACTTAAAGCTTGCTTGTCCCCAAGCAAGAAATAGATTTATGCTCCAAGGTTCTTTCAATTAAGATGGATTGAGGAACACTTGTAAAGTGCAGTGAGTGAAGTGATCAAGTATCAGTGGGGTGAACTCTAAATCATATGCTCATGCAAGGGCTTCAGTGCTCACTAGTCCTTACATATTGGGAGTCGTAGGTCTTAGGATTTTCATTCAAATGGTACCATGGAGATCTCTTTATGTGTAATCACCTTGAAGCAGCTTATAGTTTCTGTGCCTTGGTCTCGACTCTAAGTATCATGTCTCAAAGCGGCTCTTTAGATAAGCTTTCAATCAATACTCCTAAACCAGTTGGTTTTAAGGTATTAGGTGTTAAAGCACCCCTAAGGATTTACTTGCTCAAGCCTCTTTCCTTGACACACTTCAACCACAAGCATTTTACTAGGCTAACAACTCTTTGAGTCATTGTTTCTTCTTTCTTTTCTGCCTAGTAATTGATGCTCAGAGCCTTGGACCATGTTCTTTTTGTTTTTGTATTTTCTTTTCTTTCTTTTGTTTTGTTTGCTGCTTCTTGGATCAATAGATTTTTGAGAATCTCCACAATACTTCTTTGAACTTCATGTCCCGCCTATGAGCTCCCATGCAAGTTTTCACAAGCATGCAACCTCAGTACAAAATCATATAACCAGAACCACCACTTCTCCTAATCTTTTGCTTGCCTCAAAATTGTTTAATTCCTTAATCCTTCTTTTCAAAGAACTTTCATGTGATGCATTTCTTGAAAATTGAGTGCAAACAAGTTTTGAAGATAAGAATGTTGTGAATGATCAGACACCTTGCTTATTGACTTATAAAGAAAGACTATGTTATGCAGGCAGGCAGGGGTAAATAAAAAAATTATGCTATGCAGATAGGCAGGATAGATCAGGATACAATCCAACTTTCAATCACAACAATATTTGATGCAAAACAATGACTTAACAATACAACCTGTTGAAGTTTGCTTGATTTCCTTCTTCTCATCATCATCATTACTGGCCTTTAAGTTCATCTTTTGTCTCTTTGGTTGATGATGCTTAATCCTTCTAACAGCTTGTATGGGCCTCTGCAATGATATTGAAAGTTGCTTGTTCCCCAAGCACTTGGAAACAATGGTTAATTTTCATGATTTATTTGCGGGCTTTTTGAACTTACTTTGGTGTGGGAACACCAAACTTAGTACCTTGCCCATGGTTAACCATGTGTGATAATTTCTTTTTCTCTTTCACAAGTGATAGAACTGGAAACTAAGAAATGCAGTAAAATGGCTAACTAGTTCATCCAGTATGCTTGAAGCCTATATTATGCAGAAAGTGAGAATGTGCTTTTAAGTAAGAATTTGGTGGAACACCAAACTTAGAATCCTTCATTCTCCCTTAGATTGTGTTGGTGTGCAACACCAAACTTAGCTTCTTGCATTATAGATGAATTTAATTAACCTTTTTATTAAAATAACTATGGAAAGAAAACTACCTCAGGTTGGGTTGCCTCCCAACAAGCGCTCTTTTATTGTCACTAGCTTGACATTCTTCATCCTCTGATCACGGAAGTTGAAGTCTCAGTTGCCTTTGGTTTCCTCCTCTTACCGTAGGCTTCTCCTTGTTTTCCATAACTGTCTTCCCTTTCAGCTCAGCAGCTTTTTCATTGTTCTTCGAGTCATCTTCAGTGGCTCTTAGGGATATATTTCCCTCTCTCTCACCCAATTTAGCAGGGTTTTGAACCATTTGTTCCATGTACCTTTCAATTCTCTTGAGATATGCCTCTTGGTTTTTCCTTATGTCCTCCTGCTCTATTAATGTCATTTCTTGGATTTTCATAGACCTTTCCATCATCATTTCTAGAACATAGAGTTTTTGAAAGTTTAGGATTGGTTGTGACTGTGTTAATTGTGGTGATTGATGTAAGTCATTTTGGGCAGGTGGTGAGGTAGGATAGGGTTGGAGATGTGTATATTGGGGTAGTGTGTAGTGATTTTTGTTGGCATGGTGGTGTTTTTGCAGGTTTGGAAAGTTGGGGTTATTATAGTTGAGGTCCCTTTGTTCATGATTCTGAGGTTCCCTCATTCTTAGATAAGAATGTGGTTTCCATGGTGGAAATTGTGCATTCACTGTGGCAGAATGTAGAAAATCAATTTGTCTAGCTATTGATTCCAAGTGCTGCTGAGTTTGCTGGTGTAGCTGCTTGTTTTGATTCATGATTGCTCTTACTCCTTCAAGATTCATTACTCCCTTTTCTGAAATTGCATTCCGTGGCGTCTCAAATGAGTGTTGGTTATTGGCTCTTTCGTCACTGAACTCTGCAGTTCCTTGGATGGTTGCTGTTGCCTTGAGTAGGCCATCTGAGAAGTAATCTACTGCTTTTCTTGTTTCAGTGGTTAATCCTTCATAGAATGCTCGAAAATCCACCTTGTCATTTGATTTCTTGTATCTCTCCCATGCTTTGAACAGTGGTTCTTCCTCTCTTTGTATGAATGGATGTACTCCTTCTTTCATCTTGATGTGTTGTTGGGGTGAGGAAAATTTGGCTAGAAACTTGGCAACCAATTCATCCCAACTAGTTATACTTCCTTGAGGAAAGGTTTCAAGCCATTGTGCCGCTTCATCCTTCAGTGAGAAGGGAAATAACATGAGCTTAATGGTATCATGGTCTACACCATTGAGATTGACAGCCCCACATGTTTTCAGAAAAATGGATAGGTGCTGTTTAGAGTCCTCCAAGGGATTTCCACCATAGGAACAATTGTTCTCTATTAGTGTAATGAGTTGTGGCTTCATGTTGTGATGTTCTTCTTTCTCAGAAACTCCTTCTTCCCTGTGATATATAAATCAACAACGGAACACACAGCGATTCTCTTGAAAATTGAGTGTAGCCGGTTGAAACAAAACTTCAAACAGTTAGTGGGTTAGTCAAAAATTAAAGAAAAAATATTTGATCTAGATCACCACCTCACTTAATCATTGTCAATCTAGTCAATCCCCGGCAACGGCGCCAAAAACTTGATGAGATATTTTGATGAGAAACGAATTTCTACCAAAACACCCAAAACTAACCGGCAAGTGTACCGGGTCGTATCAAGTAATAAAAACTCACGGAAGTGAGGTCGATCCCACAGGGATTGAAGGATTGAGCAATTTTAGTTTAGTGGTTGATTTAGTCAAGCGAATCAAGTGTTGGTTGGGTGATTTGTGATTTGCAGAATGTAAATTGCATGGAATTAAAGAGAGCGGGAAAGTAAATTGCTGAAACTTAAAGGACAAGAAATTAAATGACAGAAACTTAAAGTGCAAGAAATGTAAATTGCAGAATCTTAAAGTGCAAGAAATGTAAATTGCTTGAAAAGTAAAGGGGATTGGGATGAGGATTTGCAGAATTTAAACAAGGGAAAACTAAATTGCATCAAACAGAAGAGGAAAAGGGAGTTGGGATTGAACCGGATCTTATAACAGCAAAGTAAATGAACAATGAAAGCATTAAACAGAGAATTGAAATGAGAATTTAGATCTCAGGACCCAGAGACTAGAAAACCAAGTCTAGATCTCAATGCCTTCCTAGATCCCACAAGAACAATAGCACGGAAATTGTAAATTGCAAAGAAAAGAGATGAAGATCAAGTAACAGAAACAGAAATGCTAATTCAATTAACAGTAAAGGAAACAGAGAGATCCAAGATTGAGATTGAAACAGAATTTCTTCAATTCTCCAATCCAAGATCCAAGACAAAAGTCAAATGAAATTGAAAGCAATGAAAGCAAGAAATTAAAGTTCACTCAAGTTCAAAAGCTCTTCGAAAACTATTATGAAAATTCTAAAAGGAAAGCTCTAAAAGAAAACTCTCCAGCAAAAAGCTCCCTAAACAAATTGAATTCTATCCTATTTATACACTTTCCAAAATGATCTTCAAGCCTTGAGTTGGGCCTTTGTTCTTGGTGGAATTGGGTTGAAAGAGGCCTTGGTTGATTGCTCTTGAAGATTGAAGAAGAACCGAAGTGAACCAATTGAACCGGAAATGGAGTTAGCCAACGTTGGTCTTCAACGTTAGGGTCAAAGTTAGGGGTCTAACTTTGACCCTAACTTTTCATATCAGCAAACCACATTCTTCTGGTTTAGACGTTGGCGCCAACGTTAGGGGTCTAACTTTGACCCTAACGTTGGCCTTGCTTGGTGTGATTGGTGCCAACGTTAGCCTCCACGTTAGGGGGCTAACGTTGGCGCAAACGTTGCCTACTCCCCCATTGTGATTTAAGTGCCAACGTTAGCCTCCAAGTTAGGGGGCTAACGTTGGCGCAAACGTTGGTAGCCCAGGGAGAAACTCTCAAGTTCCAACGTTAGCCTCCAAGTTAGGGGGCTAACGTTGGAGCTAACGTTGGCTACTTCCAAAGAGTGATTCATATGCCCAACGTTAGCCTCCAAGTTAGGGGGCTAACGTTGGGGCTAACTTCATGCAACCCGGTTCAATTTTCACTTATTCCATTGTCCTCTCTTCACTCCTAGCCATTCCTCTTTGCTTCAACCTTTCTCCAAGCCTTCTTCACCTATCATTGATCAACCAAACTAATCAAAGTTTTGCTCAAAATCATGAGGTATTCAATCTTCCACAATATGCAACAAATATAGTTCAAAACCTCATGAAGTGGCATGAATTCACATATGGTTGGTTCAATCAAGGGAAACATGAAAATCTACTCAATTAGCTTGCTTGTAGCTTAAGAAAGTGCATAATTCTAATGAAAACAAAAGAAAAAGACTAGCTAAAATGGGCTAAGATGACTTGTCATCACTGACACGCCATTTGTGTTTGACACAGAGTGTCTGCAGGTGTTTGAAACTCTAAAAGCTAAGCTGGTCACAGCACCATTTATTTCTGCACTAGACTAGACATTACCATTCGAACTAATGTGTGATGCCAGTGACCATGCCATTGGTGCAGTATTGGGGCAGAGGCATGACAAGCTTCTGCATGTCATTTATTATGCTAGCCGTGTCTTAAATGATGCCCAGAAAAATTACACAACCACAGAAAAAGAATTGATTGCAGTGGTTTACGCCATTGACAAGTTTAGATCATACTTAGTAGGATCAAAAGTGATTGTGTACACTGACCATGCTGCTCTTAAATATCTAATTACAAAGCAGGATTCAAAACCAGGCTCATAAGATGGGTACTACTTCTGCAAGAGTTTGATATAGAAATAAGAGACAGAAAACCAAATGGCTGATCATCTGTCCCGGATAGAACCAGTAGAAGGGGCATCCTTTCCCTCTATTGAGATCTCTGAAACCTTTTCGGATGAGCATTTGTTTGCCATTCAGGAAACACCATGGTTTGCAGATATTGCAAACTATAAAGCTGCAAGATTCATACCCAAGGAGTACAGCAGGCAACAAAAGAAAAAATTAATTACTGATGCAAAGTACTACTTATGGGATGAACCCTATCTCTTTAAGAGATGTGCAAACGGAATAATCCGTAGGTGTGTGCCTAGAGAAGAAGCACAGAAGATCTTATGGCATTGCCATGGGTCACAATATGGAGGCCGTTTCGGAGGAGAGCGAACAGCCACCAAGGTCCTCCAATGTGGCTTCTACTGGCCTACCCTCTATAAAGATTCCCGAGAGTTTGTACGTAACTGTGACAGTTGCCAGAGAGCTGGTAATCTGCCTCATGGTTACGCCATGCCTCAACAAGGAATCTTGGAGATTGAGTTGTTTGATGTATGGGGTATTGACTTCATGGCGCCTTTCCCACCATCATACTCAAACACTTATATTCTGGTAGCAGTCGACTATGTATCCAATGGGTAGAGGCCGTTGCCACACCCACTAATAATACTAAGACAGTGCTGAAGTTCCTCCAGAAACATATCTTCAGCAGGTTTGGTGTCCCTAGAGTACTAATCAGTGATGGGGCACTCACTTCTGCAACAAACAGCTTTACTCAGCTATGGTCCGGTATGGCATTAGCCACAAGGTGGCAACTCCATATCATCCACAGACAAATGGGCAAGTTGAAGTCTCTAATAGAGAACTAAAAAGAATCCTGGAACGAACTGTAAGTACCCGTAGAAAGGATTGGGCGAGAAGCTTGGATGATGCTCTGTGGGCTTACAGAACAGCATTCAAGACTCCTATAGGGATCTCTCCATACCAGCTTGTGTATGGTAAGGCCTGTCATCTGCCCATGGAATTGGAGCATAAGGCTTACTGGGTAACCAGATTCCTAAACTTTGATGCCAAATTAGCTGGAGAAAAAAGATTGCTCCAGCTGAATGAGCTAGAGGAATTCAGACTCACTGTTTTCAAAAATGCCAAGCTTTACAAGGAGAAAGCAAAAAGGTGGCATGACAGAAAGCTGTCATCTAGAGTCTTTGAACTAGGACAGAAGGTTCTGTTGTTTAACTCTAGGCTCAGGCTATTCCCCGGGAAACCGAAATCCCGGTGGAGGGGACCATATGTGATTACAAGTGTGTCACCATATGGCTATGTGGAGCTTCAAGACATTGATTCTAATAAGAAGTTCATTGTTAATGGACAGAGAATCAAGCATTATCTTGAAGGAAATGTTGAGCAAGAATGCTCAAGGCTGAGGCTAGATTAAAAGCTCAGCAAGGTCCAGCTAAAGACAATAAAGAAGCGCTTGCTGGGAGGCAACCCAGCCATTAGCAAAACCCTTTTTCTATTTATTTTTAATTATACAAGTTTAACATAAATAATCTTCAAGGTAAAGAATCAATTGCATAAGTTCACAGGGGTACAAAAGGATTCAGAATACAAAACAGGGAGAAGGAGCTCACTGGCAAGAAAACGCCAGAAATGATACCTTTCTGAGCGTTAAACGCCAGAATGAATGCCATTTTGGGCGTTTAACGCCACACTTACAGCATCCTGGGCGTTCAGAAAAATGCCCAATGACAAAGGATTCTGGCATTTAACGCCAGCCAGAAGCAACAGCTGGGCGTTAAACGCCCAAAAGAAGCTACAGAGGGGCGTTAAATGCCCAAAACATGCAGCAGTTGGGCGTTTAACGCCAGGATTGTGGAGGGGAGGAAGTTTTTGCTCCCAACTTGATTTTTTTCAAATTTTCATATTTCCATCCATACTTTCTTGCATAAACATGTTCCCATACTTTCATTTTTCAAACTTTTTTTTTCCAAAAATATTAAACAAATCTTAATCCTAAAATTAAATCTTTCTCAATTCTTCTTCAACCTCTTCTCAAATCTTTTTTTCAAAACAAATCTATCTTTTTCAAATTTTTTTTAACTCATTAATATCTTTTTCAAATCTTAACAATATTTTGTCTATCTTTTTCAAATATCTTTCATATCTTTTCAATTTTAAATTATATCTTTTCCTATCATACTTATCTTTTCCAAATCACATCTTCTATCATATCTTTTTCAAAAATTTTCGAAAACCCACCCCCTTCCCTTTAAATCCTTGTTCGGCCTCCCTCATCTCCTCCATAATTCGAACTTGGCTTTCCCTATATCCCTCTCCTTTCCTTTCTTTTGCTTGAGGACAAGCAAACCTCTAAGTTTGGTGTGTTTATCCGTGATCACTAAGCCAATACCTACCAAGATCATGGCTCCTAAGGGAAAACAAACCACCTCAAGAGGCAAGAAAGAGAATATTCCAAAACCACTTTGGAATCAAGGGAAGTTCTTAACCAAAGAACATTCAGACCATTACTACAAAATAATGGGTCTAAGGTCAGTGATCCCAGAAGTTAATTTTGATCTGAAAGAAGACGAATATCCAGAGATCCAAGAGCAAATTCGAAACAGGAGCTGGGAAATCCTAGCTAATCCTGAGACAAAGGTGGGAAGAAACATGGTTCAGGAATTCTACTTTAATCTGTGGCAGACAGATAGACAGAGAATAGCTGGAACCACATTCTATGACTATCGAACTCTGGTCAGAGGGAAAATTGTTCACACCCACCCTGACAAAATAAGAGAGATCTTCAAGCTGCCTTAACTGCAAGATGACCCGGACTCCTTCAATAGGAGAATGATGAGACCAAATAAGAGCTTGGACAAAATTCTAGAGGACATATGCCTCCCAAGAGCCAAATGGACAACCAACACAAAGGGTGTCCCAAACCAACTCAAGAGAGGAGATCTCAAACCAGACGTCAGAGGCTGGCTGGACTTCATTGGGCGTTCTATACTGCCCACTAGCAACCGCTCTGAAGTCACCATCAAAAGAGCAGTGATGATTCATTACATTATGTTGGAAAAAGAAGTGGAAGTTCATCAGTTGATTTCTTGTGAGCTTTACACAATTGCAAACAAGAACTCCAAAAATGCCAAATTGGCTTATCCAAGCTTAATCTCTCTACTATGTAAAGATGCTGGGGTAAAAATGGGAGTAGATGAGTATATCTCAGTTGAGCAACCAATCACCAAAAAGTCAATGGAAGGACAAGTGCAGGACGACCCCATCAAGAGGAGAGCACAAGAGTCCCTCCCGGAAATTCCTCAATTTGAATACTGGGGGCACCTAGAAGCATCTATCACCAAGTTGCAAGAAGCTATGGATCAACTGAAGGAAGAACAGCAAAATCAAAATAGCATGCTCTGCAAACTGCTTAGGGAACAAGAAGAGCAAGGGTGTGAACTGAAGGAACTGAAGCGTCAGAAGCTATCTCTTGAAAGGCCAAGCACCCCACAGACTAAAGAGGCATCTACCTCCCAAAATAAAGGTTGTTGAGCCTAACTCTGTGATAACCTTTTATCTATTTTAAGAGTACATGAGTATTAGAATTAGAGTCATTTGTCTTTATGTCTTTAATTTCTTTTTTTTATTACTAAGTGTCTGCTTTTATGCCTAATTTATATTATTTCCATTAAATAATAAATAAAGATTAGAGTATATGCCTTAAAGTTATGAATGTCCTATGAATCCATCATTTTTCTTAAAAAAATGCTTTTAATCATAAAAGAACAAGAAGTACATAAATTTTGAATTCATCCTTGAAATTAGTTTAATTATTTTGATGTGGTGACAATACTTTTTGTTTTCTGAATGAATGCTTGAACAGTGCATATGTCTTTTGATATTGTTGTTCATGAATGTTAAAATTGTTGGCTCTTGAAGAATGATGAAAAGGAGAAATGTTATTTGATGATCTGAAAAATCATAAAAATAATTCTTGAAGCAAGAAAAAGCAGTGAATACAAAAGCTTGAAAAATGGCAAAAAAAAAGAGAGAGAGAAAGAAAAAGAAAAAGCAAGCAGAAAAAGCCAATAGCCCTTAAAACCAAAAGGCAAGGGTAATAAAAAGGATCCAAGGCTTTGAGCATTAATGGATAGGAGGGCCCAAAAGGAATAAAATCCTGGCCTAAGCGGCTAAACCAAGCTGTCCCTAACCATGTGCTTGTGGCGTGAAGGTGTCAAGTGAAAAGCTTGAGACTGAGCGATTAAAGTCGAGGTCCAAAGCAAAAACAGAGTGTGCTTAAGAACCCTGGACACCTCTAATTGGGGACTCTAGCAAAGCTGAGTTACAATCTAAAAAGGTTCACCCAATTATATGTCTGTGGCATTTATGTATCCGGTGGTAATACTGGAAAACAAAGTGCTTAGGGCCACGGCCAAGACTCATAAAGTAGCTGTGTTCAAGAATCAACATACTAAACTAGGAGACTCAATAACACTATCTGAATTCTAAGTTCCTATAGATGCCAATCATTCTGAACTTCAAGGGATAAAGTGAGATGCAAAACTATTCAGAGGCAAAAAAGCTACTGGTCCCGCTCATCTGATTGGAGCTAAGTTTCATTGATATTTTGGGATTTATAGTATATTTCTTCTTTTTATCCTAATTTGATTTTCAGTTGCTTGGGGACAAGCAACAATTTAAGTTTGGTGTTGTGATGAGCGGATAATGTATACGCTTTTTGGCATTGTTTTTAGATAGTTTTTAGTATGATTTAGTTAATTTTTAGTATATTTTTATTAGTTTTTAAGAAAAATTCACATTTCTGGACTTTACTATGAGTTTGTGTGTTTTTCTATGATTTTAGGTATTTTCTGGCTGAAATTGAGGGACCTGAGCAAAAATTTGATTCAGAGGCTGACAAAGGCTGCAGATGCTGTTGGATTCTGACCTCCCTGCACTCAAAATGGATTTTCTGGAGATATAGGAGTTCAAATGGCGCGCTCTCAACTGCGTTGGAAATTAGACATCCAGGACTTTCCAACAATATATAATAGTCCATACTTTTTTCAAAGATAAATGACATAAACTGGCATTTAACGCGCCAGAATCAGGTTACAAGTTGGAGTTAAATGCCCAAAATAGGTTACAATCTGGCGTTTAACTCCAGAAACAGCCTAGGCACGTGTAAAGCTCAAGTCTCAGCCCCAGCACACACCAAGTGGGCCCCGAAAGTGAATTTCTGCACTATCTATCGTAGTTTACTCATTTTCTGTAAACCTAGGTTACTAGTTTAGTATTTAAATAACTTTTAGAGATTTATTTTGACCCGCATGACATTTTCACATTTTACATTGTATCTCTATGGCATGAGTCTTTAAACTCCATGATTGGGGGTGAAGAGCTCTGTTGTGTCTCGATGAATTAATGCAATTACTTCTGTTTTCTATTCAAACACGCTTGTCTCTGTTCTAAGATATTCACTTGCACTTAACCATGATGAATGTGATGATCCGTGACACTCATCACCATTCTCAACCCATGAACGCGTGCATGACAACCACTTCCATTCTACCTTAGATTGAGTGTGTATCTCTTTGATTCCTGGTTCACGCGTTTGATTGCATCTCCTGACAACAAAGCATTCGAATCCGTGAGATCAGAGTCTTCGTGGTATAGGCTAGAATTATTGGCGGCCATTCCTGAGATCCAGAAAGTCTAAATCTTGTCTGTGGTATTCCGAGTAGGATCTGGGATGGGATGACTGTGACGAGCTTCAAACTCACGAGTGCTGGGCGTAGTGACAGACGCAAAAGGATCAATGGATCCTATTCCGACATGAGTGAGAACCGAAAAATGATTAGCCGTGCGGTGACAGCGCATTTGGACCATTTTTACTGAGATGACGGATGGTAGCCATTGACAACAGTGATCCACCAACATACAGCTTGCCATGGAAGGAGTCTTGCGTGCGTGAAGAAGAAGACAGTAGGAAAGCGGAGATTCAGAAGACATAGCATCTCCAAAACCTCAATCTGTTCTCCATTACTGCATAACAAGTATTATTTAATTTATGCTTTTTACTCTTCATAAATATAATCACTCTTATCATTGATTTTCTGACTAAGAATTACAAAATAACCATAGCTTGCTTCAAGCCGACAATCTCCGTGGGATCGACCCTTACTCACGTAAGGTATTACTTGGACGACCCAGTGCACTTGCTGGTTAGTGGTACGAGTTGTGAAAAGTGTGATACACAATTCGTGCACCACATTGCCTATAATAACAACTGTACTGAGTCTTAGGCTTTTAGGGTTTTCCTGCATTAAAATAAAGATGCTTCCTTTCTCTTTATTTTCTCATCACCATGATCATTTTGTGATGCTAAACACACAAGATTATATTCATTCATTTATGATTTTATATCCTCCTAAACAATCAATCGAAACAATGAATTGTCTATGGTGGGTAAAGTTATATTTGGTTTCTTAGGGTCCAAGTGCCAATATTCTAAATGTGTGGCTATTCTTAGTGTCGTACTTATGGTTATGCTTGTGTGATGTTTGGCCTTGAAATTTTGATAATATTGAACCGGATCTGGTTTATTAATGTTATTAATGTCAATTAATAAATAATGTCAAGTGTCCACCGGCCAAGAATTGAACAACTCAATTAATAATGATTAATTTTAAATTATTTTTTAAATTCAAAATTTGATTAATTGACATTAATAGCTTTTTTGAATCAAAACTTACCCTAATTTATTTTCACTTCCACTCACCATTCACCACACAAAACCACAAATCCTAATCCCTCTTCCCAATGCCCCACGTTGCCACGGTTTCGTCCTCGTGCCGCTAATGTCGCTGCAGCACCGTCCTCGCGCGCCATCGCCGGTTGTCCTTGCATCCTTCTCCGCCACCTCATCTGCCGTTCGGCAGGAAAGCTGGCCACCATCGCGCTTCTACTTCACCCTCCTCGCATCCCATCGTGACTCCCCATTGCTCGCCCGACGCACCCTTACTGCTCGCGACTCCCCATCGCTCGCCACTCGTACCCCACGACTCTCCATCTGTCGTGATGCAGCCATCACTAGGTCCCCATTCGTGACGCACGATCAACTACTCCAATCCACGGGCGACTCCTCCACTTGTCGCAATGCGCCACCGCGAGTCGCGCCACTATCCATGCAATGCCATCCAAGACATCGTCGCAGGCCACCCTGCGGCTCTTCTCCTCCTCCTCCTATTTGGTTTTGAATGATTTTTTTAACTAATTTTTTATTTTTTTTCTATATTTCAGATAATTCTTTTTTTTATTTTGGATGATTCTTTTTCCTATGTTTTGTATTTTTTCTTAGAATTTGGATGATTCTTTTTATTAGTTTTGGATGATTCTTTTTTCTATGTTTTGTATGTTTTTTTTCTTAGAATTTGGATGATTCTTTATCTTATGTTTTGGTATTTTTGTTTTTTGGTGTTTTGAAGTTTTTTTTGGAGAGAGGAATTGGTGTTTACGTAATAAATGGTAAAAGGTGAATTAGAGTAAGAAGAGGCAATTAATAATCATTAATTTTGTATCTTTTAAAAAAATTTAAATAACCACTAATTAATGACAATTAATGTCTTTAATTAGTATAGAATATAATTCAAAAATATTTGTTGACTTATTATTGGTTAGATCCCTCTTGGTTCCCTAGCGAGATTGTTTTATCAAATTGTAAAGATTTCTATATTTAGGTTAAAAGAGGTGGTTTTTGAGGCTTTAGTAGTGTAGTAAATAATTTTATGTTATTCTTATTTAGGTAAAAAAGTTTGAAATTCCATTAATATTAATAAAATACACAACTAAAAAACTAAAAAAAGTTACACTTAACATGAAAAAAAAAGAAGAAAGAAAATCAATTCTCTATATAATTAATCTAGCTATATCCTCATAAAAACATGCATGTTGCTACTT
Organism: Arachis ipaensis; assembly: GCF_059453495.1. Taxonomy (NCBI): domain Eukaryota; kingdom Viridiplantae; phylum Streptophyta; class Magnoliopsida; order Fabales; family Fabaceae; genus Arachis; species Arachis ipaensis. Next base: position 12,432,381 of record NC_142441.1, read on the forward strand.
TTTGACACCTACAACTAAAAAGCTAATAATCTAGGAAAAGATAAAAAGTCATCTGAATAAATATACACTTTGTCATATATAAAACAAAAGGTATGATTTGGAAAGAGAAGAGGGCATTTTGAGAATTTGGAATGAAGAAGAAGAGAAATGAGGAGAAAGGAGTAGAGAATGTTGTCCTACAAGAGTGCAAAAGAGCAAAGAGCAGCATGAATATGCAGAGAAAAGGAATAAAAAGAAAGAAAGAGACCCTAAGACTAGTAAGACTTTTATTACTTTCTTTTTAACTTAATTTCATGTTTCTCAACAAATTCAATATGTCAATGTGTGATTAAAAATCAATCGAACAAAAATTTAGTATGTTAATTAAAAGTTATTAATCTTCTAGTATTTTTGTGCTCTTTATAAAACTGTTAGCCATGGAGTATTAACATATATTTTTGTTATAAAATATAGTATGGTAAGTTCTATTACACCAATATTTAAAATAACTATGGTATCTATAGTGCTATGCTGTATGTACAAAAAAATACAAAAATTAACTTGATTAATCTTATTTATAAATGGCTATAATCATTAAAAGATTTTGAGTAAGGGACAAATAGGTCCCTGTCCTTTTTTTTCTGCGGACATTTTCGTCCCCAAATATTGAAAAATATATTCATGTCCTTGATCCTTCCAAAATGCAGACAAATTTACCCCTCCGTTGAAGTGACTCCGTTGGACTCAACGGAAAATGCTGACGTGGCTCCTGTGGCGCTGACCTGGCCGTTACGGGAGCACACGTGGCATGTAACTTTTTAAAACAGGACGTATTAGTCCTCTCACTCTAAAACGTGTAGCTTTTCAAAATAGGACATATTAGTCCTCTCACCCCAAAACGACGTCGTTTCACCCAAATCCCCAATCTTTCACATTTATAAAGCTGTTCCCTCATGTATTCATATGTCCAAAATAAACACCATGTGAAGGTCCATCCCTTATAATAGTGATGCCCAATCCTCTGTATATTCCTTTTAGTCCCTCTTTTCTCCATACATTCTTGGAAACAATTATAGGACCTTTATGTGGTTGTTCTATCAAGTATTTTTCATTGCGATAAAGCTGAAGGCGAATTTTGACCAAATCTATTGAGGAAATGATTAGGCTCTAGAGGACACATGTGCCAACTCCTCCTAATGCTACACCCTTGAAAGAAGGAGGGTCATTAGGAGAAATAGATTTGCCAAATACCCTTGAGAGAATTGCATTAGTTTGAAAAACCATAGCATTTTGAAATGTAACAGAGGCCAAAAGTGCACCCATGCCACAATAGAGAGAAGCAGGTCCTTCCTTAGCCAAAGCATTTCTAAGAATGGTGAATGTTGATGATGAGCCATGGCCACCGGTGTTTAAGACCTGTTGCCTTATTCGAACTGTGTCTAATGGATGACCAGATACTATCCCAGCAATTCTTTCAAATCCTCCTGCTACAAACTCCTTTCCCCAACTTGCTGCATGAAATTCTGCACCGAGATCCATTTTTTTCGTTCCTCTGTTTAAATTATGCGCTACAAAATATTGAAAAAGGTCCCAACTATTCGGGTTTGCTACAATGTTATTTTTTTTCCAAAGCTTGATTTTTTTCCTGATTAACAAACCCAAGAGAAACAAAATTGATTGAAAATTAAAAGTTTCTACAATTTATGAAGAACATATAAGAACTCCTCATAATTCTAGAAAAATTGCTACACTCTCAAATAGAATCAGCAACTTACCAGAAATTGCATATGGAGGAAATGGCTCTGGCCGAGGAGGAAGTTGCCATCCAGGGCGCCGGAGTAGCAGCGAAGGGGTTGAATCTCCCACCGATAGCAAGCGGCGTTGGCGAAGTTGCAGTTCTACATCGAGGCAGTGGTGTCGAGGTTGGTGCCATCGCAAAGGAGGAAGGAGAGGACACCGTGCATGATGGAAGTGGCTGGATCCTGAGCGGTGAGGACGGCGTCGCGAGTGATTCCACGAGTGTGCTTCGCGGCGGCGTTGTTACGACACGAGGAGCACCGAACGATCATGTGGAGGCAGCGCTAAGTTTCGACGGCGATCCTTGTAGAGATTGGTTCTGTCGTGCTTCTTCAATTGTGGCCAAGCACCACTACTGACGGCGGTGGTCATCCCTTGAGAGCGCGAAGATGAGACTAGAACAGAACAGTGGGACACGGTGGTTGTAGAGGGTGCGCATGGGGAGGGGAGTAGAGTGTGTTAGGGTAAGCGAGGGAGTGGATAGGGAGGGGGATGGGGCAAGGAGAGGAGGGGCAGCATAGGTGGTGGTGGAAGAGGGAGTCAGGGGGCAGGAGGTGGTTGGGATTGGAGGTGGCTAAGGACAGTGACCCACTTCACCGTTTCTGTGGAAGGATTAGGGCTCATAAATGTGAAAGATTGGGAATTTGGGTGAAACGACGTCGTTTTGGGGTGGGAGGACTAATATGTCCTGTTTTGAAAAGCTACACGTTTTGGTGTGAGAGGACTAATATGTCTTGTTTTAAAAAGTTACATGCCACGTATGCTCCCGTAACAGCCAGGTCAGCGCCACGGGAGCTGGTGCACGAAATTACAATCACACTTTTGCAACTCCGCACAACTAACCAGCAAGTGCACTGGGTCGTCCAAGTAATACCTTACGTGAGTAAGGGTCGATCCCACGGAGATTGTCGGCTTGAAGCAAGCTATGGTTATCTTGTAACTCTTAGTCAGGATATCAATAATTCTCAGATTTAATTGTAAAAAGTCAAAGAACATGAAATAAATACTTGTTATGCAGTAGTGAAGAACAGGTTGAGGCTTTGGAGATGCTTTGTCTTCTGAATCTCTACTTTCCTACTATCTTCTTCTTCATACAAGCAAGGCTCCTTCCATGGCAAGCTTTAAGTTGGGCATCACCGTTGTCAATGGCTACTTCCCATCCTCTCAGTGAAAATGTTCCAAATGCGCTGTCACCGCACGACTAATCATCTGTCGGTTCTCGATCATGTCGGAATAGGATCCATTGATCCTTTTGCGTCTGTCACTACGCCCAACACTCGCGAGTTTGAAGCTTGTCACAGTCATCCCTTCCCAGATCCTACTCAGAATACCACAGACAAGGTTTAGACGTTTCGGATCTCAGGAATGGCCTCCAATAATTCTAGCTTATACCACGAAGGTTCCAATCTTAGATTAGAAACTCAAGAGATACACATTCAAGCTTGATTGCATGTAGAACGGAGGTGGTTGTCAGGCACGCGTTCATAGGTGAGAATGATGACGATTGTCACGGATCATCACATTCATCAGGTTGAAGTGCGAATGAATATCTTAGAATAAAAGCAAGCGTGATAGAATGGAAAATAGTAGTAATTGCATTAATTCATGAAGAACAGCATAGCTCCTCACCCCCAACAATGGGGTTTAGAGACTCATGTCGTAGAAGATACAATATGATACGTGTAGAATGTCATGAGGTACAAGATGAATCACTAAAAATAGTTTTTATAGTAAACTAGTGACCTAGGGTTACAAAAAATTAGTAAGCTAGGGTGTTTAGTGTAAAAATCCACTTCCGGAGCCCATTTGGTGTGTGCTTGGGCTGAGCATTGAAGCTTTCATGTGTAGAGACCTTTCTTGGAGTTAAACACCAGCTTTTGTGCCAGTTTGGGCATTTAACTCCAGCTTTTGTGCCAGTTCCGGCGTTAAACGCCAGAATTCTTGAGCTAACTTGGAATGCCTGTTTAGGCCATCAAATCTCGGGAAAAGAATGAACTATTATATATTGCTGGAAAACCCAGGATGTATACTTTCCAACGCAATTGAGAGCGCACCAATTGGGCTTCTGTAGCTCCAGAAAATCTACTTCGAGTGCAGGGAGGTCAGAATCCAACAGCATCTGCAGTCCTTTTTCAGCCTCTGAATCAGATTTTTGCTCAGGTCCCTCAATTTCAGCCAGAAAATGCCTAAAATCACATAAAAACACACAAACTCATAGTAAAGTCCAGAAAAGTGAATTTTAAATAAAAACTAATAAAAATATAATAAAAATTAACTAAAACATACTAAAAACATACTAAAAACAGTGCCAAAAAGCGTATAAATTATCCGCTCATCACAACACCAAACTTAAATTGTTGCTTGTCCCCAAGAAACTGAAAATCAAATAGGATAAAAAGAAGAAAATATACAATAAATTCCAAAAACATCTATGAAGATCAGTACTAATTAGATGAGCGGGGCTTTTAGCTTTCTGCCTCTGAACAGCTTTGGCATCTCACTTCATCCTTTGAAGTTCAGAATGATTGGCTTCTATAGGAACTCAGAATCCAGATAGTGTTATTGATTCTCCTAGTTAAGTATGTTGATTCTTGAACACAGCTACTTTATGAGTCTTGGCCGTGACCCTAAGCATTTTGTTTTCCAGTATTACCACCGGATACATAAATGCCACAGACACATAACTGGGTGAACCTTTTCAGATTGTGACTCAGCTTTGCTAGAGTCCCCAATTAGAGGTGTCCAGAGCTCTTAAGCACACTCTTTTTGCTTTGGACCACGACTTTAACCACTCAGTCTCAAGTTTTCACTTGACACCTTCACGACATAAGCACATGGTTAGGGACAGCTTGGTTCAGCCACTTAGGCCAGGATTTTATTCCTATAGGCCCTCCTATCCACTGATGCTCAAAGCCTTGGATCCTTTTTTTATTTCACCCTTGCCTTTTGGTTTAAAGGGCTATTGGCTTTTTCTGCTTGCCTTTTTTTTTCTTTTTTGCAAGCTTTTCACTATTTTTTCTTGCTTCAAGAATCAATTTTATGATTTTTCAGATTATCAAGTAACATTTCTCCTTTTCCATCATTCTTTCAAGAGCCAACAATTTTAACATTCATGAATCAACAAATTCAAAATATGCACTGTTCAAGCATTCATTCAGAAAAACAAAAAGTATTGCCACCACATCAAAATAATTAATCTGTTTTAAAAATTTGAAATTCATGTAATTCTTCTTCTTTTGCAATAAAAAACACTTTTTATTTAAGAAAGGTGATGGATTCATTTTCATAGCTTTAAGGCATAGACACTTAAACACTGGTGATCATGTAATAAGACACAAACATAAATAAACATAAAGCATAAAAATTTGAAAAACAGAAAATAAAGAACAAGGACATTAAAGAACGGGTCCACCTTAGTGATGGCGGCTTGTTCTTCCTCTTGAAGGTCTTATGGAGTGTTTGAGCTCCTCAATATCTCTTCCTTGCCTTTGTTGCTCCTCTCTCATAACTCTTTGGTCTTTTCTAATTTCATGGAGGATAATGGTTTGCTTTTGTTGAGGTCCATGAGTGGGCTCTCTTGTTTGCTCCATCCTCTTTCTAGTGATGGGCTTTTGAGATGAATCTCTCCATCTCTCATGACTCAGAGTTGGAGGCCACTACCTTCTCTTTCCTCTTTCTAGAGGTTTCTTTGGCCTTAGGTGCCATAAATGGTTATGGAAAAATGAAAAGCAATGATTTTACCACACCAAACTTAGAAGGTTTGCTAGTCCCCGAGCAAAAGATGTGTGAAAATGAAGGGGTGAAGATGGGTTTTTATAGGAGTGGGGAGAGGGTAAGGTTCGGCCATGTATGGATGGGTTTGTGATGGATGGATGTGGATTGGTGAAGGGTAATGAGAAAGAGTAAAAGGGTGTGAAGAAGAGAGAGAGTGAGTTGAGGTTGGTGGGAATCCTATGGTGTTCACAGATCCTGAGGTGTCAAGGATTTCTCATCCCTGCACCAATTAGGCTTGCAAAATGCCCTTTACTGCCAATCCTGGCGTTAAACACCAGGTTGCTGCCCATTTCTAGCGTTTAACGCCAGCTTCTTGCCCTTTTCTGGCATTAAACGCCCAGAATGGTGCCAGATTGGGCGTTTAACACCCATTCTGCTGCCCTTACTGGCGTTTAAACGCCAGTAGGCTTCTCCTCCAGGGTGTGCTATTTTTTTATTCTGTTTTTCAGTTTGTTTTTGCTTTTTCAATTATTTTTGTGACTTCACATGATCATCAACCTACAGAAATCATAAAATAACAATGGAAAATATAAATTTAATATAGATAAGTAAAATTGGGTTGCCTCCCAACAAGTGCTTCTTTAATGTCAGTAGCTTGACAGTGGGCTCTCATGGAGCCTCACAGATACTCATGATGATGGCCTCTTAACACCAAACTTAGAGTTTGGTTGTGTCCTCCCAACACCAAACTTAGAGTTTGAATGTGGGGGTTTTATTTGATTCTGTATTGAGAGAAGCCTTTCATGCTTCTTCCCTTTTCTGTCTGCAAACTATGGTGCTTCCTGAATGGCAAAGAGTTGCTCATCCAGAAAGGTTTCAGAGATCTCAGTAGGAGGGAGGGATGCCCCTGCTACTGGTTCTATCCGGGACAGGTGATCAGCTACGTGGTTCTCTGTCCCTTTTCTGTCTCTTATTTCTATATCAAACTCTTGCAGAAGCAACACCCATCTTATGAGCATGGGTTTTGAATCCTGCTTTGTGAGTAGGTATTTAAGAGAAGCATGGTCAGTATACACAATCACTTTTAAACCTACTAAATAGGATCTAAACTTGTCAATGGCATAAACCATTGCAAGTAACTCTTTTTCTGTGGTTGTGTAATTCTTCTGTGCATCATTTAAAACACGGCTAGCATAGTAAATGACGTGCAGAAGCTTGTTATGCCTCTGTCCCAACACTGCACCAATGGCATGGTCACTGGCATCACACATTAGTTCGAATGGTAATGTCCAGTCTGGTGCAGAGATGACTGGTGCTGTGACCAGCTTAGCTTTCAGGGTTTCAAACGCTTGCAGATACTCTGTGTCAAATACAAATGGCATGTCAGCAGCTAGCAGATTGCTCAGAGATTTTGCAATTTTTGAAAAATCCTTTATAAACCTCCTGTAGAATCCTACATGTCCCAGAAAGCTTCTAATTGCCTTTACATTGGCAGGTGGTGGTAATTTTTCAATTATTTCCACTTTAGCTTGATCCACCTCTATTCCCTTATTTGAAATTTTATGTCCAAGGACAATTCCTTCAGTCACCATGAATGGACATTTTTCCCAGTTTAAAACTAGGTTAGTCTCTTGGCATCTTCTCAGAACAAGTGCTAAATGGTCAAGACAGGAGCTGAATGAGTCTCCAAATACTGAAAAGTCATCCATGAAGACTTCCAGAAATTTTTCCACCATATCAGAGAAAATAGAGAGCATGCATCTCTGAAAGGTTGCAGGTGCATTGCACAGACCAAAAGGCATCTTTCTGTAGGCAAATACTCCAGAAGAACATGTGAATGCTATTTTCTCTTGGTCCTAAGGATCCACTGCAATTTGGTTGTAACCTGAATAGCCATCCAAAAAGCAGTAATATTCATGACTTGCTAGTCTCTCTAGCATCTTGTCTATGAATGGTAAAGGAAAGTGATCCTTTCGGGTGGCTGTATTGAGCCTTCTGTAGTCAATACACATACGCCACCCTGTAACTGTTCTTGTAGGAACCAGTTCATTCTTTTCATTATGAACCACTGTCATGCCTCCCTTCTTGGGGACAACGTGGACAGGGCTCACCCAGGGGCTATCAAAAATAGGATAAATAATCCCAGCCTCTAGTAACTTAGTGACCTCTTTCTGCACCACTTCCTTCATGGCTGGATTTAGCCGCCTCTGTGGTTGAACCACTGGCTTAGCATCATCCTCCAATAGGATCTTGTGCATGCATCTTGCTGGGCTAATGCCCTTAAGGTCACTTATGGACCACCCAAGAGCTGTCTTGTGTGTCCTTAGCACTTGAATTAGTGCTTTCTCTTCCTGTGGATTTAAAGCAGAGTTTATGATCACTGGAAAAGTGTCACCCTCTCCCAGAAATGCATATTTCAGGGATGGTAGTAGTGGTTTGAGCTCTGGTTTAGGAGGTTTCTCCTCTTCCTGAGGGATTTTCAGAGGTTCTTTTATTTTCTCTGATTCCTCCAGATCAGGCTGAACATCTTTAAAGATGTCCTCTAACTCTGATTCAATACTTTCAGTCATATTGACCTCTTCCACCAGGGAGTCAATAATATCAACGCTCATGCAGTCATTTGACGTGTCTAGATGCTGCATAGCTTTGACAACATTTAATTTGAACTCATCCTCATTGACTCTCAGGGTCACTTCCCCTTTTTGGACATCAATGAGAGTTCGTCCGGTTGCTAGGAAAGGTCTTCCTAGAATCAGAGTTGCACTCTTGTGCTCCTCCATTTCCAGTACTACAAAGTCAGTGGGAAAGGCAAATGGGCCAACCTTGACAATCATGTCCTCAATTATTCCTGATGGGTATTTAATGGAGCCATCAGCAAGTTGAAGACATATCCCGGTTGGTTTGACCTCTTCAGTCAAGCCAAGCTTTCTGATGGTGGATGCAGGTATTAGATTGATACTTGCTCCAAGGTCACAAAGAGCTGCCTTGGTACAAGCACCCTCTAATGTGCAAGGTATCATAAAGCTTCCTGGATCTTGAAGCTTCTCTGGTAAGCTTTTCAGAATGACTGCACTGCATTCTTCAGTGAAAAATATTTTTTCAGTTTCTCTCCAATCCTTCTTATGACTTAAGATCTCTTTCATAAACTTAGCATAAGAGGGTATTTGCTCAAGTGCCTCTGCAAACGGGATCTTTATTTCAAGAGTCCTGAGATAGTCTGCAAAGCGGGCAAATTGTTTATCCTATTCCGCTTGGCGGAGTTTTTGAGGATAAGGCATCTTGGCTTTGTATTCCTCAACCTTGGTTGCTGCAGGTTTATTTCCTACAGAGGTGGTTGGAGAAGCCTTTTTAGAGGGGTTGCCATCAGCACTTGCAGGTGTCTGATCCCTCATTGGCGTTTGAACGCCAGGATTGGGTGCAGGATGGGTGTTTAACGCCAGCTTCTCACCCTTTTCTGGCGTTTGAACGCCAGAACTCGACAAAGAATGGGCGTTTAACGCCAACTTTTTTCCTCAAATGCCAGAATTATTCCTCTCTGGCCTCTTGCTGTCCTCAGAGGGATTTTGGGCAGTGGTTTGATCATCCTCTGTCATTTGTTCCTTTCTTGACTTTTTGCTTCCTTGAACTGAATTATTCAATGTCTTCCCGCTCCTTAGTTGAACAGCTTGGCATTCTTCTGTTATCTGTTTAGATAGCTGCTGTCTTGTCTGATTCAATTGTGCTTCTATATTTTTGTTAGCATTTTTAGTGTCTTGGAGCATCTCTTTAAATTCTGCTAATTGTTTTGTCACAGGGAGTAATTGCTGATTAAGTTCAACAATCTGTTCTTGAGGATTATGATCAGTAGTTGCTGTCATAACTTCTTCTTTTATGGAGGGCTCACTACTTGAGTACAGATGTTGATTTCTAGCAACTGTATCTATGAATTCTTGAGCCTCTTCAATTGTCTTTCTCATGTGTATAGATCCACCAGCAGAGTGGTCTAGGGACATTTGAGCTCTTTCTATAAGCCCATAGTAGAAGATGTTTAACTGTACCCACTCTGAAAACATTTCAGAGGGGCATTTCCTTAGCATCCCTATGTACCTCTCCCAGGAATTATAAAGGGATTCATGATCCTCTTGTTTAAAGCCTTGGATGTCCAGCCTTAGCTGTGTCATCCTTTTTGGAGGGTAAAATTGATTCAGGAACTTGTCTGTCAACTGTCTCCATGTTTTTATGCTTGCTATGGGTTGGTTATTTAACCACCTCTTAGCTTGATCTTTTACAGTAAATGGAAACAATAATAATCTGTAGACATCCTGATCCACTTCTTTATCACGTACTGTGCCAGCAATTTGTAAGAATTGTGCCAGAAACTCAGTAGGTTCTTCTTGTGGAATACTGGCAATTTTGCTGCACCATGATAATGAGCTGAGGATTTAGCTCAAAGCTGCTTGCTTTGATGGGAGGTATACAAATGCTACTCCCATATGCAGTTGTAATGGGGTTAGCATATGACCCCAGAGTCCTTCTGGACTGTTCATTTCGACTTATGTCCATGATGGAGAAAAGGGAATTGATATGAATTGCAAATAAATTATATTTTTATTTTTATTTATTTAATTAAAAGTGACCGAAATTAAAATAGAATAAAATAAAATAAATAGAAAATAAAATAAAATATCGAAAAAAGAAAATAAAATAAAATAAAAGCAAATTGAAAACTAAATTAATTAATTTAATTAAAAAGACTTTGGAATTAGCAATTAAGAAGATATGATTGAAAATTTATTTTGAAGAAGATATGATTGAGAAGATATGATTGCAATTAAAAGAAAGATATGATTGAAAAGATATGATCGAAGAAATTAAAAATATTTGATTTTTGAAAAAGATTTGAAAAGATCAATTTTTGAAATTAGAATTTTGACTTGACTAAAAAAAATATAATTTTGAAAATCTTTGACTAAATTAATGCAAAATTTCGAAAATTATGAGTAAAATAAGGAAAAGATATTTTTTTTATTTTTGAATTTTAATGAGGAAAGAGAAAAACAACAAAATGACACTAAACTTAGAAATTTTAGATCAAAACAAAGAGAACAAACAAGAAAACTTTGAATGTCAAGATGAACACCAAGAACACTTTGAAGATCAAGATGAACACCAAGAACAAATTTTTGAAAAATTTTTAAGTAATTAAAAGCACAAAAACACCAAACTTAAAATTTTTAGAAAATCAAACACAAATTTTCGAAAATTTAAAGGAAAACACAAAGAAGACACCAAACTTAGAATTTTTAAAAATCAAGGAAAAACTAAGAACATGCAAATTCGAAAAATTGAAAGAAAATAAAAGCATGCAATTGACATCAAACTTAAAATATAAAACTAAACTCAAATAAAAGACTCTAAACCAACAAAAATAAATTATTCCTAATCTAAGCAACAAGATAAACCGTCAGTTGTCCAAACTCAAACAATCCCCGGCAACGGCGCCAAAAACTTTGTGCATAAAATTACAATCACACTTTTGCAACTCCGCACAACTAACCAGCAAGTGCACTGGGTCGTCCAAGTAATACCTTACGTGAGTAAGGGTCGATCCCACGGAGATTGTCGGCTTGAAGCAAGCTATGGTTATCTTGTAACTCTTAGTCAGGATATCAATAATTCTCAAATTTAATTGTAAAAAGTCAAAGAACATGAAATAAATAATTGTTATGCAGTAGTGAAGAACAGGTTGAGGCTTTGGAGATGCTTTGTCTTCTGAATCTCTGCTTTCCTACTATCTTCTTCTTCATGCACGCAAAGCTCCTTCCATGGAAAGCTTTAAGTTGGGCATCACCGTTGTCAATGGCTACTTCCCGTCCTCTCAGTGAAAATGTTCCAAATGCGCTGTCACCGCACGACTAATCATCTGTCGGTTCTCGATCATGTCGGAATAGGATCCATTGATCCTTTTGCGTCTGTCACTACGCCCAACACTCGCGAGTTTGAAACTCGTCACAGTCATCCCTTCCCAGATCCTACTCAGAATACCACAGACAAGGTTTAGACGTTCCGGATCTCAGGAATGGCCTCCAATAATTCTAGCTTATACCACGAAGGTTCCAATCTTAGATTAGAAACTCAAGAGATACACATTCAAGCTTGATTGCATGTAGAACGGAGGTGGTTGTCAGGCACGCGTTCATAGGTGAGAATGATGACGATTGTCACGGATCATCACATTCATCAGGTTGAAGTGCGAATGAATATCTTAGAATAAAAGCAAGCGTGATAGAATGGAAAATAGTAGTAATTGCATTAATTCATGAAGAACAGCATAGCTCCTCACCCCCAACAATGGGGTTTAGAGACTCATGTCGTAGAAGATACAATATGATACGTGTAGAATGTCATGAGGTACAAGATGAATCACTAAAAATAGTTTTTATAGTAAACTAGTGACCTAGGGTTACAAAAAATTAGTAAGCTAGGGTGTTTAGTGTAAAAATCCACTTCCGGAGCCCACTTGGTGTGTGCTTGGGCTGAGCATTGAAACTTTCATGTGTAGAGACCTTTCTTGGAGTTAAACGCCAGCTTTTGTGCCAGTTTGGGCGTTTAACTCCAGCTTTTGTGCCAGTTCCGGCGTTAAACGCCAGAATTCTTGAGCTGACTTGGAACGCCTGTTTGGGCCAGCAAATCTCGGGCAAAGTATGGACTATTATATATTTCTGGAAAGCCCAGGATGTCTACTTTCCAACACAATTGAGAGCGCACCAATTGGACTTCTGTAGCTCCAGAAAATCCACTTCGAGTGCAGGGAGGTCAGAATCCAAAAGCATCTACAGTCCTTTTTCAGCCTCTGAATCAGATTTTTGCTCAAGTCCCTCAATTTCAGCCAGAAAATACCTGATATCACAGAAAAATACACAAACTCATAGTAAAGTCCAGAAAAGTGAATTTTAAATAAAAACTAATAAAAATATAATAAAAACTAACTAAAATATACTAAAAACATACTAAAAACAATGCCAAAAAGCGTATAAATTATCCGCTCATCAGGAGCCAAGTCAGCATTTCCGTGGAGTCCAACAGAGTCACTTCAACGAGGGGTAAATTTGTCCGCGTTTTGGAAGAATTAGGAACATGAATGTATTTTCTAATCTTTGGGGACGAAAATGTCCGCAAAAAAAAAGGTAAGGCACCTATTTGTCTTTTACTTAAAGATTTTTTTTTATTTTTCAACTAGGTTCCTCTGTGTCTTCATCAGCAAAAATTGGTTAATGGATGAGTAATGATGACATTGCCTATAATAACAATTGTACTGAGTCTTAAGCTTCTAGGGTTTAGCTTATTGGCTCCCGCATGAAAATAAAGCTGCTTCCTTTCTTTTTATTTTTTATCACTATGATCATTATATGATGCTAAACACACAAGAATATATTTATTCATTTATGATTTTATATCTTCCTAAACCATCAATCGAAACAAGGAATTATTTATGGTGGGTAAAGTTATATTTAATTTTTTAGAGTTCAAGTGCTAATATTCTAAATGTGTAACTATTTTTAATGTTGTACTGATGGTTATGCTTGTATGATGTTTGGTCTTAAAATTTTGATAATATTAAATCGGATTTGGTTTATTAACTAAAGGAACCATAATTTTTTTAACGCTAGAAGAAATCATGATTTATTGCAATTAAATGTACTCTTTGATTTAGTAGGAGAAATAATTAAAACAATAAGATTTATGTTCGACTTAATATTAATAATAATAATAATAGCTATAGAAGATTTTATAAGGTTAATAATAATAATAGGTACAGAAGATTTTAAGGGGTGTTCGTTTGAGAACAATTATTCTAATTTTGAAAAGTCTAAAAGTTTAAAATTTTAAAATAATTACTGTATTTATTTATTGAAATAAAAAATTTAAATAAAAAATAATTTGTGAAAAAAAATATCGACGTGAATGATATTGTAATGAAAATATTATTTTAAAGGAATAAAAAGTTTGAGGTGAAACAATATTTTTTCTGCTTTAAATTTGTTTTTTTAAAAAATAATTATCATGACTTGTTAACTTAATTAGATTCAATCACTATAAAGTAAAAGATAAAAGAGAAAATTTCTACGTATAAGTGTTTTGCGATTATAAGCTTTATAAGTTTGAAGAGAACGAAATCTACTAAACGCGCTGCTTATATTACGTGCCTCTTTAACAGACTTTTAAATCAATTCAAATCAATTAACGCGCAAATATATAACTTCTATTTTTCAAAAGATTTCGTTTCTTTTTTCGAGTTTTTTGCCAAATTTGTTGGATCTCCTTCGTACATTTTCTCTTTGCCTTTTCATTCGTTGTTTTACCTGCGTTTATCACTGGTTTTTTCTTCGTCATTTACGTGCATTTTCTCTCTCTATATTCTTGCTTCGTTTTTTTTCGATTTTCATGATTTCTGAAATCAAACTTTGAAACCGTTTTGAAGATAATGAAACTTCAGAAATACACCCAAACGATTACAGAAATATACCCAAATGGTTACGGAAAGGATTACAGAAATATCGGTTACAGAAATACACCCAAAGGATTTAAGAAATACACCCAAAACATGGGGGAGACAGTATATTTCTTTTTGAAATCTTTTAATGTTTTGCTGGTTAAGGACAAAGCACATGGCAGAGACAATCTAGAAAAAAAATATAGAAGAGCAGTAAAACAGTACCTTGAATAATGTTTCTTTGTTTTTTCTGGTGATTTTTTATGGAAATTTGTATCTTTTCTTCTTGATTTCTTCTGCTCTTCGCGAGGAGTTGAAACGTTTCTGCAGAATCGTAGTTTGTTTCAAATGTCGCTTGAATATTGACGGTTTGCGTTTTGACTGAGGAAGAAATAGAAGAGTGAACGTGTTGTGGAAGGGTGATTAAGACGCGTGCGTTTAAAAGAGTGGTGCGCATGTTTTTTTCTTAAACTTGGACCAACTTGTATAACTTGTAAGCCAAAAAGGCTTGTATGTGTAGCCGGTCTGAAAGTAAAAATACGCATATACCTCTTTTAAATCCATCGTTGATGTTGTTTATAGGGAAAAAACGGACTTCAACATCTACATAAAATCTCAGCGGAATTTGCCGAGGAAAGTTGGAATTTGGCCGAGATCCTGCCACAATACCAGTTGGGATGGCTGGGATGAAAAAACCGATATCTCATCTGATCTCGTCTCAGATGCGTGCTGGGATGGGGTGGGTTGCCTCAATCCCATTAGGGTCCTATGGGATTGACTGCTATGATAGGTAACTCTGCAAATAACATAGGTCTACAACAATCAAAATTTTCATTTCAAATTATTATTCAGAGTTGTGTTAGATCACATAATATCACATGCTTTTTCTTTGTTTAACGATCTAGAGAAGAGTAAAAACCCGGATAGATTTAGTTGTTTGTTTGGTTCCATCTTAAGCTTTTAGTTAAAGTCAAACAGTTTAATCCCAAAAAGAAAGAACAGTTGGCCTAAACTGCCAGAAACAATTAATATCCGGGTTAACCGGGGATAGGATAAACCAAAAAAATTAAATGATCAGTTTGAACAGTCAAAGAGAGTTGCCATGCTTGTCGCAGATATTTTTTACTTTTGTAATTAATAATTTTTCCATCCGTAAATGGCAATGCATGATTACATATATCCAAGAAAAGAAAAATAATAATTAATAAGCATACATAGCGAACTGGATTTCTGTTTATATTTTTAAGGATAATTCAATTTCTTACAAAATTAATCTCTAATCATTCACAAAGAGTAAAACTATTTAATCCATAAAAAGATGGTTTTACATGAATGTCTCAAAAAATAAATAATAAATAATAATTTTATTTTTATCTGTTTATTAAAAATCACATAGTCCTTTAAAAGAATAATTATTTATATAAAAATATTTTTGTGTAAAAATAATAACTAAAAATATAATTATTTATAGAAAATTATTTTTATGTAAAAAATAATAATTAAATTTTTTAAATAATTTAATATATTTAATTAAATTATTTAATATACATAATACAAATTTATGTCTTAATTATTGTCAGATGTCTGAATAGTAAACACTAAAGATTAGTATTTATTCCATAATAAAAAAATTATTAATATATGTTCTAAAGATATATTTTACTAAAATTATTAAAAATATAATATTTTTATATTTTAAATATATTAGCTAAAATTTAATTTTAATATACTATTTGTATTAAATAACATTACATATATATTCAATTATATAATATTATATCAATAAAAATAATTATTTAAAAAAATAAATATTATTAAAAAATTATAGAAAATATTTTATAGTATTAATATATTAAAATTAAATTTATATTAAATATATGAAATTAAGAAGCAAAATAACTAAATAAAAAAAGAAGGTAGAATTTGTGGTTTGACTGAGGAATGGATGTATTGGTCTTAGATGTATAGTAGTTAGTAGACCACACAGTAAAGCAGAAACACTATTTGTCTTTCTTGCAAAATGCAGAGTCTCTCACACACAAATTTCATAAACATAAAACTAAAGAGAACCAACCAACGAACCTGTCTGTCACCTTCTTCGATCTAACCCACCTCACAACCAAACCTCCTTCGCTTTTCATCTTCATTTTCATTTTCATTTTCATTACATAACATAATATGCTTATGCTTATGCTTATGCTTCCCAAGGTATATTTTATATTCTATTATATATTTATATTTCCTTCCTCTTTCTTATTACTTGTTTCATTTTTTGCTTTTATGCCATTTACTTTCCTCAATTCTACTTTCGATCCTCTAACCGATATAACTTCTATCTTTTGCTTTTTCCCTGAGCTGAAGTCGCAATACTTCTCTTAATTAAATTTTCTGCACTCGGATCGGGTTTTCCACCTCCGTTCTGCTATTAGGATCTCTTTTTCATTTTTGGGGAATTTTTTTTTTAAATTTTGTAATTTTTTTGGCGGGTGTTGGGACGAGGTGTTTTTCGTTGGATTTGTGATTCCTACGGATGGATCTTTGAAGTTCACTCAATGGGAAAATGAAGGAAAAAATTGCATTTATTGTTTTCATGTATTTTTGGACTTAGGTTTTCTGTGCATAGAAGGTGGTACTTTACTGTTTTTGCTTCAGTTTCATGGTCATTTATTTAGTTTTGCTTTGATTAAAAATTAAAAAATATAATTTTGTTGCTGTTGATTCTAGAAGGCAGATGAGTGAGTTTTGAGCTGTTGAAGAAGTTGCAAGGAAGTGAGGGAAGAACCTGAATATGGCGTCTGTTGGTATGGCACCAACATCAGGCGTGAGAGAATCAGGTGGCGGCGTTGATAGATTGCCGGAAGAGATGAACGATATGAAAATTAGGGATGATAAGGTATGCCACTACACTCTGTTAATTTCTTGGCACAATATCCCTTTTCTTTTTGTGTTTTGTGTTTTTAAGTTTCAGAGTTTAGTTCTTTATGGTTGGTTCATCTTGCAGGAAATGGAAGCTACAGTTGTTGATGGCAATGGAACGGAGACCGGCCATATCATTGTAACTACTATTGGTGGTAGAAATGGTCAACCAAAGCAGGTACATTTTCTCCTTCTATCTTTTTCCCCTGATATATCTGTGGAATGCTTTAAATAATCTAGCTGATAACTAGTTTATTGTCTCACTTGCTGTGTTGACATGGTGCTTGGATGATGTAGGCTAGTATATAAACAATTTAATTCATTTGTGGACCTAATTTTTTTTGAATATGTTATTTTCCCCTGTCTTGTCTTTTATAGATGTTGTGACGAGGAGTGTGGGGATTTGCATGAGATTTAATTTAATTTATTCTGTTTATTCTTAAAATCAAAAGTGTGTTATCCTCAAGATTTGGTTATTATGCCAGCTGTACTGCATGCTGACTTGAATTTTTATACAGTGAATAGCACAACTGTGTGCTGTCTTCAACATGTTTGTGTTGTGCTTTGTCATTGGTAAATATCCTCTCCCATATGTTAGGATATAGATATAGTTAATATATCATATATTAGGGTTTTATTTTCATCTTCATCTTTTATTTTGAAAATGCTAAGGAGACAATAACCCAAACTTATCTTATTTAACTAACATCCATAATTTCATATATATATATAACATCTATAATTACACCCTTGTTACATCTGAAATTACTCAATTATTCTAGCAGTAATTAAAGAATACAAAATAAGGTAAGCGGTGATTAAGAAATGCAAAATAAGGTAATATTGTCTCTCAAAACATTTTCTCGGCAATACTAGTGAGACAATAATCTAAAGTTATCTCATTTAATCTAACATTCATAATTTCATGCATGTAACATCTATTATTACACACTTATTTCATCTAATATTACCTATTACAACGGTAATTAATGAATCATGAATGCAAAATAAGGTAACTTTGGGCTGATTTATACTGATTTTTATTGTCTCCCAAACATTTTTATTTTGTTTTGTTTTATTTAAGTGTATTTGTAAATTATTATTCCATTTTTAACATAAATGCTCATTTATTGCGGTAGATTAATTGAACACCTTTCTTAATTCTTAATGTTTCAGACTATAAGTTACATGGCAGAGCGGGTTGTTGGGCATGGATCATTTGGGGTTGTCTTCCAGGTGCTGATTCCTATACTGTGTACTGGATGATGTATCGTTTGGCCTTTCAAATGCAATGTCAATGTGCCTCTGATGCTGATTTTACTTATTTATTTATTTATTTTGGCCTTTGTAATTGTGTAGGCTAAATGCTTGGAGACTGGTGAAACTGTAGCTATCAAAAAGGTTCTTCAAGATAAGAGGTATAAGAATCGGGAGCTTCAGACAATGCGTCTGCTTGACCACCCAAATGTTGTCTCTTTGAAGCATTGTTTCTTTTCAACCACTGAAAAGGATGAACTATACCTTAATTTGGTACTAGAGTATGTTCCTGAAACAGTTAGCCGTGTGATCAAACATTACAACAAGTTGAGCCAAAGGATGCCACTAATATATGTGAAACTCTATACGTACCAGGTATGCTTAATTGTGATCCCTTTATCAGTTGTATACTGAGGAATATCTGTCTTAAACTGTTAATGTTATAGATTACTTTCTAGAGTTCTATACCTTGATTTTACTCAAATTTTGGAGCATGCATTGAACATTAATGATGAATCTTAAAAGCATGCTACCCCGGTTCTTATTTTTTGTTCTTTTTAATAAATCATAATCTCATCTTGATGAACAAGTTGCAACTAGTTAAATGAAATGTATTTAGTATTTAAATATTATTATGAACATAAAAAGGAATTTAGAAGCCTGATCTTTGCAATACTTTCCTTTCAAATCCATTCCATTTGAGTTGGCATTTTCTTCAGCATAATTATGGTCATATATATTGTGAAAATGTTTATTATGCCTTACTTAAAAGAAAAGTGGATGACACCTAAAATCAAACAATTTTTTTAATAAGGTCAGTTGACACAAAAGGTGTTAATTCTCAATCTTCACTTTGCTGAAAGTTGCTGCTTCCTACAATTGATTGACTCATGGATACCAGTTGACAAAGTTGAATTACTTGTTAAAAATAGCAGCATTTCATTGCGTTTAGTTTGGGCAAGGGTTTTTTATTTTCTATTTCGAGATCATGTGTTCTCCTTCCTGTAGTAAGCTCTGTTCTGAAGTGTTATTGGTTTTCTTATTATACTGCAGATCTTTAGGGCACTATCTTATATACATCGCTGCATTGGAGTCTGCCATCGGGATATCAAGCCTCAAAATCTATTAGTATGAGTGTTATTTACCATATCTTCTCATTGATTATATTTTTCTCACTTGTGTTTCAGTTCTCACAGTGTTTGGTGTAGCAAAAATGGGTTATTTCCATCTCAAACTCTATTATTGCTGACTGAAAGCTTTTCTGTCCAGGTCAATCCACATACCCACCAGGTTAAATTATGTGACTTTGGGAGTGCAAAAGTCTTGGTACGTTTTTTATGTGTTTTTTCTCCTTCAACATTCACCTTAGAGCTTCATCAGCTGTCCTATTTACAACAGTTTACATTTACTTTGTTGGTCTGATCTTTTGACAGGTAAAAGGTGAACCAAATATATCATACATATGTTCTAGATACTATAGAGCACCTGAGCTTATATTTGGAGCCACTGAATATACCACAGCTATTGATGTTTGGTCTGTTGGTTGCGTATTGGCTGAGCTTCTGCTTGGACAGGTTAGTATCAATTGATTGGAGTTCTTTTTATTTTTCATTTGGCATCTATAATAACGAAATTTATTTTTCCTTTTCCAGCCTTTGTTCCCTGGTGAGAGTGGAGTTGATCAACTTGTTGAGATCATCAAAGTAATCTTTCTAATTTTTTTGGTTGTTTGTTAATGCTGCTATTTTTTCCTAATTTGCATTGAATCCTTTGAAATTGGTAGACTTGGATGGGTTATGTTAACTAAAGCTGTAACTTGTAACATCATATCATGCAATTGATAAAGAACTGTCACTGTTGAGTAGCCTTGCTGATTTGCCATGACATGTAAATAAATGTTCCATTTGTTGTTTCAATAGGTTCTGGGCACTCCAACAAGGGAAGAGATTAAGTGCATGAACCCTAACTATACAGAATTTAAATTCCCACAGATTAAAGCACATCCATGGCACAAGGTAGATTCAATAGCTTCTGTTTTATAATATAATGTTGCTAACCGCACCAAAATATCTGTTAACTACTCTTGTTTAGCACACATCGTAACATAAATTTATTGATTTGCTACTACCAGATATTCCATAAGCGCATGCCTCCAGAAGCTGTTGATTTGGTCTCAAGACTACTACAATACTCACCTAATCTGCGTTGCTCAGCTGTGAGTATATGATTTCTTAGCAGGCCTAATAGTTCTGGAATTGTATCCTAATCTGGAACTAGTACTCTCCATTATTATGTAATGGTCCATAAACTGTGTGGCAGTTCTATAGTTTCTAATCTAATTAGTCATGGTTGTCTCCCGTCCTCTTAAGTTTTATAGTGGGTTCTTATTTTGTCTATAACTGGTGCAGTTAGATGCCTTGACCCATCCTTTCTTTGATGAACTACGTGATCCAAATGCTCGCTTACCAAATGGTCGTTTCCTTCCACCATTATTCAATTTCAAAGCTCATGGTATGATAATAATTCAAATTATGTCATTGTTTTTGTGACTTTATTGCCATCAATAGTTCTGGCTGATTGTTTGGGTTTATTTTCTGCTTGTGCACCAGAACTGAAGGGGGTTCCAGCCGAGGTATTGGTGAAATTGATTCCAGAGTATGCGAGGAAGCAATGCCCGTTTCTCGGCTTGTGATAAAAATATCATAAAATGGAACAAAATTGCATCTGCGGTCTACATATGAATGCTACTCCGTGTTTCCTCTATTTATGTTCTATGAAATTTGTTCCATTTGCCTGTCTTTGTTGTATTTTCGGTGTCTTTGTAAAAACAGATTGAGATATATATCGGTACTCAAATATTTTACCCAATGCTTGATGGGTATTCAGAGGAACACCGACCGTGTTTTCATGTACAACAGCAGATTGTAACATCGAATAGAAGACCAAAATGTCATGTGTTATATATTTGTGGATACAATGATATGGGGTGGCAGACTTAGTTATGCTCTCCATGTTAGTTAGTTCTGATTACAATTCTGTTGTCTCGATTATCTTGGGACAAAAGCAAGTGGTTTGAATATCAGTTTCAAGAAGAGACAAGTAGTGTCTTGTTCGTGAAGACATTCAAATGTTCAACTGTGAAGAGTTTCAAGTCCCTTCTATCTAGTATCTACTATCATGGGGATCTTAATGTGATGTGTTGTTGATTAAAATATTCTATTCATAGTTTATAATTACTAATCATAGTGCAACAAACTAGACTACATTTTTCACTTATAAACAGATTTGATTTGCCCAACATGCATTGCAAATTCAAGTAACGTGTTTTCTCTTCGTCATATCCTAGTCAAACAATGTAGAAGTCACTAGAATAGCTTAGTAGTTTCAATGGTGTCAATGTACAATAATAACAACGTTGATCTTAAACAAGAGAGTTGTCGTAGTCTACACAAATGTTTCCATTGAGAATAACGAAATGTGTATTATTAGCTAAAAACATGAGAGAATGTCCATACAACCAGATCTTATAAACTAACCCGAGACTATCAATAACAATGAAAGGTTGGCAAATCCTCACTTGTGGAGTCAACTTGCTGAATCAGAGTGCGATTCTACTCCCCAAACGGAGTGGTCAGTTTTGTGTGATGATTACAATGTAAGACTCAACCATCCACAAGAAAAGCAGCTTCCACTAAGCTCAAAGATGGTGCTAAGATAGTTTAGAAGTGTCTTCATTCCAAACCATTCTAGCAAATCACTAATCACTATAGTGATCACTCATTTTACTGCATAAGCTTGACCCTGCTTCCTCGTTTCTTTGATCATAAATCATAATGCCCCACTAACTGTGTCTATGTGTAGCCAATGATAGTGACATTGCTTGTTTCAAAATCCCAGTGGTTCCATCAATGTTCAAACACAGTATTAACTCAATTTTTATGGCTAGCAATGAGATAGTATATATAGTGGCCAAATATGTTGCACTCTAAATAGCCAAGTGAACTAATACTATGTTTGATCGTTCAAACTTAGCTACTTAGAAGCTTAACCTATAAACATGATATTCTTTCTGTTCAGAACTCAAGTTTTCTTAATATTAGTAATATGTTTGTTATTTCTCCCAATTTATGGCAGGCTTTCAATGTCCCTCATCTCATTCTCTCCTTCTCCATCACCTGAGGGAACTGGTGAAATTGTCGAAAGATCTCTTGTTTTCGATGTAAGATCTTTTGGTGCAGTTGGGGATGGTGTCTCTGATGATACACAAGCATTTCAGTTGGCTTGGGACACAGCATGTCGAGCCGAAGAATCGCGAAGTCTCCTTGTTCCCAAGGGTAATGTCTTCATGATACAATCTACTATATTCACAGGGCCTTGTCTATCTGGCCTTACTTTTAAGGTAATGTCCTTATGTCATATTAATATTTTCTGCAAAATATTGTTACTATTAGTACATGGCTAAATATATGACGTGTGCTTTAATATTTTTACCATTAATATAAAGGTTGAAGGTACTATTATGCCACCCGATGGACCTGATTCATGGCCGAAGAATAAAAGCAAGAAACAATGGCTGGTTTTCTATAGAATCAATGGATTGACAATGAAGGGAGGTGGTCTTATTGATGGTAGGGGAGAGAAATGGTGGAACCTCCCTTGCAAGCCTCACAAAGTAAATAGTTTACCATTTTTCTTTCTCTCTTTACCTTTTGAGGTTTAATATTTCTGTGCTTACATTTCCATTGAACAGGGTATTAATGGAACAACACTACCAGGTCCATGTGATAGTCCTGTGGTAAGTCACATATTAATAACTGAATCTTGTTGATTTTTTTTTTTTTTTTTTGAGTGGCACATAATTTGAGGAGCTTATGAATGAAATTTGAATCCTTGTTATGCAGGCCATCAGGTTCTTTATGAGTTCTAATTTGAGAATAGAAGGACTAAAAATTAAGAACAGTCCAAAATTCCATTTCAGATTTGAAGATTGCCAAAATGTACATATTGAAAAGCTTATCATAAGATCACCTGCTCTGAGCCCCAACACTGATGGGATTCACATTGAGAACACAAACAATGTTAGGATTTACAATTCACTCATTTCCAATGGTAATTCAAAAAACTATCAAAATTTAAAACTTGTCAATCCCTATATTGCCCTTGTTTGTCTTCATTCCTATCACTGTATACAGGTGATGACTGTGTGTCCATTGGAGCCGGTTGTTACAATGTGGACATCAAGAATATCAAGTGTGGTCCAAGTCATGGAATTAGGTACACTTCACTAGTAGCTAGTTACCATAAGGGTCACAAGCATGGACTACTCAGCTTAAATTCTTTCAAAAAATGCTAAGAACAATAAATAATCTTGTAACGTTGACTCTAATGTGTACTATGATTACTCGTAGTTACATGAACTTACTAATTATGTGACGTAACGTTAAAGAAAGTCATGAGTATATTTTTCACGTAAAATATTTTACATGTAAGTATGTGATATATTATATTTTATTTCTATACCAAAACGTATTGTGTTCCATGTAATTATGGATTAATAAGTGGTATTCGATTGCAGCATTGGGAGCCTAGGGAACTACAACTCGCGAGCTTGTGTGTGGAACATCACAGTGAGTGAGTCAGTTATTAAGAACTCTGATAATGGTGTTCGGATCAAAACATGGCAAGGTGGAAGAGGTTCAGTGTCAATGGTAACCTTCGAGAGCATTCACATGGACAATGTCCGCAACCCAATCATCATAGACCAATACTATTGCCCCTTAAAGAACTGCATCAACCAAACTTCTGCGGTTTCAGTGTCCAATGTGTCATACTCAAACATAAGAGGCACTTACGATTTCAGAAGCTTCCCTATGCGCTTTGCATGCAGTGATTCTGTTCCATGCACAGATATTATGCTTTCTCAAGTGGAATTGTTTCCTTCACAAGAAGGCCATATTTTGACCAACCCCTTTTGCTGGAATGTTTATGGCACTGTGAGCACACTGACAACACCACCACTTTTATGCCTTCAAGAGGGACCTCCATTAATGCTGCCTCAACATGATGTTGTGCCGTGTTATTAGACTTATACTTTAATTAATCTTGAGACCAAAAAGTTGAATACTTGAATGTTCCAATTACCCACTTTCATTCCAGGATGTAAAGGATTCCCTTATCCAAAACGTTTTGAACTATTAAATGATCTCCATAACAAACATATTTTTTAAAGTTTTTTTTAATAATTATCTAATAGTCTTTATTTAATTTTAATTATAAATTAATTTTTTAATTCCGCCTATGTTATATTTGCGATACATAACCAGTCCCAAGTTCAGATAAAGGAAGAAAGTTGTGTTAGGTCTTCGACAGCCAATATAACAACTTAGTCGAATCTTCATGACATAGATCAAAGACGTTATTGCGCAAAGCTAGGTCGTTGCCCAGAAGTAACGCGTTGTATGGCTCGCGCACATTGTCAAATAAGTAAGAGTCGTTGCATCGGTGCCAGGTGTAGTGTTAAATGAGTAAGGGTTTCCGCGTTTTCGTGAACGGACGAAGGTAAATAAGCTAGTTTACAAAGAAAAAGGTAAAGGTCGGGGTGACAGAAAGTTGAGATTTGGGACATGGAACATAGGCACTCTAACAGAAAAATCCATGGAGGTGATGAATACCATGACAAGGAGGAAGATTAACATCATGTGCCTACAAAAAACAAAATGGGTTAGTGCGAAGACTAGAGAGTTGGATACTTCCGGGTTTAAACTTTGGTATACGGAAAATGTGAAGAATAGGAATGGGGTAGGTATTATCGTGGATAAGAAGTGGAAAAAGGATGTAGTAGATGTCAAAAGGGTGGGAGATCGGATCATCTCTATCAAACTTGTGGTGGAAGGAGGTACTTTTCATGTGATTAGCGCCTATGCACCGCAAGTGGGTTCGGAAGAGCAACACAAGATAAGGTTTTGGGAGGATCTCGAGAGTTTGGTCTAAGACATACTTTCGAGAGAAAAAAATTTCTTAGGAGGAAATTTAAATGACCATGTTGGAAGAGAAGTGACTGGATATAAAAATATTCATGGAGGCCATGGTTTTGGGATGGTCAATACCGAGGGTAAAACTATTTTGGACTTTTCTTCAATCTTTGATCTTCACATCATAAATGCATGTTTTAAAAAGAGAGACGAACATCTTATAACCTATAAGAGTGGCATGACAAGCTCTCACATTGACTTCTTCTTGTTAAGGAGAGTCGACTGGAAATTTGCATTAATTGTAAAATTATTCCGGGAGAGAGTTTAACAACACACCATAGGATGCTTGTCATGGATTTTCGTGTTGAGAAAAAATAGAAGAAAAGATATCATACGAAGAATCCAAGGACGAGGTGGTGGCGGATGAAAGGTGAGGAACAAAGAAGTTTTCTAAGATGGGTAGAAGAAGAGGCAAAGTGGGATGGGAACGGAAGCGCGGAGAGATGTGGAGAAAGATGGCAGAAGTTATTAGAAGAATAGTAAAAGAAATTTTTGGTGAATCTAGAGGGATAGGACCAAGAGGCAAGGAGTCTTGGTGGTGGGATGCGAGTGTATAAGAAAAGATAAAGGCAAAAAGGGTGTGCTTTAAAGAGTGATTTTTGTGCCGCAATGCAGATAATTGGGAAAAATATAAGGCGGCTAAAAAAGAAACAAAAGTGGCTGTAAGCGAAGCAAGAACAAGAGCATATGAGTCTCTACCAGTTCTTAGGCATGAAAGAAGGAGAAAAAATATATATATAGAATCGCAAAGAGCTGTGAAAGAAGAACGAGGGACTTTATCAGGTTAAGTGCATAAAGGATAAAGATGGGGAGGTGTTGGCTCAAGAGGAGAAGATCAATGAAAGGTGGAAGAGCTACTTCTACGAGTTATTTAACGAAGGACAGAAGACTCTTTCGAGCCTTGGTCGGTTATGCATGAAGGAAGGTGATCAAAACTTCGACTACTATCGAAGGATTTGAGACTTCGAAGTAAAAGAGGCTCTAAAGCAGATAAAAAATGGCAGGATAGTAGGACTCGATAATATTCCGATTGAAGTTTGGAAGGGCCTTGGAGAGAAAGACATCAGTTGGTTAACCAAGATTTTTAATGAGATTTTAAGGTCTAAGAAGATGCTAGATAAGTGGAGAAAGAGCACCTTGGTACCTATCTACAAGAATAAAGGGGATATACAAAGTTGCAAAAACTATAGAGGAATCAAGCTCATGAGCCATACCATGAAGTTATGGGAAAGGGTGATAGAACGGAGGCTGAGACAAGAGACACAAGTAACAGAGAACCAATTTGGTTTTATGCCAGGTAGCTCCACCACTGAAGCGATAGACCTGTTAAGAAGGATGATGGAGAGGTATCGTAGTAATAAAAAGGATCTACATATGGTGTTTATTGATTTGGAAAAAGCGTACAATAGGATGTCAAGGGAGGTCTTATGGAAGGTTTTAAAAAAAAAGAGAGTAAGGATCGCATATATTCATGTAATTAAAGACATGTATGATGGGGTCTACAACTAGTGTGAAGACTCAATGTGGTGTGACAGAAGAATTTTCTATTGGTATAGGATTACACCAGGGATCATCCTTAAGTCTATACCTTTTTACATTAGTCTTGGAAGTAATAGAGCATATCCAAGAGCCTGTACCATGGTACATAATTTTTGCCGATGATATCGTCCTTATGGGAGAGTCAAGGGAAGACTTAAATAAGAAGTTGAAGTTATGGAGAGAAACTCTAGAAGTGTATGGTCTGCGCATAAACCGTAGTAAGACGAAATATATGGAATGTAAGTTCGGCTTGCGAAGAAAAAACTCTAATATAGAGGTGAAGATTGGAGATAACATCCTACGAAAAGTTAAGAGTTTTAAGTATCTTGGATGCATCATACAGGATAATGGAGAGATTGAACAGGATGTAAATCATAGGATCCAAGCAGGTTGGTCTAAATGGTGGAGTGCGTCTGGTTTTCTATGTGACAAAAAGGTACCTTTAAAACTTAAAGATAAATTATATCACACTGCTATCAGACCGACTATGATTTATGGTACAGAGTGTTGGGCGGCTAAAGGGGAGCACGAACATAAGCTAAGTGTGGCAGAGATGGAGATGTTGAGATGGATGAATGATCATACGCGATTGGATATAATCAGGAATGAAGATATAAGAGGGAGAGAGAGAGTTGGAATAGCATCTATTGTGGAAAAAATGGTAGAATTGCGTCTTAGGTGGTTCGGACATATGAGAAGAAGAATGACAGAATACCAAGTCAGGAGAGTGGATGAGATGGAAGATGGACAAGGGGTGAAAGACAGAGGAAGAGCTAAGAAGACCATCGATGAGCTATTAGTACGATCATGAGGTGCTAAAAGTTAGGGTGGTACAAAGATTTTGAAAAAAAAGAGAATAAGGATTGCATATATTCGTGCAATTAAAGACACGTATGATGGGACTACAACTAGTGTAAAGACTCAAGGTGGTGTGACAGAGGAATTTTCTATTGGTATAGGATTATAGCACGGATCATCCTTAAGTCCATACCTTTTCATATTGGTCTTGAAAGTACTCACAGAGCATATCCAAGAACCTGTGCCATGGTGCATGCTTTTTGCCGATGATATCGTCCTTATGGGAGAGTCAAGAGAAGACCTAAATAAAAAGTTAGATTTATGGAGAGAAGCTCTAGAAGTGTATAATATGCACATAAACCATAGCAAGACAGAATATATGGAATGTAAGTTCGGCCGCCAAAGGAAAAACCCTATTACAGATGTGAAGATTGGAGAAAACATCCTACAAAAAAGTTAGAAGTTTTAAGTATCTTGTGTGCATCATACAGGATAATGGAGAGATTGAACATGATGTAACTCATAGGATCCAAGTGGGTTAGTCAAAATGGCGGAATGCATCTAGTTTTATATGTGACAAAAAAGTGCCTTTAAAACTTAAAGGTAAATTCTATCGCACTGCTATCATACTGGCTATGTTTTATAGCAAAGAGTGTTGGGTGGCTAAAGGGGAGCACGAACATAAGTTAAGTGTGGCAAAGATGAAGATGTTAAGATGGATGAGTAGTCATATGCGATTGGATAGAATAAGAAACGAAGATATAAGAGAGAAAGAGTTGGAGTAGCACCTATTGTGGAAAAGATAGTAGAATCACGACTCAAGTGGTTTGGATATGTGAGAAGAAGACCGACAAAGCACACAGTCAAGAGGGTAGATTAGATGAAAGATGGACAAGGGATGAAAGACAGAGGGAGACCTAAGAAGATCATCCATGATGGTCAAACAAGATCTACATGTAAACGGTCTATCTATAGACATGATATATGATAAAACTCAATAGCATCGTTTGATTCATGTAGCCGATCCCACCTAACGAAAAAAGACTTTATTATTGTTGTATTTAATTTTTTTTATACGTTATAAATTGATAGATGAATAGATTTTTATAAAATAAAATTTATTCTCTAAATAGGTTATAGAATATTAAAATTTAGACTATTGATATGAATTAATATTTTGATACTATAACTTTTTTGTAGAATTAAATAATTAATATATAAAATTATGAGATTAATATTAGATTAATTATACAAATATTATTTTTTATAATATTAATAAAGTTTTAAAATATTTATTTTATATTATTATAATAGATGACATAATAATTTTATATAAAATTTAAAAGTTTATGTACGATTCATTCACTACAATATTACTTTAGCTTCTCTTTTAATATATTAGTTTCTTATCATCCTCCTTAAGTGTGTGTGGTACACACTTATGTGCTCACTAAGATTTTTCATTCAGTGCGTCAACGATATCAAAACCATTAAGAACAGGTAATTAAACCACACCCACTAAATTGGAATATGAAAGAGAAAGCTCCTTTTACTTCTAGTTTTTTCTAATATGATAGTACTCTTTCTACAACCTGTGTGATGTATAAGTTTAATTATTTTAAAGTGGTTCCAAACTTCCAATGGCATTGAAGGTTCACAATGCCATGATAATTACATTTCAACCCAAGCAATGAAGAATTGGTAAACTAGTATATATTGGAGAACCAAAGATGTGAAAATTTAACCGACTATAATTTATGATGTATAAATTGAATATTTTGTGTCTGTGATTAGTAGCTATAATTCTATCAAGTGCTCGGTTTAGATGTCAAGTATATATTTGTCAAGAAAAGTGAATTTTAGCCAGGACTCTCAAATCTCAATCACTAAAATACAGAGAAAATGAAACAAATATTTATTTAAATATGATAGTTAAAATGTGATGTAAAAAAATAATATTTAAAATATAATATTTTTAGATAATAATTATATCTCTAATATATTTTATATATAATAATAATTATTCTGAAAGTTACTTGGAATTGGTTACTTTTGGACTTTGAATGTGAAGTCCACACGTCCTAGGGTGGTCTGTCCGATGTCTTCTCCAACGAGGATGAATCCGTCCGAGTTGTTTGTGAAGAGATAGGGAATTGTACCTGCAAGAAATTCCGATATTTAAGTTAGTAAGGGTTTTAGGCAGATTTTTTGTGAATTGGGTTCTGAATATATCTGAGGGTGTCAGTGTATTTATAGTAGAATAGATAACCACCTTTTAGAGAAGTTTCTCTTTTATTGGTGGATAACTGTTCCCTTTTCCTAGGAAAGTCGTTGAGATCTCCATTCTAGATACATGGAAGATATCTTAGGAGTTGGTTACTTATTTGGATAAATAGGGCCAGACTCTTGTCACTGTGTCCAACCTCTATAAGGTCAGGTAGATATTGACAGGTTTAGTTCCTTTAATTGGGCCTTATTCTTTTTGGGCCTGGCTGTATTTTTCAGCTAGGGTATGAACAGTTCCCCTACTTGAGTCTGACATTCGTGAGGTCGAACTCAAGCATTTATAGGTCGGATTGGTCACTTGTGGTATTAGAGCATCACATCGGATACACCGCCTTTCTAGAGAATAGGTTGGATACTCAACGTGTTTTCATGAACTTGAAGCGTCGCGTCTAATCATTTGCACATTTCTCTATGATTACTTTTGGTAATCGTGCATGTCATAAATGAGGGAGGGTGAACTTATCCTTTTGCCTCTTGGGTCTTATAAATATTCAAACCATTTTCTCCTTCTCCTTTTTCGTTGCTTCTTATGAATCATTTCATTTTCATTTTCTCTTAAAGTTCTTCATAATCCCATTTACATTTCAAGATTTTTCTATCTTGAATTTCTGCTAGAAATTTTTGTTCGTGTGTTGAAGGTTTTTGGATCGTATGTGCTTTGCTGTTTGCATATATATCGTTGCTCGCTCCTCCTCCTCAAGGTTGGTCTTTTTATTTTTTTGCAACCTTATTTCATCGAGAATGAGACGCTTCTAATATTGTCTTTTTGTTGCTTGTGAAAAATGGTTTCTTATGAATGTTCCTCCATAGTTACTTGGAGATTCTGCATTCCTTTTTCTTGGATTTTTGTTGTTGTAATTTTGTGTGTTTGAATGTGAGGAATCGCTCTGTGTTGCCCCCAAATGGTGTTGTTTCATTCTTATGAAAACAACGCCATTTTCATGTTTATCTGCTTAGTTCGCAATGAGAGGTTAAGAACCATGGAACTCTTCTACTTTGTTGGGGGTGGTCCGACCTCTTGTGGTCTTGTTTGAACGTTTGTGTTGTTGTACTCATATTTTCGACTTGTTATGATGATTTTCTTTTTATTGTATTTGTAGGTATAGCTTTATGTCTCATTCAATAATACTCAATATATTATTTAAAGTTCCATCTAATCTAGATTGGGTAGATATTACCGTGCTTTTTGTTGTCCCTGTAATTCATAATGAATATGCCGAGGCCTTCCATAGACAGCATAGGTTGTGTAGAGATCGAAAGAATGAGAGTAAATATGAGATTATAGTTGCCGATCCCAAGGAGAGAGTTTGCTTCCCCCGACTTGACAAGTCAGAATGTCATTTCATATATGTGTATGAATGTTTTTTTTTACAAAGTTAGGGGTTAGCCTTCCTTTTTCTGATTTTGAGTCTGAGATTCTTGGTCTTTGCAAAGTTGCCCTTTCTCAACTCCATCCCAATTCTTGGGACTTTCTGAAAATTTACCAGCTGCTTTATCGTGAACTCGACCTTCCTCTTTCTTCGAAAGTTTTCTTTTATCTTTTCCAGCTTACCTAACCATTTAGTTCTAAGAAACAGGGCTGGATTTTCTTCCGAGCTGTTCAGGGGAGGAAGGTCTTTGCCATTTTTTAGGATTCTTTCTATGACTTCAAAAACTATTTCTTCAAAATCCAATCTGTTGAGGGTGTTTGACCTTTCTTTCTGAATGAGAGGGACGAATCCCTTTTTAGTTTGTACTGGGAGGAGTCCCCTACAGTTATTAAGTATAACCTTGATGACTTGGATGAGGTAGAAGAATGTGTAGTTGCCTTGTTCTAGGAATGTTGGGGCCGAGTTCCCCATTTTCACACTAAGAAATTTTTACTAGGAAAGTCAAGCCATGTCCATTCCGAGCTAGGTAGTATTTTTTTAGATTTTGTATATATATTTTTTGTTGATAATTTGTAAGCTTATGCAATCTGACATTTTGGTTTTGCAGAAAAGATGACTAGTGGGTCGGGCGGCCTGAAAACTCTCCGTACCGCTAAGAAGAATGTTGTCGCCCGAGTCATTCAGTTGAAGGAGGTTGGTAAATCGGGTGAACTTCTCTCTCCCTCCAAGTTGGACTCAGGTGCTTCTACATTGGCTAAGGTTATTTCTGATCCAACTCCTCCTCTTACTCCTCCTACTGACTCTGGTATTCAAACAATTCTCCTTGCGCCTCCTTTTTCCGAACCAAAATCTAAAAAACATAAAACTTCCAAATCAGGAAGTGTGTACGAGCAATGCTTTGATGCTGTGGCATTTTGTGAGAAACACATCCTTTTCCATAGCTTTATAAGTATGGATGATGTTTTTGTAAAAAACCACCTTTATGTCTTAGCTCGGGGTGGAATAAGGATGGCTGGGGTGTGCTCAGCTTTACTGAGGCAGCTTAAGGAGACTCCCCTTGGTGCCACTCAGCGAACTTTGTCCAATCTAAAAGCTGAGGTAGCATCCTTGCGGGAGACTAAGATGGAGTTGGAAAAGGAGAAGGAGGTTCTTGTGTCTGATCTTTCTAAAGCTCGGGAGAAGGTGAAGCAATTTGAAGCTGCTTGTGCTATGGTAGAGGGTTTAAAAAAGAAAGCTAAGTAGAGTTATACCTGAGTTTTTAGGGAGAAGCTGGACTTGGTAGATGAAGTCGCCAAGTCAAAGGAAAGGTATGTAGTTATGGAGGAGACTATCTCCCAGGGGATGGATGAATTGGTTGAAACTTGAAGGCCCAGTTCTGAGTTATAGCTCCTAAGGTGGACCTCTCCCTCATTAATCTCGACATGGTCGTGATTGATGGAAAGATTGTTCCTCCTCCTGAAGACAAGGAAGATATCCCCATGGAAGATCTGAAGACCTTGGACGCTCGGCTAGAGGGAGCTTCTCAGAGCTTTTCAACTTGGTTGGATGACAAGCACCTTTCTTCTTTGACCCAACCCGACGAAACTCTCCTGACCTCCTCGACTCAACCTGATGAGACCTCCAACATGACTTCTAGTGAACAAACTTCTCCTCCTTAATTTTGCTTTGTAATGCTTGATGGCCCGACTTACGGGTCTTGAAACAATTTATGTTTTGTAATAGCTTTGTTTAGAATACTCTTTTAAACACTTCTTCTGATGGATTCTGCCCCCCCCCTTTTGAGGGCTTTTTTGAAATAGTAGCTTATGATGCACCTATTATTCCTTTATAGGTGTTTTTAGGGTTCAGACTTGTGCATGGAGAATGAAGCATCATTTTTGTGAATGTTTTCTAAGTTTCTAACCTTTTCTTTAATTCATGTGAACTTTATAAGGTAAAAAAACTTTATAAGTTTCTCCTCTAGTAATTCTTTTTCCATTCTAAATACTCACTACCGACCTATGGAGGTCGGTCATTTGTTAAGTTATTTCTGCAATTCATTTTGGGGCCACCTCTTTTACCAACTTTTGATGAGTGGTTTTCCGAGTTGCAGCCACGATCTACGTATATAACTTCTTTACACTAACTTGGACCTCGTCACTTTATCTTGCCGACCATCTAGGTCGGACAATAATTTTTGCGCTTTTTTGAGCTTAAGTTAGCGTGTGTCGTAGAATAGATAATGAAATAAGAAACTAATTATCATTAAATGAGAGTGAAATAATTTACAAGTGCTTTGGTTACTAAGAGTTTTGGACATCGAGCTCTTAGCCCTTGCTATGGTGCCTCGTTAAAACCCCTTTCAGGAAAATCCTTCTCAGGAAAAAACCATAAAGTCAGGAAAAAGAGTATACCAGGGAGTAACGTACATTTTTTAGCTGTAGTATTTCTTCAGGTTACATGCGTGCCACGACCTTGGGAGTTCATTTCCTTGCAAGTCAGACACTTTGAAGTAATCCTTTCCTAAGACTTCAATGATCTTGTAAGGCCCTTTCCAATTCGCAACCAGCTTTCCTTCACCCGACCTTTGAGTTCCGATGTTATTTCGGATTAGGATGAGGTCGTTTATGGTGAATATTTTTCTGATGACTTTCTTGTTGTACCTCATGGACACTCTTTGCTTCAGCGCTTCCTCCATTATTCGAGCTTGTTCTTGAACTTCTAGAAGAAGGTATAATTCTTCCCTTTGAGCTCAAACGTTTCCTACGTCGTCGTAGAATCTAACCCTTGGAGACTCTTTATTAACCTCTATGGGAATCATGCCTTCTACGCCATAAGCAAGTCGAAAGGTGTAACGATCCAATTTTCAATATGTCTAGATCATACCGAAAACTAAGCACTACTAACTTGTCTTTCTAATTATTATCTATTATTTACTATATGAGCTTGATTCGTTGTTAAAAGCTTAGTTATTTTGTGAGGTACTTTTTTTGAAAATGTTTAGATTAATAAACAGAATCATTCATAATCATTTCACGAATAATAACAGATACAACAGTTATAAACAACCACACTTATATACATCTCAAATAGTTAACAACATTCAGTTATCCAGCCTTTATTAGAGTATAAATCTTAGTTAGAACACCCGTAGAAGTAGCTATATAATAACTATGTACATATAAATAGATACAACATCCCAAGCCCCGACCTGTTCAAAAAGTCCCTAAGCTGTCGCAAAGGCTAGCATAGACTCTATACTCACCTAATCCCTCTAAACTACGAAAGCAAGAAAAAGTACGTTATAGGTCTTCAAAATTCAGGTCAGGTTGAACATCATCAAAGGCTGAATATCTCCTACAACTTTCCTGCACGATCATTCTTCGTCCTGGGACAACTCACTGGCACTCCATCAAGAAGCTACATATCAAGAACCTCGTATGGAGAATCTGAGTTAAAGTTTGTAGATATTCGGGGTGTAGACGTTGGCTGGTCTTACAGTATTTACATATAAACAAAGAACAGAGTTTACCCTAGACTCAGAAGACTACCTAGAGTGGAATCTTCTTTGCGGAACAATCACTCACAGGTCACGGAAGAATACTCCTGCTTCCATCTGAAAGGGGAGAGAAGGGATAAGAACTAGAAAGTTCTTAGTAGAGTCAGACTAATTAGTCATGTTAATCGCTTCTGTCATGCTTATGAGTCAGTATATAATATATATATATATTGCAGTAAACACAGAAGAAAACAAGGAAAATATATAGACAGAAAAAATAGAGAAATACAAAAAATACGAGAAATACTAGAAAATAGAGAAACACAAGAAGCATAATACAATCATAGAAAATGCGTAACAGAGAATGATGTATACACGAGAATGATGCATGTCTAGTCCTACGCAGGTCATGAGCTCACGTGTCAGTTGGCTACCCACAACCCGACCACATCTCCAAAATAGGCGCTACGCATCGCCGTCCCTATGTTTAGAGATCATTCCCTCAACGAGCGTTCAGTATTCGTCATCCTTAAGGAAAACCAAATCTTTCCCTCCATGAGTGTGTCATATCCGCCGTCCTCATGGGGAAACACACTTCTGGTCTCAAGTAAGCGCTACGTTTTGCCGTCCTCATGAGATTATATTCACAATCATTTTATGAGTGGAACAAGGCCATCATTGTTGTCTTTTTTCGAGACGGAATCTACGAACCCTTTATAATAATATGATACTGAGCTAGCAGGACAAACCTCTCATCCTTGCTAGGCAAATATTTAATCTTTTAGTTCTTTTTCCTCTTTCCATATCTTTATCATTACCTCTAACTTCTTTACTTCTTTATTCTTTTTTTTTTATCTCTTTAACTTTTACTTTATAGATTATTTCAGTTTCGGTATGAATAACTAACCTATTCCAAGCATAGGTTCATTAAGTCTATGCTGAACTAGTTTGACTTTTCATATAATACCTAACCCTAAACACAAATCAAATACTAACTATATTGCTCCTAGATCGCTTTTCTAATCAACATTTATCTTTGCCGTTAAAGCTTTATTGACTGTTTTTTCGGTTTTTATCTTTTCTTCAACATTTTATCTTTCTTTTATCTTCTCCTCACTAACATGTTCTTACCACTTCCTAAGTGTTTTATGAAAGTAATTATGAGATTCTGAACTTAAAGTTGTCTTCCAAAGACTTTTAGAAAAAATTATCTTTTCACTATTATTTTATTATTTTTAATAAAATAATATTATTAATAAAATAATAATATTTAATATTTTATTATTAAATAAATTTTAATAATATTTTATTATAAATTTTCGAAAATTATATTTTTAACCAAAAATTTTATAAAATTATATGTTGACACCCTTAACTTTTGATATTTATACTTGAGTAAAGTATCGTTTTTGTTCCCAACGTTTGGGGTAAGTCTCAAAGTTGTCCCTAACGTTTGAATCGTCCTATTTAAGTCCCTAACGTTTCAAAATTGACTCAATGTTGTCCTGCTGTTAGAAATCTGTTAACGGAATTGACGGCGGGACAAAATTGAGACGATTTTGAAACGTTAGGGACTTAAATAGGACGAAAACGTTGGGGACAAAAATGATACATAGAAATAAATTTTAATTTTATCCTTCACCAATATCAATCTTTTACGGTACATATTTATTCAATTACTTTTTAATCATATTTAAGTAAATTACACTTAATCACATTACTTTGATTCTAAATAAATTTATCTTTTTTATAATTTTACTCTTAAATATTTTTACTCATCATGAAATATTTTTAAAAAGACTAAAATCACATTACTTTATTGTATATGTATAATTTTTTTCCACAAATTTATGTACTAGTCATTCTACAAACATTTTATGATGAGTAAATATTTCTAAGAATAAAATTATAAAAAATAAATTTCTCTCGAATAAAATTAATGTGATTAAGTGTAATTTAGTTAGATGTGATTAAAAAATAATTGAATAACTATGTACCGTAAAAAATTGATATTATTGAAGGATAAAATTAAAATTTATTTCTATATCATTTTTGTCCCCAACGTGTTCGTCCTATTTAAGTCCCTAACGTTTCAAAATCGTCTCAATTTTGTTCCGCCGTCAATTTCGTTAACAGATTCCTAACGGCAGGATAACAGTGAGTCAATTTTGAAATGTTAGGGACTTAAATAGGACAATTCAAACGTTAGGGATAACTTTGAGACTTACCCCAAACGTTGGGGACAAAAACGATACTTTACTCTTTATACTTTAACCCCTTAAACTTTTAGTATTTATACTTTCTTTCCCCAAAATATAAAAATATTTGCACTTTGACCCCTAACAAGATCAAGGAGCTGTTCTTGAGTGTTCTTGATCATATTCAAAGTGTTTTTCGTATTCTTCATAAATTTTTCAAATTCTTTCTTCGATTCTTTCTTGTTTTTCAATCTTTTCGATAACTGATTTTTTCTAAAATTCAAATTAAAATGACAGCCACCAAAACCCCATGATTTTCACTTGGTTTCAACACTAATTCATCATTAATTTGAGGCCTAGGATTTCGGTTTCCAGCTGCACTAAGAACATAAATTCATAACTTGATTATCATCAAATTTCATCAAAATTTCACCAAGAACCACTCATATAAACAATTAATTTCAAGTATGACCAAACCATACAACAATCACATAACTCAAACACAATTAATCAAGATTAATTTCACCAAATCCTACCTTGATTTGCCATCCCAAATTCGGTTGCTCCTTGAAGTGTTCGTAGATAATTTTTTCCTCCTAAATCCAATCAAGAACAATTTTAAATCTCATGAAGCATGCTTAACCGAAATTTCAGCAGCCATATAAGAAGGTTATCCTCACCCTAATATTGCTGAAAAATAAAATTTCTTGGCCCACAAGTCAAGTTAAGCAAGAGATCTATGGAAGAACATCAAGAAAACACAAGTTTAACAAAGTTTCCTTGAAACCGAATTGAAGAAGGAGGGAGAGCAGCCATATCACCTAATTTTGATCCAAGAAAAGTAACATGATTTTTAAAGGAAAGAAGAGAGGACCACTTTAATCGGTTTGGAGTTTTGATTTGAGTTTTGGTTTGGAAGAAATCAAGATTTGATGTTCTATGTGTTTAAAGTTTTCTCTCTTTTTTTTTTCTCTTTTATTTTCGGCCATTCAAGGTAGAAATGAGCATCTTGGAGTGTCTTGGGGGTGGGAAAAAAACATACTTGATGATGATTGGCTAGCTAGGGAGGTGGTTGAAAAATATCTCAGGTGTATAATTACTAAAACTAGATGTATTAGAATACACACTTAACAACACATCTAGAGATTAATATCTGAGCTACTAGTATAGATGACATTAGTAACATGATTAACATGAGAATAAAAGGTATATGATGAGGTATTAGCATTGCTAAAGTGATTAGAGAGTGCTGGTGTTAACCTGCACCAGTAGACTGTGAGTCTTGTTAAACTTATCTCCTGTTTTTAACTAAAACAAATTAAATAATATTATAATATTCCTCAAGCAGCTCTAATATTAATATAATAATATTATTATATTATTATTTTTCTTCTCTCACGAATCGAGTCCAGCTCGTCAAACTGAGACTAACCACAGAAATCAAAATCTAAATCTCCTAACCGATGCTACTAAAAAACTAGGTTCTTTTTGCGACTATATCGTCAAGCTTAACTCAGTAGAGGTGCTGGCTTGTTGATGACATAATGATGATGTAGATTGGGATGCTTGATGATGCAGTAGAGGTGCTTGGAGGTGCTTCCTTTACTAAACTTCCGAAAAGTTATGTTTCGCCAAAAACTAGGTCGTTACAGAAGGAAGATTCTCCAGTTGTTGAGTAAGAGGTTGTCCGATATACCCACAAGACGTGAGGGAACTCCTCGGCCGATGCACCCTTCGCGTGTTGTAGTCGGTGCTTAAGTCCAACCAATATGACTTTATTTGCAGCTTCTGCTTGTCCATTGGCTTGGGGGTGCTCTACTGACGTGAACTGGTGCTTAATTTTGAGGCTCGCTACCAAACTTATGAATGGTGAATGCTGATTCAATAAATTGAGTTTCATTGTCTGTGGTGATAGAGTATGGAACTCTAAACCGAGTTACAATGTTCTTATAAACAAAAAATTTTGACTTCTTTGGTCCGTAATAGTAGCTAGGGGTTATGCCTCGATCCATTTAATAAAATAATCAATCTCAAATATTAAGTACATTACTTGTAAGGGCACTAGAGGGAATGGACCGAGGAGGTCTAAGCCCCATTTCACAAATGGCCAAGGTGAGGTGATGCTAATGAGCTCTTCTGGATATGTCACATGGAAGTTAGCATGCTTTTGGCAAGGCGGACATTTTTTGACGAAGTCGTCTGCCTTCTTTTGTAAGGTCGTCCAAAAAAAAACCAACTTGAATCACTTTCTTAGCTAGTTACCGTGCTCCCAAGTAATTTCTACATATGCCGTTGTGGGCTTCCTTTAAGACCTCATTAGCCTTGGAGGTCGGAACGCACTTTAGTGATGGTGTAGATACTCCTCTTTTATAGAGAATATCGTAAACCAAGGTGTAGTTATGTTCTTCCCTTTTGAGCCTCCTTGCCTTCCTTTCTTCTTTAGAGACAATATCGATTTTGAGATATTCGATAATACGAGTCATCCAACCTCAGTTTATATTAGAGACAGTCAATGTGTCTGACAAGTCGACTTCCTTGGCCACCGATGGTGAGTGGAGAGTTTCCTGAATCAGAATTCTATTATTGCCCCCTGGCTTGGTACTGGCCGATTTGGATAGGGCGTCAACTCGGGTATTGGACTCCCGAGTTATATGTTGGACCTCTGCTTCCTGGAATTGAACTAATTGTTCTGATGTTTCTTCCAAGTACTTCTTCATGTTGGGATCTTTAACTTGGTAATTCCCATTCAATTGAGAAGTTATTACTTGAGAGTCACTAAAAACTATTAACTTTGTTGCCCCGACTTGGTTGGCTAGCTTCAAACAGCAAGCATGACCTCGTATTCTACTTGATTGTTGGAGGCTGAAAACTCGAATTTCAATGAAAGCTCTATTCGAGTTCCTTCTTCATTTTCCAGGATTATTCCTACTCCACTTCTAGCTTTGTTAGATGATCCATTTACATATAAGTTTCAGGCCGTAGGATTCCCTTAGGCTTCCGTGTATTTTGCTAAGAAGTCGGCCAGGTATTGGGATTTGATTGTCGTTCGAGTTTCATACTTTAAGTCGAACTCAAATAGCTCTATAGCCCATTGTAGCATTTGTCCTGAAATATCCATCTTTTGAAGGATGTGCTTCATAGGTTGGTCAGTTCGGACCTTTATGGTATGGGCATGGAAACAAGGTTGGAGCCTTTTGGAGGTGAATACAAAGGCATATGTGAACTTCTCTATCTTTTGATAGCTTAGTTCTGTCCCCTGTAGTTTCTTGCTAACAAAGTAAACTGGTTGCTATGCATTCTTCTCTTCTCGTACAAGAGCAGAAGCTATGGTCTTACTTGCAAATGCTAGGTATATGATGAGCGGATAATTTATACGCTTTTTGGCATTGTTTTTAGTATGTTTTTAGTAGAATCTAGTTACTTTTAGGGATGTTTTCATTAGTTTTTATGTTAAATTCACATTTCTGGACTTTACTATGAGTTTGTGTGTTTTTCTGTGATTTCAGGTATTTTCTGGCTGAAATTGAGGGACTTGAGCAAAAATCAGATTCAGAGGTTGAAGAAGGACTGCTGATGCTGTTGGATTCTGACCTCCCTACACTCAAAATGAATTTTCTGGAGCTATTGAACTCAAAATGGCGCGCTTCCAATTGCGTTGGAAAGTAGACATCCAGGGCTTTCCAGAAATATATAATAGTCCATACTTTGCCCAAGTTTAGATGATGCAAACTGGCGTTCAACGCCAGCTCTTTGCCCAATTCTGGCGTCCAGCGCCAGAAACAAGTTGCAAAGTGGAGTTCAACGCCCAAACTGGCACAAAAGCTGGCGTTTAACTCCAAGAATGACCTCTCCACGTGTAGACTTCAAGCTCAGCCCAAGCACACACCAAGTGGGCCCCGAAAGTAGATTTATGCATCAATTACTTACTTCTGTAAACCCTAGTGACTAGTTTATTATAAATAGAACTTTTTATCATTGTATTAGCAGTCTTGGTTACTCCGGTTCCCCTCTGGGGCCGAGACCAATGAACTCCATTGTCACTTATGTATTTTCAACGGTAGAGTTTCTACACTCCATAGATTAAGGTGTGGAGCTCTGCTGTTCCTCAAAGATTAATGCAAAGTACTACTATTTCCTATTCAATTCATCTTATTTCACTTCTAAGATATTCATTCGCACTTCAACCTGAATGTGATGAACGTGACAATCATCATCATTCCCTATGAACGCGTGCCTGACAACCACTTCCGTTCTACATTAGATTGAATGAGTATCTCTTAGATCTCTTAATCAGAATCTTCGTGGTGTAAGCTAGAATGATGGCGGCATTCAAGAGAATCCGGAAAGTCTAAACCTTGTCTGTGGTATTCCGAGTAGGATTCAATGATTGAATGACTGTGACGAGCTTCAAACTCGCGAGTGCTGGGCGTTAGTGATAGATGCAAAAGGATAGTAAATCCTATTCCAGCATGATCGAGAACCGACAGATGAATAGCCGTGCCGTGACAGGGTGCGTTGACCATTTTTACTGAGAGGATATGATGTAACCATTGACAAAGGTGATGCCTCCAGACGATTAGCCGTGCCGTGACAGGGCATTTGGATCATTTTCCCGAGAGAAGACCGAAAGTAGCCATTGACAATGGTGATGCATTACATAAAGCCAGCCATGGAAAGGAGTAAGACTGATTGGATGAAGACAGCAGGAAAGCAGATGTTCAGAGGAACGAAAGCATCTCTATGCGCTTATCTGAAATTCTCACCAATGATTTACATAAGTATTTCTATCCCTCTTTTATTATTTAATTTTGAAAACCCCATTACCATTTGATATCCGCCTGACTGAGATTTACAAGGTGACCATAGCTTGCTTCATACCAACAATCTCCGTGGGATTCGACCCTTACTCACGTAAGGTATTACTTGGACGACCCAGTGCACTTGCTGGTTAGTTGTGCGAAGTTGTGAACCATGGTATTGGCATCATGTTTTTGGCGCCATCACCAGGGAAAGAAAGAGCAATAAATTTTACATAATCAAAGTGTAATCACAATTTCTGCGCACCAAGTTTTTGGCGCCGTTGCCGGGGATTGTTTGAGTTTGGACAACTGACGGTTCATCTCGTTGCTCAGATTAGGTAATTTTCTTTTTGTTTTATTTTTCAAAAATTTCTCAAAAATCTTTCAAAAAATTTTCTCCTTTGTTTTCGAAAAAAAAAATTTTTTAAAAAATAAAAATGTTTTCAAAAAAAAAAATATTTTCTTTCAGAATTTTTAAGAATGAATTCTAGTGTTTCATGAAGCATGCTAAAGCCTGGCTGGCTGTAAAGTCATGTTTAAATTCATTTGGACTGAGGCTTCCAAATTGTTATCAAGAGCAAGCTAGTTGGTGCTAATCCACCTACTACTGTTCATGATCTACCTGTTACATGCTAAAGCTTGGCTGGCTATTAAGCCATGCCTGACCCTTTGATTGGAGCTTTAGACTAAAGAGCATAAGATTTCTGGAATTCATATTAAAAATTTTGGAATCCTTATTTTTGTTTTTCAAATAATTTTCGAAAAAAGATACAAAAAACAAAAAAATTAGAAAATCATAAAAATCAAAAATATTTTTTGTGTTTCTTGTTTGAGTCTTGAGTCATGTTATAAGTTTGGTGTCAATTGCATGTGCATCTTGCATTTTTCGAAAAAATTCATGCATTCATAGTGTTCTTCATGATCTTCAAGTTGTTCTTGGTAAGTCTTCTTGTTTGATCTTTGCATTT
Source organism: Arachis ipaensis (assembly GCF_059453495.1). Lineage (NCBI taxonomy): Eukaryota > Viridiplantae > Streptophyta > Magnoliopsida > Fabales > Fabaceae > Arachis > Arachis ipaensis. The sequence continues at coordinate 12,474,984 of NC_142441.1, forward strand.
GCATGTTTTGTGTTTTTTCTTGTTTTTCATATGCATTCTTGAATTCTTAGTGTCTAAGCATTGAAGAATTCTAAGTTTGGTGTCTTGCATGTTTTCTTTGCATTAAAAATTTTTCAAAAATGTGTTCTTGATGTTCATCATGATCTTCATAGTGTTCTTGGTGTTCATCTTGACATTCATAGCATTCTTGCATGCATTCATTGTTTTGATCCATAACTTTTATGCGTTGCATCATTTTTCTTGTTTTTCTCTCTCATCATAAAAATTCAAAAATAAAAAAAAAATATCTTTCCCTTTTTCTCTCTCATAAATTCGAAAATTAGATTTGACTTTTTCAAAAATCTAGTTGTTTTTATGAGTCAAATCAAATTTTCAATTTGAAAATCTTATCTTTTTCAAAATCTTTTTCAAAAATCAAATCTTTTTCAAACTTCTTAGTTATTTTCGAAAATTCTAAAAATATTTTTCAAAAATCTTTTTCTTATTTTTATATCAAATTTTCGAAAATAACAATAACAATTAATGTTTTGATTCAAAAATTTCAAGTTTGTTACTTACTTATTAAGAAAGATTCAAACTTTAAGTTCTAGAATCATATCTTGTGATTTCTTGTGAATCAAGTCATTAATTGAGATTTTAAAACTCAAATCTTTTTCAAAAACTAATTTCAATCATATCTTTTCAAAAATATCTTCTTATCTTACCTTTTTCAAAATTTGATTTCAAAATATCTTTTCTAACTTCCTAACTTCTTATCTTTTCAAAATTTGTTTCAACTAACTAACTAACTTTTTGTTGGTTTCTTATCTTTTTCAAAACCACCTAACTAACTCTCTCTCTCTAATTTTCGAAAATATCTTCCCTCTTTTTCAAAATTTCTTCTTAATTAACTAATTATTTCAATTTTTAAAATCCTAATTTTCGAAAATTACTAACATTTTTCAAAAACTATTTTCGAAAATTACTAACTCTTTTTCAAAAATAATTTTCGAAAATTCCCTCTCTCTCTTCTCCTTCTATTTATTTATTCATCTACTAACATCTCCTCATCTCACATCTCTGCTCTCCTCACCCTTGTGTTTCTTTCCTTACATTACATTCTTTGTCTCCTTCCTTTCTTCCACTCACACAGGGACCTCTATACTGTGGTATAAAGGATCCCTATTATTATTATTTTTTTTGTGCACTCTTCTTTGTCATATGAGCAGGAGCAAGGACAAGAATATTCTTGTTGAAGCAGATCCAGAACCTGAAAGGACTCTGAAGAGGAAACTAAGAGAAGCTAAATTACAACAATCCAGAGATAACCTTTTAGAAATTTTCGAACAGGAAGAGGAGATGGCAGCCAAAAATAATAATAATGCAAGGAGAATGCTTGGTGACTTTACTGCACCTAATTCCAATTTACATGGAAGAAGCATCTTCATTCCTGCTATTGGAGCAAACAACTTTGAGTTGAAACCTCAATTAGTTTCTCTGATGCAGCAGAACTGCAAGTTTCATGGACTTCCATCTGAAGATCCTTTTCAGTTCTTAACTGAATTCTTGCAGATATGTGATACTGTTAAGACTAATGGAGTAAATCCTGAAATCTACAGGCTCATGCTTTTCCCTTTTGCTGTAAGAGACAGAGCTAGAGTGTGGTTGGACTCTCAACCCAAAGATAGCCTGAACTCTTGGGATATGCTGGTCACGGCTTTCTTAGCCAAGTTCTTTCCTCCTCAAAAGCTGAGCAAGCTTAGAGTGGATGTTCAGACCTTCAGACAGAAAGAAGGTGAATCCCTCTATGAAGCTTGGGAAAGATACAAACAGCTGAACAAAAAGTGTCCTTCTGACATGTTTTCAGAATGGACCATCCTGGATATATTCTATGATGGTTTATCTGAGCTATCAAAGATGTCATTGGATACTTCTGCAGGTGGATCCATTCACCTAAAGAAAACACCTGCAGAAGCTCAAGAACTCATTGACATGGTTGCTAATAACCAGTTCATGTACACTTCTGAAAGGAATCCTGTGAGTAATGGGACGCCTATGAAGAAGGGAGTTCTTGAAATTGATACTCTGAATGCCATATTGGCTCAGAACAAAATATTGACTCAGCAAGTCAATATGATTTCTCAGAGTCTGAATGGAATGCAAGCTGCATCCAACAGTACTCAAGAGGTATCTTCTGAAGAAGAAGCTTATAATCCTGAGAACCCTGCAATAGCAGAGGTGAATTACTTAGGTGAACCTTATGAAAAAACCTATAACTCATCATGGAGAAATCATCCAAATTTCTCATGGAAGGATCAAAAGCCTCAACAAGGCTTTAATAATGGTGGAAGAAACAGGTTTAGCCATAGCAAGCCTTTTCCATCATCCACTCAGCAACAGACAGAGAATTTTGAGCAGAACCCATCTAGCTTAGCAAACTTAGTCTCTGATCTATCTAAGGCCACTGTGAGTTTCATGAATGAAACAAGGTCTTCCATTAGAAATTTGGAAGCACAAGTGGGCCAGCTGAGTAAAAGGATCACTGAAATCCCTCCTAGTACTCTCCCAAGCAATACAGAAGAAAATCCAAAAGGAGAGTGCAAGGCCATTGCCATAACCAAAATGGCCGAACCCAATGAGGGAGAAGAGGATGTGAATCCCAAGGGAGAAGACCTCCTGGGACATCCAGTGATCAATAAGGAGTTTCCCTCTGAGGAACCAAAGGAATCTGAGACTCATCTAGAGACCATAGAGATTCCATTGAACCTCCTTATGCCATTCATGAGCTCTGATGAGTATTCCTCTTCTGAAGAGAATGAGGATGTTACTGAAGAGCAAACTGCCAAGTTTCTTGGCGCAATCATGAAGCTGAATGCCAAATTATTTGGTATTGAAACTTGGGAAGATGAACCTCCCTTGTTCACCAATGAACTAAGTGATCTGGATCAACTGACATTGCCTCAGAAGAGACAGGATCCTGGAAAGTTCATAATACCTTGTACTATAGGCACCATGATCTTTAAGGCTCTGTGTGACCTTGGTTTAGGAATAAACCTCATGCCCCTCTCTGTAATAGAGAAACTGGGAATCTATGGGGTGCAAGCTGCTAAAATCTCATTAGAGATGGCAGACAATTCAAGAAAACAGGCTTATGGACAAGTAGAGGACGTGTTAGTAAACGTTGAAGGCCTTTATATCCCTGCTGATTTCATAGTCCTGGATACTGGAAAGGAAGAGGATGAATCCATCATCCTAGGAAGACCTTTCCTAGCCACAGCAAGAGCTGTGATTGATGTGGACAGAGGAGAATTGATCCTTCAATTAAATAAGGACAACCTTGTGTTTACAACTCAAGGATCTCTCTCTGCATCCATGGAGAGGAAGCAGAAAAAGCTTCTCTCAAAGCAGAGTCAACCAAAGCCCCCACAGTCAAACTCTAAGTTTGGTGTTGGGAGGCCACAACCAAACTCTAAGTTTGGTGTTGAACTCCCATATCCAAACTCTAAGTTTGGTGTTGGGGAGTCTCAACAATGCTCTGAACATCTGTGAGGCTCCATGAGAGCCCACTGTCAAGCTACTGACATTAAAGAAGCACTTGTTGGGAGGCAATCCGATTTTTATTTATCTAACTATATTTTTCTTAGTTATATGTCTTTATAGGTTCATGATCATGTGGAGTCACAAAATAAATATAAAAATTGAAAACGGAATCAAAAACAGCAAAAGAAAAATCACACCCTGGAGGAAGCACCTGCCTGGCGTTCAACGCCAGAACAGAGCATGGTTCTGGCGCTGAACGCCCAAAATGGGCAGTATCTGGGCGCTGAACGCCCAAAATGGGCATCATCTGGGTGCTGAACGCCAGAATTGCACCCTGGAGAGGAGCTGGCGCTGAACGCCCAGAACAAGCATGGTTCTGGCGTTCAACGCCAGAAATGGGCAACAAATGGGCGTTGAACGCCCAAAATGGGCACCAACCTGGCGCTGAACGCCCAGAGTTGTGTGCAAGGGCATTTTACATGCCTAATTTGGTGCAAGGTTGTAAATCCTTGAACACCTCAGGATCTGTGGATCCCACAGGATCACCTCAGGATCTGTGGACCCCACAGGATCCCCACCTACCTCCACTCACTTCTTCTCACCCCTCTTTCACAAAATCCCATAAACACTCTTCCCCAAAACCCTTCACCAATCACCTCAATCTCTCTTCCCCATCACCTCTTCACCACTCACATCCATCAACTCTTTCCCATAAACCTACCTCATAAACTCCACCTACCTTCAAAATTCAAAATCAATTTCCCACCCAAACCCACCCTAAATGGCCGAAACCTTACCCCCCTCCCATCCCTATATATAGCCCTCCATTCCTCCTCATTTTCACACAACACAACCCTCTCTTCTCTTCTTGGCCGAAACACAACCCCTTCTCCCTCTCCTCCATTTCTTCTTCTTCTTCATCTATTCTTTCTTCTCTTGCTCGAGGGCGAGCAAAATTCTAAGTTTGGTGTGGTAAAAGCATAAGCTTTTTGTTTTTCCATTACCATTGATGGCACCTAAGACCGGAGAATCCTCTAGAAAAGGAAAAGGGAAGACAAAAGCTTCCACCTCCGAGTCATGGGAGATTGAAAGGTTCATCTCCAAAGCCCATCAAGACCACTTCTATGATGTGGTGGCCAAGAAAAAGGTGATCCCTGAGGTCCCTTTCAAACTCCTAAGAAATGAGTATCTGGAGATCCGACATGAAATTCAAAGAAGAGGTTGGGAAGTTCTAACAAATCCCATCCAACAAGTCGGCATCCTAATGGTTCAAGAGTTCTATGCCAATGCATGGATCACCAAGAACCATGATCAAAGTAAGAACCCAGATCCAAAGAACTATGTTACAATGGTTCGGGAGAAATACTTGGATTTTAGTCCGGAAAATGTGAGGTTGGCGTTTAACTTGCCTATGATGCAAGGAGATGAACGCCCCTACACTAGAAGGGTCAACTTTAATCAAAGGTTGGACCAAGTCCTTATGGACATATGTGTGGAAGGAGCTCAATGGAAGATTGACTCCAAAGGCAAGCCGGTTCAACTAAGAAGATTGGACCTCAAGCCTGTGGCTAGAGGATGGTTGGAATTCATCCAATGCTCCATCATCCCCACTAGCAACCGATCTGAAGTTACTGTGGATCGGGCCATCATGATTCATAGCATCATGATTGGAGAGAAAATAGAAGTTCATGAAGTCATCTCTAATGAACTCTACAAAATAGCCGAAAAGTCATCCCCCATGGCAAGGCTAGCTTTTCCTCATCTTATTTGCCATCTATGTTACTCAGCTGGAGCTTTCATAGAAGGAGACATTCCCATTAAGGAAGAGAAGCCCATCACTAAGAAAAAGATGGAGCAAGCAAGAGAGCCCATTCATGGAGCTCAAGAGGCGTCTGAAGCTCATCACCATGAGATCCCGGAGATGCCTCAAATGCATTTTCCTCCACAAAACTATTGGGAGCAAATCAACACCTCCCTAGGAGAATTGAGTTCCAACATGGAACAACTAAGGGTGGAACATCAAGAGCACTCCATCATCCTTCATGAAATAAGAGAAGATCAAAAACCAATGAGGGAGGAGCAACAAAGACAAGGAAGAGACATAGAAGAGCTCAAGGACATTATTGGTTCCTCAAGAAGGAAACGCCACCATCACTAAGGTGGATTCATTCCTTGTTCTTATTTCTTCTGTTTTTCGTTTTCTATGTTATGTGCTTATCTATGTTTGTGTCTTCATTACATGATCATTAGTAGTTAGTAACTTTGTCTTAAAGTTATGAATGTCCTATGAATCCATCACCTCTCTTAAATGAAAAATGTTTTAATTCAAAAGAACAAGAAGTACATGAGTTTTGAATTTATCCTTGAACTTAGCTTAATTATATTGATGTGGTGACAATGCTTCTTGTTTTCTGAATGAATGCTTGAACAGTGCATATGTCTTTTGAAGTTGTTGTTTAAGAATGTTAAATATGTTGGCTCTTGAAAGAATGATGACAAGGAGACATGTTATTTGATAATCTAAAAAATCATAAAAATGATTCTTGAAGCAAGAAAAAGCAGCAAAGAACAAAGCTTGCAGAAAAAAAAATAGGCGAAAAAAAATAGAAAAAGAAAAAGCAAGCAGAAAAAGCCAAAAGCTCTTAAAACCAAGAGGCAAGAGCAAAAAGCCAATAACCCTTAAAACCAAAAGGCAAGGGAAATAAAAAGGATCCCAAGGCTTTGAGCATCAGTGGATAGGAGGGCCTAAAGGAATAAAATCCTGGTTTAAGCGGCTAAACCAAGCTGTCCCTAACCATGTGCTTGTGGCGTGTAGGTGTCAAGTGAAAACTTGAGACTGAGCGGTTAAAGTCAAGGTCCAAAGCAAAAGAAGAGTGTGCTTAAGAATCCTGGACACCTCTAATTGGGGACTTTAGCAAAGCTGAGTCACAATCTGAAAAGGTTCACCCAATTATGTGTCTGTGGCATTTATGTATCCGGTGGTAATACTGGAAAACAAAGTGCTTAGGGCCACGGCCAAGACTCATAAAATAGCTGTGTTCAAGAATCATCATACTGAACTAGGAGAATCAATAACACTATCTGAACTCTGAGTTCCTATAGATGCCAATCATTCTGAACCTCAATGGATAAAGTGAGATGCCAGAACTATTCAAGAGGCAAAAAGCTATAAGTCCCGCTCATTTGATTGGAGCTATGTTTCATTGATAGTTTGGAATTTATAGTATATTCTCTTCTTTTTATCCTATTTGATTTTTAGTTGCTTAGGGACAAGCAACAATTTAAGTTTGGTGTTGTGATGAGCGGATAATTTATACGCTTTATGGCATTGTTTTTAGTATGTTTTTAGTAGAATCTAGTTACTTTTAGGGATGTTTTCATTAGTTTTTATGTTAAATTCACATTTCTGGACTTTACTATGAGTTTGTATGTTTTTCTATGATTTCAGGTATTTTCTGGTTGAAATTGAGGGACTTGAGCAAAACTTAGATTCAGAGGTTGAAGAAGGACTGCTGATGCTGTTGGATTCTGACCTCCCTGCACTCAAAATGGATTTTCTGGAGCTACAGAACTCAAAATGGCGCGCTTCCAATTGATTTGGAAATTAGACATCCAGGGATTTCCAGAAATATATAATAGTCCATACTTTGCCCAAGTTTAGATGATGCAAACTGGCGTTCAACGCCAGCTCTCTGCCCAATTCTGGCGTCCAGCGCCAGAAACAAGTTGCAAAGTGGAGTTCAACGCCCAAACTAGCACAAAAGCTGGCGTTCAACTCCAAGAATGACCTCTCCACGTGTAGACTTCAAGCTCAGCCCAAGCACACACCAAGTGGGCCCCAGAAGTGGATTTATGCATCAATTACTTACTTCTGTAAACCCTAGTGACTAGTTTATTATAAATAGAACTTTTTATCATTGTATTAGTAGCCTTGGTTACTCCGGTTCCCCTCAGGGGCCGAGACCAATGAACTCCATTGTCACTTATGTATTTTCAACGGTAGAGTTTCTACACTCCATAGATTAAGGTGTGGAGCTCTGCTGTTCCTCAAAGATTAATGCAAAGTACTACTGTTTCCTATTCAATTCATCTTATTTCACTTCTAAGATATTCATTCACACTTCAACCTGAATGTGATGAAAGTGACAATCATCATCATTCTCTATGAATGCGTGCCTGACAACCACTTCCGTTCTACATTAGATTGAATGAGTATCTCTTAGATCTCTTAATCAGAATCTTCGTGGTGTAAGCTAGAATGATGGCGGCATTCAAGAGAATCCGGAAAGTCTAAACCTTGTCTGTGGTATTCCGAGTAGGATTCAATGATTGAATGACTGTGACGAGCTTCAAACTCGTGAGTGCTGGGCGTTAGTGACAGACGCAAAAGGATAGTAAATCCTATTCCAGCATGATCGAGAACCGACAGATGAATAGCCGTGCCGTGACAGGGTGCGTTGACCATTTTCGCTGAGAGGATAGGATGTAACCATTGACAAAGGTGATGCCTCCAGACGATTAGTCGTGCCGTGACAGAGCATTTGGATCATTTTCCCGAGAGAAGACCGAAAGTAGCCATTGACAATGGTGATGCATTACATAAAGCCAGCCATGGAAAGGAGTAAGACTGATTGGATGAAGACAGCAGGAAAGTAGAGGTTCAGAGGAACGAAAGCATCTCTATGCGCTTATCTGAAATTCTCACCAATGATTTACATAAGTATTTCTATCCCTCTTTTATTATTTAATTTCGAAAACCCCATTACCATTTGATATCCGCCTGACTGAGATTTACAAGGTGACCATAGCTTGCTTCATACCAACAATCTCCGTGGGATTCGACCCTTACTCACGTAAGGTATTACTTGGACGACCCAGTGCACTTGCTGGTTAGTTGTGCGAAGTTGTGAACCATGGTATTGGCATCATGTTTTTGGCGCCATCACCAGGGAAAGAAAAAGCAATAAATTTTACATAATCAAAGTGTAATCACAATTTCTGCGCACCGGTATAGTATGAGCTTTTCCCCTTAAACAGGTCGGGTGACGATCGGTGGCTGACTTAGGAAGTTTTTGAAGTCTTGAAAAGCTTGCTCACATTTCTGAGTCCATTCAAATTGGCATCCTTTCTTGAGTAATGAAAACAGGGGTAGAGACTTCAGAGCTGACCCTCACTACAAGAAAAACACCCATTCAGGTACACTTGAAAAGTGTAGCCAAAAATGAAAAAAAAATGATGCCTTAGGCTACGGCTACGCTTTTTGGACTACGGTTATGCTTTTTGGGGTGATTCCTATTCGGCCGTTGCCTATTATCAAAGGCTACGCTTTTCTGCACCAAGGGCTATGCTTTTGGCGTTTGAGAATAGGCTACGCTTTTCAAGTGATGCTGTCCAGGACCAAAGGCTACGCTTTTCAGCTTTCATTCTTTCAGAATAGGCTACGCTTTTCAACGCTACTGCATCACTTATAAAGCGTAGCCACATTGTATACCATAGCTACTTTTTATAAGCGTAGCCTTAGGTCCCTCTTTTTTTTTGTATACTATGGCTACTGTATATAAGTGTAGCCTTAGGTCCCTCATTGTTTTTTTTCTATATATATATATATATTCTAATAATTTTTTTTCTAAAACCTAATATTTAGTAATATGATTATATATATAATCCTATTTTTTTAATTAAATTAGTCAAAAATTATAAAATAAAAATAAATACATAATAATACCATACAATATTCTTTAAATAATAAAAATTATCCTTTAACAAAATATATTTATAATGAACTAAAAATATTGGGATGACCATAAATAAGTATTCATACATCTCACACTAAATTAAACATACCCATATCAAAATATACATTAGACCACTTAGAATTTACTACTAATAAACTATAAAAAACCAAAATATTGTATTCTACATAAGTATCTTCTAATAAAAGTTATTAATCTTCTGATAGAAGAGAAAAAAACAAATTGATGTCAAATAGAGCACCTAACATCTGCGACTGAATTGAACATATATTGAAGAATTGAAGCAAATTCTTGGCTTCTCCCATTGAGCGCAACTGATTCCGGCGTCCTCTATTCATAAAGGCCCGCTCTCGTTTTTTTGCCTCGGAAAGCTGAGAAGTCATTGCCATACAATATTGTTCTTGTCATACAATATTGTTCACGAAATAGTCTGATTCCAACAGCCAAAACACAAACATTTGTGGATTATAGATTCTTACTAATTAAAGTAATTTACCCATCAATATATAAGATTAAATTACAATGTGTCAAACTTTCAAAGTTGACTCTTTGTGCTACTAAAGTACTTGTTTTCTATTTTCTTTCTTTTTCTTTTGAATTCAGGCATTATCATATTGAAATTGGTACAGTAGGTCAGTAGCACATGTTTGAAAGTGCCATTTGAAACTTGAAGTAGATTCACAAAAACCAGGACTGAGAATTATTAGATAAACATTACCAATCAAGAACACATAACACAACATAAGGAACCAAAAAAAGATAAACATTACCAGACACTTAACATCGATAACACGACATAAGATCTTCGACGGAAGATCGTATTTGGGAGAGAGAGAGAGAGAGAGAGAGAGAGAGAGAGAGAGACAGACAGACAGACTACCTGGCACCAGGGAAAAGAGGACGAAGAGAGAACAGTTTAGCCATTATAGCACCCATTGCCCACATGTCTAAATGAGTGACAGAAAATTCAGTAAATAAAATGGTACTTATCATCACTCCAAACAGTATTAATTTGATCATTATCGCTGTTTAAAGCATATACTTACCAACTTTGGAGCTATACAGATAAGATTGAAGTAGCACTTCAGGAGCACGATACCTAACAGAAGCCAGCGTACAACTTATATACTGCACAACACACAACTGAACAATTTACATACAAAAGTTGAAAGCACTTACCACCGTGTGGAGACATACTCAGTGTAGGGTGGTTGTGAACTGATCTCATGTGCTAGGCCAAAATCAGCAATTTTTATGATATCCTTGGTAACCAGCAAGTTCTCTGCAAAAAAATGAGTATACATTGTGTCAAAACAAAACTTGCAATGAAGTGATAAAATTAATCAGAATAGACCATAGTATAAATCTCCATTTGCTGCACAATAACAACTTCATTAAAATGTCAACCTAAATGATTCATAATTGATAGAAAAAGCTAGGTAATTCTTGAGAAGTTTGAAAAAAAAAGCTAACATACTCAAAAAGCATGTTCTCTATTTTATCATATAGCACATTTAACAAAGGATTCGGATGCAATGATAAACGTACCAGGCTTCAGATCACGGTGGAAGTATCCCCGCTGGTGCATATAAGCAAGACCTTGGAAAACTTAAAAACACCAATTCCTAACTTCACCCTCAAAAAACATCTTCTCCTGTCTTTCATAAGTTGGTACAGGTTGCATTCCTAAATCACCCAAAAAATTGAAACATCAATTACTGAACTTTGCACAAGATGATGCAGACCATATCTAATGAAGAACTGGCCACCCACCATGTACTCAAAAACAAAGTACAGAATGTCACTTTCTCGAATAACTTCCTTTAGCTTCACAATATTTGGGTGGTTCATTTTTCTTAGTGACTGTAAACCAAGAGAAATTGAAGTAAGTTATAAACAGAAAATAAAAAGCCATATGGCAAATAAGGTTTCAGAAGGATCGGCAAACTGAGACACCTTGACTTCTCTCAGGTTTGTTTAAAGATACCCAATATACCCAGAAATATATAGATAATAATAAGAGACAATCAAGAAGACACGAAAGGAGAGAATGAAGGGCACAGACCTCATTTTGGATCCTGTTGCATAAAGATTCAACCAATTGATTTCTGTCAAATCCCATATTAACCACTTCCTGAAGAAGCTCTTCGTCAATCTGCAAAACCATGATATTGGTGGATTTTGTATATATGAACTGATTATAATATATCCAGAAATTCAAATGAAACTGCAACAACAAAAGCCAAAGTTTAGGTTCAAAATCAGCAACAATATCAACTCAGCCAGAGCATTCCAAATTTCAAATATTCACAAACAAACCAACAAATCATCAAACAGAAACTATAGATATTCAATTGGAGCACCTAAATCTGGAGGAAACAATCCTCAGCAATTTGATCAAGACACATAGACACATAGTCTAATCACAATTAAGACACAAAAGCACATAGTCTAATCCAAATAGAAACCGGAACCTGAAGAAGAGATCTGGGGAGATTGCAGCAGAACTTTTCAAAGGAGAGAATTGCATCCGCACCCTTGGCACCCTTGACTCTTTCCCTAAATTTTTATAATTGGCATCGAGTTAATTGGCTTCTTATAGTCATCATATCATATTTTAATGTAATTACTGCACACAACAGTATATAAAATACAGTATGATGCATCTGAGAACAAATAAACAACTTACCTAGCCTTTGCCATATCTTCCTCAAGGCATCTCACACACTCTGCAGCTTTTTCCAAGGACTTCTTAGCCACTTCCTTTGATAATGAAAATAATATATATTACAAACCTTCAATACAGAAAACTCAGGAATAAAAACTTAAACTTAATTAAGTTTTAGTCGTTGAGATGATAAAAAAAATCATATAAAGTGGGACATTGATTTATATACTGTATACAAGGATAACTAGAGAAGCAGAAGGCTAAACTCTCCTTGCAGAACTAACAAAAGCTAATATCGTGAACTGTAAATAATTAAATGGGCTTGTTCACATTTCAACTTTCAAGCTCAAAGGGTTTATGCATGAGAGGACATCATATATGTTCTTAATGAACATTTGAGAGAGTGGGTTCAAAACAGAAATATGGAATTGAAACATTGTTTCCGAGAGTTAAAACATCTACTTTACCTGTGAACTATCAATTAAAGCAGCAAGGTCATTTCTACCAACATATTTGACAACTGAAAGATATGCAAAGAGCATTCAATTAACAATACTTATAGTAGTTGCGTCTAAAAAGTAATGTAAAATGCTTATAGTTTTCTTTGGATCTCTACACCATTCTCTCTCAATCCAAATGCTTATTCAGATCTTCCCCTTTAGATCCAATTCAGGATCCTCTCTTCTCTTACCCTTCCTCCTATGGAGAGCACAAGTATGCTGTCTCAACCACACGTTCTACATGCACTTCTCCTATTTTCTTTTCAGGTGCTCTGCCTCGATTCCTCTGTTCTGTGTAATTCTCTCCCAATATAGAAAATGCTAAATTTGTGTTGTTGTGATAAAGCTGAAGAATTTCCACTAATGGATTGTGGTTATCGGATTCAGATTACTTGGATGTTGTGAAGGAGATCAAGAATTTGATCAAGGACTCTTCATCAGTTGAGGAGTCGAGTGCTCTACGCTACATGCTTCTCGGCTACCAGGAAGCTAAAACCATTCATGCAGTAAAACCCCCAATTCCTATCAGTGTCATATCCAGAAGCTACAACCCCTAATTAAAAATCCTAAAATTGGAACCCAAAACCTCCCAAATTTCACAGAACAAACTGAAAATCGATACATACCTTCTCAGGTGAGCGGCGATGACGATGCTGAGCGACGACGATGATGCTGAGCAGCGACAGTGAGCACATGCGACGATGATGCTGAGCGGCGACGATGAGTGCACAAGATGGCGATGCGAGGCGACGGTCAGCGCACGCAACGACGATGGTCTGCGCGGCAGAGCCCTAGCCGGCGTCGTCCTCTCCTTCATTCCCCTCTCCTCTCTTCTTCTCTTCTTCTTCCTGTTCTCCCCTTTTCTGATTTGTCCCTCTTTTGTGTGTGTGTGAGTGAGGATGAGAGTGTGAGCTTGTGAGCGGTGAGCTGGTGACTGGTGAGTGGCGCAGCCATGTGGTGAGTGGTGACTGGGTGGCGACGGTCAACAGCGACGGTGAGAAGGCGAAGGTGATGAGTGTCGTAGGTGATGAGTGTCTTAGGTGAGAATGGCGAAGGTGAGGATTGTGTGCCAAAGGATTGGCGAAGGTGAGGGTTCCTCCAATTGAAGGTGCTGTGTGCGTGTGTGCTTTTGGAGAGAATTGAAAGAAGAATAAAAATTTCACTAAGTGTTAGGATTTGGTCTCATACATTAGGCATCACTTTTAAAACGCACCCAAAACTTAATGAATAGGCTACTCTCTAAAAGCGTCCCCTTTGATACAAAAAGTGAACCTATAGATATTAACCTATGGCTACGCTTTATAAGTGATTTCTAAAACACCTAAGGCTACACTTTTTAAATGATACCACAATTGTGTATCCTTTTCTCATATAAAAAGGCAACACGGAGAAAAGCGTAGCCTATTCTTTCAAATGTAGCTTAAAAAAAGTGTGGCTGAATGGATATTTTTCTTGTAGTGCCTGCTAAGAATTTGGATAAGACTGCTAACCTTCCATTTAATTGTTGGATTTCTATGAGGTAGGTCGGGCTCTTCATCTCAAGTATTACTTTGCATTTATCCAGGTTGGCTCCAATACCCCTTTGAGTGAGCATGAAACCTAAGAACTTCCCAGCTTCTACTGCGAAAGTGCACTTTGAGGGATATAGTCTCATCACGTGCTTTCTGATTGTGTTGAAGACCTCAACTAAGTCGGACAAGAGATTGGTGTCTTCTTTTGTTTTGACGATCATGTCATCGACGTATACTTTCATCAACTTTTCGAGGTGGAATTAGAACACTGTGTTCATTAGTCGATGATATGTGGCTCCAGCATTTTTTGATCCAAAGGACATCACCACATAACGATAATTTGCTTTCGGGGTGATGAAGGAAGTTTTCTCTTGGTCCAGCTGGTACATCAGAATTTGATTGTATCCGAATATGCATCCATAAAAGACAAATATCTATAGCCCGAAGCTAAATCACTAAGGCATCAATGCTAGGAAGTGGGTATGGGTCTTTAGGACAAGCTTGATTGAGATTTGTGTAATTAACACACATTCTTCATTTTTCGTTCTCTTTCTTCACAAGTACCATATTAGCTAGCTACAAAGGGTATTTTACTTCCCTTATGAACCCAACTTCTAACAAAGCTTGGATCTGATCTTCAATGACTTGTGTTCTCTTAGGGGCGAGCTTTCGCCGTTTTTGTTGGACAAGTCGTAAGCCTGGGTAGACAGCGAGCTTGTGACTCATGAGGTCAGGATGTGTCCCGGGTATATCGGAGGCTTTTCAAGCAAAGAAATCAAATTTTTTTTGTAAGAGCATAACGAAATTTGCTTTCAATTCTTTGTCCAAGTTGGCTCCTACGCTTGTCATTTTTTCGGCCTGATCTCTGATTTAAACCTCTTTAGTTCTTCCACCAGGTTGTGGCCTTAGTTCTTCTTGTACTCGAACACCACTGAGCTCAACAGTGTTGACTTCTTTTCCCTTAATGCCTCTACGTAGGTTCAGGTTTTCATTATAACATTTTCGTGCCAACCTCTAATCTCCTCTTATGGTATCAATTTCCTTTGAAGTCAAAATTTTCATGCAGATATGAAGAGTGGAAACGACCACATCGAGTCGGTTTAAGGTTATTCGACCTATCTATGCATTGTAGGCTGATTCTACGTCAACCAAAATGTAGTCTATACTTAAAGTTCTGGACTTTATACCTTTCCCAAAAGTGGTATGTAACAAGATGAAACTGAGAGGTTGGATGAGTGTGTCTTCTAACCCGAGAAGGGTATCAGGGTATGCTCTCAGATGCTTTTCTTCCAACTCGAGCTTGTCGAAGGCAGGCATGAACAATATGTCGGCCGAGCTTCCTTGGTCTACCAAAGTTCTATGGAGGTTTACATTGGCAAGTATCATTGGGATCATGACGGGATTATCATGGCCACATCCCTTGAACATATTCTTTTGTGAATGAGATTGAAGTAGGGTTTACAACTGCAATCCTGAATAGGTTTGGCATCTCACTATCCTTTGAATTAGAAGAATGTTACTGTCATATGGAATTAGAATCCGGATAATCTAGTCTTTTAGACTTTAGTTTAATCCTTGAACACAACAACTTTCCTTTGATTCTCTTTTCTTTGGTGCTTTGCACCTTGAGCCTAGCCGTGACTTTAAATGTTTTGTCTCAAGCTTCACTTGATACAAAAACACCACAAGAACTTAACTGGGGAACTCTCTTGAAGTTCTGATTTTTCTTTCAGCTACTCCCAGACAGTGGTGCTCAAAGCCTTTGGCATACTCTGCTAAATGCACTTGGTCTCGACTCTAATTGTTTTGTCTCAAGGATTACTTGACACAAAAACACCACAAGTATATGACTAGGGAAACAACTCTTTGAGCTTTTAATCATGTCTGACCTCTCTAGTCATTGATGCTCAGAGCCTTGGACCTTGCTTTTATATCCTCTTTTTTTTTGCTGTTTCTTTTGCTTCAGGGATTAAACTTTCACTTATTGCAAAGAATTCATAATAGTTCTCTAAATTCCTGTTCCTTGTACATCAACATTCTTTGATTCAAATTTAAATATGCACTGTTCATGTCATGCATTCAGGATCACAGAGAACACCACCACATTTGATTAAATGAACTACTCTAAAAAAATAAACTCAATTTCTCATGTATTACATCCCCTTTTTCTTCTTTCTTTTTGATTTCAAGCTCAGTGGACAATACATGAGACACCTTTTAGAATTAAAGAAATTAACAGAAAATTTCAAAATAACAGAACTAAACTAGAACCTAAGAATCTAACTAATAAAGGATCATGCAATAAACAAAGCAAAATAGCAGAAAATCGGAACATAACATAGTAAGAGCGGGAAGGAATATAGAATGAAAGAAATTCAACCACCTCCGTTATCCTAGTGGCCGTTTTATTCTTCAGGCTGTGCTCCTTCGTGAAGATGATTCGCCTCCCTTTGGTACCATAAAATTAAACAAAAAAACCATTAGTGAAGCGACAACACCAAACTTAAAGGTTTGCTTGTCCTCAAGCAAAGAAGAACTGAAAACAAAAACAAATAGTATGATGAAAGAAGAATAAAAGGATAAAAGAACAAGAGAGAATTAGGATTGAGGGGTGGATGATTTGAAATCAGGCGCTGAGGTGGTGTAATTGGGCGTCGCATGCGACGCGTACGCGTGGACGGCCAGGATGGGAAAACGACGCGCACGCGTCAGGGACGCGTACGCGTGGTGGGGCTTGTGCGCCCAAGACAGTTTCAGCCCCACACCATCATAACTCTCTGGCCATACACCCATTTACGTCGATTTTCAGGGTCACACGTACGCGTCAGGGACACGCACGCGTGGGTGGCTAAGAGCGCAAACGACGCGCACGCGTGGGTACGCATACGCGTGGGTTTGTTTGTGCGCAAAACATAGTTCCAGCGCCACTCCTGCTCAACTCTCTGTTCACTTTTTATTTTTCACGCACACACGTATGACGCGTACGCGTCAGCGACGCTTGCGCGTCGTGTGCTCGTTTTTTTTTTTTTTTGAAATATTCGGTTCCTGTTCTAAAATAGCTACATGATCAGAACACACTTAAAACGAAAGAAAAACAGTAAAAACTCAATAAAAATCAAATAAATAAGAAAATCACTACTACGAAAAATAACTAAGGATACGAAATTATCGGGTTGCCTCCCGACAAGCGCTTCTTTACCGTCACTAGCTTGACGGTTAGCTCCTCTAAGGAGGAGGATCATAGGGGCTCAGCTCTTCACCCCTTACTTTGAACTTCTTTCCTGTGTCTCCATAAATTAGCTCAATATGCTCCAGAGAGAGGATTCTGTTTATTGTATAAGTCCATACTGGATTCATAGTCAACACCACCTTCATTTCTGGGGAGAAACCTTCAGTGGGGATCTTTTTGTTTCTCCATCTCCTGAGTACTTTCTTCTTTTTGGGGACCTCCTCCTTGGTGGATGATGCATTCCCGACACCAAACTTAGGTTTGATGTCAGGAGGAATTTCATTGGTTGTCACTAAAGGAGGTTTAAGCTGTAATTTCTGCTGTGCATCATCAGGGGGTTCTTGAAGGTTTGGATCAATAATCTCAGTCTGCATGCACCTCTCTTCTTTACCTGCTGAATGTATATCTTTGAAGAAATGAAAGACCATTTGCTCATTATGCACTCTGAGCACCAATTCACCCACTTCTACATCAATTAGAGCTCTCCCAGTGGCTAGGAATGGTCTTCCTAGAATTATAGAGGCATTCTCATCCTCTCCTGTGTCAAGAATCACAAAATCTGCTGGGAGGAAGAACTTACCCACTTTGACCAAGATATTCTCCACTAATCCGTATGCAGGCTTCATAGATTTGTCTGCCATCTGTAATACTATGCTTGTGGGTTGTGCCTCTTGAATTTGCAACTTCTTCATCACAGACAAAAGCATTAAATTGATGCTTGCTCCCAGATCACATAATGCTTTCTCAAAGGTTGTGCTCCCAATGGTGCATGGAATTTGGAAGCTCCCTGAATCTGGCATCTTCCTTGGCAAGTTATTCTGAATGACGACACTGCATTCTTTAGTCAGGACCACTGTCTCATCTCCCTTTAAAGGCTTCTTCTTTGACAACAAATCCTTCATGAACTTGACATAGATAGGCATTTGCTCCAAAACCTCAGCAAAAGGAATATTGATTTGCAACTTTCTGAAGACTTCCAAGAACTTTGAAAACTGCTTGTCCTTGGTCTCCTTTTGAAGTCTCTGAGGATATGACATTTTAGGCTTGTACTCAGGAGCCTTTGGCAATGTAGGATAAGTGTCAAGAGAGTCTGGGAATGGGTTGTCCGCACGCTTTGGAGGGACGTGCTCTACTTTTTCCTTCTTCTCCTCTGTAGCTTCTTTTTCAACTGGCTCCTTATTAACTTGTGCTTCCATACTTGCCACTTGTCCACTTATCAAGGTAATAGCCTTATATTCCTCTCTTGGATTTGAAATTGTGTTACCAGGAAGGCTATTAATGGTCCTCTTATCAATTTCATTAACTTTTGTGGCTAATTGACCCATCTGAATCTCCAAGTTTTGAATTGTACTTTCAGACCTCTCAGGTATTTGCTTGCTCAGTTGGCCCATTTGCACCTCCAAGTTTCTAATGGAGGCTCTGGTTTCCTGCATAAAACTCCTCATCATCTCCCAATTAGAATCTTTTTGGGATTGAGAGTTTATCTGCTGAGGTGGTTGTTGTTGATGAGACTGAAATTGGCGGTTATTATGATTGTTCTATTGGAAACCGCCCTGAGAATTATTGTTGAAATTCTGAGATCTCTGAGGTTGGTCCATCCACCCAAGATTGTATATCTTAGAGTATGGATCATTATTGGGGTTTCTAGGACCACTCCCCATGTAATTTACCTATTCAGAAAAAGATTGAGCATAATCATAATTCCTATTTTGTACAAAATTACCTGTCATGTCATAAGAGACCTTTTGAGGTGGATTTTGGGTGTTGATAGCTGAGACTTGCATGCCACCCATCTGCTGAGTAAGTAAATTTATTTGCTGAGACATAAGCTTGTTTTGAGCAAGAATAGCATCAACAGCTTCCATTTCCAATACACCTCTCTTATGAGGAGCCTCAAAATTCATAGGATTCCTGTTAGATGAGTATAAATATTGGTTGCTAGCAACCAATTCAATAAGCTCAATAGTCTCCTCCGGTGTCTTCTTCTTGTGCAATGAACCACCTGTAGAATTATCTAAGCACATCTTAGACATTTCACCCAAGCCTTCATAAAAGATATCTAGTTGGGTCCATTTGGAGAATATGTCCGGAGGGCATTGCCTAGTCAGTAGCTTGTATCTCTCCCAAGCTTCATAAAGAGTTTCACCATCCTTCTGTCTGAAGGTCTGAACCTCCACCCTAAGCTTAGTCAGCTTCTTTGGTGGGAAAAATTTAGTAAGAAACTCAATAACAACCTTGTCCCAAGTATCCAAACTCTCCTTGGGTTGGGAATCTAGCCATAGCTTTGCTCCATCCCTCAGAGAAAACGGAAAGAGCATGAGTTTGTACACCTCTGGGTTTACTCCATTTGTCTTCACAGTATCACAAATCTGCAGAAAATTAGAAATAAATTGATTTGGGTCTTCGTGAGAAAGACCATGATACTGGCAGTTTTGTTGCACCAGGATAACTAATTGTGGCTTCAACTCAAAGTTGTTCGCAGCTATAGGAGGCACCACAATACTTTTTCCATAAAGATCTGCAGTAGGAGCAGAGTAAGAGCCAAGCACTCTCTTTTGTTGTTCATTCCTATTCTAATTTGCCACATTGGCATTAACAGCATTATTAGGATCCAAAGTGGATTCAGCAGCCTTGTAAAGTCTTGCTTGTTGGAAACGCCGCCTGAAAGTTCTTTCAGGTTCAGGATCAAAGTTTAAGAGATGTTCCTTGTCTCTGTTCCTGCGCATAAACAGACAGAAAACAAGAAAAGATGGGATTCTCTACGTCAGAGTGTAGAGAACTCCCAGTGAGGTAACCTGTGTAAAATAATAAAATAGAAATACTAAATAAATAAAACAAAAAAATTCGAAAATGATAACTGAAATTAGACAAAAAATTTCAAAAATTAACAGGGAAAATAAACAAGAAAATTAAAATGAAATTAATTAGGTGACACCAAACTTAATTTCAGAAATTAAGGAAAATTATTAGTGCTATTTATTTATTTAAATATTTTTTTGAAAATAACAACGCTTAAAATTTAAATGAGACTAATGAAATAAGAAAAATAAAAATATTAAAAGAAAATAAAGAAGACAAAATAAAAATGAACTAAAATAAAGAAAAGAAAAACGAAGGAAGGTAGAAACAATCACAACTGAAGTTAACGAAATAAAAAAAATAAAACGAAACAGGGCTTGATGAACGAATAGGAAGAAAAATAAAGGAAAAAATGAAAAACAAAATTAATAATACTAAAATAAAACCAATTAAACGAAAAATTATCTAATCTAAGGAATTAAACAACGAGTAGTTGTTAATCATAGTCAATCTCCGACAACGGCGCCAAAAACTTGGTGCAAAAATTCTAACCACAAACTAACCGGCAAGTGCACCGGGTCGTACCAAGTAATACCTCAGGTGAGTGAGGGTCGATCCCACGAGGATTGTTGGACTAAGCAACAATGGTTGATTAATTTACTTAGTTAGACAAGCAGAAAATTGTGTTTGAAGGTTCAAAAGCATTAACAGTAAATTCAGAATATTAATAAAGCAAGCAGTAAATTGAGGTGAATAATATATGGAGAAAACAGTTAAGGCTTCAAAGATATCTATTTTTCTGATTGACTTTTCTTATTAACTCTTTTAATCATGCAAGATTTAATTCATAGCAAACTATATGTGACTAAACCCTAATTTCTTAGACCTTTTTAGTCTCCTCTAAAATTCATCAACTGCCAATTCCTTGGTCACTTAATTCCAATTAGAGGGTGAAGCTTAATTCTAGTTTATATACCACAAAAATCCTAATTACCCAAATATAAGAGGATTATATGTCACGTATCCCGTTAAGTCCATATAATTAGAAATTTAGGAGAATATGTTTTCAAGCTATTGTTCAATTAAAGAGCTTTTCCAAGTTATACAAGAACTCAATTAGAAAAAGGGTCATACTTCCGTTCCACCCAAATTCATAAGATAAAGAACGAAAATAATTCTTGAATTATAAATCAGTACATGAATTAAAATAGAAAATAATAGTATCAATCCATACAATAGACAGAGCTCCTAACCTTAACAGTGGAGGTTTAGTTGCTCGTGGTTCAGAGAGAAAACTAGGATTCAGGTAAAAACTGTAAAGTGCAGAATGAGGTGGAATAATCCCAGAAGAGAAGTTTCTTCTTTTTATATATAATCCTAATTAATTTAAAATCTATTTTCTAAAATTAAAATAATATCTTTTCCTATTTTAAAATAAAATTTAAATTTAAATCAAAATTAATTAAATAATTCGCGCCTTGTAACGTGGGGACCACTTGGCTTCACTGGATCCATGCCTAACTTAGCTAAGAGCTGCGCCCAACTTCATGCTGTTCACCACACGAAGGCGCTTTACTTGGACTGAAGAGGAGGCAATGCACCATACTTGGAGGAGAGCAAATGTTGCGTGTTGTTGTTGTTTCTTGCGCCTAACTTGAGAAATCTCAAGTTAGGCGCAGCCTTAGCAGAGTTGATGAAAAAGAAGTATGGACTATTATATATAGTTGGAAAGCTCTGGAAGTTATCTTTCCAACGCCACTGGAATAACGCCCATTGGATCTCTGTAGCTCGAGTTATTCAGGTTTGAGTGCAGAGAGTTCAAGGTTGACAGCATCATTTGCCTTCTTCTCTTTTTCTGCAGAAACTCCATCAAATCCAGCCAAATGCTACCTAAAATAAATAGAATTGCACAAGACTCAAAGTAGCATCCATAGTGGCTAAAAGATAATTAATTCTTGATTAAACTCAATAATTTAAATACAAATTCACTAGGAAAAGATAAGAAAGATACTCACGCATCATCGGCAAGTCGGGAACTTTGGATTCTTCTCCGACTTGATAGATTTCTTTCAAATGTCTTTTATGAGAAGACTTAGTTACTCTACCTCCTGCAAATCCTCCAGCTATCATATGGATGTGCCTATTAGGGGTTCGTGGTGGCCAATCTCGTCGACTCTTGTCTTCCTTATCTCTCTTCCTTTTCCCTAGATCATCCAATCTTTCTGCAAGGTATCTTTTTTACCAACCTTCTCTGGCCAGTTTTTCTATCACATTTTTCAAATTGTGGCAAGTATTGGTAGAATGTCTATATAGCTTGTGATACTCACTGTATTCTGTCCGAATTCCACCTTTCTTATTCTTGATAGGACAAGGAGGTGGAAGTTTTTCGATATGGCAGATCTCTCTATAGATGTCAACAAGAGAAACTCGTAGAGGGTGTAGTTGTGGTACCTTTGAGGCTTGTCCGAGCTGTACTCATCTTTTTTCTTTGCTCTTTTTTTCTCTTTCCCGAGTCTGATAAGAAGGGTTTTGTCTGGGAGCTGGTTCTCTTAATCTGGAATTCTCTTCCATGTTGATATACTTTTCTGCTCACTCTTGTACTTTGTACATGGAGGTTGGATGTCACTTTGATATGGATTGATAAAATGACCCTTCTTTGAGGCCATTAACTAGCTCCATTATTACTGCTTCTGTAGGAAGATTTTGAATCTCCAAGCAAGCGTTGTTAAATCTTTCCATATAAGCTCGGAGAGTTTTCCCAACCTCCTGTTTGACTCCTAAAAGACTTGGAGCGCGCTTGACTTTGTTCTTCTGGATTGAGAATTAAGTGAGAAATTTTCTTGCAAGATCATCAAAGCAAGTCAGCGACCTAGGTGGTAAACTATCAAACCACTTCATTGCCACTTTGGTCAATGTTGTCGAAAAGATTTTGCAACGAGTCGCATCAAACGCATCGACCAAGTACGTTCGACTTTTGAAATTACTTAGGTTGTGTTTTAGGTCGGTTGTTCCATTATAAATGTCCATGTCGGGGCTTATAAAGTTTTTGAGAACCCTAACTTGCATGATCTCTTCTATGAATGGATCTTCTCCTCCAAAGGGGCTTTCCTCCCAATCTACATGGTTGCTCCGATTTCGAAGGTCGGATGCTAATTTCAGAAGCTTTTCTTCTAGTTCTCTTCGTCGTCACATTTCCTTTCGCAAGTCTCTTTGTCGCTCTATCTCCTGCTCGAGTTGCTCTAATTGGCCATGATGCCCGTGTACGTGTCCCATGATTTCTGTTGGATGCAGGAGTTCTTTATTCTCTGGTGGATGTATTTCTGAATTAATTCTCTTGGGTTGAGGGTTTCCTAGCGTTCCCTCCCCATTAGGGCCACCTGTTCTATCTTGTCATGGAGGTATCATGAGTGCTCGGTTGTCATTATGGTATTCCGGTTCAGACTTGGATGCTGTATGTCTATCTTTGGGATGATTGTTCACCATGATTGGGGCAAACTTCCAGGTCCTTGACAACGGCGCCAATGTTTTGAGGGTTACCTGAAACTGATTGCTTTGTGCTTGAACGTAAAGTCCACATATCGTAGAGTGGTCTGTCCAGTTACTTATTTGGATAAGTAGGGTCAGACGCTTGTCATTGTGTCTGACCTATAAGATCGGGTAGGTATTGACTGGATTAGTGTTTTTCGGGCCCACGATATAAAGAATATTTAAAACGTAAGAGTATGTTTAATTTATATCTATTTTATATTTATAAAAAAAGGACAAAGATAAAAATAAAAAATAAGATTTAAAATTTAAAATTTATAGCGACAAATGGCAGCTTGATGACGGCTAGCTAATGGTATATAATGGTGGGTGAATCAAATCGTGGAATTTGAAAAAAAGAAGATAATTTTATATTTTTTATTTTTTTCAATCTAATTATTATCGAATAAAAATATTAGCCTTGTTGATTTCTAATATTAAAATAAAAAACAACCGTGAATTCCATTTAAGGTTAAATAATGTATAAGTGTTAGACAAAATATAAATTTTATAAGAAAATTATAAAAAGAAATAATTAGTTATTTGGTAATGTTCTTATATATAATATTTATATCTATTTTAAATTAAGTTAGATCATGTGATAGTTGGTTATTTATTTAAATTTTGAAATTAACAGCAAGTAAGAAGTGCGAGAACAGTTACAAGAAATTCAAATTTTCTGCAAGTGGTGTACCAAGAGTAACTGCCCATTGAGATTAGGCTAGTCTATAAATAGAGCTTTAGGAACACGTTGTAATCAGTTCAGTTCTTCTTGGAAAACACTTAGAAACCCAAAAAATGCTCTCAGCCCTCGGCATCACAGAGTAAAATTGGGAATCTTAAGTAATTCCTCTGAACTCAAACACTTGTACTTTACTTTTTTTCCAGTTTTTATTAATAAAATTCCTCTACTTTTACGTCTTTTTCTCTTTTACGTTCATGTTTCTTCCTTCATCTTCCTTTTAATTTCATGTTTGCTTTAATTTCTGCATTTTACTTTGCCTCCGGCACCTTGCATGTTTTCTTTTCATCTTTAATTTTACTTTCGAAACTACAATTGAGATCTCGAGACACACAAAAGGAGTCGTTTCCGCTCCTTAAATTAAGATTGTGAAATAAAACTCGAAAATTGTTGATTTATTTGTTGTTAACAATGGAACAAAATTTGAGTAAAACAAATTGGCACGCCCGGTGGGACATTGTCAATAGATTGTAGTTTGTCAAAAGAAAAATCAAGAGTTTTGAATTTGCATGTGGTTGCGCAGTGGTAAGTTCGTGCGTCCAGAGCCAAGGAAATCAGCGTCAGTTGACACGTCGAATACTTTTGCATCATCTTCTTCTACTTCTAGTGATGAGATTAGAGGAAATGAATCCGAAAATTCTCCTGTGGTTTCAAACGCATAGCCTACCTTGATGTCAGTGAGGCATGATGGCGTTGGCCATGCCCATACAGGGTTAAATGCAACTCACATAAATACCGTGGGGTGGCCGCCATATGGCTTGCCACCGGGGTATGTCCCCTCCATGGTGACACAAGGATTGCCTGTGCCTCTCTACTCAACTTTTCAAAATCCTATTTATCAAAATCCATATGGCATGTCAAATGTACCTGTTTCTGGGGCGTCAGGTTCACACGTATCACAACAAAATTTTTCACATTCTATTAATACAGGAAATAACAGTGCATCTAATTCTACTACATCCACTGTCACTAGGGTAAAAAATTCTAGACCTGTATTTTCTGACATGTCAAGAGCAATGCCTTTTAATCAACCTAGTCAAACTGTGAGATCTTTAGCAAATATTAGGCAACAAATGGATGAAAGTCACCATGATCTAGTAAACATGTTAACTCATCAAATGGTGACAGTTTTAAATCCTCTTTTAGAAAACACAAACACTAGAATTGAACAATTAAATAGGCAAGTTAATAGGATTGCTACTGTGGTAAATTTAGAAGAAAATGACAACCAAGGTTTAAGATTTGATAATGTCAATCAGAACGGTGGAGCAATTCCTAATTATGATGTTCATATGCCTAGACATGGTCAAAATGCTGACGATATGTTAGAAAGACTTAGGCAAAATAACTTAGGGGGCATTATAATTTAGCAAGAAATGTCGAACAAGTTTTAAACCGTTTGGGATTTAATGTGGGTTGTTTAAATAGACCATATTTTTTGTCTGCTTTTCCTGAATGTGTCCAACAAGCAGAGCTTCCAAGAGGTTAGAAAATTCCAAAATCTCTTACAAAATTTTCTGGAGAAGAAAATGAGTCTACAGTAGAGCATATTGCTTGATATACTGTTGAAATTGGGGAAGCAGCTTCTAATGAATATCTCAAGATGAGATATTTTCCTTCTTCTTTAACAAAAAATGCATTTACATGGTTCTCCAACTTGAGACCAAATTCTATTCATTCTTGGGCACAGCTAGAAAGAAATTTTTATGATCAATTTTTTCGAGGTGAATTAAAAGTTAGTCTTACATATTTATTCTCTGTCAAACGTGCAGAGGGAGAATCCATTGACACCTATTTGGCACGGTTTAGAAACATGAGGAATAAATGTTTTACTCCGATTCCAGAAGCTGAAGTTGTCAAAATGGCTACTAATGGGTTAGAATTTGGAGTTAGGAAGAAACTTGTCAATCAACATACTTTAGATCTTTTCCAGTTAGTTGAAAGAGTAAGACAGATAGAACAAATTAAGAAAGAAAAAGAAAATTTTAAAAAGGGTTCAAAAAAGGTTGCATATGTTGATTGTTTTTCTGATAGTAGTGATTCAGATGAGAAAGAGATTTATATTGCCGAATTACGTGGGGGTCCTCCTTATGTATGCAAATCTTTGAAGCCTGTTAAAGGAAAAGAAAAAGTTTCTTCTTATTCTAAAGTTGAAAATAAGACTTATTCTTTTGATATTTTTAAGGCAGATCAAATATTTGAGGTTTTATTAAAAGATAAGCAGCTTATTTTACCTGAAGAAAAAAAGATGCCTACAGCTGATGAAATAAAGAATAAGAAATTTTGTAAGTTTCATCAGGTATTTTCACATACCACTAATAATTGCGTCCGTTTCAGGGACTTGATACAAAAAGCAATTGAGGAGGGAAGATTGAAGTTTGAGGATAAAACTACTATGAAGGTGAACACTGAACTATTTGCTGCTGACTCAAATTATGTTGAACCATTCAACTTGTCAGTCAACATGGTAGAAGTTGATGCCACAATGGTTAGTGCTAAAGATGAAAATAAATACCTGAGGATCTTTGAGCAAGACAAGAAGCTAATTTATCCTCGTCCTGGTGAGGATCTGTTAGATTTTTTGTTGAGAATTAAAGAATCTGACAGCACCATCGCCATGTGCCCAAGGTGCAACGCTATTTTTGACAAGGAAGCTGCAAAAGAGTTTGAAAAGTACAAAGTTGAAGAGAAAGAAAAGGCTGAGTTGAGAAAGAAGATTGCTGAAAAAGAAAATGAAACTAACGAGCTAAAGCGGAAGATAGCCGAGGGAAAACAAAAGTTGGGCGGTCAAACTCCTTTGAACAAGTGCGTCAACAACACTGGAGTACAACCCGTCAACCAGAAGATGAAGACTGTGGTCATGATTGATGGAAGACCTGATGGATTTTCTCAAAAGACAAGAGTTCCTCCCACCAAAATTTCAAACAATAAATGGGTCCAGAATGTGAAAAATGTGCAGAATCAACCTACTGCTTTTGCAAGAGGAAAAAAACAAATGGGTGAAGCCTAGACCTTTTAAGCCCAGGTACTATGAGTCTCAGTTATGGAACATGAATCATGCACAAGACGGAGGTAGTATATATATTCCCAAAAATGTGCCTGTTCCCTCAAAGCCAATTTATTCTTGTTATAATCCTAACATGCAGCAGGTTCCTAATTATTCTCCTTGGTCAAACTGTCAAAATATTCCAAAATATTCTCCTTTTACAACTTTTGAGCAGAAAGAGAATATACCTGAGTATGTTCCTTTGGATCCATACAAGGGATACGGAGTAGATTTTCCTCCTTTGCCAACCATGGCCAAGTCTGTAGAAACAGGCAATTCTTCTAATCACCCTAAGTGCAATAAAATGTCAAGAACAATCTTGCTGGGAAGAGGGTAATGGTTGAAAACAAGGGAGAAAAGGATGAAGATTTAATTACTGATAATTTTGACATTGGTTTTGATGATAGCTTAGAAGCAATATTTGGTGTTAAGCAACCTATAGCTGTGGTGTCAATACTGCCTGAGGAGTATAGTCAAGTCCAGGAAGTAGAGTCATTAGAAGATGATTGTTATGATGTCTTCCCTGGAAGCAAGTGCTTATTGCTAGATGACAATATGTGTGGTGGAGGATTATTTGAGAGGCCTACTGAAAATGATAAGGAACACTTGCGTTCACTGCATATCAAGGCTCGTGTTGATGGAAGGATAGTCAATAAGATTTTGCTTGACGGGGGAGCTGCTGTTAATCTCATGCCTGAAAGAATGATGGGAAGGCTTGGAAAGACTGAAAAAGATCTGATTAAAAGTAGCATTGGGGTAACAGATTTTAATGGAAGGACTTTTTCTGTTAGAGGTGTGGTTCTGCTGTCAATTAAGGTTGGTTCTGTCAATAGGCCAACTCTATTTGTTGTGGTTCCTTCAAAGGCTGGTTTTAACTTGCTTTTGGGACGTGATTGGATTCATGGAATGGGTGCTATTACATCCACTCTACATCAAAAGTTGATTTTCTGGAACGAAGATGGAGGAGTGGAAGAAGTTCCTGCTAATAATAGTACATGTTACTATGATGAGATGCATGTGGAGTTCAAGATGTATAATCTTGGAGTCAAGCCACTGACAGTTGACACCAAGGCATTTAATCCTGAAAGTATTGAGATGTGTAAAATAGATATGAATGATTTTATTTAAAAAAAATGCATCAAGTTTAAGATCTTAGACAAAAATAATTTCTCATTGACATTTGGGTATGTACTTCATAAATACAAAAATCTAATTGACTTAGAAATTATGTTGAGTCTCTTAGCGCTTGGAGTCAAAACTATTAGAATATTAGTGTGGAAATTTTATAGGATTAGAAATTTTATCAAATTTAATTGACACCTGGAGTTTAACATATGAAAGAAACGATTTCACGAAGTTAAGATTTCGTTACTTCTGAAGTTAGGAAAATTGTGTCAATTAAAACAATGAAAGTGTGTGTCAGAAAAAACTCTTAATTGAAATATTAAAGGTCAAAACAAAGGTCAATTGATACACATTTAATGTGCCGAAATTAGAACAGATATCATTTGACACACTTAAAAATTTCATACAAAAAAATAGACCCCATTGACAGTTCAACTATTAATGTAAAAAATTTTATAGACTTAGAAATTCTGTTAAGTCTATTACTAGTAGGCATTTAATCTGTCAAGCGAATGTGTCTAAAATGTCAATTGACTCTCAATATCAAAAATAAAAAAAATGTCAATAAACAACTAAGTTTTCTCACTTTCAATCATTGCATATCTTCAAATGAGAAATCTTGGGGCATCTTGTTAGACAAAATATAAATTTTATAAGAAAATAATAAAAAGAAAGAATTAGTTATTTGGTAATGTTTCTATATATATAATATTTATATCTATTTTAAATTAAGTCAGATCATGTGATAGTTGGTTATTTATTTAAATTTTGAAATTAACAGCAAGTAAGAAGTGCGGGAACAGCTACAAGAAATTCAAATTTCCTGCAAGTGGTGTACAAAGAGTAACTGCCCATTGAGATTAGGCTAGTCTATAAATAGAGTTTTAGGAACACATTGTAATCAATTCAGTTCTTCTTGGAAAACACTTAGAAACCCAAAAAACGCTCTCAGCCCCTTGGCATCACAGAGTAAAATTGGGAATCTTAAGTAATTCCTCTGAACTCAAACACTTGTACTTCACTTTTTTCCAGTTTTTATTAATAAAATTCCTCTACTTTTATGTCTTTTTCTCTTTTACATTCATGTTTCTTCCTTCATCTTCCTTTTAATTTCCTGTTTGCTTTAATTTCTGCATTTTACTTTGCCTCCGGCACCTTGCATGTTTTCTTTTCATCTTTAATTTTACTTTTGAAACTACAATTGAGACTTTGAGACATCCACAAAAGGAGTCGTTTCCGCTCTTTAAATTAAGATTGTGAAACAAAACTCGAAAATTGTTGATTTATTTGTTGTTAACAATGGAACAAAAATTTGAGTAAAACACTTAGAAACCCAAAAAACGCTCTCAGCCCCTTGGCATCACAGAGTAAGATTGGGAATCTTAAGTAATTCCTCTGAACTCAAACACTTGTACTTTACTTTTTTCCAGTTTTTATTAATAAAATTCCTCTACTTTTACGTCTTTTTCTCTTTTACGTTCATGTTTCTTCCTTCATCTTCCTTTTAATTTTCTATTTGCTTTAATTTCTGCATTTTACTTTGCCTCCGGCACCTTGCATGTTTTCTTTTCATCTTTAATTTTACTTTCGAAACTACAATTGAGACTTTGAGACATCCACAAAAGAAGTCGTTTCCGCTCCTTAAATTAAGATTGTGAAACAAAACTCGAAAATTGTTGATTTATTTGTTGTTAACAATGGAACAAAAATTTGAGTAAAACACTTAGAAACCCAAAAAAAGCTCTCTGCCCCTTGGCATCACAGAGTAAAATTGGGAATCTTAAGTAATTCTTCTGAACTCAAACACTTGTACTTTACTTTTTTCCAGTTTTTATTAATAAAATTCCTCTACTTTTACGTCTTTTTCTTTTTTACGTTCATGTTTCTTTCTTCATCTTCCTTTAAATTTCCTGTTTGCTTTAATTTCTGCATTTTACTTTGTCTCCGGCACCTTGCATGTTTTCTTTTCATCTTTTAATTTTACTTTCGAAACTACAATTGAGACCTTGAGACACCCACAAAAGGAGTCGTTTTCGCTCCTTAAATTAAGATTGTGAAACAAAACTCGAAAATTGTTGATTTATTTGTTGTTAACAATGGAACAAAAATTTGAGTAAAACAATAAGATTAGGTGCATGCGAAATTATCTATAGATGTTTTCAAAGCTAAGACGACTCGCAGAGTAAAAATAAGATAGAGTGCTTGTAAAGTAGGTTTGAATAAGCTATGAGCAAGTGTTTTAGCATTTATATTGTTTTATTTCGAGAAACAAATTTTAATTTATTATGGCTCTTGC
Source organism: Arachis ipaensis (assembly GCF_059453495.1). Lineage (NCBI taxonomy): Eukaryota > Viridiplantae > Streptophyta > Magnoliopsida > Fabales > Fabaceae > Arachis > Arachis ipaensis. The sequence continues at coordinate 12,505,697 of NC_142441.1, forward strand.
TTGTCACTATGAAACCTAAATCTCGGTGTGTCTGCTGATTCTAAAATAGTAAATAGTAAATTTGGTTTATCACCATTAAAGCTTTTTGTTTAGACAAAGGTTATGTACTTTTTACTTTTTATTACCAAATGACCAACTTTAAAGTTGGATAGGATGCTCTTATTAGAATTTTGTTTAAGCCTGCAGAATGCTTGATGTAGTAGCTGATTTTTAAACATGTGATCTATTTATCAGCAAATCTCTCAGATAAAATCACCCGTAATCTTTTGATAGCTATTACTAAAGAGTATTAACACCCTTATATGAAACTTCTTATAAGTGTGAGAACTCTATGTAACAGATGATTATATAAAGGATAAATATCCAAATATAAATTGATTTATCAAGTCAAATAATAATGATATGAGTAACATATTGAGTACCATCCAACTAAACTACTTGTTGAGTATGAAAAGAAAATGAATTTTATTCACTTGAAGATGTCAAAGTCAAACTGTCATTCCCGTAATAAATCATCAATCACAAACATTTACAGGTGAAAAGCAAATGCCTCTACTAACACATGCCATTTTTCAATCTAACACATTTCCATTTAAATATATTTCCTGTCATCAGAGATTATTCGTTTTTAAGATTACATTCATTCATTTTCACAAGCATTCCAACACCACAACAATTTTATATCAAGCTCCCAAATATGAGGGTCTATGTTGGTGATATTAACATATAGAAGCAAGTACCTCTAACAAGGAAGAAGCAAATTGCATTTGAATTTCTTCATTTATTGTTGAGAAGAGTGGCACATGAACAAAAAGAGATTTAATCCCCTTCTGCTCTGCAAAACGAAGGGAATGGTAGTAAACGTAATTGCATACAAACCTGCCTGCATCATCCGATACCATAACATCATATTCCTTCTGTGCCAATGCCTCGGTGATCTCCACAACAGGAAGCGAAGTCTGTACAGAGTTAGGACCACAATCAATGAAGTTATTTGATAACTTTGGGATTAAGGCCCAGTTTGGGTAACCAACTTAATTAAACTCCTTTTATAAAATAACTTAAACAATAAATGATTTTGTTAAAAGTAACTTATAAATAAGTTATTTTGTGTTTGGATTTTTAACTCTAAAAGTGCTTATTTTATAGAAATGTAATGAAAAGTAGAAGTATTATGAGAGAAGTCATTTTTTTTAACTTCTCTATAAGCTCCTAAATAACTTCTTTCGAAAGTTACAATTTGGTTTTGAAAATTGCACCAGACATTAATACTACCACTTTTCATAAGTCAAAAGTTAAAAAAAGTTACTTCTAAAGTTTTCAAACTGGCCCTAATTCAAATTGCTTATGCAATAGAAAATAATGTTTTTTGCTTGTGCAGACTTCCATAAAAAAAAGTTGGTAGAAATCTAATATTTTATGTTTAGACACATTTGTAATAAAATTAATTACACATAAAAACAAGTGTAATTTTCATAAAGTTGACGGGATTTAAGTTTATCTTGAAAAGAAATAAATGAAAATTCTTCTATACATTCTTAATTTTAACGTTCATCAATAAACTGACCACTAAGTGTTCTACATGATGAAAACAGTCAATAATATTCAACATCAGGCTAAATGTTAACACATTAATTATTTTAAGAAAGAATTATGAGTGTAAATGTGTACGTAAAACTTCAATGGTCTGTTTTACCTGACGGGTTTGTGAAATTTCACCATCTGAAGGAACAATTGGGACTCTCTGCAGCATATAAACTATATAAAGATCAATCATTAAGTTGGTTGATAAAAAAAGATTCAAATGAATCTACTTATCCAATCTGACCTGGGGCTTCCATCCCATTTCATCAGGGCAACGGAAATTAGCTTCATTGAAAGCTTGCTTCTCTATAGCAAACCTTGTTGCACCACTATTAACCCCAAAATGAAGCTGAATAAACATATATCAGAACCAGCCAAAATGTAAATGCACAACAAGCGAAATGCAAATATAATGAAATAACTAATATTTGAGATAGCTTAGTAAAACCAATTGGGTAGTCGTTATCCATTTTTTAGTTGACTTTTTCAGTTCATCTTTTGAACTAAGTTGTAGTAGTATTAGAAAGAAAGTACAATATAACTTATATAAGCTAGATTCTATCTTTGAAAATTTTTTTAGAGTAACTTAGAGTTAATTTCTTTTGGTCTTCATATTAAATGAAGAGATTATGAAATATTTAGTTCGGCAGTATGAAACATAGAGGAAGTAAAAAAAAACATAGCAAACAGAGAAGGAAAATAGAACTATGGAAGGTTTATTAGCAACAAAATGAATACAAATCTACTTTTTCCAGTAATCATTTCTAGTACTCTTTATATATTACTACTCTAATTAATTATTTCTAGAACTAAAAACTCAACAAGCAATTATGCAGGAAAAAACAAACTTAGCTATTTCTCTTATCTCTACAATAAATATGTATAAATCAATTATTAAAGCATCACATTCTAAAAATAATTATAATTATTTGAGATAGTTGGAAGAAGAATAGATTCCTATACAACAACAACAAAATTTAAATCTTTAATTAACACATACAAAAATAAACCATGATACAATTTTGTATTGCTCAGTGTATCATAGATTATTTTGTGCTTTTCTTCTTTGATCATATTTATTTTCTTTATACAATAATATTTATGTCTCTTATTTATTCAGAGGACAATTAAGCAATAACAATATAATTATGCATACAAATCCATATAATATTAGTATAATAGAGTATGTGGTACAAGAGTATGAGGTACAGGTGGGGTACATTGTTAAGTATTCTAGTGCTCTTTGTTTTCTTTGTTTTATTTTTTATCTTATTTTAGTTTATTTTAGCTCTTCTTATATAAGATTGTAACTCACCCAAATAATTCGGTTGGAATTTGAAGATTCAGATTGAGAGTCTTGTGGAACAATAAGGGCAGATTGTAAAGTCTGGTAGAGTGGAACAAGTGCTCCTTCACCTGCGGTCTCAAGAATGGTGCAGCTCCCAATAGTTAAACATTTTGGCAAAGTCTTCTTGTTCATATATTCTGTCAAATTATTGACAATTGTTTCTGTTGGATTATCTGAAACTCCATGGAACTTTTTAAATCCTGTCACATGAATTGTTGTTATCTTTGCTGATGGAGGACCTTCGGACCCCATTTACCAATAAGTAAGTAAAGCTAAGTTTGTAATATTTAAATCCTTATCTTACAAATACCTGCATTAGATGATGACAAATTTTGAGTGAAGGGAGTAACAAAAGTAAAATAACTAGTATTTCTTACCTAGTGAAACTAATCTTATTTAAAGAAACACATAGTATCACACCACATTCTTCAATGAATATCCCCTTTGCTAGAATGATAAGAATTGAAAGAAAAAAGCTATCCAACTTTGGTTCAAGGTATAATTCAGGCATTTCAATTGTTTGTTTTTCTTTGAATTCCATAGAATACTAGAAGTTAAGCCTAGTTTGGGGGAAGTTCAGTTCTTTACATGAAGATTGGGGCATGGAAGTGGGACAGTTCAATCATCTAATAAAAGAACTGAAACAAAATTGGCATAAGAAGAAACAAAACAATTCGGTGTTGTCATAATCTCACAAATCTAAGATTCCAAAGCAGTTTCAAGCGGGGACACAGCACACCGAGTAGATTATAGCTCAATTATGGCAATATCTAACCCCCAAACCACCTAACCTTAAACCCAGGAAGATTAAAATTATCAGAGACCCAGAAAACAATTAAACAAACGATTCAAATTAAGCATGTGATCTCACAATTGGAGAAAAAAAGAATTAGCATATGATCGAGAGAGAGACAGACGGAGAGAGCGAGTATTCCATTCCAATTTCTCACTCACCGTGAATTAGAATAATCTTGAATAGGGAGGGTCTCACCGACCAGTCTTATGGTTATGCTTATCTCTACTCAAAGTTGAAGATTCCGATTAGATTTACAAGAAAAATATAAAGAACAAGAAATACTGACTGTATGAGCTACATTATAGACAATGTAATAATAATGTAAATAAATTAAATACCAATATTTACTATTTAATATTATTTTGTCAGATGAGGTTGCATATCATAATCATATTATCATGAATCGTTCTCAAATGTTGTTCGTTTTCTTTAAAATAATTGAAATTATCGCATTTTTAAAGGCGAGCATGTTGGCGTGGGTGACCTTATTATAATAAGAGGAGTGTTAGGGGCAATCACTTTTATGTTTTGTAACTATCAATTGGCTATCAATAGTATTTTTAATGGTGGAAGATTACATTCAATGGTGAGAGATCACTCATTTTTTTTTATGATTAAGTGTTGGCCACTAGGGGTGTGCATAGGTCGGGTGAAATCGGGTTTGACGTGACCCAGACCCAACCCGAAATATATACCGGGTCTATTTATTAGACCCGAACCCGGCCTTAAACCCGATGAAACCTATACATTTTCGGGCCACGATTATACCGAGTAAAAACCGGGCCGTTAACATTACATTACCTTTATACTTTCTTATAAGTTAGTATGTGAAAATATCCAAATTTCTAAGGCTCTAACTATTATTTGACATGGTAAAATTCACTTAGAAAAATATAACAAGAACCAACTCTTTTCTAAAATTAAAGCATAACCATAATTAATACTAATATTATATAATAACTCCAAATATTTAAATCAATACAAATAACACAATATTATGCATTAGTCTAAAATCTTATACATTTTAAACAGAAAACATTAACTTATAGTCTTATGATAACTAATAACACAAAATATTAAGATTTACAATACTTAAATTCCACATAAGAATAGCCATTATCCATCACTAATAACACAAAATATTAATTGTGTATGATGACCGGGCCACCGGGGCGACTTCGGGTGACCCGAGCCATGTCCCGGACCCGACCCGAAATAATGACCGGGTCCATTTTTGAGACCCATACCCGACCCTAGACCCGATGAAATCACACCAAATTAGCCCCTAAAGTGCTCGGGACCGGGCCGGGTTTTCGGGCCGGGCCGGGCCATGCACACCCCTATTGGCCACAAAACACAAAAGTTACTGGCCCCTAGACTTTTCCTTATAATAATTCATTAATCCTTTCTTCACCGCTCTCTCTTTTCCACGTTTTATATGTAATCATTTTAATTTGTGGTTTGAAGAAGTATAGGGAGCTAATGGAGTATCTATACAATATGTACAATGGAATTTAGAAATGTTCGATTTAGTAGGATAGCAGATGTTTATTATCCCTGGTATCCGAATGGTTATTTTGAATAGTATGGGTGTATTGTGTTTTTTTTTTTTTTTTGTGACTAAATAAAAAAGAAAGAAAAAAAAAAGAGAAAAACCAAATTAATTGGTTAGGGTCATATCTAAATCTATTAGATGTTGAAGCTCATTCCATGGTTGGCTCCAATTCGAGTGAATGTACGTGACAGAAGCAACTGCTTTAGCCATACAATCTGCAACACTATTTGCAGTCCTCTGAATTAAAAGAATAGAGACTCTCCAATTCCAATTCATAACCTCCTATATATGCTTTGCCAAATCCCATTCCGGAATATCCTTACCAAGCATTCTTTAGTTTACCAAGAAAAGAGCTTCTAAACAGTCTATTTCACAAATAACCTCACGAAATCTACTCTTCCAAGCAAGAAGTAAACCTCTCCAAATTGCATACAATTCAGCAAAAAGAACACTTCACACTTCGACTTTTCCAGTGCAACCTTTCAACCAACATCCATCAGGATTGCGAATAATACAACCAAAACCAGCATAGATAGAAGGAGCAAACCAACTAGCATCACAATTCACTTTAACAGAATGAACTGGAGGTGGAACCCAATGCAAACAAAGTGAAGGAGGAGACAGAGATTGATGCATAGCAAAAATAGTGTGAAACTCTCTTACTGAACTACGAATCAAACTCACCACTTTACTAGCACTCCATGAATCATCTATATTAAATAAGTCATGATTCCTACTTCTCCAAATCCACCAGATGGTCGAAAAAAAAAGAAAAACATGTCCACTCCTTGCACCTCTGTAGAGCCAATCATGTAAATTCGAGTTATCTGAATACAGGCCTAAAAGGTTCCAGACCTCCTTGGCACTAGGGCACTCCCAAAGACAATGAAAAATGGATTCAGAACCATTCTGACACCGATGACAGGTGCTAGATAAAGCTAAATCACGACCCAAACGAAACTCTGCCGTAGGAATAGCATTATGAAGACTGAGCCAAATCAAGAACTTGTACTTCTCAGGAATATGTAGTCGCCATACCCACAACCAATTATCATGCTCATTCCAATCAAACTTTCTTTTTGCTAGCCAACTATACCCACTCCTAGCTAAGTAGAGTCTAGAAGATGTCACACCCCACGACCAATCCGAACTCTCTCCAGCATTCAAATCCGGATTATAAGCATTCAAACGATGTTTGACATCTTCTGGAATGATAGAGAAAATATCATAGAGATTCCATTGACCATCTTTTCAAACGTCTCTAATAGTTAAATCAAAGTCAGATATATGTACAAAAGGGACATCTTGAGCAATTGGGCCCTCAATACTCTAATTGTCAAACCAAAAAGATTGATCAAGTGACCCAACGCACCAAGAGAATGCATCCTTAAGAGCACCAAAAGCCTTTGAGATACTCTTCCAAATATGAGAAGCTTTGCAAGGGACAGGGCCATCTAAAACTCCCTCATTCCTCAGATACTTCGCCCTCAATAGAGCAACCCAAGGCTTGTCTTGACAATGAAAAAGTTGCCACACCAATTTACCAAGTAAAGATATATTAACACACGCATGATCTCTAACACCCAGGCCACCAAATTTTTTTGGAGTGATCACGGTCCTCTAATTAACAAGATAAAGACCTCTACCATCAACTTGACCCTTCCAAAGGAATTGTCTCATCATAGAAGATAATTTATCACAAACCCAATTTGGAAAAAAAGATACCTGCATATGATAGACAGGAATGGATGCTGCAACTAGGGATGGCAAAACTCCCCGAGACGCGGGAATCCCTGCGGAGACTGCCCCAAATGGGGATCCGATTGTGGGGAATTTTCCCCGCGGGGATGGGGATGGGGGACGAAATTCCCCCGAAGCAGACGCGGGGATCCCCACCCCGTCCCCGCTATTCCCCGAAATTTATGAATTTCCTGAATTATTCTTAATAGTTTATTTCTCATATATGTTTTTTAGTCATTTTTCACACACACACACACACACACACACACACACAATATAAATCCAAAACTCCTAATCTTTATTTGCATAACCCTTCTTCAATTCAAAGATCCCTAATGCTGTCCACACTCCATCCAACCTCTCTGCAGCTACCCCCTCACCACCCTTCTCACCGCATCGTATTTCTATTTGCGGCGTTCCTTTTCATAACTCTGCCGTCGTGTCCATTTTCCTCTTTGTTGCTGCATCTCCCACCTCGTCCACTGCTTTGTTCTTTGGCTCATCGTTGCGTCCCCCATTGCGTCATTTCGAAAGAAGTCACCATCGTGTCATTTAGACTTTTGTATAAGATAGATACTTGCAGCTCTATTCATATGGAAATTAATAATTAGTTAGAACTATTATGTAGATGGGGAATGGGGTCCCCGTGGGAATGGGACCCTGTGGGGAATGGAGATGGGGAGCAATATTCCACCACGGCGGGAAATGGGGACGGGGATGGGGAGTAAATCTAAGGGCGGGGATGGGAGCAGGGAGGCATCCCCTGCCCCCACCCTGCCCCGTTGACATCCCTAGCTGCAACAGAATTGATCAGGCAAAGTCTCCCTGCTTTATTTAGAAGCCTTCCTTTCCAATTAGCTAATCTTCCCCTCACCTTTTCAATCACCGAATGAAAAGAAGCCTACTAGTACGGAAATGATTAAGGTTAACTCCAAGATATCTTCCTAACTTCAAAGCAAAACATATTGAAGAAACACTAGTAAAAATATCTCTTCTACGAGCAGTCACATTTTTAGAACAAAAAGCTTTAGACTTTTTAAGATTCACTTTCATGCCAGATGCCTTGCAAAAAATGTTAAGAGAATGCATGACCAGTTGGACCTGACTCTTTGTAGCCTGACAGAAGAGTAAGAGATCATCTGCAAACATCAAATGAAAAAATTTTGGGCCACCCCTAGTGACAGAAACTGATTTCCACACACCCTCGACCACCTTATGAGATATATAGCAAGCAAGTCTTTCTATACAAAGCACAAATAAGTAAGGAGACATTGGATCGCCCTGTCTAAGCCCCCTTCTAGGAGCAAAACTATCCAATCTATTCCCATTCCACATAATAGAAAGAGATGATGCACGGACACAAATCATAATCAAATTAACAGTGATGATAGGAAAACCAAAAGCAATGAGAGTACTCTCCAAAAACCTCCAATCCACCCTATCATAAGCTTTTTCAAGATCAATTTTAAAAGCAAGAGTACCTTTCTTGGATTTTGTGTGCTTCATGAAATTCAGAATTTCTTGGGCCACAATAATATTATCAGGAGCACCACGACCCGGAATAAAACCTCCTTGTAAAGGACTAACAATATCTGGAAGAAAAGGCTGAAGTCGGTTAGTCAATACTTTGGTGATAATTTTATAAACAACATTACACAAGCTAATAGGCCTGAAATCCTTCATAAAGGTAGGGTTATCAATTTTAGGAATAAGCACAATCAGAGTTTTCATGATGCTAGGATTTAAGAACTCTCCCAAAAAAGCACTCCGAACAATATTCCAAATCTCAGTGCCCACTATCTCCCAATATTCTTTAAAAAAATAAGCTTGAAAGCCATTTGGACCAGGAGCTTTAAAAGGGCTCATACTGAATACTGCTGACTTGACTTTTGCAAAAGAGACAGGGTCAATTAACCTAGCACAAGCCTCAGTGCTTAGAGTGGGCATCGGAACATCCCCTAAACAATCAACCTCAACCTCTTCCGTTGTACTAAAGAGATTCTTGTAAAAAAAGAGGGCTTCTTCCTGGAGAATATCTGGATCAGTAGACCAAGACCCATCTCTAACATATAATCCATGTACTCTATTATGGTTTCTACGCACCAAAGTCTGAAGATAAAAGAATTTAGTATTTCTATCCCCATACTTGAGCCACTGCTCTCTAGATTTCTGGTACCAAAAAAGTTCCTCTTGCAATAAAAGTCTATTGTAATCTTCCCTCAATTCAGCTTCTTTAATTCTCAGAGATAACACATCGGTAACCTCCAAACGCCGTTGAATCTGATCAATCTGATATTCCAGCTTATTTTTTCGCACAAAAATATTTCCAAAAATCTTTGAGTTGAAGTCCAAAGAAGCCTGTTGAACCATCTTAAGCCTTTCAGTAACGCCTCCAAACTCTTGATTCCAAGCCTTACTAATAACATGTTTATAAGAAGGATGTGTTGTCCACGCAGCTTGGAACCTAAAAGGACGAGAACCTTTCACTTTGGGGCTACCATGACAACGAACTAAAATAGGACAATGATCAGAATGAAGCCTGCTAAGAATTTCAGAATAACCCTCAGTATGGGTGGAAAAAGGCCAGGCGGCCTGCCAGGGGCCTGCAGCCTGGCCTGGCCTGTTATAAAATAGGCACAGGCACAGGCTGTTATAAAAGCCTTATTATGTTAATAGGCCAAGCCCAGGCTCACTAATTAGCCTAGCCTGGCCTGTCAGGCCTGTCTGAGCCTTTTAATATATAATTATATATATATAAATAATTTTTTTATTATTAACAAAATAATGAGATATTTTAAATTTATTATATTTAATTATAAATAATTTTGTATATTTTAAATACTTAAAAGTTTATAATTTTTTATAAATATTAAATATGACATTTTATATATAAATATGTTTATTAAAAAAATATTTTTTAAATAATATTTTTATTTTTGTAAAAAAAAATTAGCAGGCCTTTTAACAAGCTTCAGGCCAGGCCAGGCCAGGCTGAAGAACAGGCCAAACTTAGTACTTTGAAAAAAGCCTATAGCATGTTGCAGGCCAGATTCAGGCCAATCAACTACATGACAGGCCAGGCCTGTTAAGAGCAAAGCCTGGCCTGGCCTGGCCTGTTTCCACCCCTAACCCTCAGGAAACATTGTCATCCACGCCTCATTAAATAGAGCTCTATCCAACTTTTTAGCCAAGTCCCTGCCAGCCTGAACTGCTCTATACCAAGTATATCTCCTACCAGTCACTTTAAGATCAAAGAGCTCACAGTCATCTAGAGTAGTAGCTAATAGACTAGCTCTGTGAGAAGAAAAATAAGCACCTGTACTCTTATCTGGTGTCACAATCTCATTAAAATCACCAACGGCCATCCATGGTCTATTATGGCCTGAATTAATAGAACGCAAATGATCCCAAAGCATACATCTTTTTTCGAATTGAGGACTCCCATATACTGCACTACAAAACCAAACTAAGTTACTCACACTCACTTTCACTGTGATACATTGGTCAATTTGATCAATAACCACACAAGAAGCATTAGCAATAGAAGATAGAAACCAAATGCCACCCCTGTGTCCTACTGCTTCCTCAATACCAACACAATAAAAATTCAACTTATCCCAAAAATTCTTCAAATTATTAAACATGGTATGAGTCTCAAAGAGAAAGAAGAAAGATGATTTATATATTCTCACCAAATTTTTGCAATGCACACGGGCTATTTTGTTAGACGCACCCCTCACATTCCAGGCTATGATATTGAAACTATCCATAAAAACAGCAAAAAGGGAGCTCCAATAACAAACCCGAGACTCAACATGATGTCCCTGTCTTCGACGATCCTGCCTTTAATGGACTCTCAAGTTGCAGCCCAATTTTCTCCGTCGAAACTTGCACCATACCCGCCGTCGATGCCCCATCCTTATCTACTGGTGAATTCTGCAAAGAGTTTGGGCGAGGACGCTTTCGCACAGTGCCATTTATTGTCTCACCTTGCTGCTGATGATGAACATTGTGCCGGGTCCCCAAAGAAGCCACACTAACCAGTTTTCCAATATTGATGCCCCTGCTTAATTTTACTTTAGATCCAGTAGCATGTGTTGTACGTTGGTGATTATGCCTTGTCCAAGTATTGGTAGCCTTGTTAGGAGTCTTCTTTGCTTTTGGTTGGACCTGATGGGTGCTAGGAGAAGGCTTTTGACCCATTTTATACTTTCCTTTCCTAATCACTTGAGTCTAACCTTCCAAATCCTCATGTTGTGCATGGTCTACATGAACAGCATGCAAATCACCCTCTACCAAATTCGGGACAGTAACATTTACAGTCTCATCTCCAACATTCTTGCCAAAAGGAAAACTTGTCTTTTTCCCATGTACTGGATTTTTTGAATTTGAGCTTTTTGGCTGCTTTGCTACATCGTTGATCACCTTGGCATTAGTTCCTCCTCCTGCATTGCTGTCAGTCTTGCGCACTTTCATATCATGACCAAACTTGAGACATGAGCCACAAATAAGGTGAAGACTTTCATATTCAACCTCATATTCAACATCTTCAACAAGAATCTTCTTAGTCACTGGCAATCCTAAATCTATCTGAACACAGGCTCGAGCATATCGTCCTCTTTCATCTAATTTTGTTGCCAAATCAACCTTAACGGGAATGCCAACTGCAGTCGCAACACGGAGTATTGCATCTTCTTGGTAGCTCCAAATTGGTAATCCGAAAATTCTAATCCACACTAAAACAGTTTTCACTTGATCTAAACTCTTGATCCCAAGGCTTTACAGCTACATAATTTCCCTCGATCATCCATGGACCTCCTAAGATAACCTTTTCTCGCTCTTCAGCTACATCAAACTTCACAAGAAAGTAGTCAAATTCCACGTCCAATGAATCAAAACCTCCCTTAATCCTTCATACCGTTCGGAGTTTATGAGACAATGCAGTGTAGCTATAATGTTTACCTAGCACCTTAATCACTATAGCATCCTTATAAGGTTCTGCCAAGCAATTCTTAGCTTCTTGGATAAACGTGACACTCGGTGGTAAGAGATGTCCTTGCTTCCCAAAAACTACCGCAATGTTATCTTCGGATAAAGTTTCAACAAGTGAAAAAGCTTTAGCAATCTTGGAACCCACAACTTTGTCCCTGAAAGAAACCTTCAAAGGCTTAGAAACCCCTCCCGAAATATAATCCTCATTTTCACCCTCAAAGTCTCTTCCCCGTTCACTCCACCGCTCATCTTCAATTTTCAAAATTGTACAGAATACGGAGTACGTACTCCCACTATAGGTGTATTGTGTTTGAGAAATTAATAATATTTTATTGTGAATGTTTATTTTTTAACTCATATTGAATCAAATAAATAATTCATTGTAATACTTCATTAATTCCTAACGCAATTCTTGTGATTTTCTTGATTTCATTTCAATCAAATCCGCTTAAGACAAAATGCTTAAACTTAAAAACAGTTCACACTTTGAGAGTTAGGTACCAAAAATATAGCTTTAAATTAATCTCTACCATTTAAAAATGTGGAATTTATTTTCTTAAAAGTAATAAGTACCTCTACAATTCGACAATTTGTTATTCAAGTTTGAATTGTTCTTGCTCCAAATAAAAAAAAATTATTAAAAGAGTAATATAAGAGAATCAATTTTTTTAGCTAATATCAACTAATATTTTTAAAATTTAAAATTTTTATTTTTAATGTTTAAATTATAATTCTAAACTTTAAAGTTAGGTAATGTTAGTTAATTAAAAATTAATTTTTAATATTTTTTCATTCGTAAATTACCAAGCTCCTACAATCTATTCCAGCACTAACACAGCTGGTTGGGGCCGGGGAAAATGAGGAAAGAAAAGCAATGAAGGAATTAAAAAAAATTGAAAAAAGTTCCAGCATCACAAAATTAACAATTAATATATAAAGAAAATATTTACTATAAAATATTCTTTGAATTGGAAACCAGATCATCTTTTCCTTTTTTTTATCAGGTTAACCACCAAAAACGTTCAAACGCTGACAGAAATACACCCGAATTTTACTATCGACAAAAATACATTTAAATAATTTAAAAACATAACAATAATACCCAACAGTAAATATATATTTTCAAAAAATGTCTTAGAGATTGAATTTTGATATGATTTTTTACAAGAATAATTAAAAAAATGAGATATTATTATTCTTAAAATTTGATAATTTTTTTCTAAGTATATATTTTTTTTTGTGATTTTTTAAAAGTATTATTAGTTGTTAACAAAAAAATTACAAAAAAATATATACATAACAAAAAATCACCAAATTTTAAGGATACTAATATCTCATTTTCTTAATCATGCTTGCAAAAAATTGTATCAATAGTTTTTACAAAGACATGAGTTTAAACTTATTTTCTGAGAGGATAAAATAGAATAAAAACGGAAAGATGCATTAAGTGCTTGATTTCATACTCTATATATATATATATATATATACGGTAATGTTAGGTAGACAAAAAAAAATAGCCAGCCTTATTTAGCATTTATTAATTATCACAACAATTAATGAATGCTAAATAAGGCAAGTTATGGCTGTTTTTGGTTGATTTTCTTTGGTTACCAAACATTTCTGTATATATATATATATATATATATATATATATATATATATATATATTTTAAATAATAACTAGTATATGTTCCCGTACACTGTACGGGATAACTAATAAAAATATATAAATTTTTTTATTAAAAAAATTAAACAAAAATATATATAATAATTATTTTTAATGTTAAAAATATTAAAAATAAGTATTTGTTTTAACTAATTTAGATTGGTTGAGTAGTCATTTCACTCGTCTAAAGTATTAGAGTTTCGAATTCCATCTTGTGTACGTAACAACTCATTGGTTAGCGTTAATAAATGGATCTTCAATCCGTGAAAGATTAGTTCTCGACTTGCCGAGTTGGAAAATACAGTAAAAGAAAATAATATTTGTCTTGAAAGTAGAACAATTCTCATTCATGATATAGCATACTTATGGAGATTTGTCTTTGTTGAAATTTAACTGTGACAGTTTTATTTATTAATATCATATTCATTCAAATGATGTCAAATAATATGATCAACGTTGTTATCGGTTAAAATTTTATATTTTATGACATGACTTTCAAGCTTCTAAACTTATAAACTTATGTCATTGGAAAAGCTATTAGATTTATTAATATTTCTTAATAATATTACCAAAATACCACCGTTGAGTATTAGTTTATATGTAAAAAGAAACTATAATAACTTTTGTTATTCAATATATAATTTATTCTATTGAAAAATAAATTATTATTCCTAGATTGGTAAATATATTTTTCTCTATTTTTATATCATTTTTTTGGCAATAATTGCCATAAAAAATGAATGATTACAATATCTTATAAGATGATGTACAAAATAATTTTTTATTTTAAAATGAATTTTTCATATATATAATAATGGCTAATATCACATATTATAACTTGTGAAATTATATTATAAAATATTAATAAGTTTGAACAACTTTAAAAAAATAAAAAATATAAAAAAATTACTGTTTGATTCATAAGATTTTGTTTTTAGAAATTTGTGTATAGTCTATGATTAATAATGAAATTGCATATATGCTATTTATCTTATATCTATTTTATTTTACTTGATAGAAACTTATACTTTTTTTTGTATCGACAATGTTAGTGACTATAGAGAGATTTTTAGCATTAAATAAAACTATAGAGAAATTAAAAACAAAATTTGTTGATATTTTTTTGATAATTCATTTAATTTTTAATTAAAATTAAAATTAAATTATATATTTAATTTATATTTGTTTATTCGTAATAGATAACATATTTAAGTATTTTTGAAAGAAACAATTTAATTTTACACAATTAAAAGATAACTATGAAATTGAATTTAAGACAAAGTGAAATATAATAAACACATTGGCAGTAAAAATTAAATAAATAATTAAAAATAAGATAAAAAAAGCAACTAAAAGAAGTAGAAATGGGCAGCAAAGACTATACATGTAGTCGATAAAAACTACACTGCAAGAAAAATTTAGTATAAATTAATGAATATAAAATATGAAAGACAAAAATCAAGATATGTTCCTATTAAAAAATTTCAAAAAAAATATAATGAAAAAGAACTTATTAATAAAGTTAAAAGAAAAAGAAAGTATAAAGTATATTTTAATTATATATATATATATATGTATGTATATTTTGTGTGTGTGTGTGAAAGTTTTAAATTAAATTCATTTATTTTATTTTTTATTCATTATTTATTAAATAATTTAATATTTATTTTGATCAAATCAAATAATTAGTATAATTAATTATTTATACTTAATGTTATTTATCTAGTAGTATAACTGAAACATATTAAAATATCAAGAATAAAACTAAAACTAAATATTAAGGAAAAAATTAAAAATTTTATATTTACTATCTTATAATTTTTTTAGATAAAAATAAGAAATAATATATTTATAAATAAATAAAAATTATTATTAAAAATTGAATATTCAAATAAAATAAAAATAAACTATAACTTGTAAAAGCAATTTATAAGATTTGTTACACAAATATTAAAATGTATGAACCGTGATATCCCTAAGGTAACATTTGGAAGAGATACAGAGACTAAAAGACTGAGATTGAGAGACTGAGACTAAGACCAAAATAAGTTTTAGTATTGTGTTTAGTGTAAAGTGAGAGACAGAGACTGAAATAAGAATGAACTCTAATTTAATTTGTATAAAGAGTAAAGTTGGAATTAATTAATTGAAATAAAGATATTTTAGATATAAAATGTTATTAAAGTTCAATTTTCATTCTAAAAAATTTCAATCCTCTGTCCCCACTTTTTGAAAGTACTGAAATATTGAAATTTTGGGAACATAGACTGAAATTTTAATACCAGTCTTTGAACCAACAAACATGATATTGAGTTTCAGTCTTTTAATCTCTGTTCTAGTACAACACAAATACAAATCATACAATATAAACAAATGTATAAAAGTAGAAATAAAATCTTCAAACTCAATTAATATAACAATAAATACAAATTTTGTTATTTATCTACTAAACGCAGTAGTAAATATTGGACAAAATGGAATCATATTTTTATAAATATATTTATAGATAACTAAAAAATTAAAAACAAACACATTAAATAACATATGGCATCAATGGTAAAATATAACCTAAAAAAATCACTTAAATTCAAAAAGAACGTGCATGTGATGAATTATAATAAATTTATATATGAGGAGTAAAAATAAAATAAAAAATAAAATAAAGAGAACAATTAAAAGAAGTAAAAAAAGGTAAAACAAATAATGTGTGGAATAAATAAAAAATGTATTATAATGGAAGATTAATTTAATCAATGAATATAAAAGATAAAAGACAAAAATTAAAATACGATCTCATTAATTAAACAAATGTTAAGAAAAATTTTGAAAAAGAATGTATTAATCAACTTTTATAAAAATATTATAAAAAATTTAAAATGTCTTTAAATAAAATAATTCTATTAATCAAAATACATAAAAAAATAATTGATATAAAACAAAATTATAAAAAAATTTAGTAAAATTAAGATAGAAAAAACAAAAATAAAGAAATTACAAACACTACACCCGAAGCACAAAATAGAGAGGAAAAATGGATAGAAAGTACATTTTAATTATATATAATTAAAATATGTTGAGTTATTAAATTTAAGAAATTGAATTGATGACTAAAGATAATGATTAAATACAATAAATTCTGATGACTAAAATAATAAATTAAACTAAAAAAATTTGAAAATATTATCTGAGAATATAGGAATCATAGAATATATAATATAAAAGTATATATACATTAATAACAAAATAAAATCGTAGCATATAGAATTGGAATCCTTCAATATTTTTAAATGAATTAAATGAATTTATTTAAAAATAATAAATATTCATTTACTACAATGATTAATACCCGTTTATTTATTAGACCGTACTAATAAGAGAACAATTGAAAAATATATGTGACCAGTTTAAATAATTTATTTAAGTATCAATTAATTAATACTCATTTTATTATATATATAAAATAATAAAATAATAAATTAAATTAAATAAATTCATTTATTTCATTGCCTTATATATTATTTATTAAATCATTTAATATTTATGTGGTTTAATGAATCAAACAAAATTTAAATAATTTGTTATCTATTCTAATTAAATTAAATATTAGATTAGTTATAATTGATGTAATTTAATGAATTAAATAAAATATTAAATGATGGAATATTATTTATTCTAATAAAATCAAATCAAATATAATTATTTAGTTATAATTCATATTTATTTTATAAGGACACATTTTAAAAATATTTATTTTAAATAATTTTTATAAAATATTTTTTTATAATATTTCTAGTCTATGTTTTAAAGGCACAATTAGCAGAATTCATTAAAAAAATACTTAATTAGTAATACAAATAATTAGTATACTTGATTTGGTTCAATAAATTAAAAGAAACAAATGTAAAAAGAAGAGATAAAAAAAGTGAACGAATAAAAATGTGTAGCTATCAAAAGATAATAAAAAAAGTCTTTTTTAATTATTTATTTATTAATTATTAATTATTATAATTAATTTTACACCATTTATTATGTGTCATTCATCTTACAAATTAACACAATCAATTAATTTAATTATAGATAATTAATTATAATTGATATAATTCATTTCACTATACTTTCTAAAAAAATAATTAAAAAGACACATTTTAATTTTTTGTTAAAATAAAATAAAATAACATACATAAATTGAATAGATATAAATCTGAAAATTATAAAATTTTATTAACAATTCAAATAAATTAGTACCATAAAACTAAATTCAATGTCTATTTAAAATAATTACCGACCTTCTATTCTTCTAATTATTAAAAATTTAAATAAAATAATACCCTATAACTTATTTTTTATTTATTTTAAGTAATTACTAATATTTTATTTTTCTAATTATTTTCTTATCTTATTTATCATTCATGCTTTCGATCAAATATATTAATAAACAAATAAACTAAATTAACTACCTCAATTACTTGGACTATTCAACAATTATTCAACATAATCTTTTCAATTTGGGATTAACTACTAACCATAGAAAATAGAAAATTTAGAGTAATTTAGTATTATGAACATTAATTATGTGTTATGAAATAACCTAAAATCATAATGTAATTTATTTTTAAAGAAATAATCAAGCATTATTGTTAATTATGAAATAACCTAAAATTATAATGCATTTTATTTTAAAGAAACAATCAATCATTAACATTAATAAATAGAAACTATCATCAAAATGCTTTGATTAAAAATATGAGGAATTAATTACTATTTATTATTAATAATATATCGATTATATCAAAAAATAAAAATATAATTATCCACATTTACATTATTAAAAAAATTAGCATCACAAGTAGAATTTTATAAAAAAAAAGTAAAATTGCATATATATATATATATATAGTGAATTTAAAAAATAAAGATTGTTAAGTAATTAAGATTTTTTCTTAAATAAATAGTAAAAAAAATAAATGTTATAAACTATATTCTTTTAAAAAGTAATTCTTATAGAAATAAATGTTAAATAAGACAAATTTTAAAAAATATATTAAATTATAACTGAATTTTGTATATTTTATTTTAAACATAATACAAAAATTTAATTTAAATTTATTTCTTTTAAATTTTAGCCCTCTCTCCTAAATATAACCTTTCAGATGTTATATATAGTATAGTAACGTAAGTCAAGTATAGAAGCATGGTATATTCTCACCTACAAATTCAAAGGAGATTCTCGCTAGATCTATGGATGATTTACACATTATGCAGGGAAAGAAATCAAAGGATAACATCTATATCATCGTATACATACGGCGGATGAAATTAATTAATATTATTGCAATTTTCATAGTAGAAACTTTAATTAATTAGGAGCTTCCAATAGATGATGAAAAGGAATATTTTTTTCTCCGTAATTAACATGCATGTATATGTAGCTAATTCTTAGAAAAAGAGATAAATATATAATAATTTATGTATATATTCTCTGTTAATAATTTATGTAAATTGTGTGTAATATGAGTGTAATAAATTATATTAGATTCATGTATATGTACGTTTGAATAAAAACTGATAAAATATAAAAAAAATTAATGTATTAGTAAATTATTTAGCATTCATTAATTGTTAATATTATTTATCTATCTATATATTAAATTAATTCCTGACTTTGTATCAAGTAACTCATTTTAGTCTTTAAAATTAAATATCGTTCACTAAATTAGTCCTAATATTTCATATTAACAATTTAATGGACAAATCCAAAAATATCTATACGATAATGCCCTAATATTTTAGCATTCTGTAAATTATACTATAATTTTATATATCATATTATAACTTTAAGTCAACTCTTTAAACACATAAAGTACACATAACAAAAGAGAATATTACAAATAAAATTATAATAAAATTATTTAAAAACACCGTAAAAAAGACACTTTTGTTAATCAAAAGTTAGAAGGAAAAAAATATACACCTAATAATGAGCAACTAAAATAGACAAAATTTTTTAAAAAATATAAAAAAATGAAACGTATAAGTAGAGATAAAAAAATTTAAATAAATTACAAAAATTGTACCCTAGACACAAGAGAAGAGAGAGGAAGAGAGAAAGAGAGAAAAAGAGAGAAGAGAGAACAAATGAATAAAAAACACATTATGATCTCGTATAAATAGATGACATTAAAAAAAATAAACTAATTAAATTAATTCATGTATTTCGTTATCATATTTATTATTTACTAAAATAATTTAATATTTATTCCAATCAAATCAAATCAAATAATTAATATAATTAACTAAATTATAATAAATTGTGAGATTTGAATGTCTAATCAAATTAATTAATTGACATTATTCATTAGTTATAATTGATTTGCTTTACAGAATTAAAAAAAATAAATCGAGAAACACTCTTAGAAGCATGCTACGTCAGTTCCATCATTAAATATAGACATCCGATTTTTATATAATAATAATAATAATAATAATAATAATAATAATAATAATAATAATAATAATAATAATAATAATAATAATAATAATAATAATAATAATAATAATAACTACTCACACACATACAAACACACACTATATAATAGTTATATTATAATTAAAAGCTGCAACGAGAGGAATTTGAAATTTTTACCATTAAAAACTTTTACAATAATAAAATACGATACAATAGAAACACATTTTTTCAACCATTTAATTCATTTATCATAGAAGCTAATCTGCTTCATAATTTTTCACAAAAAATTTCACTCGATTCTACCATATGTCTTATTTATATCTACTTTTAGAATCAATTCAGAGCCATCGTACTTCTTATTCTTCAAAAAATGTATAAACTCGTGAGTAATTAAAATATTATCACTAATCAATCTACCTCTAATAAAAACACTCTGATTATCACTAATAATAGAATCCATAATAAATTACATTTAATGTTTAAGAGTTTTTGAAATAATTTTATAAAAGACTGAATTCAGGCTAATAGGTCTGACCTGTAACATACTTTTTCGTAACATAATAGAAGCACCTTTCACTTGTGGAATTAAGCAAATATGGGGGTGGTTGAAAGACTTTAAAATCATTCCTCCAGTAAATACACTAGTGACAGTTTTTATATCATCGTCTTTAACCACATGCTAAAAAAGCTGATAAAATTTAGGATTGAACCCATCATTCCCTAGAGACCAGAGCTGAAAATGGATTAATGAAAAAAAACTACTTTTTTTTATCTCTTTGTCTTCCATTGGTCTTGTCAAAATTCTGTTTATGCTCTAAAAAATCTTGAGTAATTGAGTCAATTTCAGTATTAGGATCTTTCGGATTTAAAGAGGTAAAAATGCCTTGAAAAAATTATTGAGCAATATCTCCAATTCCTTGTGCATCCGATCTGAACCCTCCATTTCCATCCTCCAGCTTCTGCAACTTGTTATTTCTATTACGGATTTGAGTTTTGGTGTGAAAAAATTTAGTGTTTTTATCACCCTATTTCAACCATTATACTCTAGAATTTTCCTTCCAATACCTCTCTTCCTCCACAATTGCCTCCATTTCCTCCTGTATTGACCGAATGGTAACACCATTGGTCTAGTCAGTCTTATTTTTTTCTTGTTCTATCTTTACTTGCAGTTCTCGAATACGTTTTTATGAGCTGCTAGTGTCTTATTTCATCCATTCTACTATCCGGTGTCTACACCTCTTCAATTTAGTATGCAATACAAACATAGGAGAACTTACCACTATTTCTTTCCAAATTTCCGTAACAACACTTGTAATATTTTCATTTTGAAACCATCTTTTTTAAAATTGAAACCTCCTCTTCTTCCTCTTTTGCTCTAAATCTGAGGTAAGAAATAAAGGGCAGTGGTCTAAACCGTGATCCTCCAAATATATGACAGCAGCATTTGGATATTCCAAATGTCAATAATGGATGGCAAACATCCTGTCTAATCTCTTCTTTATTAATGTGTCATCATAGTGTCTGTTCAACTAAGTAAACTTGCTTCCTTTGTACCCTAAATCCACTAAACCTCCCGCATTAATAAAAATATTGAACCCATCAATTGAGGATGTTGCTTTCATTCTTCCCTCCTCCTTTTTATGGTATGCGATAATTGCATTGAAATCCTCCATTATCATGTAAAGTGGACCAGTCAATTCAATGATATTTAGAATAGCAGAATATTGACTGCCTCTAATTCTTTTATCACTGTGGAGATGAACTGCAATAACACACCATTGCTTCATCTGAATTCTGTCTTCCTATCCGAATTGAATGTAAAAGTCCTCTATTTTTAGGACTGTAAAGTTAAACCTTTCGCTAAACTTTGAAGCTCTACACAATATACCTTTTCGAAACCCACATTTCTACATGTGAGGGAGAGAGAAAGAAAAGGAAGGTTAAGAGTTATTATAGGAAAGTTTTATTTCTATCCGTTGAAATTATAGCATATAACCACTATATAAACGTTTGTAGAATTTTAATTCAATCATCATCAACAATAACAACTACATTCACATCTTCTTTTCATATTATTATTATTATTTTATTTTATTTCCTTTTCTCTTTAGTAATTATATAGCGAGTGCATTATTGTGAGTAGTGTTCAATTTCATATTACTTTGTAGCTATTAGAAGTCAAAATTCTGCTGCAGACTCAACAATTGGTATCAAGAGCCAACGTTATATTATTCATTATTTGAGTGGTAAAATTTAATTTTGAATATAATGGCTTCTACTAGTAGTAATGTCAAAGTAGGCAAATATGAAATCGAGAAGTTCAATGGGAAAAATGATTTTTCCTATTGGAGGATGCAGATGAAAAATCTGCTTATATCACAAAAATTACACAAGGCACTGGCAGGAAAAGAGAAAAAGCCGGAGGAAATGAAAGATGAGGATTGGGAAGAATTAGATCTTGAGGCGCGGGCTGCAATAATCTTATGCCTTGAGAGGGATGTTGCTTTTTTGGTAAATGAAGAAGTAACTGCAGCAGGCGTTTGGTTAAAGTTAGAGAGTAACTTCATGACGAAGACTCTAACTAATATGATCTACTTAAAATCCAAATTGTATACATACAAGATGGAGAAAGGCACCTCAATCCGAGAATATATCAATAAGTTTGACAGGATCATATCAAACTTAAAGGATATAGATGTGAAGGTTGATGATGAAGACCAAGCACTCATATTGTTACTTTCATTATCGAAGTCCTATGAAAATCTGGTGCAGACATTGATGCTGGTGGGTGACACTCTGACCATGGATGAGACGAGGGCATCACTTTTAGCGGATGATCTACGTAAGGTTGCTACAAGTGTAATGTCATCTTCAAATGGAAGAGAGTATAATGATCAAGCACAAGGATTGTTCGCGGCTAGAGGAAGAACTAATGAAAGAGGAAAAAGGTAATAAGTGTGGAAAGTCTAGGCCAAAATCTAGACCTCACGCGGAGAGAACATGCTTTAAATGTAGTGAGGCTGGACATTTCAAAGCAAATTGTCCAAATAAGAAGAAAACTTTCAAGAAACAGAACAACGACAACCCAAAAGAAAAGCAAGAAGCAAGCTACGTCTCAAATGATGAGGAAGATTGTTACTCTGTGACAGAACAATCTTATGAAATCTTCAATAAGTGGATTCTTGATTCAGGAGCCTCTCACCATATGTGTCCAAATAGGAAGTGGTTTACTACCTATGAAAGCATAAATGGTGGCACAGTTTTAATGGGCAATGATCATGCTTGTAAAACTGTGGGGTTGTGTACTGTAAGAATCAAGATGCATGATGGTGTCGTAAGAACCTTAAAGGATGTGAGATATATTCCAGACTTGCGAAAAAATCTGATCTCCATAGGTTTGTTGGAGAAAAATGGTTGCAAAATAGTTGCGGAAAATAGGGTACTGAAAGTTGTTCATGGTTCTTTGGTAGTGATGAAAGGAGTTCATCACGGTAATCTTTATTCTCTTTTGGAGACAACGGTTATAGGTGAGTTAGCAGTTGGAATCGGTGGAAGTAGAGATCAAACAGATTGCACGAGAATATGACACATGCAGCTTGGACATATGTCAGAGAAAGGTCTATCATTGCTTTGTGGACAAGGTTTGCTGAAGAATATGAAGAAACCACAAATGAAATTTTGTGAGCATTGTGTGTATGGAAAGGCACATAGGGTGAAGTTTTCTACAAGCAAGCATAAAAGAAGAGGGTTGTTAGACTACGTGCATACTGATATTTGGGGCCCGGCTAAAGTTACTTCCAAGGGTGGTTCCAGGTATTTTGTTACTTTTGTTGATGATTATTCCAGGTATGTTTGGATTTACTTCCTCAAACATAAGAATGAGGTATTCGATACTTTTAAGCGATGGAGAGCAATGGTTGAAAACCGAACAGGTAGGAAGCTGAAAACTTTACGATCTGATAATGGCACAGAGTATACGAATGGGGCTTTCAAGGAGTTCTGTGACCGAGAAGGCATTACAAGACACTAGACAGTTAGAGAAACACCACAACAGAATGGAGTCGCCGAACGACTGAATCGTACGCTACTTGAGAAGGCAAGGTGTATACGCTCTAATTCCGGGTTAGGCAGAGAATGGTGGACAGAATCGGTTGCTATAGCTTGCTACATAGTGAATCGATCCCCACATTCTTCTCTAGATGGAGACACACCTTATAAGGTATGGTCAGAGGAACATGCAGATTATGAAAAACTCAGAGTCTTTGGATGCACAGCCTATTATCATGTCAAAGATAATAAGCTTGATGATAGAGCTAAGAAGGCAATCTTTTTGGGGTATCCAATAGGGGTTCAAGGCTATCACCTTTGGAGTGTAAATGATTCTAAGTTTGTAATTAGCAGGGATGTTACCTTTGATGAACGATCTATGGTAGCTTTGTCTAAAGATGTGGTGCCATATGATGGTGATGTTGGAAAAACTTCAAATACTCAAGTGGTGGAGATAGAGTCTAAATACCAACAAATAGACTCTAATAATGTTCAAGTGGAGCATCCTAATGCTACTCGAGATGATGCAGAGGATGAACTTGATCATGAGAAAATTCAGCGAGAAAATGCACATGCATTACAACAGCAGCAGCAGGATTCTTTGGCATCTACTAGGCCAAAGAGGAATTATAAATTTGTTCAGAAGTTCGGGTCAGACAAGCCTTTGAGACATTATAGACAGCTAAACTTGGTAGATTATGCACTCTCAGTGGAGGATGATTAGCCGGTCACCTTCAAACATGCTATCAAAGATAGAGAGAGAGTTGGTTGGTCGCTATGGAGGAAGAGATGCAATCTCTTCATAAGAACAAGACATGGGATGTGGTCCCATTGCCCGTGGGAAAGACTACAATTGGTTGTAAGTGGGTGTATAAAAGAAAAGAAGATCCTACTAAGTCAGATGGTACAAGATTCAAAGATAGGTTAGTAGCAAAGGGATTTGCACAGAAAGAAGGTGTTGATTACAATGAGATATTTTCTCTAGTGGTGAAACACACTTCCATACGGGTGCTTTTAAGTCTTGTCGCTCATGGTGATCTTGAGTTGGAACAACTAGACGTGAAGACTGCATTCTTGTACGGTGACTTAGAGGAAGAAATCTACATGTATCAACCTGAGAGTTTCAAGGTTGAGGGTAAAGAAAGTCAGGTATGTCGCTTGAGGAAATCGCTATATGGATTGAAACAATCTCCTCGGCAATGGTATAAGCGATTTGACTCCTTTATGTTAAAACAAGATTTTTTCAGAAGTAATTATGATTGTTGTGTATACATTCGTAAGCTTCCTGGAGGTGATTATATCTATCTTCTATTGTATGTGGATGACATGCTTATTGCCTCTAAGAGCAAGGTAGAGATAGATATGTTAAAGGTTCAACTTGGTAAAGAATTTGAAACAAAAGACTTGGGTGCTGCACGAAAAATATTAGGCATGGAAATTAAAAGGGAGAGATCAAGCCAAAAATTGTTCTTGAGCCAAAGAGGATACATTGAGCGCGTCATTGAAAGATTTGAAATGAAAAATGCTAAATCGGTGGTAACGCCGTTGGCTCCACATTTTAGGCTCTCTGGTAAACAATCTCCCACAACAGCAGAGGATAAGGCTTACATGGAAAATGTACCTTATACTAGTGCAGTCGGTAGCCTAATGTATGCTATGGTATGTACATGCCCAGATATTTCACAGGCAGTAAGTGTTGTTAGCAGGTTCATGGCAAACCCGGATAAGGCACACTGGGAAGCAGTCAAGTGGATATTAAGATACTTGAAGGGCACCTTGACACAGGTTTATGCTTTAGTGGAAAATCATGTCAAATCAGCGGCTTTGTTGATTCTGATTATGCTGGTGATCTAGATAGAAGACGTTCTACGACTGGTTATGTATATAAAATACAAGGTGCTCCAGTTAGTTGGTGATCGATGTTACAAGCTACAGTGGCACTATCTACTACAGAAGCTGAGTACATGGCAGTAGCAGAAGGGGTGAAAGAAGCATTGTGGCTAAGAGGTCTTCTAGATGATTTAGGGTTGAAGCAAGATTGCGTGGATCTGAATTGTGATAGTCAAAGTGCAATTCATTTGGCTAAAAATCAGGTTCATCATGCTCGTACTAAGCATATTGATATTAGATATCACTTCGTGCGTGATGTTATGGAGAAAGATGACATTTCTCTTGTAAAAGTACACACGGATGAAAATTCTGCTGACATGTTGACTAAAGTGGTGTCAGGAAACAAGTTCCAACACTATTTAAAATTGCTCAATATTGTTCCATGTTAGACAGTCATTGTCAAATGATACAACCGAATACGAATACCATTCTTTGATCGTCCAAAATTTGCGTAGATTTCAAATTGTAAACGAGGTGGAGAATTGTGAGGAAGAGAGAAAGAAAAGGAATGCTAAGAAAAGGAAGGCTAAGAGTTATTATAGAAAAGTTTTATTTCTATCCGTTGAAATTATAGCATATAACCACTATATAAACGTTTGTAGAATTTCAATTCAATCATCATCAACAATAACAACTACATTCACATCTTCTTTTCATATTATTATTATTATTATTATTATTATTATTATTATTATTATTATTATTATTATTATTATTATTATTTTACTTTATTTCCTTTTCTCTTTAGTAATTATATAGCGAGTGCATTATTGTGAGTAGTGTTCAATTTCATATTACTTTGTAGCTATTAGAAGTCAAAATTCCGCTGCAGACTCAACACTACACCAATCTATCACTTGCGAAGCATTATTTTTGGTTTCACAAAAGAATAATACTTCGGGGAATGAAAATTTTTAATCTCTTATATGTTGTAAATTGTCAGGAGTTTCTCCAAACTCCAATAGTTTCACACGGCCATCTTCATATTCTTTGGGGTGCCAAATTTAGGTTGGCACCCTCTCCCATCAGCCTTTTATACTCCTTAGCCCTATATTGTTTCTTTGCACTACTATCCTTCTCAACTCCCAATAGTCCTCTCTTTTCTCCCTATTTACCCCCCCGAAGATCCTCCTTTTCTCCTAGCTAACTTTTTCAACGAAGTCTTTTTCTTTTCGCAGAATAGAATAATAATGTTCTGTCCAAAACACAAAATGTTCTTCCCTCCTTCTATCATATCCCCCACCCGTCCCTCCATACTTCTACCATTATAGGTAATAGTTAGAATTTCATTATCATTCAATTCTTGTAATGAACTTTCACCTATTGTCTTCCGTTCCGTACCTCCTATCTCCAGATTATTATGATTTTCATTTGCAATTCTAAATGATTCTCCAGTGGAGCCAGCTCCTAATTGCTCTGCATTCATCGATAATTTAGAAAATCCTCCCAACAAACTAACCTGAGTAGGTCGCTGCATTTTGACATTTAACAGCGAATTAGCTTTTGGACAGTTTGGATTCAGGTTCTGTTTCTCTCCTGCTATTCTTCTCCCACCTTGCTCTACTTCAGTCATACACCCCACCTTTCTTCCTTTAAATCACCATTGGCTGAATCTTGTAACATCTTTTTGCACGTCCCTTGTTTATGGCCGAGGTGTCCACAATAATTGCAAAAACAGTCGATCCTCTCATATTTCACTGCTAATTCAAGAACTTTCCTATTTGGCCCAGTTATCTTTAGTTCTCTTTTGATTGGTTTAATAGCGTCTAAAGTCACCTGAGTTTTTAGGATTCTTGCTTCTCTGCCCCTCGTTACGAAGAAGTCCACTTCTATCACCTCTCCAAAAAATTTTGCTATCGTGCAACTTAGTTCCTCGATTTTATAGTATTTTGGGATATCCAAAACTGCAACCAGATTAGAACTCAAGTCAAATCATCCTAATTTCCTTCGTCCTCCTTCTTCCATCTCTTCATATTGATAATGTAATTTTTAAAGAGCCATGGGATTCCTCCTTCAATCTTTATCATGTCTACTTCATGAATAAAGAAAAATTGAAAGACATTGTTATCTAGGTCCATGACTTTGAAGCCCTCTAGGTGAGATCAAATTGATCCTAATGCTGCTTTAAGTGTCCCAACACTAAACTTTTGATCTGTCAGAATTCAACCTATAAGACTGTTGAAGCATGATTGAAGACTTTCCGCAACAATCTTCTCTCCAAAATAAATGGCATCTTCATCATCTCCTACTTTCCTACGTCCTGTTGTACTCTTCCTATCATTAGTAGCTGCCATGACCTCTAAAAGAAACACTCTTAAATTTTGAATTGAGAATGCACCTTAGGACTCTCAAAAAATCCTAGCAGAACCGCTGTAAACCTAAGCGTTCATATACTGCTTGTAAGATGGTCATTCAATTGCCGTGTATATAAAACAAATTTTAAATTTTTAAGATTTTTTTGTGTCAAAATTTTTAATATTTATATAAATAGACGAATAAGTTGAATATCACTGTTCTAAAATAATATTCAAAATTTGGGCCAATAGTTGGCATATTGATTGGGCTGGCCCAATAAGCCCAATTTTTCTTGGCGCTCCGATTGCAAACGTTCTCTGTCAACACCTACTCCACCACCGATCGCAACATGTCCGAAAACACACACTAGTTTAGTCAAAGCAGATATCAAAGAAGTCGCAGGAATGTCACTGTCTTTTTCTTCAGCCTCCGTAGCCTTATCTGAATGCTCAATCCCAATCCACCGTTGCTGCCATGCTCACCGAATCACTGTGAGTTTAGAATATTTCTAATTAATTGTTCGTGTGGAAACTGAAAAATGGCATGAATGTTGTAGTTGTAACTGTGCATGTGCTGCAGGGCGGATCAAGCAGCTTCGGTTCAGTTACAGGAAGTGATCGCCTCGTACTGAATGTCAGAAATGGTAATTTGTGTCGGAAGTTTCGTGGTTTGAAACTATGGATACTGGAGAGGCTCAATTTTCAAATTCAACCAGCTAAGCTGCATAAGAGGTCAACGAATGGTAGTCAAGATAGAATTCATCACTTCAAGAACAATTTGGAAACAGGATCTTCACCCTCAATTACTCACACTCATGTTATTCCTCATGGTTAGTTTGCTTATATGCTTAGGGTTCTATGCAATTTTTCAGTGTTTCACACATGCTGAGTTTGTGACAGATAAGGTCAGTTCCATTTCCATGGATGTTAGTGGAGGACCCTCCCTTTGCATCGCCGTCATAGGAGCCACTGGTGAGCTCGCAAGGGGGAAGATTTTTCCGGCTTTATTCGCTCTCTATTATAGTGGCTTCCTTCCTCAGGTACACCTTTTTCTTTCATCCCTTGCAACTTATGACAAGTCATGCCACTTCTTTCGGGATCTTTAGCTTTGTTCTTAAAATTTTAACATATTAAATTTTTAAATTTCCATTGCTTTATCGCAGAATGTAGGAATTTTTGGGTATTCAAGGAAGGATATGACTGATGAGGACCTGCGATTCTGTATAGCCTCCACATTAACATGCCGAGTTGATCATCAGTATGATTTAGTTCTCACAGTTCTCACTTCCCTAATTATTACTACATAATACGTCCTGGTTCACTTTCATTTTATAAAATATTTATCACTGTATCTTACATATGGCATCTCGGGAAATTTCATGCTTAGTCATGGTCTGTGAAATATTCACTAACCTATAGTAAACAAATTCTCCTTGAATTTGAGTTTTACATGTAAACGTTTAGTTGCTAAAAGAGCTAACCAACTCCAAAGTTGCAATTAAGTTGGTCCATTTAATTTCTCAGAGAATTTTGTTATTCATCTTGTCCTATGCTTGCTGCTTAGTCATTAGTCAATAAGTACAAGATATTCAAGCTTTTCCATTAATGTGAAATACAAAAACTTTCAGAGAGAATTGTGGGGACAAGATGGATGCTTTCCTTAACCGAACTTATTATATTAATGGAGGGTATGACAACAAACACGGGATGTCCATGCTGAATGCCCGAATGGAGCAGATCGAGGTAACTCTGAATGAATGTCTTCAGCATATTTGAAAGTTCTTCAGCTCTTCTCAAATAGGTCCCAACGATCTTTGTTTTGTAAGTTGTATGCCCTTTGATATTTTATTATATTACAGCTTATTATCTACCTCAGGGAGGATCCAAAGCCAACAGGATATTCTACCTTTCCGTGCCACAAGAAGCACTTTTGGATGTTGCATCATGTCTTGCTAGCAGTGCTCAGACCCAAAGTGGATGGAATCGCATTATAATTGAGAAGCCATTTGGCTTCGATGTACTTTCTTCCTATAGGTTGACACAATCTCTCCTTTCAAAGTATGAGGAAAAGCAAATATACAGGTGTATATATTCTCCCTCTCCCTGCTTGACCATTAGATCATGCGCACAGAAATATTGCTGCATAAATTGATTGTTTCATGTCTTCTTTTCAGGATTGATCATCTTCTGGGAAGGAATCTCATAGAAAATCTCACAGTTTTAAGGTTTGCAAATCTAGTCTTTGAGCCACTCTGGAGCCGTACTTACATACACAATATACAGGTCAGCCCCCCTTCTTTAGTCTGAATACTAACATGCTTTAATTTCTTGATTTCTCTCTTGTGCAGTTTGATGTTTGTAATCAAATTATCTAATTAATATATGCAGATCATTTTATCAGAGGAGTTGGGTGTGCAGCCTGGAAGGTGATCATAGTTGTTGTCTTGCCATTTAAGTAAATATGATCAATATGTCATGATTTTCTAAATATTGCAACAGAAATTCTTCCTCCACAAGTAGTTTTTTATGACATGGCATCAGCATAGTCCTTATTGCCCATGCAGGTATTTTAGTGGCTATGGGATTATCCGTGATATTGTTCACAGTCATGTACTTCAAACAATTGCGTTGCTTGCCATGGAACCACCAATAAGCCTCGATGGCGAAGATATTCGAAATGAAAAGGTACAATTATAGTTTATAAACTTCATAACATAGCTTGCTGCGATAGTGACTGGTTTCTTCTCAGGTCAAGGTACTCAGGTCAATTCGCAAATTGGAGCCTAGAGATGTGATTCTTGGCCAGTATAAAGCAAGTAGCAAAGACAAAGTTGATGTATGCGTAAATGGTCTGACACCCACTTATTTTGCTGCTGCAATGTACATTGATAATGCACGATGGGATGGCGTGCCATTTTTGGTTAAAACAGGCTTTGGACTCATCAAACACCAGTAAAAATCTGTATCTTTTTTGTGACTTTTGTTCAGATATATATTCTATGATTGATTTTTTAAATTCAATGGCAAGACTATGTCTGTCCCTACTTTCTTATGTTTGCATGCATGAATTCCATTACAACTACTATAATAATAATAGTATAATTAATGTGCTTATGTAACACAGGTCTGAAAAATTAGTGGTTCGAATAAGTTATATGCTGATCCAGATCAGATATTGTTATGCAGAATGGAGATACGGATTCAATTTCGTCATGTGCCAGGAAATGTTTATGACGAATCCATCGGGCATAATATCGACCGCGCCGCGAATGAGCTCATTCTTCGTGATGTTCCCGATGAAGCTATCCTGGTGAAAGTTAACAACAAGATTCCAGGACTGGGGTTACAATTGGACTCTTCAGAGTTGAATCTGCTCTACAAGGACAAGTAAGCAGTTGATATTAGATTATAATGCAAGAACTGTTGAGTCTCTAGAGTCTGACGAAATTGACATGCATTGATGTTAAAAAGGTATAACATGGAGGTGCCGGATTCATATGAGCATCTTCTGCTTGATGTCATTGATGGCGATAACCATCTCTTTATGAGAAGTGATGAACTGGCAGCTGCGTGGAACATTATAAGTCCAATTCTGAATGAGATGGACAAGGACAACATGTCACTGGAGCTTTATGAATTGGGGGGTCGTGGTCCTGTTGGAGCATACTACCTCTGGGCTAAGCATGGTGTTCGTTGGGTGGAGGACTAAAACTTACTCGTGTTTTCTGTTATTTTATTTTCATGTTTATGGGACCACAGGCACAGCAATCAAGAATCCAAGAATGATGATGAGGTCGCTTTGCTTGGACAAATTATGGACGCGTGCAAATCATATTCCATTCCTCAATTCTCGTATATTATTATGATTTGGTTTGATTTGTGGATAAAGCTTATGTAAGTCTTGAAAGATATGTTAATTTAAAATTTGGAACATCCATTAAAGTAAGGTTATAGTGCTCTCCAGTACTCAGCTTATACCACCACAGATATTGCAATTTTCAACAAGTGTTTCTAGATCGGGATTTCTTTTAATCCAATTTAATGTGACCAAAAGAAAGTTCCCATCTAGAACCTGATACTCTCTAATTCGAATATTGAAGGTGGTGATTGTTAAGGTGGTTATATATAGTTGTCTAATTTACTAAAAATAGTTAAAAATTAATATTTATTTTAAAAGACAAGTTCAGTGAATTTGACACCAAATTTAAAGAATATGTGATCGAGTCAAGTCAACTCGAATCAAGTATGTGATTGGGGGGTTTTAATTTAATCTAAGAAATTGTGGAGATTGGCTTGCTTTACTCGCACTTAAACTCGAGTTGGTCCACTAAAACAGTTGGTAGACAAAAAATTGTTTGCTTTTCACTAAAATCCAAGTTGCCTCATCTAATCTCTATTCAGGCAATTAAAGTCCAAGTTGCGAATATATTTTATTGAATAAAATTATAATTTTTGACGTACACATGTACGTTAATAATTACATGAACTATTTTCATAAGCCTGATGATGATGTTGTATTATTCGGACATGAGTTAGGACACACCCAAATCCCAATTGACGGTGGCTTATTATTTCCCCCCGATATTTGTTTAATTATGGGGTCCATGGTCCATATAGTCATATACCCATCCCCATACATGGTTAGCGATAATTCTTCCTCCCCTTCCATAGATCCATCATCCACCTTCCCCACAAGATGCCCCATCATTTGTCATAAAGCAGCCATATGACACAATATTGGTTGAATTATTACGTTATGGGATGACGCAAGCGGCATATATAAATATAGTACACTATATGCTCAATGTTTGTATTTTACTATTTTTCGCTCCAATTTACCATCGTACCCTTACTGTTTTCACGGCCACATGGGCCTTATTGTCAAATCATTAATGGTGCTTGGAACCATAATGAACGCGGTCTTGACCTCGTTTGCTGGTCAACTAACACGCTTTAAATTCAGTCTCTTTGAACTTAGAAGGCAATAATAATTTCCCACATCCCGTAGTAGTTGTTGACTGTGTAGCAAGGTTTTAATTTGCATTAGTCGGTTTCGAAATTTAAGAATATACCTTATTGTTTGTTGAAGCCAAAATTTTAATTTCAGTCTACTTTATCTGGTAATTTCCTTTCACTTTCACTCTTGTCTATTGCCACACTGCCGATAATGATGTAGGGTTAGAGAAAATAATGGAGGCAAACAAGTTATTAATTAATTTCATATTCTTCTTTTTTTCTAGTCACTACTTTTCTGTGAGCATCTTTTCTTGTCCCAATAATATAGAGTAAGGTTCGTACTCCCTTAGTCTTCTCCATATAAGGAAATTAAATAGAGAGAGACTAAATTGTAGTGTTGATGAGGATGGAAGGAGAAAGAAGGAAGCGGAAATTGGAGAGTAGTGAAGAAGAAGAAAAAGAAGAAAATGAGGAGCAGAAGATGGAGACGTTCTTCGCCTTGGTGAAAAGCACGAAGGAGGCGCGTGATCTCCTCTTCAATAAGGACAAAACGGATAACAAGGTTGATGAGGATGAAGAAGCACTCAAGAAGGGAAAAGCTACTTGGATTCCAATGTTTCAGCCAGAAGATTTCATTGATTATGGAGAATTGGGAAGAAGAAGTAATAATAATAATAATAATAATAATAATAATAATAATAATAATAATAATGTTCCAACAACAAATCCGCATGCATCAGGTGCAGGTCCTTCGGAGAAAGAGAAGGAGGAGGTGGTGGTGATGGAGAAACAACATTTGCAAGAAGCGGCGGCGGCGACGCTGGAGGCACCTATTCCAGAAATAAATGAACAGAAGGAAAAAACAAGTGATCTTCTAGACTTAAATCTTTCTTTGTGATAAATGCCATATATGTATGTGAATGTATGTATGTGATTTGCTGACCTAATTGTATCTTTATTGTGTTATTAATTATATTATTGATCAATTAGTGTTCATTGTTACTTCATGATTAACCATGGAATTGTTTATACAACGGAAGAGAGTCATCATGTTTAGACAGTTTAGTATACTGTGGTGATTTTTCGTGCTCAATTCTTAATAATAATCTGCCTTCTGGCTTTGTATGTGTTTTGTCGATTTTTAGCAAATCGATGGTGGTTCGATATCTAGTGGTCTGGGAGTGAAACCTACTCCTCTGTGCGAGTACTAGTTTTCTAAAAGTGCATCAAAGCGTCTTCGATTAGACAAGTTTTGACAATAAAAATAAAATAAATTTGTAAAATGTTAAATGAAATTTAGAAATCAAAGTTTTCAATAAGTAAATGCATGGTAAATGAAAAGACTTGAACCAAAATCAAAAGGAAACAGTAAAAGCGCCTTCAATTAAATCAAAGAACTTTAAAGTAAGTCATAAAATGCTGAAAGATAAATTAAACAGCGAAAATAAGGAACGTAAATAACACTTAGTGAATATGATTAAATGAAATATGAAGTTTACAAGCAGAATCAAAATTAAAAGAAAGAGGAAGGTGGAAGGAACCTTACAGAAAAAGGAAACTCGATCGCAAACTCAGGGATTAACTGGGATGTGAGAGTGCAATAGTGTTTTTTTTAGTAAAAGTTTCAACCCCTCTTCACTAAGAACTCCTAGTATTTATAGGCTAATCTTACATAACTATCCATTAATTTATAATTTAATTATAATTAAATATGGCATTTCAAATTCTGAAGCGAAGTCTCTCTTAGTAACCGTTTCCACCGCATGATTATAGCTATTCTTCATGAACTCCTCGTGCAATTAAAGTCATTAACTTCCCACTTTTACTATTGATTGATCAGTTCTTTCGAAGGCCTTATTCATCCCTTCGAATCAAATCTTCTCTTCGATTTAGCTTATTCGATTGACAACACAATCGAAATCCACACCAACACCGATTACCTCCAACTTCAAGCTCGCGCGCACGCGTCTTCCTGAAACACCATACTTAGCTTACCTCGATTTGACCTACTCTTATCGAAAATACTTTTTCGATCAACAAATTGCCCCCTTGGATTAATGTGGTTGGCTTCGATACTATTATCGAATCAATAAAACACTTAATCCAAAAGACGTCAGTTTTCAAACCAATAATAATTATCATTTAAACTTTCCATTATTATTGATCCACTCGACACGTCTTCCAAGACTGACGCTTTCTCTTTCTACCACTTCACCTTCTACACGAAGTTACCTCTATCTGTGTCTCTTCCACAGTAACGGCTACAGTGATACTTTTAAATTTCATTCTTCTTTCTTTATTTGAATCTCTTGAATTCATTATTCTCTGAACTTTCTTCGCATCCAAACTTTCTCATAAAATCTCCAACCTTCAATTCTCTTTAACAATGGCTGGTTCTTCCTCACGTGTTGCCACTCAAGATAAAGGCAAAGGCCATGCAACAGCACCGCCATCTCCGCCAGCCCTTCGCATCCTTAATCAAATCAATGATGAAATCATTGATGACCTCCATTTGCAAGTCAATGATACCAGAATTCTAATTCCTTTCACAATCGGTTCAGATACATACTGCTTCCTTGGACCGATTGAAACTCTTGAAAGGGCAAAGAAAAAGCTTTCGTTTTTCTCTAATGTTGAAGGAGAAGATTTACTGATAAACCAGGCTTTTAACATTTCTCACTTCATCAACCAGAAACCTTTTCGAAACAACCTGAAAATTAAACCTCGAGGGTCTGATTTTACCACTTGGTATCAACGCCTCGAACCCACAAAGGGTGCTACCTGGGGAGCCCTAGGAATACAAGAACTATTAAGACTCTCTCACTTTTCACTCACTACAATCTTCGGATGATTGGAGCAGTGACCTGTTTCTGGAACAGAACTACCAATAATTTTCGCCTTCCTTGTGGAATGATCGAAATGTCTCTCCTTGATGTAGCCGCTATTACAGGACTCCCGATAAATTCTCCAGACTGCACTTCTGACATGCAACCTCAGCATCAATACAACATCACCTTCAATACCCCTATAGTGACTTCATTGCTCATAATATGGGTAAGGATGGTACAGAAATCACTAATGATGAACATGTAGCCTTTTTATTCTACTGGCTAAATGCAATTTTGTTCTGCTCTCGAAGTGTTCAAATGTCAAAACTTTTCCTTCCTCTAGCGGCTCTCTTGCATGAAGGAAAAGCTCTCAATCTAGCCAAGCTTCTTCTCGGACACATCTGTGAAGAACTTAGCCTACTTGTCTGTGACCTCCGAGACAACAAAATAATCAACACAGGAGGTCCACTTTGGCTTCTTCAATTATGGCTAAATGCCATTTTTGAAAACTACATGATAAAACCTATAGGAGGCAACACCAACAAACAACACATCGAGGGTTTTCGTTTGTTTGATTACAAACCCAATTTCCCAAATACCCAATCAGATGAAGATAAATTTTGGGCTGTTTTCTCTCTTTTCCATTCTTGCAGAAATTTTGATAATGATCAACTCAATTTTACCCCCTTTTTGCGTCGCAACTGCGGCCTTGCCTGGCTCGATCGTTTTCTCTTTCCAAACACTAATGAGGAAAGCAAACTTGCAAATCGAACCTAGGCACACCTACTGGCTGTTCAAGTGATACCAATAGGATTGCCACAATATAAGAAGGAAAGGTTTAAAATAACCTTGTACGCTCCTCATTTAATTGCAAGACAATTGGAATTCTCTCAGGCTATCCCAACTCCTCAACCTCGACACAGTGAACCATTATGTCAAATCACTCTGACCTCACAGGAAGATTTCAATACTTGTCTCTCGAAAAATCAGAAACAAAGAGACCACTTCAACTTCTTGATTTATGAACGCAGTTCATTTATCACCAAGTCCTGTCTCGAATGGTGGACTGCTTATTATTCAAGGTACACCCGTACCTTAGAAGATATTCAGCAGACTGCTATTCGAGTAGCTGTTACTGAAAATTCTCCAAAAAGATCACACAAAAGGAAAGTTGAAGCTGCTCGGCCACCACCGCATAAGATCAAAAGAACTCCTACTAGGACTTCTCACAGAGTAATCCTTCTATTCATGACTTTACTTTCAAATTCGAAAACATCCTTCGAATATTACTCTTATGTATATTTTAATACATAATTGATCTTGGACTTTTAACAGCTAATTTTGCAATCATCAAGCGAAAGCGCGGATGAGAGTGAACCAACCAACAAAGATTCTCTTGCTGCTTCCTCTCAATCGGAAGATGCAGCCGATTCTGATCCTGGCACTCAGCTAATTCTAAGATCCAGAATTCCTCAGGTAACACATCCATCACTATACACTTCTTAGTTTAAAATAAATCTTAAACTCATAATTGTGTACTTTTTATATTAGCCCATTAATGTTGCT
This sequence comes from Arachis ipaensis, assembly GCF_059453495.1. Classification (NCBI taxonomy): domain Eukaryota; kingdom Viridiplantae; phylum Streptophyta; class Magnoliopsida; order Fabales; family Fabaceae; genus Arachis; species Arachis ipaensis. The sequence goes on from NC_142441.1 coordinate 12,543,425, forward strand.
CAGGCTGCTTCTTTCACCGGAGCCCTCGATCAACTAATACCTCAACAACAAAATGACCCAGAGCACTCCATATCACATGATTCCATTCAATTCACAGGATCCCTGCAATCAATTCCTGCTACTCGTCCACCTCTTCTTTACACAACACATGTGATCGATCTGACAGAAAATCCTCTGCATCATTCTCCAGAAGAGACACATAGACTTGAATCAACTTCACCAAACAATCAAGCTGCACTAATTGAAGAGAACCAAACGGTTCCAAACTCCGATTCTACTTCTAAAGCTGCTGACACCACCAATTCAGATTCCTCTCGATCCAAGATTTTTGAGACCCCTCCAGAGTTACAACCTAATCCTTCACTCCAAACCCCTCCAGGACCAAGACCAGGGTCATCGAATATTCCTACCACTCCATGTAGTGCTACCTTGGATGATCTGATTTCTGTTTTGAATAAAATTATCCAAGAAAAGAAAGTACCAGTCCTTATTCCAGAAATCTCAAGGTCAGCCACACCAAGACCTCCAATCGAATTAGAGCCTGACACTCGGGAACAACTTCGATTACTCATCAAACTTTTGGATCATCCACCTACTTCATGGGTCAATGATCCAATCCTGAATAAACTCCTGGAGGACTGTTTGAATTCTTCTTTTGAATTTCCAAACAACACACCATATTTTGCTTCAATCCAAGAATTCAAACAACTTCTTAACGATAGTGTTGCATCTCAGTTTCAACTTCAGAAAACTGAAAATGAAGAAGCTACAACCAAATCTAAAATAGAAAAGTGTCTTACAACTGCTCAACCAATCCAATCTTCTCGTGAGGAATTTGATAGGAGAATTTCTCATGCTATTTCCGTCCAGGTGTTTCATGATCAAGAAGAAGAAGCAAGAATCGAAGCAGAATTGGCTCAACTTCAAAAACAGCTTGCCACTATACGCCAAGACAGAGCCACCTTAGCTAAACCTCTGGTTGCAGCCCAACAAGAGCAACACCTCCTTATCCAGAAACTTGTCTCAATCGACACCGAGTGGGGAGAGTATGAAAAACAACTCGAGAAGATCCAAACTGGCAAGTTCAAGCAAATTGAAATGCTTATGATTCTGGAAAACAAAAGGACAAAACTGCGCTCTGATTTGGCGAAGCTATTGGCATCTTGAACTTTTTTTTTTACTTTTGTAATGATTATTTTCCTTTCCGAACTTATGCTTGTTGAATTTCTATATTTGCCAGCAATAGAAATATTTCAGATATTTTCCATTAATTGAATTAACCACTTTCCCTGACTCAATGTCTTTAATCTGATAGGCGTTTTCTGAAAATACCCCTATCACTTGAAAGGGACCTTCCCAGTTATGGGACCATTTACCAAGAAATTTTAATTTCTTTTTCATTGGTAAAATAACTTTCAAAACTAACTCACCTATTTTGAAAGATTTCTCCTTAATTCGGTGATTATAACTTTGAGCAATACTTTCTTTTTGTCAAATTACATTATCAAGTGCTAGAAATCGCTCTGAATCTAACTCATTTAACTCATCAAACATGGCATTCCAATAGTCATCGACTGGCAACTCACTCTGTTTCGATACTCTTAGAGTATTCAAATTAATTTCCAATGGCAATACTGCATCATGGCCATATACTAATTTATAAGGAGAAGTTCCTGTCGAACTTCTTGGTGAGTTTCGATAATTCTATAACACTTGACTTAAAGTCTCATGCCATGTTTGAGGCTTATTCCTGATATGCTTTTTAATCAAACCAATTAATATCTTATTTGCTGCCTCCACTTGTCCATTAGCTTGTGCATAATAAGGAGTTGAAGTAACCATACTAATGTTTCTCGAAGCCGCAAAATTTTTAATTCGCTGGCCAGTGAAAATAGTTCCTTGGTCAGTACTTAACGTCTGAGGAATTCCAAATCGATGAATAATATTTTCCTCGACAAAATCCATTATCTCTGTCTGACCAACCTCTACCAAAGGGACGGCTTCCACCCGTTTCGTGAAATAATCAATAGCCACTAAAATAAATTTGTGCTGCTTCGATGAAGGGGGATGAATTAAACCAATTAAATCTAAATCCCAACCTCTAAATGGCCATGGCTTTATTATCGAATGCAGTTCAGCCGCATGAATCTGTTGTATCGAACCATGTTTCTGACATTCTCGACATGCCTTTGCATAATCAATACAATCTTTTATCATAGATGGCCAAAATACATGATTGCGATATAACACCCATCTCATTTTATTTCCTGCCTGATGAGCACCACATATTCCATTATGAACTTCACCCAAAGCAATGTTTTGATCTTCTCGACTTAAACATCTCAACAAACTTCCATCGATTCCTTTTTTATATAACTCATTAACCAATAAAACAAAGTTCATTGCTTGCAGCTTTAGTTTTCTATCAAGTGCAATATTGGGATCTTTCAAATACCGAGCAATAGGTTTTCTCTAATCAGAATCCTCCCATTCATCCATGCATAACACCTCTCTCTCATTTGCTGGTATTAAAATTTGATAGATACTAGATAATTTCTTAATAGTTTTCGGACCAATCCGATATTTCGAAGCAATTTGGGCTAACTCATTAGCAATCTCATTATGAATTTGAGGGATATGAACCAAAGAAACTTTTCAAAAAGACGTCAATAACTCCCAAGCAGTTGCTAAATATTTTTGTAACGTCTTATTATTACACTTAAACTCATTCGACAACTGCTTTAAAACTAACTGTGAATCTCCTAGAATTTAAACTTCTAAAGCTCCTTTGTCGATTAAAATCTCTAGACCCAAAATCAAAGCCCCATATTCGGCTACATTATTGGAACAAGGATACTTTAATTCAAACAAGAATTCTGATGGAATACCTTCTGGTGAGATAATGAGGATTCCAACCCCTGCACCATCTTTGTGCTTAGATCCATCGAAATACAATTTTCAATAGTTGACTTCTACATCGACTATATTTGCCCCCTGGTCATTCAGATCTTTCAAATTGTCTACAAGAAAATCTGCAATGACCTGTCCTTTAACAGCCTTTGCTGGGACATACTGTAAATTGAATTTCGTTAATGCTAACATCCATTTCCCCAAACGTCCCCTTAACATAGGGAAACTTAGCATGTACTTAACAAGATCGGTCTGTGCTATAAATTTCACTGATTAAGCCACCATATAACACTTTAACTTCATACAAGCATGATATAATGACAAACATAATTTTTCAATCGGGGAATACCTTGTCTCGATATCAGTAAGAACTCGACTAAGGTAATAAACCACCCGTTCATTCCCTTTTTCATCATCTTGGCCTAACATACACCCTATAGTGTTTTCAGATGCTGCAATATATAATTTTAAAGGTTCAGATAGACACACATTCGCCATAATTGGAGCTTTTGATAAATATGACTTAATCGAGTCAAACGCCAATTGATGTTCTGTGGTCCATTCGAATTTCAAAGCATTCTTTAATTTCACTAAAGGTGCAAACACGCTAGTTTGATCTGACAGATTCGAAATGAATCTTCGAAGATAATTTATTTTTCCCAAAAATGATTGCACTTCTTTCTTCGATTTGGGAGCAGACAAAGCTAATATTGCATTTGCTTTATTTTTATCAATGGCTATCCCCTTTTTATGAACAACAAAGCCTAAGAAGTTTCCAGCCGATACTCCAAAAGCGCATTTCAAAGGATTCATTTTTAATCCTTTCTTTCTCATAGTCAGAAATGCCTTTCTTAAATGGTCTATATGTTGTTCTACATAAATCGATTTTACCATTACATCATCAATATATACCTCCATAAATTTTCCAATAAACTCATGAAAAATAGCATTCATTGCTCGTTGATACATTGCTCCAGCATTCTTCAAACCAAAAGGCATAACCACCCACTCATACGTACCTAACGCTCCAGGACAACGAAAGGCAGTTTTAGCCACATCATCTTCTGCAATAAAGATTTGGTTATATCCAGAATAATCGTCCATGAAACTAAGAACTTCATTTCCCATCGCAGAATCGATTAACATGTCTGCAATCGGCATAAAGTATTCATCATTTGGAGTGGCATTATTTAGATCTCGAAAATCGATACATACCCTCAATTTTTCATTTTTCTTCATGACTGGAACAATATTCGACACCCACTCCACATAACGAGCAGTTCGAATAAATTTTGCTTTGATCAAGCGTTCTATTTCTTCTTTAATCTTCACATTGATTTCAGGAGCAAAACGTCTTAGGGTTTGTTTCACAGGTCGAGCATTGGGTTTCAATGCTAATTGATGTTCTACTAATGAACGATCGAGACCAGAAATTTCATGATAGTCCCATGCGAAACAATCCTTAAACTCATGTAACAAATCGAAAAGCTTAGTTCGAAAAGGATCAACAAGATCTTTATAAATATATGTAATTCGAACATCATCATGAGTCCCCAAATTAATTTCTTCTAAAGGATCCTGAGATTCGAACCCCTTATAATGATCATCTTCGATTGAATATTTTTCAAACCCCAAAGGCTCTAGATCATAAATACAGTCGAAAGTAAAATCAATGGATTTATTAGGGATTGAAAAAACTTGATCTTTGATTAATTCATCACTACATTTATTTTTCACACAATGAGCCTCTGCTATTAAATTGGCAGTCCGACTCACATTATTAATTTCATTACAAGTAATAGAAAAACCATAACTACATTCGACTGGAGATGTCGAATCAAACATACTATAACTAGTAGACTTACTAATCCTATCTGATTTAACTTTATCAGAAGAATCATCTTTATTTTCTAAAACTTGTAAATTATTTAAATAATTATGCAAAGTTACCAGGTAGTTGGAAACTTCCTCAACCTGGTCCATAGTTCAGCCTTTGAGATCGTTAAGAAAGACAATCCCAACCCGTTGGCTCGAAGCCCAGATCTGGACAGCACAACTTCACCGAAAGTCCTTCCGAAGTCAAATAACACCCTTCACAATTGTAAGGATTCAGAGATCGATCAACATTAAAAGGCTTCAATTTACGATTATATATCCTAAAATCAACGTGCATTTGTTCGACGTATAGACTCGAATCTGCTTTGAAAATTTCAGGTTTGCCTTCTTTAGTCCACAGAAGCACGCTCTGATGCACTGTAGATGGTACAACACCTACTCCATGAATCCAATCTCTCCTAAGTAAGGCGTTATAACTAGCCTTCGATGGCACTACCACAAATACAGAGTGTCTCTCCGAAGATCCCACCTTTACAGTCAAGGTAACCAGCCCTTTCGCTGGCATAGAATTCCCACTAAAATCAGTCACAGCAATGTTTGTAGGGACCAACTCGTCAACATGTTTCTCTACTTTTCCCAACATCCTTTCAGGTAGGAGGCTAATCGCTGCCCCACCATCAATCAACACCTTGTTTATTTTGAACCCGTTCACAACAGCAACAATATGAAGAGGACGCAGATGAGACATTTATCTTTCAGTAGGTCAAAGAAAGAAACCCGGCTCATCTTCTATGCGAATGAAAGAGAAAGCCTCTTCATCTTCTTGATCATAATCCTCATCCGGATTACTTTCGCATTCTCCAAGGTACTCAGTAGGAATTATCAAAGTCGTCCCTACCATGTCATCATCTCCTTCATCAAAGTATTCCTCATTGACATCGACATCTTTATGTTTATCAATCCCAGAGGACTGAGCAACTGCCTTCCCTTTTTTCATCTTTGCTGGTGATGGAATTTCCTTGGGATAAGTTTCTCCATCAGAAGGAAAGACAATTCGAGAATGTACAGAGGGAGTTGCCCCCTTGCTTGCTTCCTTACTTGTCTCGATTTGAAGTTTCTTACCTTGATTGAAACTCCTTCTTCCTCCTCTTCCTCTTGGGTATCCCCTGGCTCACCCTCGATAGGAAGCATATTGATTTCGAGATGGTGCTCGATGCCCCTATTGAGGATTGCATCGATACAGGTGATCACGCCTTTGGAATTCTTGACAGTTTCGAACCCACTGAACACTTATAGCCTGAGATTGACTTAAAGGTGCAGTCACATCATGTTGAGGAATTTTTGAACCAGAACCCTCCATACATCGAATTGGTTGTCTCTGACGTGCTTACTCTTCTCTATGAGCCAATTCTTTCTTCATCCTCTCCTTTTCGAAGATTGCTGCTGCCTCAGCATCGAAGACAGCATTGCACTGTGGACATAGAGATACGTCCCGGTCTTTAATCTTTTGCTGAACCAAGAAATCCATCAAGCCATCCCCTGTTCTGGGGTATACAGACCTTAGCTGTGACTCAAAATCATCAAGAGCCACATAGAAATCATAAGCCATGCCAACCATATTCACCCCCAAGTAGGGCTCGACACAACTGGCGTCAACCTTGAAGGGATCTACATCAACCTTCATCTCCTTCTTGCCATCGTCAAATTTCAATCGCCCCTCCATTATCGCCTCTTGAATCAAGTCCCTGAAACGGACACAACTATTAGTCGAATGACTTGTTGCTTGATGAAATTTACAGTAAGGCTTTCCTTTCAAATCTTTTATGGAAAGTAAAGTTCTACACTCAGGCAAAACTAATTGTTTATCTTTAAGCAACACATCAAAAATCTGATCAGATTTCGAGATATCAAAACTATACTTCTTTCCACTTTTAAGTTTTGAATCATTCGACTTTTCATTACTAGGGAGTTTTTTCAGTAAAGAGCAAACATATGGAGGACCTTTTTTAAGTTCAGCCAAATCGACTTCTGTCTCGAAATCGAATTCCTCTTCTGAGGATTCCATATTCACATAAGCAACCTTTTCTTTTCGAGTAAAAGGTTTACTCTTCGATCTCTGGTCACTCCTGTATTTCTCTTTTTCTCTTTTCATAAGTTCGGTCTGTCGAACCTTTTCAGCCAGATGGGCCAAATCGGGAATATGCACGTTAAGCAATTTTCTACGCATATAAAATCCCAAGCCCATAATTGCTATTTTCACTATCTCATTCTCAGGTAATGACACATAACATCTACTTCTAGCATTTTTGAAACGTATTAAATAATCATCAATGGTCTCACCATCTTCACGTTTCAAAGCCACTAAATTAGTAACTGCTACATTCATCTCACCTCGATAGAACTGAGCGTGAAAGGCAGTTTCTAACTGATTCCATGTTGTAATCGAATTTGGTCTAAGATTCGAAAACCAAGTAAATGCATTCTTTGTCAATGATGAAGGAAAAAATTTCATTTTTAAATTTTCATCATTAGCGAGATTCCCGATTTCGACCAAATATCGAGCAACATGTTCAGTAGTTGATTCTCTAACTTCACCAGCAAATTTTGTGGTTATTTTTGGGATTTTCACCCCTCTTGTCACTTCAGCCATTTGAACCACTTGGAAAAAATGGATACAAAATGTGGTTGATTCATAAAACCAACATTTAGACCAACCCGATTTAACACTTCTTCAATAATTCTAGTGACTTGATAGCGATTACCACACAATCCGGCTAAATAATCATCAGCATTTTGACCTCGAAGAACCACGTGAGGATTTTCTCGATTCGGAATCTGGTTTTCATTTTGAAAAATATTTTCCATTCCTTCATTATTTCCCCTGAAATTATGCCTCTCACCTTCAACATAATCAACGATTCGAGCAATTCTCTTGACTTGTCTAGCAAGACGGTCGAATCTTGATTCATGATCAGCCATCATGGGATTCAGAATTGTAGTCATTTGCTGAGAATAAATTGACCAAGTCATGATGAGTCTCCTCTACTTGTTGCCAATATACTGCCATCAAATTCGCATCATTCAAAGTAAAGCCCACATGATAATCACGAGAATACTCGGAATGTTGTGGGTTTTGAACATTGTTTGCTCCATTTACATTTCCAAAACGGACAGGCGGCATAAAACCACCCACTGGTGGGGTATAACCAGGAGGAAGACCATAAAGAGGCCAACCAGTGGTTAATGGAGGTTGATATAGTGGTATAGGACCACGTGGACGAGTATTACATCCAACAACTCCAGTTGGGATAGTCATAACGACTATGCTTTCAGTCCCAATTGCACCCTCCGAACGTGAAGACACGTCGGCTTGTTGCATGGAAATCGGTATGCTATCATTGGTGGATGAACCACCATTCACATTTGATAACTCATCAGCCATGTGAATGATCTTCCCACTTCGTAATCGCATACACTAACAATTACTGGAAAAGGACTTATTTGACACACTTTGATTTAAAACTGTCCCACCGGGTGTGCCAATTTGTTTTGTCGATTTTTAGCAAATCGATGGTGGTTCGATATCTAGTGGTCTGGGAGTGAAACCTACTCCTCTGTGCAAGTACCAGTTTTTTAAAAGTGCATCAAAGCGTCTTTGATTAGACAAGTTTTGACAATAAAAATAAAATAAATTTGTAAAATGTTAAATGAAATTTAGAAATCAAAGTTTTCAATAAGTATATGCATGGTAAATGAAAAGACTTGAACCAAAATCAAAAGGAAACAATAAAAGCGCCTTCAATTAAATCAAAGAACTTTAAAATAAGTCATAAAATGCTGAAAGATAAATTAAACAGCGAAAATAAGGAACATAAATAACACTTAGTGAATATGATTAAGTGAAATATGAAGTTTACAAGCAGAGTCAAAATTAAAAGAAAGAGGAAGGTGGAAGGAACCCTACAGAAAAAGAAAACTCGATCGCAAACTCAGGGATTCGCTGGGATGTGAGAGTGTTAGAGTGTTTTTCTAAGTAAAAGTTCCAACCCCTCTTCACTAAGAACTCCTAGTATTTATAGGCTAATCTTACATAACTGTCCATTAATTTATAATTTAATTATAATTAAATATGGCATTTCAAATTCTGAAACGCAGTCTCTCTTGGTAACCGTTCTCGTCGCATGATTAACTTCCCACTTTCACTAACGATCGATCAGTTCTTTCGAAGGCCTTATTCATCCCTTCAAATTAAATCTTCTCTTCGATTTAGCTTATTCGATTGACAACACAATCAAAATCCACACCAGCACCGATTACCTCCAACTTCAAATTCGTGCGCACGCGTCTTCCTGAAACACCATACTTAGCTTACCTCGATTTGACCCACTCTTATTGAAAATACTTTTTCGATCAATAGTATGTTAAAGTTTTACAAGCAGCATGTTGGCAATTGAGGAGATTTCTATACTTTTACTCTCTTAGTTGATTAATAACAGTTTAATTGTTCAATTTATATAGAACATTTTTTTTTCTTTTGTTTAAATAGTTTATTAGGTTATGGCTGTTTTGGAAAGTTTCTATAAAAATATTTTTTAAAACTAACATATATGTAATAAAAAATAAGAATAAATATAGATATTTATATATAAAATTCAATTCAAAAATATTATGTACAAAAAATTAATTATCATGTAATTATATATAAATATATATGTTCTTTTACTTATTTTTAATATATATTTTATTTTTTAACGTATATGTTATACGAATGATTAATTGTTTGACTAAATATTAAATGTAATATGATTGTATAGTTATATTAAATTTTTTAACTTTGTGAAGTATATGTTAGTCAAAAAATTAATCATTCTATAACATTGAAAAATAAAATATGTATTGAAAATGAATAAAATAACATATATATTTATATATAGTTACATGATAATTAATTTTTTGTTTGTACATAATATTTTTAAACTTTATATATAAATATCTATATTTATTCTAATTTTTTATTACATATGTTTATTAAAGGCATTTTAAATTTTAAAAACTAATATTAATTAATATATAAAATTATATTAGATATTTTAATTTTGATAAGTATAAATTAATTTTAAAAAAAAATTAGGTGCTTCAAAAGTATCCTATTTTTTAAAAATTGTCAGTATAAATATATAAACTTTTTAATTTATTAAACACAAAATGAGATATTTATGTTTTTAAAAAATACAAAATACTTTTTTTTTTAAATTTTACCAAATCAAACCGAAGTCTTGCAAAATGCAAATATTCTTAGAAACAAAGCATTTTGCCAAACAAACTAAATTTTTGAAATATCAAGATGTCATTTGTTTCTTTAAGAATATCATTTGATCAAAATCTGAATATTATGGACCGACACAATACTATAATAGTCTACGTTTTGTCATACGCAACCATACACTTTCTTTTTCTTTTTCAAAAAATAAAAGGTAAGACAATAATGAGAGACCATGGAGTCCTGTAATTATTTCTCCAGGTTTTGAGTCCATACGTACATATGCTACGGACATGAACATGGGCCTAAATTGTACAACTTAGGGGTGAACACGAGTCGGTTTGGTTCGAATTTATGTAAAATTAGAACCGAACCAATCAAAATATAATTGGTTCGATTTGATTCGGATTTATATTTTTTTATACATGTATCCGAACCAAACCAAACCGATTAAGAATGGATTGGTTCGATTCGGATAATTGGGTACCCGATGATTTTAAAATTCATAAAAAAAAAACAAATTTTTATTTTAAAAATTCAATAAGTACAATAAATATGTAACATCAATAGAAATAATCCAAACATGTTAAACACCAAATACATTAAAAACTAAACTCATTAAAATCCAAACATATTAATAATGAATAATAATTGTCTAATAGAAAAGCCATATATATTTTTTATTTTTTTATTTAATTAATATATGATCGGATTCGCGGGTTGGTTTGGGTTCCGCACCCCCAAAACCGATACCCGAACCAATTACTAACAAAAGTCATTGGTTTGGTTCAGGTTAGACCCGATTACCCATTGATTTCAGAACAAATTTAATTGATTCGGTTCGAATTCGAACGGATAATCGGGTACCCGCTACCCGTGCTCACCCCTAGTACAACTGCATATGAGACCAAACAAACAACAACAACAAAGGGCCCCTATTGAAGGAAAGCTTCTCCTATCAAGAAAATAACAAAAAAAATGACAAAAAAATTTAAAAATTAAAAAAACAGCAAAGCTTCCATGTAGATTAATTATAAGCCCAACCATCTTGTATTGGTGTAATAGTTACTTCCCTAATTCATTTAAACAAATGTCCAAGAATTCCGCATTATCTATACAGCAACCCAATGCCAACAGCAAACCTTAAATAAAGCTCCAATTCACAACAGATTAATTCTTGATATATTGAGTTGGTGCATACCAAGGGGGCAAAAAAATTATAAAAAGCCCTAAAAATACTTAAAGAAATCTCAACACCATCTTTAAATAAACTTCTATGGAACAATCCTCTTATTTTTATTGCACTACATGTCAATACGCTTGATCAACGAATTATTATTTTTCATGTATCATTGATCAATGCTCATACATCACAAACATAATTTGCATACTACAAAAACAATGCCTGGCAACAAAGACCAATTATACAACCCAAGATGGCCCCTAACTTTAGAACTTGCATCTTGGGCAAGAGAGCGAGACTACATAACAAACTGTGTTTTTTGAGAACAACTACAAAGAAAATAAATAGAAGTATAAGGACCAAAAAAGAACCACAAAGATGCAAAGACAGCACTTAATGGAGTAAGTGTTTGATTCATTGCTTTGCACACTGGTTAGTCAGTGATTGCAGAAGAAATCAAAAGCTGTAGGTGGTGTGGAATAGGCCTTGGAAAGAATCTTTGAAGCTATGAATGTATTTGCAGCCTCAGTAAGATGGATTCCATCCCAGCTAACATATTTTGATCCTTCACTACAAACCTGATACCCTGGTTGCCCACATGTCACCCTTGGGTCAAAATTGTAAGGAGGCCCTCCAGACCCGCAGCACACCATCAGCGAATTCGAGAAACCTAATCATCAATGAATCTCAAGAATTCATCAAAAGTTCCAGCCATCATAATTCAATCATGCATGTTATCAGAGGCAACTGCAAATAACTTGGACTATTTGCCACTTAAACCCAAAGCAGTTAAATACTGTGCTTGTTATTAATAATGTCATCATAAGTTAGGGAGTGAGAGACATCAATGATCACAATTAAATTATTATGACACAAATACCAACTGAATAAGTACTTGAACAAGAAGAAGGTGCTTTTGTTTGGCTTACCATATTTGGCGGCATTTGTGATAAGATCATACTTAATGGCATAAATATCGACATAGACTATGGTAGCATCCTTCAATTGAGTTCTTAGCTTAAGTGACAACCGATTCAGTGCATCATTAAATAATCTTGCAGCAGAGTTATAGCTAGATAGACATCCAGATGAATCCAGATCCTTCTTTTGAGCCAGTGCAATCAATTTGGGAAGACATCCTAAGGGTCCAGTGTTGTGAAGCCAAAACTTCCTGGCACCTTCATTATACAAACTCTGCATATCAAGAAATGAACATTACAAACAAAATTCTTATCTATCTCACTTATAATTATAGAAGTTTGACCGAAATTTCAAATCATACAACCGTAAACAGAAAGAAAGATTGTGTGATGCAAATAATATGATCAATAGGAAAAAATGTTTCACTAATCACCAACACCAACCAAGTAGGACTCACCCTAACAGCCGTTTCAATCTCGGCAACAACTGTTGGGATCCTCTTGATCACTTGCGCATATGACAAATTTTTGGTAAATGAATCAGCAATGTCATTTTGCCCAATATCAATCAAGTAGAGTGCATCTCGGAACCCTCCATCATTTATCAAATTGGTTGCACCTGTAAGTTTATGAGGCAATTATTTAGTTCTACTTCATTCATAAATTCAAACTCCATATGAATATTTTACAAACATAACATTTACCCCGATCAGATAGCAATAATATGATACCTCAAGTTGAACTGAAAGCATAATCAGTATTAATTTTTTGGCCCAAAAATAAGTCATTTAAATACCTTAATTGGGATATGAACTCTATGAAGTATGAAACATTGATGAGAAAATAAAAACCCTCCAACAATGAACTGTTTCTTCCAAGCAATGAAATAATAACGAAAAAAGAAAAATCTACCTGCATTAACAAGTTCAAGTGCACGAGCTTTGAGACGCCTGAACTGCATGACTTGTATATTTAAAGAGAATGGAAGATACTTGGGGAGTGTAGAGGACCCTACAACTGCAAAGTTTGCTCCATTTGTGAACGTCGATCCAGACAACGGGTCCATATATGGGTTCAATAAACTCATGTTCATACTTTGGCCTGCAAATGTTAGAGGGAAATTGTTCAATAGACTTGCATCTTTTGCATCTACGCCTTTTAATGATATAGAAGTAAATTTTTTATATACTAACGATACATCAACAGTAAATTGTAAATTGTAAACAAAAACCAACCAACAAAACAATTTGCATATCTAACGATTGAAGAACTAATTTACTAACATCCAAAGTCTAGGTTGGTTAATTTTTATTGTTCGCATTTTTATCCTACTACATCGAATTCAAATTTAATGTATCACAAATTTTAAAGTGGATTTTTGTTATTTCCTCGCTAAAATAATATTTAGCGACAATTTACACGGCCATCTAATTAATTAAATTAATAAGTAGTATATTTGAAAATGTTATTTTTATTTAGGTTTAATTATCGTTCTTATAATTTTACCAAATTTATAATTAAGTTCTTATATATATATTTTTTCGGATTAGATCTCTATACTACTTTTAATTTTATAATTAGATTATTCTTTGTATAAAAAATATTAGAATTTATTGAATATTTTTTTGCAAATTAAAGAGATATAATTAGATCTTTAATTACATTTTTTCCAAAAGAAATTTTTTTGTTAATTTTAATGTTTTTGACATGAAAAGTACATAATTATAAAATTAAAAACATTGTATGAATTCAATTGAACAAAAAATAGAAACCAAATTATAAATTTGATAAAATTACAGAACCGATAAAAATAATTAAAATTTTTATTTATAATACTAAATGTTACACCGAAATCTAGAGGGGGCATACTTTAATAGGTAATGAAGTTTTTAATTAAGAAAGAGTAACCCAATTAGTTAAAAAATTTAATTTTGATTAGCTATGTAACAAGTTTTTTTATTAACTGCCTAAAATAAATAGTCATTTAAATGATCATATGTGAAATATAAAAAAAAAATAACATATGTGATCGAATGATCATAAAAAATATTTTATACTGTTCATTAAAATTAAACTCTTAATTAAACAGATATAAATATATTATTTTTATTACACATATATGTATTTTTTTTTTTTGGAATAGTGTTAGAAACCAACACATTTTATAATTTATAGTCGTTAATTAGTTATTATTAGTATTTTTAATAATAAAAAATTATATTTAATAATGTGAAATTAGATTTTTTTTATAATTAAATACTAACTAAACTAAATTTTAATAACAGTGTTGACCACTAAGATTTTCTCTTTTTGGGATTTTTTTTTTTTTTTTTTTTACAAGTTGTGCGAGGTTTTTAACAGAGGCAAAGGTGATGGTGCCGGACAGACGTCAGCACTAAAGACTCAAAGTCAAAGATATGTGAGAAACATGGACCCCACACGAGATCACAAATAGTAATACGAAATAAAAGAATAAGTGACCGACAGATCCCGTAAGAATGAAGATAGATCCATTTCCAGAAAACAGAGAAGAGAAGCAATTAAGTTATGTCTTACAGAGCAAATCGATTATGAGGCGTCCATCGCACAAGCGACCGGTGGATCTATGGAAGAAGCTGCGTCCATTGGGGAGGTTGATAGGGTAACCGAGTCCAGAGGCGAGTCCACCCGTGTCCGAGTTGGAATCGCCGAACACGAATATAGCTGGAGCTTTATCGCATCCATAAGCTGAAGAAATTGAATAGAACCACAGCACTAACAAGAACGATAATGGAAATGAGAATGAGAATGAGAATGGAAGGCAGTGACCGACGCAACCGGAACCCATTGTTATGTTATCTCTTGTCCGTTACACAGGACATGACTTAATTAGACTTGACAAAGACCCGTCTATATCTACTCCTCTCACTTCCCTTTTTTGACTCTCCTCCTCTCAAATAATATAATAACCCGGCTTGGCACTTTTTTAGGCCCAATCAAATGTTGGGCCTACAGGATCCGTTTCAAACATCCCAGCCCAACCCAATATATATGAGTTTTCACAACTTGGCAAAGGCAGAGGTGGTTGGTTGCATGACTGTGTTCTTGACTTCTTGCAGAAAGTAGAATCCTCTGCTTCGTTGAATATATAATTAATATGGTACTCCACTCATTGGCTATTGTATCCCTTGTTCTGTCGCCCTCGTTACTATTACTTCAAACAGCATTGTTTTATATTTTATTTTTTTTCAAATTAAAGAAACTGTAACTACTTTAGGAAATGATTTACAATATTAGAAAAGCTGTCATTATAAAATGAAAGAATACAGGTACAATATTCCTAGAAATATTCTCATTGCATACGTTATTATCATATACTCTAGCTAGTCTCTCTATATCTATCTATCTATCTATCTATCTATCTATCTAACACGTTTTATTAGTTTGGTTTTCCATTATGACTATGATTACTTGTTCCTGAAAATGAACCCCGACAATTTGTTTGGATCATAAGCGGAAATTAAAGATAGCGTTACGTGTAAATTAAGTCCCCCTATTGATGGCGCAATATGTGAATATACATGCCTAGATGCATATCTTATTAGCAGCCTTTAACTCTATTGACAAATTTGATGTCACGAAAAAACACCACCCATGATTCTTAGTCCTATACATAGATAAATCATGAGATTATAGACATGCTAGAAGCAATGTCTATATTCGTTATTGAGAAATCATTCTCTAAACGTATGTTCAGGATTAGAAACAAACCTCTCGTGAGGGAAATAAAGTGAAGCTACATGATTGAACAATCTTATATGTATATCTCTTATTTCTTTTCAAAAAAGAAGAAAACCTTATTTCTTTTTTAAATAATCTACGGTTAGTTTAGCTTCAAAGCCTAGTTTGATTCTATATGTGAATCAATACAAGAGACCTCTAGTCAGCATAGACTCTATCTTCATTCTTCGACCCTTTTCTTTTTCTACATAAAAGCTTTTTTAGCATGCAAATCCAAAATTAAAAGACTCTTGCGTTTAATTTGTCTTAAATTTACAATTAGTAACACAAATAGAACTTAGAATAATTATTGTACTTGCATTCATTTATTTCATACCAAATGTGTCGATAAAAAAATGTTAAAGAACTATTAAAATTTATATTTTTGGCTATTAATTAGTTATTAATATTTAAAAGTGATGTAGATAAAAGTACATTGTAAAAATATTAAATTAATTAATAATTAAAATAATAAATTTTGATTTTTTTTATATATTTTTAAGTGTTAATAATTTTGGATTGGCCGAGTAGTCAACTCACTCGTCTAGTTAAACAAATGTTGGGAGTTTGAATTTCGTCTTATGTATGTAGCAATCTATTAGTCAGCGGTAGACTCTTAAATAAAATTCAGATCTACAATAGATTAGTCTTTAACTTATCGAATTAAGAAATACTGTCGACAATAAAAAAAAAGTAACCTTGCATTATTAACTTCAACTAATTAAATATTAAGTGTGACTGGTAATAAAAAATTAGGGTAAAAAATACAAATAAATCAATGGAGGATAGTTATTATATGAATAAGCCAAATTGAAGATTGATTCACGAATGAGCCAAAGCATACTTATATGTAATTCGAACCTATTTGGTTCGAACTCCAATTGCATATAAATCGAACCTAATAGGTTCGAACTAGACACACATAATTCAAACCTAATTGGTTCGGATTACACACGAATTGGGCTATCACATAATTCGAACCTAATTGGTTCGAATTACTAAGGAATAAGTGTGAATATATTACGTGCATGGAATTGTAATTGAAATGAAACAAATTTAAAATGTTGTAACATATACAGAAAATTTATTTATTATATAAAATTTATAAAAAATATTTTTAAAATTAATTCTAAACTTTTTTAAATTATAATTAATGTACTCTTTTAATTTCTAAGATTAATTATATTTTACTTATTATTTATTATAAAAAAAATAAGTTTTTTTTAATATATTAGTATCTGCTTGGGTTTAATTGTATGCCTCGTTAAAAAATGCTTCTAAAATCAAATCTTTTTATTTTTTTTAATAATTTGATTACAAATTTTTTAAGAAAAAAATATATTTTATATCTTTAATTGTCTTAGTTTTTTAATCTTAAATTTCATTTCGTTTCAATTTACTTTTACATTTTATTTTGTGTTAATTTTATCCTTATTTCAATTTAATTAAAGAACATTAAATCCTAATAAAATAAAATTAAAATTAAATAGAGTTAAATAAAATAAAATTTAAGAATAAAATTAAAATAATCTTCAAATTGCATATATAAAGTGCCAATGAGTAATAGCTCAAATGGCATAGTCTCCCCATATTTAATTAAGAGGTTGCGGGATCGAGTCTCCTATCTTTGGTAAAAAAAAAATATATATATATATATATATATATATATATATATATATATATATAAAGTGTATTTTTAATTTAATTCCAATATTTAACTATATAATCTCTAGAAACAGCGATGAGCTAAAGAAATATACACGTAAAACATAAAAATCAAATTTTTTATTGACATTAAAAAATGTTTGTAATAAATTATATATTCATTGAAATGGAACAAATTTAAAATGGTGTAATATATACGAAAAAATTATTTATTATATAAAGTTTATAAAAAATATCTTTAACACCAATTCTAAACTTCTCTAAATTATAGTTAGTGTACTCTTCTGATTTCTAATATAACTTGTACTTTACTTATCACTTATTGTAATAAAAAATTAGGCTTTTTTTTTTTAAATATATTAGTCTCTGTTTAGTTTTAATTTTCTGCGTTGTTAAAAAATGTTTCTAAAATCAAATCTTTTTTAACTTTTTTTTAATAATTGGTTTACAAGTTTTGTAAGAGAAAAATATACTTTATATCTTTAATTGTCTTAATTTTTTAATGTTAAATTTCATTTCGTTTAGATTTACTTTCAACATTTTATTTTGTGTTAATTTTATCCTTATTTCAATTTAATTAAAGAAAATTAAATCCTAATAAAATAAAATTAAAATTAAATAAAGTTAAATCAAATAAAATTTAAGAATAAAATTAAATAATCATCAAGTTGCATATATAAAGTGTATTTTTAATTTAATTCCAATTTTCAGTTATACAACATTTTAAATTACAACATTTTAAATTTGTTTCATTTCAATTACAATCTTATGCACGTAACATATTCACACTTATTCCTTAGTAATTCAAATTAATTAGGTTCGAATTATGTGATAGTTTTCAATTCGTGTGTAATTCGAACCAATTAGGTTCGAATTATATGTGTCTAGTTCGAACCTATTATGTTCGATATGCAATTGAAATTATGCTTTGGCTCATTCGTAAATCAATTTTCAATTTGGCTT
The DNA here is from genome assembly GCF_059453495.1 of Arachis ipaensis. Lineage (NCBI taxonomy): Eukaryota > Viridiplantae > Streptophyta > Magnoliopsida > Fabales > Fabaceae > Arachis > Arachis ipaensis. The sequence goes on from NC_142441.1 coordinate 12,561,921, forward strand.
ATTCATATAATAACTATCCTCCATTGGTTTATTTGTGTTTTTTACCCAAAAATTTATTTACTACTGTCATTAGATTCTTTTCCCGAGATAAAAGTAAGTTGGGCTCGTAAATCCTTGCTTAGTTAATCAATGAGGCCTTGAAGGTCGAAGCAAAACATCTAACACTACAATCATTTTTTTTATGGATAAATTTTTAACGATAATAAGGTAATGATAATTGTATATTTTATTTAATTTATATAGTATATATTTATGGTTATTACTTCATGTTATAAGGATATTTTAATATGGAGGTTACTTCGATAAAGACATTAAAAATATTTTTTTTTAAATATTTACATATGTCATGATATTATTGGACATCTTTATTAAACCGGTTAATTTTTTGCATATGTCATGATATTATAACAACAATAATAAACTCAATTTTTTGCATTATAATTATTAGAGTCGATTTAATCCGATCAATTTACACAATTTAAACCGAATCATGTTTAAATCTTTTGATAAAAAGACAAATATATCCCTGATTTTGTTAAAAAAAAAAACAAAAAAAAATCATGATCCAGTGAATTATGTAAATTGGTCAGTTCGACCGGATCTGATAACAATTAAGTTTATTGTTATTATTATAAAAAAATTGATTTTATTATAATTTATTAAGAAATTCAAAAATAACCGATTCATTAATACGTCCAATAATAATACAACACATAAGTATTTTAACAAAAAGATATTTTATACGTTTTTATGGAACATCCTCCCTCCTTGGTATAATTATATTATGTGACTATGATGACTAATATTTTTAAAAATATTACTAAAATTAAAATAATACTTTTTAAGAAGTATTGTTTAAAAAAAATAATATCAAAATATAAAAAATATCATTTTAATTTAACAATATTTGTATAATAATTACCATAATTATCATAATATGATTATATTAAAATCTATTTATTATAATTGTAATTATATATTTTTTCAACTATTAAAAATGTTTTTATTGACAATCGTATAATTTTGACTACAATATTTTAGTAACAAATTATAAAGACGATTGATATTTAATTATCGATAACTATATTAACGATTATTTTTATGGTTCTGTTAGAAAAATCAACTAGAAGAATAGTTAACTAGAGCTAACTAATTAAAAAATAAGAAATCGGTTAACTTTTTACTATTTTAATTTTTCGAATTTTAAAATTAAAAATATAAAAAATTAATTTGAGTTAGTTTATATTGTAATTGGCTCTTTAGATTTTTTTTATTGTTATTAAAAATAAAATAAATAACGGTTAAAAGTAATTGTTTGAGTATTTAAGAGTGCTGATCAAACTCTCAGAGTAGTGAAACTTGCTTTTGCTTAATTTAAGGGAAAATCAGAAAAAGCTAAGCATTATTATTAAGGTGAAGTAGTGCATGCAAATGCATTAACGTAACGTGGAACAAGCCCAGGGTGGGTTGGGAAATGCAGCTAGCAAGGACCTAGAAGGAAAATTGTATGTGATGGGTCCCATTAGCTTTATAATTTATTAAAGAAGAGTGCTAGTGGAACAATAAAAATTTTGAACAACATGAACAACCACCAATCAAATGAAAATATATTACATCCTAATTTAATGCTACTAATTAAATTTACTCTTTTAACCATATTAATTCATATTATTTACACATTATTTAAAAATTTTATTGATTACCTATATTTTTTTTTATTAAATTAGTATCGTATAATAATGATGTATAGTATATGGTGACATGCGCATTATCATCAACAACAAACAAATTTAGTTGCTTCAAGACTCATTCTTATTAAACGCATTTAAACCTGCTAGGTACGCGCAAGCCCCCAAAGCTTCTCAAGAAATCGAATCCAACTCTTTCTTTTCTTAAAAAGATATAAAAGAAAAATGTTTAGAAAATATGGTTGCTACCGTTTCTTTTACTCATTTTTCACGCACGTTGTCATTCACCTTTTTTATGGTTGTGTTTATATATATATATACCCATCTTTCTCTACTTGCTTCTCCATCTCTTATTATTCTCATTCCCTCTCCCTCTCTATCTCTCTGCCTAGATACACTTCTTTTCTTTTGAACTTTCTCCCTTCATTGTTCAAAAGTTCAAAGGCAGAGAGAAGAGAATAATGGCGAGAGGTCTCATTCCAGTGTTATCAATGATTCTTGTTCAGTTGGCGTATGCAGGGATGAGTATTACCTCAAAGCTTGCCATAGAAGGTGGCATGAACCCTCTTATCCTTGTTGCTTATCGTCAAATCTTTGCCACTATTGCCATTGCTCCCTTCACTTATTGGCTCGAATGGTAATATATCAATTTGGATTCATTTACTGTAATAATCATATCCATCTACTTCTTTTTCCTACATTATTCTTATTATTATAGCCATATGCATGCATGAATGCTTAAATGTTAATATATATGTTTGTTCTTCTCTCTTATATTTGCATTAAGCATGCTTCATATTTTGAGCATTATATTATTATGAAGCAACAAGAAAAGCTAAACTGAAGGAAATAATGAAGTGAATGCTTTGTAATAAATAAAAAATATTAAGTGACTAACATTTTTTTTCTTGCATTTGTCAATATTAACTATTTTTTAGTTTTGAACTAGAAATACTGGTTTCTTAATATTTTTTTAATATAATAAGATGAGTGGGGCTTCTTGCTTAGCTTGATGCTAATTAATAAGTGAGAGTTTACGGAAAAAGATCTTAAAGAAAGAGAACATCACAAAATGGTAACTAACAGCCTTTTTTGCTTTAAGTAGAAACAATAAAGACCAATTTTTTCACTCTATTAGACTACATATAGTATAGTATAGACTACTCATTTTTTGGTGTATTTACATGTAACTCGTCAGTTTGTTACTATCAAGTAAAGTAAGTACACCAAAATGATGATAAGCCACACAAACATTTTCATGTAACCTATAAGAACACCACTAGTAGTGACATGCATGCTTGACACGTTACGAATGGTGTTACGTTCCACTAACTTTAATTTCTACTTTTTCAAATTAGGCATGGTATACAAGAGTTTCTAAATTCATATAGAGTCTCATACAAATTAAATGGGTTGTGTTATAGTAAGGCGTGATTTGGATCTAACACGTTTATTTTGGGTGAATACGATTTCACCTATTTGATTAAATAATCGTTTAACTATTTTTAACTATTCATATATACTTATTCCAAGGAAAAGTTTCCGTAATTGTCTTTCAGGTTCCTTCTTGATCAAATTAATTTTAAAAAATATTAAAAAATCAATAAAATTTATTATTTTTTATTCATAATTAATTAACTAACAATATTTAAAAGTATAAATTAAAAATATATTATTAAATTATTAAACTAAAGAATTAAATTAATGACTAAAATAATAAATTTTATGGAATTTTGATTTTTTTTCATAATTTCATTTAAAATTAATTCTAAAGTAAATTAAGTACCTTATTCGTGATACTTTTATAAAAATATTGATAAAATATTTTTAATAAAAATAAATATATTTAGAATCAAATTGTTTGAAAATAATAAACGAGAAACCAAACAATAATCTCAAAGGATAAAACAAACTTAATCTATCTTGCAAGTTACTCAAATACAGAACTAGGACTCCATTACGTATAGCTCTTGTTACATATGGATTCTCTGTAATTTTTGTCTTTATTTTCTTTTCTTTTCCTACGCTACAAAAATATACCGAGCCAACTCATTAAAAACAGTATGCAAATATTGAAATATATAATACATCTTTGAAGGGGAGGGGAAGAAAACACTGCCAAGATATGATATAAGTTTTTAATTTTGGCTTGTATTTGATTAATAATAAAAAGTTAACAAGTCGGATCATTATATATGCTCTGTTTTTGTGTACATCTGTTTTATATATTTTTATTTTTAATATTAAAATTGATCGATAAAAAATATGAAAAAATGTATTTTTATACCATAAAAATATATATAAAATAATTATATACAAAAAATAATATAAATATTTTATTTTATGTTTCTATTTGTTTTATTTTTTTGCATTGTGTGTAATTGTTGTTGGTTTGCGTCCGTAGGAAAACAGTTCCGAGGATGACAAGGCGCGTTATGCTCCAAATAGTACTTTCTTCCATAACAGGGTAAGCTTTTGTGCTTTTCTGTCCTTTCATAGTAGTCGCTAGCACTTAATGCCAAGAGTTTTTCAAATTCAGCCCATTTTGATTTATGATTCTTTTTTCCTTTTATCACTAAGCTCACACGCTTAATTTGAATTTTGAAATGCAGAATAACAGGAAACCAGGTTCTGTTCTTCGTGGGTCTAAAATATTCAACTGCCACAGTTGCGTGTGCACTCACCAATTTGCTCCCAGCTTTTACGTTTGTCCTGGCAGCCATCTTCAGGTAACACTCAGATGACGGTTATTAACTATTAACTTCACATGAAATATAATTATTAAAAAGAAATGGCAATGGCAATGAATTAATTATATTGAATAAATTGTGTAGACAAGAGAGTGTGGGAATGAAGAGCAAAGCAGGGGTAGGAAAGGTGTTAGGAACAGTATTGTGTGTAGGTGGAGCACTGCTTTTATCATTCTACCACGGCAAAACAATTGGTATAGCAGAATCAAGCATTCGTTGGAGCTTTGCGGAGAGAATGGAAGGAAGAAGCAGCTCCAACGGGAACGAAAGCGCGCTTCTGGGTCCTTTTCTTCTTGTGTTTAGTGCCCTTGTTTGGTCACTTTGGTTCATAATTCAAGCAGACATAAGCAAGAATTTCCCTGCTCCATATACGAGCACAAACTACATGTGTTTCTTGGCCAGCATCCAGTGTGTCCTTCTTGCCTTGTCTTTTGACCATACCCCCTCTTCTTGGTCCCTTCATGATCCTATCAGACTTGTCTCTTCTCTTTATGCGGTACTACTTCTAATTCTACTTCTTTCTTAGCTTTCTTTATTCATATTATTATAGTTAAACAAAAATAATCTATACTAAAATCAATCCATATATATTTATGAATATTAATTCATATATTTTCTTAATATAATTAATTATTATCAGAATAATCAAATTTGTTTACGGTGGTATAATAAAAAAGTTTTATAAAATATCAAATATTATGTATTTTTATGTAGGGTGACTGATTATTAGTCGTTGATTTTTTGTGTATAGATAGTATGATTGATAATTATATGATGGTAATTAATTAATTTCAGGGGGTAGTTTGCACTGGTCTAGCGTACTGTCTCATGTCATGGACCATTGAGAGGAAAGGTCCTTTGTACGTTTCAGTATTTAGTCCATTGCAACTTGTTCTCACTGCTGTTGCTAGCTGGGCATTGCTTCGGGAGAAACTATACATTGGAACGTATGTCTTTGTAATCATAAATTCAACTTCTGTGATCTTGTTTAATTAATTAATTAATAACATAACATGTCTGATTTTATTTTATTTTGTGGGTGTAGTGTGATAGGGTCTGTGCTGATAGTTGGAGGGCTATATTGTGTTCTATGGGGAAAGAACAAAGAGATGAACGAGATCATTGCTGAAAAAGAGACAATCAAGTACAACGAGAGTAATGCAAAGAATAGTGATTTGGAGTTACCATCTTACATACCATCCAACAATGGTAATCATCTTGTAATTGTGGATGTTGCTTAATATATATACACAGACACAACTACCCATTAAGGGGATTGAGGATTGGAGATCAAAGGACATAAACTAAGATGCAGCACATGATTCATTCATTGCAGGATATGCTACTACCAATTATTAGAGATAGGCTCACCATCTTTCTTTGTCTTTTTCTTCTCTTTTTTTCTCTGGTGAGATACGTCCGAAATATGATGGAATTCTCTCTAGTCTCTAGCTAGCTAGTGTTGTGTTTAGTATTGTATTAGTGATTTGAAATTGATTCACAACGGTGGTATCACTCTTTCTGTTGGAAATTCCTTGCAATTGCATCTTTGATTAAATTACATGTATCAATCTCAGTTATAGCGTACCTAGCTAGCACCTCTCTTGACTCTGCTTGCATATTTGATACACGTTTCTTCAGCTAGTACAGCATTATGGTGCTAAGCGCGCGTAAATTGAATAGGAAAACAATTAATCAATGAGAGAGTAATTAGGAAGAAGATGATTTTATTAATGAAAAATTTTAAAGAACAAAAAAATACAAATCACTAATTCAATGCTTTCAATTATTATCTTAATATTATATGTATTTATAGCAAATTAGTTAACTAATAAAATTATTCTAATTAGGTTTTAGACCTATTTTTACTTGTTACATTGTGAAAAAATATAAATCCTAATCCTAATTACAATTAAAAAATTATTAATCTAAAAATAATCTTTTATCTTATTTTTATTTTATTGTCTTAAATAAAAACTAGTGTATGTACCTTTACGATGCAAGAAAAATATTTAATATTTTATTTATATTTGAGGTATTTTTAATAAAAATATATTTGTTAACATATTTAATTTTAAATTAAGTCTAATTTATTTTTTTATTTATGTGAATACTAAATAATAGTACATAACAAAAAAATTTCACAAAATAATTAGATTATAATTAAAGAAAAAGGCGTAATATGCAATAAATTAATGTCTTAATTTTTATGAGAAAATATGGGTATATATTTTTTGTCACTAATATTAATTATTGCATATCTATATAGGTTGTATTTCTATTTCTATATCAAATAAAATTTAAATATTATTTACATAAAAAATTCTATCCAACTACAAAAAAATAGGAAAAACACAATTAATAACAAAGAAATCAAATTGATTAAACAATACCTGATTATCTCACTTTATCAAAGACTTCTCTATACACAACATTAATGGTGCAATTCTCAAAAATTCTCTCATGATATAAAAATTTATAATCACATAATACATTAAAGGGATATATACATAATGTATGTAGAATTAATCTACTCTAAATTAGAAATAAAAATGTTCAATTAATTTGATTATCTATTTCAAAACAAATTATTATAATAATCATGTACATTTGATTTTTAAAATTAAAAATATATAATATTTTTAATTAATAATTATTTATTTATATATATATATATATTAATTATCTAATTAATAGTTTCCTTGTTATGAGGATATATTTATTTTGTTTAAATAATTTTAAATATTTTTTTATTTATGTATATGTATAATATACGTAAATATATTTAAGTCATATAAATTAATTATTTTTTTATTATCGTTATTTTTTTTTGAACTCACAATTATTTGCAATTATTCAATGATTCTTTTGTTCTATCAATATCACGTATATATAATAATCTTCATAAATCATGATAATTTTTTTATTTATATATACATATATATTATTTATTTAATTAATAGTTTTTCTTATTCTTAAAACATATTTATTTTATTTAGATAATTCTAAATATTTTATTATTTACATATGCGTATCATATTAATTGTAGATAAATATATTTAAGTTATATATATATATTAATTATTTTTTTTATTATAATTATTTTTTATAATTAATAGGTTTTTTTATTTTCAGGATATATTTATGTTGAGTTAAGAAATTAACTAATTAATTAGTGATGACAAACATTATTTTTGGCAAAATAAATAATTAGATTTTGTTTAATTAATAAGTATATGTTGCTAATTATTTATTTTGTGTTGCAGGCCTAATTCAATTCAAGCAGCCCAAGTGGTATGAAAGTAATATAGCAAGGCTGATGGATAAAGAAGCAAGCACAGCCCAAAAGAAAGAAGCCTAAGGAATTGATGGGCCAATCGGGTTGCTTAATGGAAATTAAATCCAAACCCGTATCCATCCCACAAAACTTCTCTTGTAAGATTGAAGTCTTCCCTCTTTTGAAGTGCAACGTATCTCTCCTCTCTAATCAAGTCAAATCATGGCATCAGAAAAGTAAGAAAGAGAAAGAGAGAAAAAGGTTTCTCCATAAGCCAATAACCAAAGAAGCAAGAGAGAGAGAGTTGAAGCTTGAAGCACAGAAGCTAAAACAGAAATCCCAAGCTAAATCAAGCTTAAGAAAGGTAATCCATCTCATCTTGCATGCATCAAATCTTCATCCCTTCTTCCCAACTCTCTGCTATATCCGAAAATGGCATTCAAGGGAAAGTTGGTCTCTGCCCTATTCTGCTTCACATCTACGGTCACAAGTGATACTTGGGGAACAAGTAATTTTTCAATGGCTAAGATCAAGTTGACCATAAGAAGATTTCTATTGTTACTGTTTTGTGGCTTTCGGTCAAGTTGGAGAAGTCAGAAGCAAAGGTTCTACTTTGATGCTTGAGAAGAAAAAGTGTGCTTGTGGGTTGGTGAAGCTCAAGGCTCAAGGTGTTGACCTTGGAAGAAGAACTCAGCCACATGCAAGGAGATAAAAGAAGCTTGCTGTTCATTCAGAAAGCAAGGAGAAAAAACCAGTGAGTAGAGGTTTTGTTCTGAGAGATAGCTCTTTGAAGAAGTTCATCTAACTGGACAGTGCTTCCTAATCAAAGGTGCATTCCGCCAGTATGAAGAACTAAATCAGAGGCTTGCTAATCTGGTTTTTCGCATAGCACAGAGGCTGTTGATGAAGTCAATCTCCTTCATGTTTTACTGATTGTAATGTTCTTTTCAATGTTTATCATTCTGTAATTTCTAGTGAGAAAAGGCATTGTGAGAAAACTCAAGTAAAAGCCATGAGTGAAAAAAGGCTGAGTGAAACACTTGAGAGAAAAGTCTAGAGTTATTTTCAGATTTCTTTAGGTGTGTTCATGTCTTGTATCTTGTACCTGTGAGGTATCCCTTTCTTAGTTGGGTTAGCACTAAGAGGTATAGTTAGGTATTAGCATAGCCAATGTCAAGTTAGGTTTGAACTTGAGTGTGAAAGGATTGGGTCAATCCTGTGTTATTGGTGTATGTAATACTGTTTACTATAGTGAAATTCTTCCATAGTTATGGAGGAGACTGGATGTAGGTTGCATAGCACAAGGCAACCGAACCAGGATACATGCTGGTGTTAGCTTTTCTCTTCTCTGCTGTGTTCTGTTTTCTGATATTCATGAGACAAAAATAAATTGTCTCATAAATTTCCGCTGCTAAGTTAAAACAGAATCAGAATTGCAAATCTGTTCTAAAAGGGTAACAACAGTAATTAAGAAAGGAAGGCATAGATTCAACCCCCCTTCTCTAAGCCTACCACAACCTTCAATTGGTATCAGGAGCTAAGGTCTCAAGAATCAAGCTTAACCGCTTGGAGCAAAGATCCAATGGCGAACAATCTGGGCACAACCACAATTGCCTACACCCTCACTGAAGGCCAGTCAAACAACCGGCCACCTTTCTTTAACGGAAAGAACTATTCCTACTGGAAAGAAAGGATAAGGATCTTCATCCAATCCATTGACTACAACTTATGGAAGATCATTGTGAGTGGTCCCAAGATCCCAACAAAAACAAGTGCTGATGGAGTGGTGACTCCGAAAGAAGAAGCTGAATGGAATGAAGATGATAAGAAGAAGATAGAGCTGAATGCTAAAGCAATCAACCTTCTTCACTGTGCTATCAGCTTTGAAGAGTACCGGAAGGTGTCTAGATGCAAGACAGCCAAAGAAATCTGGGAAAAACTCCAGGTTACACACGAAGGCACTAAACAAGTCAAAGAAATGAGGATTGATATGCTGCGAAAAGAGTATGAGATGTTTAGCATGAAGGATGGAGAAAGCATTGATGAAGCATTTGAGAGATTCTCAATCATAATCAACAACCTTGATGCTATGGGTACAAACTATGCAGAACAAACCTTGGTGAGAAAACTCCTTAGAAGCCTCACAAAAGAATGGGAAAACACTGCCACTGTCCTAACCGAGAGTAACAACATAAGTCCCATAACCTATGATGAGCTGAGAGGAAAACTCCTTGCCTATGAAGCCACACACACAAACACAGACTCAAAGAAAAAGGGAATAGCCCTCAAGTCACAAATAGAACCAAAAGAGAGTGAGTCCAGTGATGGTATTTCAGATGACGAACTTTTGTTTTTTGCTAGGAAATTTAGAAGGATGATGAAAAGCAAGGACAAATACAAGGGTTCAAGTTCAAAAGAGCAAAAGATGGACTTAAGTAAGGTGACATGCCATCATTGCAAGGAGGCTGGACACTTCAAGTCAAACTGTCCAAAGCTCAAAAAGGAAGACAAAGGCAAGAGGGAAAGGAAGAGAGTACTCATGGCAGCTTGAGAGGATCTTGAGAATGACTCAAATGAAGAAGAAGAATCTGAAGGAGATGACAAAGACTGCTTCATGGCTGGAAACAACAATCTTGATGAGGTAAACTATTATGATTTGACCATTGAGGATTTGCATGTTATTATTGATGATCTCACTTTAAACACATCAAAACTGCTTGATAAATACAATGAATGCAGATCTGAAAGAAATGTGTTAAGAGCTGAAAATGAATTTTTAAAAGAAAAAGTGAAGGAAACTGAATGTACTTTGGACATCATTGAAGAAAACAGATTTCTAAAATCTAAACTTGAAAAATTAAAAGGAAAGCACATTATGGATCCCTCACATGAGTTAATTGCTGAAAATAAAAGATTAAATGATATGGTTAAAAGGCTGAATGGTGACTTAGCAAAATTTGCTCAAGGTTCTAGTAACTTGGACAAATTACTTGCAAGTCAAAGACCATTGTTTGAAAAATCTGGTTTAGGCTACATAGCCAAGGAAGATGTTGTTTCTAACACATCCTCTATAAAATTTGTGGCTTCTTCATCAAATACCAAATCCATACCAAACAAATCAGGTATCGGATATGTTTCAAAATGTGAAGAAAAATCTGATGAAGAATACACAAATGTAGCTGAGCCTTCACCAAGAACTGGTCCAAGTTCAAACCGGCTAGGTTTGGGTTATATTTCGAAAAATGAGGCTGCTTTCAAGAAACCAACTTTTCACAACAAAACCTCATTCTCAAAAGGCAAAAATATTCAAAAAAATTATGGTGAAAATGCTTTTGCAAAGAGGAATAACTTTACTAAAAATCAGTTTGTCAAAAGAAATGCATCTCCTCCAAGAACCAGAAAATTTCAAAACTTTAATCATTTCAAGCAATATAACTCACATCAGTTTCAGCAACACACACCAGAAAATCATTGTGTTAATTGCAAGAAACTTGGTCACTCATATGCACAATGCTTCATTGAAAAGAGAGTTGTAGGAAACAAAGTCTACAATGTTATTTGTGATTTCAATGCACTTGGGCAACCAAGATGGATTAACTTCAAAGGATCCAAATTAATTTGGACACCTAAGGCTACTTGAAACTCATCATGCAGATTTGCCTAGCATCCAAGAACAAAAAGGACATGTGGTACATAGATAGTGGATGTTCAAGGCACATGACTGGAAGGTCAATATACTTCATCAAACTAAATAAGTATGATGGAGGTTTTGTGACCTTTGGAGATGATGGTAAAGGTAAAATCATTGCTATTGGAAAAGTAGGTAATGAGCAATCTACTTTCATTGATGATGTACTTTTGGTATGTGGTTTAAAGCACAATCTTTTAAGTATAAGTCAGCTGTGTGATTTGGGATATTTAGTTGTTTTCAAAAGGCTTGAATGCTGTGTTGTTAATGAAAAGACAAATGAAGTGATGTTTGTTGCCAAGCGTTTCAATAATATGTATGGACTTACTCTTGATGAACTAAAGAATCAAAATGTAGCTTGTCTTCACTCTAAAGAATCTGAAAAGTGGTTATGGCACAAGAGATTGGGCCATGCAAGTATGTTTCAAATAAACAAACTTGTAAAGAAAGAATTAGTAAGAGGTCTTCCTTTGATAAAGTTTGACAAAGACATCACTTGTGATGCTTGCCAAATGGGAAAACAAACAAAAAGTTCTTTTAAACCAAAGGAAGACATCTCTACTAAAAGATCACTTGAGTTGCTACACATTGATTTATTTGGTCCAACAAGAACTCAAAGCCTAGGTGGTAAACATTATGGTTTAGTAATTGTGGATGACTACACTAGGTTTGGTTGGGTTTTATTTCTTGCACACAAAAATGAAGCCTTTTCGGCCTTTGAACCTTTTTGCAAGAAAATTCAAAATGAAAAGGACTTGAAAATCTCATCTATAAGGAGTGATCATGGAACTGAATTTGAAAATAATTTGTTTGAATCCTTTTGTGAGGAATTTGGAATATCTCACAACTTCTCTTGTCCAAGAACACCACAACAAAATGGTGTTGTGGAAAGAAGAAATAGAAGCACACAAGAGATGACAAGAGCTATGCTTTGTGAGAGCAATGTTCCAAAATTCCTTTGGGCTGAAGCGGTTAACACAGCTTGCCACATTTTAAATAGAACAATCATAAGGAAATTTTTGAAGAAAACCCCTTATGAACTTTGGAAAGGCTACCCACCAAACTTAGATTACTTGCACATCTTTGGATGCAAATGTTTTGTTTTAAATAACAAAGAAAATTTGGGAAAATTTGATCCAAAGGCTTATGAGTGTTTGTTTGTAGGATATTCCACAACTAGTAAAGCATATAGGGTTTATCATCAAGATGCTAGAATTATAGAAGAGTCCATACATGTTACATTCTGTGATACTAACTTGGTGCAAAGCATTTTGGAAGATGTTGATGCAGGAAATCAAGCTCAAAAGGAGGATGAAACTACTCAGAATAATGGAAAAGAAAATTCTGGACAAGCTGAACCAGAAACAGCAAATGATGAAAATTCAAGAGACAATTCCATTTTGTCTCATGAATCTGAAGGAAATTCTGCAGACAGCAGCACACAGAATCCCTTGGTGACTGAATCTGCCTCCAAGTCTACCAGACCTCGTGAATGGAGATTCTTGAAGAATTATCCTGAGGAATTTGTCATTGGGGACGTCTCTCAAGGAGTGCAAACAAGGTCTTCCACTAGAAAGGCAAATGAAGATTCAAACATTGCCCTTCTTTCACAAATAGAGCCTCAAAACGTCAAGGAAGCACTTAGTGACCCCTCTTGGGTTAAAACTATGGAGGATGAGCTTCTTGAGTTTGAAAAGAACCAAGTATGGACTTTGGTTCCAAGGCCAAGTGGAAAGAAAGTGACCGGCACCAAGTGGATATTCCGGAACAAGTTAGGAGAAGATGGTAGCATTGCAAGGAACAAGGCAAGGCTGGTGGCACAAGGATATGACCAAGAAGAAGGAATCGACTTTGATGAATCCTTTGCCCCTGTTGCCCGAATGGAAGCCATAAGACTTCTCTTAGCTTATGCTGCATTTTGTGATTTTAAATTATACCAAATGGATGTGAAATGTGCATTTTTGAATGGAGTGATAGATAGAGAAGTGTATGTGGAGCAGCCTCCTGGTTTTGAAAATAAAGAGCATTTTAATCATGTTTTCAAACTATCTAAAGCTCTCTATGGTTTAAGATAAGCTCCTAGAGCTTGGTATGAGAGACTTAGCTCTTTTCTTTTGAAAAATGGTTTTCAAAGAGGCACCACTGACACAACTCTATTCATCAAGAACTCTAATGATTCTTTTATTCTAGTCCAAATATATGTTGATGACATTATTTTTGGATCAGCAAATGAATCCCTTTGTTCTGAATTTGGAAAACTCATGACAAGTGAATTTGACATGAGTATGATGGGTGAACTTAATTTCTTCCTTGGGCTGCAAATTAAACAAACTGAAAAAGGTATTTTCATTCATCAAGAGAAGTATGCCAAGGAATTAGTTAAGAAATTTGGTATGGAAAATGCCAAACCCATGGGAACTCCCATGCATCCTAATTCTAAATTAGATAAGGGAGAAACTGAGAAAGATGTTGATGAGACTAGGTATAGAGGAATGATTGGCTCTCTTATGTACTTAACTTCCTCTAGACCCGATATTGTGCAAAGCGTTGGATTGTGTTCTAGGTTCCAATCCAAACCAAAAGAGTCACATCTTTCTGCAGTTAAAAGGATCATTAGATATGTTCATGGCACATCCAATTTTGGTCTTTGGTATCCTAAGATTGATGATTTTTCTGCAGTTGGTTATTGTGATGCAGATTTTGCTGGTGATAGAGTTGATAGAAGGAGCACTTCTGGTTTATGTTGCTTCCTTGGGAAGTCCTTAAATGTATGGTCAAGTAAGAAGCAACCAACCGTGGCCCTTTCCATAGCAGAGGCTGAGTATATAGCTGCTTCTTCTTGTTGTTCTCAGCTTTTATGGTTAAAAACACAGCTTGCTGATTACAAATTAAAGGCTGAAAATATTCCCCTGCTGTGTGATAATATGAGTGCCATTAATATTTCTAAAAATCCAGTTTTGCACTCTAGGACTAAACATATTGAAGTGAAATTTCACTCAATAAGAGAACATGTCCAAAAAGGGGATATTAGCATTCAATTTGTTAAATCAGAGGAGCAATTGGCAGATATTTTTACAAAACCATTAGCTGAGGATAGATTCTGCATGCTTAGGACTTGTCTAGGAATTTTGAGTTATGATTCCTTGTTTGAAAAATACTGATGTATTTGCTGGAGCTTTTTGTCTCATAAACAGGTATGAGACAATTATGGGCAGGTGATGAACGTTTCCCTCAAGTCAACGTGTTCTGGGCTTGTTTCAAATAAATCTCAATTTGGGCCAACCTCAATATTCAGATCAAGAGTGGTCCAAATGTGTTTCATTAATTTCTTATCACCTCAAGGCCCAAATATGAATGTTACAATCTTGTGTGTTAGTTTTTTTTATGACTTATGTGTTTCATGAAAGATTTTCAATAAAGGTTTTGTGGCCCAAAAGATTTTCAAGAGGATTCAATTTTGGCCCAAAAAGGTGTTTCAGGTTAATATTGTTGTTTTTAAAAATTTTAAAATTAATTTTTAAAATCAAATAAAATCTTTCTTGAATGAGGTCATGTCTTTTCAAGTCTTTTCAAATGGTGATGCAGTTGCATGGTTTTGGAAACTTGCTTTTTGGGTACGGTTACCAACACTCCCTCTCTTCCCTCCATAACTCCTTCTCCATCACTTCGGCTTTCACCACTACCCTCACTACTCCTTCATCTTCTTAAATTGAAACTAACCAAATGAGGAAGAAAACCATTGCAAAAAGGGCTCCTCGTGAAAAAGTTTTCAAGCTACCCACAAAGCCATCCACTCGCTCTCAAGACCGCACCTTTATCCCTTCTCCTTCTCCTCCTACCTCTCCTCATCGCTGTGACCCCATGGCTCGGACCAAAAACACTCCAAGGTTTCCTGCCTCTGCCAAGCCGACGCCACCACCAAAGGCCACACCTTCCAAGCCTGGCTCCTCAAAACCAAGTTCAGCAAAGCCTGGCTCCTCCAAAGGCAAACGTCAGGCGACTGAGGAACCCATACCCGAACCATCTCATCCAAAATCCAGGTCGGTTCCAATGCGCTCTCAACGAGGTAACACTCGAGTCCCTCTCCAGAATGTTAAAGAACCAGACATTGGACCTTTTGATCACAAAGCTCACTTTTTGACTTCTCATTCGAACTATAACCCTTATAGATTCAAATCTGCCATGAACAATGATTTTTATGAGAAGGTTATCCAGTATCGTACCCTATGTCCCTCTTTTCTCGCTGATTTGCCATCTTTGAAAAGAAAAGGATTTCCTTTTGTTGATAACTTGATTTTTCTGGACTGGAATCACCTTTTTGATATCAAAAAACCTGTTTATCCCTTGTTGGTCAAAGAGTTTTATGCAAACATGACTTATCATGAGGGCACTGCTCATTCGTATGTCAAGGGCCGAGATATCGTTTTAAACAATGAGACCGTCAGTGATGCTTTGAAGTATACTGATGTTGGGCCCTGTGCCTACACGTCAGTTAAGTGGGATGAAGGAGTTCGTGTTTCTTACAATGATGCCCTGGCTAGTATTTGTGAACATATCTCTTTAATAGATGGCATTACACCCACTCACAAAGCCCTAGGATATGAGCGTGCTCAACTGCACCGAATAGTCAATCATATTATTCTGCCTCAAAGCGGCTCATATCAAAGGGTTTCCTACACTGATACTCTTGTTTTATATGCCCTTCTCACCAAAACTGAAATTTCATTTGCATATTTGATGGTTAGATACATGTTTGACTCTGTTAGAAGTGAAAAGGACAAAGCTCTTCCTTATGGCATGTTTCTAACTTGTATTTTTGAGTATTTTGGTGTTGACTTGACCAATGAGAAATATGAAAATAGACATTCATATCTAAAGGGAGGTGGTTCAGTGAAACAGCAAAAAGGACCAACTCGATCTGAGAGAGTGGTTCTAGATGATGATGATGAAGAGTTCATTCCAGATGATTCTACTGCTCCGTCCACTGAGGGTACTTCCATTTCTACTGGGAAGAAATCCACTCTGCTGAATGTGGTCAGGGATGTTGCTCAAGAGTTTGTCTCTCAATTGAACCACTTGATTGAATTGAGCAAAGAGAAAAGGAAGCTGGCTAGCAAGCATGAGAACTTCCTGAAGAAGTCAAGGGATAGGGTGGCTGTACTGATGACCTTCATTGATAACCTTCAAAATGATGAAGATGCTGCCACTGATGTTGAAGAGGAAGCTGCCTCGGAAGGAAATGGTTCTGATGCCTAGGATTTGTCTCATAAAATCTGCTGATGCTGCTCATCTTTTTGTCTCAAAAGCTCTGTTTTATTTTGCTACTTCTTGGTATACTTTTGTTGTCTTGGATAACTGTAATAACTTTGAACACTGATTCACTTTTAGTTATTTAGACAGTTATTTTGGCTGTACACTAACCTTTCTTGCAGGGTTTATAGTGCTGTTTTGTTGTTGATCTTGCATGTTATCCGCCCTTGATGACAAAAGGGGGAGTAATAGCTATTAAAGGTTGATTAGGTTGATTTTGATTCTGATTGAATGATGCTGCTGATTTTTCTGATTAGTTAGTTGATTGCTGCTGATAATTTATTGATGCTGCTAATTCTTTTCTGAACTTTGTTTCGGATTAGAACTGAACTTTGTTTTTGCAATTTTTTGTTTTACAATATGCTTTGGCTGTTGTAATGATAAGAAATACTGGGCTGAATATGTGTTGCTGTTTATATAAGAATCCCTTAGTCAAGTTACATCTTGAACAGCTCCTTTTAAGCTTAATGTAAACAGGAACAAAAAGAAAAGAGCTCAAATTCAGGGGGAGCTACTGTTGAAAAGGAAAGGGGGAGCAACATCATTCAAAGGGAGTCTCTAAAACCTTAACTCAAACTCATTTCCTTTTGAGTGTTGCTTAAAATCATGTTTGTCATCAAGGGGGAGATTGTTGAGTTAAGAAATTAACTAATTAATTAGTGATGACAAACATTATTTTTGGCAAAATAAATAATTAGATTTTGTTTAATTAATAAGTATATGTTGCTAATTATTTATTTTGTGTTGCAGGCCTAATTCAATTCAAGCAGCCCAAGTGGTATGAAAGTAATATAGCAAGGCTGATGGATAAAGAAGCAAGCACAGCCCAAAAGAAAGAAGCCTAAGGAACTGATGGGCCAATCGGGTTGCTTAATGGAAATTAAATCCAAACCCGTATCCATCCCACAAAGCTTCTCTTGTAAGATTGAAGTCTTCCCTCTTTTGAAGTGCAACGTATCTCTCCTCTCTAATCAAGTCAAATCATGGCATCAGAAAAGTAAGAAAGAGAAAGAGAGAAAAAGGTTTCTCCATAAGCCAATAACCAAAGAAGCAAGAGAGAGAGAGTTGAAGCTTGAAGCACAGAAGCTAAAACAGAAATCCCAAGCTAAATCAAGCTTAAGAAAGGTAATCCATCTCATCTTGCATGCATCAAATCTTCATCCCTTCTTCCCAACTCTCTGCTATATCCGAAAATGGCATTCAAGGGAAAGTTGGTCTCTGCCCTATTCTGCTTCACATCTACGGTCACAAGTGATACTTGGGGACCAAGTAATTTTTCAATGGCTAAGATCAAGTTGACCATAAGAAGATTTCTATTGTTACTGTTTTGTGGCTTTCGGTCAAGTTGGAGAAGTCAGAAGCAAAGGTTCTACTTTGATGCTTGAGAAGAAAAAGTGTGCTTGTGGGTTGGTGAAGCTCAAGGCTCAAGGTGTTGACCTTGGAAGAAGAACTCAGCCACATGCAAGGAGATAAAAGAAGCTTGCTGTTCATTCAGAAAGCAAGGAGAAAAAACCAGTGAGTAGAGGTTTTGTTCTGAGAGATAGCTCTTTGAAGAAGTTCATCTAACTGGACAGTGCTTCCTAATCAAAGGTGCATTCCGCCAGTATGAAGAACTAAATCAGAGGCTTGCTAATCTGGTTTTTTGCATAGCACAGAGGCTGTTGATGAAGTCAATCTCCTTCATGTTTTACTGATTGTAATGTTCTTTTCAATGTTTATCATTCTGTAATTTCTAGTGAGAAAAGGCATTGTGAGAAAACTCAAGTAAAAGCCATGAGTGAAAAAAGGCTGAGTGAAACACTTGAGAGAAAAGCCTAGAGTTATTTTCAGATTTCTTTAGGTGTGTTCATGTCTTGTATCTTGTACCTGTGAGGTATCCCTTTCTTAGTTGGGTTAGCACTAAGAGGTATAGTTAGGTATTAGCATAGCCAATGTCAAGTTAGGTTTGAACTTGAGTGTGAAAGGATTGGGTCAATCCTGTGTTATTGGTGTATGTAATACTGTTTACTATAGTGAAATTCTTCCATAGTTGTGGAGGAGACTGGATGTAGGTTGCATAGCACAAGGCAACCGAACCAGGATACATGCTGGTGTTAGCTTTTCTCTTCTCTGCTGTGTTCTGTTTTCTGATATTCATGAGACAAAAATAAATTGTCTCATAAATTTTCGCTGCTAAGTTAAAACAGAATCAGAATTGCAAATCTGTTCTAAAAGGGTAACAACAGTAATTAAGAAAGGAAGGCATAAATTCAACCCCCTTCTCTAAGCCTACCACAACCTTCAATTTATTTTTTAATTATGATTTTTTTTATATATAAAATTTTTTTTTAGCGGACAATCATTCAATGATTTTTTTATTTTTTATTATTAATATTAGTGTACGTGTAATATTCATAAATTATTACTAAACATAAATTTGTATAAAAATAGTGGTATAATAGAAATAATAAAATTAAGGATGGTGTTATAATTACGTAAAATAATGTTAATTATAATAGTGTATTTATTTAATAGTAATAATGATAGAATTGATTTTTTTAAGATAGAAAAATAAACTTTTAATTAATAATTTTGATATATATTAATTATAGTCATAAATTTTAGTTATTAACATATTTATACCAATGATTTTATATATATATATATATATAATATTTGGACAACTAAATTTTATCCTAATATACTATTTATTATAGATTATCATATGATTATACGTGTAATTAATTATACATTAATATATATTAATAAAATTTTAACCTAACCAAATATATTATTGGACATCTAAAATTTTCAATAAATACTACTGTTAATAAAATTTTAACCCAATTATTAATTTATTTTATTATTTATTTATAATAATTTTACATAATTGATAAAATAATTATCATCAAAGATATTATTCATTATTAGCAGAATTTTTAACTTAAATATTTTAATTTTTTCCTTAGTTATACTGAGAAAAAATAAGAATTAAAAATAAAATTAAAAAAGTTCATATAATAAAATTTATAACATATCCAAAAATAATAGTTGTAATATATAAATTGAGATAACAATTTAAATTTTTTAAAATTAATTTAATCAAATACTAATATTAGAATTAAATTATTTAAATAATATTTAAGTTATTCTTGTAAGAACCGAGACTGATTAAGCGTCTAATTAAATAATTAATATCACCCAAAATAGGATCCGAAAATTTAGAATGAGAATTGGAGGATTTAAATATGATTTTTAGACTCAGTAGATTTTTCTGAGTCAAAAAATGTATTTTCTGCAAAAAATCGTGAAAAACCGCGAACCGGCAACTAAACCGGTCGAACCGGTTTAAGTCTATCCGGTACTGCGCGAGAAAAATTTAAAACAGTAAAAAATCTTAGAAAATATTAGAAATGAAAAATCGGGCGTTAATTTTAAAGGTTTGGCCCAAAATTTGGCCAAATGAGCTAAAAATGCTAACGGGTTGGACCGGACCCAAGTTGGACCCAAGCCCAACATATATAAGTTGATTAAGTGAACCCAATTCAGCACACAACACTTACATGCTGAAAAGGGAAAGGAGAGAAACCCCATAAACACTATTCATCTTCTCAAGCTCATAACTTGAGCTATGGAGCTCCGATTGCCGCACCATTTGCGGCCACGCGATCCTTCCGAAGAGCTCTACAAAACCCAACCAAGAAACCGGTAAGAGAATCGCGAAATCCTTCTCAGTTTTTCCTTCTAAAATTTCAAATTTTTAGGATTTTGGATTAAGTGAAATTTTGTGATTTTGAGTGTTTAGGTACACTCTAGCTCTTGGTTGACATTAGTTTTGGCTTCCAAAACTGTTGAGTTAAGGTGAATTGTTCTTGAACTCTTGTGAATTGATTTATGGTGAGTATTAGGTTTTGATTTATGTGAAATATGTGATGTTAGCTTGAATGTTGGAGCTTGTTGGTGATTGTTGATGCTTGTTGGACTTGGTTGGTGACTTGGCTGTGATTGGAGGCTTAATTTAGCACTCAATTTGAGTTTTGGTACATATTGGGAATCAGTCAAGGTAAGGTTTCGGTTTTCTCTAAGTAATATATAATATTTTTGGGCACTTAGGCTAGTGACCCATAAGATAGGTTTGAATTGAAATGGATGTTGAATTGTTGAATGATGATTTATGATGTTGAGATTGACAAAGATGGTGTGAGAAATTTAGAATGATATGAAATGAGATTGATTTTGATGCTTGGTATTGATAGATTATGATTGATGAATGTGTTGGTGGAGGATTGATTATAGTGTTTTATATTTGATGTTTGATGGTTGAGAATAATGATATGTGAAGGAAAATTTGGTATGAATAGTGGAATGGGACATAAAGGGTGAGTTATGATGTAAATTGGAGTTTGGAATGATTTGATTTGGTTTTGGGTTATGTATTGCAAGGAATTGAGAAATTCGTGGATTTTGGTAAAAAACTGGTTTTTAGTAAATTTTGACGGGTCATAACTTTTGCCTCCATTTTCAAAATTTGTTGAAGTTTACTTAGAATTAAAGATCATTGAAAAATCTTTAAATTGATATAGAGTTTGTAAAATTCGGATTTTTGTAGATGAAGTTATGATCATTCAAAGTTTGGTGTCAAAATCTGAATTCTGCAGTGTTGCAGAATTTTGTGATTTCTGGTTTGTGTGCGCACGTACACCCATGAATTTCTAAACCTGTGTGCACGCACAGCCTTGTGCGTACGCACCCACAGGGATGTGGGTACTGGTGACAGCGCTAGCACGCTCTGTGCGCACACATAACCAACAAAGTTCTGCAAGCTGCGCACACACACACACACGTTGGAAGGTGCATTCTGTTGAGGGCGCTAGCACGCCTTGTGCGAGCGAACAGAATTATAAAATTTTGCACTTGTGCATACACACACCTCTATGTGTACCCACACGTTTTAAAAATTTCCTTGGGCGTGCGCACGCACACCCCTGTGCGTACACACATGCCCTGTTTTTCAAACTAAATTCTCGTTTTAAACTCCTTCACCTTCCCAACAAGCGTGTACACTTCTGTGACACCATTTTAAAACTCTTGGGCCTATTATCGGGCATTAAAACATGAGAAAGGTCCTAAGATATTTACTTGGTATTATCTTGAAAAGAGAGCGGAAGCTTAGGTTTCTGGTGTACTGAGGATGGGTCTGGTGGAAGTAGAAAGGAGAAAGATATATGAATTGAGAAATTGCTGAAATAATGAGTTCGGAATGGAAATGTTGAATTGTCAGTGGTTGAGATGAGTCGAGGACTCGGAATGAAATGATGGATCCATGATATACTGAAAAATATTTTCTGAAAACCACTGAACTAATGTTTTATACTGAGATTGTTGAGATGCTATGCGCCCGGCAGGGACGGCGATTGGATCCCGCCTGTCGAGGTAGCGGCGGCAGCATAAGGGCGATGGTTCGTCCCGCTTGTGTTGAGATGTAAGGTCCGTGGCAAGAGTATCCCACTCGCATTCCTTCGGATCACTAGAGTGTGCAGGCACAAAATCCTGGACGGTGTTCCGAGCACCATATCTCGGGGGTTCCCAATGATGATTCCGAAGGGCGACATCTCCATGGAGATGTGTCGGGTTGGCAGTTGAACCGACAATGTGTTATCACAGCCAGTAGGACAGGCATTCATCATGTGCATCTTCTATCTGTTTGTATGCTTTGCTGACTTGAAATTGCTTGCCTATTTGTATAACATGCCTAATTGCCTATTTGAATTACTTGGTATATATGCCTATACTTGTGTTTTACTTGCATTGCAATTAATTTTGTTTTCTACTGAGATTGAGGAAGTTCAGAAGACGGTGGCGATGGGATCGTATGGAGGATAGGTTGGTGAAGGCTGTGGGACAGCGGAGAACTGTTAGATTAGAAAACTCCTTAAGTTAGATTACCCCTTATATTATGCTATGGTTTAAGTTATGCTTTACTGTTTTAGTTATGCTTTAAGATGAATCTTGCGATGGATATGAAGTTCTAGGATTGTCTCTGGCGTCCCGGAGTCTCATATCTTACATCACTGGGCACTGTTACCATATTGAGAACCTTCAGTTCTCATACCATATTCTGTTGTTGTTTTTCATATGCAGGTCGCAACCCACCTCGGTGAGTTGTTCTGATGGTGACAGAGCGGAGGATCCTAGATGTATATTTTGGAGTCTTTTTGTTTATTTTGTTTATATCTCTCATCTTTTGTATTTACTTTTGCCTAGAGGCTTATTTTGAGAGAAAAACTTGTATAAGCTGTTTTAACTTCCAAACTTCTGTATGGTCTGTATATAACTAGTCGGCTTAAACTCCACGAGCCGTGGCTAGATTCTTATACTATTATACTCTTGTATTTTGTTATATATATATATATATATATATATATATATATATATATATCTTGTGCGTTAAGTTTGTAGCTTCGTGTGCACGTTTTGCGATTTTCAAATCCTATTTTGAGCTGTATCCTTCATCGGGCTTCTAGAATATATTATTTCTTCTATATATTATAAGTATGAGCTTAGAACTGTCGCAACCTTTGATTAACCTTTGCTTTACGACGCGAGGTAAGGCTTAGGGTAATTAGGGTGTTACAATTCTAGTCTTTAGACACATATATATTAGAGTCATTCTATTAACGACATCCAACTAAAATAATGTCATCAAATTGAGCATTTAGAATCTGTACAAATGCAGACCATTCTCTTGTTAAATAAGCTTCATTATCTGCCATCCATATAATATAGCAAGGTATAAAATAGACACATCGAAAAACTAAATTGACATTTATTCCCATCAATGGTATTGCATTAATGCAGTAGAAAGCCAGTAGTTTTTGAAAAAAAATATAATATTTTATAAAATTATTTTTATTACGAAAAATTTAAAAGAAAAAATTTAAATACATAACTAATATTTGAAATTCCATCTCCAAAATTGACATAATTCTAACAAAATTGAACCTAAATTGAGAAAATTAAATCTCATTATATGCTCAACTTCAAAGATTTTCGGATAGACATAGAAAGTATGGATGGGATGGAATTTGAACTTGACCTATAAAGCTCCTTAGAAGCAATTGTTCGATAGACGAAAAGAATAAGTTTGAGTAAGAATAATTATCAGATTATCAAAAGAATAATAATAGATTGGCTACATAAAAAAATATCATAAGAAAAATTATAATGTGTAGTTTAAAAGAATCAACTTCGATGAAAAACGAAGAATACATTCTTATTCTATGATGTAGTAAAAAAAAAATATTCCAGTCTCCACTCTCACTCTACGTTGAGCCACCGCCACTTCCGTCCAGCCAACGTTAGCCAGCTATGTTCTAAACCTTACTTTTGATTGCTTGAAGCATGATTAATTGTTGTAAAACTGTTTGCTTCAAGGCTGAAGCATGATTAATTGTTAAAAAACTGTTTGCTTGAAGCATGATTAAATGATTAATTGTTGAAGCTGATTAATTGTTGAAGCATGATTATTGATTAATTATTGAAGCTGATTGCTTGAAGCATGATTAATAATTTAATAATTGAATAATTGAATAATTGTTGAATAATTTTGGATAATTTTAGATGTTATTTGTTGAGATCATTAGGTAGTAGATTGCTGTAATATTGTAATTGGATTATATTGTTATTGCTCAGTTGAGTTTGTTATGAATCTGATTAGTGATTTTCTGAATGTGAAATCAATCAAAGAAATTGATTTTGTGCTGTTGTCAAAATTATTGCCAAAAATGAATTTGTTACTTTGCTGCTGTTTTTTAATTTATGAGTAAGCTCTTTTTTAATTTTTGTTGATAAATTTATTGATTTCAAAGTTTAAGGTGATTATTTGTTGTTGTGTTTTAATTTTAAACCAAATTGATGCTTTCAAAAAATTAACAAATAGCTCATGTCCCATGTTATTGATTTAGAGCAAGGAAATCATGAAGATGATGCTGTTGTTGGAGGTCTTGGGAGTGATGATGATGATGGTAGTGTATTTTTCTGATGCAAAAGACGGTGGTTCAAGCCATTCTCATTTCTAATATTTTTTACTTCATTCTTTAACTGCAAAATTTGATATTTGATGTTTTTTAATGCTGAATCTGATTGATTTTGTGGATATTTAGGCACCCTTTTGTTTATGATTCATAGAATTGAGAATTGGATTGTTTGGTACTGCTCTATATATATACTTGTTCTATGTCTTGGTGCTGAGTCTCACAAATATTTTCAATTATTTACAGCTATGGTTTTCTTCTTGAATAGGATTTTATTTTCCCAAAAGAAATCATGGAGAATTAGGATTGTGGATCTTTTAATTGAGTGATGAGTGTAAAGCTGAAGATGATGATGACAAAAGTGCTTAGAAACATATATTTTAAGAATGTTTTAAAAAATTGTTGAGTTTGTAAATTGATAAGATCATCTAGTTTTGGTGAGTTTATTTATATTTTGTTTATTATTTTAATATAAAATAATTTTTAGTTCAATCACGGTCAAATCGGTTGAACCTGTAAACCAATGAACTAGTAGTTAGAGCGGTTCGATGACCAGTTCAGTTTTCAGAACCTTGAGAAGTATGCATACTGGTACCATAATGCGCCACATCAGTATTCTTGGCACTAGAATGCTACTCGTTGTAGAATAATACTAGTATATATATTCGTGCGATGCACGAAAATTATTTTATATTTTATTTATATCTGAGATATTTTAACAAAAACATATTTTTTAACATATTTAATTTTAAACTAAGTTCAATTTTTTTTATTCATGCGAATACTAAATAATAATACATAACAAAGAAATTCACAAAATAATTAGATTAATTAAAAAAATATACAATAAATCAATGTATTAATTTCTATAAAAAGATGTGTATATACATTTTTTTAGTCTCCAATATTGATCGTTGCACATTTATAAATTGTATCTCTCTTCTTATATCAAATTAAATTTAAATATTATTTATATAAAATTTTCTATCCAACTGCCAAAAAAAATGAAAAACACAATTAACAACAAAAAGATATCAATTGATTAAGTAGTACTTGATCATTTTTATTTATCAAAGACTTCTCTATATATTTTGAAATGTGGCTTTAATTTTAGATGTATTTATAATTTATTTTGTGTAAAATAATATTATTTTATATGTATTCTGAATATTTGATGTAGTATTTTAAATGTGCTTATGACACATTCAAAATAATAAATAACAAAATTAATTTATCAACTAAATAGTATCACATCTTCTCTTTCATATCCAATTATATTCTAGTTTCATAGGCTTGTATTTGAATTTTTTTTTCGTGTGATTATTTTGTTGTAGTTTTTTTTATTATTTTACATATGTTCATAACATATCTAAAATAATAAGTTAACACAAAATATTTTTAATATACATCTAAAATTTATTTAAATTTATATTTATAATTTTTATCAAAAATAATTTTTAATATATCTAAAATTATAAAATAATACACAAAATACTTTTAATACACATTTAAAATTGGTTTGACTGCGACGCACCAAGAAAGCAAGCCAAAAAAACTGTCGTCGTGATTCCTTTTCTTTGTTAGTGTATAAGATTTTAAAAATTCTATTTTAATATAAAAAAGTTTTAAATTATTCAATATTATTTGTTACGTGAGTAACCTGATGTTAATGGGTTGGACTTGTGAAACTGGCCCACGTGTTGTGTGGAGATAGTCTCCGGCTAGAATTGTGTTTGGAAGCTGCCATCCGACTTGTATATGTGAAAGAATGGGGTGGTACCTGCAAAGACACTCCGATGCCTAAGTTAGCAAAGGGTTTTAGCAGGTTTAGAGAGTATTAGAATTTAGAGATACCTGAAGGGTGTCAGTGTATTTATAGTGGTGAACCAATAACCACCGTTGGAGTAGTTCCATCTTTTTAGGCGGATAACCGTCCATTTATCTTAGGGAAGTTGAGATATGGCTCTTGGAAGTGGGTTGAGAGATTTTAGGGGCAGTTACTTATTTGAATAAGGGTTATCTGCCAGCTAACCTTTGATCCCGACCTCCTTAGAGTGGAGTGTGTGTCTAACCCGACCTCTTCTGAGGAGATCAGTGAATGTCAGTCTTTGGATTGGGCCTTTTATTTAGACCCGGGCCTTAGTGTTGGGTCAGAGTATGAACAGTTCTCCTACTCGAGTCCGTTAGGAGTTTTGTATTTACACGTAGGGAGCGGTTACATTGGTAACGGCACGTATCTTTAATGATAGCCTCGTTTTATTGTTTTGCCCCTGGTGTATTTATAAATACTTTTCCCTCTCTTTCTTTTGTTTCTTTCGTTCTCTGAAATTTATTACTTCAGACCTGTATTTTCTCAAAGAGAAAGCTTTCCTAACCTCCCTCCTTGCTGTGACTGCTGTTGCTTCTGTTTTCTCTTTGCGTTCATCAACAAAGGTTATTTCTCTATCTTTCTCCTTTTATAATTTACGCATGATACCTTCTGCGTATTTAGAGGGAATTTTTGTATGCTGTGTAGTGAGTATGTTGATTTAGTCGTCCTTATTTCCTCGCCCTTGAGAGCAGTTGTTTAGACTTTTTAGAGGACCTAAGTATGACCCTCTCCCATTTTTCTTTGTAGGTCTCTTCGCCTTTTCATCTTTTTTACTGAAAAAGATGTCTTCTCAAATTTCCGAATGGGTAGATGTTACCGTTCTTGGGGAGGAACCTTTAGTGGATACAGACTACATTACTGACCTTCGTACCCACCATAGGGTTTGTGTTCTTGATGAAGATGAACCCAAGTACGAGTTGATTGCTCCGGGTCCTGAGGACAGGGTTTGTTTTGGGAGGGCTGCTGATGCTGACCCTCATTTCTTTTTTATGTACGAGAGTCTTTTTACCCGCCTGGAGATTTTTCTACCTTTCTCTGACTTTGAGATAGAGGTCCTAAACCACTGTCGAGTTGCCCCTACCTAGCTTCACCCCAATTCTTGGGGTTTTATGAAGATTTACCAGCTTGTTAGTCGAGACTTGGATTTTCCGACGTCTTTGAGGATTTTTTTTCTATCTCTTCCATATGATCAAGCCCTTCAGTGGGCAAAATAATAAGCAACAGTAGATCTCTTTTCGGGCCATTCAAGGTCGGAAGATTTTTTCCATCTTTGATGAGTCTTTTCACGATTTTAAGAACTTCTTTTTTAAAGTCCTAGCAGTGGAGGGTCACCATCCCTTCTTTCTTGATGAAAATTCTTCTCCCCGTTTTTCTCTATACTGGTTGGAGGCCTCTTCTATGGAGAAATACGGCCTGGATGACTTGGATGAGGTGGAGGAGGCTGTTGTGGGGTTCTTCCGAGAAGTTTGGGGAAGAGCCCCTTATTTGGATACAAAAAGATTTCTTCAGGGGTCTCCAAACTTTGTGCAGACCCAACTAGGTAGCTTTATTGTTGCCATTGATAGTTTCTGACTTTGACTTGTAGTAGTCTAACTCTTTTTGTTTCCTTCTTTTCAAAAATGGTGAAGAAAGGTTCCAGTTCCTCTTATCATAAGGTCCAGGATGCTAAGAGAAGGTCTCGGGCTTGAGTCGATACCGCCAGGGCTGCCGGCACTCTTCCTCCTCCCCCTCCTCCTCCCCCTCGTGATTTGGGGGCCTCTTCTCGCCCAATTACGGTAACTTCCACTTCTTCCTCTTCTCTTCCTTGTCATACCCTTCCTGCCCGATCTTTCCCTGAGCCTGAGAGGAAGAAGCGCAAGACTTCAGGATCAGGCGCTTCTTCCAGGGATTTTGATGGTCCCCAATTCGTTCAGAATCACATCTTTCCCCATACTCATATTAATATGGATGATGCTTCCGTTTGAAACCATCTTAATATCCTGGTTCAGGGGAGTGTTCGGGCAGCTGGGGTGTGCACAAAACTTCTTGATATTTTTTAGAAGAATCCCCTCAGCTCTTTGGGTTCTACCCATAAAATTGAAGAGCTGGAGGGGAGGATTCTCCTTTATCAGGAGGAAGAGAAAAGGCTTTTGGAGGAAGTCGCTGGTTTGAAGGAGGAGAGGTCCCAACTTCAAGAGCGGAAGAAGAAGTTGATGGCCCAATGTGCCATGGCGGAGGGCTTGAAAGAGAAGGAGGAGCAGAACTATATCAGGCTCTTTACCGACAACATTGACCTTTAGAGAAAGTTAGAGAAAGGTAGGGAGGCTTATCAGGATCTGGAGGACTCCGTGGCGGAGAGCTCGGAGGAGGCCTAGAGGATCTTTGAGGAGCAGGTAGGGGTCATTGCCCCTGGCCTGGACCTTTCTCCTCTTGATCCTGATAAGATTGTTGTGAACGGGGCTATTGTTTCTCCTCCCCGACCTGAGACAGATTTTGAGCTGAAGACCTGTGGACAAAGACTTGAAGAGTCTCCTCTTCGTGAGGATCAACAAGAGGGATTTCAGCCGACGTCTTCAGGCGTTCCAACTCCTGCCACTGAAGAGAATGCTCCGTCCTCTCCTGCTGCTGACCTAACCTCTCTACCTTCTGGTGATGCTGACCTTCCTGCTATTTAATTGATTTCTGGCTATTGTGGGGCCCGGCCTGTGGGCCCCTTCTTTGAACAATTTTATTATTATTTTATGTGGTGGTAGTTTGTTCTTGACATTTCCTGGCCTTTCATGGCCATAAACAAAAAATGCTTTAATTCTTGTTTCCCCCTTTTTTTGGATAAGGAGTTTTAAGTTTGTTAGCTGTGTGTATGCTTTTCGCAATTTTTTTGCTGTTAGGTTTTTTTATGACCATAAAATCCTTTTATCTGGGCAGGCTGTGCTTTGTCTAAATTTTCTTAGGTTTTCCAAAGATTTTGAGCCAGCTTCTACTTTTGATTTTTGATGATTTTCTTTTTTCTCTTTTTTGGATTCCTTATGAATTCAAATTTCTCTATCTAAATTGTTCTTAACTTAGGTTATTTTTGCGATGCATTTCAAGTTTCCTCGATTTTTTCCGACTTGTTAGTCGTTAAGTTTCTGAGTTATTATGATCTACTTTTATAACCTCTTTACACCGACTTGTGCCTCGTCGTTTTATCCTGCCGACCATGTAAGTCGGGCATGGGATTTTCACATTTTGTCGAGTTTAAGTCGGCGCGTTTCATAGGAAAAGGATAATAACTTAGTGGAATTTACAAAGAGATGTAGAAAAGGTCTTTATTTATGGATGATGCACGAAATTGTGATTCCTGGTAATGGCTCCAAAAACTTGGTGCTTTGATCTTAATTCATAATTTGTCACAACTTCGATATAACTAACCAGCAAGTGCACTGGGTCGTCCAAGTAATAAACCTTACGTGAGTAAGGGTCGATCCCACGGAGATTGTCGGTATGAAGCAAGCTATGGTCACCTTGTAAATCTCAGTCAGGCGGATAATAATTGATTATGGAGTTTTCGAAAATAAAGAAGAAAACAAGGATAGAAATACTTATGTAAATCATTGGTGAGAATTTCAGATAAGTGCATAGAGATGCTTTCGTTCCTCTGAACCTCTGCTTTCCTGCTGCCTTCATCCAATCAATCCTACTCCTTTTCATGGCTGGCTTTTTGTAAGGATGTCACCGTTGTCAATGGCTACTTTTAATCCTCTCGGGAAAATGGTCCAAATGCTTTGTCACAGCACGACTAATCGTCTGGAGGCATTACCCTTGTCGATGGCTGCATCCTATTCCTCTCTGTGAAAATGGTCTGATGCGCTGTCACTGCATGGCTAATCATCTTGGAGGTTCTCGATCATACTGGAATAGAATTTACTATCCTTTTGCGCTATCACTACACCCAGCACTCGCGAGTTTGAAGTTCGTCACAGTCATTCAATCCCAGAGTCCTACTCGGAATACCACAGACAAGGTTTAGACTTTCCGGACTCTCATGAATGCCGCCATCAATCTAGCTTACACCACGAAGATTCTGATTAGGAGATCCAAGAGATAATCATTCAATCGAAGGTAGAACGGAAGTGGTTGTCAGGCACGCGTTCATAGGGAATGATGATGATTGTCACGTTCATCACATTCAGGTTGAAGTGCGAATGAATATCTTAGAAGTGGAATAAGTTGAATTGAATAGAAAAACAGTAGTACTTTGCATTAATTCATGAGGAACAGCAGAGCTCCACACCTTAATCTATGGAGTGTAGAAACTCTACAGTTGAAAATACATAAGTGAAAGGTTCAGGCATGGCCGAATGGCCAGCCCCCAAAACGAGATCACCGGATCAAAAATACAATCCAGGATGTCTAATACAATAGTAAAAAATCCTATTTATAATAAACTAGCTATTAGGGTTTACAGAAGTAAGTAATTGATGCATAAATCCACTTCCGGGGCCCACTTGGTGTGTGCTTGGGCTGAGCTTGAATGTTACACGTGCAGAGGCTCTTTCTGGAGTTGAACGCCAGCTTTTGTGCCATTTTGGGCGTTGAACTCCACTTTGCAACTTGTTTCTGGCGCTGGACGCCAGAATTGGGCAGAGAGCTGGCGTTGAACGCCAGTTTGCGTCGTCTAAACTCGGGAAAAGTATGGACTATTATACATTGATGGAAAGCCCTGGATGTCTACTTTCCAACGCAATTGGAAGCGCGCCATTTTGAGTTCTGTAACTCCAGAAAATCCACTTTGAGTGCAGGGAGGTCAGAATCCAACAGCATCAGCAGTCCTTCTTCAACCTCTGAATCTGATTTTTGCTCAAGTCCCTCAATTTCAGCCAGAAAATACCTGAAATCACAGAAAAATACACAAACTCATAGTAAAGTCCAGAAATGTAAATTTAACATAAAAACTAATGAAAACATCCCTAAAAGTAACCAGATTCTACTAAAAATATACTAAAAACAGTGCCAAAAAGCGTATAAATTATCCGCTCATCACAACACCAAACTTAAATTGTTGCTTGTCCCCAAGCAACTGAAAATCAAATAGGATAAAAAGAAGAGAATATACTATAAATTCCAAACTATCAATGAAACATAGCTCCAATTAAATGAGCGGGACTTGTAGCTTTTTGCCTCTTGAATAGTTTTGGCATCTCACTTTATCCACAGAATGATTGGCATCTATAGGAACTCAGAGTTCAGATAGTGTTATTGATTCTCCTAGTTCAGTATGATGATTCTTGAACACAGCTATTTTATGAGTCTTGGCCGTGGCCCTAAGTACTTTGTTTTCCAGTATTACCACCGGATACATAAGTGCCACAGACACATAATTGGGTGAACCTTTTCAGATTGTGACTCAGCTTTGCTAAAGTCCCCAATTAGAGGTGTCCAGGGTTCTTAAGCACACTCTTTTTTTTTTTTTGCTTTGGACCTTGACTTTAACCGCTTAGTCTCAAGTTTTCACTTGACACCTTCACGCCACAAGCACATGGTTAGGGACAGCTTGGTTTAGCCGCTTAGGCCAGGATTTTATTCCTTTAGGCCCTCCTATCCACTGATGCTCAAAACCTTGGGATCCTTTTTATTGCCCTTGCCTTTTGGTTTTAAGGGTTATTGGCTTTTTGCTCTTGCCTCTTGGTTTTAAGAGCTTTGGCTTTTTCTGCTTGCTTTTTCTCTCTTTTTTTTTCTATATATATTTTTTTTGCTCTCTTTTTTTCTTTTTTTTTCTGCAAGCTTTGTTCTTTGCTGATTTTTATTGCTTCAAGAATCATTTTTATGATTTTTCAGATTATCAAATAACATGTCTCCTTGTCATCATTCTTTCAAGAGCTAACATATTTAACATTCATGAACAACAACTTCAAAAGACATATGCACTGTTCAAGCATTCATTCAGAAAACAAGAAGCATTGTCACCACATTAATATAATTAAACTAAGTTCAAGGATAAATTCGAAACTCATGTACTTCTTGTTCTTTTGAATTAAAACATTTTTCATTTAAGAGAGGTGATGGATTCATAGGACATTCATAACTTTAAGACATAGTTACTAAATACTAATGATCATGTAATGAAGACACAAACATAGATAAGCACTTAACATAAAAAACAAAAAACAGAGAAAGTAAGAACAAGGAATGAGTCCACCTTAGTGATGGTGGTGTTTCCTTCTTGAGGAACCAATGATGTCCTTGAGCTCTTCTATGTCTCTTCCTTGTCTTTGTTGCTCCTCCCTCATTGCTTTTTGATCTTCTCTTATTTCATGAAGGATGATGGAGTGCTCTTGATGTTCTACCCTTAATTGTCCCATGTTGGAACTTAATTCTCCTAGGGAGGTGTTTATTTGCTCCCAATAGTTTTGTGGAGGAAAATGCATTTGAGGCATCTCCGGGATCTCATGGTGATGAGCTTCATGCGCCTCTTGAGCTCCATGAATGGGCTCTCTTGCTTGCTCCATCTTTTTCTTAGTGATGGGCTTCTCTTCCTCAATGTGACTGTCTCCTTCTATGAAAGCTCCAGCTGAGTAACATAGATGGCAAATAAGATGAGGAGAAGCTAGCCTTGCCCCAGGGGAGGGCTTTTCGGCTATTTTGTAGAGTTCAAGGGAGATGACTTCATGAACTTCTACTTCTTCTCCAATCATGATGCTATGGATCATGATGGCCCGGTCCACAGTAACTTCAGATCGGTTGCTAGTGGGGATGATGGAGCGTTGGATGAACTCCAACCATCCTCTAGCCACAGGCTTGAGGTCCAATCTTCTTAGTTGAACCGGCTTGCCTTTGGAGTCAATCTTCCATTGAGCTCCTTCCACACATATGTCCATAAGGACTTGGTCCAACCTTTGATTAAAGTTGACCCTTCTAGTGTAGGGGCGTTCATCTCCTTGCATCATGGGCAAGTTAAACACCAACCTCACATTTTCCGGACTAAAATCTAAGTATTTCCCCCGAACCATTGTAATATAATTCTTTGGATTCGGGTTCTTACTTTGATCATGGTTCTTAGTGATCCATGCATTGGCATAGAACTCTTGAACCATTAAGATGCCGACTTGTTGGATGGGGTTTGTTAGAACTTCCCAACCTCTTCTTTGGATTTCATGTCGGATCTCCGGATACTCATTTCTCTTGAGCTTGAAAGGGACCTCGGGGATCACCTTCTTCTTGGCCACAACATCATAGAAGTGGTCCTGATGGGCTTTGGAGATGAACCTTTCCATCTCCCATGACTCGGAGGTGGAAGCTTTTGTCTTCCCTTTCCCTTTTCTAGAGGATTCTCCGGTCTTAGGTGCCATCAATGGTAATGGAAACACAAAAAGCTTATGCTTTTACCACACCAAACTTAGAATATTGCTCGCCCTTGAGCAAGAGAAGAAAGAATAGATGAAGAAGAAGAAGAAAATATGGAGGAGAGGGGGGAGGTGTGTTTCGGCCAAGAAGAGAAGAGAGGGTTGTGTTGTGTGAAAATGAGGAAGAATGGAGGGCTATATATAGGGAATGGAGGGGGTTAAGTGTCGGCCATATGGGTGGGTTTGGGTGGAAAATTGATTTTGAATTTTGAAGGTAGGTGGGGTTTATTGGGTAGGTTTATGGGGAAGAGTGGGTGGATGTGAGTGGTGAAGGGTTAATAGGGAAGAGGGATGGAGGTGATAGGTGAAGGGTTTTGGGGAAGAGTGTTTATTGGGAAGAGAGGATGATTGAGAAGAGAGAAGAGAGTGAGTGGAGGTAGGTGGGGATCCTGTGGGGTCCACAGATCCTGAGGTGTTCAAGGATTTACAACCTTGCACCAAATTAGGCATGTAAAATGCCCTTGCACACAACTCTGGGCGTTCAGCGCCAGGTTGGTGCCCATTTTGGGCGTTCAACGCCCATTTGTTGCCCATTTCTGGCGTTGAACGCCAGAACCATGCTTGTTCTGGGCGTTCAGCGCCAGCTCTTCTCCAGGGTGCAATTCTAGCGTTCAGCGCCCAGATGCTGCCCATTTTGGGCGTTCAGTACCCAGATACTGCCCATTTTGGGCGTTCAGCGCCAGAACCATGCTCTGTTCTGGCATTGAACGCCAGACAGGTGCTTCCTCCAGGGTGTGATTTTTCTTCCGCTGTTTTTGATTCTGTTTCTAAATTTTTCATTTATTTTGTGACTCCACATGATCATGAACCTAAGAAAACATGAAAAACAAAAAATAAAATTAGATAAATAAACATTGGGTTGCCTCCCAACAAGCGCTTCTTTAATGTTAATAGCTTGACAGTGGGCTCTCATGGAGCCTCACAGATGTGCAGAGCTTTGTTGAAACCTCCCAACACCAAACTTAGAGTTTGGATATGGGGGTTTGACACCAAACTTAGAGTTTGGTTGTAGCCTCCCAACACCAAACTTAGAGTTTGACTGTGGGGGCTTTGGTTGACTCTGCTTTGAGAGAAGCTTTTTCTGCTTCCTCTCCATGGATGCAGAGAGAGATCCTTGAGTTGTAAACACAAGGTTGTCCTCATTTAATTGAAGGATCAATTCTCCTCTGTCCACATCAATCACAGCTCTTGCTGTGGCTAGGAAAGGCCTTCCTAGGATGATGGATTCATCCTCTTCCTTTCCAGTGTCTAGGACTATGAAATCAGCAGGGATGTAAAGGCCTTCAACCTTTACTAACATGTCCTCTACTTGTCCATAAGCCTGTTTTCTTGAATTGTCTGCCATCTCTAATGAGATTTTAGCAGCTTGCACTCCATAGATTCCCAGTTTCTCTATTACAGAGAGGGGCATGAGGTTTATCCCTGAACCAAGGTCACACAGAGCCTTTTCAAAGAGCATGGTGCCTATGGTACAAGGTATTATGAACTTTCCAGGATCCTGTTTCTTCTAAGGCAATGTCAGTTGATCCAGATCACTTAGTTCATTGGTGAACAAGGGAGGTTCATCTTCCCAAGTCTCAATACCAAATAATTTGGCATTCAGCTTCATGATTGCACCAAGGAACTTGGCAACTTGCTCTTTAGTGACATCCTCATTCTCTTCAGTAGAGGAATACTCATCAGAGCTCATGAAGGGCATAATGAAGTTTTAATGGAATCTCTGTGGTCTCTAGATGAGTCTCAGATTCCTTTGGTTCCTCAGAGGAAAGCTCTTTATTGATCACTGGACGTCCCAGGAGGTCTTCCTCACTGGGATTCACGTCCTCTCCTTCCCTTACAGGTTCGGCCATTTTGGTAATATCAATGGCCTTGCACTCTCTCTTTGGATTTTCTTCTGTATTGCTTGAGAGAGTACTGGGAGGGATTTCAGTGATGTTCTTACTCAGCTGGCCCACTTGTGCCTCCAAATTTCTAATGGAGGACCTTGTTTCATTCATGAAACTCACAGTGGCCTTAGATAGATCAGAGACTAAGTTTGCTAAGCTAGATGAATTCTGCTCAGAATTCTCTGTCTGTTGCTGAGTGGATGATGGAAAAGGTTTACTATTGTTAAACCTATTTCTTCCACCATTACTAAAGCCTTGTTGAGGCTTTTGATCCTTCCATGAGAAATTTGGATGATTTCTCCATGATGAGTTATAGGTGTTTCCATAAGGTTCACCTAAGTAATTCACCTCTGCTATTGTAGGGTTCTCAGGATCATAAGCTTCTTCTTCAGAAGATGCCTCTTGAGTACTGTTGGATGCAGCTTGCATTCCATTCAGACTCTGAGAAATCATATTGACTTGCTGAGTCAATATTTTGTTTTGAGCCAATATGGCATTCAGAGTATCAATTTTAAGAACTCCCTTCTTCATAGGCGTCCCATTACTCACAGGATTCCTCTCAGAAGTGTACATGAATTGGTTATTAGCAACCATGTCAATGAGTTCTTGAGCTTCTGCAGGCGTTTTCTTTAGGTGAATGGATCCACCTGTAGAAGTATCCAATGACATTTTAGCTAATTCAGACAGACCATCATAGAATATATCCAGGATGGTCCATTCTGAAAACATGTCAGAAGGACACTTTTTGGTCAGTCCTTTGTATCTCTCCCAAGCTTCATAGAGGGATTCACCTTCTTTCTGTCTGAAGGTCTGAACATCCACTCTAAGCTTACTCAGCTTTTGAGGAGGAAAGAACTTGGCTAGGAAAGCCTTGACCAGCTTATCCCAAGAGTTCAGGCTATCCTTAGGTTGATAGTCCAACCATATTCTAGCTCTGTCTCTTACAGCAAAAGGGAAAAGCATGAGCCTGTAGACTTCAGGATCTTACTCCATTAGTCTTAACAATATCACATATCTGCAAGAATTCAGTTAAGAACTGAAAAGGATCTTCAGATGGAAGTCCATGAAACTTGCAGTTCTGCTGCATCAGAGAAACTAATTGAGGTTTCAGCTCAAAGTTGTTTGCTCCAATGGCAGGAATGGAGATGCTTCTTCCATGTAAATTGGAATTTGGTGCAGTAAAGTCACCAAGCATTCTCCTTGCATTATTGTTGTTGGGTTCGGCTGCCATCTCCTTTACTTGTTCGAAATTTTCAATAAGGTTGTCTCTGGATTGTTGTAATTTAGCTTCTCTTAGTTTCCTCTTCAGAGTCCTTTCAGGTTCTGGATCAGTTTCAACAAGAATGCTTTTTCCTTGTTCCTGCTCATAAGAAAGAGAAGAGAACAAGAAAAGAAAAGGAATCCTCTATGTCACAGTAAAGAGGTTCCTTATTGTTAGTAGAAGAAGAAAAGGACTAGGGGTGAAGAAGAATGAAGAATCCAAACACAAGGGTAAGGATAGGAGCAATGATGTGAGATGAAGAGAAGTGTTAGTAGATGAATAAATAATTAGAAGGAGATGGGGGAGAAGGATTTTCGAAAATTTTTTTTTTTTGAAAAAGGGTTAGTGATTTTCGAAAATAGTTTTTGAAAAAGGTTAGTGGTTTTCAAAAATTAAAATTAAAAATTAAAATAATTAATTAATTAAAAAGAAATTTTGAAAAAGGGGGGAGATATTTTCGAAAATTAGAGAGAAAGAGAGAGAGTTAGTTAGGTAGTTTTGAAAAAGATAAGAAACAAACAAAAAGTTAGTTAGTTAGTTGAAACAAATTTTGAAAATCAATTTTGAAAAGATAAGAAGTTAGGAAGTTAGAAAAGATATTTTGAAATCAAATTTTTGAAAAAGATAAGATAAGAAGATATTTTTGAAAAGATATGATTGAAATTAGTTTTGAAAGAGATTTGATTTTTTTTTTAAATCACAATTAATGACTTGATTCACAAGAAATCACAAGATATGATTCTAGAACTTAAAGTTTGAATCTTTCTTAACAAGTAAGTAACAAACTTGAAATTTTTGAATCAAAAAATTAATTGGTGATGTTATTTTCGAAAGTTATGTGATAAAGATAAGAAAAAGATTTTTGAAAAATATTTTTATAATTTTTGAAAATAACTAAGAAAAATGAAAAAGATTTGATTTTTGAAAAGGATTTTGAAAAAGATGAGATTTTTAAATTGAAAATTTGATTTGACTCATAAAAACAACTAGATTTTTAAAATTTTTTGAAAAAGTCAATCCAAATTTTCGAATTTATGAGAGAGAAAAAGGGGAAGATATTTTTTTTATTTTTTTTTTTGAATTTTTAATGAGGAGAGAGAAGAACATGAAAATGATGCAATGCATGAAATTTTTAGATCAAAACAATGAATGCATGCAAGAATGCTATGAATGTCAATATGAACACCAAGAACACTTTGAATGTCAAGATGAACATCAAGAACTTATTTTTGAAAAATTCTTAATGCAAAGAAAACATGCAAGACACCAAACTTAGAAATCTTTAATGCTTAGACACTAAGATTTCAAGAATGCATATGAAAAACAAGAAAAGACACAAAACAAGAAAATATAAAGATCAAACAAGAAGACTTACTAAGAACAACTTGAAGATCATGAAGAACACTATGAATGATGCAATTTTCGAAAAATGCAAGATGAGTATGCAATTGACACCAAACTCAAAAATTGACTCAAGACTCAAGCAAGAAACACAAAATATTTTTTATTTTTATGATTTTATGATTTTTTTGTATTTTCGAAAATTATTTGAAAAAAAAAAATAAGGATTCCAAAATTTTTAATATGAATTCC
This sequence comes from Arachis ipaensis, assembly GCF_059453495.1. Classification (NCBI taxonomy): domain Eukaryota; kingdom Viridiplantae; phylum Streptophyta; class Magnoliopsida; order Fabales; family Fabaceae; genus Arachis; species Arachis ipaensis. The sequence goes on from NC_142441.1 coordinate 12,600,617, forward strand.
AGGAATCTTCAATTCTTAGTCTAAAGTTCCAATCTGAGGGTTAGGCATGGCTTAATAGCCAGCCAAGCTCTAGCATGTAAATTACATCCATTGAGGTGATTAGTTGAAGACCAATCCCCAAGCAGTTTGGGTATGGCTTTACAGCCAGATAGGATTCAACATGTTTCATGAAACACTAGAATTCATTCTTAAAAATTCTGAAGAAAAATATATTTTTGAAAACATTTTTATTTTTTTTTCGAAAATAAAGGAGAAAATTTTTTTTGAAAAGTTTTTTTGAAAAATTTTTTGAAAATAAAACAAAAAGAAAATTACCTAATCTGAGCAATAAGATGAACCGTCAGTTGTCCAAACTCGAACAATCCCCGGCAACGGCGCCAAAAACTTGATGCACGAAATTGTGATCCCTGGTAATGGCTCCAAAAACTTGGTGCTCTGATCTTAATTCATAATTTGTCACAACTTCGATACAACTAACCAGCAAGTGCACTGGGTCGTCCAAGTAATAAACCTTACGTGAATAAGGGTCGATCCCACGGAGATTGTCGATATGAAGCAAGCAATGGTCACCTTGTAAATCTCAGTCAGGCGGATAATAATTGATTATGGAGTTTTCAAAAATAAAGAAGAAAACAAGGATAGAAATACTTATGTAAATCATTGGTGAGAATTTTAGATAAGTGCATAGAGATGCTTTCGTTCCTCTGAACCTCTGCTTTCCTGCTGCCTTCATCCAATCAATCCTACTCCTTTCCATGGCTGGCTTTTTGTAAGGATGTCACCGTTGTCAATGGCTACTTTTAATCCTCTCGGGAAAATGGTCCAAATGCTCTGTCACAGCACGGCTAATCGTCTGGAGGCATCACCCTTGTCGATGGCTGCGTCCTATTCCTATCTGTGAAAATGGTCCGATGCACTGTCACTGCATGGCTAATCATCTTGGAGGTTCTCGATCATACTGGAATAGAATTTACTATCCTTTTGCGTCTGTCACTACGCCCAGCACTCGCGAGTTTGAAGTTCGTCACAGTCATTCAATCCCAGAGTCCTACTCGGAATACCACAGACAAGGTTTAGACTTTCCGGACTCTCATGAATGCCGCCATCAATCTAGCTTACACCACGAAGATTCTGATTAGGAGATCCAAGAGATAATCATTCAATCGAAGGTAGAACGGAAGTGGTTGTCAGGCACGCGTTCATAGGGAATGATGATGATTGTCACGTTCATCACATTCAGGTTGAAGTGCGAATGAATATCTTAGAAGTGGAATAAGTTGAATTGAATAGAAAAACAGTAGTACTTTGCATTAATTCATGAGGAACAGCAGAGCTCCACACCTTAATCTATGGAGTGTAGAAACTCTACAGTTGAAAATACATAAGTGAAAGGTTCAGGCATGGCCGAATGGCCAGCCCCCAAAACGAGATCACCGGATCAAAAATACAATCCAGGATGTCTAATACAATAGTAAAAAATCCTATTTATAATAAACTAGCTATTAGGGTTTACAGAAGTAAGTAATTGATGCATAAATCCACTTCCGGGGCCCACTTGGTGTGTGCTTGGGTTGAGCTTGAATGTTACACGTGCAAAGGCTCTTTCTGAAGTTGAACGCCAGCTTTTGTGCCATTTTGGGCGTTGAACTCCACTTTGCAACTTGTTTCTGGCGCTGGACGACAGAATTGGGCAGAGAGCTGGCGTTGAACGCCAGTTTGCGTCATCTAAACTCGGGCAAAGTATGAACTATTATACATTACTGGAAAGCCCTGGATGTCTAATTTCCAACGCAATTGGAAGCGCGCCATTTTGAGTTCTGTAACTCCAGAAAATCCACTTTGAGTGCAGGGAGGTCAGAATCCAACAGCATCAGCAGTCCTTCTTCAACCTCTGAATCTGAATTTTGCTCAAGCCCCTCAATTTCAGCCAGAAAATACCTGAAATCACAGAAAAACACACAAACTCATAGTAAAGTCCAGAAATGTGAATTTAACATAAAAACTAATGAAAACATCCCTAAAAGTAACCAGATTCTACTAAAAACATACTAAAAATAGTGCCAAAAAGCGTATAAATTATCCGCTCATCAATGGACAAAGGCACTTTTTGCTACCAAGGGGTTGAAAATTGTTGCCCTTTAGCCTCTACTTTGATGCCTCGTTAAAACTCCTTTCATGAAAACCCTTCTTTTTAGAAAAAATCATGAAGTCGGGAAAAAAGAGTACATCAGGGAGTGGAGTTCGCTTTCAACTATAGTACCTTTTCATATTACAAGCATGCGACAACCTGGGTAGTTTGGTTCCGATCAAGTCGGTTACCTTGTAGTATCCCCTTCCTAAGACTTCACTTATCTTATGTGGCCCTTTCCAATTAGCAGCAAGCTTTCCTTCCCTTGACTTGTTGACTTCGATGTCATTTCTGATCAAGACCAAGTTGTCGGGGGCGAAGCTTCTTCGAATGACCTTTTTGTTGTATCTGTTTGTCATCCTTTGCTTCAGTGTTGCTTCTCTTATCTGGGCTTGTTCTCGGACTTCAGGAAGGAGCTCGAGTTCTTTTTGTTCCCTGTATGTTGCCAACCTCGTCGTAGAAGCTCACTCTTGGACTTTGCTCATTGATTTCAACTTCTATGCCATAAGCAAGTCGGAACGGTGTTTCTCCGGTAGCAGACTGAGGTGTAGTCCGATAGGCCCATAACACTTGAGGAAGTTCCTCAGCCCATGCTCCCTTTACATCTTGCAACCTTTTCTTCAACCCTGCCAGTATAACTTTGTTGGCCGCCTCGGCTTGTCCATTTGCTTGTGGGTGCTCTACCGAGGTGAACTGATGTTTGATTTTCATACTGGCTACCAGGTTTCTAAAGGTTGAGTCGGTGAACTGAGTGCCATTATCAGTGGTGATGGAGTGGGGGACTTCATACCTTGTGATAATGTTCTTGTAGATGAACTTCCAACTTCTCTGGGCTGTAATGGTGGCTAGTGGTTCTGCTTCTATCCACTTTGTAAAGTAGTCTACTCCCACTATTAGATACTTTACTAGTCCAAGCGCTTGGAGAAAGGGTCCCAATAGGTCCAATTCCCATTTTTCGAAAGGCCATGGAGAAGTTATGCTAATGAGCTCCTCGGGGGGAGCGACGTGGAAGTTTGCATGCATTTGGCATGGTTGACACTTCCTTACGAATTCGGTGGCATCTTTTTGTAAGGTCGGCCAGTAGAACCCGGCTCGTATGACTTTCCTAGCCAAAGACCTTGCTCCGAGATGATTTTCGCAGATACCATTATGGACATCTTCTAAGACTTCAGTTGTCCTTGAGGTTGGGACGCACTTTAATAATGGTATAGATATCCCTCTTTTATAAAGGATATTTTTTACCAAAGTGTAGTTTTGTGCTTCCCTCCGTATTTTCTTGGCCCCTTTTTCCTCTTTGGGTAGGATGTCGAATTTCATATATTCGATTAGTGGGCTCATCCATCTGAGGTCCAATCCGGATACTTCAAGGACGTCTTGTCTACCCTCTTTTTTTGTAACTGAGGGTTCTTGGAGAGTTTCTTGGATCAGACATCTATTATTCCCTCCTGGTTTGGTACTTTTTAGTTTGGAGAGCGTGTTTGCTCTACTGTTGAGATCCCGAGTTATGTGTTTGACCTCGGTCTCTGCAAAACGGCTAAGATGTTCCAAGGTTTCGTCTAAGTACCTCTTCATGTTGGGGTCTTTAGCCTGATACTCTTCATTTATTTGGGAGGTCACCACCTGAGAATCGCTGAAGACAAATACTTTGGTCGCACCAACTTCTTCTGCCAGCTTTAATCCTGCAATCAAGGCTTCATATTCTGCCTGATTTTTAGAAGCTGGAAATTCAAATTTGAGGGATACTTCTACTTGCGTTCCCTCTTGGTTGACTAATATTATACCCGTACCCTTCCGACTTTGTTGGAGGATCCATCCACATATAGCTCCCATGTAGTGGAAGCTTCCTCTTGAACCCCTGCATATTCTGCCATGAAGTCAGTGAGACATTGGGCTTTGATTGCCGTCCGAGTTTCGTACTTAAGGTCAAACACGGACAACTCTATGGCCCATTGAACCATTCTGCCTGCAATGTCCATTTTCTGAAGGATTTGCTTCATGGGCTGGTTCGTTCGAACTCTTATCGTGTGTGCTTGAAAGTAAGGCCGCAACCTTCGAGAGGCTACTATTAAGGCATATGCAAACTTCTCGAGTCTTTGATACCTTAATTCAGGGCCTTGTAGAGCTCTGCTGGTGAAGTATACAGGATGCTGCCCGACCTCGTCTTCCCGTATTAGAGCTGATGCTACAACTTTGTAGGCTACAGACAAATACAGGACGAGTTCTTCCCCAACTTTAGGTCGGGTCAGAATGGAAGGTTGGCTTAAAAACCTTTTGAATTTATGGAATGCTTCTTCACATTCAAGAGTCCATTCGAACTGTCATCCTTTTCTTAATAGAGAGAAGAGTGGTAGGGATCTTAATGCTGATCCTGCCAAGAACCTGGAGAGAGCTGCAAGTCGGCCATTCAGCTGTTGGACCTCCCTTAAGCAAGTCGGGCTTTTCATTTCTAGGACTGCTCTGCATTTGTCGGGGTTGGCGTCAATCCCTCTTTGTGTAAGCATAAATCCTAGAAATTTTCCTGCCTCTACTGCGAAGGTGCATTTTGTGGGATTCAATCTCATCCCATGCATCCTAATGGTGTCGAAGACTTGCAAGAGATCAGTCAAGAGGTCGTCCTCGTCCTTGGTTTTTACCAGCATGTCGTCTACGTAGACTTCCATTAAACTCCCAAGGTGAGGGGCAAATACCTTATTCATCAGCCTTTGGTATGTGGCTCCTGCATTTTTCAATCCGAAAGGCATGACCACATAGCAATAGTTTGCTTTTGGCATGATGAAAGATGTTTTTTCTTGATCCGGCTTGTACATCAGAATTTGATTATATCCCGAGTACGCATCCATAAACGACAAGTATTGATACCCCGAGCTGGAGTCTACTGAGGTATCAATGTTTGGAAGTGGATATGGGTCTTTAGGATACGCCTTATTCAGGTCGGTGTAATTGACGCACATCCTTCACTTGCCATTTTGCTTTTTAACTAGCACTACATTTGCCAGCCACGCCGGATATTTAACCTCTTTGATGAAGTCGGCTTCTAAGAGGGCTTGTACTTGCTCTTCCACCACTTGAACTCGTTCAGGTCCGAGCTTCCATCTTCTTTGCTGAACAGGTCGCGATCCGAGGTATACTGACAGTTTGTTTGACATGAGTTCGGGATCTATCCCTGGCATGTCGGAAGCTTTCCAAGCGAAGAGGTCGGAATTCTCTTGTAGGAGCCTTATAAGCTTCTGCTTCAAATCTTCTTTTAGGTTGGCTCCTACGCTGGTATTTTTTTCTTCCTCTTTTCCAACCTGTACCTCCTCGATTTTTTCCCAGGGTTGTGGTTGCAACTCTCCTTTAGCTCTGATTCCTCCAAGCTCAATGGTGTGCATCTCCTTACCCTTTCTTCTCAAGTTCAGGCTTTCGTTGTAGCATTTTCTCGCCAATTTCTGGTCTTCTCTAATGGTTGCAATTCCCTCTGGTGTTGGGAATTTCATGCAAAGGTGGGGAGTGGACACCACTGCTCCGAGCCAATTTAAGGTGGTTCTACCTATTAGGGCGTTGTAAGCCGAACCCACATCAACGACTATAAAGTCGATGCTCAGAGTTTTGGATTTTGCGTAGAGGTATGAATCCTAGTGGCTTTATTGGCATGTCCCCCAACCCATATAAGGTGTCAGGCTAAGCTCTCAATTCCTTTTCATCCAACCCCAGCTTATCAAATGCTGGTTTGAACAGGATATCGGCCGAGCTCCCCTGATCTACCAAGGTTCTGTGTAGATGGGCATTGGCAAGGACCATGGTTATCACCACTGGATCGTCGTGTCCAGGAATGATTCCTTGCCCGTCTTCTTTAGTGAAAAAAATAGTTGGAAGGTCAGAAGTTTCACCCCAGACTTGGTAGACTTCTTTCAAGTGTCTTTTTCGAGATGACTTTGTGAGACCGCCTCCAGCAAACCCCCCTGAGATCATGTGTATATGTCTTTCTGGAGTCTGTGGTGGTGGATCTCTTCGGTCCTCGTCATCTCGCTTCCTCTTGCCATGGTGGTCCGACCTTTCCATGAGATATCTGTCCAACCGACTTTCTCCGGCCAGTTTTTCTATCACATTTTTGAGGTCGTAACAATCATTTGTTGAGTGACCATATAGCTTATGGTACTCACAGTAGTCGCCAGGACTCCCTCCCTTTTTATTTTTGATGGGCCTAGGGGGAGGTAGTCTTTCGGTATGGCAAATTTCCCTGTATACATCTACTAGGGAAACTCATAGAGGAGTGTAGGAGTGATATCTCCTAGGCCTTTCAGGGCCAACTTCCTCTTTCTTCTTGGGCTCTTTTTCTCTCTCTTTTGATGAGTGAGAGTTCCCCGATCTCCAACTTGGCTCTCGAAGCCTGGCATTTTTCTCCATGTTGATGTACTTCTCTGCTCTTTCCTGTACATCACTCAGGGAGGTGGGGTGCCTTTTTGAGATGGACTGGGAGAAAGGGCCTTTTTGGAGTCCATTTACTAGGCCCATAATTACTGCCTCTGTGGGCAGATCTTGAATCTCCAAGCACGCTTTGTTGAATCTTTCCATGTAGTCCCGTAAAGGTTCTCCGACCTCTTGTTTTACTCCCAAGAGGCTCGGTGCGTGCTTTACCTTATCCTTTTGGATTAAGAATCTCATGAGGAACTTCCGTGAGAGGTCGTCGAAACTGCTGACAGACCTCGAGGGGAGACTATCGAACCACTTCATCGCTGCTTTAGTCAGGGTTGTCGGGAAAGCCTTGCAGCGAGTGGCATCAGAAGTGTCGGCTAAGTACATCCGACTTTTAAAATTGCTTAAATGATGCTTTGGATCTGTGGTTCCGTCGTAGAGGTCCATATCAGGACTTTTAAAGTTCTTTGGCACTTTTGCCCTCATAATGTCCTCACTGAATGGATCTTCTCCTCCCAAGGGGGAGTCTTCTCGGTCACTGCGAGAATTTCGACCTTTGAGAGCCGAATCTAGCCTCAGTACCTTTTCCTCAAGCTCCTTTCATCGCTCGATCTCGTTCCTCAAATTTCTCTCTGCTTCTCGTTGTCGTTCTAACTCTTGCTCCAACTGCTCCAGGCGCCCTTAGTGGCCATGGAACAGTCCCATGAAGTCAGCTGCATGGGGCTACCCTTCCTTTCCTGATTCACGCCCCTCAAAGGAGTTTCCCTTTTGGTCTTTTACTCACGAAGTGCCTTCTTTATTCTGGTTGGTCGCTCCTTGGTGGGTGACTATCGCTCTGTCATTGTTGCCAGCATCCTGATTTTCTTACTCAGAATCGGATGCTGTGTTTCCATCTTCGTTGAATTCGTCCGCCATCATTGGTTGATCTCCAGGTCCTCGACAACGGCGCCAATGTTACGTGGGTAACCTGAAGTTAATGGGTTGGGTTTGTGAAACTAGCCCACACGTTGAGTGGAGATAGTCTCCGACTAGAATTGCGTCTGGGAGCTGCCATCCGACTTGTATATGTGAACCTGCAAGGACACTCTGATGCCTAAGTTAGCAAAGGGTATTAGCAGGTTTAGAGAGTATTAGAACTTAGAGATACCTGAGGGATGTCAGTGTATTTATAGTGGTGAACCAATAACCACCGTTGGAGTAGTTCTACCTTTTTAGGCGGATAACCGTCCCTTTATCTTAGGGAAGTTGAGATATGGTTCCTGGAAGTGGGTTGAGAGATTTTAGGGGCAGTTACTTATTTGAATAAGGGTTATCTGCCAGCTAACATTTGATCCCGACCTCCTTAGAGTGGAGTGTGTGTCGAATCCGACCTCTTCTGAGGAGATCGGTGAAGGTCAGTCTTTGAATTGGGCATTTTATTTAGACCTGGGCCTTAGTGTTGGGTTAGGGTATGAACATTATCCAATTATTATTAAAAAATCAATAATATTTAATTTTAATATGGAGGTAAATGTAACTCACACAATTATCAATATAAAAACTATTTTCTTTTATTCTGATTATAAGAATTTAAAATTTATATAAAAAACGAAAAAATAGTACTACTATAAAAAAATTTTGATCAATAATAAAAAATATAACTTAATTAATAATATTAATATCTATATTATTTATATCAAAATTTAACAGTAAACTAATATTAAAATCATTTAAATTTTTTTAAGATAAAAATTAAAAATTAAAAAATACCTTAGATGAAACTATGTTAGAATTTAACCCAAATGCAAAAATCAGAGTACTTTACTTTATATTAAATAATCATCTAAAGAAAGTATATAAAAAAGTAGACTCTAGAAGATATAATTTTTTATTTCAGATTCAGGTTGTTAATTTATATTATTATTTTACTCCAATTCAATGCAACGAAAATTTTCAACTCTTTCGGTATCATAACAAAACTTTATTTTATAGTGATCAATTATGCATTTACGCTGAATTAAAAGAGTTTAGATTTATATTTCTTTTTAGAATTAATATTAATAACATATATAATGTTATATTTAAATATTTATTAAAATAAAAAATACACTTACTTTTTTATATTTTGATGTTAATTATCACTACACTTAAAAATCTATTTTATCATATATTTTTAATCAAGTGTTGATCATTTATATTTAATATATTTATAATTTTTTATTTTTAAGTAAATATTAATGAAACAAATCCATTTCACTCATATTTTTTACTACTTCAATTTGTTCATATAATTCTACAAAATTAAATAAACTATTTATCAGCGAAGTATTTTTTATTAGGCAATAATATTGTTGCGGCCCAACCCAACTAGGCGTGTCAACCAACCTGGCCCAAGGACTTACCGACCCGATTGGATGAGTCACAGTGACCCGCTCACCAGGCGACCTGGCCACGCACTCTCCTTGCCAGCTACGTGACAACTGTGGAGAAGGAACCTTCTTGGAAAGAGGCCTTCTCCTGCGGGGCCCACCTTACTAACAGGGTATACAAAGGAAGGGTTCTACCCCCAAGGTACGTCACCCTACTCCAAATTCTCGCATCACCTATATACTCTACTGACTTGGGCGTCGGAATGTCATTGCAAGTGACACCCCCTTCAATTCATCAAGAGCTCGGTAGATCGATAGCCAACGCAAACCGTTCCCAGAGTCCAAATCGAGGTAGAGACCCATCTTCACACTCAACCAACAACCCGAACCGTTCGGTAACCCGACTTACCGAACATTGGCGCCGTCTGTGGGTACTCTCCCCAACATGGATTTTGTTATAGTTTCTGGCGTGGCCGACGGCATGGCCGGGACCCGCGGGGAGGGGATAGATCCCCGAGGCAGTGGGGTAGCCGCCGGAGCCCCCGTTCGCGAAGGCAGCAGATCTCCCCCGCGACACACAGAGGGACGACCCTTTGGAGGGACAGGCAGCGACAGCGCCAGGATAATACAAGAGCTGCGCCACAGGGTGCAGAACTTGGAGCGAGAAGTAGCCAACCGTGAAAGTCGTCAGCCCACTCCTAGCCATGAGCCTTCCCGATCCACTCAAAGGGGAGAAAGGAGTCTCCAGAGAAGTCGCTCCAGCCTCCAGGCGCACCTCGATCCCCCTGATAGAATCAGAAAGCCAGGAGAGCAGAGAGGTGCCAAGGAGAAGTCGAGACCCGCTGGTCTACAACCGATCGCCAACGAGAGACACCGAAGAAGAAGACTGGGAAAGCGACAGAGGACGAAGAAGAAGAAGCCGGCCACATCAAGTGCACCACCGAGAAAGGACGAGGAGAGGCCGGCCTAATAGAGAACCCGGCAGGGAAAGGCAACCGGTGGTCATGGGGGCAACCCCTTTCCACCACTCGATCCTTGGAGTACGACTACCAAAGCATTTTGACAAGCCGACAGATATGAGGTACGACGGTACCCAAGATTCCCAGGAACATCTAATGGCCTTCGAGGCCAGGATGAATCTGGAAGGGGGTAGGCGACGAAGTGAGATGTTGGGCTTCCCCGGTAACCTTAGCTGGGCCGGCGATTCGTTGGTTTAATGCCCTCCCCCAGGGCTCCATAGCCACGTTTGCCTACATCAGTCGTTCTTTCTTGGCCCAGTTCACCACGCGCATCGTCAAAGCAAAACACCCGATTAACCTGCTAGGAATGACGCAGCGAAATAGCGAGCCGACCAAAAAATACCTGGACAGATTCAACGATGAGTGCCTCGAGATAGACGGCTTAACTGATTTGGTGGCCAGCTTACGCTTGACCAACGGTTTGCTAAATGAGGATTTCCGAAAACACCTCACCACCAAGCCCATCTGGACAATGCAGGAAATTCAGAACGTAGCCAGGAAATACATTAATGATGAAGAGATAAGTCAGGTCATGGTAGCTAATAAATGGCAGCCTGCGTACCCTAGTTCCCGCCCATCCGGTGGCAGTGAGAGGTCCAAGGAACACTCCAGAGACGGAGGAACGGCCAAGTCTTTCAAACCCTTTCCCCGTGTTGGGAAGTTCACCAATTACACCCCCTAGCGGCTCCAATCGTCGAGGTTTATCAGCAAATTGCCGACAAGGGCATCTTGTCGAAGCCCCGACAACTCAGGGACATGACAGGTGCAAACAAGAACCTCTATTGTGATTATCACAAGGGATATGGCCACAAAACCCAAGACTGCTTCGACCTGAAGGACGCCCTGGAGCAGGCCATCCGAGAAGGAAAGATGGCCGAGTTCACCCACCTAATAAGGGAACCTAGGAGGAGGGACCGGTCAACCGAAGACAAAAGCCGCACCGTAAAGCAGAGACAGGAACCCGAGGAGGACGCGGAGCGTGCCCTCACCGTGGTGAATGTGGTGATTGGAAGGGATTCCTTCCCAAGTCGAAATCGGCTAGTAAGAAGGACGCCAATGTTCTAGCTATGTCCTCTGGCCCCGCGCCGACCTCTCGCAGGTTGCCCTCGATATCTTTCGGCCCCGAGGATCAATGGTTCGATGAGGTTGCGAAGAGTCCGCCGATGGTGATCACGGCCAGGGTGGGCACCGGCCTAGTAAAGCGAATCTTGCTGGACACATGAGCTGATTCCAATATCATGTTTCGCAATGTTTTTGACGCCCTGGGCCTATGAGACGCCGACCTCAGAGGTCACCAGCACGGCGTGGTTGGCTTAGGTGATAACTTCATCAAGCCAGACGGCGTAATTTCCATCCCGGTCTCCATAGGCGGAGGCAGGGGAAAGAGGTCGCTAATGGCGGAGCTCGTGGTCTTAAGAAACTCGACGGCCTACAACCTCATCCTTGGGAGGAAGACCATCAACGAATTTGGGGCGGTGATCTCCACCAAGCTATTGCTAATGAAGTTTGTAGCTGATGATGGATCAGTTGGGACCATCAGGGGAGACCTAGAGACGGCAGTCGTATACGACAACACCAGCCTCTCCCTGAGAAAGAAATCTAAAGAAGCATCTAGTGTCTTTCTTGCCGACCTAGACACCAGGGTTGATGACAAACCCAGGCCGGAACCAGAGGGAGATCTTGAGAAGTTAAGGGTCGGTGATTCAGACGAGAAGTTTACCTTTGTAAACAGGAATCTGCCCCATGACCTGAAAGAACCCCTCATAGAGATGATCAGAGCTAACAGCGACTTGTTTGCTTGGACGCCGGACGACATGCCGGGTATAGACCCCTAGTTCATGTCACACCAGCTGGCCGTGAGACCGGAGGCAAAGCCAATGGCCCAAAGGAGGAGAAAAATATCCCAAGAAAGGGCAGAAGAGGTTGCCAAACAGACGGCCAGTCTACTGGAAGCGGGCTTCATTCGAGAACTCGATTACTCGACTTGGCTTGCAAACGTGGTCCTGGTTAAAAAGCCTAGCAGAAAATGGAGAATGTGCGTGGATTACTCCGACCTTAAAAAAGCATGTCCCAAAGATTCCCTCCCCCTACCGAACATCGATGCACTTGTCGACGCGGCGGCGGGTTACCAATATCTGAGCTTCATGGATGCCTATTCTGGGTATAATCAGATACCGATGCACCCGCCAGATGAAGAGAAAATGGCATTCATAACGCCGGGAAGGACATATTGCTACAAAGTCATGCCGTTCGGACTGAAGAACGTGGGAGCCACGTACCAAAGGCTGATGAACAAGGTCTTCACGGACCTCATTGGCAAGACGGTAGAGGTATACGTAGATGACATCTTGGTCAAGACCGCCAGGCCCGAGGCCCTTTTAAGTGACCTGGAAAGCGTCTTTGCGTCTATTCATTAGCACGGAATGAGGCTCAATCCGCTGAAGTGTGCCTTTGCCGTCGAAGCCGGTAAGTTCTTGGGGTTTATGATAACCCAACGAGGGGTGGAGGCCAACCAGGAAAAAGGCGATGCAATCCTTCAGATGAGGAGCCCGGGAAGCGTGAAAGATGTCCAAAGGTTGGCGGGTAGACTCACAGCACTATCCCGTTTCCTCAGCGCGTCGGCGGCCAAAGCTCTATCTTTCTTTAACCTAATGAAGAAGGGAATCGGTTTCGAGTGGACCCCGGCATGTGAAGAAGCTTTCAAGCAATTCAAACAAATAGTCTCAGCACCACCCATCCTCGCAAGACCTAAGAAAGGAGAAACGCTATACTTGTACTTGGCAGTGACCGACGAGGCCTTGGCGGCGGTCTTAGTGCGAGAAGAGGGGAAGGCCCAACAACCGATATATTTTGTGAGTAAAGCACTACAAGGAGCAGAGCTAAGGTATAGCAAGCTGGAGAAAGTGGCATATGCGCTCCTGACATCATCGCGTAGGCTGCGGTAGTACTTTCAAGGACACCAAGTAATCATCAGGACAGACTAGGTAATCCGACAAGTACTCCAGAAGCCCGACTTGGCAGGTAGAATGATGACTTGGGCTATCGAACTCTCCTAGTAAGATTTACAATATGAATCCAGGCACGCGATCAAGGCTCAAGCCATGGCTGATTTCTTGGTAGAAGTAACAGGGGACCCAGACGGGGCGCCGAGCACACGGTGGAAGCTCCATGTTGACGGAGCATCTAACCAAACGTTCAGAGGAGCAGGAATCATCCTGAAGAACCCAGCTGGAGTTATATACGAGCAGTCGGTCAAATTCGACTTTCCAGTGTCAAACAACCAAGCAGAATATGAGGCTCTGCTGGGTGGCCTAGCTCTAGCAAGGAAAGTCGGAGCCACAAGACTGGAAGTGTGTAGTGACTCGCAGGTCGTTACTTCTCAGATCAATGGGACCTACCAAGCCAGAGACTCATTGTTACAGAAGTACCTCGAGAAAGTCAAAGAATTGAGCAAGCAGTTTGAGGAGGTCACGATCCAACACGTTCCGAGAGAAAAGAACGCACGGGTAGACCTCCTGTCTAAGCTAGCAAGCACAAAGCCAGGGACTGGCAACCGGTCCTTCATTCAAGGCTTGATGAAAGAACCAGCAGTGGTGCTACAGCTAACCCAGTCAGAACCTTGTTGGATGGACCCAATCACCGAATTCCTGGAAAAGGCCAGGCTCCCCAGCGACGAGCAGGCAGCCAAAACAGTAAGACGAGAGGCGGCCAAGTATGCAACCATACAGGGACAGTTGTTTAAAAAAGGACTTAGCCAACCACTGCTGAAATGCTTGCGCCCCGACCAAATGGAGTATGTTCTCTGGGAAGTCCATGAAGGATGCTGCGGTCACCACATCGGAGGGAAGGCCCTAGCTAGGAAGCTCATTAGAGCCGGATACTACTGGCCCTCTCTGATGGCGGACTCTAAGGAGTTCGTGAGAAGGTGCAAGAGATGCCAGAAAAACTCCAACTTCCATAAAGCGCCAGCAACCGAACTTAGCTTCCTCACGACTTCCCGACCTTTCTCGCAATGGGAAATTGACCTATTAGGACCCTTCCCGGTTGGGCCAGGGCAATTCAAGTACCTCATAGTGGCAATTGACTACTATACAAAGTGGATAGAGGCAGAACTGTTGGCCAGCATATCCTCAGCAAATTGTCGAAAGTTCGTATGGAGACAGATAATAGCAAGATTCGGCATCCCAGAAGTCGTCATCTCGGGCAATGAGACGCAGTTCGTTGATAAAAAATTTGGAGAATTCCTTGGCGATTTGGGGATAAAGCAAAAGTTTTCATCAGTAGAGCACCCCCAGACCAATGGACAAGTGGAGGCTGCAAACAAGATCATCCTGCAGGGCCTCAAGAGGCGACTCGACCAGAAGAAGGGAGCATGGGAGGATGAACTGGCCTCGGTCCTCTGGTCTTACCGCATAACCCAACAATCGGCCACCGGGAAAACGCCTTTCCGACTCACGTATGGGGTTGAGGCAATAATACCTGTGGAAGTCGGGGAGCCGAGCCCACGACTGCTTTTAGGGGGAGTCGAGGAGGCCGTGGAAAAGGACTTGGTGGATGAGGCAAGGGACATAGCCCATCTATCAGAAATGGCGCTAAAGCAAAGAATGGCCCTGCGCTACAATGCCAAGGTGCTCAGGAGAGAATTTGAGCAAAATGACCTGGTCCTACGGCGCAACGACATCGGGCTGCCGACTCAGGGGGAAGGTAAGCTGGCGTCGAACTGGGAAGGCCCGTACAGGATAAAGGAGGTAATCGGTAGAGGCACCTACAAGTTGGAAAGACTCGACGGCAAGGAAGTCCCGAGAACATGGAATACAAGTAACTTAAGAAGATTTTATTCTTAGACCAAATGCGCCGAATAGGCGACCTGCCAAGCTCAGTAAGACCCGGGTTTCGATTTATCAATTAAAGAATTTACTTCTGTCAAATACTTATCATTGCCATAGATCTAATCAACTACCGATTAATGTTCACTTGTGGTTAAATTTACTTTTTTCCTTTATGCATCCCATGTCAACGAATTTCTTATGATACGTGTTAAATGAGGCGACGATACGGTATCCTGGGACTGATCACCCCGAGAACCAACCAAAATAACACCATAACAAACGACTATAGCAAAAATAAAGCCACGACTTAGCTTCGTTAAATTACCAATGCAACGGTAAACAAACACATGCGGCAAGCCAATACCAACAAAGCGGTAACAAAATAAAACAAAAATGCACTACTGAGTAAGCGGGGAAGAACGGTAATCATAAGCCTACCAAGCGACTACTAAAGTAGTTTAAAGTTGAAAAATCCAACATGCACAACAACAAAGTTCCCCAAACTACGCGAAAAGGTCCACAAAAACAAAAAATTACAAAATTCATACAAGACTATAGAGATCACTTCTTCGGCATATCGACAATCTTGCCATCCTTAATGGTTTTAAAGACTCTGATTGCCGACGTGTTGAAGTCAGGAGCCATGAGCTTCACTTGGGCTTTAAGGGCCTCTTCAATCATCAGTATGGTGCTCTTCCCCTGTTTCACGGTATCCTTGTACTTCTTAAATTCAGTGGCTTCAGTTTGAGCAGCCTTAGCCGACGAGACGGCCTCAACGCGTTTCTTCTCCAAAGCAGCCACCCGACCCTGAGCAGCATTGAGTTGGCCCTCCAAAGTCATCTTCCGCTCGGTTAGCCGAGAAACGGCTGCATCAGAAATCTTCAATTTTTTCTCAGCGACTGTGGCCTTCTCCTCGGCAGCTTTGAGCTTCTTATCTGCGTTGGACAGCTGCTCCCGAAGTGTTTCGACTTCCACCTTAAACTTATTATTGGCCTGAGCGGAAGACTCGAGTTTTCTTTGAAGTGACTGTATCCCTGCCAAAGCGAATTCTGCCTTCCTTGCTATGGCTGCCCCGCGAAGAAGAGTTCGGTACATCCACCTGGCTTAGGAAGGAAGATCCCCGCCATGGAAGAAGTCCTCCGTGCCGGGAAGCAGCTGGGTGTCAATAAAGTTTGCGGCATCAAAGTTCCTCTCCATAATAGTGAGGGCCCCTTCAGGGCTAGAGGACGACCTTCTCCTCTTTGAGTTTCTTACAACCACCACATCATGCTCCTTAAACCGTGGTTGGGAGGTCGAGCCCTCGCCAGTGCTGACCACCTCACCTTGGGTGGGAGAGACATGCGCTTCATCATTTTGGGCTGACATCTCGGCAGCATGGGGGGGAGGAACCACCTGGTTCTCGTTATTTTCGGGGGGGGGGAGGGCTCCTGGTTCTCATTGCCCGGCTTTTCGTCGCTGTCGCCAGCCAGAAATGTGTTAAATAAATTCTCAAGGCCAGTCACTTCAGCAGACATTCCCACTACAACAAAACAGTGAAACCTGTCAGTCGTGAGATTGGCATAGCAAATTAAAGCAACAGTAACAAAAAAGTGAAGTTAAAGCCACTCACAAATATAATTTCTAGCGACTTTCCAATCACCCATAAGGAGGTGGGGGTTAACGTGATTTTTTGAAAAGACGGCTAACAACACGTCGACGACTCTCTTATTTTGAGGAGACAACCCCTTGTAAGTCACCTTAGTAAAGGCATTGGACCGCGCCCCAAAACTCCAATAGGTCGGGATGCGCCATTCCCCTTCCAACGTCAGCCAAAAGGGATGCCGACCTTCAGCGGGAGGAACCTTAAAGTATTTGTCCTTGAACCCATGATATGAATCCTCGAACAAATCGAATATCCGCCGACCTTGAGCAGACCGGAATGACATAAACCCCTTTTTGGCTTTCCTTTCCTTGGAAGGGTTTGTTAATGTAAAAAGATAAAGGAAAACTTCCACGGAGATCGGCAGGTCTAGATACTCACACACCATCTCATAACAGTGGATGGAAGCCCAACTGTTCGGATGTAATTAGGACAGCGCTACGTTACACCTATTGAGCAACGCCATCTGAAAGGGGGAGAAGGGGATGCGAACCCCCAATTGAGTAAACATTGCCTTATAGAACCAAATTCAATCGGCAATCGGTGAGCTCCTCTTCGCCCATTTGGTTGGGGGAGTCTTTTACGTTCGACGTTACCCAGGCGTATCGGTCGTAAGCCGCTCTCGCGGCAAGAACCCGAGCAGCAGGGCGCTGGGCCATACCTACAGTGGGGCACCACTCACAGTTAGTCTAGGTTATCGGGAGGTCGGAACTAACCCAGAGACTACAGTTTGCTCATCCAATAACTACAACCAAACATGACCAAAGAAAATCCTAGAAAATCTTAAGCAAAGGCTAAAAATTGGTATTCTGGAATGGTAACCCCCCTAAAAAGCCGACTTAACGTTAATGTCATCCAAACATGCAAGGCAATCAGGGAAGCAGCGCGCATACAGAAACACAGCAGGGAAACAAATGGCTTGAACAGTAAAATAAGATAGCAAGTGAAGAACAAACGTACCAAATGTGCTTGTGTTAATCTGGAAGAGCACAAAAATCAAATGCAAGCAGCCCAAGGAATGCAGAGGATGGGAAAATGGGGAAGGTAAACGCAGAAAGAGGGAGATAGTGGCGAGTGAATGAGAAACGAAACCGAAGGGGAAGTTTGGAAACCAACTCAAGGGGCGCGAAAGGCAAGGGTATAATGGTCTTTGCACACAGGGTTTTGAATAACCCATTATGGCCATTAAATGCCCGGCATGAATAACGAGGGGACAAAGGGCTATCTCTAACAGCGAACAGGCTTACGCGCGCAGAAGGTGCGTCCTCACCACAAGCAACTGAACACTAGGCAGCAGCCCGCTGGGAGGAGCTGAACGCGCTACCAGCGGCGCTCACGACCACAGCTGGCGCGTTGGGGGCACTATTGCGGCCCAACCCAGCTAAGCGTGTCAACCAACCTGGCCCAAGGACTTACCGACCCGATTGGATGAGTCACCGTGACCCTCCCCCCTCCCCCCCCCCGCGCGCGGCCCCCGTCAGGCGACCCGGCCACGCACCCTCCTTGCCAGCTACGTGACAGCTGTGGAGAAGGAACCTTCCTGGAAAGAGGCCTTCCCCTGCGGGGCCCACCTTACTGACAAGGTATATAAGGGGAGGGTCCTACCCCTCCCCCAAAGTACGTCATTCTACTCCAAATTCTCGCATCACCTATACACTCTACTGACTTGGGCGTCGGAGTGTCATTGCAGGTGACACCCCCTCAATTCATCAAGAGCTCGGTAGATCGGCAACCAACGCAAACCGTTTCCAGAGTCCAGATCGAGGTAGAGACCCATCTTCACACTCAACCAACAACCCGAACCGTCCGGTAACCTGACTTACCAAACAAATATTAATTACGTTAAAACAGTATTCAAATGAAATATTAAATATTCAAAATTTGTTTCCTTGATGTTTATTAACTATTTAATCTTTAAATGTATGGACTACTCGTTTCTCCCGTTTCTATAGGTAGAAAGTGCTGTGGAGTAAAGAAAAAATGGAAGACAATAATAAAGAATAGAGTAAAGCTAGGAAACCAAAACCACATCAGCCAAAAACCAGCCAAATGTGCATGGGCTGGGTCACAAAAGCCCAAACCACATTCAGCAACATCCAAAAAATGTAATGGTAAACCATATTCACCCCAAGCAAAAACCCTACCTCCTTTTCACCGTTTTACCACAGAGAATTCAAAAAGCTTCCATAACCCCACCACACTACCAAAACTCTCGCGCGGTCCTCCTTCATCTCTTCTCCGGACACCGCGACGCCGCACACAACGGCTCTGCCCATCGAGACTCCACTGAAGCTACTTGCGCGCAACCTTCCTCCCACACTTCACCGGCCGCTTTGACGCCGTGCCGAGCCTCTCTGACCATCGCGGCTCCATTATCGCAAGAAGAGCGACGCCGCACATGCCGTTGCATGTGGGTTTTTCCGGCGCCGCTTAAACTTTCTGGTGCACCCGGGGGCGTCCGTTGATGTTAACCTAGACTTCTCCAGCCTGGAAATTCCCGGTTCAGCTAACTGATTGGTAAGTATGGTATATGTTTCTTTTGGCTTCATATGCATGTCTTGAAAAGGGAATTAGACAGTGTTTTGTTGTAGTAGTCTCTGTGAGGTCTTAATCGATGGATGTTCTTTTCCATATTTGAACAGATCACTTAACAAATTTTGGGGCATCACTGGTCCTGAGCAAAATATTGCAGTTGCATGTTTTTGGAGTTTTGCAAAATCAATAAACAAGTAAGTATGTGTATTGATTGCTTATTGAATTTGGGTGGATTCTAATTAGATATGTGATGTTGTTGATGTTTTGCTCGGATGTTGCTTATTGCTAGAGTTTGTATGATGATTTTAGCTGGGATGGATGTTGTAATCGTGGTTATTAGAGGCTAGATGTTTTTGTTCTGTTATATGGTTTAGAAACTAATAATGGTGTTCATATGAGATGATATTTGAAATTGCATAAATTATGGGACGTTTCTGTAAGAAAATTGAAACTTGAAGGTACTAACAAGTGCAAAGGCTCTCAGGTGCTGTTCTTGTTCAATCAGAACAAGAACTTCCCTTTTTTTTCTGAAAAGAACAGTTTGCTTCCGAAAGGCTGAAGGAACTTAATTGGTGGGGGTTGAGCTATCTATTGTGAGGAGCAGATTACTGAAAGAACAGACTGGATATCATTTTGATTTTGGTCTGGGGAGTGTGAGGGGTGGCAATGTTGGTCTCTAACTTGAATGTTGTTGTTTACTCCTGTTTTTTTTTTCTTTTTTAAATGTAGTATGTTTTACATTTGGGGCAAATGTGAGGAAACAGGGTTGGACTTTGTCAGGTATTTCAAAGCATTTAGTTGTGGTGCATTCATTGGTTAGTGGTTACCTCAAATCGAATATAATGAAAAAAAATGCAATCCTTTTTGTTCTTTATTTCTGGGTTATAATAGTTTTAGGAGTTTTATATTACCAACTTGTCAGATTATTATGTACCCCAGGTTTTTTTTATTAATAAGTGGTTTTAATTTTATCAAATACTTTGTTTGATGTCTTACGTGTCTAGAAAGCACATAATAGGGAACGTGTCCTATAGGAGACCCATGACTGCTCAAGCTTATAATTGATGTTTGCATTTGTAGTTCCTATTAACACATGCCTCCATAATGACACTCGTCCAGATTAATAAAAGTCAAGGTAAATAATTTGTGGGGATAAATTTACTTAGAAATTAAATCTAGGTTGGCTGTTGACACATAAAAAAAATGAACTTAATTATGATTTTACATTAGAAATATTTATTAAATTAAAATATATTTATATTATAAATAGGGTGTTTTTTCTATGTTTTAGATTTTTCACAATTGCTTGAAAGTATGGTTTTTTTTATGATGTTTTCTTCTGATTTGTCATAAGATGGCGATGTTATGTTACATCATGTTTTCAATTATGAATTAGATGGAAGATGAGTTTCTTTATCTCCATCTCTGTATGTTTATGAAAATCATTTATTATATGAAATGAATGTAAATTGGCTGCTGAAATTGTTGCTGTATTCATATATGCAGTTTTGAGGAGCTGTTTCTTGTGTACCTTAACAGGATTAATTTGAAGTAAAAATCCAAGAGAGATGGGGAAAAAGGTAAAATGATTTCTATCCTTCACTTTTTACCAATTGGGAATTATCTTATCTTTGACTAAAATCTAGTGTAACAATTAGCAGAAATTGTTAGAGTCCCGTTGCTCGCCTAGCTACATATATGACATGATGAGCACGCTCTCAAAAAACAATTCCATTGAGAAGCTTGCCGAGATTGATCTTATTGGTTTCGGATTCCTGAGGCTTGTACCAAATTGGTCAGTAAAGCAAGCAATCATGGTTCACCTAGCTGAGTCTTACCAAGTTAAGCCGAGAACTTTCATACTCGACATTGGCAACATCCACCTGAATGCTGAGTTAATCGGGAAGGTTTTCGGCATTCCGTCGCAAGGTACCTTATGCTATCTTGTTTACCTAGTCATGCGTAGGCGTGCTGCTATAAACATGTACCTTTATGCATACATATTATCACGGAATAGCACACATGAACATGTTGTAGGGGATCCATTTCCAGCACTGGATGAGAGTAATTCGTCCCACGTCGCCATCAAAAATAGGTTCCATAGACGCAGCACAACCGAGCTCCGGGATTTAGTCTACAGTTGTCCAATGACGACTGAGTCGGAGAGGATGGAGTTCAGGAGATATTTCATACTGGTGGTGATGAAGATGTTCCTGTGTCCCACCACTCAACAGGTACTTTCTTCGTGGCACATCTATCCCGTGTTAGATGTTTCTGATCCACGGAGATTCAATTGGCCGCTGGAGATTCTGAAGTGGTTCGACATGGCAGTCGAGAAGTATAAGCTGAAAGGGAACAAAACGTGTGAAGGCCGCATGTTCATCGTGCTGGTAGGACACAATGACCATTAATAAATCCTATTTGCCTTTCTTTTTTATGAGTATCAGAAATTGTAAAAAATAAATTTCCTATAGATTAGCTTAGAGAGCTCAGGCTCTAGTACTGTTATTTCTATGTGATATATTGATATGTTGCTGAATTACTTGAATCTTTGTTCACTAATTTTAGATGGTTCCGTGTATGATTTCATTTGAGTATTTCTTGGATAACTTAAATTTGGCCCATCCTCTGTGTAGATACTCTATTTTCAGCGTCTGCAATACGGTGTGCTTGAAAATTGTCTTGAGCATGAGCCATGGCTCGAAGCGTGAACCTCGGAGAGTCTTGAAAAGAAGGCGCAGTATATTATATCCGAGGTACTTGTTTCTATCTCATAATCGGTTAATTTATGAAAAGAAGGCGCAGTTAATTTATATCGGAGAGTCTTGAAAAGAAATCTTGGTGGTTTCTCAAAAATCATTGATTTTCTTCATTGCTTAATTCAGGGCCGCCTTTTGACTAGACATGGGGTAGGTGACGACATAAAGGGCCGGTCACCACAAGCTGCCAGAAGGAAACCTGGGAAAAAGGAACCACAGAAGCGTCAGCAAAAGCAATCGGTGCTGCCAAGGGTAAGCACGTTTTACTGCTTGAGCATGTTAACTAACTTAGTTCGCCGTTGTTAATTTGGTTCATGATCTTGCCTAAAATAGCGGAGGTCAGTCGGTGGAGAGAGTAAGCAGGTTTCAAATGAAAGACCACCAAGGGGACGTACATCATCGCCACCTCCAACAGCGAGAAGTTCAAGGCACGCCAAACGATCAGAAACTAGCACGAGGGTGAGTATACGATTATTGTTATCTACTGCTTAATTCATTGACTAGCTTTGATTACGTGTACTAGTGTTAATTAAATGTACTTGGATGTTTCTTTACACGACTTATTTATTGTACATAAAATAGCCTAACAGGGGAGCTGCTCAAAAAAAAAGGGGAGGCTAAAAAGGACCGACCACGGAGGTGCCCCCCAAAAAAATCTGAGGAAAAGGATCTCCCAAGTGGCACTGATGATGATGAGGAGAATGAGCCTCTTGCCAAGCGGATGTGCCGACTCTATAAACAGGGAGTTGACAAAAAAAACCAAGTGACGAACCAACAGAAGGCAACCTCAATCAGGACAAGGGAACCCATGAAACACCAGTCTCTGTCCTTCCCGATGCAGGAACACTCTCCGTTGCGCTAGTGAAACATGAAGAATGGGAGTTCGACGGGCAAGTCTCCTAACTAAAACTAACTCATTTTCTGGTCTATTTTGCTTGTTAGTGAGTTAAGGAATCTATCTGTATACAGCTGCCATTTCTCTAACATCAATTGAGTTGCTTGCAGTAATCCCAATTTTTTGTCGAACCGAGACCCCGAGAGTGAACGAATATGGTAATACTTTGAGCAACTACAGAATACGAGTCCACTACAGGCCGTGATGCCATCCAATCCATCTTGCATGACTCCTAGCCCACCAGGAAAGCAAATCTCACTGGGCAATGCTAGGACGGAACAACAGTATACCCAATGTACTCCTATAAAGGTGCATCCAAGATCGACGAGGATGATGAGGAGCGAGTCCGACGATGGGCGGCCAATGGATCGTTGGAGCAAAGCGAGGTTTTGGCGTCCTATGAAGGAAGGCAGCATCTATCTTTGCTCCGAGAGGACATATGCTCACTACTGCCCTGGCATTGGGTCACCAGCAACGTAAGTATAATATACTAACTCATTGACATAACGAATATGTTTCTTAATATAGAAAGTGGATAAAACATATGACGCTAACGCAATTTAAACTTTTTTCATGCAGATCATTCAGTGGATGTGTTCAACATTTAATGATTCCGAATCATTGCGGTATAAGGAGGACTTTTACTGTATACCTCCCGGAATTTTGGTATGCACAAATATGCGAATTCTAATCAATAATAATTTGAGATATGGACCTAAATAGTGCTTTTTTAACAGGAAACCGTGTTGCAGAAGAGGAACTTGGCTTCCTTCAGGGAGGATCCCACCGTTAGTTATGTGGGGCTGGGTCCTCACTTTGGTGATGATTCGATGTTTTTTGACAAGATAGCAGCTTCCATGCAAAAATGGGTAAGTTACTTCGCTACATGAAAAAAACTGTATACTTCTTGTATTATTTAACGCTTGAAGGTTGATGCTTTTGTTTAATTACTTACAACCTGGTGTTTATTACTTGGATGTTCCTTGTGATAGGCAATAGTGTGTTCCCCTTAATTGTCAAATAGATGGTTCTGAATACGGTTTTTGGTTTTCGTGTCTCAGTCACTTGAATTTGCGTGTGCTTAATTGATGTGTCGTTGGATTTCGTTTCAATAGATGTATTGCAACACATTAAATATTTTAGAAATTTCGCATCTATATCTATTTGGTAACTAACTTGATCATGAAAATATATATTTCTGTTTCCATCATAGTGGTTTGCCCTAGTCTGTATCGATCATCATTGGTGGCTGTATGCCTTTGAGATTGCTCAGAAACGGCTGTGGGTGCTGGATAGTATGAATACAGGAGTGCCTAACAATGAAAGAGTAAAATTACATGCTTATGCGGTATGTATACATCAACAAATTAGTTCGACGTTAGACTTGGTAATTGAAACTGTATGATTTTTAACGTGTGGCTGATCTCCAGGGGAGACTCATTGAAGACATGGCAAAAGTTTCTATGCCCGCATATGAGCACACGGAGAACGGCCTACCGCGTTTCTATGCTAGCGTCCCATAACAAGATAACGGGTCAGTCAAATTTTCTCTAATAACAATATTCTTAATAGCACTTCACTTGATAATGATATCATGGTTGGAAATAATATTCTGTGTTTGTGCATGTAGTTGTGATTGTGGTGTATTCGTCATCAAATTCATGCAATTTTGGTGTTTGGATAAGCCATTGCAGCATTGGGACCAGGTGAATTTAAATATGTCATAATAATTAGGTTGAAACCATTTGTAGTCAATTACTTTCTCGTGTTTGAAATTACCCTCCAACACAAAAATGCCATGCAGGACGTTGTACATGAGTTTAGGAAGGATATCATTCTAGACATAGTGCTGGGTCCTCATAATTCAGAAATTGGCAAGGCGCTGCAGGCATTAGAAAGCAATCATGTGCGCCGAAACCAGCCTAGGAAAAAGTCTAAGGCTGTGAGATCACCTTTCACAGCACCGAGCATGAAGAGCATGCTGCAGCGTGCAGGGTTACCCACAAGAAAGCCGAGAAAGGGGGGAAGACAACGGAAGTAGAATTTTTTACTAGGTAGGAAAACTTCAATATAGACACCTGCGATATTACATCTATGTTTTGCTTGTGGTAGAGTTATGCTTCTTAATATGGCATTTTCCGTCTTAATCTAGTTTCTTGTGAGCCTGATAATTACTGTTTCGCTGCAGGTTTATCATTTCATATTGGTGATTTTCTCAAGTTGAGGGTGACAATGAATCGTAAACCTCTGAGTGGATGGTGTCTATAGTAGGGACTCGGATGTTTCTTCTCATTGTAAATTGGATGGTTCTGGATTTGTTTTCTGTTTTGTCATGTTTAAGGCTTTTGAACTTGTTAGTATTTCGTTGATGAGTGAGTGGCTCATCTTTTGTTAGATACTCGTCAGCAGGTTTTGTATATTAGTTATTTCAGGATTCTCAAGCAATGTTTTTTCAAGTTAGTGATTTCACTAGTTCATTAAACAAGTCATTGCACATTGATAATATTGAGTGAACTCTGATCAGTGTATATAACCCTTTTGGTCATGTCTATGCTTAAGTGACTCTTCTGTTCATTAACTCGAGTGGTGTTAACTAATTGGAGGTGTTCTTTATTTTTTTTGTCATTGTTTTCTATTGGTGGAATTGCGAAGTTGCTGGTAATTAGCGCATTGCACGGACTTCGGTCGTGATCAAGCTACAATAGGTAGGATTTTAAGTGGATGGTGTCTTTGGTAGGGACTTGGATGTTTCTTCTCATTGTAAATTGGATGGTTTTGTATATGATTTCTTTGTTTCGTGCGTTACGCATTAGCGACTGCGTGCACTGCACTGCGATATCAATGCGTTTTGTTTTTTTTTTTTTGTTTTAAATTCTCTTGGTCCGTTTTCACGGTAGATTTAAACCATTTATCAATCGTGAGTTTTATTGTCTTCTCTTTTGTTTCATTGAAAAGATTACAATAAAACATGATAACCATTGGTGACAAAACAGAAAAGGGAATAGTTTATTAGAGTTGTATGTAAAGAATGACACCTAACTCAAACCAAGAAACCTATCTATATATGCCTAAAGGAATTCAACAGGTGCATGAATCCGCCACCTTCCGATGAGTTCCACATAGTAGAATCCTCACATCTTTTATTAAGGGACCCATGATGATCATTATTTGACGGAAGGTGAACCTCATCCTTCAAGATGCACAACGCAAACAGAACAACATACATTAATCAAGAACACCATTGATATATAAAAATTTAAAATATAAGCCGCAGATAACACATACCGGGTGTGATTTCCTATTCCTTTTTTGCATTGATTTCTTAATTGACTTGTCCAACTCTGCTCCAAGTCTCTTACCCTTAGGCCGTCCTTTGGTCTTGACTCTTGAGGGTCCCTGAATGTCATGTACAACCGCACCGCATGTGCTCTGTGTGGGCACGGTATTCTGAGACGCAGCAGTAGTATTGGAACGCATGCTGGCACGGTAATCAATCAGCTTGGACTTTGCATCCCAAAGGGCAGCTCGCAAGATAGCTGCTTCCTCATCACAAGCAACAAACTCCTGCGCAACGTTATAGAACTCTGAACACAGATGCCTGAACAAGTTGTTGCTTTCATCACTCCGAGCCACGTCATGGCTACTCTTGACATAAGTGTGCTTGCGGATGACATTCTTATTCCATCGAGGAAGAACGTAGCAGCTCGGTACTACGTCAACTCTGTAGTATGACCAGACCGCAAGGGTGTGGCAACACAATATACCAGCGGATTCAAACTTGTTGCACTCGCACTGACCCTTTTGACTCAAAGGGTCAAAGTCGACCCTAAAAGTATGGTAGACTGGCTTCCCCCAAAAAAACTTCTGCTTGTCCACTGTAATAGAAATTGTATCTCCTTTTTTTTCAATTGACCGAACCATGCAATCAGTTTTTTTTTCTTACCTCCAGTTGAAGAATCCTGAACATACTACTGGTGTATTCCTGCTGAAACTGTCTCTCAATGCCCGTGCTCCCTATACATGGGATAAAACCTTTCGAGTTTGCAGCATCATCTTCCAGCTCCTTTTGCTCCTTGGTGCCGAGGACATTGTCGTATTCATGGACGAACTGAACTAACCCACTCTTGCAATGCAGGTATCCACCATAAAATGCGTGCATACTTTCACTATGCTGTGTACTCCTCATGCCTGCCCAAAATTCACTCTTGAAAAATATTGGAACCCACTTCCGTCGATTCGCGTAAAGGTCTGCCCAAAAAAAACAAATGGTTACGAACATCCAGACACACTGATAGAAAAAACATCTCTTTATATACTGAAAGGAACATCCACTGTCGCCAGAGGTGGAAAACTCAGCTACATTTCTTATAAAAACAATATGAACAGAATCAAGATGGCACAAATCACATGATGTGAATAAATAGACAACTAGAAACCAACAGAAGGGATTTATTTTAACAATCTATTTTAACCAACTAGAAATCACAAATCACCTACCTGCTAACCATCTGTTTTGGCCTAACTTGAATTGTTTGATGAAACCAGCCTAATCAGACTCGAATGATTCAGTCAAAGGAGAATTCCACACAATGTGATTCATCAATGCATGCAGTTCTCCGTACCTAGCATATCCACCAAGCTTGAATTGTGATTTTTTTCATTATGTGCCAGATGCACCATCGGTGGACAGTGTCAGGTAGGACATTCCTAATAGCTTCAGTCATCGCCTTGCACTGGTCAGTGATAATCCCCCTTGGAGCAGATCCGACGCATCTCACCCACTGCGTGAATACCCACTCAAAACTAGGGATCTCCTCGCTCCCAAGTAAAGCACAACCAAGAAGAGTAGACTTCCCATGGTGGTTTACACCTACAAAGGATGCAAACGGCAGACCATGCCTGTGAAAAGAGCAACGACAACTGTGAGGCAACACTAGAAAATCCAGAAATAACTGCTCTTGCTATTTACAAATACATATACAGACCTGTTTCTTCTGTATGTGGTGTCAAACGACACCACATCTCCGAAATATTCATACGAAGCCCTGCACCTTGCATCTACCCAAAGTGCGCTCCTAAACTTATTAGCATCGTCAACATCTATTGCATAGAAGAAGTTGGGATTGATCTCCTTCATTCGAACAAAATAATTCATCATCCCCTGGAAGTCCTCGTTGTCATCGGAGCATCGGAGATTGCATGTGATGTAATTTCTGACATCCTTTTCTGAAAAATCCAGGTTTGCGGACCCACCAACCTCGTTTGCCAGTGCTAGATACGTCTTGTTGGGTCTTATTCCAGCCTCGTCGTTATCCGTAATGACGCACTTAGCATGCATGGTCAGCTCCCGGTACTCATGATAGTGGACAGCTTTCTCAGCCGAACAAGGGTGAGAATGCCTCAGTTCTAATCTAGACACAACCCAACATTCATTCTCATTGTCCAGCACGACATACATCCTTGCTTTGCATCTCGTGGCTGTAATTCTATTTGCTCGAGTTGCTGCGTTCACCCTAGACTCTCAATAACCTTCACACGTGCAGTAAATAAATTGATTAACCAGTATCTTTGATTCCTTCCGCGTCTTGTCGAAATTCGTGTTCCTGATTTTAGTAACGAACCCAACTTTCTTTGCATAGTTTGCATAAAATTTCTGTGCGAGAGGCAACGAACCAAAACTCATTCCTACGACTGGAATTTTCTCTTCACCTACGCCACTATGATCCGACAACTGTAACGTCAATACACAAAATTAGATACGAATTAAACTAGCCCTAACACAGTAAGTGGTTAATAGAAATTATTAGGATACTATAATAATATCTCAAATAAATGATCTTTTTGAATTAAAAAAAAAAACAAAAAAGAGTTGATAGGTTTACAAATCACAAAACAGCTTTATATAATAACATGGGAATAATTTCAGTAAAATACTATCATAATAAATTTAGAAATGATATTTATACATTATGGAAGTGTACAATCATCAATCTACTTTTTTCATCCTATGTCATTATATGGTCTAATAATATTTGAGGAAGGATAAAGCACTCACTAATAGAGTTATACTATATTGAAGGCATGTGCCGAGTTGGTATATCCTACCCTTACAAAGTAAGTGAAGTGTGAAATCAAAGCATATTCTCATCTCATAAAAACTTTGCCAAGGTATAAATACCATTAAGAAAGAGGACATGATCTTTCTTAATCAATAATACAAAATTAACATAGTGAAAAGTCCAATGTCGCTTAAGAAACATCTTATTAGCATGAACTAGAAACATCTAGGTAGCACATTCAAACCTGGCCTCCATCGTCCAGCTCATCCTTTCTAGTCACAACGACATCGGTAATTTCGTCGAACTACAATTAAAGAAACCAGAAAAAGGCATTTGTCAAGTTAAGAACATTCCTTACTATATATTTACTGAGTCATATAAAAACCACAAAGAAAATTGCATCACAAAATATGGGAGTCAAGCATATTTTAATGATGGTAATTCTAATGATTCACACATGATGGGTAAGTATTTAGCAGTTTTTTTTGCTCAGCTCAATATATAAATGTGCCAGAATTCTCCAAACCGATATAGTTTTTGAAGTAAAAAAATTCAAATTAGCATGAATAAGAGTGCTTCAAATACCACGTTGTTACAAAATTTAAAACAAACAATGAGAAGCTTATGAAACATACCTTGCACCCTACTTGTTCTTGAATGTCTAATTCATCCACATTAAATTGTTCATCGCCTAGTGTTGGATTGGTGAATGTAGTAATTGATCCTTCTTCAGTGGGTGAAAAGGCCATGGAAAATGCTCTGTTCCGGTAATTGATCCTTCTTCAGTGGGAAGTTCTAATCGGCGCCGTCAGTGAGTAACGATGAATTGCGCCACCAAATGGAAAAGAAAGATGATTCGGGTTTGACCAAATGGAAGCTGAATTTTAAAACCGCTTTGATGAGGTGTTCCGTATTCCTAGGAGAGGTTTATGGTTTTTTGAAAGTCAAGGAGTGATTTGGTTGAATACGACAATTAATAACAAAAATTGAAAATTAAATAAAATTAAATTAATTAAGTAAAATGTGGTTTTGTTTATTTTTTTGCTGATTCCCAAATTTCCATCGAGCTAAAAAAAGGATATCGATGTCTCTAATAAACTAGAGTAATCGTTTAATAGCTATTGTGCCTCAACCTCTCTTAGACTACAAAAAAGAAAAAAAGAAGAAGATTTAGTTACGATTAAAAAAAACTTATGTTTCATAATGTTAGACAATACTAAAAAAGAAGAAGATTTAGTTACGATTAGAAGATTTAGTTTTTTCCATGGATCCTTTATCCAATACTAAAAAAAAATTGGACTTTTGATCCAATTTAAAAGACTTATGTTTCATAATGTTAGAATTCAATTTGTCAATTGAGAATTGATTCTTCTTAGATACAAATTACGATAATTTAGATTATTCCTTGAATTTTTCATTGAGAGGAATAAAGGATTAAAAATCCCTTTTAAGTAAGAAATAAAGTTTTTGATCGAGATATGAATCAAAGGAGGGCGAGATCCCTTAACTTTTAAGGGGTCCGTAGAACGAATCGCACTCTTACCACTAAACTATACCCGCTGCTGCTACAATGCTATTATTACACATAATTAGACCTTTTGTCGAACCGTTGATTCCACATACTTTTCCTAAAGAATAAGATGAATAAATGGGTGCATTGAGTGATAACTTCTAATAGGAATGCATGAATTCTTGTGCAATAATGATATGTATACCGCAGATTTAATTGTATTAGTTTGGACTCTTGGGGAAGCTAATTACACAATAATACAAATTTACAATAATTAATCTAAATTTCTTATGAAGATGCACCTTTAACACCATAAATGGGTGCATTTCGTGATAGCTTCTGATAGTAATCCATAAATTCTTGTGCAATAATTATTGTTGAACTATATATAAGTGATGTATATTGCAAGTTTTAATTGTATGAGTTTGGACTCTTGGAAGCTAATTAGACAATACTACAAATTTACAATAGTTAATCTAAATTTCTTATGAAGATGCACCATCAACCTTTTATGTTCGCTTAAGTAAATAAAATATACCATTCTTTCAACATACAATAATTTAAAGTAACTAAATTATACCATGTTTTGAACTTATAATGTTTTGAAGTAAATAAAAATAATTTCCAACTGAAATTCAATTAATAAATTTCCAAAATATTTTTACCATTTAATAGAGGTGATATACTCTTTCATAAGTAAGGAACCATAGTGACTCAGTTTATCTTTGTGTTATCTGATAACAATATAAGAGTTGAATAGTGTTAACTAATGAGCTGAATATGTTTTATGAGTTGAGTACAATGTTTTGAATATTTTTGTTTGAATATTTATATTATTTTACTTTTTTAGATGATAATATATTTTATTATATTGTGTTAATAATTTCTTTTGTTCAAAAAATTTATTTTATGATATTAAATAAATTTTATTTTGAAGTAAAACATATAATTATCATATAATTTTTTTCTTAGTATCATTTAATTTGGCTATTATTAACATATCAAGTAAGAGAAGATGTAAATAGAATTTATTATATGTATTAATAGTAATAATGACACAATAAAATTCACAAAATTAAACAGATACTGAACAAAATAAAAAAATATTTACAAAATAAAAAATATTTATTAATAATATTTCATAGATAGATTTTCAACATAGATTGGAGCATATACATGGTTTATATGATAACCAAACTATCTAAAAAGAAAGACAATCAAAAACCACTGATCAGAAAACACAAAAAAAAATATATATTTAACTACCTATATAAGTAAGTATTGTCGTACTCAATAAAAAGTAGAGTAAATAATAATTAGTAGTAATAAGAGGCTTAATTGTCATGCAGCAGATGGAGCTGAAACAAACTTAACACCACGGGTTTCCATAAGTGCTGACTTGAAACGATCCACACCGTTGTTGTAATCCAATTTCTCATCCTCATATATCTCCCACCATTTCTTAACCAACATCTTTATGTCTTTCCTTTCCATATTCTCCTCCTTGCCGGTGTATCTCCATGGCTTTGACCCCTGTAATAATAGTAATAATTAGTACTCCAATTTTGCATATATACAATTTGAAGAATTAATGATTGAACACTCACAGCAGCACAATAGTGAACCACTTTCACTTTCTCAAGTTCGACGTTCTCAGGGTGACGCCACAACATAGCTAAGACAAGGTTGTACACATTAGGTATAGGCTTATACTTTTCCTTGAAATACATATTCAGAAAATCCTGCACAGTATGTATAATTTTTAATTATTAATTAAAATATAATAATTAACACTCATACACATATCTATAATGTACATATATATATATATATAATATACCTGCTCAGCAAAAGAAGTTGGTTCAGTTTGTTGGCATGTTTTGAGGAGGTCATAATAAGTAGACAAATTAGGCTCATAAACAAACATGCCAGCATTAAAATAGAGAGGAGGTTTAGGACCAAGCTCAGATTTCCATTGAACCCTATCAGGACATTGTTGGCAATAACCAATTTTGTACTGAGAGGTTTTACTCCATGACTTCTCGCAAAAGCAGTCCATGACAGCGTAGAAGTAGTTATCAGGAAGGTCAAATAAGTGATCAATATTGGCAAATACTTGAATGTCACCGTCTAAGTAGATCATCTTCTTGTACTCCACAAACTACAATATTTCAATTACAAATATTAATTACAATCATCAAAATTACATGCATTAATAAATTAATATTTTTATATTTTTTCAAAAATGATATGATATATGATTTCATTTCTACTAGACTAGATTTATTATAATAACAAACGTATGTTTTCCATCATACTAATTAGTCAACTAGTACTAAAGCTAAAGAACACTGAACACATAAAAAAATTTTATAGAAAGAATTTAGAAAAATTGACCTGTTATATTTGCATACCAAAAATTCTATATTAATACTAACTCAAAATAATTTGAGGGTAAAACAATATATATATATATATAAATAATAATCCCTCCACTTATAAAGTATGTAAGTGTAACCCTTAAAAAAAGCATATATTTAGAGTCATTTATATGTACCTCCCAAATACGGAGCTTAGAGTAGTTGATGACATAATAAGCCATGGCAAACTGGGTTTGATTCTCGGGAGGGTAAACAGGTTCGATCTCTCTAACAATGCAACCTTGAAATTTGAGGATGTTGCGGTGTTCTTGAGGGACATCAGGCAGGACAGCAACCACAAGAGGGTAGATGGTCTTAGTCTTCCTCAGCCCTTTGGCCAGACCCACCACTCCTTTAATGTAGTCACCATTTCCAGCAAGGAAAGTCACGAAGGCACGACTTGAAGCTTTGCGTTGTTGTTCACCCATGGTGCCATTGGCAGTCACACTTGTCAACATATTAGGGGCCATATTGATCGAGTGAAGAAAGAAAGAAGAAAATGAGAGAGAATAAGCAAAGATTCTCAGAGACAAAAGTGAATACTACTAAATTAAAGAGAAAATGTTTGGTTTTTGTTGGAATTGTTGTGGTGAATTTGTGTTGCAGCTTGGGTCGTTTATATAGAAAGTTGGGGTTCCAGGAGGGTATTTTAGTCAATGTTTGATCCAACGGTTACAGAGATCATTTTGGAATTCAACGGTCCTAGATAGACCTTCATTAAATACATTTCTTCTTTATTAGCCATTTTTAACTCATAATTAATAATAAATATTCGCTTAATCTACATTATCTACTAGCTAGTACTATTCACACGCGGAGAATTTTCTTCCTTTATAATTAGTGTAAGGTTTATCGTAATATGCCTTTTAAAAAAGGAAGCAAAAAAAATTAATTACACTGTATGATAAAAATAAACTTTAATTATTCTGTTGGTTTTTTATAGTTATATCAAATTTTTAATAAAATTTTTATATATTTTTTAATTAAATTTGTACACTATTTTTAATTTTGTAATTAAATTCTTTTCATATCAAAAAGTTAAAATTAATCGAATATTTTTTTCAAAATACATACAACAACAACAAAGTCTTGTTCCACTAAATGGGGTCGGCTACATGAATCAAACGATGTCATTGTGCTCTGTCATGTGTCATGTCTACAGAGAGACCATTTACATGTAGATCTCATTTGACCACCTCATGGATGGTCTTTTTAGGTCTTCTTCTTCCTTTCGCCCCTTATCCATCTTCCATCTCATCCACCCTCATGACTGGATGTTCTATCGGTCTTCTTCTCACATGTCCAAACCACCTAAGACGCGATTCAACCATATTTTTCACAATGGGTGCTACTCCAACTCTCTCTCTTATATCTTCATTCCTTATTTTATCCAATCGCGTATGACCACTCATCTATCTCAACATCTTCATCTTTGCCACACTCAGCTTATGTTCGTGTTCCCCTTTAGCCGCCCAACACTCCGTACCATAAAGCATAGCCGGTCTTATAGCGGTGCGATAGAATTTACCTTTAAGTTTTAAAGGCACTTTTTTGTCGCATATAAAACCAGATGCACTCCGCCATTTTGACCACCCTACTTGGATCCTATGATTTACACCATGTTCAATCTCTCTATTATCCTGTATGATGCACCCAAGATACCTAAAACTTTTAACTTTTCGTAGGGTGTTTTCTCCAATCTTCACCTCTATATTAGGGTTTTCCCTTCTCGGACTGAACTTACATTCCATATATTCCGTCTTGCTACGGCTTATGCACAGACCATACACTTCTAAAGTTTCTCTTCGTAACTCCAACTTCTTATTTAGGTCTTCCCTTGACTCTCCCATAAGGACGATATCATCGGCAAAAAGCATGCACCATGGCATAAGCTCTTGGATGTGCTCTGTGAGTACTTCCAAGACTAATGTGAAAATGTATGGACTTAAGGATGATCCCTGGTGTAATCCTATACCAATAGAAAATTCCTCTGTCACACCACCTTGAGTCTTCACACTAGTTGTGGTCCCATCATACATGTCTTTAATTGCACGAATATATGCGATCCTTACCCTCCTCTTTTCTAAAATCTTCCATAAGACCTCCCTTGGTACCCTATCATACGCTTTTTCCAAATCAATAAACACCATATGTAGATCCCTTTTTATTACTACGATACCTCTCCATCATCCTTCTTAAAAGGTATACCGCTTCAGTGGTAGATCTGCCTAGCATGAATCCAAATTGGTTCTCTGTTACTTGTGTCTCTTTTCTCAACCTCCGTTCTATCACCCTTTTCCATAACTTCATGGTATGACTAATAAGCTTGATCCCTCTATAGTTTCCACAACTTTGTATATCCCCATTATTCTTGTAGATAGGTACCAAGGTGCTCTTTCTCCACTCATCAGGCATCTTCTTTGACCTTAAAATCTCATTAAAAAGTTTGGTTAACTAGTTGATACCTTTTTCTCCAAGACCCTTCCAAACCTCAATCGGGATATTATCAAGTCCTACTGTCCTGCCATTTTTCATCTGCTTTAGAGCCTCTTTTACCTCGAAGTCTCAAATTCTTTGATAGTAGTCAAAGTTTTGATCTTCTTCCCTTGTGCATAATCGACCAAGACTCGGAAGAGTCTTCTGTCCCTCATTAAATAACTCGTAGAAGTAGCTCTTCCACATTTCCTTAATCTTCTCCTCTTGAGCCAACACCTCTCCATCCTTATCCTTTATGCACTTAACCTGATCCAAATCTCTCGTTCTTCTTTCACGGCTCTTTGCGATTATATATATACCTTTTCTCCTTCTTTTGTGCCCAAAGACTGGTAGAGACCCTCATATGCTCTTGTTCTTGCTTCACTTATAGCCACTTTTGTCTCTTTCTTAGCCGCCTTATATTTTTCCCAGTTATCTGCGTTGCGGCATAAAAACCACTCTTTAAAGCACTCCTTTTTTATCTTTATCTTTTCTTCTACACTGGCATTCCACCACCAGGACTCCTTGTCTCTTGGTCCTATTCATTTAGATTCACCAAAGCTTTCTTTTGCTGTTCTTCTAATAACTTCTGCCATTTCTCTCCACATCTCTTCCGCACTTCCATTTCCATCCCACTTTGCCTCTTCTCCTACCCGTCTTAGGAAGCTTCTTTGTTCCTCACCTTTCATCCGCCACCACCTCGTCCTTGGGTTCTTCGTATAATGTCTTTTCCTCAACTTTTGCTCAACACGGAAATCCATGACGAGCACCCTATGTTGTATTGTCAAACTCTCTCCCGGGATAATTTTACAATTAATACAAAATTTTCGGTCGACTCTCCTCAACAGGAAGAAGTCGATTTGAGAGCTTGTCATGCCACTCTTATAGGTTATAAGATGTTCGTCTCTCTTTTTAAAACATGTATTTGCGATGAGAAGATCAAAGATTGAGGAAAAGTCCAAAATAGTTTTACCCTCGGCATTGATCACCCCGAAACCATGGCCTCTGTGAATACTCCCATATCCAGTCACTTCTTTACCAACATAGCCATTTAAATCTCCTCCTAAAAAAATCTTATCTCCCAAAGGTATGTCTTGAACCAAACTCTCTAGATCCTCCCAAAACCTTATCTTGTGTTGTTCGTCCGAACCCACTTGCGGTGCATAGGCGCTAATCACATAGAAAGCACCTCCCTCCACTACAAGTTTGATAGAGATGATCCGATCTCCCACCCTCTTGACATCCACTACGTCCTTCTTCCACTGCTTATCCACAATTATTCCAACCCCATTCCTATTCTTCACCTTTCATGTATACCAAAGTTTGAAGCCATAAGTATCCAACTCCCTAGCCTTCGCACCAACCCATTTTGAATACTTTTAATTTGAAAAAGTTATTCAGTTAGTTCTAATATTTTTTACACTAAAAAGGATATAATTATAAAATTAAAAGTAGTGTAAAAACTCAATTAAAAAAAAATATACAAACTTAACTAAAAATTTGATAAAATTATAGAGATTAACATAATAATTAAATATTTAGATAAAAATAGCCATACTCAAATTGTAATGTTTATATTGTATATTTAAGATCAGCCACTAAAATTAGTTATCACTATATATATATCATTTAATTTATTTTTAATATGTATCTATATTTTAATATATATTTTATATTAGTAACTAATTTTAATAACTGATTTTGATGTATACGTAATACGATTGAATAATAAATTACTACATTTGTTTTCTTCGCTCGGATTTTTTTCCAAATTTATTTTTAGGATAATAATAGTATTTTTAGGTAACATTTGGAAGAGAAATAGAGATTGAAAGATTGAAACTGAAAGACAAAAATTAAGAAATAAAAATTAAAAAAATTTTCGTATTGTGTTATAACAGAGACTGAAATAAGAATGAAGTTCTAATTCAATTTATACAAAGGATAAACTTAAAATTAATTAATTAAAATAGAGATATTTTAGATATAAAATATTATTAATAAAATTTCAGTTTTCATCTCCAAAAAATTTAATCTCCTGTATTTTTACTTTTTAAAAATACTAAAATATTAAAATTTTAGAAACAGAGACTAAAATATTAGTATTATCCCTTTTCCGATCTATGAAAATAAATACTACTTTAAAACCAAATATGTAATAATAAATATATATATACTTTTCTGATGGCGACCAAAACTTGAAATTTAGTTTGTTTGACAAAGTTGATCGGAGACCGTAGTAGACACATATGAAGCCTGAATTCCAGACATTTTGTTTGCTTTAATCTTTTCTTCCTTAGCAAGCGACCAGAGACCACGAATAAAACCTTGTGATTTGACTGTGGAATATGTGATTTAAGACATAATTCTTTTATTTTGTATTATTTATTTACAACTAGCCAGTCTCATGTTTTTTCACACATACACATATATAATTCTCGTTTATTGTTGCACTCAAATATTTTAACTTTCTGTTAACATACAAAAAGTATTTGGCACATTCCAAAGATAACATGTTTATAATATTTTAATTGGTTACATTCAAAATTATTTATTTTTGGTACTTTCACTTGATAATTATTTTTTTAAAAGTAATTTGATTTTGATTATATATATTATGAGTGAGATAAGATCTAGAAAAGGGCATTAGCTATAGATATATTATTGTATGTGTTCGTATTTAACAACTTAAATTTTTAGGAAATATAATTTTAAAATAATTTTATTATTAAATATTTTCAAAACACTTCTTTTTCCAACGTTGAAAGAACCATGCATCTGTAGTTTCGAGAAAACTGTTACACATGGTGTTGTATATGATTGCCATATAAGAATAAGATGATAAAGATGATGAATCTCTTAAAGTAGCGTCTAGCCATTAATGAAAAATTTGCGGTCGCGGATCATGTGTTTTTGGCATTACATGTTGTTTTCTGATATTAGAGGTAATCTTTTACTTCTTCAATTGGAAATTCAAATTTACAAATGTAAAATAAAGAAATAATATAACCTGTAATGAGTCGTTAAAGCGAGCATATAATATACTAATTTTTGGTTAACTGCCACCGCCCAAGCAATAGAATTGCAAGGGAGAAATCAAGAATTTCATCACCGACTGGCCCTACACCCTATCTAGTAATTAAGGATTCAATTTACTTAACTTATGAATAATGTTGCACTATAGTACTATACACATGTCTTTCAACCAAATGGGGCTGTTACGTTTTACGCTAACAGCATTACACCAATGCCTTCAGGTGAAGTGGGTCCCCAAGCGTTTAGCGGGAACAACCTTAATAACTCGCCACGTCAATTCCCACTCCACGTGGCAACTAAATTACCGACTCTCACTTTGTGTGGGGTCCACAAAATCCATTGCGTGTTTAGCGCATAGAATTGGGCAATTTTGTGGGACATGTGTCGGCACCAGCTTGAAGAGTGGCCATGACAGTGCCGCGTGGCGATTAGTGTACACTCTCTGTCTTAGACAAACAAGTGCTTCGGCGAATGCACCTTTGGTTAATTTAGTTGGTCCGAATCCACGACCGGACCGACTCCAGTTTTAATAACACGGTCATCGTTGTAAAATCATCGACATAAAATTAGGATAATGAAAGTGCAATATAATGTTAATTAATGCTGTGGATTTTTTGTTTAGGATAATGTTATGCGAAATCTTCTCGCTGGGCCGACCAACTAACTTGGAAATGTCAGTGGCTTACTCGAAGTATCTTTTACTAGTCAGTTTATAAAGTTCGTTTTGGTTGGACAAACCGAATAACTGAAATCAAGGGGTAAAAATGACTACTATTATTGGATCCTAAAAAAAATTGAATGTTATTATAAGCTAAAGAATTTAAATATGGAGTAAAGATGTGTGTTTTTTCTGAAAATAAATGTTTTTGGTATATAAATAGGTGGGTGGATGTTGCGCAGAAGTGCAAGCACAGTAAGCAGGTAATGTGCTGACTCGGCATGCAGCCAACGTATTGGACACTTGTCTAAATTGCAGTCAACACACAAATTTCGTGTTGACACGTGGCGATCATCCGCTCAACACGCATGATGCGTGATTCTTACGTGGCAGGCAACACGCAGATTGCGTGTTGCACACGTGGCAGATTTTGGTTGGATGCTTTAGCAACACGTGACTTGCGAGGTGAGCCTTCTGCCTATAAAAACCAAAGTTCGTAATAATTTTGTTTCACTGTGAGAGAAGTATTTTTTTCTAGGGTTGGTACGATGGAGGGCACTGCAAATATAGTGGTTTACCACAACGGTGAGGTCATACGAAATAACATATGAGGGGGTGAGGTTTGCGTGTGAGAATATGTTTTTGTTTGCGGTTCCATGCACTATAACGCTCGCGGAACTATAGTACGGATTCTGTCAAAGCATAGAGGCTAATATATTAAAGAGGGTGACCAACATTCTCTACAGGAGTCTGGTTGTCGTTTTTGGCGGTCTGATACAGTTTGAGGTTATGCTAATCGTCGACGAACCAAATATTCAGCGGATGTCTCGTATTCACCAGCAAACTTAAGTGCAACACCCGAGGATTGAGTTATATGTTAAGTTTCAGCATATAGCTGCGGATGAGGTTTAACATGACACAGATGTGCAAGATGACAGAGCTGAGGTATACTTCGGAGTGAACAATGATAGCAATGATGAGTTCGAAGCTACGTACAAATTGAAGCCGGTGATGAGGACGAGGACGGCGATGGGGGAGGTGAGGCAGTGCCGAAAATTTTAGTGGTTCCAGCCGCAGTTAATCACCCGATGGATGTTCCACCTTTTAAACTACTATACTAATGTTAACCAAATAAATACTACCAAATTAACTGAAAATAATAACTTACATAGTTAGGATGTCCCAAATAATTGATGATATGATATTCTGCAGACGTATAATCACGTACCATTTTAGAGATTCTAATCTTACTCTCAACTCTAAAACTAACTAATCACTCTTAACACAATAAATAAAATAAAAAAAAAGAGGCGTTGTTGCTGGCCATGGCTTCAAGAGATGAGGTTGTATGGTGAGGTGAAGGAAGATACGAAAGTGAAATGAAGTGAACCCCACCCGTCCTCTTCCTTTATACCACTCACTCTAACCTTGAACATTAATTGACACTGGTTCCTAGAGCAAAGCTTACTTCTTGCATAGGAGACAGCCACAACACATTACCTGTGTGCTGGTGCATGGCTGACATGTGGCAGCATCTCTTTACCATGCAACCTACGTGATGGCCGGATGGAGACACGTGGCGTTTGCATGTTTCGAGCTGCTGGTACTATGTTACCTGCGTGGTACTCTGTAGCTGTCATGTGGCGAATTTCTACTGGGAATCTCTGATAAAATTGCATTGAAAAATTGTGTCGAATCTCTGCTCTGTCAACTCGTTACCTGCATATTGTTTGGAAAGACGACACGTGGTGAATTTCTACAGAAAATCTGTAAAACCCGATTAATTAACGACTAATTAATCCATAAATGAGAATTTATTCTAGAAAGCCAAAAATGTGATTTTTATGGCTAAAGATGATAGAGGAGATTGAGACGAGAATTTCGGTACCAATTTTATAGAAATCGGACCAAGATTGGACCGAACGGGTCAAACCGGGCCAACCGGACCGAAAGTGGGCCCTTGGCCCAACTAAACTAAGTCAAAACCCTAGTTTTCAGCACTCTCTCTCCTCATTTGTTACACACACACACACGCTGAAATGGAGTAAGGGAGGGGAAGAACACTCTCTCAAACTTCTATCTCTCACTTGATCTTCAAACCACCATAACTTTTGATCTAGAGCTCCGATCGCCGCACCGTTTACGGCCACGCGTTCATCGCGGAGAGCTCTACAAAATCTATACAATTAATCTTGAGGTAAGCCACGTTTTACTCTTCGAATTTCCAGCCTTGATTTCGAGTTTCATGAGAAAAAATGTTGAGATTTTGGGCTCTTTGATGTTATAGGACCCAACTCTCTTGAAGGAGAAGGTTAATCTTGTCTCCTTGGACCTTGGGTGTGGTAAGATTCTCAACCCTAGTATAATTTATTTTTCTATGATGTTTGGGTATTGAGATGTTGTGTATGGGTATGATGATTGTGGCTTAGGTTGTGTATATGTGAATATTGGGGCTTGATTGAGACCTTAGAAAGCTTGAAAAGGGATTTTTGATAGTAAAAATCTGTTCTTGGAGGTGTTGAGACCTAGAGGACTTGTGGACAAGTAGTTTGGAAGTGCTCCGGTTGAGCTTGGGAAATCGGCTAAGGTATGGTCTCGGTTTTCATATCTAATATGTAATGTGGTAGGAAATACTTAGGCTAGAGGCCCTAAGATAGGCATTGAATTGATGATGTTGTTGAATAGTTGAGATATATGATGTGATCATATATGTGATTATGAATATTGATGCCTTGATTGTGTGATATATGAGAAACTGCATGTTGTGATATATGCTTGATGAATGATTGAGGTTGAATTGGTGGGTGGTACCATGTTGATGGTGAGTATGATGATGATTATGTATAATGATGTTTGATTTGGAAATGGTATTATCGGAAATTGGGATGAGGAAGGATGTGTGATATGATATTGTGTTTGCCCTGTAGCCATTTGATTGAGAAGTGTTAAAATGGTTGGACGGTGGTTTTGGGAATTTTGGTAAGGTGTCAATGTGTGAGTTGAGGATGACTTGATGTTGATTTTGGTACATTTTGATTGATTTCGAAAAAGGCAAAATTGGCATATTTTGGTTGATTTTGAAAAGAGTTGAAAATTGTTTGTTTTGAAAAGGGCACCTTGTGGTTTTGTATGAAAACATGGTTTTCGGGCATGTTTTGATGGGACATAACTTGGACTACGGATCCCCGTTTTGTACCAAAATTATTTAGAAATGAAATTGGATCTGGGATGTCCACGCCGCTGGAAGAACGGGCGGAAAACGATTTAAAATGAGAAAGTTATGTCCGTCGGAAGATTGGGGGTTGAATCTGTGAATTCTGCAGCTTTTAACTTAGAAAATTTTTAGCAGAATGACCCTCCGCGTGTAGGCGCACTTGGCGCGTACGCGCCGTTCTTCAAGAAAGCACCATCCACGCGTGTGCGTGATGTGCACGGGCGCGTCAATGCGCTGCACCAAATGCCCAGCTATTTTTCCGAGAGTTGTGCCAGAGTTATGCCAGTTTTGTGCCTGGGGAGCAAGAGCACCCACGCGTACGCGTGGCTGACGCTTGCACGTCGTTTGGCTATTTTTCAATCCGCGCGTCCGCGCGTATGATGCTTGCGCGTCGATGAGTTTTGTGGCCATCCACGCGTGCGCGTGGAGTGCGCGTACGCGTGGCCCTATTTTCATCCCAAAGTTGATTTTTGAGTTTTAAAGGCCAAATTTCATACTTCTAAGCCTCCGATCTCACCACTTATGTCTTAAATCATTATGATATGCCTAGCAATGAGACAATGAGCTAGTGAATGTGGTAACTTGCGAGTGAAGCAAGGGAAAAATGAATGATCAATGAGGATCAAAGATGATTATGTGAGATGCGGAGGATGGCGGTGGAAGTGCTTGTTATGCCATGGGCCGAAGGGCCGTAATTATTAATGAATTGGCTGGTTATGGATTTAACCGTGAGCTGGATGGCTGGATCATTGCCGTGTTACGGCGGAGCCATGATTATGGCTAAGTATAAATGCATATATGCTGTTGAATGAATTGTGAATGTTTGCACTTCCACAATCGGAGATGAGGGTTTCCCTGGGAGGAAGCAGTGGCTAGCCACCACCTGCTCCAGGTTGAGACTCGAAGCTCTTTTGACCCTATATCGTCAGGGTGGCCGGGCACTGTGAAAGCCCCGGATGAGCTCACCCCCATATATATTCACCAGTGAGGGTGATGGATATGGATCATGATTATGATCACGATTTGTTGAGTATAACTTGAGTTGGGGAGACACGACAGAGGGACAGTCCAATGGTTAGCTACCAAGACTTGTCGGGTTGGCTCTATAACCGACAGATGATATCATCAGCCACTAGGGACAGGCATTCATCATATGCATACTATATGAATTGTTTGAGATTGCCTATTTGACTGCATATTACTTGCTAATTGTCTAAATGTCTTATCTGTTCCTATTTGTATATCTCTTGTTTGATTTAGCTGTGTTTGCTACATTATACTCCTACTGGTGGTTGGGAGGTCTGAAGGAATTGGAAAGGGAAGTATTAGTTAGACTGAAGGATCTTTAGTCAGTTGCCACTTATGGTTTAGCTTGTTTATAAGCTTTGATATTATCTGGAGGAAGTCCTAGGATTGCCTTCGGCTTTCCTCTATTATTACATGTTATATATGGGGAACTGTTACCATGCTGGGGACCTCTGGTTCTCACCCATGCAGATTTTGTGGTTTTCAGATGCAGGACGCGAGGCTTCTCGTTGAGGCATGCTGGAGACTTCTGGATTAGCGAAGATCCTTGTTCTCGGGACTCTGTTTTGATTTTATGATTTCTCTTAGATACTTTTATCTCCATTGAATAATACAAACTGTGATGACTCCTCTTAGAGGAGATTTTGGAGTCTAGGTTCTCTGTTTTTGTGTCCCTTTGGGTTTCCTTTGGGGTTTCCTTATTTTATTATATGTATATATTGCTATGCTCGGACCGGTTATCTTCGCATCCGGATTTGAGTTTTGATATTCCCGTTTTTGACACTCTTTTGTATATATATAATCTCGCGTTAGCTTATCCATGTTCGTTACGTTATCGATTGGAGTGTTGCGCTTTCGAGTTACGGTTTTTGTTTACCCTTTTTTCTACAAAGGCTCCTAGTTATAATAAATCATTCATACTACTATACGTACTAAATTTTAATTCTAGAGGTCGTAATACCTTGCCATCTCAAAATTATGACTTAAGCATAAGACTCTGTATGGTAGGGTGTTACAAAATCTCTACTGCGGGTATCACATTACCTGCGTATTGAGCAGAATTTCTGACACTTACTTTTACTACTCTATAAAACATCCCAAACATCAATATTTAATTAAAACACCACTTACGTTTCTATATCTAAAATAATTTTTGGCTATTATACCAATGCTACGAAAATATATTATTCCTTTGAATATAGTCCGATATTGTTTAAAATTAAACAATGACCTCTTTTTTTCCGGTTAACATTTATTATTTTTTTTTTTTGGTCTTTTGTTACAAGACAAAGCCAAGGCCCAAAACAAAGAGAAACGATACTAATAATATATTTTGAGGTAACCAACTCCAATTATTAGTTTACTAATCTATTTAAATAAATGTTAGAGATTTAAATTTTTATTTTATACATGCAGTAATTTATTAATTAATAATAAATTTTTAAATAAATTCTAAATACGTAATAAATTAATTCTTAACCAAATTAAAAAATATTGTAAAAAAAATATGTTTTGAGGTTAGAGACATGGGTAATTACAACAAAAATTTAACATAGGTAAAGAATTTGTAAGTATCTCATTAAGTTGTATCAGGATTTTAATTTCATAAGTAGAATATAAAATCTTTTTTAATGTGTGTAAACGTGGTGAGTATATAGTGTAAAATTGAAGGAAAAAAAATTAGAGAATTCATTCAAGTGGTATATCATATACCTCCTAAGCAATCACATTTAAATGAAAAGAAAAATCACATTATGGTTCGAATGTAATTTTAGCCAATAACAAAAAAGAAACTCATATGTGCATGTAAATGTAGATGTATAGTGTGGGTGTATTATTGTGTGGTAAAAAAAAAAAAAATTTAAGAGAACCTAATTCCTTTTCTTCTTTGTGCTTTATGGTCCAGCAATATCGTTCTATGATATAGGAGTGATTAGGGAAACTAAGGAAATCCTTCTTTAAGGTAGTGTTTGGTTAGTGGGTGTGTCTGCATAAGATAGAGACATGCTGGCACATGTCCTTTGTTTGGTTGTTGAAA
This sequence comes from Arachis ipaensis, assembly GCF_059453495.1. Lineage (NCBI taxonomy): Eukaryota > Viridiplantae > Streptophyta > Magnoliopsida > Fabales > Fabaceae > Arachis > Arachis ipaensis. The sequence goes on from NC_142441.1 coordinate 12,645,600, forward strand.
CACACAATTTTAAAGGACATGCTGGTACACAGATTGACACAAATTATATGTATTCAGTGTACTTCTAATAAATTGAGACACAAAAATTAATATTACACTGATTATTTTGACAATTTTATCCTTGTTTTATTTCTATATTTTTATTTTTGTTATCTCCTCTCATCCATCTCTAGATCTCTTCATCTATTCATCTCTTCTCCTTACCCTTCTTCTCTCCATTTTAACTTCCGTCTATTCCCTCTTCTCTCTTCATGGCCAACCAAGCAGAATTTATTCTCCTCTCCCTTCTCTTCCTCATTTCAATTTCTGTTTTTTCTCTCTTCATGGTCTGCCATTGTCACCACTTCACTTCCTCCTCATACTTTCCAGATTACGTCTCTGTCTTCTTCCTTCTTCTAAATCTCCAGATCTGTAATTTGTATCTCTGCCATATCGCAATTGAACCTCCATCATCGACCCATCGTGCCTCTATCTTTATCTCTGTTCATCATTCTATCTGCCCCTTTCTGGATTTTTTTTCCTAAAATAAAATTCTATTTTTTCTTTTTTTTATTATTAAACTGTGTTAGGAAAAAAATTATAGTCTGAATACTATGGATAATTTATTTCCATTGGTTTCTACGCGTTAAAATATCTCACCCTCCAATTAATTTTTTTAACAACTTAAAATTGACACAAGAAATTCAAAATGAGAATCATGCCAATTAATTACTTGTTATTTGATTAAGAATATATGTATTGAATTTGTTGTTGAAATTATTAAAATTTTTGTTATCTGGGTAATTTTTTTGTCATGAATGGAGATGAAAGAAAAAAATCATTACAGCTGTTGATGAAAAAATATAGATAATAATGATGGTGGTAAAAGTAGATGATGAGAATATTATTGACTTTTTAAAATTTTATATATTTTATGTCTATGTCTATATAATTTATATCTCTGTGTTCATGTCTCATACTATACACTAAACCTTTTCAAAAAATAAGGGGAAAATATAATTGTAATGGTACGGTATAACTTGGATATTTTGGTCAAAGTTTTGTGATATAGTGAAACTGCATTATATTTAAACCAAAACAAATTATATGTACACATTGCGAATTATTTAAAGTGTAATAGAAAAAAAAACGTTTTTTTTTAAGGCAAGATGAACAGAATTACTTGTAATTATGAGAAAGCAAATAAATTCTTTAATTAGTGATATGTATTCATAATATATTTTTTTTTTATCCAAATATTTTAGACGACCTAATCAACTATTTTTTTTTTCACTTCTTTCCTCGTAAACTGTTCTCAAACTCTCAAAATATTATTTTAGGAATCTTGTTAGTTATCTATACTTTTTTATTTGTACTTGAAATAGTTCAACATTCAAGTGCTTCACATCCCTCATATAAGTTTACAATCAAAAAATAAAAATACCTACTCAAATAAAATGAAGATATCAAAATCATCTTTTCATAAAAATATTTTGTTTAAAAAATATAATTTATTTATTTAGTTAAATTTTAAATAAAAATAATATTTTTATAATATTAAAATTTAATTATATAATTCATCATTCAATAATTAAAATTTTTTTATATAAAAATAATTATAAAATCTTTATTAGAGTATCTATCAAAAATAAATATTATACACTTCTAATATTCTTTTTACATAATACAAATGTTATCACTCTCATCAATAACACTTAAGCTACCATATGTGATTTTATTATTATGATTATTGAATTATTTGTATATTTTTAATTAGGACAATTTTAATAAAATATTTTTAGAATATTATTTTAATATTTTTAAAAAAATAAATTGACTTAAAATTTACATTAAAATTAAAATTAATAGATGAAATAAAATCAATCTCATTTTAAAAAGATGATATCATCTTAATAAAAAATTAATAAAATTTTATTATTTATATAATTATTTTGATAAAATAATTAAAAAATATAAAATTTTAATTAAATTAAAATTAAATATTATGATAAAAAAATTATTTTTAAGTTTACATTACTATTTATGATATATAGTATAACAAATATTAATGTGTCATTTAAATATCCATTGAATTTATTGGAATTAACTAATGAAAAGTAATGGTAAATAATTATATAAATAATAAAATTTTAATTAAATTAAAATTAAATATTATGATAAAAAATTATTTTTAAGTTTACATTACTATTTATGATATATAGTATAACAAATATTAATGTGTCATTTAAATATCCATTGAATTTATTGGAATTAATTAATGAAAAGTAACGAAGTTAGGTTGGTCTAGTGGTTAGCTCACTAGTCTACCTAAGCAAATGTCGGAGGTTCGAATTCCACCTTTTGCATGTACCAACCTATTAGCCAGTGACAAACCTTTAAATAGAGTTTAGTACCATGGCAGATTAACCCTGATATGCGAATAGATACACGTCCAGATAAGGAATCTTAACAATATGTACAATGGACTCGTAATATAGCCCAAATACATATAAAAAATAAAAGACACTCCATAAATTATCTAAATAAAAAAACTCACGCAAATAGATACACATCTAGATAAGGAATCTTAACAATATGTACAATGGACTGGTGATTTAGCCCAAATACATATAAAAAATAAAAAATACTCCATAAATTATCTAAATAAAAAAACTCACTCATTTATTTCAAAAAAATAACCATCCCAAACTCTAATTTATCAAAGCATTTCACTTTAATATCCTCTTCTTTCGCTACCGACGTCGCTCACCCATAGTGAAAATAACTATTTATTTAAGGATAAAAATAATCATTCGCATACCTAATAAATTGAACATCCAACATATTTTAATTATATAAACTAAACTTAATCTAATCAAAATAATCATCCACATAACAAAATAACTATTTTAAACTAGCCATTAAATTAATATAATCCAAGAGTAATTCAGGAGTAGAGGAGAAAATTATTGGTCCTATATCATTAATTCCAAAAAATTTACCAATTTTTCATGGCCCGGTGGATCCACCATCAACACTCTGATAGTAGTAATTGATGAAGAAAGGATGATTAATCCAAAAAGCTTCACATACAAACACCTTAAGTTGGCAACAAAGAATTTCAAGAGAAAGCATTTTCTTGGTGAAGGAGGATTTAAAAGTGTCTTCAAAGGATGGCTTAGTAGAGATGATGCTATGACTCCAACAAAACCTGAAATGGAGATCCTGTCACTGTCAAATTTCTTAACCAATTTGGTCTTCAACGCCATCAAGAATGGCTCGTATGATCACTATCAACTCTACGATGTAGCAGCAACTCCACGAGAGGATTGCACAAAATCGTAGCAACGTGGTCAGGGAAGAGTGGCGCGAAAATAGCGACAACAGCGTTGGACTGAGCGCCAGAGGGCAAGGCGAGTTGGGCTGACCGGTGGAGGTGGAGGCGGTGTCGGCGGGAGGCTGCGGCGGCGTTGGTATGGCCTGCGGGGAGTGCAGCGGCGCGAGGTGAGGACCGGAGAAGATGACGGCAAGTTTTGGACGTATACTGGAGGTTATGGTGAGATTAGGAATAACCATAGTGTGAATGAGTTTAAATGCAAATCCTAACAATTAGAATTCAAAAAGGATAATTATTAAAAATTAATTAAATTAATTATTATATGATCTTAATTCCTTTTAAGAAAATATGGGGAGTCAATGGTTTTAGTGTACAATGTGTACGTATAGAGAGTCAATAGTTTTAGTATACAATGTGTACAATAAGAGTAAAAAAGGAATTAAGATCATATAATAATTAATTTAATTAATTTTTAATAATTTTCCTTTTTGAATTCAAACAAAAATTAGGATTTGCATTTAAACTCATTCACACTACGGTTATTGTTAATCTTACCATAACCTCCAATACACGTCCAAATTTTGCCGTCATCTTCTCCGGTTCTCACCTCGCGCCGCTGCACTCCTCGCAGGCCATACCAACGCCGCCACAGCCTCCCGCCGACACCGCCTCCACTTCCGTCGGTCAGCCCGACTCGCCTCGCCTTCCGGCGCTTAGTCCAACGCTGCTGTTGTTATTTTCGTGCCACTCTTCCCTCACTGCATTGCTGTGGTTTTGTGCAACCCTCTCGTAGAGTTGTTGCTACATCGTGGAGTTGATGGTGATCATACGAGCCATTCTTGATGGTGTTGAAGACCAAATTGGTTAAGAGATTTGATAGCGACAGAGATCCCCATTCCAGATTTTGTTAGAGTCATAGCATCATCTCAGCTAAGCCATCCTTTGAAGACACTTCCAATCCTCTCTCACCAAGAAAATGCTTTCTCTTAGAATTTTTTGTTGTCAACTTAAGGTGTTTGTATGTGAAACTTTTTTGATTAACCACCCTTTTTTCATCAATTATTACTATCGGAGTATTAATATAGGATCCACCGGGCCCATGAAAAATTGGTGAATTTATTGGAATTGATGATACAGGACCAATAATTTTCTCCTCTTACTCCTTAATTACTCTTGGATTATATTAATTCAATAGCCAGTTTAAGATGGTTATTTTAATAGGTATACAGATGATTATTTTAATTGTTATGTGAATGATTATTTTGATTGGATTGAGTTTAGTTATATATAATTAAAATATGTTGAATGTTCAATTTATTAGATATGCAGATGATTATTTTTATCTTTAAATGGATGGTTATTTTCACAATGGGTGAGCGACGCTGGTGACGGCGTGTGGCAAGCCAAGTAACGACGATGAAGTAGAATGATTATTGATAAAAATGGGGGTGATAGCTGATTGAGAAAGAAGATGATGTTAGAGTGAAATGCTTTGATAAATTAGAGTTTAGAATGATTAATCTACTTAATATACTAAAACTGGGTTTAACTAATGAAGGTGAGGTGTCGATCCCTCGTGACTCCGTTTTCCCTCCAAAATGAATACACTTTTTCTCTATTCTAAATTATTTTATACAAAATATTTTTATTATAATTAATATTTAATAAATAATACATAATTATACTAATTTAAGAACATATCTTCATTATAATTATATCAAATCAATATTTAATACATTATTAAACTACTTATCAATTGTGAATTAATAATAATAATAATAATAATAATAATAATAATAATAATATATGATAATGATATGATAATGACACCGATCGTGGTAATCATGATAAGAATATTTGATTCTAATCATAAAATGATCAAATCTTATGATATTAATAATGCACATTAATTTTAAATATTTTTAGTCATTTTAATTATATTAATTTTAAAAGTATTGATATAATTCTAATTCTTATTTATTATCCAATAATAATAATAATAATAATAATAATAATAATAATAATAATAATAATAATATGATAATTATATGATAATGGCACCGGTTATTAATAACTAATTTATATTTTTCTAAATAATTTTATTTTAAAAAAATATCTTTATTATAATTATATTACAATATTACAATTAATATTTAATGAATAATGCACAATTATACTAATTTAAGAAAATATCTTTAGTATCTATCTATTCTGTTATATAAAAATCAGATTTTTGCACTTAATAATAGAACTGATGCGACATGCTCTTAAGGTGTTTCCTGATTTATTTCATTTAATTCGTTAAAGCAAATCAATTATAATTAATTAATTATATCAATTAATTAATTTGATTAGATATTTAAATTTCACCATTTATTATAATTAATTATATCAATTAATTAATTTAGTTAATTATATTAATTATTTAATTTGATTGGAGTAAATATCGAATTATTTAATAAATAATAAATATGATAACGAAATATATGAATTAGTTTAATTAGTTTATTTTTCTCAATATCCTTTATTTATACAAGATCAAATATTTTTTACTCATTCGCTTTCTTTTCTCTCTCTCTCTCCCTTCCTTCCTCCCTCTCCCCCTCTCTCTCTCGTGTTTAGGTACAATTTTGTAATTTATTGAATTTTTGTTTCTTTTATATTTATTTATACATTTTATTTTTTTATATTTTTTAAAATTTTTGTTTATTTTAATTGCTTATTATTAGGCGCACAATTTTTTTTATTTTAGCTTATGATTAACAAAAAAATGTGTGATTTTTATGTTGTTTTTAAATAATTTTACTATAATTTTATTTTGTAATATCCTATTTTTTCATGTCTACTTCAATTTATATATATATATATATATATATATGTGTATATTGTCTTTTTTTTTGTGATTCACAATTAATATATACATTGTTCGTGTATGTGATTTATATGTTAATATTTTTATTGATTCTCTTTATTTTATTTTATTTTTGTGTGTGTCTCTTTGTTGCTCTTTATTTTAGTTATATATATTCATTAATTTTTCTGTATTGATGCTCTTTTTATTTGAAATATCGTGACAATTTAGAGTGTATGTTGTGACCCATGTGATATTCGTTAATTTGGTGTATCTTTTTAGATGGTTGATGTTATAATGTGTTTAAGGAGTTGAATTAAAATTATAATATGATATATAAATTTATAATATGATTTATAGTATGCTAAAATATTAGGACATTACCATAAAAATATTTTTTTATTTGTCCATTAGATTTAACTATATAGGATCTTGAAAATTATGCAATTATGTAATTAGTTATTTTTTTATATAATTATTGTATTGATCATTTATATTAGTGAGACTATTTTTAATATTAATATTTATAAATATGCTATTATTTGTATAATTGATTGAATCATCTTATTCATTTAAATTTAATTCTATTGAATTAATTATTCAAGGTGTCATCGCTATTTCTGTAACACCCTACCACATAGAGCTTTACGCTTAAGTCGTAAAATAGAGGTGGTGCGGTATTACGACCTCTAAAATAAAATGTATATATATAATAGCAGAAGAATTATAATATGCTAGGAGCCTTGAAGAATAGAGGAAATAAAAATCGCGAAATAAAAGTGCAATGCTCGAGAAATGAGTTAACTTGCGTGCTAAGAAAGCTACAGCTGTCAAGTGTAAAGTAACCCAAAACAGGAATAGAGAGTCAATGATACAAAATAACGAGCTCTTGACTCAGCCTGCAAAATCAAGACTGGCCGGAGAATATACACACATATATACATATATATACATATCCAAAACCCAAAAGTACATATACACAATCCTACCTCTCCATAAACCTCTATGAGGATCAAAAGAACAAGTTATGTGGAGAGAAAATCAAGTACGTGTATATGGAGAGGTAGGGTTATATATATATATATAACCCTGTAACCATTCTGCTTCAAGAGTCCAGACGCCTAACGAGATGCCTCTCGACCTGTATCTGAAAAATAATAATATAGTATGGAATGAGAACCGGAGGTTCTCAGTATGGTAAAGGTGCCACACACATAATATATAAGGTCCTGGGAATGCCAAAGGCAATCCTAGAACGCCGACACTCAGATTGTAGAGCTTAAAGTATTAAATAGAAGCCATAAGAGGTGGTTTTCTAAGAATATTTAAATCTAACTTAACTTAACCTTAAAATTTAAGTCCCATACTGTCATTCCTCCGTACCTCCAACTCTATCATGCATTTTCACAGACAAATAAACAGATAAAGGCAAACACAAGAAGATTACAACTACTGCAGGTAACAAATACACATTTAGCATGGCAAATACAGATAGGCACACCCAATTAAAGCACAAGCAAGTAATTCAAGTAATATGCATATGATGCATGCTTGTCCTATGGCTGATGAGGCTCATCTGTCGGTTATTCAGCCAACCCGACAAGTCTGAATTGTCCTTAGACCGTCCCCCGACGTGCATTCCCAAGAGTCTATGCATAGCTTTTTCTCAAATAATCAATATTTCTCAATGGGGATAACATTCCCAGGAATTTATATAGTGCCCGGTCACACTTACGTCGTAGGGTCAATAGAGTATCGAGTTTTCAACCTGGTACACGTCGACACTTTATCCAAGGAATCTCGTATCTCAGATCATTCAAATTCATAAGCCATATAAATAATTCAATTATAATTCATCAATATCCACATCATTTTCAATCACATTTCATTCATCATCATACATCAATTATATTCAATCCTTATCCTTCATTATCATACCTCCCATTTCGTCCATCAATAGTTCCAATTCAAAATATAATTCATTCCTTTCTAAATAAATCAAACTTAAAGCATACTCATTTTCTTAATAATTCAAAATCAAACCCTATAACCTTTGAATCTAAATCTTTTCAAATAATCATCTAAACAAAATCTCTAAATTTTTGTAAAATTTCGGCAGTATCTCCTCTAAAACTCGGACTTTTCCACCCTTTTCGGGTCCAAACCTGCATTCTTTTCAATTCAACATACACTTTCTCATAATCATAACAATCACCACAATAAATCTAACTCAGATCAACAATTATACTCATACAATATTCAAATCCAACAACCAAAATTCAACTAAAAATCATAGTTCACAAATCCTAGGCTTTTAACACAAAATACCTCATTTTTCATTCAAAAATTCCATTCCAATTATTTTCAAACCTATTACCACCAATCCAAATTGCCAACAATAATCCTCAACAAGCTCCATATCTTTTCATCAATCATCATTCAACCAAACTAAAATATAGCCATATAATCAACAATTCAATCACATATCCTTTCCAAGATCCAACTAGCACTAGCCACCAATATCATCTTACATACAAATCACCAAACCAAGCAAGCATATTCATCAACCCATTACTAAACATTAAATATACACCTGCATTCCAACTTATCCTATGGTCATCTAGCCTAAGTTTTCACAGAACATTATATATTAAATGCAATAAACCTAAACCATACCTTAACTGATTCTCAAGTATTATTCCAAGATAATTTTTTCTAAAAGAACACAGCCCTCAAAACCTCAACTAATTCGCTTCCTCCAAGTTACAGTATTCACAATTTCAAGCTCCAATTATTTATTCACAACCTAATACACATTCATAACATATATATATCCAATTTAATACTCAAAACTCAAATTTAATGAAATTAAAATAGAATTATCGTATCCTCACCTTACCCAAACTTCACATAAGTAAGAGTGAACATTTTCCTCAAGCTAATTAGATTCTAAAATATCAGAAATCAAAGAAATTCAATATTTCCACTCAAAATTTGAAAATTGAGAAAAAGAAGAGGCTGAGGTGAAATAGCAAGTTACCTATGAAATTGTTCCGGTAGAAATGTAGAGCTCGACGCGGTGGACGCGTGGTCACAAACGGTGCGGCGATCGGAGTTCGGACAGAGGAGCTACGGCATTTTGAAATCACCGTAAGGGTTTCGGTGAATTTCTCTTCTCCTTCCCCTAATGCGTCACTGCTTCTGCTGTCTTTGAAGAGAAGAACGAGCTTTAAGCTCATTTAATGGGTTGGTCCGGTTGGGTCCACAGGTCCGATTTGGCTCGATTCAATCGGTTTAATTCGTTCGGTCCAATCTTGAACTGTTTTTTTTTTTAAATTGGTGTCAAAATTCTCGTTTCGATGAGTTCTATCCTAATTTAATATAATATTTGCATTTCTAATCTTTATTAAAAACTAATTTACTAATTATCTACTAATTTAACCGGAGTTTACAATTTCTATTTTTAAAGATTTTTTTAATATTATTTAACAATTCTAATAATAACAATTAAAAAAGTAAGACGGTACAAAATCGCAATGACGATAACGCTGAAATATCCGCGATAAAATTATGTTGATAATATACACTTAGGTATTACTAACAACTATGTTATTAATTACTTAAAACAAATAACAAAATAAGTTATAGAGTATAATTTTATTTAAATTATTAATAATTAAAAGAATAAAATATCAGTAATTATTTTTAAAATAGGCATTAAATTTAATTTTATGGTACTAATTTATTTGAGTTGTTAATAAAATTTATAATTTTTAGATTTATATCTACTCAATTTATATATTTTATTTTATTTTACTTTAACAAAAAATTGAGACATGCATTTTTTATTATTTATTTAAAAAGTATAGCGAAATGAGTTATATCAATTATAATTAATTATCGATAATTGATATCAATAAATTGATTGTATAATTTATAAGATGAATAACGTGTAATAAATGTTGTGAAATTAATTATAATAAATTAATAATTAATAAATAAAAAACTAAAAAGGACTTTTTATTGCTTTTTAATGGATATACATTTTTATAATTTTACTTTCTCTTTATCTCTTTCTTTCATATTTATTTCTTTTAATTTATTGAACTAAATCAATTATATTAATTATTTGTATTAACTAATTAAGTACTTTTTAATGGGTTATTATAACTGTGCCTTTAAACCATAAGTTAAAAATATTATAAAAAAATCTTTTATAAAAGTTGTTGCAAAATAAATATTTTTAAAATGTGTTCTTAAGACACAAATTAACTAAATAATTTTTCAATTTAATCTATTTGATTCATTCAATTGTATTAATTATAACTAATTAATTATATATTTTATTTGATTAGAATAAATATTTCATCATTTAATATTTTATTTGATTCATTAAATTACATTAATCATAAATTCAAATATTTAATTTAATTAGAGTAAATATCAAATTATTTTAAATTTTGTTTGATTCATTAAACCAAATTAATTATAACTAATTTATTATTTAATATGATCGAGATAAATATTAAATTATTTAATAAATAATATATAAAGCAATGAAATAAATGAACTCAATTAATTCAAATTATTATCTTATTATTTTATATATCCCTTTTTTCCCTCTCTATTTTATACTTCAGGTAAAATATTTGTAATTTTTTATTTTTATTTTTTATCTTAATTTTGCTAATATTTTTCTATGATTTTGTTTTATATTAATTTTTTTTATTTATTTTGATTAATAATTCTTAAGGGTATCATTATTTTATTTAAATATAATTTAATTTTTTTGTAATATTTTTATAAAAGTTTATTAATAGGTTCTTTTTTAAAATATTTTTTTTTGAAATTTTTTTAACAATATCGTATTTTGATTTTTCTCTTTCATCCTTTGTATTAATTAATTATATTAATCTTCTATTACAATACATTTTTTATCTACTCCACACATTATCTTTTCTATCTTTTTTTACTTTTTTTAATTGATCTTTTTACTTTATTTTTAATTATTTATTTTACTTTTACTTCTCATATATAGATTTATTATAATTCATCACAGGTTCTTTTTTAGTTTAAGTGATTTTTTAGGTTACATTTTGTCATTGATGCTTTTATTTTGTTTAGTGTATTTTTTTAGTCTGTGTTTAATATAATAATCTGTAAATATCTATTCTATTATGTAAAAATTAAATTTCTGCACTTAATGATAAAACTGTCGTAACATGTTTCTGATGGTGTTTTTTAGTTTATTTCTTTTAACTCATTAAATTTATTTTATTATAATAAATTAATTATATCAACTAATTGATTTGGTTAATTTTTTAAATATCATATAATTTATTATAATTTCTATCAATCAATTCATTGTAATTCAAATTGAATGATTTGTTTTGTTACAAAATTATTATTTTCTAATCTATTTATGGACAATACATATATTAATTATAATCGTAAATTAAGCTATTTTACATTAAATGACTTATATAATGGTCATCTCATTTATTATCATAAATGCTGAATTAAATGAGAATAAAATCAGAGATACTATTTTATTTGGTCTTTCGGGTTTAATGGGTGTGACACTCAAATATAAATAGTGACTTTCGAATTTTGGTTTCCAACACATTAAAGCTATCTCTGTAACTCCTTTTTCATAAAAGGAATTTCGATTCAACTCTATAAGGGATATTGAAGGTTTTCAAAGAACAAAGGAATTGTCTGAATTTGCACGAATTCTAAATATTCGAACTTACGACGTTGTTTCAGTTCGTTGTCATTACGAGAATGACTCTAATCCATACGTGTCTAAGGACGAGAATAGATTAAATATTATTTAAATAATTTATTTCTAATATTGGTATTTGATTAAATTAGTTTTAGAGAAATTTAAATTGTTAACTCAATTCATATATTACGACTATTCTTTTCAAATATATTATTTTTATATTTTTTAATATAAAATTTCTTTTTTCTAATTTTTAAGTTTATTTTCTTTCTCATTTTATATTTCAGATTAGTAATATAATTATTAAAAAAAATATATTTAAAAAAAAGAAATATTAAAACATCACTATTTAAAAAAAATACGTGAAAAAAGGAAAACAAAAAATTAAAACATCACTATTAGAAAAAATGTTAATATGCGTATAAATGGAGTTGGAATTGAGGAATATATATAGATATAAAAAATAAAAAACCATTGCACGATTGTAGAATAAAAAATAATCTTATATAAAACGAAATAATTATAACAAAAAAATAATTAATATATGTGATTTATATGTTTTTAATAACCGATAACGGTAACGTAGAGTTTAACAAAATATAATTTACATATTTTTTTATTTATGTATATGTATAGAATTATTTATGTATATGTATATATATTAAGAAAAACTATCGTAATATATATATATATATATAATTATTTAACAAAATTAATATATAAGGTTATGGAAAGTCTCATTCAAATTTGACAAGAACAAGAAGACGACTTACATAGAAATGGTTCTCATGGATGATAAGGTAAGTTGATTATTTTTCATTATTCTTTCAAGTGATGCTAGGTCCAATTTATAAATATTTTTGGTTCATATTTTAAGTTTATTTGATAAGTAAATCCTTGCACGCGAACAAAGACAGTGTGATTTTATAGATTTATAAGTGCTAATAGCCTTTATATTTAATTTGTTTTATAGTGTGATAATAACTAATATATTTATTGGTGGATTTAACTATTACTATATTATTTATAATCACATTCAGTATCTATGTCTGAATTATTGAAAAAAGTAGATTATTAAAACCGATTAATAACAATTTTAGAGTTAATCCAATTAACACTAAATTTAAAAAAAAATACATAACATGCTACTTTTTTATTAATCAAATTATTATAATTTAAATTAATTTTAAAAAATAATTTAAAATTATAATTTTAATTTTATCATATTTTTAACCCGGATAATTATATTTATTTTTAAAATAAATAAATAATTTTTTTATTTAAATAATTTATAAAGTGATTTTTATTTTTTTTATGTATTTAAACTAAATTACTAATTGATCGTATATATTGTCAAGATTTTTTATTGTTTTCTTAACGAAATTCCTTTTAAAAAACTAAGATTTGAGAATGGATTAGTTTCTGGATAATAAACTTGGATGTCTATTAACGCAAGCGGATCATGAATTTTATGTAAAGGTAATTAATTATTCTTGTATAATTAATGCTTTATCCATTTCCATTCCCACCAAGAGAAGGGGGGGGGGAGGGGGTTAGATGACTTAGATCATCCGTATAAACCAAAAAATTGAGCTTCATACAATAAAATTAAATCATTAAAATTATTATCAATATATTTGTATATAAATATATATAATTTAATTTATTTTAATATATATTTATATTTTAATATATATTTTATATTAATAATTAATTTTAATATATACATAAAATAGTTAATATAAAAATGATTAATTAGTGTCTCTTTTTATTGTGTAACATTATGATGAGAGAAACCAAATTTTCATCCTTATTTCTTTCTTTGACACGGATATTTAATATGATATTAAATTAGTAATTTTTTTTTGTTGTCTGTTGTATTTTTTAATTTGATAGGTTAAAAATTAATTTGTCGTAGATCTAAAATCTATTTAAGGATTTGTCGCTCACCAATATAATAGATTGCTAAATGTATAAGGTAGGATTTAAACCCCAAACACTTAAACAAACATGTGAGTTGATCACTTAACTAATTCAAATTGGTTTGATAGTTCTAATAATGCAATAATTTATGAAATATTCTTCACATACAAATCATTTTTCGATACAAGTCCATACAAGTCTCTTTAACCTAATTCACCTAACGCGTTACTATCTAACCAACTTTTTAATCAACGCGCGAATATATAATTGCCTTTTTTAAAAGAATTTCGTTTCCGTAATTTTCTCAGTGTTTTCAATTTATGTTCTCTTCCATCTCTACGTTCTCTGCGTTTCTCTTCATTCGTTCTCTGCGTTCTCTTTTTCGTTTTTCACAATTTTTTTCGTTCTATGCGTTTTTGAAATCAAGCTCTGAAATCAGTTTTAAACAGTTATTTTGTTGTTGAAGATAATAAATTATTCAAGTTCATATTGTCAATTGAACAAGAGTGAAGTGGATTATTGTTTTGAATCGTGTGGTTAAATTATAGTTAATGTTTTCGTTAATAGTTTATGATTCTATAGGTGAATAATGTTATTTTTGTTTGTGAAAACTGAAAATTGTTGTTCATCGTTGATGGTTTGAATTGAATGTAATGTAGGAGTTCTGCATTGAAGAAAATATTTTTGTGTATTTGTAGTAAATTTCGGTGTAAAACTAAGATATTTATGTGTATTGTTTAAGAATTTTCGGTGTATGTATACTAATAAATTCTGCATAATTCAAAACTCTTCTTCTCTCTCCTCCTCATCTTATGTTGCTTCTTATTCTTCTTTTTCATCATCATCATCTTTTTTTTATTCATCTTTTTTTTATTGTCTTACATTCTCAAGTTTCTTCTTGTTTTACTCTCTTAACAAGAAAAAAAAATCAAACAAAGAAGAAGAAGAAACATATAATGCTACAAAATTACTTGGAAGAGGATGAACCTAGCTACATTCATTCAACTAAAAGAAAGAAAGAAATAAGAAAAAAAAAGAAGAAAAAATACAGCATTAAAGGAAATATTTTTGTGTAATTGTAGCAAATTTCGATGTAAGACTAAGATATTTTATGTCTATTGTTTAAGAATTTTTGGTGTATGTGTACTAATAATTTCTGCATAATTCAAAACTCTTTCTCTTCCTCCTCTTTATTTTCTGCTGTTTCTTCTTCTTTTTTCCATCATCATCATCATCATCATCATCATCATCATCTTCTTATTCATCTTTTCCTTCTTGTTTTACCTTCTCAAGTTTCTTCTTGTTTTACTCTTTTAACAATAATAAAAACAAAAAAAAATCAAATAAAGAAGAAGAAGAAACACATAATGCTGCAAAATTACTTTGAAGAGGATGAACTTATATTCATTCAACTAAAAAAAAGAAAGAAATAAGAAAAGAAAAAGAAAAAGAAAAAAATGCAGCATTAAAAGAAATATTTTTGTGTATTTGCAGCCAATTTCGGTGTAAAGCTAAGATATTTATGTGTATTATTTAAGAATTTTTGGTGTTTTTGTACTGATAAGTTCTGCATAATTCAAAACTCTTTTTCTTCCTCATTCTCATCTTCCGCTGCTGCTTCTTTTTTTTCATCATCATCACCATCTTCTTCTTCTTTTTTTCTTATTCATCTTTTCTTTCTTATTTTACCTTCTCAAGTTTCTTCTTGTTTTACTCTTTTCATAAGAATAAAAACAAAAAAAGAATCAAACAAAGAAAAAGGAGAAACATATAATGCTGCAAAATTACTTAGAAGAAGATGAACTTACATTCATTTAACTAAAAGAAAGAAAGAAATAAGGAAAAAAGAAGAAAAAATATAGCATTAAAGGAAACATTTTTGTGTATTTGCAGCCAATTTTGGTGTAAAACTAAGATATTTATGTGTATTGTTTAAGAATTTTCGATATTTTTATACCGATAAGTTCTGCATAATTCAAAACTCTTCATTTTTCTCCTCCTCATCTTCTGCTGTTGCTTCTTTTTTTTTTCATCATCATCACCATCTTCTTCTTCTTTTTTTCATCATCATCACCATCTTCTTCTTCTTCTTCTTTTTCTTATTCATCTTTTCTTTCTTGTTTTACTTTCTCAAGTTTCTTCTTATTTTACTCTTTTAACAAGAATAAAAATAAAAAAATCAAACAAAGAAAAAGAAGAAACACATAATGCTGCAAAATTATTTGGAAGAGGATGAACTTACATTCATTCAACTAAAAGAAAGAAAGAAATAAGGAAAAAAAGAAGAAAAAAATGTAGCATTAAAGGAAACATTTTTGTATATTTGCAGCCAATTTCGGTGTAAAACTAAGATATTTATGTGTATTGTTTAAGAATTTTTGATATTTTTGTACTGATAAGTTCTGCATAATTTAAAACTCTTCCTCTTCCTCGTCCTCATCTTCTGCTGCTTCTTCTTCTTCATTTTCTCATAATTCTTTTCAAATTCAGTTTCGAAACTTCCTTCACTTTTCGCGACAATTTTAAAAAATTTTGATCTTTGTTTAAATTTTGAGTGTTACGATTTTGATTAAGGGACCGTTTGTCATAATAGTTTTCGCACTATTCAAAAGTTGGGAAAGCGCATGTTTACACGCAATCTAAACTAAGAATTGCTTTTGTTGGATTTGTGCCAATTTATATGAATTTGTATACCAAAAAAATTTGTACGTGATAATTTATTATAATAGAATAATTCATCAATAAAATTCAACATCTTGATTTAATTATCGTAAGACATTTATAGAATGAGAAAGTCACCACTTTGGAGTGGGAATATTATGCATAAACTAAAACACCAGCACGTATGGCAGCAAAAAAAAAAAAAAAGAAAAAAGGTAAGAACGAAAGTGATATTGGAAAGACTTATCAGTTATGGCGGGAAGTTGGAAACCAATGTCACTAGAAGCTCCTTATTTCGCCAGCACATCAGAGCAGTTATTAGCTTCTTTAGAGTATCATTTACGTAACTAATACTGCTTCTCAGTTCTCACCTCAAATCATATCTTAATATCTTATTTAGGAACTCTAATCTCTCTCCACCTTCCAATTGCAAAGACAACAAAGCAGATAAGCCACACAATGGTTGACAACTATTTCTAATAGAGTTAATACTAATTCTAAAATTATTCTCATACTTCAATTTAATTTTTAAAATTTTGCTTTATTTAATTTAGTCTCTAATTTATATTTTTAATTTATATTAGTTTCTAATTTTATTTTTGTCACAGAACTGTTATTAATATATTGAGATAGACTAATGACTGTTATATTAAATTTTTTAATAAATATTTGATGTGATAATTAGAATTTCTTTACCTCAAATTTTTTTTATGAAATTTTTAAAATTCTAATTTTAATTTTATTTAAGAATTTTAAAAATTTTTTAAGAATGGTCCTGTAATAAAATCAAGTTAGGGACTAATTTCAGTTACAGATACTAAATTGAATAAATTAAAATTTTTAGGACTAAATTAAAATTAAAGTATAATTTTATGACCAATACAAATATTAACTCATTTCTACTACTAAACTTTTTTTTTGGGTAATTACTAATTTCTTAACTTTGATTCTGTAATACAATAATTTTTTTTTATGGGTCATAGCACACACTCACCCATTTACACACACAATAGGACTCCTTAATCACCCCAGCTGGGAATCGAGCCCGGTGTGGCAATTTCGGAGGCAAACAACTTTGTTATCGAAACGCAGCCTCAGCCACGTAATACAAGAATATTTTTTTTGGGTCAAGATAATACAAGATTTCAAGAGAAGAATAAAATCATATAATTGGGCCGTACAAAATAATGAACCAAACTGGATAAAAAAGAAAGTTGATCGAGCAAGGCATCAGGCTAGCCCAAATGAATCAGAGACAAGCCCCTCTCTCTTTCTCTCTCTCTCTCTCTCTCTCTCTCTCTCTCTCTCTCTCTCTCTGTAAATGCGTAATATACATCACCCGTGCAAGAAGAAGAACAATAGTCGTGGATGATCTCAAATACATAAACAGTCATGGATCTCAGCCAGGTATGTCTCTCAATGTTAATGCACATTGGCTACATTCTCAATTTCCAGTTAGATTGATGTGCATGTGCAACGATTAAATCTCCTCTGTCATCTGCATTATCATTGGATTCGATTCATTTGCTTCTATTTCCTCTTCATCTACACCTGCCTGGTTTCTGGCACTGATTTTCTTATTAATACGTTGTTTTCATGATTATGATAATTATATGGATCCCTTGTAGATTTAGCTGATTGATTTCAACACAATGATATAAACTCTTGGTGCAGCCTGCAGGTGAAAACTACGGCAATCCCATTACTTGCTTCTTTCACGTTTTCTTCAAGGTTTCCAACTTTGCCCTTTTCAACATCCTTCATATTTATTCTTTTTGATCTTTGTGTGATTCTGGTTGTGGCTGGCAGGGCGCAGCTTTGGCATTTTACATTGTATTTTCCATCTTTGTTGGTAACTTTGTCGTCATTTTCGTGGTCACTGCCCTTCTTGCTGCTCTTGATTTTTGGGTCGTCAAGAATGTAAGTGGCAGAATCTTAGTTGGTTTGAGGTGGTGGAATGAAATTGATGATCAGGGTGAGAGTGTTTGGAGATTTGAATGCCTCGATCAAGAGGTAATTTCGATTTGCATATAGTAATTGTAATTGTAATTCCAACAATACTAGGTGTACACTAAAAATCAATCACCAAATCAAATAAAATACATGTTCAAATATAAAATACACATTGAAAATGAATTAAATACTACAATTATTTATACACAAATTTGTTATGACTGATTTTTAGTGTGTAAATAGCATTTTAGTTGTAATTATTTAAATCTAAATACTATATGTCAATCTCTCTGTTGAGTAGTGTAAGATTGCAATTACCCAAATTTCAGTACAATATATCAATCTCTCTCATGTTTGTTTTTTTTCTTAAATCCACAGTCAATGGCTCGGTTGAACAAGAAAGATTCATGGCTTTTCTGGTGGACCCTTTACTTGAACGTAAGAGAACATGGCATGGTTAAATTTATATCGCAATGCACTGCTTTAATGTAAATACTAAACAGGGTTCTATGATAAAAAAACAAGGATCATCATTCATCAATTGACTTAAGCTTTGGATATAGATAGCAAGTAGTTGTGTTAAATTTGCATTGCTTAGATATGTTCTCTGGTAAATCAGCATAAATTTTCCTTCATTTTGTTGTTGTTGTAATGTTGTATAGGCAGGTATATGGCTTTTGTTGTCAATATTCTCGCTCATAAGGTTTGAAGCTGATTACATCCTAGTTGTAGGAGTTTGTTTGACTCTCAGTATTGCAAATATTGTTGGTTTCACCAAATGCAGAAAAGGTTTGCTACTCATTCATCTTCTTAAATTTGTGGGGCCATGGATATTGGCATTGAAAGAGGGATTCTCAACTCTGCTTCATCATGCATGTGAACTCAACGGATAACATGTCTGCTTTGTTGTGTATCTTGCAGATGCTAAGAATCAAGTTCAACAATTTGCTGCTAGGACACTTGCCTCAAGGGTCTCATCTACCTTTCAGTCAGCATTTAGTATTGTCTGAATTGTTTACTGCCGAACATGTAAATGCAAGAAGCAGTGGATTATCTTTGAAATTTGAAAGCAGAGATTAGAGATATAGTGCATAAATGCATAATGATTATTTTGGATTCGCATATAGTTTAGAGAAATTCAAATGCAAAATTGTGTACACGATAATTAATATTCTATTGTCAAATTACTTAGTGAAATAATGACACTCCTTTGAGAATGTAAATCAAATTTTCCTTTTTCTTCTTTTCTATTTTTTATTTTCTCTTCGTTCGTTGCCGCTCCTTCTCCTCCAACGTAGGGATTAACAATTTAATAGACAACTTAAACATCCAAAGAGCAGGCATCATAGAATCATCTTTTTACAAATATCTCTCCGATATAAAATTGTTTTTGTGCAAAGCAGGTAAGAATTGAAATTATACTTGCATTTTATACGATTTTATGCAAATTTTATGCGAACAGAAAAATATAATCCAAATTTTCAATAAAATGTATAGTAAAAAATAATATAAACTATTTTAATCTAAAAATAATAGCACCAGATTCTTCACGGAAAGGAAAGTAAATAAATAAATAATATGCTCCATAAAATTTTGAAAGCTGAATATTAAATTAAAAAAAAAAGAAAGATTTCTGCAGAGAAGATAAATATAATTGACTTTTTTAAAGCATAGAGGTAAAGAGTGAATAACTGAAAAACCGTTATCTCAGACACCAAAAAAGAAAAACCGTTGTATAAGTATTTGAGAGGAAGAGTGCAATCATCATCTTCCTCGGATCTCTGGACTCTCTCTACAGAAATGTTGCAATGCATATTCCTTCTCTCCAATTCCGGGTATTACTGTATTTCCTATTCTCAATTCATCACTTTTTAAAGAGTAATTGAACATATGGTTGTTCTGAATCTCTGATTCCGCCGCAGAGAGGTGATTCTAGAGAAACAGCTCACTGGCCACCGCGTCGATCGCTCCATATGTTCCTGGTTCTGGGACCAATCCATTTCTCAAGCTCATTCCTTTGGGGTATCCTTCTCACATTTTACCTTCATTAATTTTTCTTCTCCGCTTCTTCCCTTTACACTTTCTTTCTTAATAGCAACTTCCAGTGATTGCTTCTCCCACACATTATCTTTTCCAAGTTTTTCGTGAGGGAATCACCTTTCTGGCTTGCACCCAAGTTGAGATGCCACCATTGATGGCCATTGAGGTATACTTTTCGTTATACATTCCCTTCCCATTGCAGCTCACAATTTCTTAATAGCAACTCTCTTTGTTTTTAACTGTCTGATTATTCTTCAGTTCCTTTGTAGGGTAGCAGATGTCCTCAATGATTATCTTGGGGGTTTGAACGAAGACTTGATTAAAGACAACTTTGTCATTGTTTATGAGGTGCTTTTTTCTTCTGAATTTCATGTGAAACGAAATGCTGCTAAGGATTTTGGTCCCTTTATACTTGTTGTTATTGTAGCTGCTGGATGAGATGATAGACAATGGCTTCCCACTAACTACGGAACCTAACATCCTGCAAGAGATGATAGCTCCACCAAATATTGTTAGTAAAGTCTTGAGTGTTGTCACTGGCACCAGTTCCAATGTGAGTGACACCCTTCCTGGTGCATCAGCTTCTGGTGTTCCCTGGAGAACAGCAGATCCAAAGTATGCCCAGAATGAAGTTTATATAGATCTTGCTGAAGAAATGGATGCTACAATAAACAGGTCTATATACTCATTCTCATCTCTCAATTTTTAATATTGGATCATTTTAGTAGAAACAGTTCTTAGCTCACCCAAGCCATGAAGTCTTGCATGTACGCATCTCCAAGTTTAGCTAACAGTATACTACTGATTCTAGCTGGCATTTATCTAAGATCATCTCAAGGTTCCTCCTTAGTAGTTTAAATCTTATGCAGCATTTCTTTTATACTTGCTGCTAAACACCTCTGTTGATTTAGGGATGGAGCTCTGATGAAATGTGAGGTCTATGGTCAAGTTAAAGTAAATTCCCATATCAGTGGTCTTCCTGACATGACACTTTCATTTACAAATCCTTCGATCCTAGACCAAGTGAGGTTCCATCCATGTGTTAGATTTCGCCAATGGGAATCCCATCAGATTCTTTCATTTGTGCCTCCTGATGGACAATTTAAACTTATGAGTTACAGGTAAGGTATCCAGCTTTATGTTAATGTCTGAATCAGAATTTGAAAACTGAGTTTGGATAAAGAAAAGTAATTGCGAAATGAATTCCATTCCATTATATTCCCAATTTTCTCTTTCTCAATATTTTTGATATTTCATCTTGTTTCAGGGTTAGAAAATTGAAGAGCACCCCATTATATGTAAAGCCACAGTTGACATCGAATGGTGGGACATGCCGTCTTAATGTAATGGTTGGTTCAAGAAATAATCATGGAAAGACTATTGATTTAGTTACAGTTCAGTTTCAGCTTCCTTCATGCATTTTATCTGCAGATCTTACCTCAAATCATGGAACAGTAAACATCCTTGCTGACAAGGTACCTAACAAGCAGCAACCTTTCTGTTAATTTTTATCAAATACAATCTACTTTGCTCCATATTTCAGCATGCAATTTGAAGAAATGAAGCTTTCTTTGTATTCTATTTTATCAGACATGCAATTGGAACATTGGTCGGATCCCAAAAGATAAAGCCCCTTCAATGTCTGGAACGTTGGTGCTTGAGACTGGATTGGAGCGTCTTCACACCTTCCCCACATTTAGAGTGGGTTTTAAGATGATGGGTGTTGCTCTCTCTGGCCTGAAAATAGATAAACTGGATTTGAAAACTGTTCCTTACCGTTTCTTCAAAGGTTTTCGAGCTGTTAGCCGTGCAGGTGAATTTGAAGTCAGATCATAACCTTGTACTTTCAATTTATTTAAGAATAAACTTTTAGTTCGGTTAGGTTACTCATCTAAGCAATAACATTTGAGTATGTAGTGCAAATTTTCCTTGTGTATTGAGGATGAGAGGAACAATAATAAACTTACAAGAGAAAGTGAATATATATTATATTATCTTCCTAAGCAGCAATCTTGTTGACACGAAAAGAATCCATGACTTGACGAAGATCATTTTGTTCCTCTGTAAAGACATTCTCTGGCACTTGCAATCTCAACTCATAGAGTTGATTGTTTTCAACTCCAAGTACTGAAAGATACCTCCGATCCCATTCCATGCGTACCACCCGCTCTTGTGGCATAACAGCAAGCTCATTGTTGTTTGCATATGACTTGATGTTTACCTACACATTCAATTCAATTCAGGACATGGAAATGAAGCTCATACTGAAAGAAAAATAATCATTGTAATTGAAACTGTGAGGCAACCTCAACTTGATAGTACAACTTGCCATCATCGGCAACTCTGGAAGAGGTGGAAAGGATGTTGGATTCGCGTCTAACACCAAGCCTCGTAGACATGAATTCAGTGAGATATTGCCTGAGAACCTTTTTGCCGGCTTCTTGGGGTGAACCCAAGTCCTGAACAGTCTTGTATCTGGAAGATGATGGAGAGGAGATCTCAACAGATATGTTTTCATCGAGAACATAAGGGTCTCTGAAGAAGATGTCAGCACCGGCACCACGCACTTGGATCCAGTTGCTGGGGTACCTGAATGAATAGCCATCAAATGAGTCTACGTATTCGCGCAGCACAGGGGAGTGCTGAGCCAATGCAGCAGAGCCAGAGAGAATGTAAGTTGGTAGGAGCAAGGACAAGGACAAGGACAATGCTTTCCTCCGTGGAACTGCAAAACCTTTAGCCTGAGAGTGGCCTGAAATGCAGCGAGGGGAACAGGTGGAGAGAGAGATGGGAATATCGTAGAAGCGCTGAATTGGAAAGGCAATAGCCATTGCCGCCCCCCTTCCCTCTCCAAATCATGAAATGAATGGATATGGTATTAGTATCACACTCTCACCACCACATCACCACACCTCTGTCTCTCTCTCTCTGGCCCACGTCATCTCTGTTGCTTAGCCCACACACAATTATAATAACCAGTATTTTATATTTCAATAAATATTTTATATAGAATAATTGATTTGATATCCAATTGATTTAACGCTTTTTAAAGTTATATAAAAATATCTTAAGAATTAAATAATGTTAGAGAGTCAATATGATGTATTATTTATAGTTAATAATTAGTTAGTAATATATAAAAATGTGAACTAAAAATATATTGTTAAATTATTAGACTAAATATATTAAATTAATTATTAACAAAAAACAATAAATTTTACTTGTGTTTAAATTTTTTTCATAAAAATATTTTTAGAGAAATACTAAAAAGTTAGTAAAATTTATTGTTTTTAGTAGGGGTGCATATAGGTCGGGTGAAGCCGGATTTGATGTGACCTAGATCCGGTTCGAAATATACACCGGGTCTATTTATTAGACCCAAATTCGACGCTAAACCCGATGAAACCAACACACTTTTGGGCCACAATTATACCGGGTAAAAATCGGGTGAAAATCGAGCCATTAATATTACAGTACGTTAATACCTTCTAGTAAGCTAGCACGTAAAAATATCCAAATTTTTAAAACTCCAATCATTATTTGACATGGTAAAATTCACTTAGAAAAATATAATAAGAACAAACCCTTCTTCAAAATTAAAGCATAACCACAATTAATACTTTTTTTTTTGCTGAGTGAGGAGGGGTCAGGGACCCCGAAAACCAGAAAATAGAACCCGGCTACGCAGAGCCTCTAAGCCTATAATAACCCGCACAATCAAAAAGCATAGGAAGATATATCTCAGGAATAGGATGATCAAATAAATGCAAGCCAAATCCAAGCTGATGTCCCTTCTTGGCCATGACGTCCACACAAACGTTCGCTTCACGGAGGGTATGTCGCATACTCATGTGGTGGATTCGACGGACCAGAATACTAATATCTTGCAGTAAGGGATAGCACGGGTGCGACAGGGGGCAGCCTTCTCGAACGAGCTTAATGGCCATTTGCGAGTCCGATTCAATAATCACATCATTCATCCCATTAGCAGCTGCAATTTGGAGGCCTTTGATAATAGCCCAAAGTTCAGCGTGCATGGTTGAGCAATTTCCAAGATTACAAGTGAAACTCATGAGGTGAGTTCCCATAGAATCTCTGACCACACCTCCACACGCAACATTATTTGTCTGAGCAAAGACCGAACCATCCACATTTATTTTAATAATACCCCCCATCAGGGGGAATCCATCTAATACAACTCAGAATTGGTGTTTATCGAGCGTGGGATGACTTTTTTCCGGCACCAGTTTGAAATCTCTTTGGTGTGGACTATAATGGAGGTAGCAACATCTCTTGGCATAGTGAATGAGCCTTCAAAAACAAACTTGTTCCGAAGATACCAAAGGGAGGAAGCTCCAACACCGAAGGTAATGGCTCAGGAGTCCCTTGCTTCTAGGTTCGAGCATATCCAGTCGCGAATATCCAAGTTGAAGAAATATTGATTCCTCTGATGAGATAGAAGAGCTCGCCAAACTAACCTCGCTGTAGGACAATCCCTGACCGCATGTAAGACAGTTTCCTCATTGGAATTGCACCTTGGACAATCTGCTTCACTAGTCATGTTTCTCCTTCTTCGGTTGTGATTGGTAAGAAGAGCATCATTAGCCAGTAGCCACAGAAAGGTTCTAATCCTCTCAGGTCCTTTCCAGTCCCAAATAAGCCGAAACACGTGATCATTTTCAGTGGGGTTCGTATTCAAAGCTTCATAAGCTGATTTCACAGTAAACATTCCATCTGCACTAGGATCCCAGGCAGCCTGATCAACATTCTTCCACAGGGATGGAGGGCCATAGCAGCAATCTTAGAAACCTAATTCTCTGGGATCCATTCACGAATTTTTTCCAAGTCCCAATCACCTGAAACAAGGGGAAATCATTTAACATCCATTGATAATCATTTGGATTAATTACTTTTTTTGAGTATTGGTCCAAAGGTCCTGCTTTTGCCACCCAATTGTGGTTCCAAAAGTTTATGCTTGTACCATCTCCAATACGCCAAGACGTGTTCCTCTCAACATCTTTCCAAGCTGAACAAACCCCTTTCCATAGATTAGAATCCTTGGATCTCCTCCTGATGTCAGGAATGATGTCATTACCGCATTTGTATTTAGTCCTCAATGCTTTAGCCCAAAGGCTATCTCTTTTCTCAACCAACCCCCAACCAACCTTCATCATGAAAGCATGATTTAAGGTTCTTGCATGTCGGATACCCAAGCCGCCTTTTGCTTTCGGCATGTTAACTTTTTTCCAGCTAACCAGGTGGACCTTTTTGACATTCTCTGTTTCCCCCCATAGGAAGTTCCTGCATTTAGAGTCAATAATATTACAAGTAGAGACAGGCAGAAAAGCAGTTTGCATAGTATAACTAGGTAAAGAAGTAAGGACAAATTTCACCAGGGTTGATCTCCCTGGCAAGGACAGGGAAGATGCCTTCCAATTGTTCAAGCGCGATTGAAGCTTGAGGATGATATCATTATAAGTATTTTTTGTCACTCTAGAGTGGATGATTGGAACACCCAGATATTTACCCAAGTCCTGCGTGATAGAGAATTAAAGGACCTGCCTAATGTCATCCTTGACAGTGTGACAAACATTTTTGGAGAAGAAAATGTGCGTCTTCTCCTTGTTAACTTTTTGGCCAGAGCTATCACAAAAGGCAGATAACACTTTGTTAATAGTCTTAGTGATAAACCATTATTTTATGATTTATATTGTGTTTAATTGTGTGCTTTTATCAAGTCCTTACCCACTTAGTCATATGATTAGCATGTATTTACAATTCCTTCCCAAAATTGTTCCATGGTTGAAAACTTGCTTCCTAGAGATCTTTTAATTATGTATTTTTATCCTCCTTTATACCATTCGATACCGTGATCTGTGTGTTAAGTGTTTCAGGCCTCAGAGGTCTGGAATGGCTTAGAAAATGGAAAGGAAGCTTGCAAAAATGGAAGGAACACAAGAAACCAAGGAGATGACCAGTGAACACTGACGCGAGCGCATGGCTCACGCGAATGCGCGAATTGGAGAAATCGCAGCGACGCGAACGCGTGCTTGACGCAAACGCATGGATTGGAATCTGCACGAATGACGCGAACGCGTGAACGACGCGAATGCGTGGCAAGGAAAATCGCTGAATGACGCGAACGCGTGGACGACGCGTACGCGTGACCTGCGCGGTCTGTAGAAATTACAGGATACGCTGGAGACAATTTTGGGCCGCGTTTTAACCTAATTTTCGGCCCAAAAACACATAATAAAGCGAGGGAACATGCAGAGACTCAAGAGGCATCCACACACATTGAGATTCATCACATTATGATTACTTTAGTTTTAGATCTGAATCTAGATTAGTGTTACATTGATAGTTTATGCTTTTGTTTTGGATTGTGGATGTTGAAGAGCCATTACCTCTGTGAAGACACTACTTTAGTTTGTTCCTTTATCCTTTACTCTTTTCAGTTGATTATTGACTCTATTCAATTAAGTATGTTACATTTTGAGTTTATTAATATATAGAGTTATTTTTATTTTTAATTAATTTTAATTCTCTCTATTTATTTTATTCGATTATGTCTTCTTATATTTTTATGATTATTAAATCCATGTCAATGGAGTAGAAATTCCACTTGACATGGGGGTTAATTAAGAGGAGACACTTGAGTTGGAATGCTCAAGTGCTTAGTTACATTGGACGTTGTAGGCTAATTTTGTACCTACTAACACTAGACCTCCCCAAGGGAGAGGACTAGGAATTGCGGGTAAGAGTTAGTTCAATCACTATAATTTCCCTTATTCAGTAAGGGTTAACCAAGTGAAACAACAACCTCTTTACACTACACTTGAGAAGATTCCAACAAGGATAGAACTTCCAATTAATTATTCCCCCAGTCAAGACATTTTAATATTAATAATAATTCTTAGTTAATTGCTTTAATTTACAATTACTTTTAATTACTCATTATCCGACTTAAACTTTCTGAAAATTTTCTGATTAATAAATTAGCACTCTTTCCTGCAACTCGTTGGGAGACGACCTGGGATTCATACTCCCAATATTTTTATTTCTAAAATTTGTGACAACCTCTTTTAAATTGGTGAGGCAGATCTTAGCTGGTTAAGAGCTATACGTGCAACACTATTCTTTTATTTGAATTCTCTTAATTGGTTAACTTCTGCCACGCATCACTCAGCCTATCCAATTGAAGCTTCTGCAAAGAGGATTAGGTCGTCTGTGAAGCAAAGATGTGAGAGGGCTGGGCCCTCCTTACACAGCTTAATAGGTTTCCATACATCCATATCCAACGCCACACTGATAAGTTGAGATAGGCGCTTAATACAGAGAACAAACAAGTAGGGCGAGAGGGGGTCCCCCTGCCGAATGCCTCTAGAGGGGGCGAACTCCTCTAAAGCTTCACCATTCCATAAGACCCTCATCCTAGCCGTCGAGATACAAGCATAAATAATGTTCACCATATACTCTGGCAGCCCAATATCCTGCAAGGTATCCTTAATAAAGCTCCAGTTCAGCCTGTCATACGCCTTCTCTAAATCGATCTTGATTGTCATCCAACCTTTCTTGCCTTTCCTATTACGCATGTAGTTTATGACTTCCTTGGTGATAATAATATTATCCGAGGTATGCCTTCCTGGAACAAAGCTGCTTTGAGTCGGCTTCACCACTTTCTCCATGATACCTCTCAGCCTTCTCGATAAAATTTTAGTAATGACCTTATAGGAGACATTGCATAGAGAGATAGGGCGCATTTGCTTCAGAGAGACTATAGGCTCGACCTTTGGAATGAGAGTGATAAGGGTCTCATTAATCTCCCAAACCTCCGAGGGCCTGTTGAGAATTTTTTCAACCAATCTGCACAGGTCCGTTCCTACACTATCCCATTTCTTCTGATAGAACATAGCCTGGATTCCATCTTTTTCCGGGGCCTTGAAGCTCCCCATAGAGAACAGAGCACTCTTTATTTCCATCCGGGAAATGCTACTATCAATGCTTGCAAGGTCATTTGTATCAAGAGGTGGGAAGTAGTTCTTCAGAACGAAAGGGGTGTCTGGAACGTCCTCGGTGTACAGCCGGCTATAGAAGCTAGTTGCCATTGTTTCCAGGGTTGTGCGCTCATATACCCAATTCCCATTATTGTCCTGTAGAGCCTCAATCTGGTTTCTTCTTCTCCGGGCCATAGTTGAAGTATGGAAAAATTTGGTATTACGGTCCCCAAACTCTAACCAATTACAACGTGATTTTTGGAACCAAAGAAGCTCCTCTTGGGCCAAGATCTCCTCATATTCCTCCCAGAGATCCCTCTGCAGTTTCTCCAAATAGAGGTTCGGGTTCATATTGAGACTATTTTTGATGCCTTGAAGCCTCCTTAAAATCTTTGATTTTCTCCGGTGAATATTACCAAAGACATTATGGTTCCAATTTTTTAACACCTGCTGGAAGTTTTCCATACATGAATTCCAATTCCTCTGAAGGTTCCAACCTCTGTTAACAACATCATCAAAGTCAGGGTGGTCCAGCCAAGCGGCCAGAAATCTGAAGGGCCTCCTTCCCTTATTAGGAGGAGCCTTAGGGGCAAGACGAAGAAATAGAAGAGAGTGATTAGACTTCAGGTCTGGCAAGTGCTGGATGGAAGCTCCTAGAAAGGTGATCTGCCAGTCGGGATTGGTAAGACCCCTATCAAGCCTTTCTGCCAGAGAACCTCTTTTCCAAGTATACGGGCAGCCCGAGTATCCAAGATCAAGTAGACCACAGTCAGACAAGCAAGCATTAAAATCGAGGCACGCCCCGCCCTGTCGAAGCATAGCCCCCCCCACTCCGTTCATGATCATACATAATGGAATTAAAATCACCTATGGCACACCAAGGAATGCTAGCATCCCTGCTGATTTCACGAAGATCCTCCCAAAGAGATTTCCTGAAACCTCTATTCGGGCTCCCATAAACGGCTGTAAGCAATCACTGATTTGCATTCTTGTCTTTTATCTTCATGTGGACAAATTGAAAAGTATGGCTCATCACCTCCACCTTCCAAAAGTTTGAGTCCCACAAACACCAGATGCCTCCTGACTGCCCTCTCGCCTCCACCACAAAACTACCATTTAGCCCAATTCTGTTCCTGACCCTCTCTCCCCGAACACCGCTAATGTGGGTTTCCAGCAAAATGACAAAATTCACATCAAGGTCCTTCCTCAGATCTCTAATAAGAGTAGAAAATCCCTTACCTCCAGCTCCTCTACAATTCCAAACTATAAAATTCATGATCAGCTAGACAAAAAAGATGGTCATCCAGACCCAAGATACCTCGACTAGAAGCCCTAGGCGCTGCCCCCCATAACCTCGGAAGCCTTTGCATGGAACATCGGTTCCTTACCCTTGGTGGACTTTTTATTTCCCTCCTTGGCTGTGCCCTGTTGCTCGCTTGGAGCCCCTCTACTGTCTCCATCCTCCCCCATCAACACAGGGGTTTCACGGCGCAGACTGTCCTGGTTTAAGAGGGGTTTGTGGTTCGCGTTGGTCTCAGATATTCTGTTAAGGTTTGTCGCTAGCTGGTAGTCTTCCCATTGCTGTTTCGTGACTTCCCTCATCCTATCAAGAATGGCTCCTTCCATAAGCTCTCGATCCGTGTTCTTGGAGGATGAAGATGCCGTGTTGTCCATGTTGTTGATAGCAACCCCCAGGGAGAGTACACCCTTGTCCATCAGTTTTTGTTTGGGTTTAAATCCTTTTTTTGTTAGCATAGGCCCAATCTTCAGGGCAGTAGTTTTTTTGGGGTCCCTGCGGGTTTTTACCCACTCCGGGTTTCCTTAAATACACTTTAGCTCCTTCCTCTTTGTTCAGTTGGTTTCGGGCTTGACTCGGCGGCCCAGCATTGCTCTCATTTGGTTTAGGAAGGGTTGAGACAAGAGCTCGATCAGGGGCCTTGTTAATGGGCTTGGAATAGTCTGGTTCTTTATTAGAATGATCTTTTATAGAAGCCTGGTCTGAAATCACCAATTTGGACCCACTATGCATGGCCTCTTCCGTTTGCAGATTATCTTGCATCTCATCATCCCTTTCCTCATACAAGGCATTAAATCTGGATCCTCCCTCATTAAAGGTGTTCTTCATATTGTCGTTACTTTCCTTATGAGGCATGGCAGTAGAGATTTGACTTTGTTTTTTATTATTCCTTGGAATTTTCTCCTGTTTTCTTCTTTGGTACCTCCTTACCATCATCCAGGGGCCAAAATCAGGGGGATTTTGATTTTCCCGTTGCATGATATAGTCATTAATGTGTTCCTGATTATCCGAAGTTTCCCGATTTACTTCCCCAGTGCTGACCTCAGCCCTACCTACTCCTTACCGCTGTCGCTCTCTCCGCTCCGCCTCCCATCTCCATTGCCGGTTGAACAAGCTTATTCCCACCATCTTCACTGCACTATTTCACCTTATGGCCATATTTTCCACAGGAGAAGTAGATAAGATGTAGACCTTCATATTCAATATTTAACGTGTTTCCAAGAACAGAAATTCTGGGCACTAATTTTTTTGACAAGTCAATCTCGACGCAAATCCTCGCAAATTTTCCTCTTGAGTGTATAGAGGTCGCGATCAATTTTCAGCATATGCCCAATAGTTGAACCTACCCTCCATAGGAAACGGTGGTTATATAGCTCAATAGGAAGGTTGGGGATGCGAATCCAGGCAGCAATCTTTCTCACATGGTTCTCGGTCGTTAAGAAGAAAGGTCTCCATCTCTGAACAATAAGATAATGTCCTGCGATCATCCATGGTCCTCCCATAAGAGCATGGGAGTAATCCTCTTCTTCAGCAAAGTGCACCAAGTAGTAGTCTCGGTCCATGTCAATCACGCTGATCTTCCCTTTCTGTGCCCAGTCACGCTGCAAACGCTGCTCGATGAAACCTAGGGCTACTCTCTTGCCTAGAACTTTAACGATCAGCGCATTCTTCCACGGCTTGCACCAGTCCTCAAACTCTTCCTTGGACACTAGGATAATGGGGCATGGATCGAAAGGTTTAACACTTAGGTCCTCCTCCTCCCTATACCATTGGTCTTCCGGATTAGGCTGATCCTCGCCCATGTCATCGCTATGAGTAGACATATTATCTACCAAGCCGCCTGGGGACGAGAGTAGGCACTCCTTATACGAACTTTTGTTCTTGCCATCTGTTTTATGAGAAATGTCTTGATCAAGATCCACCCTGTCTCCTTGTCGATTTAGATCTAATTCCTCGCGAGACTTGACCTTCTTCGTACTTCGTTGAACCAGATCCACTTCCTCTGTCGAAACCCTAGCAGAGCTCTCGGTAGTCATTGAGTTCTCTCAAGGTCTCACAGGAGATAGATGCTAGGCAATTCTAATAACTCAATTCATACCATTTTTCCATCAACAGAGATGTTGGGATGACTTGAAGTCAAATGTCCTTTAGCTAACAAGTAAGGAGCACCACACGATCAAGAAGGAGCACAATTAATATTAATATTGTCTAATAACACCAAATATTTAAATCAATACAAATAACACAATATTATGCATTAGTCTAAAGTCTTATGCATTCTAAACATAAAACATTAACTTGTAATCTTATAATGATTAATAACACAAAATACTAAGGTTTACAATACTTAAATTCCACATAAGAATAACCATGATCCATCACTAATAATATAAAATATTAATTATGTATGATGACTGGGCCACCGGATCGAGTTCGGGTGACTTGAGCTATAGCTCGGATCCGACCCAAAATAATGACCGGGTCTATTTTTGAGACCCTTACCCGACCCTAAACCCGGTAAAATCACACCAAATTAGCCCCTAAAGTGTTCGGGGTCGGGCCGAGTCTTCGGATCGGACCGGACCATGTGCACCCCTAGTTTTTATCAGTAGTTAATCAACAATATTTAAAAATTAAAATTAAAAATATATTATTAAATTGTTAGACTAAAAAAATTAAATTAATAACTAAAAATATTAATTAAAAATAATGAATTTTTTTGGTGATATGGAGTTTTTTTTTCTTTTTCATTTTCTTATATGAGTTATGAATTTTCTAAGTAGCATATTTTTGTCAAAGTAATATTTGTCTTCAGTTTATATAGCGTAAAATTGATTATGTTTTTATGTGGCTTTTATAATGACACTGAAATAATATATTTGAGTTAGTTTCTAAAATTTATTAAAGTGAATTAACATGGCAACATGAATTAAATAGAACTTATTAAAAGCACATTCTAAGACCGAATTTTCCAACAAAGGAGGAAGGGTAGTAAAAAAAAAGAAAAAGGTCCTAGTTCCTGAATGCTGACCCGAGCATAACGGAACATTTCACTGATCACAAAACGAAGATCATCATCCAATAGTTACTTATAGATCATCCACATGTGAGATAGAGTATCCCATAAATCATCTTAAAATAATTTGTTTGCCAAAATTGGTGGAAAATGAAAAATCAACGTGAAAAGTGTGAGCGAAATTAGAATCTTTGTTCCTTGCGCATCGCAGTTTCGCCTATATAATAATAATAAATAAATAAAATAAAATGTCACATTCTAACCACCTTCGTATTGACAGTTAGTTATTCAGTTACGTTCTTGAATTCTTTTTTTGTTTCCCTGGATATTCATGTTATGATCGGTACGAACCTTATTAGCATTTGCAGCATGAAACCATCTCCGAGGATGCTCATTAGTTGCAAGAATTCTTCATCGTTTCTTGCAAGATGTCACCCCACTACTCCTCGTGCAATGTCTAATAACCTTTCTTCTACCAACAACATTCACTACCCTCTTCGCATGTTGGGTTTTGCACGAATAATGAACGGTAACCACAGAGCTTTTCGGTTACCCTCTTCAAGATATTTTAGCCATTTAACTTCAAGGCCTCAAATATTCCGTTCACCGGCCGCAACCAGAATCAACGGCGACGTCACCACTGCTACCGTGAATGAACTTGGATTGAAGCCTCGGAAGTCAAGTGTGAATGACAAAAAGAATCTGGAGATTGAGAAGGTTTACATAAAGACGGACAATGGCATCGATGAGAAGCAGTTAGTTGTCGAAAAATCAGCGGACAAAGAGTCTGAATTAGAAGCTGGGGGTGAAGAAGATAATGCAAGATCAGAGAATAAGGTATCTGAGGGTGTGGCTGCTCCAATTATCAACAACAATGGTGAGGAGGAGACAGACGTGGAAAGAGAGGCATGGAAGCTGTTGCAAGAGGCACTTGTTACGTATTGTGACACCCCTGTGGGAACGGTGGCTGCAAATGATTCCAGTGAGGAGTCTTTGAATTATGATCAGGTCTTCATTCGGGATTTCATCCCTTCAGCCCTTGCTTTCTTGCTCAAGGGGGAAAATGAAATCGTCAAGAACTTTCTCCTTCATACCTTGCAACTCCAGGTACCTCCTATATATTATTCAATCAATACTCTCACTTTTCTCTTTGATGATATAATGTTTGGTATTGCAACAGAGTTGGGAGAAAACTGTGGACTGCTATAGCCCAGGGCAGGGGTTGATGCCTGCGAGCTTCAAAGTTAAAACCATGCAAGTTGATGAAGAAAAGGTAGAAGAAGTTTTGGATCCTGACTTTGGGGAATCAGCTATTGGTCGTGTTGCGCCGGTAGATTCAGGTTAGTATTTCTGAGAATTTTTGTAATAATAATCTTATTTGGAAGATTGGTACTTTATGGTTGGTTGTGGTTGACATAGGATTGTGGTGGATCATTTTGCTGAGGGCTTATGGGAAGCTGACCGGTGATTACAGCTTGCAAGAAAGGGTGGATGTTCAGACAGGCTTAGAGATGATCCTTAACTTGTGTTTAACCGATGGCTTCGATATGTTCCCATCTCTGTTGGTGACTGATGGTTCTTGCATGATAGATAGGAGGATGGGAATTCATGGTCACCCTCTTGAGATTCAAGTGAGTGAGGAAGATTTTGATATAGATAACAAGGGTTTAGATTCAACATATTAGTTAGCTAATTATTTTACTTTGGTTTGCAGGCGTTGTTTTACTCAGCTCTACGATCAGCCCGTGAGATGGTTAAGGTGGATGATGGATCCAAGAATCTGGTTAGAGAAATCAACAACAGGCTGAGTGCACTCTCATTCCACATTAGAGAATACTATTGGTTGGATATGAAAAAGATGAACGAGATATACCGGTACAAAACAGAAGAGTATTCGTTGGATGCCACCAACAAATTCAACATATATCCAGAACAGATTCCTCTGTGGCTAATGGATTGGGTTCCACAGGAAGGGGGATATCTCATTGGAAACCTTCAACCGGCACACATGGATTTCAGGTTCTTCATGCTTGGGAACCTGTGGTCCATTGTTTCATCTTTGGGTACCCCAAAACAGAATAAGTCCATTCTGAATCTCATAGAAGCAAAATGGGATGATCTTGTTGGCCACATGCCTCTTAAGATATGCTATCCTGCCTTGGAGTCTGAGGAATGGCGCATAATCACTGGCAGTGACCCAAAGAATACGTATAAATTTCTTTAATTCTTT
The DNA here is from genome assembly GCF_059453495.1 of Arachis ipaensis. Lineage (NCBI taxonomy): Eukaryota > Viridiplantae > Streptophyta > Magnoliopsida > Fabales > Fabaceae > Arachis > Arachis ipaensis. The sequence goes on from NC_142441.1 coordinate 12,680,609, forward strand.
TCCTTTTATGGTGTTGTTTAGATGTTTTAGTACTTTGGTGACTTTATAGTCAGAGTTGATTCTAAGACACATTTCAACTTGTGCAGCCCTTGGTCATATCACAATGGTGGATCTTGGCCAACACTTCTATGGCAGGTAAATTTTTCTTTATGGGAATATTATGATCATGGAAGTTCAATGGTGTCGTTTCATAATTATTTACCCTTTCCCCTTTGGTTTAATATGTGATTCATTTTTGTCATTCAGTTTACACTTGCATGCATCAAAATGGGGAGAACTGAACTTGCTGAGGATGCAGTTGCTTTGGCTGAGAAAAGGCTTCCAGTTGATTCATGGCCGGAATACTATGACACTCGCACCGGCAAGTTCATCGGGAAACAGGCCCGGCTTTATCAGACATGGACATTAGCCGGCTTCCTTGCATCCAAGATGTTCTTAAAGAATCCTGAGACAGCAGCCATGTTGTGCTGGGAAGAGGACCTTGAGATTCTTGAGACATGTGCTTGTGCACTGAGCAAGAGTGGGAGGGCTAAATGCTCTCGCGATGCCGCCAAGTCTCAGATTCTTGTTTAGGATTCTGCCAACATTGTAAATAGTACATTCTTGTTCCACATTGTTGTGACTGTGAATAATGCTCCTTCTTTTCACTTTTGTACATTTGTAAATATCTTGATATTCATTTTTCTGTTCATATAGAATGTTCCTTTTTGCTTCCCCAAGATTCTACCAAGTATAAACAATGCCAGAAACAATTATAGCATGATTATTGTGTTTTCAAGAAATAGTGGATGTCTCAACCACCAGAACACAGATGAACAAACACATTAAATACTAAGTGCTCAAAAAATATCTGGTGACAACATTTTCTACTTGTCAAAAGAATATGATTGAAGTAAAAAAATTGAAACTGAATACTCTACAACAGCCCTCTTCTTCTCTTGTAGTCGCTGATAGTTAATGTGAGAGCATGCCTACCTCCATCGTTTTCAGGCACCTGCAACCCAACCGTTGCTTCTATCTTCTGTTTCCTTGCCAAGAACCCATTCTTCAATCCCTGTGGTCCGCCCAAATCCTTAAGTTCAGCCAGTGAAATAGGCAACTCGAAATCATGCATCATGTTTGATTCTGTTCCGCAATCCACCGGAGCCAAAGTATCCACCAATTTCCCTGCACTTGCAGCAGCTTCCAGTGCTGCTTCTGTGGCTTTAAACCCAACAGCATTACCTGCTGACACACTTGGTTCTTCAACCTTAATTTCATGCTTCTCTCTATTATTACTAACTTGATGACTCTCTTCTTGTTTAATCTCTTTCCCTTCTGCATTGTAGTAATTCCTAGACCTTGTCCACCTCCTAGAGAATGGATCATACCCTGCCTCACCCAATTTCAAATTCACCTGCAAATTCCTATGCTCAGACAAGTTCTTGAAATTATCAACCTTGTTCTTTCTGTTCATCTCAGCTAATCTTTTAGCCCTGCTGTCCTTATCCCTGGCTTCGCGCGCCGCGTCCAATTCCAGGAGCTTGGCGCAGATCCTCTGCACCTCGGCCTCATCGTTCTTGCTCTTTGCTACCTCCATCAGCCTCTTCAGCTTGTCCTTCTCAACCGCGACATTAAGCGGCCGAGTAGGCGCGGCTTTCTTCTCCTCCAGCATCTGCTTCACAGTGGCTGCAGAGTAGACATAGTTATTCGTTCTTCTAATGGCCTCTCTCTTGTCCAAAACACTCGCCTTACTCGGCATGTGGCTGCAACTTCTCTCAATTTCCCTAACCCATTGCCTGAACTCTTTCTCCAACGGCGAAGAATCCGAAACCACAGCCATTTGGAACCTCTTGGCAGAGCTTTCACTTCCCCAAACACAAACAAGGTACTTGTGAGTGATTCTGTTCTCAACCTTGTAGTGCCTATTTGGATCGCCACCATCAACACTCTGAACCATGCAGAGTCTGTAAACAGCTCCACTCTCTGATTTTCCAATCCCAATTCTAACAAAGCACCCAACAATTAACTCTTCAAAGAATGGTTCATTCAGCCACTTCACAAGCCTCGATCTCCTAATGGTGATTTCCTTGATTTCTTCAAACGTTGGCATGTTTGATTCTCTCAACATGTTCTTGTCATCGTCATCGTCACTATCAGCCAACCCTTCAGAGGAATCTCTATCACTGTCACCGCTCTCGCTCTGGCTTGAGCTACTTGAAGTAGTTGCTGCTTTCTTCTTCATTGGAATCCCCTTATTGGTGCTTGATGATGATGGTTTTCCATGGTGAGTGTCTACCACTTGCTGCTTCATCCTCTTGGCTCGCAACTCGCTTAAGACATCGCCTTTGGCGGCGGTCCTCTCGGCGTGTCTGGTGGAGGAACGAACCTTGGAGGAAGATGATGATGGTGGTGGTGGTGGTGGAAGAGGTGATTGATGATTGATCATGTTCTTTGAAGTAGCATTGTTGTTGGTGTCCCTCTTCATTCTTAATTGTTCTTTGAACTCCTTTTCGCCTTTTTTGGCAGCTCGATCGGAGAGTATCATCTCTCTTTCGAGCTCAGTCATGTTTGCTAGCCTCTGCTTGTCATCTTCATTCTTGTAGAGATCACTGCCAACATCAGATTCTTCATCTTCATCATCATCATCATCATCATCATCCTCCAACAACTCTCCTTCATGGCCTAATTCCCTCTCAGTTTTGGTGAGGTCCAACCTCTTCTTGAGAGGAACGTTCCTTGATGACGATGGCGGCTTCTTCTTGCTTGCTCCGCCGCCCTCGGCGTCGGAGTCTTCCCCTCTGGACTCACTTCCACCATCATCTCCTCGTTTGGATTTCTGGTTTCGCGGCTTACTACTAGTACTATTACTATTGTGGCGCTTTCTGTGCGGGGAGCTGGTTCTTCCAGCTGCCTCCAGAAGCATGTTCTCCAAGTCCGCCATAATAATAATAATAATGTTAATGAAGACGAAGATCAGAGCATGTATACGTTGGTGTTGGTATTGGTATTGATTGAGAGAGATAGCATGTTCCTGGACACGTGCATTGGAGCTCGTTTCCATAGAAATTAAACTAACTCCTACGAGTACGTATAATCTCCGCATATCGTATTTGACAGCTTCAAACAAAATATAAACATGTGTATAGTTAATCGTCATTTCCATTAAAAATCTACCGTATATTTCTAATTTTACAATTAAAATATATCGCATGTTATTTTTTCATTATAATTAGAATCAAAATTTTTTCTCTAAAATTAAAAAATTTGTTATAAAATAACTAAATAAATAAATAAAAAAGAGATAACAAATAAAGAAATATAATTAGAAAGAGAGAGAAAAAGGTGTTTTATTGTTTTTGTATGTTCTATGTGCTTCATATTATTTTGCTATTTATAAGCATAAAGAAGCTTTACTTTTCAAACATAATTAAATGCAATCATCCTTGGTAAACTAAGTCTCATGGAAAATGGTCATCCACATTATTCATCTTTATCACAACACTCCCCCTTGGATGACTATTTAAGATTATTGCCTCGTTAAAACCTTACTAAAGAAAAACCCAATGGGAAAAAATCTTAGTGAAGGAAAAAGAGTACAATATCCTTTAGTGATGGAGACTACCTCATTAAAAACCTTGTCAAGAAAAATCCAATGAAAAAAAACCTGACCAAGGAAAAAAGAGTACAGTTTCCCCTCTTGTCGATATCATTTAACATCTTGAAATCGACGAATCCCAATATGATGTACCAATCTTTCAAAGGAGGATTTTGGGAGTGACTTTGTGTATAAATCTGCTAGATTGTCACTTGAGCGGATCTGTTGGATATCAATTGTCACTTGATTTTGAAGATCATGAGTGAAGAAGAATTTGGGAGAAATATGCTTTGTTCTATCACCTTTGATATATCCGCCTTTAAGTTGAGCAATACATGCTGTATTATCTTCAAACAGGACAGTTGGAGCCATCTTCTGATCAATCAGTCCACATGATGACAGAATATATTGAATCACACTCCTCAGCCAAAAATACTCGCGACTAGCTTCATGTATCACTAGTATTTCAGCATGATTAGAGGATGTTGCTGCAATCGTCTGTTTCGTGGACATCCATGATATAGCTGTACCACCATATGTGAATAGGTATCCTGTTTGAGATCTCCCTTTATGTGGATCAGACAAATATCCAGCATCTGCATATATAGCCAACTAATTGTGACTTGAATCCATAGGGATAAAACAATCCCATATCAACCATTCCATGAAGATATCGAAAGATCTGTTTGATTCCACTCCAATGTCTTCTGGTTGGAGAGGAACTATATCTTGCTAGTAAATTCACAGCAAATGATATATCAGGTCGTGTATTATTAGCAAGATACATTAGTGCTCCAATGGCACTAAGATATGGTACTTCAGGACCAAGGATATCTTCATTTTCTTCCTTAGGACGGAATTGATCCTTTTTCACATCTAAAGATCTTACGATCATCGGGGTATTTAATGGATGTGACTTATCCATATAAAATCTCTTCAAGATCTTCTTTGTGTATATTGTTTGATGAATAAAGATCCCATTTTTTATATGCTCGATCTGCAGACCGAGACAAAATTTAGTCCTTCCAAGATCTTTCTTCTCAAACTCTTCTTTTAGAGTTTTTATAATTGTTGGAATCTCTTCAAGAGTCCCAATGATATTTAAATCATCAACGTACACAGCAATTATAATGAATCCAGATGCAGATTTCTTTATGAAAACACATGGACAAATATCATTATTTTTGGCTAGATACTCAGTAAGACGATTATACCACATTCGTCCAGATTGCTTTAGACCATATAAAGATCTTTGCAATTTGACTGAGTATAACCCCTGTGAATATTCATTGGATGGTTTAGATATCTTTAGTCCTTCAGGGACTTTCATATAGATATCACGATCTAATGAGCCGTATAAGTAGGTTGTTACCACATCAATTAAATGCATATGCAGTTTATGATATGCAGATAAACTGACCAAATAACGCAATGTTATCACATCCACTACAGAGGAATACGTTTCTTCATAATCTATACCGGGCCTTTGTGAAAAACCTTGTGCTACAAGTCGAGCTTTATAGCGTACAACTTCATTTTTCTCATTTCTTTTTTTCACAAATACCCATCGGTATCCAACAGGTTTCATTTTTCTCATTTCGTTTTTTCACAAATACCCATCGGTATCCAACAGGTTTTACATCTTCAGGTGTACGGACTACAGGTCCAAAGACTTCACGTTTTGCAAGTGAGTCTAATTCAGCGTTCATGCCTTCTTCCAATTTTGGCCAATCATTTCTTTGTCGACATTTTTCGACTGATTTTGGCTCAAGATCCTTACTTTCATGTATGATATTTAATGCCACATTATATGCAAATATTTCATTGACAATTGTCTTATTTCGGTCCCATTTCTCTCCTGTAAAGACATAATTTATCGAGATCTCGTCATTTTCACAATTTTTAGGTACCTGAACGTCTTCTGGCGTTAAAACTATATCAGAATTTTGGACAACTGTAGGTGACTCTACTATGTCTTTTTCAATAGGAATCGTATTTACCTCTTTTCTTTTTCGAGAATTTTTGTCTTTGGAACCGACAAGCCTGCCACGCTTCTAGCATGAATTTGCTTTAGTGGCTACTTGTCCTACTGGGACATCAATTCAAATTGAAGTATTTTTTACTGGTATATAAGATTTGGTTATTCTTTTTGTATCGGAAAATGCATCAGGCAATTCATTCGCTATTCGTTGCAAATGTATAATTTTTTGAACTTTTAGTTCATATTGCCCTGATCGAGGATCTAAATGCATTAACGATGATGCATTTCAATTAAGTTCCTTTTCAGGAAGCTTATTCTCTCCCCCTAATGTTGGAAATTTTGATTCATCAAAATGACAATCCGCAAACTAGGCTTTAAATACATCTCTGGTTTGTATCTCAAGATACCTCACTATAGAGGGAGAATCATATCCAACATATATCCCCAATTTTCTTTGGGGTCCCATTTTGGTGCGATTAGGTGGTGCAATGGGAACATATATCGCACTCCTGAATATTCTTAAATGGAAAACATTTGGCTGCTGGCCAAAAGCTAATTGTATAGGAGAGAACTGATGGTAACTCGTTGGCCTCAATCGAATAAGTGCTGCGGCATGTAAAAGAGCATGCCCCAAACCGAGGTTGGGAGATTTGTTCTCATAAGTAAGGGTCTAGCAATTAATTGGAGGCGCTTAATAAGTGATTCTGCTAATCCATTTTGTGTGTGAACATAAACTACTAGATGTTCAACACTTATTCCATTAGCCATACAATAAGCATCAAAAGTTTGGGAAGTAAATTCACCAGCATTATCAAGACGAATTGCTTTGATTGGATTTTCTGGAAATTGTGCTTTTAATCGATAATTTGAGCCAGTAATCTCGCAAACGCTAGGTTGCGAGAAGACAATAAGCACACATGTGATCATCTCAAAAATGCGTCTATCAGGACCATAAAATATCTAAAAGATCCACATGGTGGATGAATAGGTCCACATATATCGCCTTGAATCCTTTATAGGAATTCAGAGGACTCAAATCCAATCTTTACTGGTGATGGCATTAAAATTAACTTTCCCTAAGAGCATGCAGCACAACAAAATTCACTAGTTTTAAGAATCTTCTGGTTCTTTAGTGAATGTCCATGGGAGTTTTCAATAATTCTCCGCATCATGGTTGTTCCCGGATGACCCAATCGGTCGTGCCAAGTTATGAATTCATTTGGGCTAGTAAACTTCTGGTTTACAATGGCATGTGATTCAATTGCACTAATCTTGGTGTAATATAACCCAGATGAAAGTGAGGGTAATTTTTCTAATATAACTTTCTTATTTGAATCATGAGTTGTGATATATAAATACTTATGATTTTCCTCATTCATTGTCTCAACATGATATCCATTTCGGCGAATATCTTTGAAACTCAATAAGTTCCTCAGAGACTTAATAGACAATAGTGCATTATTTATTATGAATTTTGTTCCTCCGAAAAACAAAATTATAGATCTTCCAGAGCCTTCTATCACATTGCCCAAGCCAATAATAGTATTAACATATTCTTCTTTTGGCACAAGATGGGTAAAATATATATCACTTTTAAGAATAGTGTGCGAACTTGCACTATCCGCAAGGCAAATATCTTCAGAATATGTCCTTGCCATTTTTCTTCAAAGACAAATGATAATAATAATAAAATGGGTAGAAGTACATGCACAGTAAAATTATTCACATGAATACTTAACAAACACATACACATATCAAACTATTCCATCATTGATCAAATAGCCAATATTTCCTTTAGAATTCTTAAAGAAATTAGATACATCATAATGAGTGGTGAAATTTTCATTATTTGAAACAAAATTTATTTCCTTTCCTTTGTCATCCTTTTTCAAGGATGCTTGATAAAGATCAACTAGGTACCTTGGGGTACGACAGGTACGTGACCAATGGCCCTTTCCACCACAACGGAAGTATTTATCCTTAATTGATTTACTTTGCCCATTGTTTCTTTCTTTATCCCACTTCTGGTGAGATCCTTTGTGAACATAATTCCTTTTCCTTCCATAATTTTTCTTGCTATTAAAACTTTGTCATTTACCTCTTCTGGGGTAATTTGCCACATTTACTTCAGGAAACAGGGCGGCGCCAGCTGGGCGCGCTTCATGATTTTTTTAAGAGCAACTCATTGTTGCGTTCAGCAACAAGAAAGCAAGAAATTAGCTCAGAATATTTTTAAATCCTTTTTCTCGATTGCAACTGCAGGAGCACATTCGAGGCATAGAAGGTTGAGAAAGTTTTCTCTAACATATCGGGCTTGAGGAGGTATCACCGTCTTTTGATGATTATACATTTCTTCGAGGTCTTTCCACAGATCTACAGGATCTCTTAATGTGTGATATTCATTTTTCAATCCTTCGTCAAGATGACGACGAAGAAAAATCATGGCTTTGGCTTTATCCTTCTGGGATACATTATTTTCAGCCTTAATGGTATCTTCAAGATCCATTGAATCAAGATGGATTTTAATATCTAGTATCCATGATAAATAATTATTTCCAGATATATCAAGAGCGTTAAAATCAAGATGAGAGAATTTCGACATAATGAAAATTTGTTACCTGGAGTCTTCCTAAAATTTTATCAGAGTCTCGTGCTGATAACGTGTTATAAAATAACTAAATAAATAAATAAGGAAGAGGTAATAAATAAAGAAATATAATTAGAGAAAGAAAGAGAGAAGGGTGTTTTATTGTTTTTGTGTGTTCTATATGCTTCATATTACGTTGCTATTTATAAGCACAAAGAAGCTTTACTTTTCAAACATAATTAAATGCAATCATCCTTGGTAAACTAAGTCTCATGCAAAATGGTCATCCACATCATTCATCCTTATCACAACAAAATTCTCCTCTCCTCGTTACTAATTTTACAATCAAAATGTACCACATGTCACTCTCTTATTGTAATTGAAATTAAATCTTTCCCTTCAAAATTAAAGAATTTTTTCCTCTTCCATACTAATTTTATAACAAAAATGTGCCATATGTCAGTATCTTATTGCAATTGAAATCAAATCTTTCCCTCCAGAACTAAAGAATTCTTCCCTCCTCCCTTTCTTTCTCTATCTCTCTCAATCCTTCAACCACTCTATCTATTTTATATATCATTATTAATATCAATGACTAATTACTAATTTCACAATCAAAATGTGCAACATGACATTTTTTAATTACATTAAAATTAAAATTGAAACTGAAATATACTTATATTATGTATCATATATTACTATCTAATTTAATAATCAAATGTGTCACATGACACTTTCTTATTAAAATTGAGAGAAAATATTTTTTCCAAAATTAATAAACTCCCTCCCTAAATTCTCTCATCTATCTCTCTCCATTTTTCTATTTCTCTCTACCATTTTTACTCTATATATAATTTATATTTTATGTAATTTGACAAATCAAAATATGTCATCCGATATTTTTTTATTATAATTAAAATAAAAATTTTTCTTTCAAAATTATCAAACTCTCACTCTCACTCTTCATCTTTATCTTTCTCTCTCTTTTCTCTTATTCTCTATTTTTTCTACCTTTCTGTTCTACAGAAAACAAAATTAACAAAATAAAATAATTTAAATAAAAATTATTATTATTATTATTATTATTATTATTATTATTATTATTATTATTATTATTATTATTATTATTATTATTATTATTATTATTTCATTTTAAATTTTAACCTCTTATCTTTCTAATCTATATTTTTATTTCTCTTCTTTTAAATATTTATTATACATAATTTGGAGAGAATACTAATGTTATCATTAAAAGTTAGAATCAAGATTCAATTATTTTTAAAAAATTAATTTTGAATTAATTTTATAACTATTAATATAACTTTTTTATGCTAATATCTAATAATATTTTTATATATAGAGAGAGAAAAATATTATTTTTAAATAACAAGTATAAAAATTAATTATTTTTATTTGTGCAACAGACTTAACACCTAATTAAATGTAAAATTATACACGTTAAATTATTTTAAATTTTAGATAATGAATGTTAAAATTAATTATTAATAAAAAATTAGATTTTTTTATATAAAAATAATAACTAAAAATCTTATTATTTAATTTTTTATCTATAGATACCTTGGTCTTCTTAGCCAGAAACTTTTGTCAACCTTCGATTTTTTTGTAAAAGTAGTTTAATTTTATAAATCATTTGTGCCATGCATAATCTATAGACTGTCAAAACAAAATGGACCATAGTTTTAAAAAATGTATATTTCCGTAATATTATTACGGGTAAAAATACTAGTGACAACTATTTCTTGTTTAGATACCAACAAAGCTTAGAATTTAATTTTAATGGATTGGCGGTGTAATTTAATTACATAATATTATATTAGTAAAAATAATGGCAATTTACTTTATTAAACTAAATGTATATCAATATTACCTGAATGTCCAAACTAAAAAATGCAACGTCAAGTCTCAAAGTACATTTCTATATAAATCAAATTGATTAAATTCGATTTATTGAAACACGAAGTAAATCGAATCCAATGAATTTGAATGAGGTGAAAAACGTTGCTAAACAAAAATCGATTCGATTTAAGTGCATGGTTAAAATGGTAGCAAATCGAATAAATTTGCTTCGATTTATAAGTAGGAGTAAATCGAATTCAATAGATTCGATTTAGCCAACTGGAAAAACGCAAGGTAATTCGAAACAAGTGGATTTGATTTGATGGTTTTGTAAATCGACACTCATTGTTTCAATTTACTAGTGTTTCCATCTCCCATAATTCGATTTATACATTATTGACGTTTTTTTTCATTTTATCACAGTTTTACATACCATTAACTACACTTTTTTTAATCTATTATTTCATCAAATTGTATTGAGTGTCCATCATGTACATCTTTGTATTTTGTATATAATATTTTTACTTTATATCTGATCCGTTCCCCTTAAATCGGCCTCTACCTACAACTCCGGAATCAGAATCAGCAAATCAACTGAGATAACTTTCCCGCAAATCTCTCTAACTAAAACTACCATAATTCCAGCAGCCGAGATAATAGCAAACAAGACTTTGTCAAAAAGCTAACACTATATATACAAGTGACCAGCTTAGTCACAGGTACGCAATACATTCAGTTTTACTATGAATCACTTTACACTCTTTCTTACTTGAGCGTTGGAGTCCCTTTGCAGGTGCCCAACGCTGCCTCCCCAGCAAGAAGACGGCGTTCCACCTCCTTACTCTAAGGGAAGCTAGTTCAAGCATCGACAGAACCAACTATACCTCGGTGATTACTTTTACACCGGAACATTTGGTGCCACCGTGGGGCCGGAAGAGTTTAACCTTGCCCTACCTCTACTTTTATTTTTTGAGTAATTACCCAAATTAGTCCCCGAGGAATTTAAAAGTGGACATTTTAGTCCCCAAAAAAAATTAATACACATATTAATCCCCAATGTTTATCTCCGTCACCCAAATTAGTCCCCAATCCAGTTTCCGGCGTGACTCATCAACGGAGACTGCTGAGTTGGCATGTTTAGTATCCAACGTGACCAGTAACCTGCACAGTTGTCCGTCACATACATATTGGTCCCTATCCTAATAAGTAAAACGAGGTCGTTTGAGTATGTAGAAACACAGCATTGCAAGAGGAGAATAAAAGTCATGTTTCTTCTCTTCCCTTTCAATCCTTTTCACTGCAAAAAGACTTCAAACCCTAAACATTTTTCAATTTTTACAGAGAGCCCTACCTCATCACCACCCGTCTCATCTCCCACCTCATCTCCAACATCACGATCGTGACGGACATTGTCAATTTCATCATAGAGGTTAGCTTTCCGTTACCCAGACGTCTCTCCTAGATGCGTCAGCACCAATTCGCAAGGAGGAGGCATTGAAGTGGATTTGATCACCATTGAAGAAGCACATTGAAGAAGGTGAGACTATGTTTGAATATGTTTATAGTTGTTAGAGTCAATATATTATTTTCTGGTGTATTTTGCATTACAGAGCACAATGTTATGTCTTCAGAGTCTCTTTAATTTTGTATGCATGTTTCTTGACAGTTACTAAATGTGTTGAATGAACATTTTTTAGTTTGTTTTTTAGGAAAATTGTCACAGTAGAGCTAGGTTTATATGAGTATGTTTGTTGATTATAAGTATTTATTCATACAGGTAGATGGAGGAATTTGGGATTCCTGTTTTCCACCATGGTGGAAATTTTGTAAGGGATAACAATAGAGTTCTTCGATATATTGATGGAAGAGTTGACAAATTCCCTAAGATGGATATTGATCTGATATGTTTCTTTGACCTGCAAACTCTATTCAAAGGTTTGGGTTATTTGGATTACAAAACTATGTACTGGTTTGATCCTACGGCACCTGACTTAGAGAGTGGGCTGCATCCTATAAAAGGAGACCTGGAAATTAATCAGATGCGTGAGAATAAACTAAAGAACAAGGACTTGAAGGAGTTTTATTTGTATTTTGATCACCTGATAATGATTACTCCTCCTAAGAGACTCGACATAGACTTTGACGTTGATGCAGATGTTGAAGAAGAGTCCAGTGATGATGGGGTGGGAAATAAAAGCTCAAAGATGGTTAATTTGAAAAAGAAGGCTTCAATAGTTGATAACAAATGTATTGCTATGTCAAGTTCTAGGCAAACTGAGGGTGCCAAAAAATCTGCCAATGCAAAGTCTGATGGAGCAATTGGTGCTGAAAGCCCAAAATCTTCTAGGCCTATTAGTGCTACAGGGCCAAAATCTACTGGGCCTACTAGTGTTGGAGTCCTAAAATTTCGTGGGCCTATTGGTGCTAAGGCCAATTCCAAGAACCCAAAAAATACTACACAAAAGGGTGCTGGGTCAACTTTATTTAGGACAAATTTTGGTGGAAAAGGAGCTGCTATTCCAAGATCAGAGGATGTAAATTCTGGTGAAGATGATGAACAAAGTGCAGAAAATGTGGAGGAAGAAGATCCAATCTTTGAGTATGAATCAGAGTCATTATTGACACCGGAAAGTTCTGAAGATGAAAGAGAGAGGTATGAATTTCCACAATTTAATGATGCTGCTGGATTTGGAGAGGTGTATTTTGAATTGGGAATGAAATTTGCAACAATTGAATCTTTCAAAACTGCTCTGAAGGATCATGTTATTTATGAGGGAAGGAAGATTAGGTATATAAAAAACGATCAAAGGAGAGTTAGATGTGATTGTGAGCATGGGGTAGAGAGGATAAAAAAGCCAAGAAAGGCAAAGGGGGCCAAGGAGGCATCTACTAATGAGAATACAGAGGCTGCAAATGAAGAGGCTGCAAATGTGACTTTTGGAACTGACTCTATTGAAACTGTTACTGCTAAGACCGCAGAAGTGGATGCTGGTACTACTGATGTGGTTGCTGTGGGTGGTGGTGCTATCAAACTTAATCCTTGTCCATGGCTAATTTATTGTGCATGGGATAATCAGCTGAAGAGTTACCAAATCAAGACTTATATACCTCAACACACCTGTGCCAGAGATTTTGGCAGCAATATGGCTGATCAGAAGTGGGTAGCCAATAAGTTGGAGAAGAGGCTCCGAACTCAACCTCATATTACTCTAAGTGAGGCTTATGAGCACATCAAAATCGACTACAATGTTATCATTAATGGGAAGATGGTTTATAGGGCCCTCAAAGAAGCAAGAGAGCGTGTGATCGGGAATGAGAGAGCACAGTATAGTAAGTTGAGGGATTATTTGAGTGAGATCCTTAGGAGTAACCCAGGAAGCTCCACCATATTAGATGTGACACCGATGCCTCAGTCCCCTCCATTGTTCAATAAGCTATACATTTCTCTAGATGCTTGTAAAAGGGGGTTCAAAGCTGGGTGTAGAAAACTAATCGGACTTGATGGTTGCTTCTTGAAGGGCTACTTTGGGGGACAACTTCTATCGGCTGTAAGTCAGGATGCAAACAATCATTTCTATGTGATTGCATTTGCTGTTGTTGATAGTGAAACTAAAGAAAGCTGGAAATGGTTCCTCACGTTGTTGCAAGAAGATCTTGGGGATCAATATATCCATGGATGGAATTTTATTTCAGACCAACAAAAGGTAAAATTATATTTAGCTTAATATTACCAAAGCCAAATGTGTTTTATTATGCTAGTATTAATACTCAAATTATATGAGCTATTAGTTAATTTGTAGTTAGTTTTAATATTCTGATAAGTATTTGACATATCGGTTAAACTGCTTATTTCTTGGTTAGTTGATGATTAGTTTTAACACTCTTAAATTACTAATTTCTTAGTTATTTGATAGTTAGTTTTAATATATTGATTTTTGTCCTTCTTGTTTCGTTTTCTAGCTCTTTAGTTTTGTGGATAACCTACCTCTACTTTGCAGCATATCTTGAAGTGTTGTCATATATGATCTTTCTTTTTCTGTTAATGGTGCCAAAACCTTTTTCTTGTTTTTGTTAATTTCTTTGCTAGTATCTTTAGAGTTTGTTATATTAGATCCAATGCGTATATGAATTTATTAACTAACATCCAGGGAACAAATCCATTCATACACTATTGTTTTTTTATTAATTGCTTTGGTACTAAGCCAATAATTTGCTAGATTACATACAAATATAATTGTGTAATTATCTTATAATGAACATCCAAGAAAATCTTTTGTAAAACTTATAAACACTTATATGTTGCAAATATTTTGTTTAATGTAACTTTGATTCAATTCACAAAGAAAACAGAATGCAAATATCATTCAAACCTTGAACTGAATCATTGCTTATATATATCAGTTACAAAGAAGCAGTTGCAACCTATGACCAAAATCAACAATGCAAATACGATATAACAAAAAATACATTGAAAATCTCGTGTTGCACTCAATTTCTGGAACTACATTTGGATAAAATTTCTAACATGTCAGTTCTACTCTGCAACTCCATGACTTTATGCTCCAAACTAGCAGTGCCAGCAGCAAATATGTGTGAAACATTACCAACAATCTCACCACCATCCATTGCAACATCCTAGAACAAGATTGCCTTTTAATTGCAACTCTAACATACAATTAACAATGTTGTTATCATGAAACCTACACCAATAAGATCATGTCAAGTTAACTGGTGCTGAAAATCAACTTGGAGTTAGAACAACAAAAAAGAATACTTATAGATACACAAAAAATCTTTTCTTTTTCCAAGACATGATAAACTATCAGTTATTTCAAAATAAACTTTGATAAACTGAAAAAAGAATAAATTTAGGCAAGATTAGTATGTTACCTACGATATAGATTGGATGAATTAGGATTCAATAGCAAAATATCAGAACAACCAGCATAGTAATCATTAGAAGGCCAATAGTGGCGAGCGAGGTAATCAAGATTGTTACTGCAAAAGAAGTGATGTAGAATCTTGATTCCAAGACATAACTACTCCTCAACTCTGTTATCATGAAATAAAAAATTTAGATAATTATCAATATTGTGCCAAAATAACCAAAAGGATAATTTAAAGGAGAAAGATAAAGCATTTTTGTATATGTTTATATATATGATTAGTAATTTGATAACCTTTTTTTTGTATATTTTTATATTTTTTTTACTAATTTGATGTATGAATACGGTGCACTATTGTTATATTAATCCAAGTTATGATCTTGTATGTATATGGTAAATACACCATACCTAGCTAGGTACAGATCATGCATACTCATTCTTTTGTTAACTTTAATAAAGGAAAGGAGTCCATGTTCTTAGATACAATAGTGCCGATCTAACAAAAAATCATATTTAAAAAAGAAGTGTTGAAAATTGAAAGTGCGCGGAGCTACAGTGCCGTTCTCTTGTGCCAAAATATTAGTAATGAAGAAGAGGGATAAAGTTACATACCAGAATCACCAAAGAGACTCCTTGCAGAATAGTTTTTCTCCATTTGATGGCCATAAGCAGACATAACTCCAAGCTGCAAGATCTACCCTTGAATCTGATTCGAATAAGTCCTATTTCGTGTCGCCATAAATCAAAGCTGTATCCTGCAATTTTGGAAAAATTAGATCTTCTTCCATAAATAAGTGAGATTGATATTTCTAGTTATGGACAAAAATCAGAAACTTTCGAAGAACTAGGGTTTTCAAGAGATGAAGAATTTCACACTTATTTGCAATGAGATGTTTGGGAGAAGACACTAAAACGACATCACTTTTCGCTACTTGTGCAGGGACTATTTTGTCTTTTTAGCATACGTGGACACTTAAGTGCCACGTGTGCGAGTGAACGTGCCAACTCAGCAGTTTCCGTTGATGAGTCACGCCGGAAATTGGATTGGGGACTGATTTGGGTGATGGAGATAAACATTGGGGATTAATGTGTGTATTAATTTTTTTTGGGGACTAAAATGTCCGCTTTTAAAATCCTCGGGGACTAATTTGGGTAATTACTCTTATTTTTTTCTTTCTTTTTTATCGCTTATGTCTCTCCTATTTCTCGTTCATTTTACAGGCTTTTTTGATTAAGGACAAAACCACAAAATCCAATGATCCCGACTTCCTGTCAGACGAAACTGATAGTTAAATTGAGTCCCTTAAGGCTAAAATTCAAAGAGTGACCAATGAGTCTCTTAAGGCTGAAATTCAAAGGATGACCGAAGTGATGAAGAAAGTAGCAACACAACCTGATGATAAGCTGATCACCGACTCTATAATCTAAAAGACACAAGATCCACCCATACCTCTTACAATGGTAAATACTAATGGTCAATAAATAGCATGTATTTAATTATTTCATGCCTAACTCATTTTATTTTGTTACCTCTTTATAGTTCAAAACTTCAGATACCATAAGTTCTATATTATAATAATTCAAATTAGAATACATAACTTCTTATCATAATAATAAATATATATATGAAAGTACTTAAAAGTACGGTATCTATACTTAATAATAAAAATATTATATATTATCTATTAATATCGTATCATCTATTTAATCATTGCAATTACTCATGGTATATCTGTAAACCCCGGTTAAATTAGTAGATTATTAGTTAATAAATTAGTTTTTAATAAGGATGATTAGAAATGAGAAAATTATATTAAATTAGGATAGAACTCATCGAAACAAAAATTTTGACACTAATTTCGAAGAAAACGATCCAAGATTGGACCGAATGGGCCGAACCGGTTGAACCGGGCCGTGGGCCCAACCGGACCAGCCCTTTAAGTAAACCCACGTTCTTCTTCTCCCCATTTTTGGCAGTGTCGAAGAGCATCAGGGAGAGGAAAGAAAGAATGTCAAATTGTTATGCGTTCACCGCGTCGAGCTCTACGTTTCTACCGGAACAATTTTACTGGTAACTTGTTTAATCACTTCCAGCCCTCTTTTTCCCCAATTTTTGAGTTTTTAATGGGAAGGTTGAATTTATTTGATTTCTGATGTTGTAGGATCCAATTAGCTTGAGAAAAACGTTCACTCTTGCTTATGTGAAGCTTGGGTAAGGTGAGGATACGATAATTCTATTTTATTTTCATTGAATTTGAGCTTTGAGTATTAAATTGGATATATATGTGTTATGAATGTGTATTAGGTTGTGAATAAATAATTGGAGCTTGAAATTGTGAATACTGGAACTTGGGGGAAGCGGATTAGTTGAGTTTTGAGGGGCTGTCTTGGTTTTGAATAAATAGCTTTTGTCGTTACGTGGAAATCGGCCAAGGTATGGTTTAGGTATCTTGCATTTAATATATAATGTTCTGTGAAAACTTAGGCTAGACGACCATAGGATAAGTTGGAATGCAGGTGTATGTTTAATGTTTAGTAATTTGTCGATGAATATATTTAGTTGAAGTTTATTGAATAATTAGTTATTAATTTTGGATGGTGAATGTTGTTATGTTAATTTGGAGAGGATTATGGTTGAATATTATTGTTGATGAACATGGTTGGTTTGGTGCTTGTCGATTAACTAATAGTTTGGTGAATTATTGATTTGAGGTATAACTATTGTGGAGGTTGTTGTGATAATGAGGTATTTTGTGTTAAAAACCTAGGATTTGTGAACTATGATTCTTAGTTGAATTTTGGGTTGTTGGATTTGAATATTGTATGAGTATAATTGTTTATCTGAGGTAGATTTATTGTGGTGATTGTTATGATGATGAGGAAGGGTATGTTGAATTGAAAAGAAAGCAGGTTTGGACCCGAAAAGGATGGCAAAGTCTGAGTTTTAGAGGAAATGCTGCCAAAATTTTATAAAAATTAGAGATTTTGTTTATATGATTATTTAAAAAGATTTAGACTCAAGTGTTATATGGTTTGATTTAGAGTTATTAAGAAATGAGCATGTTTTAAGTTTGATTTATTTAGAAAAGAATGAATTATGTTTTGAATTGGAACTATTGATGGACGGAATGGGAGGTGTGATAATGAAGGATAAGGATTGAATATGATTGACGTATAATGATGAATGAGATGCGATTGAGAATGATGTAGATGTTGATGAATTATAATTGAATTATTTATATGGCTTATGAATTTGAATAATCTGAGATACGAGATTTCTTGGATTAAGTGCTGTGGCTTGCCACCACGTGTACCAGGTTGAAAACTCGATACTCTGTTGACCCTACGACGTAAGTGTGACCGGGCACTATATAAATTCCCAGGAATGTTACCCCCATTGAGAACTATTGATTATTTGAGAAAAATCTATGCATAGACTCTTGGGGATGCACGTCGGGGGACAGTCTAAGGACAATTCAGACTTGTCGGGTTGGCTGGATAACCGACAAATGAGCCTCATCAGCTATAGGACAGGCATGCATCATATGCATATTACTTGAATTACTTGCTTGTGTATTAACTGGGTGTGCCTAAATGTACTTGCCATGTTAAATGTATATTTGTTATCTACAATACTTGTAACCTTCTTGTGCTTGCCTTTGTCTGTTTAGTTGTCTATGAAAATGCATGATGGAGTTGGAGGTATGGAGGAATGGCAGAATGGGATTTGGATTTAAGGTTAAGTTAGGTTTAAATATCCTTAGTAAACCACCTTTTATGGCTTTTGTTTAATACTTTAAGCTTTATAATCTGAGTGTCGGCGTTCTAGGATTGTCTCTAGCATTTCCAAGACCTTATATATTATGTGTGTGGCACCTTTACCATACTGAAAACCTCCGGTTCTCATTCCATACTATGTTGTTTTTCAGATGCAGGTCGAGAGGCATCTCGTTAGGCGTCTGGACCCTTGAAGCGGAGTGGTTACAGAGTTATTTTGTTATGCTATGATGTATATATATGTACTTAGTTTTCTCTCTGCATAACTTGTTCTTTTGATCCTCCTAGAGGTTTATGGAGAAGCAGGATTGTGTATATGTACTTTTTGGTTTTGGATATATATATATATATATATATATATATATATATATATGTAAATATTCTCCGGCCAGTCTTGACTTCGCAGGCTGAGTTAGAAGCTTGTTATTTTGTATCTTTGGCACTCTATTCCTACTTCTGTTATCATATGTTTAATAGTTATGGTTTTCTTAGCACGCAGGTTAACCCGTTCCTAGAGCGTTGCGCTTTTATTTTGCGATTTTTGTTTCCTCTTTTCTTCAAGGCTCCTAGCATATTATAATTCTTCTGCTATTATATGTACTCATTTTAGTTTAGAGGTCGTAATACCACACCACCTCTATTTTACGGCTTAAGCGTAAAGCTTAGTGTGGTAGGGTATTACAATATCTTTACCTACAAATACAACGTTCACGTTTAACAAACATTCAAGTTATACCAATCAAATTATAGTTAATTAATTAAAAAAAAAATACCAAAACTTCGGTGGTAGAAGTTCATAGCCAACTACTATTAAAAGTAAAATGCACTAATCAAACCACTGTCTCTGCCATCTAAGATATTGCCTTTTCTTTCTTTTTTAAAAGCATTGGTAACTTTTTTTTTATAGCTCATTATTATTATTTCTAGTCGTCGCATGTTTCAACTTATCCAAAATATAAAATCATTTATAAACTATAAATAAACTATAAATCTGAAGACCAACCACACATCAATATCAACTAACACTTTGAATAAAAACAATTCACATTTCAATTAATAACATTTTAGCAGTATGTATAGATTTAATCTTCAACATCTCAGGCACACTCAATAATTTATTTGCTGAAATATACTCAACTAAAAAATCTACCATTAGATTGTCATCTTCACCTACACTATTACAATGATCCACATCTAATACTGACTCGGTCATCAACACCAATATAACGAAAACAGCTCACACAAACTTTTTATCTAAGTAAAGGGAAATTATATTCATAAAGTTGGAATTATATTCAAATTTTTTAACCAAATTTAACAATATTTTATAATATCTTTGTACAAATTTTCATATGACATATACATTATTTTTTACATATTCTAGAAATATTTGCTACTCAATTTTATTATTTATGCCTTATCTAATATAACATCACAATATCTGATGATTTTTTATTCTCAGTAAATTAAAAATAATTATGATGTCTTTACAAGTAATTTGATTAATGTAAAAACAAACATGATATAAAATATATCAAATTTTGTTATTATCTATTCTTTGCTTTTATGTTTTTGTACATGATCAATCTACCTTTATATTTGTTATTATCAATTATTGAAAGCTAATAATTTTAGTCGAACTCTTGTTTAAAAGAAATAGAAGCAAAAACTGCATTAGCCATTGTTAAAATTTTGATAAAGCTTCAAATCAACGACATGAATATTACTCACGGTAATGAAAGCATAGATAAAGATTCAAACTTGATTTTCTCCCAACTAAGGTCGACACAATGCTCGGTAATATCATCTAGCGTTTCAATGAAGCAGCACAAATACAAATTACTTATTCTTATATGGTAATAGTCACTCCAAACCCATCAATAGAGAAACCAATTTCTGCCAAATGTTCTAGTAACATTATCTAACGGTACATATAATTTTAACTACATATTTACATTTTCAGTTCCCATGTTTTCGTTAGAAATTTCGAATTAGCATAATTATGCAGGTATTTGATCAAATAAATTGATTTTATTATTTTTGATATATAACCAAGAGTTGAATCATATATGAATCTAAACCCACCTACAACAAGTTTTTCTCATTCTTGTTTACATTGTCATTGTTATAATTATTATTTTACTTTTCAAATCACGCTTTGATTGCTCAGTATTTAATCCATACTATTTTATTCAAGTCTTTTTTCATTATTTTTCAATTATTCTGCTCCCCGAACAAATGGATTCTATTTTAGTTTTAACCAACAAATTCAAAACATAAATTTACAAAAAAAAACCCAAAAATTAACTTGAATGATAATTGAGAGACGAATAACCTCAACATATAAAATTGATACGTCCTATACTAGCATAACCTACCCGCTTATATAATTTTTTTTATTTTACATGGCCTCTTATAAAGTATGCACTAACCCATATACTTGAACCATTTTACCTTAATGTATCTTACCATTTCATATACCAATCTTGAACATGCTATATTTTGTTGTATATTGTCAATCTGTCTTTCATTGTTGATTGACTTTCTTTAAGTATATCTGGTACTATTTTTTCTATTATACATTTCTACGTCAAAGTCTTATATACAGGGTAATACAATCATGCCGATGAAAAAAAAAAGCCAGTGCTATAGATCATCTCACCAAATCAACCGCAGTACCGCCATGCAGATTATAACTCGGACAATTTGTACTTTCTAATATACAAATACTAGCCTAATAGATGTATGTATTATTTTTTCATTAATGAAATATCTGTACTCTTATTTTTATTTTTTCCTGTCATTTTCATCATTCCTAATTGATCTATAAGTCATCTCATACAAGATAAAACCACTCCGAATCTTCAAAATCATATATGAATCTCCGACCGAGATATACTCTCCTGAGTTATAATTTCAATTCAAACAAACTGACATCTATAAGTCAGACTCATTTCAAACAACTCGACACCTATGAGTCGAAATAATTTCAATTCAAACGAACTGACAACTATACGTCGAACTCATTTAAAACAACCCGACACCTATGAGTCAGAATAATTTCAAACAAACCGATCTATAAGTTGGTACAACTCTAAATATTGGCAACCTCTATGCTATGCCCAATTTTAAACCGGTCTATTATATCAGTTCACCAATTTTCCAAACAACTCAACAACAACCAACATATTGACCTATCAACAACGGTCGTCATTGATTACTACTAGTCATACTTATTGAATTTGTCAAACCAAGTCAACATTTACTTGTTTTTCTCATCAATATTTCTACTCCTTATAAGTCAAAAATACCTTTTTGATCAAACTATTCCAAAGCATCAAATGGTATACCGAACAATTATCATGCAAATCATGCTACCTCTTTCAACCTCACTATACTCCACTATACTCAAACATGCAGTAACAGTTATATGTCGGAACAAATTCAATCATATTTTCATCTATAAGTCCGATTCAATCCAAACAACACACTTATACGAATTTGCATTTATAAGTTGAAATTAGTCAAAATTAAGCCGATGTATACCAAGAACCTTTTTTTCAAAAAAAAAAATATTTTATTTTTCATGCTATTAGATTCAACTTGAGGGCTTATCCTCATTATTTAACCATTATCCTTAATCATTCTTAAATTTCTTTTATCTTACTATTCATCTGCGCCAAAATTTCAAGCATGACTATCACTCTTTAACATACAACAAGTTGAGTTTGGGGGCTACTACCATTACTATCACCATTCTGAACTATGATTATAATCACTATCCCGAGCTATATTTATTATTTCGATTTATAACACCACAAAAATACATAAGCTCAACCCGTCGTATCACCACAAAAATACCACACGTCAAGCTTGGGGGCTATGATCTGTTGGCTATAACTCGGCTCAAGTAAACCTATAAATCGGAATCTGCTTAAAACTAAATAAACACGTCCTACATCAGGAGTACATGGGGTACGTGCTTTGCTTTCCTAACCGACTTATCCGATAAATTCAAATCAACCGCAAAAAAGAGTCAACACCAAACCAACTTAAAAGAGAGTACCATCCCATTTCCGAGGTATTCCTAAAAAACAAAGATCTGGCTCATCCACCAACAACCCACGGTCACCAGCTTTTCAAGCCACTAATAAACAAGGTTGACCTTGGGGGTTTCCACTGATTCTGATTCCGAACTATAACTTGGATTAATGTCAACCTGCTTATAACCCGGCTTCTCAAAACAAGTCGACCTTGGGGGTTATGATCCGTTTCCCTTAAATCGGCCTCTACCTACAACTCCGGAATCAGAATCAGCAAATCGACTGAGATAACTTCCCCGTAAATCTCTCTAACTAAAATTACCATAACTCCAGCAGCCGAGATAATAGCAAACAAGACTTTGTCAAACCTAATACGAATAACCGCCTAAAAGCTAACACTATATATACGAGTGACCAGCTTAGTCACAGGTACGCAATACATTCAGTTTTACTATGAATCACTTTACACTCTTTCTTTTACTTGAGCGTCCCTTTGCAGGTGCCCAACGCCGCCTCCCCAGTAAGAAGACGACGTTCCACCTCCTTACTCCAAGGAAAGCTAGTTCAAGCATCGACAGAACGAGCTATACCTCGGTGATCATTTTTACACCGAAACAATATCAATTTTAAATTTATAGATTTTCTACTTTATAAAAAATAGTGATAATGAGTAGAAATAATATCATTTATACAAGTACTTAAAATAAAAAATTAAGTTGAAAGTATAATTTAGACTTTGAAATAAGTTAAATAATATTTATACATAATTGTATAACGATTAATTTAGTATTTAATTTTATATATATATATAAAATATTTTTACTAAAAATATGAGTACTAATATAGTACAAGAATATCAAAAAATTTTTAAATAAGGAGTACACAAAATATAAAAAATTTATAATAATAAAAATTCAAAAGTATTAAAAATAAAAAAAACAAAAATTTTAATACTTATATAAATGATACTATTTCTACTCATTATCACTATTTTTTATAAAGTAAAAAATTTATAAATTTAAAATTGATATAAAGTAAAAATATTATATATAAAATATTATATATAAAATACAAAGATGTAGATGATGGACACTCAATGTAATTTGATGAAATAATAGATAAAAAAAAGTGTACTTATGAAAATTATACGTAAAACCGTGATAAAATGAAAAAATGTCAGTAATGTATAAATCTAATAATGGGATATGGAAACAACTATTAAATCAAAACAATGGGGGTCGAATTTACAAAACCATCAAATCGAATCTATTGGTTTCGAATTACCGTTGGTGTTTTTCCAGTTGGCTATAAAGATTTAGTAACGCACTAA
The DNA here is from genome assembly GCF_059453495.1 of Arachis ipaensis. Lineage (NCBI taxonomy): Eukaryota > Viridiplantae > Streptophyta > Magnoliopsida > Fabales > Fabaceae > Arachis > Arachis ipaensis. The sequence continues at coordinate 12,704,647 of NC_142441.1, forward strand.
CGTAATACACTTGCAGATTTGGCGGGATTATGAGTGCATTTTGAGGGACATTAAGGGGCACTGGTGGTGGGAGCCAGGGGTCATGGGAGATGCGAACATTAGTGCCAGAGCCTATTTTCCATAACAAGCCTTTCTCGATCACCTTGCACCCTTCAAGACCACTTTTCCAGCCCCACGACGGTACGCTTCCTATCTCTGCATGTAGAAAATCTGTATATCTGAAATATTTAGCTTTGAGCATTCTTGATAGAGTAGAATTAGGGTATTTCATTAGACGCCAACATTGCTTGCCCAATAAAGCCAAATTTTGCGCCCTTAGGTCCTTGATCCCCAGCCCTTCATATTTCTTCGGTCTCGTCATTGTGTCCCATTTAATCCAAACCATTCTTCGTTCAGCGCCTTTTTGACCCCACCAAAATTGCGAGAGCATGCTATAAATCTCAGTCAACAGCGTGTCCGGGAGCTTGAAACAAGAGAGTGTATAAATAGAAATCGCCTCCCCCACCGCTCTCAATAGCGTGTGCCTGCCACCTGATGACAATAGACTTCTTTTCCAACCCATAATCCTCTTCTGAACTTTAACCTTGATAGCTCCAAAGGTTGCTTTCTTTGATTTTTGAACTATAGAGGGCAGTCCCAGGTATTTGTCTTGTGCTCCGATATGTTCAATATTTAGTGTCTGAGCAACTGCTAGTCTTGTGTTCTGAGGTGTGTTGTGACTGAAAAAGATAGCCGACTTATTCAAATTGACTTTTTGCCCACTGAAACCCTCATAGATCTCTAGCAATTCTAGAATACTTTGGCTTGTATTAGGTACGCTCTTGCAAAAAAAGATTGAATCATCAGCAAACAAAAGGTGATTAACTGTTTGGCATCTCCGATTAACTTGAACTCCTTGAATTAATCTATTTTGCTCTGCCTTGTGTAGCAAGAAGGAAAGCCCTTCTGCACAAAAAAGAAAGAGATATGGAGATAAGGGGTCACCCTGTCGGATGCCCCTATTTGGCCTAAAATAGCCAAAAGGTTGACCTTCCACAACGATAGAATAAGAAACAGTCGTTACCAATTCCTTAGTCCAGTTAATCCATTTAGCATCAAAGCCCAGCTTATCCATAATATACCATAAAAAATGCCATTCAACCCTATTATAAGCATTGCTCATGTCTAGTTTAATAGCCATCTCATGCTCTGCCCCACTTCTCTTATTTTTCAAATAGTGCATACATTCGTGGGCAATTAGAATATTATCTTAAATGAGTCTATCTTTGAGAAATGCACTCTGATTTGGGCTTATAATTTTATTCATAATACCTTGTAATCGGTGCACCATAACTTTAGAAATAATTTTATACATAACTGAAGACAAACTGATCGGTCGTACCTGAGTCATGTCACTGGCACCTGGCATCTTTGGAATCAAACAAATTTGAGTATGATTGAAGCTTTTTAGAATTCTGCCACTGTGAAAGAAACTTCTCACTGCCTTAAAAACGTCACCTCCAACTATATCCCAGAAAAAGTGAAAAAACTTAGCTGTAAACCCGTCATCACCAGGAGCACTCTGAGCATGAACACTAAATGTAGCTCTTTTGACCTCGTCCATAGTTACTAGCCTTTGGATCCTACGATTCATGGAAGTTGTAACCTTAGGCTCCAAATCCTCTAAGTATGGATTCGGATCAGCCGAACAAGAAGAAGTAAAAATATCGCAAAAGTAGTCTTCAGCTACCTTTGCAATATCCTCCGGTTTTGATGCAATCTCATTGTCCCTCCCCACTAATCTCCAAATTCTATTCCTTCGCATCCTTGATTGAAATTTCTGGTGAAAGAATCTAGTGTTCTGATCTCCTTCTTTTAGCCACTTGACTCCAGATTTTTCTCGCCAATAGCTCTCTTCTTTCAAATATGCCAGCTCCAACTTCTCCTCCAAACTGGTTACCTCCTCTCCCCCATTGATTCCAGCCACCCGCAACTCCTCTAGTTTAGCTTGAAGGTCCTCAATTTCTTTCCGAGAGTTTGCTTTGTGAGTTTTCTACCATTGAACTAGTCTATGTCTACAAACTTTCAATTTTTGGGCCAAGGAGAACATAGTCGAGCCTACAACTTCCATTCTCCACACTTCGCTGACAATTCTCTTGACATCCTCTTCTCCACACCAACGTTCCTGGTATTTAAATCGCCTTTTACTATGCCAGGATTGAGGTTCGGTTTCCATCAAAATTGGAGCATGATCTGAGCCTGACTCTGTGAGCCTGTGCACCACTGCATTCGGAAACTTCAACTTCCATTCCATCCCAACTAAATAGCGGTCAAGCCTCTCCTTCACCAAATCCTCTCCTTGTCTTCGATTTGTCCATGTGAAAGGGCGCCCCACCATTCCAATATCCACTAATTCGTTACTGTCAATAAAATTAGTGAATGTTGCAGTGGTGGTTGCTGATTTTTGGCCTCCACCCTCCTTTTTCGCTTGGCTTGTTATAGCATTAAAATCGCCTGCTATTACCGTTTTTCCTTCCAGGTGTTGGCTCATTGTTGTAAGCTCCTCAAACTGTAAGGATCAAATTTGTTCTGAACAACTCAAATGGACACCAATGAACGCCCATACCTCACTACTTCCGACTTCCTTAATTTCGGCTGCCACAAAGAATTCTCCACTGCTAATAATTTGAACACTGATGCTGTCCTTCCAAGCTAGCACAAGTCCTCCTGCCACTCCTGCCGGGTTAACAATATGCCAGTTTTCGTAGCCGCATACCCGAAGTTTTGCTTCCACCTGTCGAGATTGGTTCTTTGTTTCACTTATAAACACAATCTCGAGGGAGTGGGATTTACAGATCCCTTTTAAGGTGTGAATTGTCAGGGGTCTCCCCAAACCCCGACAATTCCAAACTATAGTTCTCATGGCGCCTTGGGTGCCATTTGTAGGTTGGCACCCTCCACCATCTGTTCAACTTCATTTTCATCCTCTGTTCTTGCTTTCTTTGTAAATCCTTCAGCTATACCACTCATCAACCTTTTTTTGGGTTCACTTTTAGTATCTGACTCTGAAGCACCTTGTCTTGCTAACCTTTTCCACTTCCTACCTTTCTCTGTGGTGAGACACTGCCCAATAGCGAATTGCATAAGCTGCCCTTCATCCTCCTTGGTATTGAACTGACCAGCTATGATAACCTCCATGCATTCTGTTCTAGAATTGGCTGATTGAGGTGACTCAAGTGCTGCCCTGTTACCAGTGTCTTGTGGTTTCAAACTTTGTTTCCCTTCTTGCATTGACATCCCTGCAAATTCTTCCAATAAGCAATTTAAGACCAGTTTTTTCTTATGTTGAGTGGCCTTATTCTGATTTTGGGTTGAGTTGTTGAATGTTCTTTCTCCTTCGGAGTAGATTCACGTTCCCACTTGGCTGGCTTTAACCCATTCGCCAATGTCATCCTCTTTTACCATATCACTTTCTGTGTCCTTCAGCAGATCATGGCAGTTTTTCACCTCGTGCCCCAATTTTGCGCAATAGGTACAGAACTTTCCAAGTCTCTCATAGCGCAGTGCCACTTCTACCTCCTTTTTATTAGGTCCTGCCACTATTAACTGATCTCTCACTTGCCTGGCCTCATCAATATTGATTTTGGTCTTCACAATCCTAGTTTCTCTGCCTCGCATCTGAAATTTACCTACCTCCAACACTGTGCCCAGTTTCTCTCCCAATTTACGTCCAACTTCGAGGGTTTTAAACGATTATGGCAAACCCCAAAATTGAACCCAAACTGGAAAATTGAAAATAATCTCTTCATCACAGTTCTAATCTTCCTTCCATCTCTTGACATGGAGCACATAATCTTTGAATAGCCATGGAAAACCACGTTCAACACGCAAGACATCCACTTCTTTATTAAAAAAGAATTGGAAGGAATTATCCCCTTTGTCACTCACGCTAAATCCTTCCGGGTTTTCCCATATAGCCTTTAAAGCATTCCCCATGGTTCCAATTGAGAAGGTTTTGGAAGCAAAGAGTCTGCCATAGAGACTATTGGAGCAAGCATTAATACCTTCTGATATGTCTGCCTCTTCCAGTAGAATCACATTCCTACCTCCTTTCCGGTTGTCTTCTTCGGTCTGATCTTCATCCCTCGTTGTCTCAGCCATGCAGATTAAGTAGATTTGTATTGAGATTTAATTGACGTTGACAATGCAGTCTTGATGGCAGTAGAAACTCCATTAAGAAACTCTAACAGAGCACTAAAAAATCCTAACATAGCACTTTCTTTCGTGTCGTATTTGTGGTCCATTAAAAAAATAGACTTTCTAAAATAGTAAGATTAAACTTAATTATATATACTATTTAATTATATTTATTTATTATATGTTGCGACTTTATAGATCAAATCTGCGGATACATAAATGATATCCACGATTCAATTTTATTAGAGTGTGAATCAAATCCAATCTAATTCGATAATCATGCAAATCGAATAATATTTATAATTTATAAACCAAATATTGATAATTTAATACTACAGATATATAGATATTATCTAATTTATGTTTATCCTTTAGTTACATGTCATGTTTTTGCAAATAATTACATTCTTTGTAGTAAAAAAAAGTGAAACATAATTAATTAAAGACTTTTATGATAGAAAAACAATATAAAACTGATATAACGATAAGGATTTATCTAATTTGAATCCTAATAGGAGTATATATTAAGATGATAAATTAAAAAAATAAAATTAAAATTTTTAATATATTTATTTTTTAATTATTAAATAAAAATATTTAAAATATTTTATTAATAATAGTGTTATTATGTATTTTTAAAACACATGTTAGTTAAATCTTAATAATAATAATAATAATAATAATAATAATAATAATAATAATAAGAGAAATTATAAAACTTTTTTGGATACACTAACCGCCATTGAATTAAACAGATTTCGTATGTGCTATTCAATTCTTTGATTATTAGATCACCTCTGATAATTTCATTAAACAGATTACCTAGAGAAAAATAAGAGAAATAAAAATAAAAAAAATAAAAAATAAAAAATTATTATTTATTTTTGATATTGTTTGAATTAAAAGAAAATTTGATCACCTCTGATAATTTCATTAAACAGATTACCTAGAGAAAAATAAGAGAAATAAAAATAAAAAAATAAAAAATAAAAAATTATTATTTATTTTTGATATTGTTTGAATTAAAAGAAAATAGAAGAGAAAATAATAAAAGAGAAAATAATTAGCATATAAAATGATATATTATTTTTTATAAAATAAAATATAAATATTTTATTTATTATTTATTTATTATTAATTGAATTTTTAAATATTATAAATTTATACATTGATATAAATTTTTTGCTTAATAAATGTAACGTTTAAAGCAAGGTGACAAATATTGTAATACAATTACGTTACGTATACATTAAAATTAGTTATCAAAGCCAGTCATTAGTATAAAATACATATTAAAATATAAATATAAATTGAAAATAAATTAAACTACATACATATTTTTATTTAAATATAATGGTGGTTGATTTTAGTGACTAATTTTAGTAAACAAATAGTATTTTTAATTATAATAACATATTAAAATAAATTTATAATTTATTATCTATTCCTGAATAACACAGATATACAACGTCATACCTCAGAACTGATTTTTAAATATTTAAACATGATCTCATCAAGTAATCGTTTAGCACCTCAATAGCTCCTGCGCGAAACTCGGCCAAATCACATATAGGCGCTGGCGGATCCAAGGGAGCCTAAGGTAGCCATGGTCCCCCCAATTTTTTTAAAAAAAATTAGCACTATTAATTTATTATTATTATATAATTAATATATATATATATATATTATAGATTAAATATATTTTTATATATTACATACTAAAAGAAATTTATAAGTTAGTAACTTAATATGTATAAATTATATTGTGTATTATAATATATTAGTAGTAATTAACAAATAAATTTAAAAAATAATAAAAACATATAAATATATAAATAATTGAAAATTTATTGAAAATTTTAGGTTTAGATTAATGTAAAAAGTAATAATTATAAAAAAAACTTTTGCTTAACAGGAACAATTAAATAGATTTTTTAAATAACAAAAATTATTAAAATAATATTTAAAAATAAGACGAAAGACGAACTTTTAGCAAATTATATGATTGTATAGGTTGAAAAAGAGAATGTTTTAAAATTTACTTTCAGATGATAAATTGATAATTTTAGTTATATGAAATATCGCAGACCAAATTCAAAAATTCCAAAATCTTAAAGTATGTATAGTTGAATGTTAATTCTTATATAATATAATTATTAATTTTGACCAATATACTATAAATTATATTTTGTTAATTTTTTATTACGTTATATTTTAATTTATTTTATATTTAATTTGGCCCCCCTCTTATAAAATTTCTGGATCCGCCACTGCATACAGGTCGGTTATCATTAAGCAACGATAAATAGGAGAAGATCAAGGTTATAGAGGGCAGATGATAGCTACACATAAACCACCTAACTCATAGTTTTAATTAAGATATTCTGAGAATTGATGTTGATTTGAGTGTCGGAGTCCTTTTTGCAGGTCCTACGCACTGGTCAAATTTCCGAGGAACCTATAGCACCACCAAAGAGTAGGAGACCAAGGAGCACTTCCCGGTGTCAAGGAGATATACCTCGGAAGGACGATTCCTGACCGGAATATTTGGTGTCCACCGTGGAGCCGGTACTACGTATAATCCCATGATTATAATTTGTTCTTCTTTTGCAGGAAAACGACCATGGCTGATGGTGCTGTGCCACCACCTCCTCCAACTCCAACTCATGCTGAACTGGTGGACATGAACACCGCACTCAAGGCGGAAGTAAAAAAGATGGTTGATCTTCTCGTCAGTAACACAGATGGGACCAAAGAGGATGGGTAGAAAAAGAATGTCAACAAGAAAAATATCGAAGATGAACACCATTCTGAGACAAACTCGGCAATGGAACTCATCATCCCAAAGACCACAAAAAGAAGAACGAACCTTTTTTTGGCAGAAATAATGAACTTTCAAATATCTAAAACTTTTACACTCCGAACAACTTTGAAGCCATATGAAGGGATCGATGATCCCAAAATACATGTCACCAAATTCGAGTCCATGATGTTTTTAAATGGTATTTCTGATCCAATCTTATGCCGTTCTTTTTCTACTTTCTTGGATGGAACTACCTTAATTTGTTTTTCTAGTTTGCCTGCAGGTTCAATTTCCAACTTTGAGGAGTTTGCCGATCTATTCATCAACCACTTTACGGCTTCAAAAACCTACATCCATGACTCTGGCTACCTCATCACAATAAAGTAGAACCAATATGAAAGCTTAAAAAATTATATGACAAGGTTCGCTAACGTTGCGATGAATACTCCTGATCTTAGTTTCAATGTACATTTGCATGCCTTGAAGAGTGGTCTCTACTCAGAAAAATTCCAAGAAATTAAACGATTGCTGTCACCAAGCCCAAAACACTAACTGAGTTTAGAGACAAAGAGGTTGGACAGATGGAGATCGAGGAACTCAAGGAAGCTAGGAGAACCAAAAAACAGACACCCCACAGAGATGAAAGCCGAGTCAAACGCGAGATCACAAGAAACCATCCAGGCTAACACCGAAGTTTGACTCATATACCCAATTCAACACTAAGAGAGAAGACATAATCAAAGAAATCCTTCATGATAAGATCATAAAAACACCCAGCAACGTAGGAACTTATCAAGATCAGAAGTACGTGGACAGAAGCAAGTGTTGCGCTTTTCACCGAAAATTCGGTCACATAACTGATGAATATGTGGTGGCAAAAGACTAGTTAGAATGATTGGCATGACAAGAATTGTTGGACAAATACGTTAATAGACGAATTCAAAAAGATGCAACAAGCCTCTGACGATCACGGACCAACCGAGCTTCACCTCCAAGGACAACAAAAGATGGTCCACTCCGAGTCAAGCTTCTGTAGCAAGAAAAGTTATCAATTACATCTCAGGGGGCTTTGCAAGAGGAGGTATCACCAACTCGGCCAGAAAGAGAATTTACGGAGCCATGCTAACTATGGAAGGAGGAGGTTCGACGTTACAACAACTGACCTCACCCATTCCAAACATCACCTTCAACGCCTCAGATTTGCAATCCTAAAGTCCACTACTAGAACAGATATATCACCAGAATTATCATAACTAACCCTTGGAAAACCAAGAATATATAGCATACATATTTTAAATTTATCACAGCAAGGAAATTGGAGAACACCATATGTAGATTATTTGAAAACTAGATAGGTGCCAACATCAGAAGAAAACTTGGGATTGTTTAAAAAGAGGGAAAGTTACTTTACCCTCATTGGAGACAACCTATATAAAAAAGGTTTCTCCAGGCCACTATTGAAATGTCTCAGAAATGAGGAATCTAACTACACAATGTCAGAAGTACACAAAGAAATCTGTGGCACACATATAGGCAGCCAAAGTTTACCTTCGAAAGTTTTACGAGGAGGATACTTTTGGCCCTCCCTCAAGAAGGATTGCATGGATAAAGTGCAACGCTGTGACAATTGCTAGAAGTGTGCACTAAGAATCCACAGCCCTGCTGAGATCTTGCACACTGTAGACATCATATGGTCTTTTCACAAATAGGGGCTTGATATCCTCAGACCATTCCCTGCATTACAGGGATAGGTAAAATTCTTTCTCGTTGTAGTCGATTATTTTACAAAATAGATAGAAGCAAAACCACTTGCCAAAATAACCTTGGAAAAGGTATGAACTTTTATTTGGAAGTCTATCATATGTAGATACGGATTACCTAAGTAAATCATTATTGACAATGGTAGGCAATTCACTGATAGGAAGTTAGCATCCTTCTTAGAAAATCTATATATAAACATCATTTTTTCTCTGTAGAGCACCCACAAACTAATGGGCTCGCCGAGGTTGCTAACAAAATTATTTTGTAGGCTTTATGCAAAAAACTAACTAAAGCTAAAGGTCAATAGGCCGAGCTAATCCCTAAAATACTGTAGAGTTATAACACAACACCACACACAAAAACAAAAGAAACACCATTCCAACTAGTCTATGGCACAAAATCAATGATCCCAGTAGAAATTTCTCAATGATCGTTGCAAACTGACTTTTTGGATGAGGAAACTAACATACATGCACGGTTCGCCGAGCTAGATACACTAGATGAGGAACGCGACTCAACTAAAATCAGGCAACAACCTATGTAGGTTAACATACGTCGAAAGTACAACAAAAAGACACTTCTAGGAGCATTACAACAAGGAGACCTCATCCTACACAAACTAGAAGACATGCAAAAACCACCAGGGCAAGGAAAACTTCTTGTAACATGGGACGGACCTTTCAAAATGTCAAAAGTACACGGATGAGGAGCATACTCTTTGCAAACTATGACAGGGGCCAAGCTACCAAATACTTGGGATGTATCATCATTACGTTTATACTACAGTTAGTTATCTGTAAAAGTCAGAGGCGAGAGGAACTTTTTTTTCTATCACTAAGGTTTTTTTTTTTCATTTCAGATTTTACTCGGGGAGGTTTTAACGAGCTCGATCACTTTGCACCTTCTACATTCGAAGATCTACTAAAACCCAAATAACATTCAGTGTTCTTTTCTATCTCTACCTAACCAACATACAAACGTTGGAAGCTAGCAATACATAGGTAAAACAAATCACCATTCATAAAAATTCAAAACACACAGACAAGTGCATGCATTGTTCATCCGACAAATCCATCAAAATATACAAAACAAAAAGTTTTCATACTAGCAATAACATAGTCACAAACACATAAGTAAACGAGTCAATTATTCTTATCAACAGCTGCCACACTTTCATCCTTTCATCTTCAGCTTCCCCCTGGCCTCATCATCAACGAGTTTGCCATTCACTACAATCTTAGTAACATCAAGATTGTCGACCTCAAAATCGGAGGATAAGGCAACAACTTGACTTACAGCGCGATCAAATCTAGCCGAGAAAATCTCTAACACTTCATTTTCAAGCTCATGGATCCTCAACGTCATATTTCCTTTCTCATTATCAGCTTCCTAGATTTGATTCTGCAAATTGCATATTTGACCCTGCAACCTTAGCACTTCCTCTTCTTTGCTCTTCATTTTTGTTGTCACATCAACAATAACTACATCTATTTCTTTCAACAACCTCTCTAAATTTGGTATCTTCTCTAACTCTTTTCTCTCTTCGGCCCCCAGTAGTTTCCTTGTCCGACCCATACAAAGCATCCTCATGCCGATCACCTAAAAAGAGCACAACAAACTTAGCACAACAACATAACAACTGGAAACATCAAACATATAAGTACCTTTCCTTCTTACCTACATGTACTGTCCCATAACCTCTTTTCCTACATCCTTAAAAAATCATACATCATCTAGATATTGAGTGATCTTGTTAGCTAATTCCATGAGAGGAAAATGGTCACCCCAAACAGATTGGGCATCTACACCACTAATAAAACCTTAAAGCTGTATCGATTTTCTAACCTCTTTCCCACCATCTGAACCCATCTTTACATCAGTCGTAAAAAGAACTTCAATAGACTTTTCCGAATCAAGCTTTTTCCTCTTTATTTTGTGAGGGTGAGCACTAGCTTCCACATCATCTATGCCATATCCCTGTCTACTCCGATGGTAGAGATATCCCTTTCATTCTTCTTTTTCTGGTCTAGAAAAGACTTCAACCGATCAGAGGACAAGCTCGAAACCTTCCTACCTGTAACACACAACCGACATATATTAAAATAGCATCCTCACAAAAACTAAAACTCCCCATACTAGTATTTACCTATATACTCCTTTAAAGCTTTCTTATTAATCTCCACTTTCAACATATCAGAAATTGATAATAACTTTCCCGCTGAGAAATAATCTATCAGGAAATCTAGGATCAAATTCTCTTCATTACTTCTCATCATAACATCTAAAATTTACATTGGTTTCAGACACCAATACAGAGAAAACTTCTCGCCTAATTCGTCATCCAAGAAAAAAGGATACTCTGTTTTCGAAGAATGGACTTTCACGAATATTTCTTTAAAGTTCTTAAAAGAAGACTTATACAATACAAAAAGCAACCGGCCTAGATAACTACTAAGGTTTACCCAGAGATCCATTCGAACTCTTTTCAATTGAAAGAAAGAAAAAAACAAATTCAGTGATGGAGGAATTTCCAAAAGCTCCATCAAGGCTCGAAGAAAAGTCCATGTGTTAGGATGTAACTATAACGGAGCATAATTCAACTATGTCAATACTTTACACTCAAAATCTGAAAAGAAAAACCTAACATTCAGCTTTATTAACATGCAACTATAAAAGTAAAAATAAGCCTAATCACCCCTCTTCTCGCACACCCTCTCCTCGCCATTATAGGGGATAAACTCCACAGCAACCAAATCACTACTCCTAACCCAGTTAACAACGCCAAGTTCAAAAACCGTTTTTCTTTCTGAAAAAGGGAAGCACAACATTTCACATCCACATGTACTCTTTCATATAAGTCATCTTTTACCTCTACAACCTTGTTTTCAGCCATCAACAGGAGGAAGAAAATTCAAACAGTAAAAAAGTGAAAGTTACTAACCTTTTGAAGTCATTTCCTATTTTGGCTAAACTTGTTGAAGTAGGGCACAAAGACTACTCTCAGCACGAAGACAGAAAAGTCAATAAAGGACCAACAAAATCACTATCACATGATCTCTACCAATCTTACTTACCAACCATTAGATCAAAGAAATTTTTCAACTACTATTCAATTAAATGGTTTTGATTCCCCCAAAGTAACCGCACGACAGTAATTATTACATCTCAATAATTTTTCTGTTAAGTCTGAATACATAATATTTTTGTTAATGATACAAAACTACATGCATATTTTTCATAGACTCATAGTAGAAGGTAAGGTGGATGATACTTGTGAGTGAACATTCTCCTATTGGGATGATCTAATGGTTGCATAAGTTAATCATATCTTGAAAGATTACTACAAGGGTATAGCGAGGGAGGGTTGATTAGAATCATTGATGAATGATGAATGTAACAACGAATGTGGAAGATAGTTAGAAATACAAGTGGAACTTCAACTTCTTGTCTATATCATTGACCATATAGCTACCACTATGGTCACGACCGGCATGGAAAGCACATAAGAAATTATTCTTTTTTTATTTTATATTCATTGCATCAATTATCAGTCATCTTAAGTTCTTAAATAAGCTATTATGAATTGGTAAGTTATCTTTTTAGTCAAAAGCCGTTTTTAGACTAACAAACTCAAATATCTTAAATTCTAATTAAAATATCTCAAGTTTAAAAATTATTTTTTATTTTTTAAACAGATCACATCTAAACCATCCGTACAGGAGAATAATGACACAACAAAGGAAAGAAATCACATCACAAAAAAAATTATTAAATCTAAAAGCTAGAAAAATAAAACCAAAATCAACAAATACAGGAAAAAATAGAGAAAGAAGAGGAAGAACAAGAATGTGGGGAAGGGGAGGCCATTGCTACGTTGCAAGCTAAGGTTGAAGCTTGACGGCACCTCAACCTTCCAACTATGCATTCTTCTTGGCAAGCCGTGTTTATACATAGATATTAATGAGTAAGTTGTTCCATATTCCTTATAATCATAAATATCCTATGCTTCTTGATGAAGATGAGGACCAATTTAGAGAGGATGGTGTTGAGAATGTGATTAAGAATTATGAGAAATATGTGATATCATCAAATAATGGTTATGAACAAGGGATTGTGAAGGATGATGAGTCACATTTACCAAATGCTCGACTTAATATTTCTAAGAAAGATGATCAAGAAATAGAAGAGGAAAATTCAGCAGGGAGAATGCTTGATGATGATGAGGTTATAGGAGATGAAATTGGCAATGGAATTGTGATGGAAGAAGAGTGGGAAAGTGATGGGAAGCAAGCAATGATAGTGGGGGACATAGGTAGATAAGTAAATTCACAATTTACTAACGTTTTTTAGACGTTTAACGTTAATAGAAACTAAATTTTAAAAAAATGATATGGTATAAAGATTTAATTGAAAAGAAAAAATATATATTAATATATTGACCTAATTGAAAATTTGGTGAAATTATAGAGACCTATAGAGTAATTAAACCTAATATATATCTAAAAAAAATCTCCAAGCTTGTCTGTATTAAGTATTAACAAAACAACTGCATGTTGAGCTTGGGGCTAATAGGAATATAGGATAGTTCAAGTACTGAGGTATACAATGGTGCTATCATCTAGGCAAAGCTCAACTTGCTTACACCATATAAATACACAAGTCAAGCTTGGGGCTGTGATCCGTATTCGAATAACTCGGATATACGATGTCATACCTCGGAACCGATTTTCAAATATTTAAACTTGATATCATCAAGTAATCATTTAGCACTTCAATAGCTCATACGCAAAACTCGGCCAAAGCACATACAAGTCAGTTATTATTAAACAACAATAAATAGAAAAAGATCAGGATTGTAGAAGGCAAATGAGAATTACACATAAACCACCAAACTCGTAGTTTTAATTAAGATATTCTGAAAATTAATATTAATTTGAGGGGATAAGTATTGTTTTGGTCCCTCACGTTGAGGGTCGGAATCGAACCCGTCCCCGATCTAATTTTCGATTTAGAATCATCCTTAACGTTTTTTTTTTCGTATTAAAATCGTCCTTTTTAATTTTTATTCCTAAACTACCCTTCCTTTTTAATAAAATTTAAAAAATTAAAAAAAAAATAAAACCCCTTCCTGCCTCCCGCTCCCCCACCCCTCCCGTCTCCCCCTCCCGTCTCCCCTCCCCCACTCCCCGTCTCCCCTTCCCCCCTCCTCCACCCTCCAGTCTCCCTTCCCCCCTCCCCCACCCCTCCGGTCTCCCCTTCCCACCACCATCCACCCCCATCCCACCCCCCACCTCACCCCCGGTCTCCCCCTCCCCGTCTCCCCTTCCCGCCACCCCCACCCCCGGTCTCCCCTTCCCCCACCCCCACCCTCCCGTCTCCCCTTCCCGCCACCGCCACCCCCACCCCCGGTCTCCCCCTCCCTGTCTCCCCTCCCCCCACCCCAACCGTGTTTTATTTTTTTTTATTTTTAATTTTTTAAATTTTATTAAAAAGGATGGGTAGTTTAGAAATAAAAATTAAAAAAGACGATTTTAATACGAAAAAAAATGTTGGGATGATTCTAAATCGAAAATTAGATCGGAGACGGGTTCGATTCCGACCCTCAACGTGAGGACCAAAACAATACTTATCCCTTAATTTGAGCGTCACAGTCCTTTTTGCAAGTCCTATGCACGGGTCAGATTTTCGAGGGATCTATAGTACCACCAAAAAAAGAGTATGAGATCCAAGAACACTTTTCGATATCAACGAGATCTACTTCGGAAGGACTGGCTGGAACCATTTATAGTAACAACGTATAATTAAGGATACTACTAGAAAAACAAAAAAAAATACTTTCTCCTATTTTTTTGTTTGTGATTCAAAAAAAAATATTTGTGGTGAAACTCACTATAATTGTTTTATTTTTTCTGTTTTCTTTCATATCCAAATGGAATGAGAATGTTTTTTTATTTAATTTTTTTTCCTACATCCTACCATTCTCTCTCAAACCAAACGATGGATTAGAGAAAAAAAGGTTTGCTTTTGGTACATTAACATTGTGTTATGGTGTCAGTTTTTTTTTTTTTTTTTTGAAGGAAGAAAACATTGTGTGTTATTGTGTTCTGGTGTGAAAGTTAATAAAAATCACAATTCAAAATCAAGACAACATTGTTAATAGATCCAATTCCCAGGTGGAATTGCTCTTTAAATGTAGACCCTTTCGCTAATCCGATCAGCAATGTCGGTTTGTTTTGTCTCTCGTCAGCACCTTTTTAATTTTCCACAATTCCGGAATGGGGTTCATGTTCTTTCTGTGACTTCTTGTTTTGGTTTCTTTTTTCGTTTAAAAAAAGCACTTCATATCACCATACTCTTCTTGTGCTCAATGATTACCTTTGACGTCGCAATGCATTCACTAAAAATTGGGTTTATGGGATTTCATTACTTGATTAGAGATAAATCAGATCATAAGCCATAAACTATAGTATTGTAAATAAAATCAAATATTAACATAGATAAATATAAGCCAATAAATTATGATTCAAATGGCATAGTTTTTTCGTACTCATTCAAGAGGTCGCGAATTTAAGTATCCCTATTTTCAATTAAAAAAAATATAGATAAATATAATTACTAAATCAATCTTAAATAAGTATTCATTTAAAAATTGTATTTGATGTAGTATATCATTTAAGAAATGTTTAATAACAATATTAATTTAATTTTTCAATAATATTGTTAAATGAAAGAAAAAAAGTAAATAAAATTGAAATATTTGTAATTATTTTTTAAATAAGGGAAAAAAGAGTTTGTCAAGTTAAGTCATTTGTTCGTTCACTTCTTTCTTGTAAAAAAAAATCTGGGGTCATTTGCCAATAAATGAAGAATGAAACATACTTATTATTTTTTTTCGAACCCGCACCCTCTTAATTGAGTATGGAGAGACTATGTCATTTGAGCTATTACTCATTGGCAAAAATTTAGAAAGATATGTAACTCGAACTAGCAACCTCTTAATTAAGTATGGAAAGTCTATGTCATTTGAGCTATAATTATGTTGTATAAAACGTAAATTAAATTATTGAAAAAATAATAAATAGATCACTAACTTTTATTTTTAAAATAAATAAATTTTTTATCAAATTTAATTAAAAAAATCTTTGATTTTTATAAATTAAAAACACATAATCATAACAAGCCGTAACCATTTCTTTGTCTTATCCTTCTCCTGCTTTCAGTCAGTTACATGCCATGTATAAGAAGTTATAATTTTTGATAATTTAAGAAAAAAACGAGACTTCAAACCGAAAAGAGGTTAGGCCTCATCCTATCCCTATACTCTCAAGTCTCACCCAGTCACCCCTTAAAATCTTAATGCGGAATAAGATTCGAATCGATTTATTCGTTATCAATCAATAATCCTCTGAAACCAGAATTGCCCCTTGATACAAAATTAGATGATAACGAAAAAAAAGAAGATGATATTGGAATTAATCACATTTTATAATTAATATTAATAATAATAATAATAGTAGAACATAAAGGATGGTATGCGTAGAACAACTAAACAGCACAGAACGGAATCTGAGATGATAGTAAAGAAAAGTAAACAAGAACAAATCAACACGATTGGTTGATTGGTTGATTGATTGATTGATTGATTGATTCAGACCTCCTTGACCTGAACGGCTTCGTCGACCTGCGTGGTGGTGGCGGCGGCGGAAGCCTTGACATCGTCGGACTTGTCTTTCTCTTCCTCAAGCTCGAAGGCAGAGACAGGAAAAGACCTGAATAGCCCTGCGGGCGTCTTGAAAGTGATCTTGCCGGTGGGAGGGTCATCGACATAGATGTCACTGAGCGTAACCCACAGCAAAATCTCCTTCGTCTTCACTCCGGTCAGCTTCTTGATCTTCCCTTTCTCCACCTGCGCCGTCACCTCCGCCGCGTACGACACAAGCTTCCCAATCTTCTCGAACTTGTGCGTGTAGGGTTTCTTCTGCTTCAGCCACACGAACCCCGTTCCTCTGTCGTAACCGCACTCCTCCATGTCCTTCAATGGCAGCAGACCGTTGGGAAGTTCGATCTCCTTTAGAAGCTCCTTCGACTTCACCTGACACATTTCGTCTCCATGATATACCTCTGACCTAGCTTTGATTTCTTCTGTTACCAGAGACATCTTCTTTTTCTTTTGTGATGATAACTATTTTGATTTAATTAATTTCAGTTGGATCTGCTTCTTCTATATAATAAGTCTATGTTGGTGTGGGGAGAAAGATAGATAGGTGTGGCTTCTTATATAGGGTTTGAGATTATGAAATTGCCCCTTTTCTTTCCCTTATATTCAACAAAGCCCTTCTCTGCTTTCTCTAATATCATGACATCAACTTCTTCCCATTTCTAAAATTCTATCAACTTCAACTACTTTCGGAGGTAAAATATTTTTAAATTGTTTTCATTGGGGTTCAATGAATCTTTTAAATTTGAATTCCATCTTGTTAAGAAATCTTTTTGTTACTAATTCATCATCTGTATTTCACTGTAATTCATAAATATGTCGGTAAATGGAAGTTGAAAATAAATCTTAAAAAGGAACGAAATTAGTTTTGCAATTATATTATTTATTATTATTACTATTTAAGAAAATATCAGATAATCTCAAATTCTGTAATATTAAAATGGATTTAATAAAATTCAGAATTGGTAGGATTTTATTTTTTCTAAAAAAAAACTTTGGTATTAAAATTAAATTCCTAATTAACTAATTTATTATGTGTAATATATAGTTAGCCACTTAGCCAAATAGTAAAATAAAAATATTGAGTAGTACGCGTGAGATATAGAAAATATATAGAATTTTAAATTTTATTATTGTCAACGTAAAATAAAGAAAAATTCTTAAAGAAATGGGCCCGAAAGAAGGTTTGGAAATTGGCAAATGAATATGCAAGCTTTCTATTTTGCCTACAAACATATCATCCACCGTTCCACACACTATTGTAACATTTTCCTATTCTATTGCAGACATTAATCGAATTAACTCCTACAAATATCGCTTATAAAGCCTCATTTTTTATAAAAGAAAAAAAGGAAAAGTCTCAAATGGATTACTGTTTTTTTCTAGTCCTTAAGATGGAGTGATATTTGCTTATTTAGCAACTGTCATTGTACTTATTTAGTTGATGCAAGTTTAAACAGCTTTATGATTGATACGGTTGAAAATTTATGGCATAATAAAGAGGGAATTGAGGACAGATAGCCATCGCAAAGTAATGTAGTTGGGAAGGTCACCTATTAGTATTTATTAGGCTTTATACTTGTACTCATTTGCCACCTTAGACCTTACCCATCACCTACATTACTCGTATTCATATCTACTTACCTTTTTTTTATGTCCTTGTTTTTTTCTTTCTTTTGGTAAATCAAAGCGAACTTATGTAGGTTTGTGGTTTCCTATCCTATACGGATTTTTTTTAGTTTGATTTTAAAGTAAAGAATACGCGTAGAATCCGCTTTATTAAACAACTTGTGGATATTAGATAATACATTATATATTTTTTATCCGTCAGAATTTATTCATGTATTGCTATAACTTGAATTTGTTTATTAAGTTCTCTAGGAATATTTTGGTACTATTAGATTGAACCGATCGTTTCTCCAAAACTTTAAATATTTATTATACATACTATAAATAATTGTTTTCTTAAGCCAAAATTAATTTAACATCTATTATACATTATTAAAATTAGATTTCTTCCATTAATAGTATCGCTGACATGGTATGTTCTTAAAAGTATTTTATAATTATTTTATTTGATTTATTTAAATACATTAATTAATTATTTATTTGATTTGATTGAGATAAATATTAAATTATTTAATATTTTATTTGATCACATAACTATAACTAATCAATTATATTAATTATTTGATTTGAATAGAATAAATAAATTATTTTTATTTTAATTTATATTAATTTTTCATCTGATGTATTTTGATTAATGATTTTTAAAAATATTATAATTATTTATTTATTTATTTTATTTAATTGAGATAAATATCAAATTATTTAATATTTTATTTAATTACATTAATTATAAATAATCAATTATATTAATTATTTGATTTTACTGAAATAAATGAACTGATTTTATTTTAATTTGTATTAATTTTTTTTGTCTTATGCATTTTGGTTAATGAATTTTAAAAGTATTATAATTTTTACATGATATATTATAAGATATTTTTTATTTGTTTAACTTACTTTATTGAGTCAAACAATTATAATTAATTTATTACATCAATTATTTAATTTATTATCACACTAATGTTTGAGTCATTGTTTATAAAAAATTTCTCTTGTTTTCCTTCTTTAACCTTAAACATTTTGACTTTAAATTTTAAATTTTTATTTATTGTTTATATTTATTTTTATTTTAATATCAAATTTAATATTTTTATTAATAATTTTTATAATTTATTGTATAATAATTATATGCTACTATGAATTATATAATCATAAATATTCTCTTCAATTTATTTAAAAAACACAATTTTATTTTTTTATTTTTATATTTTATAATTTAATCACTGTAAAAAAAAGTTATATATGTTAAAAAAAATCTCATTTTTTTTACTAATAGCTCTTCCATTAGGTAAATATTTTTTTTCTATCTATGATACATTATTTTTACTCGTTCATATTTTTTATAAACTATAAAACATTATTATTCTTTGTTATATTTATCTCTTCTATTTCTTTTCTTTTGTTCTTATTTATTTAAGGTTTTATAATTTTTTATCCCATACAAATTAATTTATCATAACTCTTCATATATTGAATATTTTCAATATTAAAATTATATTTTTTACATACTTAATTTTATTTCTGATTTGGAGATTGAATAATGAAATAATATCGATAAAGGTTGTTGTACATTTTCTTCGGTTTTTTGACTTACTTCTCTTTTTATATAAATTATGAATAATTATATATAATAATATTTATGCATAAAAAATAAGTATAAATCATATCATTCTTTTAATAAAAATTTTGTTATCTATCTTGAAATAAAAAAAATATTATAAATTATTTTAAACCAGTTATATGTAATTATAGAATTTTGAAAAAATTATAATTATTCGATAGTTACTTTATTTAGTCTAATATATTAATTCTTTTAGTTGAATATTACCTTAAATTTGTATTGGACTCAAATATTTTAACAAAAAGTATTAAAAATGGTGCAACTCTTTTTAACTAAAGAATCAATAAATTTATATGCTTATTACAATAACTAAGGGCTTGGGACTAAGATAAAAAAAAATGGATTGAAGAATTAGATTAAAAAAATTGAAAGAATTTGAAGATGATGTACTTAAATATTGGATAAATTTTTATTATGATTATTCCTATTATTTTATATTTCACTTTTTTTTGTTTGAGGTATTTTAATATTGTTCCTTTGTATTTTGGTATTTTAACAATTTTTTGGTCCAATATATTTGTTTTTTGTTCTAATAATCACTTTTTACAAAAAAAAAACTAAACTAATTCCAAATTAAAAATTTATGTTTATTAGTATAATTATTACCGTATTTAATTTAATTTACTTACACATTAATATAATTGATTGAAAATAAATGATAAATAAAACTAAAAAATAATTAGAAAAATAGAATGCTCTTAGTTACTTTAAAATAGATAATGAAGTAAGTTAATAGTACTATTTATTTGGATTGTTAATAATTATAAAAATAGAAGGTCAGTAATTATATTAAAATAGACACCGAAATAGGTTTTAGGATATTAAATTTATTTTAGATTGTTAATATAGTTTTATAAATGATAACTTTGTACAAGAAAATTGTTAATAAAATTTTATGATTTTTATATTTATACCTATTTGATTCATGTATTTTATTTTATTCTATTTTGTACAAAAAAAATTTGAAACTTGCTTTTTTTAATTTATTATTTATATAAAAGATAATGAAATGAGTTATATTGTATTTTAATTATGTAATATTTTTTACTTTTTACTTTTTATTTTTTACTTGAATGATGAAACATGATTGTCGTTGCACTCATAAAATGTTGCGATTGCGATACAGTATTAAAAAAAATTATTAGGTAATATCAGTATAAATTATAACTCTTATATTAATATATTAATTGAATGACAAGTTATTAATGAGTGTCTATAACAAAACTAAATGTATGTGACATAAATTGATGGGAGAGAATAGATAATTTTATTATACTCTCAAAAAACTTAATGATGACCCTAATATTAATTGATTTTGACTATCTTTATTTTATATTGAAATTATTTATATAAAATATATTTAATAATTATGATATTTTTTAAATTCAATAATTATGTCCATATCTTTATAGAAATTATAGTCAAATATTATTAAATTTTTTTAATTACCAGTTTGTTAAAACTTTTAATTATCAAAAATAATTTATTAAATTTGACTTTTAAAAATATTTTTTTAAAAATTGTTGCACCTGTGTTTAATAAATTAAATAAAAAATAAATTATTTTTAATAAGTACAACAAAAATTTTATTTAGTAAAATAATTTTTAAAATTTTAAAAAGTCAAAATAAACACAAATATAAGAATAAATTTGAATTTTATCAATATATGAGGTTATGTTAAATTTTTTAATTTTAATAAGTATAAATTAATTTTAAAAAGTACTCTAACTTTTAAAAGTATATAATCACATACAGATGATTTTATTAAACCAAATTAATTATAATTTGTCTAATATATCAGTTATTTGATTTGATGAAGATAAATATTAAACTAAGTTAATATTTTTTGGTATTAATATAATAATTTATGTAGTTTAATTGAGTTATTTATTTATTATCATATTAGAAATAATATTGAGAATAGAATACCAATCAGCTAAAGTAATAATTATGTGCATTCGTCTTATTTTTAGAAGTTTTAGTAGGTAGTTAAACTAACAAAAATATGAAATCGTTTCTAAATATAGATACAACTATTTCAATTCAAGAACAGATAAAATATGTTATTAAGTTTCAACAGATAATGTTGAAGAAAAAATATGATACTAGAATACAAAACAACAAAAACAGTTGCTCATAATAGTTTTTTTTGCTATAATAATAAAGAAGATATTTCAATGACAAATTTTATCTCACCTTAAATTGTATTTACTTATATCAGTTTTAACATAAGAGTAAGATGATTTGAAAATTTTACTCATGAATCATGAAAAAAATTTTACAAATTCAACTGCTAATGTTATTTAAAGAAAAATCTTTAAAACGATAAGATTCTAATGTAAATATTTAAATTTAATCATAAATTATATGTACTATTAATAATTATTTATTATATTTTAAAAACAAGTAAAATTATTATTCATTAATTTCATTATTTTTAATATTAAAAATAATTAAAGTTTAAATTTAGTAACTTCATAATTTTTTTATAACGGAAATTCTTATACGTGTTTTCATTTAAAAAATTCAGAAAAAAGACTATATTTTTGTATATGATCCCGGGTACATATACTTAGTTCTAGTAAAATGTTAAGTTGGGCAAAATTTGCTTTGATTCATGCTAAACAACACCTGGTTTCATGCCAAATTATCGACAAGATCCATCCCTCGGATTCGGCAAAAACAAGTAACAACCATGATCAGGATCTGAATTTCTTGGCTCCAATCCCTGCCCTGCTTTTACTCTCTGTTTTTCCCCCTCAAAGGAAACTATTGAAACCAAACTACTTGAAATGATTCAGTGGTGAGAAATTTGTATAAAATAAAATCATAGATCTAGAATTCATTGTTACAGATGTATTTAAAAAATGCAATTATAAATCGTAAAAAGAGATGCATTTCTTGTATATTATTTTTATTAGTAAAACTCTTGAATGTTATGATAATAAATAGTTAGTCTATTACTTAAAAGATTACATATAAATAAAGCATACAACAAAATAAAATCTAATTAAGTAACATATGAATACGTATAATTTACCACGTATAATAAGGTAGTTTTTTATATTAACTATACTACATATACACTAAAATCAGCTACCAATATAAAATATATATTAAAAATAAATTAAATAACATATATGTTTACACACAAATATATTAGTGACTGATTTTAGTGACTGATTTTAGTTCACAAATATCATTTCTTTTTTTTAGGGAGGAGGAGAAGGGAGAAAAAGAAGCATATTTAAAAACAATTTATTTATAAAATAAGTAAAATCCTGGTAAGCAATTTTGATTTCTTACGAAACACTTGAATCTTTTTTACGAATTTGAAATTCCATCAAGCTAGATATAGCATTATCATGCTAAAACTTGCAAAATTAAACATCAATCACGTGGTTTTCATTGCCAGAAACTAAGGAAAACGACTGAACAACGAACAAAATTAAAAAGTAGGTAGGAGCTGCCCAACCTGAATTTGACATGCAGGATTTCATTCAAGAAAGGTAGTTGATCGAGTTGTTTCAACCCTAGAAAATAGAAATTAGGAAGCTGCTATTAACTTTAGCTACTTTCCTCTCTTCAGTGAGCGCAACGCGGAACAGATTTAGATACAACTCTTTTCATTTGTAGAATTTTTTTTTGCGGGGGGGCGGGGGGTTTTGAAGAAATCCAACAGAAAATATGGATATACCATGCTAACAATTTCAATAATTGCCGGGTAACTATGACCTATGTGCCTGACAAAAAATCCTGGCTCTTACTTCAGTAAACACAGCTGAAAATCCATTTAAGACCGGAAAAATAAGAAAAACTAGGTATTACTTCACCCGAAGTTAAAACCACCTGGCGGGAGGGTGGGATGGTTAGTCCCAAAAGAAAAACCTTGCTGAGTACCATCCCCGCCATTCTGACTCTGCTCAACTTCCAATTCATCCTCAGCCCAATATCTCTCCAAAATCTTCACAGCCCTCTCATAAATCTCATTGTTGTCATGGGTCTGCAGATTTTCGATCTTATCCAATCCTTCACATTCGTCAACCATTTGAGCGAAAATATTGATCCCGCCGTTGTGTCCCATTTCCTTGTCAGCTTCTCCAACCTTTAAAATGTTATCCAGCCCCTCAAGACAAACTGTCACAATCCTTGGGTCGGGACATGTCAATAGATCACACAATGGCTTGATGCAACCTTGACTTGCCAGGAACCTATAGCAATGTTCATCACAACATATTGCAACCAAAGTAAGCATTATAAACACAAGTTTATAAAATAAAACCCATAAATCCCAAGTTTGTATATAATGCAGAAATAGAAGAAAGTTTCCCTAGCTTTAGACTGTAGGACCCAATACATGCATCCTTTTCAAGTTTTTGTTGCCTTTAGTCTTTTTAACCTGATGGAAAAACCGTGTATTTTCTTACACCCAGAAATATCCCCCTAAAAGGTGAAATTGATGATACAGGAAATTCAAATGTAATAGTGAAGTGAAACCATACTGAATCTGCTCATGAGATCCTCCAGAAGTTGCATTGGAAATAGCCCATGCAGCTTCCTTCTTGATTTCAAATTCTGCATTCTGAAGAAGATTGACAAGAGGAGGAATAACGTTGGCCTCAATGACAGCCTGTAGCAATACCCATATTGGTCACGGACTTACGGTTGTTAAAATAGAAATGAAAACTGAAACTCACATAGTGAATTAGTAGAACACGTTAAAGCAATCAGAAATTGTTCACTTAATAGCAGTATTAGTAACTACTAACTTGCCACCATTATTGTTAATAATTTCATATCAATCACAGTTATTTCCAGGTAATTTTAGAATAATGCTACACATCCAAGTCTTTTTGTTAACCAAGTTGGTCTAACATAACAAAAATCAGTTATGGCTAGCATTATTCCAAGTCTTATTGTTTAACTTGGTTCATAAAAAGACTTGGATGTGTAATAATAGGAACTCTTTTACTCCAGCACAAAATGCATGCACAAAAGAATAAACAAATTAATACCACCCGTTTCAACAAATGACCTTGTCCTTACTAGATAACATGAAGTCAAATCATATATGACCAATATCATGAAACGAAGATAAGAGTTGGGAACAAGCAAAGAAATTTTAGACTCCACTAATAAATGAATTTATTAATAATAGTAAAAAATATCACATGTAAAGTTCAAGCTCCCTATTAATCCCTCTTAAAGCAAGATAGATTTAGATATCCACCCTCGTTTTACCTGTATTTGAATTCTATTCCCAGCTGTGATATTTGATATCGTCCAACAAGCTTCTTTCCTGATGTTTTTCTTGTTATTTTGCGAAAGAAGTTGGTGAAGACAGGGGAGAACTCCTTTATCAATTACAAACTGAAATACATCGCTGATTTAGTCATAAGGAATTCAAGGCGGTTTAAAAAATAATTTGGTACTATTGTATGATCTTCAACCTTTATAATGAGATAGTATATATATGGAAAAATATACTAACATGATCCACACATGTACACACACTTGGCCTAGTAATTTACAAAGTTATAACTAGCTCAAGTCTATGAGATAATATGGCAAAAAGACTTTCTTAATAATCAGGAGATAAGCATTCTTTATACCTGAGTCTGAGCATCGTCACCGGTAACAATATTTCCTACAGTTCGAAGAGCAGGTATAAGAACTGTAGGTGATGGATGTCTGCCAAAAGGAACTTCAGTAAGCACAAGTAGTACAACAATACGAAAGTGAAAACAGAACAGAAAGATAGATGGAGTCAGTAACAGAACAGAAAGATAGATGGAGTCAGTGAGTCACCCATGAGTTTACAGAATACAGAGCGACACATAAGAAGTACGAAGGCATCAAATTAAAACTTTCAGAGGATGCTAAGCTTCAGAGAGCAGAGTAGCTTACAGCAAGAGCTCCACAAGTCTTGGGCATACTCCTATTTCAATTACAGCTTGAATTTTTTCATTTGGGCCATCTGAAAGGTAAGATAGAGCCCAGCACGCATCTGTTAGAACTTCTTCATCATTCAAGTAAATGAGCTCCCGAAGAACAGGCAAGGCAGGCTTTACCTGGTAGAGATCAAATCCAATCAATACTAGCACAATAGTACAGAAGACAAAATATCAACATCACATGAAAGGACGTAGAATAGTGGAAACAAATTCACAAGTGAGCTTCTTGTTAGTTATACAGGACCTCACAAGTCACAAGCAAGATTTTATGCAAATGTCCCCAACCTGTTCAAAGGGTGTTGGAGGCTTTCCACGGCAGAAATTAGACAAAGTCCATGTAGCATTCCTCAACATAGATGGTTTAGAATGTTGATTCAATTGAGACAGTAATGGCATGAGTGCACCATGACTTAGAACAAGATCCCTACAGTTTGGGGAGTCACCAGCAACATTACCCAAGGCCCATACTGCCTATTCAGCACAAGAGATAGTAAAAATTGTCAGAAAATAGAGAAGGCGCCTTTATTTCAGAAAAAATAAATAAGTAAATAAGAGCTTGTGTTATTACATAAAAAAAAGGAATAAATTTTCTTCAAACTTCCATCTAATCAGTCATTAAGACAGTAAATTTTAAAATATTTAAACATAAAATCTGGCCAAGAGTCTGAGTAAGACTCAACCTGTTCTCTAACGTCATCACTGCCAGAGCTCAGAAGCTGCACAAACAGGGGAACAGCACCATGTTTAATGACAACTCCTGTGTGCTCAGATGTTCCAGATGCAACATTTGTTAGAGCCCATGCAGCCTCAAACTGCATAGGGAACAATATTGGATCAGCCAGGATAAAACTTTTGCAAAGCAAGTAGAGAGCATTAGAGCAAGAATAAAAAGGTAGAGAAACACCCATACTTGCAACTGTGGTAGATCATGCCTTCCCAAAAACTCCACAAACCTAGGGACAACACCTGCCTTAATGACCTCATCAATTGGAGGGCTGCGTTCTAAACAGACCAGCCAATGAAAGTTAAAATTCATATGGGAATATCCAACAACAAGTGAGTACTGTACCAATAGATGCAGATAAGGCAATGACAATAGTCCAACAAAAGAATTACATATCAGAATTAGTGCCGTAATACGATTTAGACAGGATAATCATATTGTTTGATTTAAGTATAGGTGATACATGGTACACCACAAATTTATGAGAATGACAATTGCATTCATACCAATTGATAATAGCTTTCTAAACTGAGTAGTTGCTTCTAATTGTGCAGCTGGGTCATCGGACCATACTCGTTGTACCATCACAGGAATGCCTTCTAACTGTTAAACAACATAAAGATGATTTTTTAGCACACCTAAGGTATCATTCCGAAACTTGAAGATTGGAGATCAGTACAAATAGAGGTGTCCCATATATAGTATTGCTATGCTTCAATTCAAAGGCCCAAAAAAGAAAAAAAAAAAGAGAAGAGAGGGGGGGGGGGGGGGGGGGGGACTGTCATTTGTTTAACAAAAATGCATTTCTAGCTCCAAACCCTTTTTTTTTTCTTTTCTCTTTTCTGACAGGACTGCCCTGAAGCCACTTTCATTTGAAGTATAGATCATCTGGTAAATCCCGGGCATCCTCTCAACTATAGGCAGGTTTATTAAGTAGCTTCTGCCCGAAAGTGCTTTGTAATAATGTACTAATAATGCCACAGTTAAAATGCAAGTACATAAAAAAATGCCCTAGTATCGTACATTTTGTGTCTATAAGACAAACACAAATCCGATCCAACTAGTACCACATCCTGATTCCGTTGTGGTCCTACGTCAACAAGTCACTACTCACTGCTCACAAAGATCTACAATTCGAGAAACTAATCCGTGATCACGTCTAAGATAACAAATATGATTCCTTCATTGGTTGTGCAAACAGAATCGAAACAGCGAAATTACGATCTACAATGTTAACATCGTGACAAACGTAAGATTGAAATTGATTGTGAATCATATATACATACCCGGTTGGCGGGGAAGGAAGGAGAAGGGGCATGGTTATTGTTGTTACTGGGCAAATGAGGGTGAAGGAGAAGGCCCTCCCTTCGTTTCTTTAGAAGACTGTCCTCGCGCTTGTTCTTCCTGATCTCGACCAGGTTGTCCTCCCTCCGGCGACGAGCCTCGTCGGCGTCGACGCCGATCTTGTAGGACTTCTTCCTCGTCTCCGAGCGAGAGTTGGCACTCGGTCGCAGAGACATTCTTATTATTATTATTATTACTATAATCTCTCTGGCTCCGTTGAATTTGAATGTTAAAGAATAAATCTTGAAATGGGGGTTATGTGCAGACCAAGTGTTTGAAGAAAGGATTGAGAGTGAGAGAGGGGGGTGTTGTGTTCAACTAACAAGAGCGAAGAGTGCGTGTGTTGTTCCCTCTCCCACGCAACCAATGCTGCTTCAAAATGCAACCAAATCCCTATTGTAACTCACTGCAAAAGTAAAGTTCAATCTAGCCAGATATTTTAAAATAAATTCAGCTCTTCTATTATTTTGTCTTGGCTAGTTGGCTTAAGTACCAATTTGTACGAAAGATTTCGCCCAGAAAAAGTCTCTCTTATCGATACAAGAGCATTACATAATTTAAAAATATGATAAAAATAACTAATAAATATTATATTTTTTAAATAATAAAAAAATTTATATTTAGTAAATCGTTTATTTATTTATCTAAATTTTTGTGATAATATTTAAATAAGTATTTAAAAGATTCACAAAAATAATTTGAAACAAAATTTAATTTTTTTATTTTTTTAAAAAAATATAATCATTTACACTAAAAAAATTAAAAAATTCACTTAGTATAAAATTATTAAATTTTAAAGATAAAAATGTTATTTTTTTAATATTAATTACAAAAATTTTATATCAAAATTTAATTTTTGACATTTATTTTTAAATTATATATTAATATCTAACTTTTTTTTATTACATTTTCTCTTTTTATTAATAATTTACTTATTTTCTCTTGTAATAATAAATAATAATAATATTTGAATTTGAATTTTTATTATTATAATAATGATGGGAAGCTTTCATACTGATGTGACGCTCATCTTTATTTTTATCTCTATTTTTATAGTAGTAATAATAATAATAGTAATAATAATATTTATTTTTATCGTTATCTTTATAATAATAGTAATAGTAATAATAATACAAATAGATAACTCTTATCGTAATAGCTCTTATAGTAATAATAATAGTAATAATAATAATACAAATAGGGAGTTCTTAAGTTGACGTGGCATTCATACTAGATATTTTTAAAAGTTTATTTATAAATTATAACTTAATATTTACTTAAGTTGTTACCTTTTAAATTTTTAAATACGTTTTTTTAGATCGTTGAAAATTTAGTTTTTAATATTGTTGAACTAATTATTTATTTAGGTGTTGTCATTAGTATTTTTTAAAAATTATAAATTATTATTTGTTTAGTTGTTCACTAAAATTTTTTAATAACAATAATAATTCTATTTAAATAATAATTAAAAATATACTTTTATCATCTTTTGAACTAAATGCGAATTAGTTTTATCACTTAGGATTTATAACTAAGTGCGAATTAATTTTCAGCGTAATAACAATAATAATTAATAATTATTCAATTAGTTTTCGTGTAACAATAATAATTTTGTTTACATTATATCATTTTTTAGTTAGTTGTTAGGATTTATATTTTAAATTCAAATCAAAGCCAATTAGGTTTTAGAAAATTCTAGCTAATAGTATTATACCTCTCTTGCTTAGTACAATTAATTACTCCTTTTAAATTTTTTTATCTTTTTTCGATGACAATTTGTGTTCACAAAATTGCTAATGAGTAATAGCTCAAATGACATAGTCTCCCCATACTCAATTAAGAGGTTGAGGGTTCGAGTCTCCTATTTTTGGTAAAAAAAAAAATTTGTGTTCACAAAATTGCGGAGATCAATCCTAAAGTTGATAATTTATATGTACGTATATAAGTGATAAGGTTATAAATACTAGTGAGTTACGAAAATTTTCCATTGCCATCTTGTATCTCAATTGTTTAGTACAATCAATTACTTTCTTTATATTTGCCTTATTTGAAAATTTTCTACCATTTTTCAATGGAAATTGGTATTCACAAAATTATTGAGAACAATTCCACCGTTAAGAATTTGTGTGTACATATACGAGTGATAAGGTTATGGAAAATTAGACACTACCAAATTAAAAAAAATTTTTATTGCCATACTCAATTGAGCTGGTTTGTCTCGATGAAGATATAAATTTTTTGTCATTTTTTTAATTAATGTTAAATTTATATTATTGATATTTCAAATGTGTTTATTTATCACTCTTAAAAATAATATTAAAAATATAAAAAATAAGCATACTTAAAAAAATACTTTATATCGTTTGATCTTTATAAAATTAAAATGATTAATTAATTAATTGTTAATTTTTAAATTGTAACTATTTTTTTAATAAAAAATAAATTATAAATTGTGTGTTAAAATTTTATGAATTTGAAAATTTTTTAATTTTAAATATATATATATATATATAGTTTGGTATAATTTTTTGTTATTATTTTTTAAGTTAAAATTATTTTTTTAATATAAATACTCACACATATTAAATGATTAAAACGGAATTTAAGAATTTTAATATTGACTTTAATATAAATTTATTTATTTGAATTTGTTTTAAGATTTTATTCTAGAAATTCGAATTTGTTTGTTTCAGTATATTCTATTTAGATTGTTATTTTAATTTTATTTTGTTATAAATATTTTTTGTAATATTAAACTTTTTTTTGTGTTTGAAGGATTTTAATTTGTTAGAACAATAATATTAAAAACTAAATATTTAGTGACTACACCTAAGTATGTTTATTTTAATATTTAGTTTTTAAAATTGTGTTTTTTGTTGGCAAAAATAATGAACAAGACACACAAATATTTAAGTGTCGTCACTAAAAATTTTTAGAATTTTATTTATAAATTATAAATTATTATTTGCTTAAGTTGTTACTTTTTTAAATTTTAAATTACGCTTTCTTAGGTTGTTAGGTATTTAGTGCTTGTTTGGGCGTAATTATCTTGATAAAAAAATATTTTTTTAATAAAAAATATTTTTTTTAATTTTTTAGCGTGTTTGACAAATTTTTAGTAGTAAAAGTAAAAGTATTAGAAAAATAAAAAAAAAATATTTTTTTGAGAAGTTGTAATTTACATCTTTTTTTAAAAGATCTTTTTTTCTTAAAAAAAAGATATTTTTTATGTAATAAATAAACAAAAAATTACTTTTATATCGTTATACCCAAACATAATTGATAGATAAAAAGATCTTTTGGTATGAGATACTCCAACATAAAATTACTTTTACTTTTCCATGAGATCTTTTAAAAAAAGATAACTCGAAAAAAAATATTTTCTTAAAAATTCACCCAAACAAGTCTTTAATGACAACACCTGAGTAAATAATTAGTTCAACAATATTAAAACCTAAATATTAAAATAAACGTACTTAGGTGTCATCACTAAATATTTAGTTTTTAATATTGTTTTTCTAACAAATTAAAATATTTCAAGCACAAAAAAAGTTTAATATTACAAAAATATTTATAATAAAATAAAATTAAAATAACAATCTAAATAGAAAATACTAAAGCAAATAAATTTGAATTTATAGAGTAAAATATTGAAACAAATCCAGATAAATAAATTTACATTGAAGTCAATATTAAAATTTCTAGATTTCATTTTAATCATCTAATATGTGTGAGTGTTTATATTAAAAAAAATAATTACAACTTAAAAAATAACAACAAAAAAATTGTACCAAACTCTATTCATATATATTTTATATTTTAAAATTTAAAAATTAGCAAATTCATAAAATTTTAAACATAATTTATAAATTATTTTTTATTAAATAAATAATGACAATTTAAAAATTAACAATTAATTAATTAATCATTTTAATTTTATAAAGATCAAACGACGTAAAGTATTTTTTTTAAGTATGCTTATTTTTTATATTTTTAATATTAACATACCATTAATAATATTTTAAATAAAAAATATTTATTCATCGAAAATAAATTTTTTCAACAAATTAAAATTCTTCAAACACAAAAAAAATTAATATTATAAAAATATTTATCACAAAATAAAATTAACATAATAATTTAATACAAAATACTAAAACAAAGAAATTCGAATATTATATAGAATAAAATCTTAAAACAAATTCAAATAAATAAATTTGCATTAAAGTTAATATTAAAATTTTTAAATTTTATTTTACTCATCTATTATGTGTAAATATTTATATTTAAAAAATAATAATTAATTTTCTATCATAGACTTCTAATTTAATAATATTGTATGTGCTAAATTTGCTATCCTTTTTAAGAGTGATCTCATTCCTAATTCCAGCAAGATATCCAATATTATTTAAAGTTGATTAAATTAAAAAATATTTATTGTCAATAAATTAGTTTAAAAATTTCAGCCGAAATCATGAATGAGTTAAATAAATTTATCATTGAATATTTTTTTTTTAAACAATAAACTTACCAACTAAATAGGTGTAATCGAATTCAAGAGTATTGAGAGTGTTAAAACTCACAAAACTAAATCCATGGAATACTTGACGATTTCGAAAGTCTCCGCACATCGATACATTGATTTAAGCTCACAAAACTATTCATTCTCTTAGCAAATTCATGAATCGAAACACAAAAATTTTCTTAACTGAGGTGTGTATTTCTTTCCCTAGAATTGACCCACAAAAATCAAAGAACAAATAAAAATGATAAATAAACACATTTGAAAGATCAATAATACAAATTTAACATTAATTAAAAAATGACAAAAAAATTCACATTTTCATCGAGGCAAACCATCTCAATTGAACATAGCAATAGAGAATTTTTTTAGCTCAGTTGTGTTCAACTATTCATAACCTTATCACTCGTATATGTACACACAAATTTTTAAGCGTAGTCAATAATTTTCTGAATACCAACTTTTATTAAAAAAAAGTAGAGAAATTTTAAATAAGGCGAATATAAAGGAAGTAATTGATTGTACTAAACAATTGAGACACAAGATGACAATGAAAAATTTTCGTAACTCGGTAGTGTCTATAACCTTATCACTCGTATATGTATACACAAATTATCAACTTTAGGATTGATCTCAACAATTTTGTGAACACGAATTATCATTGAAAAAAATAGAAAAAATTTAAAAGAAGTAATTAATTGTACTAAACAAGAGAGGTACGATGCTATACATCTCTAATTCGTATTTTTATAATTGGCTCATAGTTAAAATTTTCTAAAACCTAATTGGCTTTGATTTGAGTTTAAAATATAAATCCTAACAACTAATTAAAAAATGATATAATGTAAACAAAATTATTATTTTTACACAAAAACTAATTGAATAATTATTAATTATTATTGTTATTACGTGAAAACTAATTCGCACTTAGTTATAAATCCTAAGTGATAAAACTAATTTGCATTTAGTTCAAAAGATGCTAAAAGTATATTTTTAATTATTATTTAAATAGAATTATTATTTTATTAAAAAATTTAAAAAAAAATTAGTGAACAACCTAAGGTCCTAAACAAAGAATAATTAATTCTAAACTATAATGCTAATAGTTTAGAATATTAATTCTTGAATAGTGGTGGGAGTCAAGTAATAAATGAAGCCCTAATTTATTTGTTTTGTCATACACACATGACACACTCACTCAGTTATTGCTGGGCACTGGATTTAGTGTGACTCTTTGGACAAATATATTTGTCATTCTTACGCATAATGAAGCTCGTTTTTTTTTTTTTTTGGATAGAAGTATAGAACACATAATAAAGCTCAAATTTATGTGCATGGGGACTGGGAGAGAATGGTGAACCCTTTTTTTTTTAACTAGAATAGAGAAAATCTAATGTATTACAAGAGAAGAGCTGAGAACCAGAAGAGTATCCCTTTCTCATGGGCTCATGGCTGGCCCTTCCTTCCCTACAACCGAAGATGATGTAATGAAGGGTTAAGGGAGTGGTGGGCAATCCATGTGAGTATTGGGCCCATTATACCCAATGTCCTCTATAACCGTTCAAAGAGTCCACGTGTGGTAACTCACACTTCGGGCCCAATCCATGTACGTTATTGTTGTGTTTGTTAATTGTTATATTCGTTTGTTTCACACCCCTTACTCCCTTAGCCCTCTCTGTGTTTCTTTCCCAGTTCCCAATTCCCACTTAGATTGTGATTGTTGATTAAAAAATAGGGTTAACATTTTTAAGCACCTTCACCTTCACCTTCTCATATGCGGATACATAATGAGTTCTTAAATATTGTATAAATTATGACTCAAGTTCAACTCTTTTTGCATATTATTAATAACATCACTTGTTCGATGCTAAAGAATAAAGATATAGCTAATAGCTAAATATTATAACAATCCCATCAAATCCTCTTTAATCAGACAACAGAGATGGAAAAACACCTAAATTATGATGCTTAATTAGGCTCCAAAGTGAGCATATAAATATATAATCACTTGGTAAACTATCTATAATGGGATAAAATCATGTGTAATTTGAAACTATGACACCAATAGTGATCAACATGGAAATCTTTTTTTTTTTTTTATATATATTAAATTACGAAAAAGCATGGATTCGTAGTAACCAATGGTCCCATTTACCATATTAAGGAGTTCAACACCACATGATCACATATATGTCTAATGGACCATATTTGAAAGAACATACCTGAATTAAACTCTCTTGTACCTAATTGTTGTGCTACTTTAGGGATCGGAATAGGCTAAGAAAGGACGATGCATATCACCAGGTTCGTTACATGTAGCTGCGTTTTTTGCCTTTTTTGGTGGGTTATTGCTATGATTGGGTTGCCGTTAAAAGTTAAAACTCGAAATGCACACTGATTATTCATTTTTTTTCTTCCAGATGCATTATTTTTTGTTGATCGAATGGTGCGTGTTGATGGCCTTATTATGGTAATAACAAAAATACAGGAATAATATGCTTCATGATATATTGTGAATAATTTTGTTAGTAATTAATATTATTTTAGATAACTATTCATAGTTAAAATAATATTGGATAAAACATATTTTTTGTTTCTAAAATTTGTCAAAAATTTTAAAAATATTTTTAAGTATTATTTTATTTTTATTTTATCTCATAATTTATGATTTGTATCAAATGTACCTAGCAGTTAAATTTTCAATAATTTTAAAACCAATCTAGCAATAATACTTTATAATTATGAGCCAGAATTTTGTGCCTCGCTTGCTTGTGTTGAAAGTTCTTTTTGTGAAGTCATTGCTGAATTAGGAACTTCTTGAAAAATTAATTGCCATGAGTATATTTGATGTAGACAAAAAATTTTAAAATAATTAAAATAAAATAAAACTTAGAATATTTTTAAAATTTTTAACAAATTTTAAAAATAAATTCATGTAAAAAATAATAATTAAAACATTGATCCATATTATATCAAATAGTAAAATTATTTAATTATTTTTAATTATTATTTTTACATAAATACTAAGATTCTTAAAATTTTAAAAATAAAAAATTTTAATTTTAATTCAATTGAAGTTAAATTAATTATAATAAAATAATATATTTATGTATAAAATATATTTTTTCAAAAAAATAATTTTTAATATTTTACTGTTTTAAACTGGTTAAATAATGCTAAAAAATCACACCAATTTGACCCACTAATCGGTTCTTTAACCAATTTGTTAACAACTAATTTTTTTGTGTGTTAAACCGACCGGTTCCATTCGATTCTTAGAACCATAATAAATACTACCCCAACAATTATTGTCTTGTTCACAACTATTTTAACTAGAATTTATGGGAAGGTGATGGGGTGGCACATTAACATGGGGGAGGAGGATGTCATTATGTGGAAGTATTGACAGTTGTATTCTGAAGCTAAGGTTGCATGCGTGCCAGCCCCTTATAAGGAAAACAGCCCACACAGGCGTGGGGTACCTCCAACCCTCATTTGTCTCTTCCTCTTCCATCAAAATTAAACCAAATTCACCAGTCTCTTCCTTAAAATGTGCCATGTTTCCAATTAAAGTATTAAACTATTCTTTGCACTTATTTTTCATTTGATAAATGTAAATTTCATTTAAAAATAAAAATGCTCTATCTAATAAATTAAAATTATATTCCAATTCAATATTCAAAGTATAGTCATGTAAACGTTTCTATTTATTTAATTTTTTTTTTCTCTTAGGTCTCATAGTCACATGCAAGCCACTGTAGGAGGAATGGGGGCGTTCAAGGGTTCGGTGCCCCCTATGGCCCTTGATATTGCGGGGCCACCTACCCACATGATTCATTAGCCTCTTTCAAAGTTTCTCTATTCTTGGTCCTAACTTTTAAATGTGGGGTTCTTATTTCTCTCTCTCAAATATCCAAAATTGTCATAGCATCCTTGCCATTTCACCTTGATTACTCTATGTTGTGTATGAATCCATACCATTGCAACAAAAACTAATTAAAAATATGCAAATTACCGTTAGAATCCTCTGACTACACTGAATACAGTTAATGGCTCTTTTATTTGTAACTGATCTTACAAGCCAGTCTAAGCAAGATGTTATTATTAACTAGAACAGTTTGTAAATCCAAAGATGATGGAGAACTGAATGAGATTACGGTAACATATGCGTATGAAGCACTGAATTATCCTTTTTCTAGTTAGAATTTTGCTATCTTGTGTAATAACACCATACATTAAAATTATAAATTAAAAAAATTATTATTAAAAATATAAAAAATTTATACTTTTAATATATTTGGTTTTTATTTATTAAAAAATTTAAAATTTTATACTGTGGATAATCTTATTATGTATTCTTAAAAGTTAAAACACATGTTAAATAAACCTTATTGTGTGATGTGCCACACAAGGTTAATTTGGATAAAACAAATATCTTGAAAAATAATATTTTAAAATTATTATTTAAAGCTTTTATTTAATAAATAAATAATATAAAAAATTTAATTAATAACCTTGAAAGGGTTCTTTTTTAAAAACACGTATTAGCTAAATATTTAATTCAGATGGAATATAAACTAGTCATCCGTACGGCACTGCGTCTCTGATCTTGATTGATCACTGCCTCACTGCTACCATTTTTCCTTTTTAGTTTTCAAAGAAAAGGATATCAAAGCTTAGCCCCAAATCCGTGTGGTGTGTATAATATGCTTATAGGCAGTGAGTCAGTGACCATGGATGTGGATTATATTATATATTTATTTACTTTTCTAAAAGTTTGATGCATGCATTATTGCATTTTCAGAACCATGGTAAATTGTACTCCTTCAACATGAGACAGTGGAAGGCCTAAAGATCTGACCAGGTTCAGGACTCAAATCCCCCTCCCCCTCCCCAAATTAACCACATTCATAGTTTTATTTGGAATTCTAAATTATTTTAGTACATGAATTTTTAATCTCATGCATACAACTCAAGTGAAGTCTCTGATTACTAACAAAAGTTCAGTGACTTATCCAAATCACAATTTGGTGTCAGTGTGTCACATATGCTATACAGCACAATTAATCAAAATGTATACAATATTTCCATGGGGTTGAGAGGTCAAGCACATTTACAATTGGAAAAGTCTAGGAGCCAGCAATTTTATCAAATTCTGGCCAGCATGTAACCATCAAACAAGAGTGAGCCATTGGATGAAATCTCACATTAATCTCACACCATTAAAAGTCTCATTGATGGCTATTTGATGGCTATAAATCCCAAATGTTGCTGGCCCCTAGCATTCTCTTTACAATTATTATATTTTGATAAAAAAAAAG
Source organism: Arachis ipaensis (assembly GCF_059453495.1). NCBI lineage: Eukaryota > Viridiplantae > Streptophyta > Magnoliopsida > Fabales > Fabaceae > Arachis > Arachis ipaensis. The sequence goes on from NC_142441.1 coordinate 12,742,220, forward strand.
ATTAGATTGTGTTTCAAACACATTTTGTGTGAGACGCTGGAAGGCGAAAGTGTCACTCAAGACACAAGAGAAGTAAGAACGAAACAAACTACTTCTCTTTGATAAGGTTTTCAGTTTATCGTTTGTTGAGAATAACAATAATATTAATAAACTCAGGAAGAATAATTTTGGAAGAATGCAATTCAAGAATTCAACGACTCGTAGAAATCTTAATAAAAGCATTAAAAAAAAAAAGCATTAGCAACCCTATGAAAATTTCAAGCAGTAATGGACGCAAACACTTTTAATTTAATTAGCCGAGACGATAAAAATAAAAAGAAGAAGAAAAATAGAAAAGCAAAGTGGCGATGATGGAAAGTAGAAGATCGAAAAAAACGCATCATATACACTGAAAATTACACGACTCTGAAACCCATGCATTCTGAGTAAATGCTCTAAAATCTTAAATTTTACTTATGAGATAAATTATTTATGAAAAAAATAAAAAAAAAACTAGTATAATTTATTATTTTTATTAATATTTTAGTTAATTTAATTTTTTAGTCTAATAATTTAATAAAATATTTTTAAATATTATTAAATATTATTTTTAATTTTATTGAATCAAATTAATTTCCAACATTTTTTCCGTCACGACGTCGAAAAATTACGTGGGTTTTTTTTTTTTTGTTACATTTTACGTACACTTACCGTCCAAATCAAGCATGAGTCAAACTACTTAAATACAAAAAATAAATTTAAAACCAATTTAATTCAATAGAAATTTGACGACTAATTTAACTCATACATAAAATTTGTGGATCAATTCACATATTTACTCATAAGGAAAACAAACAAGTGAAAAAATACCACCTGGTGCGAATTGTATAGCCTAAGGCTAAAAAACAGCGGGAGTCAACGTGTTTTTTTCACGGCCGAGTCAAGCCGAGGCGAGGGAGCCGCCGCCGGTGAGTAACTCCGTGAGTGCCGTCATGGCTCTCACCTGCATCTCCAACGCCGAGATGTAGTCTGTGGCTTCTTCTAGAAGGTTCGGGAACGTGAGCTTCCGGCAGCCGGGGACTAACCGGCCGAGAACGCGCGCTTTCTTCTGCACCACCGGTAATCTCCGGCGAGTCTCCGGCGACTTCTTCGGCAATCCGGTGGAGGCCTTGTGAACCTTCTTGTGCATCCGCCGGAGCTTCCACCGGTTGAGTGGACTAGCAAGGATAGCGCGGCTCCAACGAGTCCGGCCTTTTGCAGTGGAAGCGAGGACTCGGTCGGCGGTCTCGCGAACCTCTCGACCGGCACTAGACTTTGCCGGCGGAGACGGAGGGTTCCGATGGATGACGTGGCGGAGAGCTTCTGCGAGCTTGGAAGAGTAGATCCGCTGTTGCGTCTCGGATCTCCATGGAACGAGGCTGAGGGAATTGCTGTGTCCAATTTTCCGGCGCTTCTTGGGATTGGATCGTTGCATCGCTTCCGAATTTGTAGAATCGACGTTCGGTTGCAGAGATGACATCTGTATCTGTGATTGAATTGGTGGAATGAAATAATAGAGATTCTTTGTGAGACTGATCGGAAATTTTTGGAATTGGAACTCGAAGGATGAGCGAAGGAAGATATTGATGTGTGTATGAGAGAGAAAGAGAGAGAGAGAGAGAAGAATTCACGAGGAACCACGCGTCGTTGCTTTACTCACATTTATCTATAGGGAATACTCACGATGACATTTTCATATGTGATTTGTACCGGTATCGAGTTAGCAGTTAAGTTAAATATATTCGGTTAAATATATTAAATTATTTAATAATTTTAATATTTTATAATAAAATTTTAAAAATCGAATTGATTATAGAATTATTTTAAGAAAAAGTATGAGGAATTAATGGAATATTTGTATAATGTGTATAATAGAAGTTTAGGGAGTATTAGATATATAATTATTAGTGTTATCTTTTTCCATCAGCTGAATTAGTTTAAGCTTTTAGAAAGATGTTTATTATCCCTAGTACTCAGATGATTATTTTAGATAGTATGGGAATGTTCATTTTGTAACTCATATAACCCATTGTATAAATAAGTCATTGTCTCCCTAGTGGGACTCTTATTTTAATTATTAGTTTACAGATTTAATCGGTTCAACTGTAGTTAAATCGAAAAAATTATTTTATAATAAAATAATAAATAAAATATAAATAAACACATTAAAATATAATTATAGTCTAATATAATTATTTTCAGCATTACTATTCTTAAATAGTTCTTGATTGATACTATCATCTATACTTAAAAATTACCAATAATTTAATAACAATATAATCCAATTACAATATCACAACAATTCACTCCAACCCAATAATCTTAACAAACAACCATTATTATTACAAAAATTCTCAACTTCTAATAATATGTCATGATCTTATGAGGAAATTAATTACAATAATTTAGATAAACTATATTAACCTTTCTAAATTTCCTAAGCTAGTTTTACTATATATAGAGGGTTTATAGTTAATATATATAAAATTGCAAAAATATTTAGATTCAATCTTATTAATTATTTGGGATTTTTTTGAGATTACTTTGACTTATTTTGTTAGATAACTTTTAGTAAAATATAAATCCAAGTCAATATATGAAAATATAAACCAAAACTGAATATTTGCAAAAAAAATTCATTGATCAAATGTTAAAACGCAGTGACATCAAAAAACCATCAGCAAGCGTCGCAAAGCAAAATAATCATATTCACCTTGGAACGACACAACACAACCCTACCCTAATCAATTAATCTATCAATGCTTCAAAAATTAAGATGCTTCAAACAATCAATAACAAAATTTTGAACCAACAATTAATCAATATTTCAACTATTATTATTGCAAAAAACAAAATTCATACCTAAGGTTATTAGAAGTTGGAAGTCTGAAAAAATGCAGAATTGGCGAGGACAGGGACAGTGACCAGCAAGAGGTGGCTGAAGGGGTGACAGGGTTAAATAGAGCTGGCACTGGCGGTCCCTAACTGCGCGACAGAAAGTGGCGCTGGCGGTGGTTGCGATTTTCGAGAGCTGACTTGGCGACGGAGCATGGCTTCACGAACAGTAGTGGTGGCTCCACGGAAGTTGCGACGGCGGTGGTGGCTGGACAGAAGTTGTGCCGGAAGCTCGAGGTGGAGACCAGAGACATGAGAACTGAGAGCGAGAGGTGAGAGTGGACCGTAGAGGCTCGAGAGAAAAGGGGTGAGTGGGTCTGTAAGTGAGACTAGGGTTCGTTCCCCTTTGGCCCTTTCTTCAGCATGCAAAACGCAGCGTTTTGCTAGTCAATTTCAAAAACCGGTCGGATCACGGTTCGTTTCGACTGATCAGTTTCTGACTGATTCAGCGGTCAAACTCTGGTTTCTAAATCTGTCATTTTTATCATCTGTCTAAATCGTATTTGCCAATGGTTTACGGTTCAACCGATTCGACAGGCCGATTCAAACCGATTTTCAGAACATTGGTTTATAATGTTATTTTTTTTTATAAAAATATTTACTTTTATTTATTTTTAAGGTTTTGAAAATTGGTTCGAATTGATCGGTCAAATCGTATACCAATAAAAAAACAGTTTGAACAGAAATTATAACCATCTATTTTAAAAATCGTAAATGAATCGTCAAACTGTCCAAAAACTGTCCCGTAAGAAAAAGAAAAGATGGAAAACTGGAAATAAGTAGGTAACTCAGTGACTCTAATCCCCTCCCTCCCTTACTCACTTACTCACTCACTACTAGAGGCAATAGCATCTTTTTCTTCGAGCTCCTCCCTCACTCCCTCCCTCCTTTGTTCTGTCCAACCACCGTCGTGTCATCGTCGCTGTTCGTACTTCTCTAGCGTTATTGTAACGTCTCTGTTTAGCCGTTGTTCGTCGCGCTTCCACGTCTGTTTTGTCGAACTTTCCCTCTGTTTTGCCGTGCTTTTGCCGCACTCCAGCCATTATCTTCCCGTCTTTGCTTAGCCTCCTTTCCGCGCAGCTCAATTCTTTGTTCAGTCATCTCTGTTGAGTTATAAAGTTTCAGCTTCCTTTTTCTCTTCTGTTGATTTTCAGTTATTATTTTAGTTTGTTGTTGTTTTAATTGTTAGGTTGATGTTTCAAATTTACAGTTTTTGTTTTGTTGTTAGTTTCCCTGTTTGTTAACTTGTTTCGATTATTAACTTGTTTTGTTATGTTTTTTATTTGATTATTAACTGATTTTGATATGTTCTTGATCTTATTAATTTGTTAATTTGTTAAATTGTTGTGGTGTTGTTTTTGACTTTGTGATGGTTAGATTATTGTGTTATTTTTTGACATTTTAATTTATTAATTTGTTAAATTATTTTTGTTGTGGTTTGTTGTTTTTAATCAATTTGATTAAATGGTATTTAATTTGATAGTCCTTATTTTTTATGAAGATGATTGTGATAAATATTTATAGTTTTGTTATTATGTTGAGTTTATCGACGAATTTCGTACTTTGAATTGAAGATTTTTGTCTAGCTAAAATTTTCAAACCAATGAATTTATGCTTACTTTGATTATTGCCTTGAAATTATATGTTAGGAGTTGATGCTTCTGATCTCAAGTGTTATTACATGTAATGAAAACACTTACTTCAACAACACCATTCTTCAGCTGAATTAAATAACCGTAGGATAGTCATAGAATGGGTTGGCTTATTAAATTAGTAGATACATCCAATAATCAATACTGAATATATAAGTTTTTTTTTTGTATTTTGATAATTGATGGTAAATTTTGACGTTGATATTTTATATTTAGTTGTTTTTTTTGTTATTTGATTTTTAATTTGTATTTGAATGAAATTATAATAGTAGTTGATATAATAACTTTAATTTAGATGACATTTTAAAAATTTATATTAAACTATAATGGGTAAAGTACTAAATTGGTCCCTTAGGTTTGGGCGTAATTTTGTTTTGGTCTTTAAGGTTTAAAGTGTTCTATTTGAATCCAAAAAAGTTTTATTTAGCATCACTTTAGTCTCACAGTGAGGTCAAAATTAAATAATTAACAAAATGTCCTACATAACAATAGTACAAGAACAAAATCGATAATCTGGAGAACAAGTACAAGCTCCAGAGGCATAAAATCAACAATTGATATATCAATACATTTATTTATTATTTTTTTATAATATAAATAAAATATTTTTTATAAAACTAAAGAAAATGATAAATAAATGTATTGATGCATCAATGGTTGATTTTGTACCTCTGGAGCTTGTACTTTTCTCCAGATTATCGATTTTGTTCTTGAACTGTTGTTATGTAGGACATTTTGTTAATTATTTAATTTTAACCTCACTGTGGGACTAAATTGATGCTAAATGAAACTTTTTTGGATTCAAATAGAACACTTTAAACCTTAAGAACCAAAACAGAATTACGCCCAAACCTAGGAGACCAATTTAGTACTTTACCCAACTATAATTATATTTTAGTGTATTTATTTATATTTATTTTATTATTTTATTATAAAACAGTTTTTTCGATTGAATCACAATTGAATCCATTAAACTAATAAACTAATGAACCAATAATTAGAACGATTCGATAATTGATTCAATTTTTAGAGTATTGTTTATTTTTAATTTGCTTTTCTTTCGGCCAATAATATTGGATTTTTTTTATTTTGATATTATAGAGTAATATCTGAAAAACACACTCCAAATAGAATAAGAGAAAGATTAGGGGTCAGTATTTTTATTAAAATTTAGCCAGTATTTAACCACTAAAAAAAATGAGTAATTCTATACTATTGGATGAAATCTCACACCATTAAAAATATTAACGATAACTAATTAATAACTACAACTCACAAAATTTGTTGGCCCTAACACTCCTAAAAAAATAATGCTTTATAAAAAGCTGATAATTGATAATACTTCACTTGCGAATTAATAATACACCTTTTGTGAATTATATTTTTATAAATAAAAGATTTTTTTTTTATAATACGCGCTCATAGATTGACAATATATTTTTTGTGGACTGTATTTTTATAAATTAAAAATATTTTCTCTTATAATAGGTTCTTTGTGAATTGTTTGTGTCACAAACGCCTTCGTAAGTTTATTAAATACCAAATCACCTAATATCTATGTGATTCACGGATACTAAAACAATATATAAAAAAATTAACCGTAAATGCTAAGTAGTTAATATTTTTATAGTAAAAAACATAAATTAGGTAATATTTATTTAAATGTAAAGTGAATAGGACAAAAATGTTGGCCAACTCATACTCTATATAATAATAAAAAAATTACTATCAGAATTTATTATTTTTAATTATTAATTAGTTATCTATGTTTAAAAATATGAACTAAAATATGTTATTGGATAACTAAATTAAAAGAATTGAGTTAATAGCTAAAAATAATAATAAAAAATAATAAATTTTGATAATTTTTTAACATTTTCTAATAAAAATATTTGATTTGATTTTTCTATAAATTAATATTCTATTTTTAAATGTTTAATTTGATTAAAAAATTATTAAAATATATTGAAATTTTAAAAAAGAAATGATTAAAAATTCGATGTAAATAATTATTAAAGTTAACAATTAATTTCAAAAAAAGGGAAAATGAGGTAAAAAATTGTGTACATCTAAATTATTGATTTTCAGTTATGAATTTACAGCCCCATGTGTTAGCAAGCAGTGTGCATTTAACATTGGTTTCAATCTTCAAGCTGCCAACTGTTGATTAGTTAGGGGGAATGCGAGGAGGTGGTTATTTTAGAGCGGAGTGCATGAATCGAAATAAATGAGTAATAACCTAAGCAGAGTTTCATTTGAGAGTTTGAGCACACTACTAATATATTAACACAATGCTTTTAGAAAAATGTTCAAAAACTAGTATAATTTATTATTTTTTATTAATATTTTTAATTATTAATTTAATTTTTTTAATTTAATAATAAATTTATAATTTATATTTTTAAATATTAATAACAAATTACTAACAAAAACTAATAAATTTTACTAATTCTCTAATATTTTGAGTGTTTTGAATATGCTAAAATAATGGGATGCAGATAGTGACCTCACATGGCACCTCCTATGAAGGAAATTTTCGTGTATATGATTGAACAAGGTGTGCCAGTGGACAACTTGTTTCAATAAATTATCACATTCTCCTTCATTCTAGCCTGTTAGTGATCTTTTCCTTCAATTTTAGGCCCTGACCACCCCTTTGTAGATTTTTTTATTCCAAAATTCGTTTCAGCAAACATTAAATTCAAGTTATGGGAGTGAGGCACTAACTATTATTAATTAATTCATTGATCCTCTAATACTTTCTTCTACTTTTAAAGTTAGTATCTAATCACTGTCATTTAGAACTGCTTATGGATAAAATTTTCTGTGTTAATGATCTTAACTTGCTTGTAAAGACCGTACCCAACGACACAAAAAGAAAAGAAGAAAAAAACACACATTAATAAGATTTTAAGTCTTGTCTTTGCTTTAGATGTTTATATTTGATAATAATCATGATTCATGACTTATTGTAAAAAGGATGAGAGATAATATTAGACGAAAATGAATCAGCTTAAAGAATTAGAGTCCGTTTAAAAAGTTTTAAAAATAATATTTTTGAACTTTTGACTTATGAAAAATAGTAGTATTAATGTCTGGCATAATTTTTAAAATTAAATTACAGTTTTTTAAGAAGCTATTTAAAAGCTTATAGAGAAATTAAAAAAAATGACTTCTATCGTAATATTACTACTTTTTATCACATTTCTATAAAATAAGCACTTTTAAAACAAAAAATTTAAATACAAAATAACTTATTTACAAGCTACTTTTAATATAGTCATTTATTGTTTAAGCTATTTTTTCAAAAGTAACTTAATTAAGCTATTTATCCAAATTGCATCATAGTATTCTTTAACTAAACTGTCTAACTTTCATTTGCATATAAATAATATATAGATGATACTCTATTTTGATATATCTTAGCGTTTAGTTCACAACCTTTTGAGCTCTACGTCACTTGCAGGTAAATATTAAGATCTTATTCTTCTCCTAACAAGATGCAAGTTCACACATCAAAGTATTCCAATCAAACAGTGCTCGAACATTGCCATCTCTTAGGTAGCGTTTGTTTTTTGAGGGCAGGACACGGAGATATGGACAACACTTGTTTAAAAAGTGTTTGGAAGCAGAGACATGGACAGTGGACATATTGTCTCTGAGACAATTTTTTATACTTTAGTGTCCACTCTTTCACGAAGGACAATGATGGACACGGGATTTGGAAGAGTGGACACGGACAATTTTATAAATTTTGTTTTCCTTTTTTTTCACTATTACCCCTTCTTATTTTTACTATTGCGTTGTTCAGAGATACTTCTTTCTTCCTGTTTTTCCTCTATCTCTTTCTTTTTCAGGTACTCTCTCTTTTCTCTCTTTTCTGTAGAATTTTTTATTGGGGGTAGATAATTCTTTTCTTTTTATCGTTTTACTTCAATACCATTTTAACCTTATATTATATTATTTGATTTGTAATAAAAATAATAACAAAAATAATTAATCTTGAAACTTTTGAAAGATAAATATTAACAAAAGTAAAATTCATCTTTTAAAATGCTAAAAAATAATTTATAAATTGTAATTGATTTTATATAATTTAAAAAAAATCAGTTTTTAGATAAAAAAATTAGTTTTTTTTTAAATAAAAATAGATTTTTATATACAAAAACTAATTATTTTTTCATGTAAAAATGAATTTTTTTTAAAATTAATTTTTTATTTAAAATTAATTTGGCTTATTAACTTAAACAAAATTTTTTATTAATCAAACTCAAATTTATTTATTTTTGTTAATCTTAACCATATGTATTCCTACATATTAATGTATTCCTACATATTAATAATAAATTTTAAAATAAAATAATTATATTTATAAATTTTATTTTAATATAAATACTAATATATTTTTTTATTAAAATTTTTTGCCTCTTCAAATATTTTTTTCAAGTTCCGTCTGTACTCCTACGTTCTCTCATTTTTTATTAAATTAATTTGTATTGATGTAGAAAATTTGGAATCACAGGCTATTTTAGTCATTTCATATAATATTTTAGTCTTGTCCATGTGTATCCAAACATAATACTAGACATTACATTAGTGTCTTGTCCATCGTATCCAAACACAATATACAAAAAATAATTTTTAGTGTTTCCGTCCTATTGTCTCCGTTTCAGTGTCATGTTCTGTCCTGTCTCTAAAAACAAACGCAGCCTTAATTCTTAACCAACGATAATAATGCTTTGTTTGTTTTATCTATTTACTTAAAATTTTGGTAGGGTCTAAACTGAATCCATCAAAACGGTGGCATGTGATAAAAGCACTAGCTAAGATCTATCTTTATATTATATAATGTCAAAAATCATCGAGTTTCATGCCTTTATCTGCAAGGATTGAATGCTCAATCCTTGAAAAATTGATAAATTGTTAGTATTTAGTCAATATCATTTTCCAAATAAAAACTGACGTTACCCTCCCTCTCGTTTAGGTGGAATAGATTGATAGGCATATAAAGCGATGGCTTTAGTTTCCAGAAAACAAAGAAAAAATCTTTTGAAGGCAATTATGACGTGCCAATTCCTTATTGGGTGACAAAATTGTGTTGGAAACAATTCATTGGTTCCGGGCATGGGGCCGGACTTGATTGTTTTATTCCCGGTAATGATTAGGGGGGAACGCATACAAATGAAAGCCAAGACAGAAAAAAAGGAACGCATGTGGTTGTTTTCATCGCACTTTCCATCACCTGGGCCTCCGTCTTTGTTATTTTAATAAATAAACAAATAAAAGGAGGAAGCTTTGAACTCACCTCTCATACGGTGTGGCCAGGCTTCATCCACATTGCCCAAACCTCTCTCTGGAATGTAGTTCGGAGAATATTTTTCTGTACAGAATCCTGCATTATTTGTTCACCCTCCATTCCCACGGCTTTATTCAATCAATTGCTTCTATGTTGTGTGGTTTTAAGAAGATTGTGCTATATTAAATATTGAGCATATCAGAGATAAAAAAAAGAAAAAAACAAATCGATTATTAACTTTTTGTTATGCGGACATTTAAGTTTTTGAGAATTTAAAAACATATTTAAGTCTTTGATCTTTTTTAAATTTACACATATCGATTTTTGAGTCTAATTTATCTAATCGTATTAATTAGATTAGTACAACGAGAGTTACGTTTAATTTTTCTGTTAAATTTAACATACACAAGTGAATATGAGGAACCGAAATGTTCAAATTTTAGAAAAATAAGAATTTTTCAAATTTTTATAACTTAAGTATGTTCGATTAAAAGATTAAGGACTTATTTGTCATTTAAAAAAAAAGAAAAAAGGGAGCCGAGACATAAATTAATAGTCGAAAATAAATCTGATACAATAGATCAGTTTCGCATCCAACCAACCAAATGACATGGCACAGAACTTTGCCCCCTAGAAAGAGACATGCTCTACTGTTTAAGCTTTCCAAAATCCATGGGAAAACAAATACTGTTAAACTAGAATGAACTTGGTCCGGTACAATGGTTTTCGCTTTCAGTAAGGAAATAATCAAAGTGGTACGCTTTAATCATATGCTAATGAGGAATAACTATGTGAATTAGACTGACATCCCTTCCTCTTTCTCGGAAACTTCACTGGCTGACAAAATACGAGTGTGAAGTGTCCCAATAGGGTGCACATGGTCACGAAATGAAACTCTTTTTGTTTATTGTTCTCTATATTGATTGCTGTCCTCGTGCACTTCTTACATTTGAATTTTCAAAGTTTTCTGGGTCGTAAATTGATCTTTACTACAAAAGGAAACAATCAGGTTTTACTTTCTTAGATTCACTCTTAATTAACCTTAGATCCTCCTGTTGGGTTCGAAGGTTTCCAAGACCTACAACTTGAAAATCTTTGTTAATACCAAATGGAGAAATCTGGCTCATCAATACTTTATATGTGATATTTGATGATATGTATCACTCCCTGGTTAATAACGAATTTGAATCATCAATAAAACAGTTTTGCACATCCTTTACTTCAATCCATTATTCTACAAAGTTAATTTGCATTCCACTTTCTTTTTATCGAATGGATTACTTTGTTATGCAATATATTGGTTAAGTATTTTTCCTTTTTTTTTTTTCATTGTTTAGTAAGGTAATTTAAAGACAACTAGTATTTAAAAACTATATATATATATATATATAAGGTGTGATACAAACTTCCAATTATATATATTATTCATAAAAGAAAAAATCTAGGAAAACTAGTATAATGATGATATGAAATTGTGAATAAGCAGATTATTACTATTCAACAAGTGTGCTATCATCATGGGATTTCTCGTTAGTATAGATTATGATCAAGCTTTGAATAAACCCACGATCATTGTGCTTTATACCAAACAACTAAATATATGTTAACTTAGTCAGATCCAACAGAGATGGAGAACCTTGAGAACTCTCCTAGGATTTCAACGGAGGAAGGAGAAGATCTAGTACAACGCAGTACAAAAAGATCAAAACTCGTGGAGAGGTTGACCTTAACCAACCAAGCGATGACATGGAGAAGATCCTTCCACAGAGTAACGAGAAGCATCTTACAAAGAATCCCTGCTGACACCAACTAGTCCCTCAATAAAAGATGATACGCTACAAGAAAAACGCTAAATATCATCCGATTTACTGTTGGAATTAGCATCAGATATTAGCGGCTAATTTACCGACAGATTTTGGGTAGGATACAAGGTAGTTTATATTTTCCGAACTTATTTACCGTCATATTTTGCAATCTGACTGTGATTACTGACGCGAAATATTATTTTGTTGGCGCCACACTTATCGGCGGCTTTATCGGTGGTTTTCGCCGACGGTAAGTGGATTTAATGAAACGCTGTGTTGCCTCAATTTACCGTTGGATGCAGTAAAATGGTATAAGATTCAAACGTGAACCCTTTCTCTCTCACTTGTTCGAATTCCTCTCTCTCTTCTCTCTCTCCCTCCTCTGGTTTTCTCTCTCGCCACCCGTGTTCCGTCGTCGGAGGAGGGCCTGTCGGTGTTGCCGTCACCTGCTGGAGCTTCTGGTGCCACCGCCGCATCACGTGGTCGCCCCTGGAGTTGTCGGTCACTGTCGGGGAGGTTGGAAATGCTGCTGCTGTTCTTGGTGGCCATTATCGTCGGTGTCGCTATCACTACTGGTACCACCACTGCTCCAACATCCGGCAACCATGATCAAAAGTAAGTTTGGCATAATTTTTAAATTTTATTAAGATTTTTACGTGAGTTTAGGATTTTTTGGTAGATAGTTTAGGAAATTATTATTTAAATTAGTATAATGAAGTTTGTGATTAGGATTTGGTATAATTTTTTTTATTGTTTTTTAAATTTTTGTAACTTTAGGATTTTGTTAGATATGTTACCAAATTACTGACTAAATTATGGTAATAGAGTTTGTGGTTAAGGTGTGGTTTAAAATTTTTATTAGTTTTCTTAGATTTTGTTGTAAGTATAGGATTTTGTTATATACTTTATTATCAAATTATTGATTAAAATAGGGTAATGCAGATTGTGGTTAGGATTTGTTATGTTAATTTAATGCAAATAGAAATTATAATTAAGTTAATGTATGTTAAGTAGGGTGAGATTAACATTGTTCGACTTTGTTTGGTTTGTTGAATTAATTAGTTTCACATAGTGAGTTTAATAAGTTTTTTTATTAAAATGGTGCTATTTCTCTGAGAATAATTGGATTTCGCTTCTTCCATATTTTGTGCATCCGTATTTCAGGTAGATTTTCTATCTCTAACTATAATAAATTGTTTAAGTTTTATGCTTTACTTACTTTTTCTAGGATAGTGTTTTAGGACGGAAGTGGGAGAAGGTCGCGTAGAGGCGCCTTCTCGAAACCCTTGTTTGTTGAAAAATTGTGGAGTTATAAGAGGTTACGCACTAGAACGGCTAGGATTTGATATGTTATTGAATTTGTGTTTGTTCTAATACATGCATGCAGTTGTTTCCTTTGTGAAAATTGTTATATTTATTTGATGGATGTCTCTGAGTTAAGAAAAAGTTCTACCAAAGTTTCGTGCGATTTGATTTAAAAATTGTTTGGTTTGTAGAAGATTCTAATTATAGGATATGCTATGCTGGATTATGTAAAAACTTTAATAATTTTGTCTTGTTCATCGAATTCTAGGATGTGTGATTCAAAATGATTCCAAGTAATCATCTATGGATGTATGATAGAGATAAAAGTGGATGGGGGAATTAAAACTTTAATTCTTTAAGGTAGCGTTTAGTGGAGAGACAGAGACGGAAAGACTGAGACTAAGAGACAGAGACTAAGAGATAGAGATTGAAATAAATTCCAGTATTCTGTTTGGTACAAAATGGGAGACAGAAATTGAAATAAGAATGAAACTCTAATTTAATTTGTACAAAAGGTAAAATTGGAATTAATTAATTGAAATGAGGGTATTTTAGGTATAAAATGTTACTAAAGTTTCAGTCTCCATCTCTAAAAATTTTAGTCCCCTGTGTCCCCACTTTTTGGAGGTACTGAAATACTGAAATTTTGGAGACAGAGACAGAAATTTTAGTACCAATCTCTGAACCAACAAACATGATATTAAGTCTCAGTCTCTCAGTCTCTGTATCAATACCTAAGGGGGTTGAAGCTTTTTTTGGGCATGTGTGTAGCACAAAACCGTTTAGGTCTGAAGGGGTATCTAGTTGTCCATGTGAAAAGTGTCGGCTGACTGAGTGGTTAGGGCCTGCGGATATAACACTTCACCTTTACCGTAACGGGTTCAAGGATATGTATTGAATGTGGACGGAATACGGAGAAGTGGATGAACGGAAAATTAACCGGTCTAGCTTGAATTTCAATAAGTTTGACTGTCGATCAATGAAGATTCGGGTCGAAAGAGAACTAAACATCAAATACATGACTTGGGAGGATAACCAACAGAGATACAACGAGATGGTATTTGATGCAACAGGTGTTATGGAGTAGGAAGAGGCTGAACAAGAGCCTAACCCAAAGGCAAAGATATTTTATCATCTGTTAGAATATGCTACGAAACTGTTGTTTGAGGGAAGCATTCATTCGGAGTTGTCTGCATGTGTTAGAATGATGACTATTGAGTCGGAGTAAAATTATACATAAGAGTATTTTGATAAGTGGGCCATCCTTTGCAACAAACTGGTACCTATCAGGATCTCTGGCATCCAACGAAACCACTACGAAACAAAGAAGCTAGTTTTGAAATTGGGTCTAAAGTCATTGAAAATTGATTGTTGTTTGAATGGGTGCATGTTATATTACAAGGGGATGCAGACCTAACTGAATACAGATTCTGTAAATCACAAGGTTCCAAGTCGAGAGAGAATATATTGGTAAACACAGATTAAAGAGAGTTCCAATGAAATGGATGCACTACTTGCCGTTGATCCCTAGGCTAAAATGATTGTTTTCATCGATAAGTTCGGCCCCTCATATGGCCTAACATAGTAACAACAAGAGAGATGATGAAACTATGATGCATCTGTCACACGGCGAAGCCTGGAAGCATTTTGATAAGGTCCATCCTACATTTGTGAGCGAGCCTAGAAATGTTAGACTAAGTTTGTGCTCTGACGAGTTCGCATCAAACTCCAACTTCGGTAACGCATACTTGTGTTGGCCTGTAGTCGTGACATCTTATAACCTGAGTCCCGAAATGTGCATGAAGGACCCATACATGTTCCTAACTTGTATCATACCTGGTCCTAGCAATCCAAAGGCGAAAATAAATGTCTTCTTGCAGCTCTCGGTGAATGAGTTAAAGGAGTTGTGGATTGATGATATAGAAACGTATGATATTTCAATGAAAATAAACTTTCAATTGCGGGATGCCTTGATGTGGACCATTAATGACTTTCCTGCATATGGCATGTTGTCAAGTTGGTCCACTCAGGGCAGAATGACATGCCCTATTTGTATGAAGGATATGGAAGCATTTTGGTTGTCGAATGATGGTAAGAATTTGTGGTTTGATTGCCATCGAAGATTTCTCGACTATAATAATCCTTTTCAGTGTAATAGGGACTCGTTCAAAAAGAATACAATTGAACACAAAGAGTCACCCGTAAAGTTGAATGGTAGGCAAGTTTGGCATCGTGTCAGTAGAATCTCAAGGATCGTCACAAACAGGACATATTTGAGACGTCTGGGATATGGAAGGGATCATAATTGGACTAAACAGAGTATATTTTGGGAGTTGCCTTATTGGAGAGACAACTTGGTTCGACATTGTTTTGATGTGATGCAGATTGAGAAAAACGTGTTCGATAATATCATGCACACAATAATGGACGATGAACGAACAAGGGATAACAATAAGGCACGGTTAGACTTGATGGACATTTACAGATAGCCAGATCTGAACTTAAGGAGACTTGATAAAGGGCGGTGGGCTAAACTAAATACAGTGTTCGCTCTAACGAAGGAGCAGAGACAAAATGTTTGTAGGTAGATTAGGAAATTGAGGTTTTCTGATGGTTATGCCTCTAACTTGAGCAAGTGTGCGAATGTGTACAGGACAGGCTTACTGGGTTGAAGAGCCATGATTGTCACGTTTTCATAGAGTCTTTGCTTTCGGTCCCATTTAGAGAACTTTCAACCAACATCTGAAAACCCCTCACAGAAATAAGTGAGTTCTTTAGGGAGTTATGTGCTACCAAACTTAGCATTAATGATCCCATAGTCATGGACAGGAACATTCCTATCCTACTTTGTAAGCTAGAGAGGATATTCCCTCCATCCTTTTTTGACATTATGGAGCACTTAACAGTACACCTACCATACGAAACAATATTGTGTGGGCCAGTACAATTTTAGTGGATGCATCCATTTAAGAGGATGATTGGTTCATTCAAGCGCACCGAGAAGAACAGAGCTCGGATTGAGGGCAGCATCTGCAAAGCATTCCTAGCTAAGGGAATAGTCGCATTTTCCTCATTCTATTTTCATCCTCAAGTTGAGTCACGTAGAACAAGGGTTGCAAGGAACGATGAGAGGGGACAATCATCGTCAAGTGGAACAATATACCCAATCTTTGCCCCGAAGGAGTTGTAATGGGTGCGGGCAGTCATTACTGGTTAGAGCAGAAGAAAATCGATGCTGCACATTTGCATGCGTTGTTTAACTATGACCGGATTTTACTGTACTTCATGTGAGTTTATTAAGTCGTCGTAAATATTGCAATTAGTAACATTCTAACTTTTTAATGTAATCAAAACTTCTTTATCCTATTCTATCATACATGTTATTCCAAGAGGTAAATCCTGATACCTTATTGAACAACTTTTCACATTAGTTTAGAGAATATGTCAGCGTGTATCTAAGTGACACAATAGATTCAGAACTAGTTGCATTTAGTTCAGTCCAATGAATAAGGGCACTAGATACCCAATGCACACTGTTAATGGATATTGGTTCCATACCTTACAGTGGTCGATAGGGAAGAAAACTGATAACACTGGAGTTTGGGTTCGTGGGGATTCAGATGGTTTAGTGTGTTGCATAACATAATTGAGTTAGAGTATTTCTGTCGTACTACATACAAGGTGTGTGTGTTTCAATGTGAATGGTATGATGACACAATGACTATGATATCACTGAAGTTAATGTAATTAGAAAGTATAGGCACTACGATCCTTTTATTCTACCTCAAAATGCACGACATGTGTACTTTTTGCCTTATCCGGGTTCATGCAAGTCTAGTTGGATTGTTGTGGTTAAGACTAAGTCAAGATGCCGCATCGAGTCTGATGATATGACAGAGGGTCAGGAACCTTACAAGATTGATGACCCAATCCCTTTGAAAATAGTGGTTGATACCGGTGAGCCGATTATCCTTAGCTCTACTGTTAGGGATGATGATATCATTGACCTTGGATTACAAGATGACGCACTACCACAATAGGACAAAGATCTTGAAGAAGAAGACAGGGTCGACATGAACGAAGAAGAGGAAGATGAGTTCGATGATAAAAAAACTACCTCGGAAGAGGATGAGGATGGTGAACCAGAGAAAGAAGATGATGAATCTGAATAAGGTTAATGTAAATATAGTTCTATGATATGTAAAATTCTTTACCAAACATTGAAAATAATGTATTGTAATTAACATTGTTTCTGATATATCAATTACTAGGGGTGTTCAAAACCGATCCGGACCGAACTAAACCGATAGACCGAACCGAAAAAACCGAAAACCGAATTAACCGAAGACCGAAAAAACCAAAAAAAGTGATGTTTTACGGTTTTTATGTGGTTCGGTTCGGTTTTCAATTCTTGCCACCAAAACCCTAACCGAACCGAACCGGTTCTTCAGAAAACCCTAAAATTAAAACTACCCCAACCCCACCCCCATACCCCCACCCCCCCAAACGCGTTACACTTACAGCAGCTGCGCGAGTCCCTCCCCTCCCCAGCTCCCCCCATGGAAACCTAACCCTGCCGCCCAAACCCCAGATTGGAGCCACCACCCACGCACCCACACACCCAAACGGCCAGCAGTCACCCACCTTCTTCACTCCTTGTCCTTGATACTCGAAGTCGAAGGTAGCAGTCACCCACTCACCGCGAACACGAAGACGAAGACCCAGTCACCCACCCACCCACAGGACCTCCGACCTCACCACCTCCGACGTCACCGCCTCCACCCAGAAAGCCTCCACCCAGCAGCGTTTCTGGGTTCTGTAGGGTCACCTCACCACCTCCGACCTCGCCGCCTCCACCCAGAAAGCCTCCCACCCAGCCACCGATTCAAGTGCATATGGAGCCCAAGCCATCTATTCAGGTAAACTTTACTTATGCATTCTTGCCTTGTTGTTGGTATTGCTGCTTGGTGCTTGCTGGTTAATGGTTATTGTTCAATGTTCAGTTTGTTCAGTTTGTTCAGTTTGTGACTTTGTTCAATGTTCAGTTTGTTCAGTTTGTTCAATGTTCAGTTTGTTCAGTTTGTTCAGGTTAGTTTAATCATCTTTTTTTGTACGTTAGGATCTAGGAGTTCAATTTTAATATAAAGATTGATAGAATTGAATAGATTTAACCTGAAAAATGATGTTAGGGATCTAGTTCAATTTTAATATAATCAATTAATCATTAACATAATTTAACCTGAAAAATAGTTTATAAGTAATGTTTACCATTTATAGGATCAAAGTTTTGAATTTGGCTTCTAAAATAGAGGCTTTCAGTTTCTGGTTCCTTGCTTGTTTATTGTTTGGTTTATTGCTGTTTATTGCCAAGTTCAATTTGTTGGTATAAAGGTTTATTGCTTGTTCATTGCTTGTTTGGTTCATTGCTGGTTTAATTTGAGATTATCAAGTTTTGTTCTGTTTAGTGTTTAATTTGCCAAGTTCAATTTGTTCATTGCCAAGTTCAATTTGTAAATTCTGTTTAGTGTTTATTGCTGCCTTGCTGGTTTAATTTGTTCATTGCTTGTTCACATTATCAAGTGCCAATTCTGTTTGGTTTATAGCTGGTTTAGGGCTGGTTCATTGCTTGTTTATTGTTTGGTTCATTGCTGTTTATTGCCAAGTTCAATTTGTTGGTATAATGGTTTATTGCTTGTTCATTGCTTGTTTGGTTCATTGCTGGTTTAATTTGAGATTATCAAGTTTTGTTCTGTTTAGTGTTTAATTTGCCAAGTTCAATTTGTTCATTGCCAAGTTCAATTTGCAAATTCTGTTTAGTGTTTATTGCTGCCTTGCTGGTTTAATTTGTTCATTGCTTGTTCACATTATCAAGTGCCAATTCTGTTTGGTTTATTGCTGGTTTAGGGCTGGTTCATTACTTGTTTATTGTTTGGTTTATTGCTGTTTATTGCCAAGTTCAATTTGTTGGTATAATGGTTTATTGCTTGTTCATTGCTTGTTTGGTTCATTGCTGGTTTAATTTGAGATTATCAAGTTTTATTCTGTTTAGTGTTTAATTTGCCAAGTTCAATTTGTTCATTGCCAAGTTCAATTTGCAAATTCTGTTTAGTGTTTATTGCTGCCTTGCTGGTTTAATTTGTTCATTGCTTGTTCACATTATCAAGTGCCAATTCTGTTTGGTTTATTGCTGGTTTAGGGCTAGTTCATTGCTTGTTTATTGTTTGGTTTATTGCTTGTTCATTGCTTGTTTGCATTATCAAGTTTTGTTCTGTTTTGTTTATTGCTTGTTTATTGCTGGTTAATGGTTATTGCTTGTTTATGTAGTTTGACGTTAGTTCAAGTGAGAATATGGGCGACACTGGATTGCCTCCAGTTCCTATTCCGAATGAATCAACAACCATCAGATCTCCGACTGCTTTGCCTCCTGTGCCATCTCCTCAACGAAACACAAGGAAGCTTGCTAGTAGAGGCCGAGGGAAAAGGCGGGCTGTTGAAGAAGCTCCTGTTGATGACTCTGTTGAAACTAAGACCGACGAAGGTAAGAGAAAACCTTCTAGACCTAGGTCTTGGACATGGGATCACTTTACTAAAGATGAAACTAGTAATCCACAGTATCATAGAGCTAAATGTAATTGGTGTGGGGCTAGTTATGCATGTGATACACATAAAAATGGCACTAGTAACATGAAAAATCACTTGTTATCGCAATGCAAAAAATTTCCAAAGGAGGCATTAGATCCTACCCAAAAGATTCTTTGTTTTCAAGATGTGGTAAAAGATGATAGGAAAGGGATAGGTAGTTCACTTTCTGCCGTGTCATTTGATGTTGATCGTTGTAGACAAGCGCTTGCTAGAATGATTATTGTGGATGAATTGCCTTTTTCGCATGTTGAGGGGGAGGGTTTTCGTTATTATACGAGTTGTTTGCAACCCAAGTTTCCAATTCCTGGAAGGCTCACAGTTGCTAGGGATTGTTGGAAGCTTTATTTGAATGAAAAAATTAAGTTGAAGTCTATTTTCTCTCAACCAAATCAAAATGTTTGTTTGACAACTGATTGTTGGTCATCTGTGCAAAACTTAAACTATCTTTGCCTTACTGCTCATTACATTGATGCTAATTGGAAGTTGCAAAAAAGAATCTTGAATTTTTGTGCTATCAAGAATCACAAGGGAGAAACAATTGGTAGGAAGATTGAGAGATGTTTGTTGAGTTGGGGGATATCCCGGGTTTTTTCTATCACTGTTGATAATGCTAGTTCAAATGATGTTGTACTTTCTTACTTGAAAAATAGAATGGAGGATTGGAACTCACATCCATTAAGGGGAGAGTTTTTACATGTTAGATGTTGTGCTCATATTTTAAATCTTGTTGTGAATGATGGGTTGAGAGAAATACATGAGTCAATTTTAAAGATTAGTAATGCGGTTCGACATGTGCGTGCATCACCTGGTCGTACTGAGAGGTTTAAAACTATGATTAAGGAAGCTAGAATTCTGAAAAAAGGCACTGTCCATTTAAATGTTCCTACCAGGTGGAACTCTACCTTTTTAATGCTTGAAAGTGCTTTGAAGTTTCAAAAGGCATTTAAACGTTTGGGGGAGAGAGATTCTGAGTTTGCTATGATGGCTGGTGGGATTCCTAGGTCTGAGGATTGGGAGAATGCAAGGCATTTTGTCAAGTTTTTAAAAATATTTTATGAGGTTACTAACAAAGTTTCTGGTTCAATGTTTGTGACATCTTCTCAATACTTTAATGACTTTTGTAAAATATTGTCTACACTTAAGCATTGGATGTGAAGCTTAGATACGGTACTTTCAAGCATGGCTGAGAAAATGAAGTCCAAGTATGATAAGTATTGGGGAAATATAAAGAATACAAACATGATGATTTTCATTGCAGTTGTTCTTGATCCTAGGTATAAGCTTCAATTGATTAAGTGGAGTTTTGAAAAGTTGTATGAAAAAGAAGATGCTGAATTTTTAACTTCAAAGGTGAAGGAGACGCTTTTCAAGGTGTTTGATAGCTACAGGCTGTTTGGTGGTAACTATCAAAGGTCTACTCGGCAAGATCCTCCTGAAATTAGCACACAAGAGCTTGAGGCACATGAAACTTCTTTTGCTATGGAATTTGAGAAGGAAATGCAATTCAATGAGAGTGTTAACAAGAATGAGGTGGAGTTATATCTTATGGAGTCATTAGAGAAGAGTGGCGTGCAATTTGACATTCTAAATTGGTGGAAAGTGAATTCCACTAAATTTCCAATTCTTGGGGGGATTGCAAGAGACGTCTTAGCCATGCCAGTTTCCACAGTTGCTTCAGAATCGGCATTTAGTACTGGAGGAAGGGTGTTGAATAATTATAGGAGTTCTCTAACTCCGATGACAGCTGAAGCATTAATTTGTACCCAAAATTGGCTCCGAAACTCTCCAAAACTTGTCCTTGAGGAACTCATCGAGGAATTGGAGAAGTTAGAATTAGGTACGGTTAAGTTTCTACTTATAATTTTCTTTATTTTAATCTAGTTTTTATTAATATATATTATTTGTTATGATTGTTTCTGGTGTTGAGTCTAATTAAAGTACATCTTGTTAAGTTTTATGGTATGAATTGTTGTCCTATTATTATTATTATTATTATTATTATTATTATTATTATTATTATTATTATTATTATTGTTCTTGTTGTTGTTCTTGTTGTTCTTATTATGTAATTGTTTTTTTTTATTATTATTTCAGGTTGGTTTGCATTATGAAGTTTTAGCTATTTTGTTGGAAAAGACACCATAACTTTGCTAATTGCTATCAGTTTAATGACAATTTGTTTTTATTTTCAGTTGTGTTGACTGTTGAGCTATTAAACTTCTTTAATTGTCGTATTTGAATTCTATTGTCGTTATATTTCATTAGATCAAGACTTTGTTAGCTATTGTGTATTTTGGCTTGTTGATTTCAATCTTATGACATTGCATAATAGTATGGTAGAATTTTTTTTATTTGATTGAAAAAACCGAACAAACCGAACCAAACCAAACCGATTTTAATTGGTTTGGTTTGGTTTGGTTCGGATGACCTTGAAAAAAAACCGAACCAAACCGAACCGCAGCTTAATTAAACGATCGGATCGGATGGCTTTTCCTTCAAAAACCGAACCAAACCGCACCGCGAACACCCCTATCAATTACCATGTATTATTCCATACTTTTACGTTGTTTAAAGCATTATTTTAATTTGTGTATGTCATCAAGTTACGCTTTAAATGGACGGAAAATAATTATATTTTTAATAAAAACTTATTTCCGTAGGCATTATCGTATGAATTTACCAACGGTAATAACCAATAATTTTTTATAAAAAATCTCCAGAAAAAAGTTCTGATGGAAAAATGGCGAGAACATGTGCAAACATGGCGCCAACGTTAATCCGACGGTAACTTTCTATATATTTCTCCATTCTACCTCCATATTCCGCCACTAATTTTGAAGAAAGTTAGTGTTGGACTACAAATCTCCGACAGTAAGAAGTTTCCGGTGAAGTTTATACCGTCAGATTTATCTAAAAAATCTGCCGGTAAATCCGACGGTTTCTAGCAACTTTCTTGTAGTAATATGACATCGCTTGATGATATAGATAAGGATTCGCCCGATCCGGAGGATCGATGGTATAGGGATAACGAGGTTTCCCCCACTGAAGAGAAACTTTTTTATCCATGTCCAACTATTAAAGTAACTCAGGAGGAGTTTGAAGAATGGTGTAAACCATGACACACATCGCTCATCGTTAAAGTGTTAGGAAAAGGAGTCAATCTTGGCTTCATGGAACAACGTCTCAACCGAGACTAGTTAAAGAAAGATAACATTAATAATATTGATATGGATCGTGACTATTTCTTGATTCACTTTTCAAAGGAATAAGACTATTCGCACGCGCTGATGGGAGGACCCTGGATGGTGGTGGACCATTATCTGATTTTTCAAAGGTGCCGCCCCTTCTTTCTGGAGTATGAAAAATCAGTAAGGAAAATAGTGGCTTGGATTCGTATTCCCAACCTTCCTATCGAGTTGTGTAATAGCTACTTTCTTTGGAGAGTGGGAGCGGCGATTGGCACCATATTGAAAATTGATAGAGCCACTTCTATTCACTCTAAAGGGAGGTTTGCTAGGATTTGTGTGGAGATAGATCTAACTAAGAAACTTGTTCCCAGAATCTCGGTGCTAGGAAGTATTCTCAACACCGAGTATGAAGGTCTTCATCTTATTTACTTCATTTGCGGTTTGTATGGACATCGCTTGGAGGACTATAGTGAATCAATGGTTCATAAATAGGCTGCCGGAATGTTTCCAGCGATAGTAGAAAAGACTAATTTCGACGAACAGAGGATTGGTGTAATCATTGAAGACTAAAATGGGAATAAAACGAAATTCGGAGGACAAAATCAAACGAAATTTTATCAGAATCCACCCAGCTTTGGGCCTTGGATGATGGTATGAAAACAATTTAGAAGAAAATCAGAGAAATATTCGGAGAGTCAGAGAAGCAATCCATATGGGAAAGAATCTTTGCCTATTAAGGAAGGAGCTCATTCTAGCATTGGTCAAGCCACAGAATCCGAATCCAGATATAATGTTTTATTTGAGGAAGATTCAGAGGATATGCATAGCTTGCATGAGAACTAGGGTAATAACGTAAATGACTAACCCATCGTGCTACACAATGGGCTGCAACTGATCTCTAAACAAAAGAACCATGAGCTTGCTACTAAAGCCCATCAAAAAGTCCTGAGACAAGGAGCTGGAAAAAATCCACAGTAGAGCAAAAAAGTCTACATAATAAAGCTGGGGTAGCTAGGTCTTCGAATGTTGAAAAAAGTCCCAAAAACGCAACAAAGAAAATTAAAAACAAAGTGCTCTCCTCGGAGCCACAATCCTCCAATATGCAACTTGGAACGTTTTCTTCCAGAGATGCCAACATAGCTTCTATGGAGCTTGAGATGGTAGAAGATATGAGGAGGATTCAAAAAGAACAGTGAAAGGCTTATGACGAATCGAAAGCGAATAATAATTTCATGGATTTACATGTTGTGACTAATAGCTTCCTCACACAAGTCCCAAGGGAAACTGTCGTGGGCGGTATTCCGGTGTAGTGACAACAGAATTGGTTGATGGAAAAACACTGGAGAAACAACTAGACGAAACTATGAAGGATGATTCTAGCCAATCTTTTGAGCAAGGACGGACCCACATTGAAACTTAAGGGGGCATTTGGCTCCACTAAAGTTTTGCAAAGCAAATGATAATTATATATGAATGTATATCTTTGTCTCCATCGTTATATTGTTTTTGCCCCATAATATGTTATAATATTCTTTTAGTTTCATGTTAAAAAAATTGTTTTATTAAACTTAACATGCAAAAATATTTCTCTTGTTAAATTTAATTTAGTATCAAAATTATAAATAAATAACTAAATCAATTCAATAAAAAAAGTAGTGATAATGTATTTTTTGAAACTAAACAATTAATTAATTACTAAATTGAAGCTTAGTTTTTTAAATATAAGTGAAATTATTAGTGTTTTTCTGTCAAAAATTAGTTGAGATAAAATAATTTATTAACTATATTTTTATTTTAAAATATATAGTGTTTTTTATTTTAACTCTTAAATAATTTTTCTTGTAATAGATTTTTTAGTTAAAAACGTTTTTAATGCCATAAATATTATAACAAATGAATTTTTTTAATTGAGTGAGATTGTGGGAGGTAATCAATAGTTGAAAATTGTAATTAATAGTAAAGTAATTGTTTAAGAGTATATACTTTAATTTTGATGCATTGACAATATAAACTTTTATATGTAGTCATTCAATCACATTTTTTTATAATTATTCACAATGAATATAAAAGATTATTTTTTTTTATTTGACGATACATAATTGACTAGACATATAAAAATCTTTAAGCTAATAATGTACAAAAATTAAGTTAAAAAATATTAAGTTATTTTGAAAGTAAAGAGAGAAAAATTATTACAAGTTAAGTTTTCTTTATTTTATATAAATATACTTTTCATATATAGGTTTAGTTTTTTTTAGGTTAAATTACACAGTTGGTCCCTACACTTTCAGTGAAATTGCAAATTGGTCTCTATACTTTAAAGGTTTGTAATTGGGTCCTTAAAGATAACTAAAATTTGTAATTTAGTTCCCGTCGTTCAAAAAGTGTTTGATTTAACAGAAAATTCTCAGTATATTCTCTATTTTAATAGAATATTCTCAGCATATTCTGAGAATATTCTGTTAAATCAACACTTTTTGACCGACGGGGACTAAATTGTAAATTTTAATTCTCTTTAGGGATCCAATTACAAACTTTTAAAGTGTAGGGACTAATTTGTAATTTCACTAAAAGTGTAGGGACCAACTGTATAATTTAACCTTTTTTTTAGTATATTTGCCCCCACTATTAATATTTTTTGGATCCGTCACTGCTTTTGAGGAAGTCCAGAATGAGTTTGCCAAGCCTGCTTCGGGTATGGGGGATCCTGCCTGGGTTTGATTTGGAGGTCATTTTTTTACCCTTTCTTCTTTTATAATGGTTATCCATGAATATTATATCTTGGAACTATAGAGGTGTGGGTGGGAAGGCGTTTTCCTCCCTTATCAAGGATATCAAAAAACAATACACTGCTAGTTTTTGCATTTTATTAGAAACCCACACTAGTGGGTCGCGTGGGAAAGTAGTCTAGAGCAAGATGGGTTTTGATGGTTACTTTATAGAGGAGGCTAGAGATCAATCGTGCGGTATATGATGCTTGTGGGATTCTGGTATTTGGAAAGTAGAAATCCTTTCTCACAATTTGCAAATGGAGCTATGAAAGTCAAAACTGGCACTTCTCCCACTGGTTCCTAACAGCTATCTATGGAAGTCCACAGAGAGCTAGTAGTAGTTACTTGTGGGATGACAAGCCTTGAGTAATGATGTTGATCAACGGGGTGTCTGATCAGAGGCTTTAATGCCATTCTTCATGAATTCGAACACCACAAAGGATCTACTAACATTAACAGGGGTGCTTGCTCTGCATTTCAAGAATGCATTGCGGATTGCGGGTTGTTCGACTTGGGCTATTCTGGCTGGCCGTTTACAAGGAGAAGAGGTGATCTGGTGGAAAGGCTTGATCGCGAGCTTTGTAATTTGGAATGGCAGATTCTGTTCCCTACTGCTTGCATTACTCATCTTCCTAATTTCAAATCAGATCACTTCCCCCTTTGTTTGAATATGTGTAGTGAATCCCAACCCAACATGGGCAAAAGACCCTTCCAGTTCCAAGTTGCCTGGCTATCACGCCCAGACTTTCCAAACATGGTTAATATGAACTGGAAGATGCAGAGCTCATGGAATTATGGTATGAATGCTTTTAAAACTTCCCTCAAAAGCTGGAATCATAGGGTGTTCGGTATCATTCACCTAAGAAAGAGCAAAATTATAAGTAGGTTACAAGAAATCTCAAATTCTATGAACCTTAACAGCAATTCATTCCAACAAGAGCTTCAGACCTTGTTATGGGAAGAATATGAACATATTCTTGCTCAAGAAGAGATATTTTGGTTTCAAAAATCGAGGGATAAATGGATGCAATGTAGTGATGAAACACAAAGTACTTCATGGTATCACTATGGCAAGAAAAAGGAAGTATAGAGTTGATTCCCTCCAAGGCGATAATGGTAATTGGATATCTGATAAGCTTGCTTTAGAAAAATATGGCTACTTCTTTCTACTATAATTTGTACAATGATGATACGACAGATGTGCCTTACATTTTAAATAACTCTTTTCCCACCCTCACTCAGTGTGATATTTGAAAGTTGTAGAAGGTTTAGAGAAGGGGGGGTTGAATCTATAACCTTCTTTTACTTTAATGAATTAAGCCTTTACTTACAAACTTTTACTTAAAATTTGTTTGAACTGTGCAGCGGAAATTTTATGAGACAATTTCGTTTTGTCTCATAAATATCAGAAAATAGAACTCAGAGAAAGAGAAGAAGAATAACACAGGCATGTATCCTGGTTCAGTTGCCTTGTGCAATGCAACCTACATCCAGTCTCCACCACAACAGTGGTGGAATTTCCACTATAGTTAAAGTATTACATACACCAATTTCTTAGGATTCACATAATCCTTTCTCTCTCAAGTTCTAATCTAACTTGACTTGGTTATTCTAATACTTAACTCTTCACTCTAAGTGCTAACCTAACTTAGAAAGGGGCACTTCACAGGTACAAGACACAAGACATAAGAAACAACCTAAAAAAATCTGAAATAACTCTAGGCTTTTCTCTCAAGCGTTTCACTTAGCATTTTATCACTCATAGGCTTTTTCTTGATTCATCTCTTTCAGCCTTTTACCTCTCAAGAAATTACAGAAAGATATATATTGAAAATGAAATACACACTGTAAAACATGAAGGATATTGATGTAATAACAACCTCTGTTGCTATAAGTTGAACCGGATCCAGCTGACTCTGATTGAGTTCTTCATCTTGGCAGAATGCTTCTTTAACTAGAAAATACTGTCCAAAATTGATGAACTCTACAGAGAAGCTCTTCAAAACAAAACACTCATAATCTGGTTCTCTCTCCTTAGTTTTCATAAAACAAAAATTTTCTTTTTGTACCTCTTCACAAGTTGTTGTATTGGATCTTTCCTTAGTCAACTCCTTGAGCTGTGTGCTTTCCAAGCTTGTCATTTCACTTTTTTCTGTTAACCCCAAAATTAGAGATTTCAAAGCTGGTCTTCTTGCTTGACCGAAGACCTCAGATCAGCAAAGAGGTTGTTTCAATGGTAAACCCAAATGTGAACCCTTGAGCAAGTGCTTTGTCCCCAAAAAACAATTTTAGCCTTTAATTTACAGCAGTGATTATCAGAGAACACTTTCTCCATTTATCCCAAATTGGAGTTGTAGCAGAAATTTAGAGAAAAAGCAAAGAAAGTAAATTACATGCAAATGGAAATAAATCAGCTTTATCTTTTGAGTTAGCTTAGCTTACTTTGATCTGGGTGATTAGACATTAGCTTTTCGTGATTTACCTTTCTCTCTCTCTTTTTTTTCTGATGAATGAACAAGAAGAAGAACGAAGCTCTCTCTCTTTCTTTCTGATTATGACCGAAGCAAGCATGTGAGGTGCTTTGGAAGGCTTTAGCTTGATGGAATCTCCTTGGATTTTGGTTGAATAATTTTCATTTAGCCCAGCTAACTTCTTTGCATTATTTTCTTTGGGCTTT
The DNA here is from genome assembly GCF_059453495.1 of Arachis ipaensis. NCBI lineage: Eukaryota > Viridiplantae > Streptophyta > Magnoliopsida > Fabales > Fabaceae > Arachis > Arachis ipaensis. The sequence goes on from NC_142441.1 coordinate 12,770,469, forward strand.
GAGTGTTAGAAAGTCCACTGAAGATCTTGTTTTTGTTTTTATTCCTTTGGGCTACTGCAACTTTGATTTTGACCTGTATCACTTAATCAAATGTAATCAAAGCTAATTGGGTGTTTAACCCAATTCATCAATGTTTGTCATCATCAATTAAGTTAGTTAATTTTTTAACTCAAAAATCTCCTCCTTAATGACAAACATAGTTATAAAGGAGAAGATTAATGGAATTGAATTTGATAAAGTAAAATTACTTCTCTTTAGGTGATATCACTTGCTTTTGAATTTCTCCTCCTTTCCTTTCCAAGAGTTGCTCCCCCTGAATTTGTGTTCTTCTCTTCTTTCCTGTTTACATATTTTCATAGGGGACACAACAATATACTATATGTACAGTTTGTTGTCCATGGATGAAGAATTCAGCACAAGTTTCAAACGATTTTAACATCACCTAAACTAGGGCCTAACATTGCACAAAAATAGTATAAACAATCAACCAAAAAACAGAGCACACAGAGCACTCATTCAAATTAAAACATACGACTGATACTACTCCCCCTTTTGTCATCAAGGAAAACATTAAACCAAACCTAAACCTGCAAAAGAGCTGTTAGTGCAGATCCCATAAAATTAAATGAACCAAGTGCAAAATAAACTAGTGGTTAAACGGTTTAAAGTCATCTGAAACACCCAAAGGGAGTGCAAAACAAATTACAAGAGTTTCATGAGACAAAATAAGAGAACATAACATAGGAGATGAATAAAAGAGACTAAATCTGGCATCCGAACCATCCTCATCATGAGAATCAGCAGGATCTTTAGGGTCAGTGGCCATGGTTTCATCCTCTTGAAGATTGTCAATGAACTTCATGAAAACTGTCACTCTATCTCTGGATTTTCTAAGGAAGTTTTCATGCTTGGTAGCGAGTTTCCTTTGTTGTTTGCTTATTGCAATCAAATGGTTGGATTGAGAGACAAATTCCTGTACTACATCTTTCATCACTCCATATAAAAGAGATTTGTGTCCAGTGGAAGCTGAAGTCCCAGAGGCAGATGGAGGAGGGGATTCTTCTAGCTCATAGTCATCATCATTATCATCAAGAACCACCCTTTCAGTTCGAGTTGGTCCCTTTTTCTGCTGTTTCACTGAACTACCTCCTTTTAGATATGAGCGTCTATTTTTATATGTCTCATTTGACAAATTAACACCAAAATATTCAAAAATATAGGTTAAGAACATGCCATAAGGAAGAGCTTTATCTTTCTCACAAACATTTATCTTACCATTAGGTATGCAAAAGAAATTTCAGTTTTTGTGAGAATAGCATACAAAACCAAAGTATCACAGAAAGACACCCTTTGATATGAGACACTTTGAGGAAGGATGATATGGTTCACAATGCGATGCAACTGAGCACGAGTGTAACCAAGAGCTTTATGAGTTGGAGTGATACCATCAATCAAAGAGATATGTTCATATACATAGGCCAGAGCATCATTGAAAGAGAGACCTACCCCTTCATCCTACTTACCCGAGGTGTATGCACAAGCACCAACATCAGTGTATTTCAAGGAATCACTGATGGTTTCATTGTTCAGAACTAGGTCTCGGCCTTTGACATAGGAGTGAATACTGCCCTCATGATAGGTCATATTTGTATAAAATTTCTTGACTAAAACTAGGTAAACGAATTTTTTTATTTTAAAAATATGGTTTCAGTCTAGAAATTCAAGATTTTAAGCAAAAATAAAACCTTTCTTTTTGAGATTTGGTAAATCAGTAAAAAAAGTGGGACAAATGGTATGATGAACAATGACACCTTCATAGAAATCATTGTTCATGGAAGATTGAAAACGGTGAGAAATGTAGTTTGAATGGGAGGTCATGAAGTGTAATTTATGTGCAAAAGGATCAATGGAGGGCTCTTTAACATATTTGAGAGAAATACGAGGTTTACCTCTTTGAGGACGAGAAGGAGCAGACCTAGGTTTAGGTCGTGTAGGTTCAGGTGCAGGTTCCTCTGCAGCAGGGCGCTTTCCTTTCGAAGTTCTTGGCTTGGAAGGAGTGCTGGATGGTGCGATTGGCTTGGAGGAAGATGGAAACCTTGAAGGGTTCTTTGTTCAAGCCATAGGGTCTGTATGAGGAGGAGAAGGAGAAGGTGTAAAGGTCTGGTCTTGGGAGCGAGTAGAGGGTCTTGGCTTTTCTGGAAGCTTGAGGATTTTTGCCCTTGGACTCTTTTGGATCATTATTTTCTTCCTCATTGGAGTGAATCCAGGTTTTGAATGAAACAAAGCACTAATGTTAGTGGGGAGGAACCGAAGAGGTGGAGGAAGGAGTTATGAAGAGAGAAAATTTATGGTTGGTAACTGTACCAAGAAAGAAGGTTTCTTGAAACATGCAACTGCATCATCTATGGCTAGACTTTGAAAAGACTTGACATAATGAAAAAGGTGATTTTATTTTATTAACAAAAAAAAAAATAAAATAAAACAGATCTAAATGAAACTTTTTCACTAAAAGACAAAACAAACAACAAAAAAATCACATGAATGATGTAACACTCATTGGGCCGAGAGATGGTGGAATTTAAGGAAACATATTGGACCACAATATCTCTGAATTGAAGGGTTGGCCTAGAAGATTAAGAACGAGCCATTGAACCCAGAAAAAATTATTTAGGAAGATGGTTCTTCATTCGCCTAGAATTGTCTCATCCCAACCTGAGAGACAAAAAGTTCAACAAACACATCAGCAATGTGCAAACAATGTATCATGACTTAAAATCCCTAGATTTTGTCCTAAGCTTGCAAAATCTGTCTTCAGCTAGTGGTTTGGTGAAAATATCTGCTAATTAATTTTCTGATTTAACAAGTTGAATGCTAATATTCCCTTTTTGAACATGTTCTCTTATTGAGTGAAATCTCACCTAAATATGTTTAGTTCTAGAGTGCAAAACTGGATTTTTGGAAATATCTATGGCACTCATATTGTCACATAGCAGGGGACTATTTTCAGCATTTAATTTATAATCAGCAAGTTGGGTTTTCAACCAAATAAGCTGAGAGCAACATGAGGAAGCAGTAATGTACTCAGCCTCTGCAGTGGATAAAGCCACTGTGGATTGCTTCTTACTAGATCGAACGTTTAGAGACTTCCCAAGAAAACAACATATGCCTAAAGTACTCCTTCTATCTACTCTATCTCCAGCAAAGTCTACATCACAATAACCAACTGCAGAAAACTCATTAATCTTAGGATACCATAAACTAAAATTGGATGTGCCATGAACATATCTAATAATTCTTTTAACTACTAAAAGATGTGATTCTTTTGGTTTTGATTGGAATCTTGAACACATTCCAATACTTTGCACAATGTCAGGTCTAGAGGAAGTTAGATACATAAGAGATCCAATCATTCCTCTATACTTAGTCTCATCTGCATCTTTCTCAATTTCACCATTTTCTAATTTTAAATTAGGGTGCATGGAAGTTCCCATGGGTTTGACATTTTCCATACCAAATTTCTTAACTAGTTCCTTGGCATACTTCTCTTGATGAATAAAAATACCATTTTTAGTTTGCTTAATTTGAAGCCCAAGAAAAAAATTAAGTTCACCCATCATACTCATATCAAATTCACTTGTCATGAGTTTTTCAAATTCAGTACAAAGGGTCTCATTTGCTGATCCAAAAATAATGTCATCAACATAAATTTAGACTAAAATAAAAGAATCATTAGAATTTTTAATAAATAGAGTAGTGTCTGTGGTGCCTCTTTAAAAACCATTTTTCAAAAGAAAAGAGCTAAGTCTTTTATATCAAGCCCTAGGAGCTTGTCTTAACCCATAAAGGGATTTTGAGAGTTTAAAGCTTTTGAGAGTTTAAAAACATGATTAGAAAATTTCTCATTTTCAAAACCAAGTGGATGTGCCACATACACTTCTTTATCTATTACACCATTTAGAAAAGTACATTTCACATCCATTTGATACAATTTAAAATCACAATGAGTAGCATAGGCTAGAAGAAGTCTTATGGCTTCCATTCGGACAACAAGTGCAAAGGATTCATCAAAATTTATCTCTTCATCTTGATCATATCCTTGTGCCACTAGCCTTGCTTTGTTTCTAGCAATGCTACCATCCTCTGCTAACTTGTTCCTAAATATCCACTTGGTGCCGGTCACTTTCTTTCCATTAATCTTTGGAACAAGTGTCCAAACTTGGTTCTTTTCCAATTCACCAAGCTCTTCTTCCATAGCCTTCACCCAAGATGGGTCATTGAGAGATTCATTGATATTTTGTGGCTCCATTTTAGAGAGAAAAGCCAAATTTGTTTCTTCATTTATTTTTCTTGAAGATGAACATGTTGTGACACCATGAGAAACATCCCCAATAACAAATTTCTGTGGATAATTCTTTAAGAATCTCCACTCACGGGGTCTTGTAGACTTAGGAGCAGTTTCGATCACAGTAGGATCCAAAGAATTTGTATTGTCAGAAATTTTTCCAGATTCATGAGACAAAACAGAATTGTCTCCTGCAGGATCTTCTGTAGTAACTTTATCAGATTCAGTTGGCCCAGAAATTTTTTTCTCTTGATTTTGAGATTCTCCATCTTTGTCCTGGATTGGATTTCTTGCATCATAATCTTTCAAGATACTTTGAACCAAGTTAGTGTCACAAAAGGTAACATGTATAGACTCCTCTATAATTCTAGTATCTTGACGATAAACTCTATAGGGTTTGCTATTTGTAGAGTATCCTACAAATAAACATTCATATGCCTTTGGATCAAATTTACCCAAGTTTTCTTTGTTATTTAAGACAAAACATTTGCATCCAAAGATATGTAAGTAGTTCAAGTTTGGTGGGTGGCCTTTCCAAAGTTCATAAGGAGTTTTCTTCAAAAAATTCGTTATAATTGTTCTATTCAAAATATGGCAAGCCGTGTTAACAGCTTCACCCCAAAGGAATTTTGGAACATTACTTTCATAAAGTATAGCTCTTGTCATTTCTTGAATACTCTTGTTTCTTCTTTCAACAACACCATTTTGTTATGGTGTTCTTGGACAAGTGAAATTTTGTGATATTCTAAATTTCTCACAAAAGGATTCAAAAGATTGATTTTGAAATTCAGTTTCATGGTCACTTCTTATTGAAGTTATCTTTAAATCCTTTTCATTTTGAATTTTCTTGCTAAAAATTTCAAAAGCCGAAAATGCTTCATTTTTGTGTGCAAGAAATAAAACCCAACCAAACCTTGTGTAGTCATCCACAATCACTAGCCCATAATGTTTACCACCTAAACTTTAGATTTTTGTTGGACCAAATAAATCAATACGTAGCAATTCAAGTGATTTTTTTAGTAGAGATGTCTTCCTTTGATTTAAATGAACTCTTTGTTTGTTTTTCCATTTGACAAGCATCACAAGTGATGTCTTTGTCAAATTTTATCAAAAGAAGACCCCTCACTAATCCTTTCGTGACAAACTTGTTTATTTGAAACATACTAGCATGACCCAATCTCTTGTGCCATAGCCACTTTTCAAATTCTTTAGAGTGAAAACAAGCAACATTTTGATTCTTTTGTTCATCAAGAGTAAGTCCATACACATTATCACAATGCTTAGCTATAAACAATATATTATTTGTCTTTTCATTCACAACACAACATTCCAATCTTTTAAAAATCACCAAATAACCCAAATCACACAATTGACTTATGCTCAAAAGATTATGCTTCAAAATATTAACCAAAAAGACATCATTAAATAAAATAGAGTGATTGTTACCTACTTTTTCAATAGCAACAATTTTACCTTTTTCATCATCTCCAAAGGTCACAAAACTTCCATCATACTTATTTAGTTTGATGAAGAAAGTTGACTTTCCAATCATGTGCCTAGAACACCCACTATCTAAGAACCACATATCTTTCTTTTTCTTGGATGCTAGGCAATTATGTATAAAATTTCAGGCAACCTTAGGTATCCAAATTAATTTGGATCCTTTGAAGTTAATCCACCTTGGTTGCCCAAGTGCATTAAAGTCACAAACAACATTGTAAATTTGGTTTCCTACTTTTCTTACAATTAATGCAATGATTTCCTGATGCATGTTGCTGAAATTGATTTAAATATTTATGCTAAAAATGATTAAAAAGTTGAGGTTTTTTTATTTTTGAAAAATGATCCTTTCTCATGACAAATTTATTTTTGCTATTGTTGTTTCTTTTTGCAAGATCATTTGAATCAGAATTTTTGAAAGCATATGTGCTTCTTGAATATGAGGTTTCTTTGTGAAGCTGAGAAATTTTGAAAACAACCTCATTATTTGAGACAGCCCAGACCCGACTTGTTTTATATAGGTTCAGTTCTTGAATGTAATGCAGTTTCATCAGAATAAGATTTTTTAAATTCCTCTTCATAGGTGGGAGCATGTCCCAAACCAGAGTTGTTGATGATAGATTTTGTTTTTGAAAAAAAGGCCATGAATTTTGTAGGAGAACTATCAAAACCTGCATTATCTTTTGTTATATATGCTAAACCAGATTTTTCAAATAATGGTATTTGATTTGCAAGTAATTTGTCTAAGTTGCTAGAACTTTGCGCAAATTTTACTAAATCACTATTCAATCTTTTAATCATTTCATTTAATCTTTCATTTTCAGCAATAAGCTCTTGAGAAGGATCCTCAATGTGGTTTCCTTTTAGTTTCTCAAGTTCAGATTTCAAAAATCTATTTTCTTCAATAATATCCAAAGCACATTCGGTTTTCTTTACCTTTTCTTTTAGAAAATCATTTTCAGCTTTCAGAATTTCTTTTTCGGATTTACATTTATTGTATTTTTCCAGTAGTTTTGCTGAATTTAGTGTGAGATCATCAATTATAATATGTAAATCATCTATGGACAGGTCATAGTAGTTTACCTCATCAAGTTGATCATCACCAGCCATAAAGCAGATTTGAGCTTCACATTCGGAGTCTTCTTCCTCATCAGAATCATTCTCAAGGTCTTCACAAGATGCCATGAGCACTCTCTTCTTTTCTTTCTTTCTTTTTTCCTCCTTCTTGTGTTTCGGACAGTTGTACTTGAGGTGTCCAGCCTCTTTGCAGTTGTGACAAATCACTTTGCTCATGTCCTTCTTGTTCTCCTTTGAGCTTGAGCCCTTGTACTTGCCTTTGTTCCTCATTAGCCTTCTAAGTCTCCTAGCTAGCAAAAAATACAAGTTCATCATCTGAAAACTGTTACTAGACTCACTCTCTTTTGATTCGACTTTTGACTTAAGGGTTATTCCCTTTTTCTTTGAGTCTTGGTTTGTGTGTGTGGTTTCATAGGCAAGAAGTTTTTTTCTCAGCTCATCATATGTTATGGGGCTTAGGTTGTTACTCTCGGCTAGGACAGTGGCCTTTGTTTCCCATTCCTTTGTGAGGCTTCTAAGGGTTTTTCTCACTAGTGTTTATTCTATGTGAGTTAAAGCCATAGAATCTAGGATATTTATTATGATTGAGAATCTCTCAAAAATTTCATCAATACTTTCTCCATCCTTCATGTTGAACATCTCATATTATTTTCGCAGCATATCAATCCTCGTTTCTTTGACTTGCTTGGTGCCTTCGTGTGTAACCTAGAGTTTCTCCCAGATTTCTTTGGTCGTCTTGCATCTTGACACCTTTCGATACTCCTCAAAGCTGATAGCACAGTGTAGAAGGTTGATGGCTTTAGCGTTCAGCTCCACTTTCTTCTTGTCGTCGTCATTCCATTCAGTTTCTTCTTTTAGAGTCACCACTCCATCAACACTTGTCTTTGTTGGAATTTTGGGGCCACTAACAACAATTTTCCATATGTTGTAATCGATGGATTGGATGAAGATCCGCATCCTCTCTTTCCAGTAGGCATAGTTCTTCTCGTTGAAGAAGGGAGGCCTTTTGTTTGACTGGCCTTCTGTTAGAGTGTAGGCAACTGTGGTTGTGCCCAAGTTGTTTGCCATTGGACCTTTGCTCCAAGCAGTGAAGCTTGATTCTTGAGACCTTGGCTCTAGATACCAATTGAAGGTTGTAGAAGGCTTAGAGAAGGGGGGTTAAATCTATGGCCCTTTTTTAATTTAATGAATTAAGTCTTTACTTACAAACTTTTACTTAGAATATGTTTGAACTATGCAGCGGAAACATTATGAGACAATTCTGTTTTGTCTCATAAATATCAAAAAACAGAACTTAGAGAAAGAGAAGAAGAATAACACAGGCATGTATCCTGGTTCAGTTGCCTTGTGCAATGCAACCTACATCCAGTCTCCACCACAACAGTGGTGAAATTTCCACTATAGTTAAAGTATTACATACACCAATCTTAGGATTCACACAATCCTTTCTCTCTCAAGTTCTAATCTAACTTGATTTAGTTATGCTAATACCTAAATCTTCACTCTAAGTGCTAACCCAACTTAAAAAGGGGCACCTCACAGGTACAAGACACAAGACATAAGAAACAACCTAAAGAAATCTAAAATAACTCTAGGCTTTTCTCTCAAGTGTTTCACTCAGCCTTTTATCACTCATAGGCTTTTTTTTTATTCTTCTCTTTTAGCCTTTTACCTTTCAAGAAATTATAGAAAGATGTACATTGAAAATGAAATACACACTGTAAAACATGAAGAAGATTGATATAATAACAGCCTCTGTTGCTATAAGTTGAACCGGATTCAGCTGACTCTGATTGAGTTCTTCATCTTGGCAGAATGCTTCTTTAACTAGAAAACACTGTCCAAAATTGATGAACTCTACAGAGAAGCTCTTCAAAACAAAACTCTCATAATCTGGTTCTCTCTCCTTAGTCTTCAAAAAACAAAAATTTTCCTTTTGTACCTCTTCACAAGTTACTGTATTGGATCTTTCCTTTGTCAACTCCTTGAGCTGTGTGCTTCACAAGCTTGCCATTTCATTTTTTTTCTATTAACCCCCAAATTAGGGATTTCAAAGCTGGTCTTCTTGCTTGACCGAAGACCTCAGATCATCAAAGAGCTTGTTTCAATGGTAAATCCAAATCTGAACCCTTGAGCAAGTGCTTTGTCCCTAAGAAATAATTTTAACTTTTGATTCACAGCAGTGATCATCAGAGAACACTTTCTCCCTTTATCTCAAATTGGAGTTGCAGAAATTTGGAGAAGAAGCAAAGAAAGTAAATTACATGCAAATGGAAATAAATCACCTTTATCTTCTGATTTAGGTTAGCTACTTTATTTGGATGATTAGACATTAGCTTTTTGCGATTTACCTTTCTCTCTCTCTCTCTCTCTTTCTTTCTGATTATGACCGAAGCAAGCATGTGAGGTGTGTAACACCCTACCGCACTAAGCTTTACGCTTAAGTCGTAAAACAGAGGTGATGTGGTATTACGACCTCTAAAATAAAATGAGTACATATAATAGCAGAAGTATTATAATATGCTAGGAGCCTTGAAGAATAGAGGAAGCAAAAATCGCGAAATAAAAGTACAACGCTCAAGGAACGAGTTAACCTGCGCACTAAGAAAACTATAACTATTAAACATATGATAACAGAAGTAGGAATAGAGTGCCAAAGATACAAAATAACAAGATCCTAACTCAGTCTGTGAAGTCAAGACTGGCCGGAGAATATTTACATATATATACATACATATCCAAAACCCAAAAGTACATATACACAATCCGGCCTCTCCATAGACACCTCTAGGAGGATCAAAAGAACAAGATTTGTGGAGAGAAAACCGAGTACATATATATATACATCATAGCATAACAAAATAGCCCTGTAACCACTCCGCTTCAAGAGTCCAGACGCCTAACGAGATGTCTCTCGACCTGCATCTGAAAAATAACAACATAGTATGGAATGAGAACCGGAGGTTCTCAGTATGGTAAAGGTGCCACACACATAATATATAAGGTCCTGGGAATGCCAGAGGCAATCCTAGAACGCCGACACTCAGATTATAGAGCTTAAAGTATTAAACAGAAGCCATAAAAGGTGGTTTTCTAAGAATACCTAAACTTGACTTAACTTAACCTTAAATCTAAACCCCATATTGCCGTTCCTCCATACCTCCACTTCCTTCAATATTTCACAGACAGTTAAGCAGATATAAGCAAGCACAAGAAGGTTACAAATACAGCAGGTAACAATTACACATTTAACATGGCAAATACAGTTAGGCACACCCAACTAATGCACAAGCAAGTAATTCAAGTAATATGCAGATGATGCATGCCTGTCCTACGGCTGATGAGGCTCATCTGTCGGTTATCCAGCCAACCCGACAAGTCTGAATTGTCCTTAGACTGTCCCCCAACGTGCATCCCCAAGAGTCTATGCATAGCTTTATCTCAAATAATCAATATTACTCAATGGGGGTAACATTCCCGGGAATTTATATAGTGCCCGGTCACACTTACGTCGTAGGGTCAACAGAGTATCGAGTTTTCAACCTGGTACACATGGTGGCAAGCCACGGCACTTAATCCAGGGAACCTCGTATCTCAGATCATTAAATTATTCAAGCCATATAAATAATTCAATTATAATTCATCAACATCCACATCATTCTCAATCGTATCTCATTCATCATCATACATCAATCATATTCAATCCTTATCTTTCATTATCACAACTCTCATTCCGTCCTTCAATAGTTCCAATTCAAAATATAATTCATTCTTTTCTAAATGAATCAAACTTAAAACATGCTTATTTTCTTAATAACTCAAAATCAAACCATATAACCTTTGAATCTAAATCTTTTTAAATAATCATATAAACAAAATCTCTAATTTTTATAAAATTTCGGCAGCATCTCCTCTAGAACTCGAATTTCGCCACCCTTTTTGGGTCCAAACCTGCTTTCTTTTCAATTCAACATACCCTTCCTCATCATCATAACAATCACCATAATAAATCTACCTCAGATAAACAATTATACTCATACAATATTCAAATCCAACAACCCAAAATTTAACTAAGAATCATAGTTCACAAATCCTAGGCTTTTAACACAAAATACCTCATTATCACAATAACCTCCACAATAGTTATACCTCAAATCAATAATTCACCAAATCATTAGTTAATCAACAAGCACCAAACCAACCATGTTCATCAACAATAACATTCAACCATAATTCTCTCCAAATTAACATAACAACATTCACCATCCAAAATTAAAAACTAATTATTCAATAAACTTCAACCAAATATATTCATCAACAAATTACTAAATATTAAACATACACCTGCATTCCAACTTATCCTATGGTCGTCTAGCCTAAGTTTTCACAGAACATTATATATTAAATGCAAGAAACCTAAACCATACCTTGGCCAATTTCCACGTAACGACCAAAGCTATTTATTCAAAACCAAGACAGCCCCTCAAAACTCAACTAATCCGCTTCCTCCAAGTTCCAGTATTCACAATTTCAAGCTCCAATTATTTATTCACAACCTAATACACATTCATGACACTATATATCCAATTTAATACTCAAAGCTCAAATTCAATGAAAATAAAATAGAATTATCGTATCCTCACCTTACCCAAGCTTCACATAAGCAAGAGTGAACGTTTTTCTCAAGCTAATTGGATCCTAAAACATCAAAAATTAAAGAAATTCAACACCCCTTCTCAAAACTCGAAAATTAGGGGAAATGAGAGGCTGAAGTGGAATAGCAAGTTACCTATGAAATTGTTCCGGTAGAAATGTAGAGCTCAACGCGGTGAACGCGTGGCCGCAAACGGTGCGGCGATCGGAGCTCGAACGGAGGAGTTACGGCATACGGAAGTTAACGGGAGGGTTTGACGTTCTTCTTTTTCTCTCCTCTGTTGCCCTTCGATGCAGCCAAAATGAGGAGAAGAAGAACGTGGCTTTTACTTAAAGGGCTGGTTTGGTTGGGCCCACGGCCCGGTTTGGGCCCGGTTCAACCGGTTCGGCCCGTTCGGTCCAATCTTGGACCGATTTCTTCGAAATTGGTGTCAAAATTCTCATTTTGATGAGCTCTATCCTAATTTGATATAATATTCGTGTTTCTAATATTCCTTATTAAAAATTAATTTATTGACTAATTATCTACTAATTTAACCGGGGTTTACAAGGTGCTTTGGAAGGCTTCAGCTTGATGGAATCTCCTTGGATTTTGGTTGAATAATTTCCATTCAGCACAGCTAACTTCTTTGCATTATTTTTTTTGGGCTTTGAATGTTAGGAAGCCCACCGAAGATCTTGTTTTTGTTTTTATTCCTTTGGGCTGCTGCAACTTTGATTTTGGCTTGCATCACTTAATCAAATACAATCAAAGCTAATTGGGTATTTAACCCAATTCATCAATATTTGTCATCATCAATTAAGCTAGTTAATTTCTTAACTCAACAATATTAATATGATACAGTGCAGAATGACTAATGCTGAAATCAAGGATGCTGTTTTTAAGATAGGGAGTTTGAAAGCCCCTGATTTTGATGGTATTCATGCCATTTTCTATCAAAGCCAATAGGATAAGGTTGGTACCGATTTATGTAATCTGGTTAAAATTATTTTCTTTAATCTGGAGCAGGTTAAAAATGTAAATGAGGCTCTCATCACGCTCATCCCCAAGGTGGAGCCAGTTTTAAATCCGAAGCAAATGCACCCCATTAGTTTATGTAATGTCTCCTATAAAGTGGTAAGCAAGATCATATCTATCCGTTTGAGAAGAATTATGAAGAAGCTAATTAGACCGACCCAGTGCAGTTTTGTTCCAAGGAGACAGAGTTTGGATAATATCATTGTTGCTCAGAAAGTCATTCACTCTATGAGAAATAAAAAATGGGGCAAAAGGGTGGATGGCTATCAAGGTTGACTTGGAAAAAGTGTATGACAGATTGAAGGGGAGTTTCATTAAAGATACGTTGGTTGATATCAGTCTCCCTTCTCATGTGATTGACTTGGTCTGTTCTTGCATCTCGACCACCAGAATGAGATTGCTTTGGAATGGGGAGGTCCTACACAAATTCCTTCCTTTGAGAGGTATTCGTCAAGGAGACCTACTCTCGCCCTACATCTTAATTCTCTATCTAGAACATTTGTCCCATCTTATTCAAGCTGCGGTTGATAACAAGTTCTGGAAACCCATTCGCATTAATAAGGAGAGTCTTGAGCTTTTACACCTCTGCTTTTAAGATGATTTGGTCATGTTTGGCGAAGCTAACTTGGAGCAGGAAGATATTATCCACAGGGTTCTTGAATTCTTTTGTAATAGTTTCGGTCAGAGAGTTAGCAAGGAGAAAACCAGAGTATTTTTCTCACAAAATGTTGGTTACGATGCTAGAGTGGAGATCAGTGAGAAACTGCAATGTGCAAGAACCGAAGATCTTGGGAAATGCTTAGGGGCCCTCATTATTCATTCCAGACTCCAGAGTTACTAAAGAAACTTACAAAGAGATTGAAGGCAAGCTTAATCCAAGGCTCAACAACTGGAAAACTTCATCGCTCTTTCTAGCTAAAAGAATCACCCTGGTGAAAATCATTTCTATCTTCTATTCCTATTTATATTAAGCAAACTGCTATTTTACTTGTATCTACTTATAATTCCATTGATCGTAAATACGGGAACTTCATTTGGGGAGAATCGGAGCAATCTAAGAAAGTGCACTGGTGAATTAGAAGACCATCATTAAGCCGAAATCTGCTGGTGGCTTAGGTCTCAAACACTTAAAGGATCTTAATCATGCGTACATGACGAAAGCTGGTTGGGGGCTGATTGAGAGAAAAGATTCCGTATAGACAAGAGTCTTAAGAGCGAAATACAAGTGTGAAAGTGATATTATTCCCCAAGTGGAGAGAAGAAATGATTCAAACATGTGGAAAGGTATTTGTTCAGCTTGAGAAGATGTGGAAAAGAACACCATTTGGCGCATTGGTGACGGTTCTAAGTTTAAGTTTGGACTCATAATTAGATCCCGAATTTGGGAGCACTATGTCACCAAACATAGTAGGTAATTCAAGATGACTAATTGAATACTTCATTAATGGATTTTTTGTGTGTTTCAGGTGATGGGGACATAATTAGAAGTGGTGAAAGAGATTTCTAGCCTAGCACCACCTTTTCCTTGGAAGAATGCTGGCTACAATGCGTGGGCTCCCTTATTGGATGGTTCGTTCAGTTTAAAAACAGCTTATCAATCTATCCAATTAATCAAGGCTCCCATGATCGAACTTTCAAGTTAACATAGATGGAGCTGGCGAAAACGGAAAGGATTAGATCGTTTTTATGGTGGTGGGACACAATGCTTTACTGACCAATGTGGAGCGTAGAAGGAAACACTTAACACAAGCTGTTCCATGTTCAAGATGTGATACTAATGAGGACTGTCCATTTGCTCTTTTCGTTTGGCAATATCTCAAACCACAAGACCACATCAAGGATTTCTTCATTGTAAACATTTTGTGTATGCATTATTCAAGATAAATGATTTAATAGTTACGTGATATTTTTTTACCAATATTAGTGAAATTCTTAAGAAACGGCGAGATATTTCTTATGTGCAATCTTAATGGTATTTATTGGATTAAGTTATTTTTAAAAAAAAACTATCTCTTTTTTTATTTTGAAATTATCTAGATTTTTAAAATGACCCCAAAAAATTGTTATATATATTTAAAACTTTCAATTTCTGATTCTTGAAACAGAATTTTGACTCCATACACAATTCTTAATTGATATGTTTCATAGTCCGTAATAAGTCAAGTGAAAGATTTTATTATTAATACTTAACTGAATATTTTTGATAATTTATTATTAAAACTTTATAAAAATTATTTTCAGTAAAATTAAAGATATACTAACCTAAATACTTAAAATTAAGTCAGACTTCTATATTTTAAAAATTAAATAACTATCTAACTAAATATATAGTCTTTGTACTTAAAAGTTAATAAAATAAATAACTAACTAAATATTGCTTGCAATAATTACATCGGTTCAACTAGGTATCCTTTAAAAATCGTACAACATTCAGCCTTTTATTACAATAATTAAAAAAATTAAAACAAACACAACTAAAAATTATGAATAGATTTATTGTCTTTTTAAAATTAAATACACATTCAAAATACAATCTAAAAAAACTGAAATTTAAAATTTAAATTTTAAATTTTTGTTTCAGATTTAATATATTTAATTATTAATATATTATAATTTAAATACATATCTAAAAATCAAGTTATTCAAAATTCAAAATTTTGATTTTAAAAATATAAAATAAACCTTAAACTATCAAATTATTAATTAAATTCGTACAAAACACTCAAAAAAACAGAGAAGTCACGTTTGCGCCATGTCGAAAATTCAGAGGCGCACATAAAAAACTCAGAGGTGCACATCGAGAAGTCATCCTCCGCTGTCGTTCATCGCTCATCCTCAACGCTGCCTTCCTCCTTTCCGGCACTCATTTACAACGCCGTCTTTTCAATGTTTAAATTTAAATTTTAGATTTATGATTTTGGATGTGTTTTAAAAATATTTTCTGTATAACATCATAATTTTAGATGTGTTACAATTATTTTTTAATGTTTAAATTTAGATTTTAGATTTATGATTTTGGATGTGTTTCAAAAATATTTTCTGTATAACTTCATAATTTTAGATGTGTTACAATTATTTTTTAATGTTTAAATTTAAATTTTAGATTTATGATTTTGGATGTGTTTTAAAAATATTTTTTGTATAACTTAATATTTTAGATGTGTTACAATTGAAAAAGAAACTATAATTGAAAATATTTTAGTTTATGTATATAATTATATTCGACCATTCATAATTGTATTATTAACATTTATATTGTATTATTAAAGTTGACTGATTTTAGATGTGTTTTAAAAATATTTTGTATAAAATATCATACTATCAGATGTATTATAATCGAAAAATAACAACATAATTTTAAATTAATTGTTGATTATATACTTTATTTGCAACAACTTTATTAATAAAATTAAATAAGATCAACCTTGTTCCAATTAAATCAGCAGAGTGTTTTTATGTTTAAATTAAAATATAATTAAAAATGTTGAACATGATATTTCTTAACAAATTACATAAACACATGTGTGGAAAATAATGATACCTTTCACCAATGCAAAATGAGAGAGTGCTTCAGCTGAAAGGTGGTGATGGTCTTCACCAATGAAGACGAGATGGAGAATTCAGCTGGCAGCGTCCTTTTTGGTTTGGGATTCACTAATGCGTGTGAATATCCCGTAGAATAAGGAATTTAAAAACAGTATGTGTTACGTGAAGTTACGAAAGTAAAGCAAAGTCACCGTAACCACCAATGAAGTGGGTGGGTTTTAAAATTTAAATTTAAATTAAAATCTAATTATAGATATGTATCTACAAAATAGGAACATGTTACACTACAAAAATAATTAAATATTATTTAAATCTGATTAAAGGCTGATTAATATTATACAACTAGCATTTCCCTAATTACATTTAGTTTTTAATTTTCGTTGAACCTATTTGACTCTGTCTAGACCAACATTTAGGTTAAAAAGAATATATCCAACACACTTAAGGCGAAAAAGACATGTAGGTGAAGGGATTTTTTTTTAAAATAAAATAAAATAAAAAATTATTTTTTAAAATTTTATTTTTCAACTTTAATTTTTTAAATACGATTTTTTTTTATTTAGAATAAGTTCGTCATACCTCCGACAAACTCTATGATCCCACGTATTCCACCCCAATTTTTTCTAAAACTAACGAAACTCAAATTTTTAAGTCATTACCATGGTCTCCAAAAGTATATAAGAGTACCCAAAAGTACACGGATAACAAATATGGCTTCCTCAATATTGCTAGCGACAATCCCAACTATTATCATCGTTTCTAGAAATACATAGATATACGAAAATAAGTCATATTTAACAAGGATTTTTTTCTATTATAAATTAAAAAACAAACCATTATTTTCCCAATAAAAATATGACTTATTCATGTGTACTTTTGTGTATTCCTATGTACTCTGTAAAGTTTAAGAATTTGAGTTAGCCATTTTTTTAAAATTTGAAGTGAAGTTCATGGGATCATACCAACTCTATAAAAATTATAGAGTTTGTCGGAAGTGCGGCGAACTTGTCCTAAATAAAAATAAAATCGTATTTAAAAAATTAAAATTAAAAATAAGGTTTAAAAAAAATAATTTTTTTATTTTTTCTAATAGTTTATTGTATTTGTATAAAGCATTACTTTAGTCACCAAATAAAAAAGCATTACTTTTATGTATTTATTTTAGTATAAACTTCAAAAATATTGTGGTCGATTTACATGAAATTAAAAAGAATTATTTAGATTATATATTACAATTAGTAAATATTTTGGGTCCTGGGCTAGGTCAAACACAGACCCAACCCGAAATGCATCCATTCCCGCAACTCTGCTATGCTATCTTTGCCATTCACTCTGGTGCGACATAGAAGACGATATTGAAGAACTCTTGTGTTCTGGCTTCGTGGCCCTCGCGCTTCTGCTGCCATCCAATACTTCCGACTTTGTTTGATTGATGACCTGTTGCGCGCTTTTCAGCCATCAAACCAAGTTTCTGCGTCAACCTCTCCCCGATTTCTATGGCCGTCATCCTCTCTGTCCTCCAGTACTCATCGTCCCGGGTTACTGACTTATCTTTATTTTCATAGTTCATACTCCTTTCTTTTTTTTCTTTCTTTCTTTTTATTAATCGTGATTATTCCATTCATCATCATTCACCATTGTAAATCCACACGAATTAATTCTTTATTCATAAATATCAACAAAAATAATGTTATAATCTAAAAACTCAATATTTTGGTAGGAGAAAAAAAAAACCTACAGAGCACTATTTCAAGACTTATAAAGTATAAACTAAAACGAAAGAAAATTGATTTAAGAAATTATAATAGTATCATTATTTATAAATATCAACAAAAATAATGTTACAATCTAAAAACCCAATGTTTTGGAAGGAGAAAAAAAATCTAAGGAGCACTACTTCAAAATAATTATAAACTGAAACGAAAGAAAATTGATTCAAGAAATTATAATAGCATCAGTTTATCTCCCATGTATAAGCATCTTGGCTCTCGTCCCAACAATCATCATGTGTTGGCATCTCATTCTCTCCAATGAATTCACAATCGTCATCTTCATGTTCATCAACAACGGATGTGGTGACACGAAGGTTCACATCAAATGGCCAAACTCCTACGTAGTGGTCACATTTAGACATTTTCATGATCTCCTTAGCGAATTCGCATATGGAAGGCATAATTTTATTTAATAGCTCAAGTGATAAGAACGTTGAAGAAAAGGTTTCTTGCAAGTATTTAAATTTCTCTTTGTCATCATCAGTGGCAGGTTGTAAATAACTAGGAATTTTATACCAAGGAACCAAAAAGGTTTGGTTGACAGTAGTAGAAGTAAAAGAAGAGGATTCATCATCAATATATGACTTAGAGGTTGATTTTGTGACGAATTTTTTATGTTGGATTATTTGATTGGTACAACAGAAATTTATATGGAACTGATTATAAAATAAATTTCCTTCGGTTATAGGCCATAAACATGGTTTTTTAGAACATGTGAGTTCTATTGAATAGGAAGTTGATTTCTTTGCCATGAAAACTTACTATTAATTAATAAACTAAGTTGAGGTGAAAAATTTGCAGGTTTAGGATCTTTTATTTTTACTCTAATATTATAGTTGTATATATAATGATTTTATACAACAAAATTATAAGCATTCATCTTATCTTATCTTATCTTATTAGATTATTTTAAATTTGAGATTTTTTTTTACTAAGTTAAATACGGAAAGATTCAGAATCTAGAATTGATTTAAAAGAAAAATCAGGTTTTACTTTCATAGGTTTGCTCTTAACCTTAGATCCTCATGTTGGGTTCGAGGTTTTCGAAGGCCTGCAACTTGAAAATCTTTGTTAATCTCAAATGGAAAAATCTGACTCATCAATACTTTATATTATTATACATGTGATTTTTCTATTTGATGATATGTACCAGTACCACTCCCTGGTTAATAACAAATTTGAATCATCAATAAATACACAGTTTTGCACATCCTTGTATCCATATTCTACAAAGTTAATTTGCATTCCACTTTCTTTTTCTCGAATGGATTATTTTGTTATGCAATATATTGGTCAAGTGTAGGGGTGGCAACACTACCCGAACCCGCGGGTACCCACCCCGCCCCTACCCGCTCGGGGCGGGTAATTACCCGCCCCTGCACCGGGGCGGGTTTTAACGGGGCGGGTTCTTGTGCGGGGCGGGGCGGGGTCGGGTTTAGGTTGAACCCGCCCCTACCCGCCCCGGTATATATAATATATATGTAAATATATATATATTTTTAATATATAATATACGTAACATATATAAAATAATTAGTAAAATGATTAATAATATTATATCATATATAAATTTTTACTTTAATTTATATTATGTATGTAAATGGTGGTTATATAATTTTTAAAATTTAATTTTATTTGTTGGATTTAATAATTATAGGGGCGGGTAGGGGCGGAGCGGGTACCCGCAGGGGCGGGTTAGGGTTTAACATTTTACAACCCGCGGATAGGGCGGGGCGGGTTTGATGCGGGTTTTCTGTAGGGCGGGGCGGGGTAACCCGCCCCGTTGCCACCCCTAGTCAAGTGTTTTTTCTTTTTTTTTTCCGTTGTTTAATAAGGCAATTTAAAGGCAACTAGTATTTAGTAACAATATATATAACGTGTGATACAAACTACCAATTATATATTATTACTAGAATAAATTGAGTGTGTGTTTGGATTATAATTTGCAAACTATAATTTGTGTAAATTTGATTTTGATGAAAAGTAAGTTTGTGTTAACGTGATTTATATTTGGCAATCTTTATATCAAAATAGATTATAATAAAATAAATGTTGTTTGGATTATACTACTCAAAATCACTTTTAAATAAAATATTACTAAAAGAGACATCAATTTAAATAATTTTTTTATATTATTCTATTATTTTACTTTAGATATTTGAATAGATCTTATTAAGAGACATGATAAAACACTAATAAAATACATAAAAAATAATAAAAAAATATCATAAAAAAATTTCATATAATAAAAAAAATTCATATGAACTAGAAAACAATAAAAAATAATAATATACATGAAAAAGCAGAACACAAAAAAAAAATATAAAAAATATTTATCATATAAATAAAATAAATACAATAAAAAATAAAAATATGAAAGATAGTATTATACATTTTATAATGTTAAAAAAAAAGAAAATGTTCTATAATTTTTTTAGTACCATTAATACTCTTTAATTTAGTATCATTTTGAACTATAAATTTTTATTATTTATGACTCTTTTGTTACTTATAATTAGTATATAATAAAGACGAAAATAAAATACAGTCAGAAGGACAATAAAATCATGCAAACATAGTATATAATAATTACGATCAACAATATATATTATATAAAAAAAATTACAATAAGAAGAATAAAATTCATATGAATAAAACCAAATTAAAAAAAAATTATACACAACATAAATATAGTACAGTAACAGATAGAAAAAAAAATTTATATAAACAAAAAATAATAAATTTTTTATTTGGGCCGTGATTGAAATAAATTTGTATGAAAAAAAATTTATGGTTACTTGTATCTTTCTTATAGAAGAAAATGAAGGGTAAAGTTGGTAGAAAAGAAAAAAAATCCTCATCTAATTTTTCAATGATAACCAAACTTTCCCAATGTGGACGCAGAAGTTAGAATTTTTTGCTTCAGGTAAACTTACGTTTAGAGGTGTAAGCACTTCTGGGTTGAGAATTCCAAAAGATTGCCAAACATAACAGTGAAATTCAAGACGCTTAAACAGGCTTCTCTCTTCCCTAACGTGAACCCCAAACACATCCTGAGTAGTCAACTCAAAAAATTTATAACTAGTAAATATGGTTATAAATTTAAAGAGACAAGTTAGTTAGAAGAATCCGAATTTCTATCCTCTCAAATAATAATATAGTAACAATATATATAACCATAGTTATCAGAACCGACCCGACAATCGACCCGGCCAGGTCACCGGGTTACTGAGTTACTGGTTCAACCGGTGGGTCACAGGTTCAACCAGTTAATCCGATCATAATTAAATAAAAATATAAAATTATAAAAATAAAATTAAAATTAAAAGTTAAATACATGTTTTCAAAAAATATATTAATGACAATCAAATATCAATTCTTAGATATAATTTATGGTATAAAAACAGATAATAAATTAGTCACTAATACAAAATACTTTCTCAATTTAAATGAACAAGAGAAAATAAAAAATAACACAATCAATATCAATATGTTTGTATATTATGTGTTATTACTTGTGTTAGTATCTATGTCAATCTATATTTAAAAGAATAAAAATAAATAAATAAAAATTCATTCAAAGTTTATTATATATTTAATTTTTGTCACCTATATTAATAAGAATCAAGATAGCACAGTTTTAAGAGGAGGCGCCATAACCTTACCCACCCAAGTTCGGATCTTTCTCACTACAATTTTGAAGTTGTGAATAGGGTGCTCCTATGATGGTTCAGCAACGCGCAGGTGCACCGTTACTGCAATCTGAGTGCGAACCGACCGGTTTTTAACGGATTTGACCACCGTTGATCGGTTCAATTGCAGGTCCGGTCCAATTCACTAATCGAACCGACCAGACCACCGGTTCACTAGTTTTCCAATCGAACCGATCAATCCGGTCCGATTCTGATAACTATGTATATAAAGTGTGATACAAACTACCAATTATATATATTATTACTAGAATAGCCTGAATAGTCAACTCAAAAAATTTATAACTAGTAAATATGGTTATAAATTTAAAGAGACAAGTTAGTTAGAAGAATTGGAGTTTCTATCCTCTCAAATAGTAATATAGTATGATGATGATATGAAATTATGAACAAACAGATTATTACTATTCAACAAGCGTGCCATCATCATGGGATCTCTCGTCAGTATAGATTATGATAAAGACATCAAGTTTTGAATAAACCCACGATCATCGTGCTTTATACCAAACAACTAGACATATGTTAACTTAGCCAAAGCCCAGAGATTTAAATTCGGATATAATGGAACTAACGCGTTTGACCATCTTTATTTCCATGTTTTACTAAACAAAGCTGATTCTACTTACCATACACTAATAATTTGCTTTGCTAGCAACGTAGGGGACCTGATCTGCTTTGCTTCAACTACGAATAAACAATATACCTCACGTCCAATTACTGAAACCCAACCAATCATAATATGAACAAAACATAACTGTGCACGAGTGTCTTCATTGATATATAATAGCGATCACGTGCTGATATATTATAATATATTGATATATAACATGAAAAATAAAAGAGAAAAAAGGGTATTTAAAATGGCTATACAACGAAATACAGTGTAATAGAAGCAGGAAAGACAGAAATAAAAAAGAAAACCTTGATTTTGTGTGAAGAAAGCTCATGACCCCTCAACTCTCGAGCATTTGATTGTTATATATTTTAAGGCAAAAAATGAGCGACAGATAGTGTGTGCTAAATTAACCTGGATTAAGGAGTCACGGGGCAACCGAGGGCAGTAAGAAGTTGTTGGGAGTTTTGGGCTTCACAAGATGAGCAAGAGTGACGTCTGCCTTGTTAGCGCTAGGAACTCCCTCTCGGAAGGGAATCTCAAACAGCAAAGATTGGTACAAACATACTTCATCTTCCTTGCAATAGTAAACCTGCAAAATTAATATATATTATTTCTCATCGAAGATCAATCAGACTGTCCATCACCACAAAAGTTATATGAGGTGATGGATTTATAGTTCTAGCACTAAAGTACACAAACAAGCTGCCATTGCGTCTACCAATATTTCTGGAATTAACATACATGTTCTTGCTTTAAGGAGGCATACCTTGCAATTAATTCTACCCATGGAAGCCGAGTTAGATAACCTCTTAAAGCGAAGCGTTGCTGATCCTTCTGAACTAAGGAATCCGTCCAAAGGATCAATGTTTACAGCATCCGCAGGTTCAGTATCAGCACTAAATCTACTGCGTGCTTCCTGCAATGGAATTTTAGGGGCAGTTGTCAATGACATATCTAACATCTAACGCGTAATGTATGCAAATAGTTGGATTAGTGTTTGAAAGAGAGAAAAATGACGAGCACCTTTGAGAAATGATACTCATTTGGTAATGCAATATCAATATACAAGTTTCCCTCATTTGATGAAATAGGATCAATCATAATACTCATTGTGTCGGCTGATGGTCGTCTTCTGAGGCGTTTCAAAGATCTTGATTTCGGTTTAGGAGGCTGAAATCCTTTAAGCTCTAAAGTATGAAGCAAAAATTCATCACTTTTCAAATCCAGATATCGGATTAAGCTGTTATTTGTATCTGCAATAAATAATCTCCCTGAAAATGAAAACCAAAAATATTTATACACAAGTGAGCATTTTATACCGATTCATTCTAGACAAGAGTAGGTGCACATCCCCAAATTTCATGAACAAGATATGTACTACAAGTAGCGAATATATAATGCCATAGCATGCATGATGAGATGGCAAATATGTACATTACAATTAATGACAACCATTGCCAGGAACAATAATCCAGCAATACTCTGTCACAACAACTAAATAACAGGTCAAGCGATTTCCCATAAAGTAAAACCATTGTCTTTGTGAAAGATGAGGTAAGAAAATCTTGATTCTTCAATATCACATGAATGATCAGTAATCAGGATCAAGAGAAAGTTAGCAAAAGGCTACATTCCATCTGCTAATCCTAACCGTACTTGAATAATTCGTAATTAAGATTTGCTCTCTTCATATATCTACATACACATATGAAGGGCATAATAATAAAGAGTTGGATTAATTGCACCAAAAATCACATTACCATTGTTCCCTTCAACAATTCCTGCCGGTTCAGATAGCTGCAAGAACAGTGATAAATGTATTAACATAGATTGCGAGCTATTATGTACGGAAGAATTCATTAATTTTTCGTGATTCTGCTCATGCTTGTTTGCACGGACATCCAAATTGGGAACATGAAAAACATCTTGATATATCTTGAAAGAGTTATGAGAAGGTTTGTGTAAGTATAAGAAAACAGAACCATGCAAGTATGTGGATGCTATATATAGTTATATCATAAAACATATACGAATTAATAAGACTAGCAAAGTTTATTATGATATTATCTTAGACATCATAGCTTTTACCATTTTCCCCCTTCAGAAAAAAGGCAGGAAATAAGATAACATCCTCAAAGAAATGAATAGAAAAGAAAAACTACAGTAAACCACATAAACAGGATAGAATAAATAACCCAAAACCTGTCGCATAATTTCACTAAGGCATTACTATAACTAAACAACATCAATACCTTCGTGGACTGTGGTGATTCTAAATGTCTATGGTCATTAAACAGCTTAAAGAACAATTAAAAGAATGAGTGCATTTGATATTTTATGGTTGAATGCTGCTTTTCACAAAATTTAATTTATAGTGCTTGAACAGTGATCATACAACCTATGTGCTACATAAGAGTCTACAATATAATTTAAATGATTCTGTTGTTGCCAAAAAACCAAATAGTTAGTTCCACACTTAGGATGTACATGGATGCCTGATGTGAAAGAGAAAAGGATCTAGCAGTGTATCCAGCATTACAACCATTATAAAAGAGGAAATAAATTGTAATTTGTCTGGTTACAACTCGGGGGCTATTTCATAGACAAAAGGCATAGAATATTTTACCAACCTGAGACGTCAAAGCTGTTCCATCCCTGAAACCAGCTTTTCCTGTTCCTGCAATGCTGCTAACTCTTTTACTAGTTGGATCATACTTCTTGATCTGAAATATTGAAAGAAAACAAAGAGAAAGGAAAATAGGAAATTCTGTTATTGAGAGTATTTCTCGAATGCCAGGCCAACCTATTATTGAACTCATGTTTTTTATGTGAGATATAACATTTATGCTTCGAAACCTTCAATAGTAAGTGTAACCACATAGGAAGGTTACTGTAGTTGCTGACAATTGAAAAGCTTAAAATATTGATTCCTAATACCAACATGCATTGAGCGGTCAACAAAAATAATACACCAACAGCGAGAAAAGGGTAAGTATTGGAGGAAACTTCAGCAAGAACTAGGATAAAATAAGAAAATGTTGAAATTTATATTAAAATGTTACTGTTTCCTCTAAGATATAAGCATGCTAAAACCAGACAGAATTATCTACCTTGTGATTGTAGCTATCGGCAATATAAACTTCACCATCTTTTGCACATGTAACCCCCAGTGGATGTTGAAGGAGTACTTCAGAGCCTATTCCATCTTGATCACCAAACTGCAAAAGTTTGAGGTATAAAAGTAGGTTAACAGGAGGAAGGAATTCTAAAAAAGGTTAAAAGGTTAAACTTTTGTGCAGCTGTGCATAAAGATGAAGAACACACGTATCATAAAAAGCCTAAGCTCATCTACAGGAATGTTTTTTTACCTTCTAATAGGCAAATTTAATTTAAGAACAACAACCTGGGGGACCAATTTAAGTTAATGAATATTAAGGCATGTAATTGGCTTATGGAATCACATAAACTACCTTAAACAAATTATCTGGGAAGATTGGGTCACCACCAGCTATCAGATGAGATCCTCCTGTTTTCAGATCAACAACTCGGATAGAACTACTCTCACTATCGGCGACGTAGATCTCCGTTAGATCTTATGAAACAAATTCATGGAGAAGAATTGTTATTATGAATGGCACTTGATGTAAATTTAAGTTCAAGAAAATTTTTCTGCAACATCTTACCTCGAGAGAATGAAAGACCAGAAGGTTGTGCAAATGACGAACTTGTAGGACTATCTCAATCCAAAAAATAAAAGTAAAAGAATTAGAAGTTGTTCAGTGCTTCTAGAAGAAAGACCACCAAACAGAATTCATGAAAATAAACTGCACTAAATACTTTCAAAACCACAATCTAAGGAATCATAAATATAATACCTGTCTTGGCAAAGAGTGAAAAACTAATAATAAAGTCAACACTGACGTTAACATCAGTTAGGTATCCCTTGAAATCCTGACGATGAAAATTTCAGTGATGAGTTTTTCGCATAAAGCTTCTCACCAAAATTTTCACCTCAGTTTTTAAAGGGGGATGAAACTGACCCTTCAATTGTAAATTTCGAGAAAGAAAATCTAAAATTGAGTTTACTTTGTCAATAAATTTTCAGCAAGCCATCACTCACAGCTATGTTCAAGATTTGCAACAATTATTTCTTAGAGTAACAATTTCAACTCGAAAGTTATAAAAAGTGCTCCGCGGAAAAGGGTACACTATCCCCAACATACTACACAAAAATCAAACCAAATTCTGAGGATAAATAAATTATGACATCATATAGATAGTATAGATAAACATAACACATACTCTAGTTCATTCAATCCAAACAATTGATAATGATGGAAAGATCAAATAATCACAGTTAAGATGTTGAATCCATGTCCTAGTTAAGTACAGATGCATTACTGAAGCAGTCAAAGTCAATATACAATTAGATGGAATTCAGCGAGAGAGATATCAAATTTGAACAGAGTTTAATTGTGGAACATCCTAGTATAGCATCAATATATGCATAACAGCTGCAGAGTAATATCTTATATCCTGAGCATCATGCTAGAAGAGTAGAAGTGCTACCTTGATCCATTTAGATTTCTTTCATAACCATCGCCACTAAAGACTTTCGTAATTCCGTCCAATATATTGTGCTCCCAAATCTGATGTTGGCCAGCCATTGCAATATAAATTTTCTCTTCAACTGGATGAAAGCAGACATCCCAAGGGGAATTGAGAAGCTGAGAAAAGTGGGCAAAAGTGAGGAATCTAACCTTGTGGTCTGGTCCATTTTAGATTCTTTCTATCAATAAGTAAATGTCACTCATTCTCAAAATTTATTAATTAACTTGTATTACCTGAGTGTCTCCTTTTCCTCCTCCAATATAATCAGAGCCCTTGGTCCCATTTCCAGCAAGAGTACGCACTTTCTCATTAATGAAATCAATTTCCCTTTAAAACAGATCTAACATATGTTAGACCCAACATTGAAAAAATCTGCTGTTGTTGTAATTGAAAGTAATAAATTGATCCACTACTTATGTGAACACCTAAAACTATGATTCAAAATGAGTGCTTCTCTAAAATGCATTTGTGGGATTAAAAAAAATTGTAATTTTTTTAGGTCACTAAAGTTCCTGAATCTTTTGAGAATGAAACCATGTGTATATTATTAATTTCAAGATTTTGAATCAGATATGACATATAGACATATAGTTCACAAAGCAAGAGTTCCTCTACTGTTCTCTATGACTAAAATTCACCATTTTAACACCAATGATTGCTGTAACATAGATCACGAAGATTACTGTCAGACTATTACTATCTGAATCTATCACATACCTCAAAGCATGGTTTTCAGTATCTGCAACATAAACGATATTTTTCTTTGCATTATAAGCAAGGCCCTAGAAACAAGGAAAGAAAAAGTAATATATCACTATTGAGACTGAGGAAACTGTAGAGTAATCACCATTCTCAGTTCGCCATAAGGATGGCACAACCACTCTAAATCTAAATAACACTTTATCTTGATTTTTATTCCCCCCTAAATTCCATACCTGAGGTCGGTTAAAGGTGGCATCATCAAATGAACCATCCTGCAGACCTTGCTCCCAACTGCTACCAATTTGTACAATGAAGTTCCCATCAAGGTCGGTAACCACCTGAATACATTTTGGGATTTGAGTTGAAGTAGAGAGAGAGAGAGAGAGAGAGAGAGAGAGAGAGAGAGAGAGAGAGAGAGAGAGAGAGAGAGAGAGAGAGAGAGAGAGAGCACCCACTATACGGTTATGGTTGCTGTCAGAAATAAAAAGCCTGTTGTTGAGGATATCAATTGCTAGCTTTCCAGGGAACTTCAATGGAGATGCTGAAAGCCGAGGATCATTATCTTTCTCCAAATTCAACATAATTGGTGTATTATCCAACAAATTACGTTTTCCATAAAACATCAGTGCTGCCTCCACAAAATCATCAAGATCCTTTCCAAAACAGGAACAATGCAAAACTTTTTTAAATCACCACACTGTAATAAGCTTAATAGCTATAACAAGAATGACTACAAGTATCAGTATATCTCAAAATTATATTTCATTAATTCAACATATCAATTTGAATCAGTACCTTCTTGTGACCTTCTCCAGCAAGTTGTGCTAGGAGCTTACCATTGGGGCCAACAACAGCAAATGTTGGCCATGAATTTATGCCTAACTTGCGCCAAAGATACATGTCACTATCATTCACAACCTACAAATAAGTCAAAATAGAAATTTGATAGAACAAGTTTTGTTAATCATGTGTTCAGGAGTCCTAAAGCATTAAAATTAACAGTAGTGCAACAATAAAACAAAATAGCAGCAGAATAACCATGATATATCAGTTCTTCATAAGCAGAAGAG
The DNA here is from genome assembly GCF_059453495.1 of Arachis ipaensis. Taxonomy (NCBI): domain Eukaryota; kingdom Viridiplantae; phylum Streptophyta; class Magnoliopsida; order Fabales; family Fabaceae; genus Arachis; species Arachis ipaensis. The sequence goes on from NC_142441.1 coordinate 12,799,086, forward strand.
GATAAAGACCTGATAATATTTAAAAATGTTAAATTTCAAGTAAAAGAATATGGACTTTGAAATACTAATTGAATTCCAACTTTTGTCGTACCGGATGAGTGATATCATAGCGTAGAACTGCATTACGAATGGCTTCAGAATCTTTCTCATTATCGAACTTCGCAGAATGAACACCCACAACAATGAACTGGATATATAAAGCATACATAAAATTATAACCTCATGTTTTCAATGTCAATAATGACTGGCCACCTTCATACAGAAGAAAACTGAACAAACAGAAAATTTTAAGCTCATATCATGAAGTGCTTTTAAATTGGTCTAGAAAAGTTTTATAAAGCAGAAACGCAAATGCAACATTTTATATCCAAAATATAGAAAAATGAAATTTAAAATAAATTACCGGCATATCTTTGTATTTCTTCTCCAAAAACTCTAGGTCTGGTAAGACATGCATACAGTTTATACAACAATAAGTCCAGAAATCCAGGACAACAACTTTTCCTTTCAGATCCTGTCAAAAGATAGAATCACAATCCAATGAGTTATTGCAAATCTTTTATTTGGATTATAACACAAGCTGAAGAAAGGTACCCTGTGAAATTGTAGTGGAGCTGTATTCAGCCAATCAAGTTTCGATGGAAATTCTGGAACAATCTGAGTGTTTCCCCTTGAACAGTAAAAAGAAATTAACGACAAATATCAAATTAGAACTTCTCATTTACAAGCCACAGTTGCTCACTCATGGGCTAAATGCCAAAACTTTAACATTCAATCTCCACTTCTTTTTCCAAATAAGGAGATTTAAACATTATCTGTGATTAATTGGGATCATATTCTGAATATTCTAAATCAGCAGAAATTGAAAATATAGAGATCCTTATATGCTCTAACTACCTGCTCTCTAGATCAGTTATGTAATTCACAAATTGCTGGACCCTATCATCTCTTGAATCACCTGAGAGCAAAAAGCAATAACTATTCCTCTTAATTCATTTTCAGTATTGATCCAAAAAACACAAAGATTGGGGTTACCCAATAAAATGAGCCAATGCCAACATTTTGACTAAGGATTTAATTTATGCAATAAGTTCTGAGGCTGACTAGTTCTTTGACACGACCATAAAGCTTTTGCACTTATGATTGAAAGGTACATTTGAAACTCATTAGAGATGAGATATTTTACCCTTATCAAACATATTAAAGTTTTGAACTGGGTAGCCTTTTAAGATTTTATAACTATATATAGTGACATCATGCTATAAGATGCAAAAATAGATAAACTGGTGAAAGTCTGTGACATCATCAAATATTCATTTCAAGGCATACATTACCTTCTTTCTGTTCCATGGATGGTTGGGTGACTCCAAACAACAGATTCCATATTGCTTTGGGTGAAGCATATTGCATTGCCTGTGGTATAGCGGTTAAACAGCTAGACATGATTGACTTCCATATCAATTGTATTGTATGTATACCATGTATACTGCTACTCAGTTTAATTGTACCTTCCAGTTACTAATGGTGAAAACAAGGCAAGAGATAGCAATACCAAGACTCCCGAATCTCATTATATCGCGCCGAGAACCCTGTAACCTGCTCATAAATTATTTCTGCACCCTCATGATAATAAATCAACAAAAACTCAGGTTGTTGTACGAAAAAATGAAAATAATTTCATGGTATAAAATTACATATACAGAAAGCCGCAGTTCTTCATATAGGAGAACATCACCAATGATGCTAATTATGCTTATCATACAAACTTATTTTTGAAGAAAATATTTAGATTTCAGAACATATGAATGGAAAGAAAAACCACACAACATAAAACTATATTACCCTTCAGTTGGGAATATTCCCTTGTCACTACCACTGATAGTTTTTCTAGCTCTATCATCTTTTTCAACAACAAGCATAGCAGAGGAAGATTGTGCAGAATCATTTGATGTTTCAGATCCCTGAACCCTCTTATCTGCAATGGCATGTCTACATAAGACCTCAAACAACATAATATCTACACTCTTGAGCAGTATCCAAGAACAATTGTTAGAAAACAGCTAATCCTGAGATGTAATTTGATAAAGCAACAACTATAATATATTAAGTGATTCAACCAGTAATAACACAAAGCATCTTGCAATAAGAGATATTTCTCATACAAGGAACACTCATTCGATGATCACAGTTCTTAAGTTATAGGACAAATGTGGTTTTACCTTTCTACAGCAAAGATGATAATAAGAAATTAAAGGGATAAAAAGTTTTACAACAAACTCCCAAGACTACATACTATATCCAACAGAGCCTCCACTGAGAATGTCATCAAGTGAAATATTTCCTATGTCATCTCGGATGAGTGATGGACCAACAGATTCCAAAGCCTCATCTGACAACGTAGTTCTAACAGCTATGCATCTGCAAACAATAAACATGACAATATATATAAATTTCACTTCTTAAAAAGAATATAACCATAACAGTGATTTTGAAGTCTAGAAATTAGTTTGACTTGATAGGTTCACGTCTTCATGCAGCAATTAAAAAAAAATATACATTGGTCAGTACATACCTCATTTGTGCAGTTTTAGCAGCCTGAACTCCAGCTAGTGCATCTTCTATAACTACACACTGGGAAAAGGTTTAAGCATATCAACTAATTCTATATTGATAAAACCTTTCAGTAAAGCTTAATTGATGTATACAGTCAGTACTCATGAGACTCGGTGAACTAAAATGACAGGCTACCTAGTACCTACTTAGGTATTCCAGATGCATTTCCACAGACCCTAATAATAGTTCTAGGGTTATGCTTGTCAATTGTTATCTATATATTTTCGGTATCCTAATTTACAACAATAAAACAAAGCCACCCTACAAAATCTATGAACAAACAAATATGCAGCATGAATATCTAACGACAAGCTCAATTAATCTAGTAATGTTAGTAGCAAATACCTCACTGGGAGGCACATCCAATATTTTTGATGCAGCTAAGAAAATATCAGGAGCAGGTTTCAAATTCTCAAAAGCATCTGCAGACACAATTGCATCAAACCTGAAAGAATAAATACTGGTTTTCAATAAGGGCATCATGGATATGGAAGTGCATGTTAATATTGAAGTCACGTTGATGAAGCCTAGCATGAAATCAGACGAAAATGTAGGCAGTTTGTACTTCGTTTAAATTAAACACAGAATTTGGCATATAATATCCTATGGACTTGCGTTGTATCTCAGATTATTATGGTTTGATGCTTCAGTGCATAAAAAATTGAAGAAATTAAGAGCAAATTTTGAAAAAGAAAAATATTCCATACTTTTGATTATTAATAACAATTAAAGGGTAATATCTCCAAATGTATTCATCAAGTTGTTTGGAATTTTGACTTACATTGACAATGGCAAACCAGCAGCAGCTAGATTAGCATCAACCTTTATGCGATCAGCACTAGATGCAACAGCCACCTTAATGCCTTTGCTTTTACACTGTTATATGTCCGTGTGTCCTTTCTTAGTTGATTGATGAATCAGCAACGCAATCAAAACATGGTGATTGTGATTTGTTTTACATACCTGAGAAATAAGTTCACTGGCACCAGGAAATCCTATTCCGGAATCTGGTTTGGCATACTGAGATAAGTACAAGTCTTTAGGCAATAACAACATTAACATGTAGAGTAAAAGAAATAAAAAGCTGCATCTAGTGAGATATAAATGGTTTACCTTATCCAAATATATTTCGAAGAATCTCTTTTTTGCAGCTTCGGTATCAAATCCTTTAACTCCCTTAACAGAGGCAACACCTCCCAGAAAGTTTGCTTCTCCTTTCATGTTCAAAGAAGTCATGAATAATACAAATGATTAGAATTCAAATAACCAACTCATTTTCAACAAATGGTGTCTGGCAGATAACATCATTATATGTCTGCATGTATTCATTTCAATCTTTGTCCCTTTTTAAGGTGTAAACAAGAAAGAACCACAACAAACCGAAATACAAAGAGTAACTTAAACGGCATTAGCATGAATGAAGATTGGTAATTCCCGTGGAGACAAAGAATATGCATTAAATTAGCTAGTCAACATCCATGCTTAGCTAATCACTACTGAGTCCCATATTCTCATCGTTAAGCACGTTTATATGATACAAATTGACTGTCCTATCAAACACAAAGTAGCTCGGAATGAAGTCACCAAATGATCTCCATGCAGCCAAAAACTGAATCACTTACTAAGAAGTTTCAAAAAAAAAATAATAATAATAATAAAATAAAAAATAAAAAAAGATGAAAAATCTAGACAGTAATCCAAATTATTATAAGCAGTTATAGCAAATTAGGAACCATTCCCAGCCTGAGAGCACATGTTCTACCGGAAAGCGGAGATTGAGCCAGAGAGTTTAAATCAACAGAAAACAGAATTAGGAAGAGTACCTGTTCCCATGAATGGGACGAAGTCATCGACGGTGACTTGGACGCCCATCTCGGCGAAGACATCAACAGCGGCTCTTCTAGAAGGTTCCTCGCTGTTGCAGAGCACACCATCCATGTCAAACAACACCGCAGAGACCTTTCCCCACTCTCCTCCTCCAGCTCCACTAGTCGCGGCAACATCCTTCTCTTCGACTTTGACGCAAGCTTTCACAGCAAAAGTAAACCGTGGAGTCAAAAGAAGGCAGTTGGAATTCGATCGGCAACGGAGGACTCGAGAATAGAAGGAAGACGAAGAAGAAGGTGTGAGTGGTCTGATAGTAGAGTTGGAGAAGACGACGTTGGTTGTGGCGGTTGGTGTGCGAGATAGAGAGTAGGCAGCTGTTTCGAATAATGCCATCGCAACTGAATTCAGTTACGGCGGGAAGAGTTTGTTGGGAATGTCATGCAATGAAGAGTGGGTGATCGGATGGTGTGGTGCAGTGTCGGGAAATTGCGAGTGTCAGGTAACGGAATTTTCGCGGGTACCTTATCCACTTCTTGACCACAATATTTTGTTTTGCTTTTTCTAATTTTAATTTTTATCTTTTTGGGTGGAAGTCATGCTCCTGTTGCTCCATTAGCTGCGTGGCTGAAATCTAAAGTCAAGACCGGTCCACAAGGAAAGGAGCCAAATATATGTATGAATCATCCATAGGAAGATGGCAAAAACAACCTTTCTTTTTAGTTATTTATTTGTTCATAATGAAAAAATATATTTTAAAAAATATATATTATTAATAAAAGTATAAATTATAAATAAAATTAAAGATAACAAAAGAAATAATTATATTAATAATTTTAATTAATACTAATTTAAATAGCATTGAATTTTTAAATTTATATAAAATAATTTTTTTAAAATCTCAATTTTAAAAGAAGTTTTATTCAAAAAAATTTAAAAATAAATAAAAGTTACTAGACTAAAAATGGAATAATTAGTCATAAGAATTAGTATATTACAATATAAATCTTTAAAAATTAGAAAAAAATATTAAAAAATAAAAAAATTATAAAAAAGGAAACTCAACTAGTAAAAAATTATTAAATTTACAAAATAAAAATATTTTAAAATAATAATAAATAAAAGTAAAAAATAATATTATAACATTTATAAAAAAATAATAAAAAATAAAATAATCTTCTAATAAAATTTGTGTTAAAAATTTAAATTTTAAATAAATTAAAAAATTGGTATTTCGGATGTTGGTGATCTATCGTTTAGGGTTTAGGGTTATATCGATGAGTTGTTTGATTGAAGGAGTTATATGTCGGCTTGAGTTTTTTTTTTTTTTGTGACGTGTCGGCTTGAGTTGAACACCACCTGTGAGAACACCTGCAAAAATGCTCCGACTTTTAAATCAAAAACAGTCTTAATAATATAATAAAAAATAGTAAAAAGTAAGTAAAAAACAGATAATTCTCCTGTGTATTATTTTAGTTGTTTATACAGAATGAGAGTCTGTTGTGGTATTTTTGAATTACGCCGAGATCCTCAGTGAGTTCCGTGCAATTTGCTATGTAAATTATTTTTATTGAGTCATGATTGTTATTTGACTTGGAACTTATGTGTTCGAGCCTATCATTTCTATTGTCGAGGTATAATGTACATATCAATTGTCTGTGTGTGTCAACGGCTTTGCCTCTGTTCTAATTGTTTTTTGTTTGGTTTTTGTGATTTTGCCTGGATCTTTTGTTATCTTTTTAGTAGCTTTCATGTTAGTTGTTTCATCTACCTCTTCTTCGTAGCCTTCTTATGTTTCTTCTATATCTAAACTTGTTTTCCTTTCTTGCTTATTTTCCATTTGTATTGCTAGGCCCTACTCCATCCTTTCTAAGCCTTCTTTGTCTTTGAATAATTATCCAAGACCCAAAATTGTCCTCTTGAATCATGACTTGTTTGCAAAGATCTTTTGCTATTGTTGTAGCTTCCTTTCTTCCTTCTGTTTTTTCAGCATCTTCTTGTGCGTCCTTTTCTCCATTTCTGGTTGTATAATTGTATCTTCTCTGGTGCCTTCATCTTTGTTGGTGGCTTTTAGCTTTTCTTTTTAGATTAGGCAGTTTTTTTGTTCGTGATTAATTCTTCCACATGTGAACACAAATTTAGTGAATACCATTATATTTCCTAGCGGCTCAAGTCACTTTTCTATTGTTTTTAAGAAATTAATTAGGGTTTAGGGTTTAGGATTTAGGGTTTATTTATGTTATATTTTATTAAAATTAAAATTACTATAAAAAAATTTTAAAATGTTAAATTATAAAAGCTCACAATAAAGAGGTATATATATATTATCAAAAAAAATATAATTTAAAAAATAATGATAATAACATTATTCTAATTCAAAAAGAGTATATATAAACCAAAATACATATTAGTTATTGTTACGTGGTGGGTAACCGGAGACTAATGGGCCGGATGGCGTTGGTTGGCCCAAACGTGTGAAGGAGGTGGCTGTCGAGTGGACCTGGTACTCGGTGTTCCTCCGTCCGACTTGTACGTGAGAAAGAATGGGGGGTGGTACCTGCAAAGACACTCCAATGCCTAAGTTAGCAAGAGTGTGAGCAGGTTAGAGAGTATATTGGAACTTGGTGATACCTGAATGGTGTCAGTGTATTTATAGTGGTGAACCAATAACCACCGCTGAAGTAGTGCCACATTTTTAGGTGGATAACCGTTCCCATATCTTAGGGAGGTTAAGATATGACTCTATGAAGTGGTTAGAGAGTTTCTAGGGGCAGTTACTCACTCGAATGAGTGTTATCTGCCAGCTGGCTCTCGTATCCGACTTCTTTGGAGCAGGTCGTGTTCAGTACCGACTTCTGGGGATGAAGGCTGGTACTGGGTGAGGGCCAACCCTTTGGGTTGGGCCTTTTTGCTTGGATCCTGGACCTTAATTTTTGGGCCAGGGTATGAACAGTGTCCCTACTCGAGCCCAATTTCCTTTTAGGATTTGGGTTCGAGTATTCAATTCGGGGTCGTAGCCGATTTGCAAGAGGACCGACGTGATGGTTTAAGAACCGACGTGATTTTTCTTGACCTTTCGGTTCTGTCAGTTACGTCTAATCAAGCGTCGTGTCCGTTAGGGGTGTGCGTGGGGATTTAATGGCCTTGGTAACGGTGCATCTTCATTAATGATAGCCCCAGTTTTACCATTATGCCCCTAATGTTCTTATAAATACTTTCCCTCTCTTTCGTTGTTTCGTTTCTGCAATCTTTCAAATTTCCCTTGCATTTGTTCGTGCTGCATTCTTGCGTTTCGAAGGTTTTTACTTCCTCCAGTCTTGATTTCAGACTTAAAGGTTAGCTTTTTTCCCTTTCTGTAACATGCTTTCTATTTTCGTGCCTTTATTTTGTAGGTAGGCTGGTTTGTAGGCTTTAGTTCCGTACTCCCTCCCTTTAGAGACCGTGTGTTGATTTTCCTTTTCTTTTTTTAGGTTTCTTGTCACCCTTTTTAAGAAAAGAAAATGGCTTCCGTAGATGTTCTTTCTCAGTGGGTTGATGTCACGGTTCTAGGGGAGGAGCCTTCAGTCGATACCGAGTTTATCACCCACCTTCGTACTCATCATAGAATTTGTACTTCTGAAGAGGATGAGCCGAAGTACGAGTTGGTAGTCCCGGGTCCAGAAGACCGGGTTTGCTTCGGGAGGGCCGACGAGGCGGCCCCTCATTTCTTTTTTATGTATGAGAGTATGGTCACCCGTTTGGGCGTTTTTCTTCCATTTTCAGAGTTTGAAATGTCTGTGTTACGTCATTGCCGGGTTGCTCCCACCCAGCTTCACCCCAACTCTTGGGGTTTTTTGAAAATTTACCAATTTATCAGCCAGGCTTTAGAGTTCCCGACTTCTCTGAGGATTTTCTTCTATCTCTTCCACATGACCAAGCCCTTCAGTGGGTTAAATAATAAGCAACAGTGGGTGTCCTTCCAGGCCATACAAGGTCGGAGGCTTTTTACCCTTTTTGACGAATCCTTTCACGATTTCAAAAACTATTTTTTCAAAGTTCAAGCAGTAGAGGGTCACCACCCCTTTTTCCTGGATGACAATTCTTCCCCCCGATTTCCTTTATACTGGTTGGAAGCCTCCCCTTGTGAAAAATATGGCCTTGACGACCTGGATGAGGTGGAGGCGGCCATTGTGGGGTTTCTCCGAGAAGTGTGGGGGAGGGCCCCATACTTGGATACTAAAAAATTTCTCCAGGGGTCGCCGGCCTTTGTCCAGTCACAACTAGGTAGCTTTTTTGCGTTTCTCACTTATTTCCGACTTGCAATTTCTTTTACCGACTTGTCTGACTTTTAGCGACCAATTTGTTTTTGCAGAGATGGCAAAGAAAAACGCTCAAGAGTCTTACCAGAGGGTTCAGGAAGCCAAGGCAAAGTCTCGTGCCAGATCTGGTGGTGCTAGGGCGATTGTCTCTCCTTCTCCTCCTCCTCGGAACGTTGGGACTCCTTCCCAACCTATTGTAATTTCTTCCTCTGCTTCCTCTCTGCCACCCCCTTCTGTCCGACCTACTCCTGAACCAGAGCCGAAGAAGCGCAAGACCATAGAATCTGGCGCTTCTGGTGAGGCGGACGCTCTTGCGTTCGTCCGAAAGAACATCTATCCTCATGCTCGTATGAGTATGGATGATGTTTCTGTTCGGCACTACCTCACCACTGTGGTTGAGGAGAGTCTCAAGACGGCGGGGGTTTGTGGCAAACTCTTGGATATATATGAGAAGACTCCTATCAGCTCTTTAGGGACGACCTCGAGGGTCGAGGAGCTGGAGGGCAGGCTTCGCATATATCAGGAGCATGAGAGGGAGTTAGAGGGGAAAGTCGCCAAGCTGAAGGAGGAGAGGAATAGCCTCCGGGAGAAGGAGCAGAAGTTGCAAGCCCAATGCAACATGGAGGTGGATTTGAGGAAAGCAGCGCAAGCCAGCTACAACAGTTTATTTGCTGATCTTGTGTCTGTAAAGAATGACTTGCTGAATGCTCGGAAGGCCTATACCGAGTTGGAGGACTCTATTGCGAATGCTGCTGATGAGGCTTGGAGGGTTTTCAAGGAGCAGGTCGGAGTCATTGCTCCTGACTTGGACCTTTCTCCTTTGGACCCTGATAAGGTTGTTATTGATGGTGCCATTGTGGATCCTCCTGTCCCCGTGGTGGAGTCCGAGTCTGATTTGAAGACTCGGGGGCAGATGATCATAGAGTCCCCTCCTCGCTCTAAGGACGCTCCGAGTTCTTCTGCTGCTCCTTCGACTTTCTCTCCAACTCCTGGTCCTGGTGGTGGTGATCCTTCTACTCCTCTTGCAAAGAAGTGATTTGGCTATTGGGGGTCCGGCCTGTGGACCCCCCCTTTTTTAAACTCTTTATATTTATTTGTTGATGTTTGAACAATTTTTGACCTTTTAAGACCGTAAACAAAACAATTTATGATGCCCTTTTTTAATAAGGGTTTAATTTAGTGTTTTAAATAAATGCCTTTTTTGGATAAGGGTTTTGGGTTACCTTATGCGCGCATGCTTTTCTGTTCGTGGTTCTTTTGACTCTTTGATTTTTTCTGGAAAAAACCTTTTCTTTGGGGCTTGCCTGCTTTTCTGAATCTCTTTGATCCTTAAGGCAGCCTTACAACTTTTTCTTAGTTTTTTCCTATCTTTTTTTGTTATTCCTAGCACTCAATTTTGTTTTATTGAGTTTTTCGTGACTTAGGCTACTTTTGCGATTCATTTTAATTTTACTCGGTTTCGCATTCCGACTTATGAGTCGGACGGCTCCCGAGTTTATCATGATCGACTTCTATAGGCTCTTTACGCCGACTTGTACCTCGTCGTTTTATCCTGACGACCATCTAGGTCGGTTCATGGGATTTTCACGTTTTGTCGAGCTTAAATCGGCGCGTTTCGTAGAAAGGGAATAAAAAGGAAATTTAAAAGAGATATTTAAAATGAAAGAGATCTTTATTAATTGAGGAGGTACCTTATTGCTACTAAGGGCTTTTGATTATTTATTTTCCCTTAGCCCCTACTATAATGCCTCGTTAAAAACCCTTTTCAGAAAAAAAACCCTTTGATTTTGGGAAAAAATCATGAAATTGGGAAAAGAGTACATCAGGGAGTAGGGTTCGCTTTTAGCTGTAGTACCTTTTCATATTACAAGCATGCCATGATCTTGGTAACTCGTTGCCGTCGAAGTCGGTTACCTTATAATAGCCCTTTCCTAAGACCTCGTTGATCTTGTATGGTCCTTTCCAATTAGCAGCGAGCTTTCCTTCCCCTGATTTGTTGACTCCAATATCGTTTCTGATTAGGACCAAGTCATCTAGGGTGAAACTCCTTCGAATGACTTTTTTGTTGTATCTCGCGGTCATCCTTTGCTTCAACGCTGCTTCTCTTATCTGGGCTTCTTCTCGGATTTCGGGGAGCAAGTCGAGCTCCTCTTTGTGCCCCTGTATATTCCCGATCTCGTCGTGGAAAATCACTCTTGGGCTTTGCTCATTGACCTCTATTGGGATCATGGCTTCTACGCCATAAACTAGTCGGAAGGGTGTTTCTCCAGTGGCGGATTGGGGGGTTGTTCTGTAAGCCCATAGTACTTGTTGGAGCTCTTCAGCCCAAGCTCCTTTCGCATCTTGTAATCTTTTCTTCAGTCCTGCCAGTATGACTTTGTTGGCTGCTTCGGCTTGCCCATTGGCTTGTGGGTGTTCCACCGAGGTGAACTGGTGTTTGATGTTCATACTGGCTACTAGGCTTCTAAAGGTGGAGTCGGTGAACTGGGTTCCGTTATCTGTGGTAATGGAATAAGGTATCCCATACCTTGTGATTATATTTTTGTAGAGGAACCTTCGACTTCTTTGTGCAGTGATGGTGGCCAGTGGTTCTGCTTCTATCCACTTTGTGAAATAATCTATTCCCACTATTAGGTATTTGACTTGTCCTGGCGCCTGGGGAAAAGGACCTAACAAATCCATTCCCCATTTTGCAAAGGGCCATGGGGAGGTGACACTGATGAGCTCTTCTGGGGGGGCCACGTGAAAATTTGCATGCATTTGACACGGTTGGCATTTTTTCACAAAGTCTGTGGCATCTTTCTGCAAGGTTGGCCAGTAGAATCCAGCTCGGATCACCTTTCTGGCTAATGACCTCGCGCCGAGATGGTTCCCGCAGATTCCACTGTGTACCTCCTCTAATACCTCGGTGGCTCTTGAGGTCGGCACACACTTTAACAATGGTGTTGATATCCCCTTCTATAGAGAATATTTTTCACCAAGGTATAGTGTTGCGCTTCCCTTCGGATTTTCTTGGCCTCCTTTTCCTCCTTGGGGAGGATGTCGAATTTCAGGTATTCGACCAAGGGGTTCATCCATCCGAGGTTTAATCCGACCACTTCAAAGACTTCTTGTTTGTCTTTCATTTTTACCACTGAAGGTTGCTGGAGAGTTTCTTGGATCAGGCTTCTGTTATTTCCCCTGGCTTGGTACTTGCTAACTTGGATAGGGCGTCTGCTCTGCTATTTAGGTCCCGAGTTATGTGCGTGACCTCGGTTTCTGCAAAACGCCCAAGGTGCTCCAGAGTTTTTTCCAAGTATCTCTTCATATTTGGGTCTTTTGCCTGATATTCTCCATTTATTTGGGAGGTCACCACTTGAGAGTCACTGTATACCATTACCTTTGTAGCACCGACTTCTTCTGCCAGCTTCAATCCTGCAATCAAGGCTTCATATTCTGCCTGATTATTTGAAGCTGGGAACTCAAACTTGAGGGAGACTTCTATCTGGGTTCCCCTTTCATCTACCAATATTATGCCTGCGCCGCTTCCTGTTTTATTGGAGGATCCATCTACGTAGAGTTTCCATGTAGTTGGTTTATCCTCTTGATCCCCTGCATATTCTGCAATGAAGTCGGCGAGGCACTGGGCTTTAATCGCCGTCCGAGTTTCGTACTTCAAGTCGAACTCGGAGAGCTCTATTGCCCATTGAACCATTCTTCCTGCAACATCCGTCTTTTGGAGGATTTGCTTCATGGGTTGGTTCGTGCGGACTCTTATTGTGTGAGCTTGAAAGTAAGGCCGTAGCCTTCGAGAGGCTATTACTAAGGAGTAGGCAAACTTTTCTAATTTGTGATACCTTAGCTCAGGGCCCTGTAGAACTTTACTGATGAAATAGATTGGGTGTTGACCGTCCTCGTCTTCTCTTATCAAGGCTGCTGAGACAGCCTTGTCTGCCACGGATAGGTATAGGACGAGGTCTTTTCCGGCTACAGGTCGGGTCAAAATAGGAGGTTGGCTCAAAAACTTTTTGAACTCCTGGAACGCCTCCTCGCATTCGGGAGTCCATTCAAACTGGTGTCCCTTTCTCAACAGGGAGAACAGTGGAAGGGATCTTAGTGCTGATCCTGCTAAAAATCTGGAGAGAGCTGCTAGTCGGCCATTCAGCTGTTGGACCTCTCTCAAACAAGTCGGGCTTTTCATTTCTAAGATAGCTCTACACTTGTCGGGATTGGCTTCAATCCCTCTTTGTGTTAGCATGAATCCTAGAAATTTTCCTGCCTCCACCGCGAAGGTGCACTTTGCAGGATTTAGTCTCATCCCGTGCAACCTTATGGTGTCAAAGACTTGTGAAAGGTCAGACAAGAGGTCGACTTCTTTCTTGGTCTTTACCAGCATATCGTCGACGTACACTTCCATTAAGCTCCCTAAGTGAGGGGCAAACACCTTATTCATCAGCCTTTGATATGTGGCCCCTGCATTTTTCAATCCAAATGGCATGACCACATAGCAAAAGTTAGCTCTGGGCGTGATGAATGATGTTTTTTCCTGGTCTGGTTCATACATCGGGATTTGGTTATACCCTGAGTAGGCGTCCATGAACGACAAGTATTGATACCCCGAGCTAGAGTCTACTAGGGCATCAATGCTTGGTAGTGGATAAGGGTCCTTGGGACATGCCTTATTTAAGTCGGTATAGTCGACGCACATTCTCCATTTACCATTTTGTTTTTTGACTAGCACTACATTGGCTAGCCATGTTGGATACTTGACTTCTCTGATGAAACCGGCTTCTAGGAGCGCTTGTACTTGCTCCTCTACTATTATAGCTCGCTCTGGGCCGAGCTTGCGTCTTCGTTGTTGTACAGGTCGAGATCCCGAGTAGACCGAAAGCTTGTGGGACATGAGCTCGGGATCTATCCCAGGCATATCGGAGGCCTTCCAGGAGAAGAGATCGGAGTTATCCCTTAAGAGCTTAGTCAACCCTTGTCTTAGGGTTTCCCCTAGGTTGGCTCCTATGTGAGTATTTTTTTCTTCCTCTTCGCCGACCTGAATCTCCTCGGTTTTTCCCCCGGGCTGGGGTCGCAGCTCTTCTTTAATCCTTGCTCCACCGAGCTCTATTGTGTGAGCTTCTTTGCCTTTTCCTCTCAGGTTTAGGCTTTCATTGTAGCATTTCCTTGCCAGCTTCTGGTCTCCCCTCACCGTTGCTATCCCCGCTGAGGTCGGGAATTTCATGCAGAGGTGGGGCGTCGATACCACCGCTCCGAGTCGATTAAGGGTAGCTCTGCCGATTAAAGCATTATAGGCCGACCCCACGTCGATGACTATGAAGTCTATACTCAGAGTCTTTGATTTCTCCCCCTTTCCAAAGGTGGTGTGGAGGGGCAAAAATCCTAGTGGCTTTATTGGCGTGTCGCCTAATCCGTACAAGGTGTCGGGGTAGGCTCTTAACTCTTTCTCATCTAACCCTAGTTTGTCGAAAGCGGGCTTGAAGAGGATGTCCGCCGAGCTTCCTTGGTCTACTAGTGTTCTGTGTAGATGGGCATTTGCCAGGATCATGGTGATTACCGCTGGGTCGTCGTGCCCAGGGATTATTCCTCGCCCATCTTCCTTTGTGAATGAAATGGTTGGAAGGTCGGAGGACCCCTCTTCGATCTGGTAAACTCTTTTGAGATGTCTTTTACGAGAGGATTTTGTGAGTCCCCCTCCCGCAAACCCTCCTGAGATCATATGGATATGTCTCTCCGGAGTTTGTGGTGGTGGGTCTCTTCTATCCATATCATCTCGCTTTCTTTTTCCATGACTGTCCGACCTTTCTATGAGATATCTGTCAAGCCGACCTTCTCTGGCCAGTTTTTCTATCACATTTTTAAGGTCGTAACAGTCATTTGTGGAGTGCCCATATATTTTATGGTACTCACAGTAATCACCGCGGCTCCCTCCTCTTTTATTTTTAATGGGCCTGGGAGGAGGCAGCCTTTCGGTATTGTAAATTTCTCTGTATACATCCACTACAGGAACTTTCAGTGGAGTATAAGAGTGATATTTTCTTGGCCTATCGAGGCCGAGCTCTTCCTTCTTTTTAGCTTCCCTCTCCCTCTCTTTCGTTGAGGGAGGGCGACCAGGTTGCCAACTCGGGTCTCTTAGCCTAGCATTTTCTTCCATATTGATGTACTTTTCAGCTCTTTCCTGTACATCACTTAAAGAGGCGGGGTGTCTTTTTGATATGGACTGTGAGAAGGGACCTTCTCTAAGACCGTTGACTAGCCCCATGATGACTGCTTCGGTGGGCAGGTCTTGAATCTCCAAACATGCTTTGTTGAACCTTTCCATATAGGCCCGTAAGGACTCCCCGACCTCCTTTTTATTCCCAGGAGACTTGGTGCATGTTTTACTTTGTCTTTCTGGATGGAGAACCTCATCAAGAACTTTCTTGAGAGGTCTTCAAAACTGGTAATTGACCTCGGAGGGAGGTTGTCGAACCACTTCATCGCTGCTTTTGACAAGGTTGTCGGAAAAGCTTTGCATCGCGTAGCGTCAGAAGCGTCAACCAGATACATCCGACTTTTAAAGTTGCCCAGATAATGCTTTGGATCAGTGGTTCCGTCGTAGAGGTCCATATCGGGACTTCTAAAGTTTTTCGGAACTTTTGCCCTCATTATGTCCTCGCTAAAAGGATCTTTCTCCCCTAAGGGCGAATCTTCTCTACCGTCGTGGGAGTTCTGACCTTTGAGGGAGGATTCTAACTTTAAGAGTTTTCTTTCTAACTCTTTTCGTCGCTCCATCTCCTCTTTTAGGTTCTTTTCGGTTTCCTTTTGTCGTTCCCATTCCTGTTCTAGCTGCTCGAGGCGACTGTGGACTAGTCCCATGAGCTCAATTGCGTGGGATGGTCCTTCTTTTTCTGATTCGCGCCCCTCCGAGGAATTTACCTTCGGGTTTTTGATTCCGGAGGTGCCTTCCCTGTGTTGATCATTGGCTTCCTGGTGAAGGGTCTGGTTTGCCTCATTGTTTCCAGTGTTCAGATTCTCTTGTTCAGAATCTGTCTCCACATGACCCTCTTCAGGAGATCTATCCGCCATCGCTGGTTGATCTCTCGGGTCCCCGGCAACGGCGCCAATGTTACGTGGTGGGTAACCGGAGACTAATGGGCCGGATGGCGTTGGTTGGCCCAAACGTGTGAAGGAGGTGGCTGTCGAGTGGACCTGGTACTCGGTGTTCCTCCGTCCGACTTGTACGTGAGAAAGAATGGGGGGTGGTACCTGCAAAGACACTCCAATGCCTAAGTTAGCAAGAGTGTGAGCAGGTTAGAGAGTATATTGGAACTTGGTGATACCTGAATGGTGTCAGTGTATTTATAGTGGTGAACCAATAACCACCGCTGAAGTAGTGCCACCTTTTTAGGTGGATAACCGTTCCCATATCTTAGGGAGGTTAAGATATGGCTCTATGAAGTGGTTAGAGAGTTTCTAGGGGCAGTTACTCACTCGAATGAGTGTTATCTGCCAGCTGGCTCTCGTATCCGACTTCTTTGGAGCAGGTCGTGTTCAGTACCGACTTCTGGGGATGAAGGCTGGTACTGGGTGAGGGCCAACCCTTTGGGTTGGGCCTTTTTGCTTGGATCCTGGACCTTAATTTTTGGGCCAGGGTATGAACAGTTATTTACAAAAGATAATTTTTACTTAAATGTCATGAATATTCATATTTGTCTTCATCTTTTTTAAGTGGTAGGTCAAAATATGGATCTGAATATGAAAAAGCCTTCATTTTTTTATAAATAGTGAAACATAGAAGTAATGAGAATGCTTTTTTTTTGTTTTTAAATATCAAACTATAAAAATAATTAATAAGCAAAATAGGAGAGTATAAAAATTGTGTATTCGAAAAAAATAATTCATAATTCATCATACATCTCTTTATCGATAACTTCTCAAGTCTTGAAAAATTGTCAGATTTATTGACCATAAAAATAACTATATAAACGCTTCAAGATTATTAGATAAAAATTATGTGTAACAAAATCAAAATAAAAATTTAAAAATATTATTTACAAATTAACTATTTATAAACGTTATTAAGTTTAATTATTTATTTTTAATAGTATTTAATTTGAGATCGAGATAAAAATTTATATTCAAAAGACTCTTTATCTTCATACATAATTTCAATTGTTAAAAAATATTTTATTTTTTTTTAATTTTATATTTAATTTTTTAAATTTTCTTTAATTTCATTAATTTTTTAAAATTATTAATTTATATTTTTATTATATCCTCTTACTATATTAAACACTATTCTTTCTCTTATTATTATTCTCTAAACACATACTTGTCATTGTCTCATCGCCATTATTATATTTTCTTGTTCTCCTTCTCATTTTTTCCTTCTTCTTCCACCTTCTTTTCACCTGATCGTAATTAATTATCACAAAGTATTATTGTCGCAACTTTTAATCTTGTCTATCACTTTGATTTATAATCATCTATTCTATTAACTTTTATGAGTTGTTGAAGTTTCACTAAAAGAAGTAAGACATAAAGCATTTAAAATTTTTACCCAAATTATCAAATTAACTTTTAGAATGTATAAAATTTATAAATTTAAATTAAATAAGATATTAAACAATTTTATTATGTTGTTATTATGTGTAACAAAAACAAAATTAAAATTTAAAAATATTATTTATAAATTAACTATTTATAAACGTTATTAAGTTTAGTTATTTATTTTTAATAGTATTTAATTTGAAGTCGAGATAAAAATTTATATTTAAAACACTATTTATCTTCATGGATAATTCTAATTAATAAAAAATATTTTAATTTTCTTTTAATTTTATATTTAATCTTTTAAATTATCTTTAATTTTGTTATTTTTTAAAATTATTAATTTATATTTTTATTATATCCCCTTACTATATCAAACACTATTCTTTCTCCTACTATTATTTTCTATATACATACTTGTCATTGTCTCATCGCCATTATTATATTACCTTGTTCTCCTTTTTCATTTTTTTCTTCTCCTTCCACCTTCTCTTCATCTGACCGTGATTAATTATTACCAATTATTATTATCGCAACTTTTAATCTTGTCTATTACTTTGATTTATAATCATCTATTTTGTTAACTTTTATGAGTTGTTGAAGTTTTGTTAAAAGAAGTAAGACATAAAGCATTTAATTTTTTTTCAAATTATCAAAATTTGATGCAGTAATCCCAAAAAACAACATAAAAATATATTATTTTTAACTAAAATAATAAAAAATAATACATAATTGTAAGTTTTTTAACTAAGAATTAAAAAAATTAAGTCGCAATTTAATATAGTACCTTAGAACAAAAGGCAACCATTGTTATTCATATTTGACTGCTACTATCTAAGTTTCACATTTACTTTATTGTGCACATTAATTAAAGTGTATTTCATTATTTTATTATGCCACTGTATTGTATTATAAGGATGAGATTAATTTTTATAATCTAATGCGAATCTTTTTATTATTTTGTTTGTCATTTAAATACTATCCATTAAAAATAGTTACTTAAAGTGAAACATTATATAAAGAAAGATAGAAAACTTATAGATTTATCAGTCTAGTTTGCTTTTTATTAATCCTCACATAATATACTCAAATTTAATAATTTTGATGGTGGTGAATTTTTATAATTAGTTAAAAAATT
Source organism: Arachis ipaensis (assembly GCF_059453495.1). NCBI lineage: Eukaryota > Viridiplantae > Streptophyta > Magnoliopsida > Fabales > Fabaceae > Arachis > Arachis ipaensis. Next base: position 12,817,479 of record NC_142441.1, read on the forward strand.
TTAACTTTTTTTCTCTCTCTCTACGATTTTGAACAAACTCAATTTTATCGATCTAGTTTGCTTCTTATTAATCCTCACATAATATACTCAAATTTAATAGTTTTGATGGTGGTGAATTTTTATAATTAGTTAAAAAATTTTAACTTTTTCTTTCTCTCTTTACGATTTTGAACAAACTCAATTTTATTATTAAATAATTTTTTAAGTTCAGAATATTTTTAATTTTTTATATAATAATTAGACTTAATAAATTACTAAAATTCAAACATATTCTCTTGAACTACTTCTTGATCATATCATTCGAATTGTTTAAACGAAAGATCGTTATTAGGCCCCTAAAGTTTTCAAAATAAAAGAACAATACAATAAATAAATTAAAAAAGCTAATAAAAAAATAATATAAAAAATAGAATATATATATATATATATATATATATATATATATAATAATAAACTAAAACTTACATGGCTCATGAGATAGAAAAATAAAGAGAAGAAAATAATCATAAAGGTTGAAACAATAAAAAATGTATAACATAGTTCTTATCCTGCCACATTTAAATGTTATATGTCAATCTAATAATTAATAAAAAATAATATTATCTAATATAAAATAAATTAAAAATAAAAAAGAAATTAATAAAATCAATTAACAAAATTATTATCTTAGGTCGCCAGATTATTTGAAAAATCAATTAACAAAGTTCTTATATTGCTACATTTATTATATATCTATCGAACTAATAACCAATAAAAAAAAATATTATCTAATGTAAAATAGATTACAAATAAAAAAAAAATTAACAAAATATGTGTGAAAATTTTTCATTCTACCATTAGTAGGTGTAGGTATTTTTATTTTTTATATGTTAATTATGTGACAAACAAATAATATTAAATTAATTAATTTTTTTGCAATACAATTTAGGAAATTAATAAATGTCAAACCTACTACTCTATATAATTAAATATCAAATCTAGTACTCTACATACTTAATAGCTTAGATAGTTTAGGAAATTAACATATTAATGTTTTTAACGAATCCTTAATAGCTGCAAACTTTCTTGTGTCCTATATATATGCCAATCAAATAACTTAGCCAATATGCAAAACAAATAATATTGTGGTAGACAAAATAAATAATTTAATTTAGTTTCAAAGTACATATTGTATTCAAATTTCGAACATAATACTCTACATAATCAATATTTTAGAAAATAAAAAAAATTATTGCAAAATAATTAAAAAAAATTAACAAAATATTTATGAAACTTTTCATTCAATTATTGATAGTCAAAGACATATAAAAAAACATAAAAACAGATATCAAATAAAAAGAAACGATTTTCTTTCTGCATCAAATTGATAAGACAAAAAAATTATTTCTTTTTACATTAAATTGATAAAAATAAAAGGAGATACAATACGGTTTTCATATGTCAAAAGTTGGGAATAAATTAAAAAAACAGAGAAATTATTGGAAAATATAGATTAGATAAGTAAACTAAAGAGAAGAAGAGATATAAGTGAATGTTATGCATAAAAGTAGTAACTGCCAAATTGAATGAAATTTGCAACTGCAGTGAATGAAGGCAATGGAAGAGGATGGAGGCGAGAGTGTTGAAAAAAGGAGAATAACAGAACAGCAAGAAAAATATAAAAAAGTAAAAACCAAACTACAGTGAATGGAGGCAATGAAAGATGTGTTATTATAGTTATAGAAGTAACAAAACTGTTTTTATTTTAGTGGGAAGTTAATAGAAGTAACAAAACTATTTTCATTTTAGTGGGAAGTCATTAGATTTTTCAATACAAATTTTATATCTATTTTGTCCTTATAATTTGCTTTATTAAATAGTTTATTGTAGGGTTAATATAGTTCAAAAAAATTGAACACCAAAGTCATGGTCAACTCCCTATATCGGCTTTATATATTGTTATAGATAGAAGTAACAAAACTATTTTTATTTTAGTGGGAAGTTAACAGAAGTAACAAAACTATTTTTATTTTAGTGGGAAGTTATTATTAGATTTTTCAATACAAATTTTATGTCTATTTTGTCCTTATAATTTGCTTTATTAAATAGTTTATTGTAGGGTTAATATAGTCCAAAAAAATTGGACACCAAAGTCATGGTCAACTCCCTATATCGGCTTTATATATTGTTATAGATAACACTCTACCACAAAAAATCTTATGTTATAATTGTAAATTAGATGTAGTGAAGTATTACGACTTCTAAAGACAAATACATACTTAATACTTGAAGGATGATAATATAACTAGGAGCTTGTGAAGGAAAGATAAGCAAAAACGACAAACGTTATCACACATAAAATGTTAAAATAAAAAGCGTAGAATACAGGAGATATATATATATATTCCGGAATAGAATACATAAAAGTCACTAGTCTCGACCCATAAAGAAAAGATTGGCTAGAATATTACAAACCAAAAAGTATACAAAATAAGATCTTGTTTCTCCAAAATAAAAACCTCTAAGAGGAATATACAATAATATTTTCAAAAATGGAAAAATGATAAATACAAAATAAGTATCATCAAAAGTCTTCTTTACTTTGCCAAAAGAATCTTGCACACTCAATGAGGTGTGTCACGCCCTATATCTGAAAAACTAAAAATCCACGACGAGTGAGAATTCGAAAGCTTTTAGTAGGATAATATTTTCAAATAAAAACTATATAAAAGAAGATAAACCCACTAGGCAATCTTAACCTCTAGTTTCACAAAAGTTCTAGTCTAAGGTTTAAACTAATCCAAATAAAGTTAATTTACTAAGTCTCGGCTCAATCAATTTTCTCTAGCCTCAATCATCTCAATATATCATTATTTTTATTCTCGATGCTATATTTTCTCAGTGCAATATTCAGTTCAGTATCCAATTCAGTAGTAATTATTTTAAATACAAGGCAAAATACAAGAACCACAATTAAAGCACAATTAAACAAGTAGTACATCTAACAATTAAGCAGGATACACAATTAGGCAAATCAAAGACAATTAGGCACACCCAAACAATAGCAAACAAATGCACATAATGCATACATGTCCTACTGGCCATTAGCTCACGTGTCGGTTATTATGCTAAATCTGACACAAAATGCGGTTGGCAACTTCCGAATCGGTCTCTTGGTGTGCATCCCAAGAGGAATTAAATCATGGTAACATTATCTCAACGGATAGTGTCGTCTCACCTTTTTCTGGAGGTATAAACCGTGCCAAAAATAACGGAGAGTGTCGTCTCACCTTGCAATTCTAGAGAATGTGGGTGGGATAAAACTACCATCCCCACATCACACCGCAACCATAAGCAGGATGGAACCACCGTCCTTACCCGGTGCATGTGACAAATCAATACACAAGCGGAACAAAACCCACTATTTTACCACGCAAGCGAGACAAACCCATGACCTTGCCACACAAGCGAGACAAACCTCCAACCTTGCCAATTCTTCTATCAAAATCATTAACTCAAATCAATTTCGTAAGTTATGATCTTCATTAACCCCAATTATTTATCAATACATCAACTTCATTATCTCATGAGCAGGATAGCGCCACTGTCCTTATCGTGGGTAGGACGAACCACCATCTCCACAATATTTTCATCCGGTTAACCAAGTGTTTATCTGGAAATTGATCAATTTAATTCTTTAGACTCACACTCTATTCAGAGCTTAAAATTTGGTTATCAGTGTCATATGGGGTTATAGGAGGTCACAAGCTTTTACAAAGGCTAAACAATAAAAAAATATTTTACAGAAAACAGGATATGTGCGCACACACAGACTAACAAACATCTCAGACTGGTGTGTACGCACCATCCTGTGCGTGCGCACAGGCTTGCAAACATTCTTTGTCTCGTGCGCACACATGTTCCTGTGAACAAGCACACCAGCAATTTTTCTGGTATGCTGCAAAATTTGAAATTTTCAATTTTCGATACCGATTTTTAAACTTCTATAACTTTTGCTACAAAAATGATTTTTTCTTCGTTCTTAGGCTGTTTTAAAGTACTCATCATCAATTTTAATTCAATAGAAATTTCACTCAAATCTAAACTCTGAACGCCAAGTTATGACTCGTTAAAATTGGCTAAAAAAACTTTTTACCAAAATTTTCTACATAACTCAAATTCACCATTTCTCAATTCCACCTCTTTTTAACACCAACATTAACCAATTTTCTAGGCATCCTCCACATTCAATCATCAATTCCAAACCACATCCTAGCCATTCAAGACCCAATCAACCAATTCTAATTCAATTTCATAGTTCATTACTATTATTCATTCACAATAATAACCACAATACAATTTAACCTTTTCAATACCTCAATTAAGACTTATAACTTACCAAAAGGATGTACCTCACCTAATTACGGTCTCTAACCCAAATTTTCATATCAACAACCATAATAGTCAACAAACCACAATTTATATCTAAATTTAATCATACATATATATATATTGCTCATCAAGACTCAAATTCTCAAAATCATGCCACAACACATCATCACTCAACCATCAACCAACATTAATTATTCACACTAAATCATCAATATTAACCACATCAATTTTTTTCAATTCAACACTAACCTATGTCATCTAGCCTAAGGTTTCTTATAACGTTATATAATGTTTATCTGAAACTAAAACCCATACCTTCGTTGACGGCGGTTTTCAAATCCTTTGAATCTCCTCTCCGATCACACCCAAGCTCAACGCAACCAAGCCTCACTCGATCCTCTTCCAATCAACTGGCGCACCCTAATCCACACCAAAACTATCAAGCAACTCTACTCAATCTAATTAAACAATTCTTCACACTTTTAAGCTAGGGTTTCCAATGCGTGAGCATCTTCTCTATCTTTTCCAAGTGAATTTGCATTCAAATTGTTGAGTTTAATCAATATTTAAATATCTTTTAGCCACTATGGATACTACTTTGAGTTTTTTATAATTTATGTTTATTTCAGGTAGCATTTGGATGGATTTGATGGAGTTTTGTAGCAGAAAAGGAAGAAAGCGAATGATGCTGTCAACCCCGACCTCCTTGCACTCAAATAGGAATAACTTGAGCTACAGAGGTCCAATTGACGTGATTCTAGTGGCATTGGAAAGCTAACTTCCAGAACTTTCCAACAATATATAATATTATATCCTTTTCTTCCATTTTACTCTGCCTCACCCACGCTGAACTTGAGCTTTCTCAAGTTCAGCGTGGAATCCAACGCACAGAGGAAGAATCACATATCATCCCACGCTGAACTTAGGTTAATCCAAGTTCAGTGTGGATTCAAGCTCCGAATGACGCGTATTGCTCTCACGCACGCTGAACTTGAGAATTCTCAAGTTCAGCGTAGACCTTAATAATCCAAGTGGTCCCCATTCACGTCCAAAGGCTGCGGAATTTAATTATTAAATTTTGATGTAAACTTTTATTTTATTTTTAATTAGGAATAGATATTATTTAGTTTAGGAAATATATTTTACATTTATTAGGATTAGATATAAAAGGGAAAAGAATCAGCCATTCGGGCTCTTCTCTTCTCTTCTACCTCATTCCGTAATTTACAATTTTTGAGAATCCTTATTTTCTCTCTGAATCATGAGTAACTAAACCTCCATTGTTAAGGTTAGGAGCTCTATCTATTGTATGGATTGATACTATTATTTTTCTATTTTAATTCATGTATTGATTTCTATTTCAAGAATTATTTTCGTTCTTTATCTTATGAATTTGGGTGGAACGGAAATATGACCCTTGTTCTAATTGAGTTCTTGTATAACTTAGAAAAGCTCTTTACTTGAACAATAGCTTGAAAACAATTTCCCCTAAACTTCTAATTATCTGGACTTAACGGGATACGTGATATATAATCCTTTTATATTTGGGTAATTAGAGTTTCTATGGCACATAAACTAGAATTGAACTTCATCCTCTAATTGGAATTAAGTGACCAAAGAATTGGCGGTTGATGAAAGTTAGAGTAGACTAAGAAGGTCTAAGGAATTAGGGCCTAATCATATATAGTTTGCCATGAATTGAATCTTGCATGATTAAAATAGTTAGTAAGAAAAGCCAATCCGAAAAATAAATATCTCTGAAGTCTTAATTATTTCTCCATATTTTATTCACATAAATTTTACTGCTTGCTTTCTGATATTCTGAATTACTGTTAATGCTTTTGAACCTTCAAACACCATTTTTTGTTTGTCTGACTAAGCCAATCACTTAACTATTGTTGCTTGATCCATCAATCCTCGTGAGATCAACCCTCATTCATTTGAGGTACTACTTGGTACGACCCGGTACACTTACCGGTTAGTTTGTGGATTGTAAATTTTTGGTGATTTTCAACAGAATAATTTTAATAACCACCAGTTTCAGTCATCTCAGCAAGCAACTTCTCAGCCCCAACAGAACAATGATTTGGAAGCAATATTGACAAGTTTTAGACAGGAAACGAGAGCATCAATCAAGAAATTGGAGATTCAGATGGGTCAATTAGCCATAAAATTTAATGAAATTGATTAGAGGACCACTAATAGCCTTCCTGGTAACACAATTCAGAATCCAAGAGATGAATGCAAGGCTATCACCTTGATAAGTGGACAAGTGGCAAGTACGGAAGCACAAGTTAATGAGGAGCTAGTTGAAAAAGAAGCTCCAGAGGAGAAGAAAGAAGAAGTAGAGCACGTCCCTCCAAAGCGTGCAGACAACCCATTCCCAGACTCTCTTGACACTTATCCTACATTGCCAAAGGCTCCTGAGTACAAGCCTAAAATGCCATATCCTCAGAGACTTCAAAGGGAGACCAAGGACAAGCAGTTTTCAAAGTTCTTGGAAGTCTTCAGAAAGTTGCAAATCAATATTCCTTTTGCTGAGGTTTCGGAGTAAATGCCTCTCTATGTCAAATTCATGAAGGATTTGTTGTCAAAGAAGAAGCTTTTAAAGGGAGATGAGACAGTGGTCCTGACTAAGGAATATAGTGCCATCATTCAGAATAACTTGCCAAGGAAGATGCCGGATCCAGGGAGCTTTCAAATTCTATGCACCATTGGGAGCACAACCTTTGAAAAAGCGTTATGTGATCTGGGAGCAAGCATCAATTTAATGCCCTTGTCTGTGATGAAGAAGCTGCAAATCCAAGAGGCACAACCCACACGGATAGCGTTACAGATGACAGACAAATCTATGAAGCCTACATATGGATTAGTGGAGAACATCTTGGTCAAAGTGGGTAAGTTCTTCCTCCCAGCAGATTTTGTGATTCTTGACACGGGAGAGGATGAGAACGCCTCTATAATTCTAGGAAGGCCATTCCTAGCCACTGGAAGAGCTCTGATTGATGTGGAAGAAGGTGAATTAGTGCTTAGAGTGCATAATGAGCAACTAGTCTTTCATGTCTTCAAAGATATACATTCATCAGGTGAATAAGAGAGGTGCATGCAAACTGAGCTTATTAATCCAAACCTTCAAGAACCCCCTGATGATGCACATCAGAATTTGCAGCTCAAACCTCCCTTGGTAACAATCAATAAAATTCCTCCTGACATCAAACCTAAGTTTGGTGTCGAAAATGCATCATCCACCAAGGCGGAGGTTCCCAAAAAGAAGAAAGTACCCAGGAGATGGAGAAACAAAAAGATTTCCACTGAAGACTTCTCCCCAGGAATAAAGGTGGTGTTGACTAGCAATCCAGTGTTGACTTATACAATAAATAGAATCCTCTCTCTGGAGCATATTGAGCTATGTTATGGGGACACAGGAAGAAGATTCACAGTGAGTGGTGAAGAACTGAGCCCCTATGATCCTCCTCCTTAGAGGAGCTGACCGTCAAGCTAGTGACGGTAAAGAAGCACTTGTCGGGAGGCAACCTGATGGTTTTGTATCCTTAGTCTATTTTCCGTAGTAGTAGTTTTATTATTTATTTGATTTTTATTGAGTTTTTACTGTTTTTTCTTTGTTTTACGTGTGTTTGATCATGCAGAATTTTTAGAACAGGATCTGGACACTTAGAAAAATTTTTGCCCACTTTGGAAAAGGGTGATTCTGCCAGCTCCACGTTGAATTTGGGATTTTCCAAGTTCAGCGTGGCAAATGACATAAACAGCGTGCACTATAGCCAGACCCCACGCTGAACTTGATCCATCCCAAGTTCATTGTGGATACATGCGTACGATGAGGGAGTTGCTTCGGGAAGGTCCACGCTAAACTTGGCTCCTTTCAAGTTCAGTGTGAAAAAAATCACCATGCGTTGAATGTTCTTTCCCTCAAGTTCAGCGTCAGCTAACTCCTTGTCCCCAAATCCTCGCTGACCCCCCCCCTTTATATAACATATATATATCATCCACCTCCCCCCCTCCTTATATATATACGTTTCTTCCCCCCCCCCCCCCCTCTTCTATATCTATATATATTTAAATAAAAAAGTAAATAACTAAATAAATAAATAAATAAATATATACATATATTTATATACAAAAAATATTTTAACTAATTGTAACTTTTCTTGTTTTTTATCATTTTTTTGTATTAATTTTTGTTTTTACTCCTCCGTGCACTTTTTATGTCCCTTCCTATTTTCAGCTTTTCTTTGTTTGAGAACAAGCAAACTTTTAAGTTTGGTGTTGTCGCTTCGCTTGTGGATTTTCTATTTATTTTAATGCACCAAAGGGCGACAAATCATCTTCATGGAGGAGCACAGTCCGGAGGAATGAGATAGCCACCAATATAATTGAGGTGGTTGAGTTCCTTTCTTTCTATTTTTCCTTCTGTTCTTATTTTGTTGTCTTCTGTTTTATGTTGCTTTGATTGCCTGCATGATCTTTAGTACTTTCAATTCTTAGATTTAGTTTCATTCTATTAATTGCTTTTAGTAAAAAAAAAATTGTCTCATGTACAGTTCACTGAGCTTGAATCTAAAAGAAAAAGAAAAGAAGTGATATATTGCATGAGAAATTGAGTTTATATTGAATAGTAGTCTTATTTACTTAAATGTGGTGGTATTCTTTGTGATTTTGAATGCATCATATGAACAGTAGTGCATATCTGAATTTGAATCAAAGGATGTCGGTGCATAAGAAATAGGAATTTAGAGAACTATTATGAATTCTCTGAATTAAACAAAAGCTTAATTCTTGAAGCAAAAAGAAATAGCAAAAGAAAAATAAAAGCGGTGACTAGGGAGGTCAGACATGATTAAAAGTTCAAAGAGTTGTTTCCCTAGTTATATGCTTGTGGTGTAATTGTGTCAAGTAATCCTTGAGACAGAGCACTAAGAGTCGAGATCAAGTGCATTTAACAGAGTATGCCAAAGGCAGGGGCAGATGTACCTATAAAGAAAGGGGGGCAATTGCCCCCTAGTTTTAATTTTTTACATGTAAATTATATGTAAATTTCAGTTTAGCCCCCCTTAAAATTTTATTTTAATCTTATTTTATTGTGTAAATATTTTTGGCCCCTCTAATATTTCATCTAGCTCCGCCCCTGGCCAAAGGCTTTGAGTACCACTGTTTGGGAGTAACTGAAAGAAAAATCAGAACTTCAAGAGAGTTCCCCAGTTAAGTGCTTGTGGTATTTTTGTGTCAAGTGAAGCTTGAGATAAAGCATTTAAAGTCACGGCTAGACTCAAGGTGAAAAGCGCTAAAGAAAAGAGAATTAAAGGAAATTTGCTGTGCTCAAGGATTAATCCGAAGTAAACAGATTAGAGAATTCATAATATTATCCGAATTCTAATTCCGAATGACAGTGGCATTCCTCTGATTCAAAGGAGAGTGAGATGCTAAAACTATTCAAAATTGCAGTGTGTAAACTCCACTTTAAGAAAAGACATGAGCTTAATTGAACACTCACTTCTCATGCAAATTCACATCTTGGGCCTATAGTAGTTCTGGTTGCTTGAGGACAAGCAACAATTCAACTTTGGTGTTGTGATGCGTGAGCATCTTCTCTATCTTTTTCTAGTGAATTTGCATTCAAATTGTTGAATTAAATCAAGATTTTAATATCTTTTAGCCACTATGGATGCTACTTTGAGTTGTTTGCAATTTCTGTTTATTTCAGGTAGCATTTGGATAGATTTGACGGAATTTTGTAGCAGAAAATGAAGAAAGCAAATGATGTTGTCAACCCCGACCTCCTTGCACTCAAACAGAAATAACTTGAGCTACAGAGGTCCACTTGACGTGATTTTAGCGGCATTGAAAAGATAATTTCTAGAGATTTCCAACGATATATAATAGTATACCCTTTTCTTCCATTTTACTCTACCTCACCCACGCTGAACTTAAGCTTTCTCAAATTTAGCGTGGAATCCAATGCACAGAGGAAGAATCACGTATCATCCCACGCTGAACTTGGGTTAATCCAAGTTCAGCGTAGATTCAAGCTCCGAAGAACGCATATTGCTCTCACCCACGCTAAACTTGAGAATTCTCAAGTTCAGCGTGAACCTTAATAATCCAAGTGGTCCCCATTCACGTCCAAAGGCTGCAAAATTTAATTATTAAATTTTGATGTAAACTTTTATTTTATTTTTAATTAGGAAAATATATTTTTTTTTGTGACTAGGAAAATATATTATTTAGTTTAGGGAATATATTTTACATTTATTAGGATTATATATAAAAGGGAAAAAAATTAGCCTTTCGGGCTCTTCTCTTCTCTTCTACCTCATTCCGCAATTTACAGTTTTTGAGAATTCTTATTTTCTCTTTGAACCATGAGCAACTAAACCTCCATTGTTAAGGTTAGGAGCTCTATCTATTGTATGAATTGATACTATTATTTTTCTATTTTAATTCATATATTGATTTCTATTTCAAGAATTGTTTTCGTTCTTTATCTTATGAATTTGGGTGGAACAGAAGTATGACCTTTGTTCTAATTGAGTTCTTGTATAACTTGGAAAAGCTCTTTACTTGAACAACAGTTTAAAAACAATTTCTCCTAAACTTCTAACTATCTGGACTTAACGGGATATGTGACATATAATCCTTTTATATTTGGGTAATTAGAGTTTCTGTGGCACATAAACTAGAATTAAACTTCATCCTCTAATTGGAATTAAGTGACCAAGGAATTGGCGGTTGATGAAAGTTAGAGTAGACTAAGAAGGTCTAAGGAATTAGGGTTTAGTCATATATAGTTTGCCATGAATTGAATTTTACATGATTAAAATAGTTAGTAAGAAAAGTCAATCCGGAAAATAGATATCTCTGAAGCCTTAACTGTTTCTCCATATTTTATTCACATAAATTTTACTGCTTGCTTTCTGATATTCTAAATTACTGTTAATGCTTTTGAATCTTCAAACACCATTTCCTGTTTATTTGACTAAGTCAATCACTTAACTATTGTTGCTTGATCCATCAATCCTCGTGGGATCGACCCTCATTCATCTGAGGTACTACTTGGTACGACTCGGTGCACTTGTCGGTTAGTTTGTGGATTGTAAATTCCGCACCAGTTTCGCACATAATTAGGGAAAAACAAAAGAAAAAAGTTCTTTTACCTTTTACCACATAACATTGGGTCAAAACTCCGCAGACTCGAGATTAAGCTTTTCCTAAACGTCAAAATCACAAATTTTCAACACCTCAAATCCCAAACTCGAAAATAGAGATAAATGGAGAAATGAGATAAGGTTCTTAGGATTACTCATCGCAAAAGTTAGATAGAGTTGAAGAGGATGATGAGGTGATTGCATGGCTACAAATGGATTTTTGATCGGAATTACGGTTTGAAAAAAAAGTAGATTTGTACGGTAAAATAAATAGTGCTAGGGTTCTATCTTCTCTTCTCTCTATGTCTCGAGCTCTCCTCTCTCTCTTTGTGAAATTTGTGATTTTTGTGAAGGGGGTGAGTCATGCTCTAACCCCTTAAGTGAAGGACAATTTTATAATTTTTATTCTTTGGTCCCACTTAAAATTAAAATCTTTAAATTTTTATTCTAAATATTTTCTGATCAATCATACATTTTTACTTTTTTCATACACAGTACCGTACAAACTTAAATCTATACACTTAATTATAACGCTAATACGCGTATTTTCATAGTCATTTATATTTTCACACTCCAATTAATTTTTTAAGTTAAATTTTTACCGGTAAAATTTTAAGTTATAATTTAAAATTTTTTTAATTCTTTTAACTCATTTTTAATTTATTGATTAATTATTTATTATTCATTTGAGTTTTACAATATTTTACTTGGTAAAGCTTTTCATTTATCATGTATCGTCCTAGCACAGGCTTTGTTAAATCAACTTCAACGCAAAGCCCAACAAACTTGGCTCTATATAAGCACGTGCATATATACGCACGGTCTCATCACTAGCATCTGCTGGGAGAACCCGGAACCTCTCGTGGAACCATGTGTAGTACACTGTCATCTGCTTTACTTTATTCTGTGGAGGTAACTCCCCAAACAACTCCCAGAACCATACCCATGCTAGTCTACCGTGTTCCATCAGATTCTCAAACTCAGTTAGGCACCCGCTAACGGGCGCACCATCGATCGGCAAACCCAGCTGATATGCGACATCCTGCAAAGTAATGGTACACTCACTAAAGGTCATGTGGAAGGTGTGGGTCTCAGGACGTCACCGCTCAATAAATGCGCTAAGGAGAGGCTCATCAACCCAGAACCACTCACTGTTTAGCCTAGCCAGATGATACAAGCCCGCGGTCTCCAGATACGGTATAATCCGGTCATGTAACGGCATATTCTGTTGTCTCCTAACGGCGCTAATAACCCTACTAGGCTGCAAAATGTGGGTAACAAAATTCCTTAACATACAACCATTACTAATAACATCAAACATAATTTAGTAAAAATTATTAGAATCCTCACATTAATTTTATTGACTCTCTTATTGTATAATTAACAATGAAACTACGAATACTATGCACTCATGATAACAATAAAAATAAAGAAATAAAATATTTTAACTAACAATAACCATAATAATAGCAATTTTTACAAAAATACTATTAATCAGAATAAAACAAAATAAATAAACATAATAAAATATTTTTACTAACAATACCGATAATAATATGAACATTTATATAGACAATATTAATAACAACAACAATAAAAATAAAATAATAAAATATTTATACTAACAATAACCATAAAAATATTAATTTTTATATAAACTCAAATTTTGATTTACAGTAACTATAATAATATCAATATTTATATAAATAATATTAATCATAATAACAATAAAAATAAACATCATAAAATATTTTTACTAACAATAATCCTAATAATATCAATATTTATATTAATAAGAATTTTAATAATAATAATAATAACAATAATAATAACTAACCTCTTCATCGATATATCCTGCCACGTGAGCAATGTCATTTAGTCGGTACAAGCGATCCTCACCCTTCATTGGCTCCACCACCCACTCCTCCTTCAAACCTCCAAAGTTTTCCCAAATCCTCTCAACACAACAAGCTTCAGAATTTTTTTGCTGAAACAAATGATCCGTCCTAAGCTTCAGCGGATTAGGTTTATATAGCCCCTAACACATAAACCGTGGGAGGTTACAGGAGTTTCTGTTTATTGCGTAGTCTTTATAAACTGCGGTGGGTTACAGGGTTTTATATTTGATTCAACTTCTTCATAAACCGTGGTAGCCTACTACGATTTATGCCTTCCACGCCCTCTTCATAAACCGCTGGAACCTCCCACGGTTTACACGCAACAAAATTTCTCCCTAAACCGTCCCTGTCAGCCACGGTTTATGTACAATCCAAAAACCGTAGTTGGTTGCCACGGTTTACATAGAATAGAATTTTTACACATGCACGTAACAACTATCTGTTTTGTACATTTGGGTAAAGGATTCATACATTTTATTTAAATAAGTAAATTGTCCTATTTTCCTTGAGATTCTTTCGTTATACAGCTCAGGAGTGCTGGTAATCTGATCCATGCTTTAATTTTGTCAATGGAAGTAAGAAGCGGATTGAAATCTGATTTCTATAACCTGACAGCTAGGTAGTGATCATAGATTTTCTATGGGCCATCAAGGAGGGCATGGTTCATATCCTCTTCAGCATAAAATTTGACCAAATAAACATCATTTCCCAAGTCAATAACATCTATTCCTCCAAATCTGACCCATATTGTTTTCAGTCTTCTCTTCATTGCTGCGTACCCACTTTTTCGATTCATGAGTTTGACTATGAGATCTCCACCAAGGCTTAGCTTCCATAATTCTGTTTTGGCTGCTTCAATATTCAAAATAAAATATTGAAAAGCCCTTCTCCCATGTCTTCAATCATAATATCAGATTGTTTGTCTTGTTTACTTTCTCTGTTAGTTTCTGTTTCAGGTACTTCATCTATTCTCTTCTTCCTTTGCATTCTCGGAAACATCCTTTGAGGCTGATGCTCCACATGTGACTGATTCTGTTCCCGAAAAGCCTTCTTCTCCCTTCTTTACCTTTTTGATACTTCTCTGGAGCAGGTCCATCTCTTTTGCATAGAGCCTTCAGGGAAATTCTCGCTGGAAACGTCTAATAGTACGGAGAGAAAAAACTTCAACCACTATTTTTTAGAATGATAACTAAGGCTTTCAACTAAATCGGACACCATAATGTTCATTATCAACATTTCTTTTTTCGATCACTATTCATTATCAACTTGAAATCTTGAATAGTCACCGTGTTTCAGACTTTCAAACACGTATAAATCGTAGTGCTAAGGCCCACACTCTTCACTTCCGATTGGGAGAATAAATTTCATATATATTTATTTTTTTGTAGTGGATTTCATACTGAATTATAAATTTGTTTTTCGCTGTGTGTATTGCAAATAATTTTTTAAAGAAAGCTAAAGAATTAATAGAATTTATTATTTTTAATCAATATTTTTAGTTGTTAGTCTAATTTTTTTAATTTAATAATTATTTTTAATTCATATTTTTAAATATTATGATTAACTGTTAATAAAAAATAATAATTTTTGCTAACTTTTTTAATATTCTTCTAATTTTTTATTGATTCAGTTATGATTGAGTTTGAAGTGACAAATATTACTCAAAAACAATAATTATGAAATTTAAGGAAATTTTTTTAATATACTATATGTTAATATTTTAATTATCAATTACGTATAAAAATATTTTTATATAAATTGCTATCGAAATTTAATCTAGAAGTAAGAATTACTTTGTGGACTAAAAACCAAATGACAATAAAATTAAATAAAATCAATTTTTTACTTATGTTCAAAATGAAGTCCACTGAGAGAAAAAAAAAATTCCAGACCTCCAGCGAATTATCAATAATTCACTCTAGAGTTTTAAAAATAAAATTGAAATCTAAGCATGCAAGTTACCCAAAAGAAAAATACTTGCAATCGCAGTGTACAATGTGTCGTCTACAATAGCATTAATATGGTTGGTAGTTGTAGAAGGAAAAAAAAAGGTTTGTTTAATTGGTTTCACTAGAGCCATGGTTGCTGTTTGTTGGCACAGTGATTTGGACTTGAAAGCACCCATCTTTTCATGTCTTACTGATATTGATATTTGACAGTTGATACATCATTTGGCTTGTTAATGTCCCTCTTTGAAAATCTCTTTTTTTTTTTTTTTTTAATTTTCAATCTTTATCACATTACCACTGTTTCTTCATCTTTGTCATATGTCAAGCACTGTGCTCAAGCAATCCAATACAAGAAAGTTTTTAAATTATAAAACCAGTAACCACACTCTCAAGATGCATAGAACGTTGGGCTCTTTGGGAGCTGAAGTTGCAGGGAAGATGAAAGCAATGTGGTTATGTCCAAAGGTTTCGGGTTTTGATCCTTCTGAAAGATGGGGTCACTCTGCTTGCTTCTTCAATGGCCTTATGTATGTCTTTGGGGTATGACTAAAATCAAAACTCCCTTTTGTTGAAAACAAAAATATAATTCAAATTAATAAATAAGCTTTTTAGTTACATGTAATGGTGTTTTGACTAATTTGGAGCTCTGTTTTCTATTAACCTGGACATGTTTTTTGACTAATTTTGTTGGTTGCAGTGTACTCGTTGAATTTCATGAGTTCTTAGTACTTCTCTCTCAAATTCCCTGTGTTATTTGCTATCTATGGCTAGGAACCAAAGCACTTTCTTCTCTGAATTTTAGTACTTCCCTTAAATCTTTCTTACCACGTGGTTTTTTCCCCTAGAGAGAATAAACTGAATTAATTTTACACTTCTGTAATTAGTTGAACAATACATGCTCAGATGTAATTACCATCACTTTTCTTCTTTCTTAATATAGTAATTAAAATTTTAAATTCTCATCTTCTCCCTGCCTTACAAAACATACACTTAACAAAGAAAATATTTTTTTTTCCTTCTTGAACTTGTTAAGAACAACAATAATAAAGAGATAATAATAATATCACTAAATATTATAAGATGTTTTTTGTGTCCAAATTTCAGGGATGTTGTGGAGGGATGCATTTCAGTGATGTTCTCACTTTGGACCTTGATAAAATGGTTTGGAGGAAGGTCGCAACCACAGGCGAAAATCCAGGTCCTAGGGACAGCCATAGTGCTGTTATTGTAGGCCATAAGATGATAGTGTTTGGTGGCAGCAATGGATTCAAGAAGGTGAATCATATTCATATTCTTGATCTTGTCACCAAAGTGTGGGTTAGTCCTGAATGCAAAGGGACACCTCCTTCGCCCCGGGAGAGCCACACGGCCGTGCTCGTTGGCGGCTATAGACTAGTGATCTTTGGTGGCAGTGGGGAAGGCAGAGCAAACTATTTGAATGATTTGCACATTCTTGAACTAGGAACCATGAGATGGACTTGCCCTGAGTTGAAAGGTGAATTTCCTGTCCCTAGGGACAGTCATAGTACCATTGCCATTGGGAACAAGCTTATTGTATATGGTGGAGATTCAGGTTATCAGTACCATGGAAACATTGATATTCTTGATATGGAAACAATGACTTGGTCTAAAGTATGTATAGTTCTTAACTTTTATGTTGGAATTGCTAATAATTTTCTCGAAATTCGAACAATTAAAGATCAAATTTCATATGACAGTTGAGAATTCAAGGTTCTTCACCAGGAGTCAGGGCAGGTCATGCTGCAGTAAACATTGGAACCAAGGCAGATTTCCATTAATTGCCTGATTTTGATTTTCATTTTGTGGAACTCTTATAGTTTAATTTGTCATGGATTTTTCTAAACTCTCCATGATATGCAGGTCTATATCATTGGAGGGGTTGGAGAAAAACGTTACTATAATGACATTTGGATCTTTGATATATGCACTTGTTCATGGACTCAACTCTATATAACTGGTCAAAGACCACAAGGGCGATTTTCTCATACTGCTGTTGTTATAGACATGGATATTGTCATCTATGGGGGGTGAATTTCTCTTCTCTCCATTGCGAAAATGTTGGTCTCTTTGTTGATTTCAATTCGCCGGCTTAACCTTGTCTGATTACAGGTGTGGTGAAGATGAAAATCCTCTCAATGAATTGTTAGTTTTGCAGCATGAAGCAGAGCCAAACCCACGTTACAACGCGGTACATATAGAAATTAATGTAGCAATTATTGGCATAATGTGAAAGAACTAACAATGTGTTTTGTTTTGCATCAGAAAACTATGTTGATGGGGTCTAATGTGAAAGAAGGAGGAGCTTATGACTTTGATTCAGGTACTTCACAACAGAAGAGGAGGAGAGTTTCTACTACGAAGGTTTGGGATGTTGATTCTGAACAAGAAGAACACTCTCTCTCACTATCACAGCATTCATCACCATCTCAATCTGATCAAGAACAGACTCTTGGTCAAAGATCAAATGCTTCTGTCACCGATTCGCAGCAGCGTCTTCTGTTCAAACAGATGAATCAAACCCCAACCAATTGTCAATACAACAATGACTTGAGTAACAAGAAATCTATGAAGGATATCACTCAGGGAAATCCGCAAAATCTTCCTTCTCTAGTTCATCAGCCAAAGCAAGAACAGTGCCACCTGGTGAATTATTTTCTAATTTTGCTTCATGTATACTATTTATCTACGACCAAAATCAACCACCGAAGTCAGTCACTAGCATAAAATAAATATTAAAATACAAATACACATTTAAAATATATTAAATCACACATATATTTATACATAAATACATTGGTGTTTGATTTTAATAATTGATTTTGATATACAAATCACATTTTTAATTTATCTGACATGCGTTTTAAGGCATCTATTAAGATTATTTAATTAAAAAATTTTTAACTGATATATAATCTTAACATAATAAAAAAACGGATATTAACTAAATTCTTTTTTAATTTATAGTTACTTATTTATTTATTTATCACGATGGGTTCAAATTACAAGATTGGTGCTGAAGTTCGAGGTAAAATAGATGGAGCCTTTGACTCAGGTTTACTCATGACTGCATCCGTGAATGGAGAGATTTTCAGAGGGGTCTTATTTGCTCCGGTATGCTTCCATAATATTAGTCTCTGTCACATTTTGATTTCGTATTTTTCTTAATAATTTAAACAAAATGGAATAATAGAAAAAGTAAAGTGATCATGTAATGAATGTTAGATGCAGCAGGCAGTAAAGGTGGTGGAAACAAATTGCTCTCTAACTACTCAAACTCAACCACCATTTGTGAACTCCAACTCAGATCATTCCCCACAAATCAAGCGAGGCGCTCGGTCGTCGATACTATTCAAGGAGCATAGAGCAAGTAAGAGTGATCTTGAAGGGTTGCTTTTGACACTTGGAGGACCTGCTAGCGCAAATAATCCTGAGGAGGTAGATTATTTAGGAAGCAAATAAATAAGCTTTGATTTGTGTGTTTTTCATTTGCATCAGTTGTCAGGATAATCTGTTTCCCACTTAACCAAACTGTGATGCTTATGAATAAGATAGTTAAGGAGGATTATTGTACAGTGGTGATTTTTATGGCGTGGTTATGTTGAATTAAAATGATAAATCTTAAACCCTAAATGACCAAGTATATGGTGTAGGTATGTAAGGGTGCAAATGAATTAACTGGAACTTAAAAAAAAATGATAAAATGAACCGAAACTGTGAGATGCTGTGATGTATATTATATGGTGCAATGATAAGTGGTACGGTGGTTGTTGCGTCAAACTTGGTATCCGTCAAATATGGAGCTACAGAGTAGTAACGTGGATTATTATATTAAAAAAATAGTTGCATGGTGGTCTCTGCTTGCCTAACCTATTATAAGGAAGAAGATGAAACAGTGTCAAGCCTGAAAAGGCACTTATAATGGCACAAAAGTAGAGAGGTCAAAACACATACTACATGCTTAGCTTATATTGCACATGCATGTCCTGTGTGGCACAGCTATTGATTCTCTTCTGTAGTTCTGTTTTTGAGTCACTCGTACCAGTGTTCTAAGTTCTAACCATACTATCAATAATATTTGTTAGTAATTTTATAACCAATAATAAGGGTTTCTAAAAGAAGATTTTATTATCTTTTGTGAAATACAAAATTTCTTATTTTTTAATATTTAAAAATGAATGAATTATTTATTTTATTATATTTTCATTTTTTTTAATTATTATAAAATGATAAGGATTATACTGAATTAGGTTTACCGAAACTAGGTAGAATAGGGCAGTAGGATGTAGGAAAAAAATAGAAAAAATGGTTCCGTGTATTGCGCGGGACGCTGTGATGTGAGAGTAAAGAAGGGGGTCTGGATAGTGGACAGTAGTAAAGACAGACGACAAAAACATAACCCATAGACAGTACAAATTTAAATGAAAAGACTGATTGGATTGATTGAGTGAATGTGTGTTATTAAAAGATTGACCATTGAGTGGAGCGGGGCCATGTGCTGGTGTGCTTCACCATTGGCCCCTGAAATGATAACACACCTGCAATCAATCAATCATACACTAGCTATGTTCCCCTCTCTCTCTCCACTAGCGTGGGCCGATTGCTCTGCATGGGTATGGGTATCATGGGCCTCAGCCCAACCGCTTCATGTCAGTTCCAGTTTAGAACGAGTTTGACGCTGACAAAAAAAACGAGTTTGACGATTCAGTTCATACATGAAGTTGTAGCATGCAGCTAAGCCAACTTATGGCGCTAGTTTGATTTCGACTCATTAATAGTTTGAATTGGTGAACCAAATTTGAGTTTAAAATTGAGTTTATAAATTAAATAAGTCAGTCTAAATTTAGATAACTCAGTTCATTAACTCGTAAACTAGCTCGATTATATATATATATAATTTCTTTTATTTAAAATTTTATATTTATTTTTTATATATAATTTTAATGTAAGACATAAATAAAATTTTTTATAATTTATTTATAGATAAACAATATATAAAATTGATCTTTTTAAATATTTTTTTAAAATATATAAGTTATAATTTATTGATATAAAATTATAGATTATGTTCCTATTATTTGAGCCAACTCATGAACTCGAGCCAACTCGTGAGCTTTCAGTGAATCGAGCTTAAGATTAAGAAATAGGCTCGATTGTTAATGAGTCCAGCCGTGAATTTAGCTCAATTTTTATGAACCGAGCTTAAACTTAGTCTAGCTCAACTCAATTCGACTCACTTCCAACCCCAACTCGGAGTCTCTCCCATTTCCCCTCCGAATTTACGAACATAGAAACCATAATTAAATATACAAAAATGTTTGATAATTAAAAAATTTTAGTTATTTAATATTCATTAATTATGACAGTATTAATAATTAATAAATATTAAATGAGATAAATTCTAATTATTTTTTGGAAAAGTATAGGGTACTAATATATTATCTACTAACTTATTGCCAATAATAATTAATTATTATATTTTAAACACATATATAAAGAGACACATCCAAAAAATATATTTATAAAGACACTTCCATTAAACACACCCATAAAAAAGACATTTTTATTATACACATCCATAAAGACACTTCCATTAAATACAATTATAAATAAGAATTGGTAGAAGTGGGCAGAAATGTTGTTGGTAACGTAGCGGAATTGTTTTTTTTTTTTTTTTTGCTCCTTAATATTATCATCAAATATAAAGCTACTAGTACTGACTGAATTACGGAAAGGGTAATATTAGAGTACAACACTCGTATTAAAAAAATATATATATTCGTATTGATTCAAATGAAAGACAAATTAATAAAAAAATTTGACAATCTAAATGAGGTATTTTCTACAATACTTAATTTTATAATTATATAATATAGATATAAAATATAAAATCAACTTTTTTTCCCCTAAGGTTTTAGACAAATTAATTAAGCATAAGTTTGTTAGGCACCATAAAATTATTTATAACAAAAAATGTATGCTCGTTCGTCTTTCATCATTGTTCATGACTCAGACTGACTAGCAAGTTATGAAATCTATTGGCATGACATTTTGACGATCGATAGGCTACTGATCTATGGGAACTTGCCAGAAATAGCTATCTGCACGACAAAGTTATATTGTACATATAATCTAACTCTTCCTTCCGGTGAAGTTTGTCGCATACAAATGAATTAAACGTCCAGAATGATTGTTGGTAAAGACCTAAAGGGTAGTAGCATTTAAGATATAACTAAGAATGACAGAGAACTAACTTACTCTTGGACTTCCGTTTCCAGTAACTGGAAACAATATATATATAATAATACTTCAATCTCAAGCACCTACTACATGCATGCCTTCAATTCCATATCCAACCTTAATTACTCTAATAATCATGTTTGATGATGTATGGCTTTCATCATGTCAAAAATATGCATTAAAATTATAAAATACACACTAAAAATAAATTAAACTACATATATTTATATAAAAATACATAATGACTAATTTTAGTAGTTAATTTTAGTATACAAATAATATTTTTAAAATTCATATTAGTTATGTGCATTGTACACTTGATATAATGAATACATAAACTTTTTAATTTAATTGATTTAGTGAGAATATGAAGTAGATTATCTACCTTTTGATCTTGGGAATGAATTTTTTGTCAAATGAAGTAAGATTAGCATTAAAGTATGATGAATTAAGTAGGGCCAATGGTACAACATACACAACCACAATATATATATGAGCCAAAATATTTCTTCGACTCTAATTAATCTTAGCACGAACTGGAGGTATTCGTTATCAGGAACATGACCGAAGACCAAAGTGCGTAGGTGCTACGGTAGAGTTCATACACAGATATACGCTCTACCTAGCTTCTTCGTAGTACATTCATCATTTCTTGGACCGACCTTAGGGATGATGCGTATTCAGTTCACATGTCAAATCTCTTGGCCCACGCTCTATCCACGTCTATCAATCAATTACAAGATTATTCATATCATACTAGGCCTGTTTAATGAGCCCTACTATAATGCAGTAAAGATCACAGATATGTTCAAATTTATTTTCTCCCTCAAATGGCCAAATCTGATTAATGCATGTATGTTAACATTACTGTTGGGAATAATGGAAAACATTGAGAAGGATGATAAATGATTGTACTGTTTGGTATGGCTGCATTACTACATTACTATATTATAGAATTTATTATTTTTTTACCATCATTTAGTTATTAATTCAATTTTTTTAGTTTAATTTTTTTAGTCTAGTAATTTAATTTCATATACTTTATTCCATATTTTTAAATATTGATAACTAACTAATAACAAAAATAATAAATTTTGATGATCCTCTAATATATCTCTAATATTATGATATTTACAGACATACAAAGTTTTATGATAGTTCCATTGAGTTGAATAAAGAAATATGAGTACAAGGTTGCAAAGCATTAGGTGATTTCAATATCAGAAGAAAAAAAAATGAAAGGGCGTGCTCTGGGGGTTAATAGTTAAGAGACCTAGTTATTTTTGTGCATAACCTAATTATAAATAGTCATCACACCCTGAGTCGATTGTATAATTGAATTTATTAGGCTTTGAGTAATATATATGTTTTGTTTATTGTTTAAAATTTAGAATTTATAAAATATTTAATTACATCTATGTTTTATAATTATTCACATAATTAATATAAAAAATAATTATATTTGACGTAACATTACGTAATTAAATATAATTGTAAATAATAATGCATCAAAATTTAATTATATGTCTTATTTTCAGTTCTATGTGAAATTTTATGTGAGCCACGTTGAGTATATATCATTATGTGAGAATTTCTTTGATGTAATTTGTACTCCACTCTTTATGACTTATGAATAATTGATAATTTAGGTGATCAATAAATTATGAAGGAAAAAAAATAATTTAATTACTTCAATTATGATGTCAAATTCGGTTGAAATGTGGTGTGTAAAGATAGATCGAACAAATGTTTTAGATTTGTTATTACTTGAGCCACATGGTAAGTTGGTAACTCCAAGCCAAGTAGTTTTCAACTTTTAATTTTTTCCTGATATAATTTATTAATAATAAGGAAATTTAACAAATCACCCTTATCACTGTCATTCTTTTTATTGCTTTAAAGAAAGGCAGGTCAAGTGTCTTATTCTGGCGTCTCGGGTGTGAAATTTATCTCTTGCTGCAAGAAATATTAGTCACCAACTAAGATACATAATAATCCTATGGCAGTAAATATATGAACTCCATCGTTATGATTTCTGACATGATTGTATGGTTATCATGAACATAATTGTAATGAGCATATCTAAAAGGAGGATAATTAAATGTAAAGCAGTAAATTAAAGCTGATTAGCCAAGTTTTACGCCTGGATATGGGTTTATTACAGCATTGATTAAAATTAAACTAGATTTTCATTAGAAAATGAAGTATGTGTTTTATTACTTAGGTTATATATAAGAGTTGATGAAATATTATTTCCTATCATGTATTTGTTTGGTAATGCATATATACTTAGACAACATGATTAACATATAAAAAGAAGGTACTTAATTGATTTTAACTCGTGTAGAAGAAGTCTTTGGTCAAATAGTTAGTTCTCACATATAAGAAGTCACTATAGGAGAATGTTATATGGATTGTGAAAATGATTGATCAGATCAAAAGGAGGATTTAGCCAATTAAATTGACTTTTACAACACTCCAATTAGTGTTATTGTTAGTAAACTGGGCCAGCAGCCACATTGTTGAGACATATAGTTACCTAATCAACCAAACACTATTTTGTGTCTATATAAATTGGAGGCTGTTGGCTCTAACAATGCAACCCACTTCAATTCAAAGGTTAAGTTTTTTAGTAATTAAAAGTGCCATAGTAAGAGTTGAAAAAAATTACATTTGAAATGGGTGCTTTAATTTTTCATCCAGCTGCAATTTTTGGAGCTTTGGTGGTGGCCATAAGCTCAATTGGTTTCTTCCCTAGTGTTGTGATTGCATATCCTGGACCCATTACAAGGCACTACACATTTGATGTATGTATAATAAGTGCTCCAATAATAGTTGTTAAAATTTTTTTTCTTTCACTTGCATTAAATTTTTTTTTTCTATATTTGATTTGATTTTCACAGGTAAGGTTGCAAAATGTGACAAGGTTGTGCCACACAAAGGCCATAGTGACAGTTAATGGAAGTTTCCCGGGGCCTCCCATCTATGCTAGAGAGGGAGATCGATTAGTAATTAAAGTGATCAATAATGTGAAGAATAATGTCAGCCTTCACTGGTATAAAGAAATGCATTGCAAGAAATAATTATAAGAAAGTGAAAATTTCTCTTATATATGTTGATGATGATGAAGAAGTTAATCTAACAAGATTAGTGAATGTTGGATAATGATGACAGGCATGGAATTAGACAAGTTCAAAGCCAGTGGGCAGATGGACCAGCATACATAACTCAGTGTCCGATCCAAAGAGGGCAGAGTTATGTTTACAACTTCACTTTAAATGGGCAAAGAGGGACATTCTTTTGGCATGCTCACATTACGTGGCTAAGAGCTACCCTTTATGGACCCCTTATCATCCTTCCTAAGCATAATGTTCCCTACCCTTTTGCCAAACCATACAAGGAAATTCCAATCATGTTTGGTACAAACAATGATACATAAACCCTACTCTATTACTACTCCCTTTCATCAATTCCTTATTTGCTAATAATGGATCTCTGTTATTATATATATATATATATATATATATATATATATATATATATATAGGTGAGTGGTGGAATTCTGATTCTGAGGCAGTAATCAACCAAGCTCTTCAGAATGGCGGTGGTCCAAATGTTTCTGATGCATACACTCTTAATGGTTTCCCCGGCCCATTATACAACTGTTCTCAAAAACAAAATGGTAATGCATGGTCACGCTTTCATAATATTTACAATATTTTTTAATAACAATATTTATCAAAGATTTGAAGACTAAAGAGTGTGTATGTACCTTTATTATAGAAAGTTTGAAGCTAAAGGTGAAGGCAGGAAAAACATATATGCTGCGACTAATCAATGCTGCACTCAATGACGAACTGTTCTTCAGCATAGCAAACCACAGCGTGACAGTTGTTGAAGCCGATGCACTTTATGTGAAACCATTCAAAACCAACATTGTAGTAATAGCACCGGGTCAAACCACAAACATTCTCCTCAAAACAAAACCACACCCTCCACACTCACGTTTTCTAATGGCAGCAAGGCCTTATTTCACCGGCACCGGAACCTTCGACAACACCACCACTGCCGGTATTCTTGAGTATTACACAACTACTACTACTACTACTTCAAAAGACCATAATGCCCCTGTAATAAGACCTACCCTTCCTCCCATCAATGACACTGCTTATGTTGCCAACTTCACTTCCAAATTCCGCAGTTTAGCAAATGAAAAGTTTCCAATCACAGTCCCTCAAACTGTGGACAGAAGCTTCTTCTTCACCGTAGGCCTTGGAACCAATCCGTGCCCTAAAAACCAGACCTGCCAGGGTCCTAACGGTACCAAGTTCGCGGCTTCTATGAACAACGTTTCCTTTGTACTGCCTAATACTTCGATGCTTCAGTCCTATTTCTTCAAGAAATCAAATGGGGTTTTCACAACTGATTTCCCAACCAGTCCGTTGATCAAGTTCAATTACACAGGCACTCCACCAAACAACACCATGGTCATGGATGGAACTAAGGTGGCGGTGCTTCCGTTCAACGCTAGCGTGGAGGTGGTGCTGCAAGACACAAGCATCCTTGGAGCTGAGAGTCACCCACTTCATCTTCATGGATACAACTTTTTCGTGGTTGGGCAAGGTTTTGGTAACTTTGATCCCAAGAAAGACCCTGCCAAGTATAA
Source organism: Arachis ipaensis (assembly GCF_059453495.1). NCBI lineage: Eukaryota > Viridiplantae > Streptophyta > Magnoliopsida > Fabales > Fabaceae > Arachis > Arachis ipaensis. Next base: position 12,843,784 of record NC_142441.1, read on the forward strand.
CCTTGTAGATCCACAAGAAAGGAACACTGTGGGAGTGCCATCTGGAGGCTGGGTAGCAATTCGTTTCTTTGCGGATAATCCAGGTAAATAAAACTCTTTTTTTTTAATATACATAAAAAAAGAAAAGAAAAGTGATAAAGTATTTGTTTCATGTTCTGATATTATAGATTATATGATGTGAATAGGTGTGTGGTTTATGCACTGCCACTTTGAAGTGCACTTGAGCTGGGGTTTGAAGATGGCATGGATTGTGGAAGATGGGAAGCTCCCTAATCAAAGGTTACCTCCTCCACCGGCGGATCTTCCCAAGTGTTGATGGACATAATACTTCACGTTATTATTTTCAGCTTGCAAGATTGGATTATTCGCCACCAAATAATAATGACTTGGGTTTTTCTCTTTCTCCTTTTTTTTTAAACTTTCTGGAAGAGATTGTTTTGGAACGGAAAGTTTTGCTTTGTATTGAGTTTGAATGCTTCGTTGAGAAGCCTCCTTCGGTTGTAATCATCTAACATTGTGCATGAGAAAATAAATCTTTCATGGATATGCTTGTCTTTCCATTCACTATTATTTATGGAAAAGTATATGATACGAAGATATGGCAAATTATTGCTAACAATAATCTATTCTTAATATATAAAAGTAGATACATAAGTTTACCCACATTATTTTTAGAGGAATGCTAAGGGTCAGCAATTTTTGTGATTTGTAGCCATTAAATAGCCATCAATGATGATTTTAATGGTGTGAGATTTCATCTAATGACTCACTTTTCTTTGCTAGTTACATGCTGGCCAGAATTTAACAAAGTTGCTGGCCCCCTAGACTTTTCCATATTTTTAAGTTATTTCTCTTCTTTTATTAATGCCATGTCAGCAACATCGCTTACTTAGCTTGGCAAAATTTTAGAATCAACCACTCAATTTTTGCCAAATCATCTATTATTTCCAAATTAGCAAAAAAATAAAACATACAAAAAAATAATACAATAATTACCAATGAAAATAATTAAAAATTAATAGTGTCTAACCAAATTTGTAACTTACAAAGACATTAAATTCATATTCCTATATTTATTATATCTTACCGTTGTAGACAATACAATAAATTTATAACTCCAATAATTAATTTATGGATTAATCTCTACGTACAAGTGTTTTGTTTACAAGCTTTACAAGTCTGAAAAAAATGAAACCCCATAAACGCACTGCTTATGTTACGGGCCTCTTTAACAAACTTTAAATCAATCCAAATCAATTAACGCGTGAATATATAACTTCCATTTTTCAAAAAATTTTGTTTCCTTTTTCGAGTTTCTTGCCAAATTTGTTCGATCTCCTTCGTGCGTTCTCTCTTTGCCTTCGATCTTCTTCTGTTTTTTTCGATTTTAATGGTTTCTGAAATCAAGTTTTTAAATTGTTTTGAAGATAATAGAACTTCAGAAATACACCCAAACGATTATAGAAATACACCCAAAGGATTATAGAAACACATCGAAAGGATTACAGAAATACACCCAAACGGTTACAGAAATAAACCAAACGATTACAGAAATACACCCAAAGAATTACAGAAATACAACCAAAGGATTTAAGAAATACACCCAATATCAGAGGGGAGACAGTATATTTCTTCTTGAAATCTTTTAATTTTTTGCTGGTTAAGGATGAGGTACATGATAGAGACAATTTAGAAAAAAAACCTAGAAAAACAATAAAACAGTAACTTGAATAATCTTTCTTCGTCTTTTCTGGTGATTTTTTATGGAGATTTGTATCTTTTCTTCTTGATTTCTTCTACTCTTCGCAGAATCGTAGTTTGTTTCGAATGTCGTTTGAATTTTGATGGTTTGCGTTTTGATTGAGGAATAAGAGGAAGAGTGCGGCATAATAAACGTGTTGTAAGGCGCGTGCATTGGACGCTCAATTTAAAGGAGTGGTGCGCGTGTTTTTTCTTGGACTTGGGCCAACTTGTATAGCTTGTAAGCCAAAAATGCTTGTATGTGTAGCAGGCCTCTTAATTTATTAATGGGGAGTGCTAGGTAAACAATGACCATCTTGAACAACATGAACAACTACCAATCAAATAAAAATACACTATATCCTAATGTAATGCTACTAATTAAATTTAATATTAATTTACTCTTTTAACCCTATTTGAATCTTAAATTAATTTTATATTTTTGAAAGATCTTTTAAAAAATATTATTTATTTATTTTTTAAATTTATCCACGTACCAATGTGGGCATTGGCAGCAGCATACAAATATACTCTGATCTTTGGCTTCCATCTAGATTATAACCCTCTCAGTCACAATATTTTTTGGATTAAAAATTTGATGATAGAGAATCGTGAATGAAACCAACCTCTTCTAGAATCTCTGTTTTCAATTGAAATCTGCTCAAGAATCCTGACAATTAAACCAGCCGATTGATCAGACCATATTCAATGGACACTTAGCAGCTCAAACAAGTATGAAGTAGGTTCAGGATATAAAATTACTTACGTATTTCACCATATTCAATTCTATTGTGTTTCCACCCTCAATTCCCATACAATAGTCTTTAGCTTAGTAAGATGCCTTTCTCTCTCTCCTGCCTGCCTTGCTTCTTTTTCTGGGTCCGAAACTTCACTTGGACCAGGTTGATGAAATGGATTCGGATTGGAATTTGCATTAAGTTGTTAGCTTTTTCTTTAACTAGAAGGAGACCCGCGCGATGCGTGGGGCGGTAAATTAATGATAGTATATAATAAATATTAAAAAATTTTATGTTTTGTAGAATTAAATTAAATGTGTAAACTAAAGTTAAATTTAAAAGGTATTTTATTTAAAATAATTTGTAGTACAAAAGATTTGGATATTAGAGTTGTATGTACAAAATGACATTTTTATTTGGTAGTTTGATTTTTGCATTTGTTTTAGTTGATGAACTTGGTCTTTTTATGTGGCGCTCGTCCTCTTTTTTTTATTGGTTGTTGTTAGAGTTGTTACTTTTTTCTTTTTATGTAAGTTCTTGTGAAGGCATGTAATTTATGAATTATTGAGTTATATGTACTTTCTATTGTGTTGTTTGTTCCATCTTTGCAAGTATGTTCTTCTTCCGAAGATGTATCTTAAATTTGTATAGTTTTCTTTCTCCTTAATCTCTTGATGGGTATGTGATCTTCGTCTGATAATATTATTGTTGGCGAAATTGGTTCCTATAATCAATGAATAATTTAAATTAGAAATAAAAATGATGTCTAAAATAACTAAAATAAGTGATTTTTTTTAGTATTATCTATTTTATTTGTTGTAATGAGTGTGAAATTTAGTGTTTTTTGTTGGAACAAATGTCTTGGTAACAGTGTATTATTGCGAACTTTCTTTAAGATTAAAATCATTTACATTGACTTCAAATATAAGTGAGGTTGCACAAATTTTTCAATTGAGGTGGTGCTTCAATATCATTATTTTTTTGGGCCATTAGATTTGAAACAGTTGTACCCAACAATTTTTTTACTTCGTCATCAAATAGTACAAAAGTTGTTGTACCACTTTGATCTGAAACTTTAATTGAATTTTGAACCTAAAATAAATATTGGGTTAGTAACTAATAATTTGATAGATGAGATTATGAAAAGTATATAGAGTTACCTTATTGTTGGATATTGTAGTGTTTGATTATATGTGCCACAAATATAGTTATCTCCTTTTTCATATGCTTTTTTCGTACACTTTTCACATTCAACATAGTTATCTCCATTGAGTAAGTTTGAGATGTTTAGTTCAAAAAAAAATTTATTGTGCTAAATTTGATGTAATTTGAAGGAATAATGATAAGAGACTTATATAAGTAATTCAAATAGTATGGAATTTGAATATTTGTAACGTAAAATTTATTATGATTAATAATATTATTATGACATTTGTAATATGGATGTTTATTACATTGAATGAGTTATTTATAGAAATTAATAAAAAAAAGTATAGGTAACCAACAACAATTTTTAACAATGTGTGAACAATGTGAATTAATATGGTTAAAAGAGTAAATTAATCTTAAATTTAATTAGTAGCATTAAATTAGGATGTAGTGTATTTTTATTTGATTGGTGGTTATTCATGTTGTTCAAGATGGTCATTGTTTACCTAACACTCTCCAATTCGTATACATTACAGCAAAGAAAAATAAATATCGTACTTTTGTAAAACCAATCTTTTGAACTACCTATCATCACTGTTGATTATATCAACATTGTTTATAAACAATCTGATTAACTATGGTGTTCTACATAATTAGAACACTTTTAAGTTTTTCATCTTCCTTTTTAAACATAACATTATTAGTCTCAACACCAAGAGGTAAAATAGAACATGTACAATCAATATTCATCGTACGTACTCAAAGCAATTTGTTGGAGACTCTTATAAAATAGTACTCAATTAATCTTCTTAAAATACCTAAAGAATTTTATTATAATATTATGATGTCAGTTAGAATATGACAAGACTTTACAAAAATCAGAATATGATAAGGGAAAAATTTTTTCAGAGGAAGGATGGAAATAGCCAAGCTTTGAAAAAGAATCCACAACCTTGTATCTTTCAAGAAAATTGATGTTGTGTCTACTATATTTTTGTTTGTAACCGACATCCTGTATATTCTGCAATGATTTGCACTAATGTTGTTTGAATCGCACATCATCCACCAATCGAGCAATGCAGTGCTCATTGGCATTAGTAAAATGTTAATTCCAATCAATCATTCAATCAAATCGAATCAAAATAAAGAGGAGTAATCAATATACAGAAAAAGAATAATTAAATGAAGAAAAGGTGCCAATACCATTGGTCACATCTGCGGTTCAAATTATAATTAGATGGAGGGTTAATATCTTTTAAATAGATTCTTATTTTTAGATTTCTGTTATTTTTTCTAACACACGTCTATTTAATTAGACTTGGTCAAATTTTTTCAAGATACAGTTATAAAATTTAAAATTCAACTAACGATATCATTATAGACTTGATTCTAATTAATTTAAATCAAATTTCATCTTAATAGATTAGATATGATATGATATGATTGGATTTAAATCAATCAGAACATAATTATTAAGTCGTAGTTGCTTCCCTTAAATAAAGTTCCACTCCTCTTTCCCTTCTTGAATATTTTCATTCTTGGCTTTCAAACAAGTAAGTCATCGTTGATCTTGATCACAATGGCTACAATGTCTAATGATGAGTTATTAGAGATATTGTCTTCGTTACCTGCAAAAACAATCCACAAACTCAAATCTTCTTCAAAACTCTCTTCAGAGCTTCCACAAACTCCATACTTTGTAGCAAAACAAGCAGAAAACTCATTGAAGAAAGATCGTCCTTCACGCTTCTTCATTCAAAGAGATAACAATCTGAATCACAACAACCACGTCGAGTTGCATCCTTTGCCGGGAGAGGAACTTTCCTCCGGCGTCCCTGAAAACATGCTAGGATTCATCGCGCGCTCGCGGCTCTAGATTCTAAGCTCAAGCAACAGTTTACTTCTTTGTCTTCATCGAACAGAATTGTTTATCATCAATCCAGCAACTTGTTACCTTTTACACATTCCCCTCCCCAACCACTTGCAGCAGCGAGGAAATCTTCATAGTGTTTCCATGACACTGGAATGCGACTCTGATGATTACAGGTTGATTCTTTTTGACAATGAAGATTGGAGTTCACATTTTGATTGCCATGTTTATAGTCATAAACAAGGTGCTTGGAGCTTAAGGAAGAACCGTTTCTTTGCTGGATCTAGTAATTTGAAATTTGACATGCCTGTGATTTGCAATGGCGTCATTCACTTCATCTCGGATTGCTACAGTTATCTTACTGAAGATAGCACTTATTTTAGGCCTTATATCATGTCTTATGAAATCACGAATGGCGATGATGAAGATGAAAGCGTTGAAACCAAGTTTTTAAGGGTTCCTAAAGAAGCAAGAAGGGGTTCTCATGATGATAGTTGCCATATGAATATTTTCAAATGGGGAGAAGCTGCTGGCTATCAAACTATTTGCTTAGTTAGATTGAGAAAGCGTGTGTTTATGGTTTGGATTCTAACAAACTATAAATCGAGTTCGTGGAGAAGGATCATGAAGGTGAGAGTGAAAGGAATGGGTTTAGTGGAACAGAACCCTGTGATCAAAGGCTTTACCGTTTTGAATGGTGATCTTGTTTTTGCTACGAAGAAGAAGGTCTATACATATGGTTTAACTAGTGAAAAATATATGGTGCTCTCGAAAATTTGTGACCATGGGTGTGACTTTAGATTTGTTCGTTTTGTTCTTTATTCAGATATTCTTCGTCCATGTGGAATTGGTGCCAAAAGTTTGCGTCTTTATCTTCAATTAAGGAAACATGACAAGCCGGAAAAGTTAGAATTAGACACATTAAATTACTTAATTAGGTTTACATAATTAGAGGATGAACAAGACTTTGAATTTTATTTAATATCAACTATATTTAGATTCTGAATTTTTTTTGCCGTGGCTGAATTTAATCCCATTGTATGATTAACAATTTTAATTTTTATAATAATAATAATAATAATAATAATAATAATAATAATAATAATAATAATAATAATAATAATAATTTTCTCTTATTATTATGGGGAGCTCAAGATGATCTTTATCATATGAGAAACTCAAGATGATCTTTATCATCCCAAGTAGGAAATGAAGGAGCACGGTTCTTTGTATAAGCAAGGAGAATAATGTGAAAGAATTTTAAGGTTGACTGCAAAATTGCAAATGCTCTTGATGTGGTTCAGGCTCCATGAGAATTTTTTATTTCTTGAATCATTGTTCGAGCATTTTAGTCAATTAAATAGATTTTGATACAGGTGCAGTAACCGGGCAGTTAAATGTCAACTTGTGAACTATTTGTAAACTATGGCATATATTCACAAGTTGATATTTAACTGCCCTGTTACTGCACCTGTATCAAAATCTATTTAATTGACTAAAATGCTCGAACAATGATTCAAGAAATAAAAAATTCTCATGGAGCCTGAACCACATCAAGAACATTTGCAATTTTGCAGTCAACCTTAAAACTCTTCCACATTATTCTCCTTGCTTATACAAAGAACTGTGCTCCTTCATTTCCTACTTGGGATGATAAAGATCATCTTGAGTTCCCCATATGATAAAGATCATCTTGAGCTCCCATAATAATAAGAGAAAATTAGTATACAAAAGTTATTATTATTATTATAAAAATTAAAATTGATAATCATACAATGGGATTAAATTCAACTACGGCAAAAAAATTTTTAGAATCTAAATATATTTGATATTAAATAAAATTCAGAGTCTTGTTCATCCTCTAATTATGTAAACCTAATTAAGTAATTTAATGTGTCTAATTCTAACTTTTCCGGCTTGTCATGTTTCCTTAATTGAAGATAAGGACGCAAACTTTTGGCACCAATTTCGCATGGACGAAAATTATCTGAATAAGAAACAAAACGAATAAATCTAGAGTCACACCCATGGTCACAAATTTTTGAGAGCACCATATATTTCTCACTAGTTAAACCATATGTATAGACCTTCTTCTTCGTAGCAAAAACAAGATCACCATTCAAAACGGTAAAGCCTTTGATCACAGGGTTCTGTTCCACTAAACCCATTCCTTTCACTCTCACCTTCATGAACCTTCTCCACGAACTCGATTCATAGTTTGTTAGAATCCAAACTGTAAACACACGCTTTCTCAATCTAACTAAGCAAATAGTTTGATAGCCAACAACTTCTCCCCATTTGAAAATATTCATATGGCAACTGTCATCATGAGAACCTCTTCTTGCTTCTTTAGGAACCCTTAAAAACTTGGTTTCAACGCTTTCATCTTCATCATTGCCGTTCGTGATTCCATGAGACATGATATAAGGCCTAAAATAAGTGCTATCTTCAGTAAGATAACTGTAGCAATCCGAGATGAAGTGAATGGCGCCATTGCAAATCACAGGCATGTCAAATTTTAAATTCCTAGATCCAGCAAAGAAACAGTTCTTCCTTAAGCTCCAAGCACCTTATTTATGACTATAAACATGGCAATCAAAATGTGAACTCCAATCTTCATTGTCAAAAAGAATCAACCTGTAATCATCAGAGTCGCATTCCAGTGTCATGGAGACACTATGAAGATTCCCTTGCTGCTGCAAGTGGTTGGGGAGGGGAATGTGTAAAAGGTAACAAGTTGCTGGATTGATGATAAACAATTATGTTCGATGAAGACAAAGAAATAAACCGTTGCTTGAGCTTAGAATCTTGAGCCGCGAGCGCGCGATGAATCCTTGCATGTTTTCAGGGACGCCGGAGGAAAGTTCCTCTCCCGGCAAAGGATGCAACTCGACGTGGTCGTTGTGATTCAGATTGTTATCTCTTTGAATGAAGAAGCATGAAGGACGATCTTTCTTCAATGAGTTTTCTGCTTGTTTTGCTACAAAGTATGGAGTTTGTGGAAGCTCTAAAAAGAGTTTTGAAGAAGATTTGAGTTGTGGATTGCTTTTGCAGGTAACCAAGACAATATCTCTAATAACTCATCATTAGACATTGTAGCCATTGTGATCAAGATCAACGATGACTTACTTATTTGAAAGCCAAGAATGAAAATATTTAAGAAGGGAAAGAGGAGTGGAAATTTATTTAAGGGAAGCAACTACGACTTAATTATGTTCTGATTAATTTAAATCCAATCATATCATATCATATCTAATCTATTAAGATGAAATTTGATTTAAATTAATTAGAATCAAGTCTATAATGATATCTTTAGTTAAATTTTAAATTTTATAACCGTATCTTGAAAAAATTTGACCAAGTCTAATTAAATAGACGTCTGTTAGAAAAAAAACAAAAATCCAAAAATAAGAACATATTTAAAAGACATAAACCCTCCATCTAATTATAATTTGAACCGCAATTGTGACCAATGGTATTGGCATCTTTTCTTCATTTAATTGTTTTTTTTCTGTATATTGATTACTCCTCTTTATTTTGATTCGATTTGATTGAATGGTTGATTGAAATTAATATTTTACTAACTGGCTAACTACCAATAAGCACTGCATTGGCCGATTGGTGGATGATGTGCGATTCAAACAACATTAGTGCAAATCATTGCAGAATATACAGGATGTCAGTTACAAACAAAAATATGGTAGACACAACATCAATTTTCTTGAAAGATACAAGGTTGTGGATTCTTTTTCAGAGCTTGGCTATTTTCATCATTCCTCTGAAAAAATTTCTCCCTTGTCATATTCTGATTTTTGTAATGTCTTGTCATATTCTAACTGACACCATAATATTATGATAAAATTCTTTAGGTGTTTTAAGAAGATTAATTGAGTACTATTTTACAAGAGTCTCCAACTAATTGCTTTGAGTATGTACGATGAATATTGATTGTACATGTTCTATTTTACCTCTTGGTGTCAAGACTAATAATGTTATGTTTAAAAAGGAAGATGAAAAACTTAAAAGTGTTCTAATTATGTAGAATACCATAGTTAATCAGATTGTTTATAAACAATGTTGATATAATCAACAGTGATGATAGGTAGTTCAAAAGATTAGTTTTACAAAAGTACGATATTTGTTTTTCTTTGCTGTAGTGTATACGGATTGAGGAGTGTTAGGTAAACAATGACCATCTTGAACAACATGAACAACTACCAATCAAATAAAAATACACTACATCCTAATTTAATGCTACTAATTAAATTTAAGATTAAGAGTAAACTACCATTTCTACCCACGAAAGTTGAAAATGTTGACACATCTACCCATAAAAAAAGAAAATTACCATTTGTACCCATAAAACATGAATTCCATATAACAAAATTATCCAAACACTAAAAAATCACATAAAAACCCCAAATTACCCTTATCATCATCCGCATCATCCACCCCTCCTTCTCTCCTTCCCTGTCTCTTCCTCGCCTGAGCCAAACTTTGAGTTCAAAGGTACTACCAGCTCATTTCCTTCATCACTACTATCACCACCACCACCACTATACCTCCATTATCATCTTCTTCACATAAAGAAACAACAACAACAATAGAAAAAGCAAATTGTCTTAGACCACCGCACCACCATTGGCCACCACCAAGTTGTCGCCCCTTCACCCGATTTTCTCTCTTCTTCCTCTCTCTCGCCCCTTCTCACCCCTGTTCCCTTCTCTGATCCTCTACGTAACCACCACCGCGGCACTCAACAGTCACTGGCGCCGTCAAGTCCCACCCAACCTCCACTCGCTGCCACCGCGTCCTTTCCCCCTTTCTTTCCTCCCCCACCCTTTACCTCTCTCTTTCTTCTTCTTCCCCTCGCCTCACCTCCGCGAGACTAGGACTACCGTCGCCTTCTATTTTTGCCGCCTTTCGCAACTCTAGAGCCGCCGCCGCTGCCTGATTGCTACCGCTGCCCCTACCCGTTCAAACTAGCCCTCCATCTCTCGCTGACACAGAGCTCCGATCCAGCCCATGTCCAATCTGCGGTTCCACCCGCTCTTCCCTAATCTGCAAATTCAGAGACCACCGAACCTACATCACGCAACAATTCGAAAAAGTAGAAGAGAGAAAGAAGCAAATCACAGAAGGGAAGAGAGGAAAAGAGAGAGGAAGGAATTGACAGAGTTGACGGACTCTGGCGGTGGCAACGAGCTCAGAAAATGGAAGGAGAGAGAGAGGATGGGGTTAGTGGTGGTGGTGGAAGGGAAAAGATGATGCAGATGATGATAAGGATAATTTGGGGTTTTTATGTGATTTTTTAGTGTTTGGATAATTTTGTTATATGGAATTCATGTTTTATTGGTACAAATGGCAATTTTCTTTTTTATGGGTAGATGTATCAGCATTTTCAACTTTCGTGAGTACAAATGGTAGTTTACTCTTAAGATTAATTTACTCTTTTAACCCTATTAATTCACATTGTTCACACATTGTTAAAAAATGTTGTTGGTTACCTATACCTTTTTTTATTAATTTCTATAAATAACTTATTCAATGTAATAAACATCCATATTACAAATGTCATAATAATATTATTAATCATAATAAATTTTACGTTACGAATATTCAAATTCCATACTATTTGAATTACTTATATAAGTCTCTTATCACTATTCCTTCAAATTACATCAAATTTAGCACAATAAATTTATTTTCGAACTACACAACATCTCAAACTTACTCAATGGAGATAACTATGTTGAATGTGAAAAGTGTACGAAAAAAGCATATGAAAAAGGAGATAACTACATTTGTGGCACATGTAATCAAACACCACAATATCCAACAATAAGGTAACTCTATATACTTTTCATAATCCCATCTATCAAATTATTAATTACTAACCCAATACTTATTTTAGGTTCAAAATTCAATTAAAAGTTTCAGATCAAAGTGGTACAACAACTTTTGTACAAGAAAAATAATGACATTGAAGCACTACCCCAATTGAAAAATTTGTGCAACCTCACTTATATTTGAAGTCAATGTAAATGATTTTAATCTTAAAGAAAGTTCTTAACAATACACTGTTACCAAGACATTTGTTTCAACCAAAAATACTAAATTTCAACATTCATTACAACAAATAAAACAGATAATACTGAAAAAAATTTCACTTATTTTAGTTATTTTAGACATCATTTTTATTTCTAATTTAAATTATTCATTGATTATAGGAACCAACTTCGCCAACACTAATATCATCAGACGAATATCACATACCCATCAAGAGATTAAGGAGAAAGAAAACTATACAAATTTAAGACACATCTTCCGAAGAAGAACATACTTGTAAAGATGGAACAAACAACACAATAGAAAGTACATATAACTCAATAATTCATAAAGTACATGCCTTCACAAGAACTTACACAAAAAGAAAAAAAATAACAACTCTAACAACAACCAATAAAAAAAAGAGGACGAGCGCCACATAAAAAGACCAAGTTCATCAACTAAAACAAATGCAAAAATCAAACCACCAAATAAAAATGTCATTTTGTACATACAACTCTAATATCCAAATCTTTTGTACTACAAATTATTTTAAATAAAATACCTTTTAAATTTAACTTTAGGTTCACACATTTAATTTAATTCTACAAAACATAAAAAAATTTAATATTTATTATATACTATCATTAATTTACCGCCCCGCGCATCGTGCGGGTCTCCTTCTAGTTAATATTAAAGATACCTTTATTAAAAGACACATGTATAAAGAGACATATTTATAAAGACACTTTCATTAAATATAACTATTAAAAAATATTTTTATTAGACACACCAAAATTTGAACCAGATATAGCATATTAAGAGACATATAATTTAACGTTCAACTAGGCCTAACTTACAATTTACTATTTAATAATATTTTTTATTTTAATTGTTTTTGGTAAACCAATGAGGCTTAGGCCCAGAAAAGGGAAAACACTAAGAACGGGGATTTTAGTTTTCTATTTTAATTTTTATCCTATTTTATTTTGGTTGGACTTTAAGCCTTATAGAGGAAAAAAACACTTCTGTGAGGTCCATTTCATTTTTTGTTGATTGAGGCCCAATAGTTAATCAGATTTTCCGCCCAATTCTATACCAAAAATGGGGTTTTAATTTCACTAAGAAGTATTTCAATTTCACTAAAATGGGGTTTTAATTCTATACCAAAAATAATTTTTTTTTAAAGTTGGACTTCTAGTTTTAAAGTGTCTTTGGTGTTTGTTTCCTTTGGGGCTTCAGCCCCGCAATTTTATAAAAAAAAAAAAAAGGTATTTTTTTATTAAAAATATTGCATGTGATCTCATTCTCACCGTATTAAATACGGATTAGTAAGTTTCCTACCAAAAAAGAGAGCGAAAAAGACGGATTAGTAACTGTCATGAGTCGGCAAGCTACGGATTCAAAACCAATAAACAACAGATGATGTGAAAAGCGAAATACATTTGAAGATGACTACAATTATAATCCAATCTAAAAAACGGTAACTTCTACCAAACGCTATTTCATAAAAATAGTTAAAAAAAGATAATTAACGACTAAGGTCCAAATTTTGGAGTCAAATTAAAGGGTAAAAATGGGAAAGAAGGGTGAAAAAGTTAAAGACGACAAGAGAGCTTCAACATCATTTCCTAACACAACGTCAAGGCATAGAAAACAACCAAACAGATTTTCGATTGTGGGGATGGTTGCACTCAAAAGTCAAGTAGCAGAATTTTGAAACCAAGCTCACTTTTAATGGTTGAGGAAGTTGAACTACACTACACTACTCTAGTGTACTACTACACAACACTGACACAGTCACGTGATCTATATAGCTCATACTCTCTGTCTCTCTTTAAGCTTTGCTTTAACTTGATTCAACCAACGCGCCATTTTTTTTCAATGCTTATGTTATCGCTTCCTGTTTCTTCTACTTCTTCTTCTTCTTCGCTTTCTATTTTCACACTTGCTAGATCTGCTTCATAAGGACTAGGTACAGTTATATATATGCTTTTTCTGTTTCACACTTTTATCCGTTATTTTCGGTTGGCTTTTCTTTCCTCAGATTCTCAGAAACCTCGTCACCCTCCCCTACCATGTCTGCCTTTTTTGCTTTTTTCAACTTTAGCCCTTTCTCATGCACTGTGCTTCGAGCTTTTTGCTTTTTTTTTTTTTAATATACTTGGGTTTGAATTTCGATGATGTGATGTGTTTTTGACCGAATATTGGTTTGATATATTGTGTGGGTTTTGAGAATTTGCAGGGGAATGGGGTTCATCTCAAGGAAGATCTTCCCAGCGTGTTGCAGAATGTGTGTTTGCTGTCCTGCATTGAGGTCAAGTTCACGCCAGCCAGTCAAACGTTACAGAAAACTTCTTGCTGACATCTTCCCCAAATCCCCTGTATGAACTACTATCCTCGTTCTGTTCTTGTGTTTGTCACAGTTGTAGATGATGCCTCTTTTCTAAACCAATGTTGCTGTCAACTGTCACCTTGTCCTTGCTGATGCTCATGCTGGTTTCTTGTAGAAAATTATCTCTTTGCTCATGTTGAACCTCCTTGTTAATTACTCTTGATTGTAGCGCACAATGGTATATGTATATATATAGGCTTGAAGAGATATGATTCTAATTCTAACAAACTAATAAATCAAACAATTTTGTTGAGTGGGTTTTTTTTTACACTTTACCATTCAATTATACAAGTGATGGAGCCCAAACACTCATGTTTTATGATGTCTCTCAGGATGAGCTCCCAAATGAAAGGAAGATTGCCAAATTGTGTGAATATGCTGCAAAAAATCCTTTTCGGATTCCAAAGGTATCTTCTCTTTCATTTCATTCATATAGAAGTTTGAGAAAGGGGGAAGGAGAATAATATGAATATCCTTCAATTAATTGAATCTGTTGCTGAAGTTCATGAAATCTACTTTTCCTGCTAGATAGCAAAATATCTTGAAGAAAGGTGCTACAAGGAGCTCCGATCTGAGCACATCAAACTTGTGAATATTGTAGCTGAAGCTTTCAACAAGTTGATTTCTCATTGTAAGGTGCAAATGTAAGTTTTTCATGATTAATTAGCCTTTTTTTTTGTGCATTATGTATGCGATTGACTGGTATTGAACTATTGATATCTCATGCATTGCATTCTTTCTAATTTATATAAAGGAGCCTGTTATGAAGATTTCCATGTCTTCCCTACATTGCAGAGCATACTTTGCTGTTGATGTGCTTAATGTGGTTTCTGAGCTTTTGGGCTATTCCAAGCATGATGCTATTCAAATACTTGGGTGCCAAACTCTAACAAGTTTCATCTACAGTCAGGTAATTGCTAAAATTCAAGAAGATTAAGATGAGTTTCGGTTGTTTGCTCATGTGACTTGTGTACGTGATGAATATTTTTACTCAGAACTTTCGTTTAGCCGGCCTCCCTTAGGAGTGGGAAATCGATGAAATGAGCAAGTTGCTCCATCGAGAATGCGTTTTCGACTTAACTTGCTTAACCAGAATACCTGGAATAAACTATGTATCAGACCAGAATTGAGAGTATATTTTAATATTGTAATATTAATGACAAGTAATCTAGTCAAATAAAAAAATAAGTTAAGCATCTCTACAATATTTCAGATACCTTTTGTCATTGCGAATAATGATGATTTTTTCTCTTCCTTATACTACTAATACAATGTATGAAGTAGCTGATGCTATTTTGTCTCCGGTGTTCATGATTTTACCCAATGAAAGAACAGGTGGATGCCACTTATGCTCGTAGCATTGAAAAGTTAGTAAGAAAGGTATGCATGCTATCGAGGGAGCATGGTAAAACAAATGAGAATCGCTGCTTGAGGGCATCAAGCTTGCAATGCCTTTCAGCAATGGTAATTTATACTCCATTTGTCATTTGATTTTGTTTGTGTTTCTGCTTTTTGCTTAATTCCGTTCATTGAGGTGTGATTTTGTGTATGGTTTCTAATACTAATTTTTATGGTTGTAGTGAGGTTTTGATTTTTATCATAAAGTCAAGTTAATTTGTCTGCCTTTTCCATGGCAGGTTTGGTTCATGGCTGAGTTTTCACACATTTTTGTTGATTTTGATGAGGTAAGTTATTGAGTTATCCCACTGAGTAGTCTTATAATGAAGCTTATATTGCATTTACAATTCCAAGTTGATGGGAGAGAAAATGAGTGTCTGCATATCCCCACTTTGGGAGAGAAAATGTCATGAAATTTTGTACGGCTGCATTATCTAAGGAATATGTTGTTTCTTCTTTTCATCAAATTGATTTTCATAAGAAAACCAACTGATGCTTTAAGGTTGAAAAGTTGTATGATTGAGTTCTCATCATTGATGAAAATGTCTATTTTTGTGTAAATATTACTCTGCAAGAAATGGAGATTAAGGTTTAAATGAATTGAAAGCTCTTTGATGTTAACTTGCTGATCAGGGAGTTTAGTTAATCGCTGTGTTTGACCTCTTATACTTGGTAAAACCCTTCACATTGACTCTGAGAAGCTCACAAGGTGTGGGGGAAAAAGAAAATGAAAAAAAAAAATTATTCTTAAAATGAATGATTTGAAGCAAATTTTCTTAGCTAAATGCTCCTAATTTGATTTCTAATAATTAATTGTCATAAAGGTTTGCAGGTTTCCCAAATAGCACTCAAACCAAATGACTTTGTAGTGGCCATTTCGCTAAGGTTTTAGAGTTTCAGATAGGTACCATCCCTGATCTGTTGGTTTCATTCTTAATGCAGATCATTCGCACCACTTTAGATAACTATATGCAGGACAGGCAAGGTGAAGATGCTGATCTTAGAGAAGGGCCTCATCATAATTGGGTAGATGAAGTTGTGCAGTGTGAAGGCCGGGGTGGTTTAGTTGTTGGTAATGACACTCGCTCTAGGTGCTTGATCATCTGGCAGCAGCTAGAAATAAAGGATCCTTCCCTGTTGACAGGGTAATAGTTCTTATTAATAGCTTATAAAAGAATTTAGATCATTTATTGGTTGTTATACTTCCATTTTCTGATTTGTTAGTGTCATTGTTATAGAGAAGAAATGGGAAAACCTGAAATATGGGCTCAGATATGCATTCAGAGACTGGTTGAATTAGCCAAGGAAAGTACAACGATGCGTCGTGTATTGGATCCAATGTTTGTTTACTTTGATTCCGGACGACATTGGTCTCCTCCAAAAGGGTTAGCAATAATGGTTTTGTCTAGCATGGCCTATTTCATGGAGAATTCAGGTATTGTTCTCTTCAGCATTTCTCAGTCAAATCTTTGTCTGAAATCAAACCCAATAATATGGTGGATGTGTTGTACTGTTGTTTGGTTCCACTTCGTAACTTTGAACATTCATGGATTTTAAGATTCAAAACAGCTATTAAACAATGCCATATAAGATTCTTATGCAAAATCTTGTACTCTTGTCCCATGAATTTGCCATTTTTTTCCACCTTGTTTTCCAGGGAATCAGCAGTTGATTCTAGCTTCTGTCATACGTCATCTGGACCACAAAAATGTCTTACATGATCCCCACCTTAAAGCTAGCATTATTCAAGTTGCGACATCTTTGGCTGTTCAAATTAGAACTGGGAGAGGGTTGGTAGAATTTGGTTTTGTTGATGACCTTTGCAGGCATCTTAGAAAAAGCCTTCAAGCCTCTGGGGAATTTGTTGGAGAGCAAGAGCTGAACTCAAATATCTTGCTCCAAATCTCCATTGAGGAATGCTTACTAGAATTTTCCAAGCGAGTAGGTTCATGAATGTGCATTCTTTGGCCTAGAAAATCATTTTACAATTAGTTAGATCTCTCTGCTTCCAACAACTAAACTGCTTCATTTTCTATAACTAGGTCTCTGATGTACGGCCACTGCTCGACTTGATGGCCATAACCTTAGAAAATTTGCCATCTGGTGTTCTTGCCAGAGCAAGCATTGGATCACTTATAATCCTTTCTCGAGTGGTCACCGTAGCATTGCCATCTTTGTATTCACAGCAGGTGAAAGGAGTTCATTGTATGCATGTTTCAATTTGAAGCTTAGTGATCATTATGTATGATTTTCATATTGATTGAATTGTTAGTAATAGGAAACCTGTTGTTTTTTTCCTGGAATATATCCATTAACAAAGTTTTATGCTTCCTTCTAGGCATTTCCAGAAGTGCTTCTTATGCAACTCATAAAAGCAATGCTGCATTCAGATCTGGAGACTTCAGTTGGAGCACACCAGATTTTTGCTTTAATTCTTTTTCCAAATTCTTTCCATTCACATTTAGTGCCTTCACGGTCTAGATCTCTGCACAATAAAAGGCCTTCCCACAGTACATCTGCATCTGCATCAATTTCAGCTTTAATGGAAAAGCTTCGCAATGGCAGAGACAGCGCCAACCTAGAGAATCATGGCGACATTGTTGATGATGGATGCAGAGAAAGAGGCATTGTGGAAGAAGACCGGAACCAGCAGGGCCGTGGCTCTAAGATTTCTCCCAACTTTTACAAGCTTAAATCTGTCATTGATAGCACTAGTTTGACCGAGTCTGTGAGTAATTGGACAGGTTTATGCTACTATGTTGTTATTCATGATTATTTGTGGAAATAAATTATTATTTATCAAGTTTTGTTATTGAACTGGCCAGGAACCATATATTATGGAGCTAAGTGAAGATCAAATGGCACAGTTACTTTCTGCCTTTTGGATTCAAGCCAATCTTCCTGACAATTTGCCTTCAAAGTTTGAAGCTATAGCTCACTCTTTCATGTTAACACTAACTGTTTTACGCATAAAGGTATACTTCTGGATTCACCTATGTTGACTCTGCAGCGGAATTTTGACCTCTAATAAATAGAAAGTAATATAAAATTGAACATTACTCACAATAATACACTCGCTATATAATTATTAAAGAGAAAAAAAAAAGAAAATGAATAATTGCTATGGATGTGAATTCCTTTTTTTTAATTGAATTGAATACATTTTGATTTCACTCATTTATATAGTTTTCTAACTTCTATAAATAACAAGAGAGCATACTATAAAATAGTTTCCTATAAAAGCTTATTAACTATCCACCATTTTCTCTCTTCCATCCTTTGTCTACCTCCCTTTGTTTTCTCTCTGCCTTTCTTTTATTCTCACAATTCTCCACCTCATTCACAATTTGAAATCTACTCAAATTTTGGACGATCAAAGTGTAGTATTCATATCCGGTTGCATCATTTTTACAATGACTGCTTACATACCCTTGTTCAGGATCAAACCAATCGTAGTTCCTCTATTTCTCCATGTAATGCCTAACATGAAGCAATATTGAGCAATTCCAAACAGGTGTTGGAACTTGTTTCCTGACACTACTTTAGCCAACATATCAACAGGGTTTTCATCTGTGTATACTTTTATAAGAGAAATGTTACATTTCTCTATAATATCGCGCACGAAGTGATATCTTACATCAATATGCTTGGTACGAGCATGATGAACCTGATTTTTAGCCAAATGAATTGCACTTTGACTATCACAACTCAGATTCATGCAATCTTGCTTCAACCCCAAATCATCTAGAAGACCCCTTAGCCACAATGCTTCTTTCACCCCTTCTGCTACTGCCATGTACTCAACCTCTGTAGTAAATAGTGCCACTATAACTTGTAACATCGATCGCCAACTAACTGGAGCACCTTGTATTTTATATACATAACCAGTCGTAGAACGTCTTCTATCTAGATCACCAGTATAATCAGAATCAACAAAGCCGCTGATTTGATATGATTTTCCACTAAAGCATAAACCTGTGTCAATGGTACCCTTCAAGTATCTTAATATCCACTTGACTACTTCCTAGTGTGCCTTATCCGGGTTTGCCATGAACCTGCTAACAACACTGACTGCCTGTGAAATATCTGGGCGTGTACACACTATAGCATACATTAGGCTACCGACTGCACTAGCATAAGGTACATTTTCCATGTAAGCCTTATCCTCTGCTGTTGTGGAAGATTGTTTACCAGAGAGCCTAAAATGTGGACCCAATGGCGTTACCACCAATTTGACATTTTTCATTTCAAACCTTTCAATAACGCGCTCAATGTATCCTCTTTGGCTCAAGAACAATTTTTGACTTGATCTCTCTCTTTTAATTTCCATGCCTAATATTTTCTGTGCAGCACCCAAGTCTTTTATTTCAAATTCTTTACCAAGTTGAACCTTTAACATATCTATCTCTACCTTGCTCTTAGAGGCAATAAGCATGTCATCCACATACAATAGAAGATAGATATAATCACCTCCAGGAAGCTTACAAATATATACACAACAATCATAATTACTTCTGGAAAAACCTTGTTTTAACATAAAGGAGTCAAATCGCTCATACCATTGTTGAGGAGATTGTTTCAATCCATATAGCGATTTCCTTAAGCGACATACCTGACTTTCTTTACCCTCAACCTTGAAACCCTCAGGTTGATACATGTAGATTTCTTTCTCTAAGTCACCGTGCAAGAATGCAGTCTTCATGTCTAGTTGTTCCAACTCAAGATTACCATGAGCGACAAGACTTAAAAGCACCCGTATGGAAGTGTGTTTCACCACAGGAGAAAATATCTTATTGTAATCAACACCTTCTTTCTGTGCAAATTTCTTTTATACTAACCTAGCTTTGAATCTTGTACTATATGACTTAGTAGGATCTTCTTTTCTTTTATACATCCACTTACAACCAATTGCAGTTTTTCCCACGGGCAATGGGACCACATCCCATGTCTTGTTCTTACGAAGAGATTGCATCTCTTCCTCCATAGCGACCAACCAACTCTCTCTATCTTTGTCTTTGATAGCATGTTTGAAGGTGACCGGCTTATCATCCTCCATTGAAAGTGCATAATCTACCAAGTTTACCTGCCCATAATGTCTCAAAGGCTTGTTTGACCCAAACTTCTGAACAAATTTATAATTCCTCTTTGGCCTAATAGATGCCAAAGAATGCTGCTGCTGCTGTTGTAATGCATGTGCATTTTCTCGCTGAATTTCCTCATGATCAAGTTCATCCTCTGCGTCATCTCGAGTAGCATTAGGATGCTCCACCTGAAAATTGCTAGAGTCTATTTGTTGGTATTTAGACTCTATCTCCACCACTTGAGTATTTGAAGTTTTTCCAACATCACCATCATCTAGCACCATATCTTTAGACAAAGCTACCATAGATCGTTCATCAAAGGTAACATCCCTGCTAATTACAAACTTAGAATCATTTACACTCTAAAGGCGATAGCCTTGAACCTCTCTTGGATACCCCAAAAAGATTGCCTTCTTAGCTCTATCATTAGGCTTATTATCTTTGACATGATAACAGGCTGTGCATCCAAAGACTCTGAGTTTCTCGTAATCTGCATGTTCCCCTGACCACACCTTATAAGGTGTGTCTCCATCTAGAGAAGAATGTGGGGATCGATTCACTATGTAACAAGCTGTAGCAACCGATTCTGCCCACCATTCTCTGCCTAACCCTGAATTAGAGCGCATACATCTTGCCTTCTCAAGTAGCGTACGATTCAGTCATTCGGCGACTCCATTCTGTTGTGGTGTTTCTCTAACTGTCCAGTGTCTTGCAATGTCTTCTCGGTCACAGAACTCCTTAAAATTTCCATTCGTGTACTCTGTGCCATTATCAGATCGTAGAGTTTTTAGCTTCCTACTTGTTCGGTCTTCAACCATTGCTCTCCACCGCTTAAAAGTATCGAATACTTCATTCTTATGTTTGAGGAAGTAAATCCAAACATACCTGAAATAATCATCAACAAAAGTAACAAAATACCTGGAACTACCCTTGGAAGTAACTTTAGCCGGGCCCCAAACATCAGTATGCACGTAGTCTAACAACCCTCTACTTTTATGCTTGCTTGTAGAAAACTTCACCCTATGTGCCTTTCCATACACACAATACTCACAAAATTTCATTTGTGGTTTCTTCATATTCTTCAGCAAACCTTGTCCACAAAGCAATGATAGACCTTTCTCTGACATATGTCCAAACCGCATGTGACATATTCTTGTGCAATTTGTTTGATCTCTACTTCCACCGATTCCAACTGATAACTCACCTGTGACTGTTGTCCCCAAAAGAGAATAAAGATTACTGTGACGAACTCCCTTCATCACTACCAAAGAACCACGAACAACTTTTAGTACCCCATTTTTCGCAACTATTTTGCAGCCATTTTTCTCCAACAAACCTATGGAGATAAGATTTTTTCGCAAGTCTGGAATATGCCTCACATCCTTTAAGACTCTTACTCTTCCATCATGCATCTTGATTCTTATAGTACCTAACCCCACAGTTTTACAAGCATGATCATTGCCCATTAAAACTGTGCCACCATTTATGCTTTCATAGGTAGCAAACCACTTCCTATTTGGACACATATGATGAGAGACTCCTGAATCAAGAATCTACTTACCGGAGATTTCATAAAATTGTTCTGTTACAGAGTAACAATCCTCCTCATCATTTGAGACGTAGCTTGCTTCTTGCTTTTCTTTTGGGTTGTCGTTATTCTGTTTCTTGAAAGTTATCTTTTTATTTGGACAATTTGCTTTAAAATATCCAGCCTCACTACATTTAAAGCATGTTCTCTCCGCGTGAGGTCTAGATTTTGGCCTAGACTTTCCACGCTTATTACCTTTTCCTCTTTCATTAGTCCTTCCTCTAGCCGCGAACAATTCTTGTACTTGATCATTATACTCTCTTCCATTTGAAGATGACATTACACTTGTAGCAACCTTACGTAGATCATCCGCTAAAAGTGATGCTCTCGCCTCATCCATGGTCAGAGTGTCACCCACCAGCATCAATGTCTGCACCAGATTTTCATAGGACTTCGGTAATGAAAGTAACAATGAGTGACTGGTCTTCATCATCAACTTTCACATCTATATCCTTTAAGTTTGATATGATCCTATCAAACTTATTGATATATTCTCGAATTGAGGTGCCTTCCTCCATCTTGCATGTATACAATTTGGATTTTAAGTAGATCCTGTTAGTTAGAGTCTTCGTCACGAAGTTACTCTCTAACTTTGTCCAGACGCCTGCTGTAGTTGTTTCTTCGTTCACCAAGAAAGCAACATCCCTCTCAAGGCATAAGATTATTGCAACCCGTGCCTCAAGATCTAATTCTTCCCAATCCTCATCTTTCATTCCTTCCGGCTTTTTCTCTTTTTCCGCTAGTGCCTTGTGTAACTTTTGTGGTATAAGCAAATTTTTCATCTGCATCCTCCAATAGGAAAAATCATTTTTATCATTGAACTTCTAGATTTTATATTTGCCTACTTTGACATTACTACTAGTAGAAGCCATTATATTCAAAATTGAATTTTACCACTCAAATAATGAATAATATAACGTTGGCTCTTGATATCAATTGTTGAGTCTGCAGCAGAATTTTGACTTCTAATAGATAGAAAGTAATATGAAATTGAACATTACTCACAATAATACACTCGCTATATAATTATTAAAGAGAAAAAAGAAAGAAAGAAAATAAATAATTGCTATGGATGTGAATTCCTTTTTTTTAATTGAATTGAATACATTTTGATTTCCCTCATTTATATAGTTTCCTAACTTCTATAAATAACAAGAGAGCATACTATAAAATAGTTTACTATAAAAGCTTCTTAACTATCCACCATTTTCTTTCTTCCATCCTTTGTCTGCCTCCCTTTGTTTTCTCTATGCCTTTCTTTTATTCTCACAACCTATGTCCGTACTGTCCTTTGAATGTTTGTATACATGAGTCATCCATAAAACTGAATGCATGATCTTAAAATTCTTACTGTGTACACTTTACCCCTCACTGTCTTTATTTTATCTTCCTTTAAATATAGAAATACAGAAGTATAGTGGAATTAAAACTTTCAATTATGCGGAAATTTACTGCCGTTTTGCTTGACTGTAGAAGATTTCATATGCTTTTACTGCAATAGTCTCATCAAAGACTTCGTACTATTTTGAACGAATTTGAACTAGAATCCTGATCTTAACATAGTTCTGTTCTGAAATTTTCTATACAATTATTCTGATTGAGAAAATCTTTCTAAATGTAATGCTGCAGAACCTTAAAGATAATCTATTGGTCCGCTTCTTCCAACTTCCTCTTTCTCTCTGGAGTATGTTGTTGGACCCAGGTAACAGTACGACCTATATAGATTATTCTTATGAAACATTTTTACTCTCAAGCAAATAACTGATTAAATAAAAGAAAATAAATTTGGCATTCCCATGATCTTGCAGGAATGTTGCCCCCAGCATGTCAGAGGTCTATCTTTGTATTCTCTGCAGGCATGTTGATGTTTGCCTGCAAATTATATCAGATTCATGATCTGCATGATATGTTCACATCATTAGCAATATCTGAAGTAAGTGATATGAGATGAGTATACTATTTTTTAGCCTCTAGTGTCCGCTAGAGGACTGTCCTATTTCCTGTTAGAATAAAAGCTCCATTGTATTTAACAAATCAGGTTGATCCATTCATGGGAATCAGTGATTATCTTCAAGTATGTGCTAAGATGGATGTGGATGTGAAAGGATATGGCACTGCTGCTGATAATCAGATGGCAATATCGGTATTATCTGTGTTACGGAACAAAATACCAGAATATCTCCAGGCTACAAAAAATGTTTTGGTTCAGAATTTGACTAGCATCACTGAGGTATTACATTTTATACATTTGACTATGGTTTTTCCAAAATCAACCACTTTCAGTTTTTTATTTTATTGTTTCTTCTTTAGCTGGATGCAGATCACCTGGACACCCTACTGTCAGAGGCATTCAGGCCTGATGAAGAATTCATGTTTGGTCCACAATGGGTTCTTGATAACAATCAAATGATTTTGCATTCCAAGGAGTCAATGTCACTAGATGGGGTATGTTGTCCCTTAGCATTTGTTACTTCTTAATGGGTGATTAGTGCCATCCTAGTGAGTTTTGTAACTTCAGTTTGTCTCCAGAAATACTTTAATTTTGATTATCTTGGTGGTTCAGGATGTTCTATCAAGTTCAGCAGTTGAAGATGACTCAATAAGTGAAGCATCTGTTTCCGATTTCTCTCGATCTATTCCAAAGATGCCTGCGTCACCTTCACTACTTCGTGTTATCAGCGTTGGACGGCTTATGGAATCGGTACACTTTTCTCTTTAGTACATGCATGTAAAATAAGAGAAGAATAGGTTGCTAAAGCAGGGTGCCGTGTCCATTCCACTGACCATATAAAATTCTAATTAAGAGGTTGAAGTTACCAAGTAATTTGAAATTTGTTGATGCAATCAGATTCCCTTCTTTTGCATCCTTGCATCAGAAAAATATCAAGCATAATTAATCTGGTCCAAATCTGCATGTCTCAATCTACAGATGAGAATACCAAGTTACTGTCAGAGATTATATTATTGGTGAACACTCATTGTTATATTCAATGTTTCTAGGCTCTAGAGGTAGCTGGTCAAGTTGCAGGGACTGTTGTCTCGGCTTCTCCTATCCCATACAGCGCCATGGCTAACCAGTGCGAGGCCATTGGTACCGGCACAAGGAAGAAGCTCTCAAGTTGGCTGGCCTATGATTATACTCAAGTAGCTGATAAATCACTGCTCAAAGTTTCTGATAATAGTAATAGGGATTCCTTGGTCATGAAGCTACCTCCAGCCAGCCCCTTTGACAATTTCCTCATTGCTGCTGGGCGTTAAGGCTAGATCATGCAAAAGTCATATGCTATGTTCATATTTGTATAGCTATTATTCCTTAGTCATCAATTCAATTCAAGGACCAGTCACAAACTTGATCTATATAGCTTATGCTAAAGTTGTTGGAAACTAGTTTGTAAACAATTTTTCCATATAATTTATATTAACTGTTATGTTTTTTATATCTCGACAGAGCTACTAAAATCTAGATCTTATGAACAGAAAGTTGGATAATTTAACTTAATTCGGCAGAAGTTCTATAAAGGAAGTAAGGGGTATTAACTGTATTTTAGAAACACCAATTATTATCTGCTTTTTTCCTGTTTGGTTTGAGATATATATATATATATTCAAGAATCCACTCAGCTGACGTAGGCGCAAGTAGATGACAATGTTGTAAAACTTTGTGTGGTGGTAGATTCTAATTCTAGTGATTAATAGACCAAATCGATAGAAGGAGCCAAGTTAACAAGAATATATCTTATCATTGCCTTTTGGCCAACTCAAAAGGCATAATATAAGTGATCAAGCTAACCAACAAAAATTCAGTCCTACCATTCTATTTGGACAATTTTTCGAAGAATAGTGTTAGGTAATTAATTTTTTAAAAATTATTTTGCTTATCTTAAATTTTAGACTTTAAATCATAAATATTTAATTTTACATTCTAAGTTATAAATTCTAAATTTTAAAATTGGTTAATGTCAGTTAACTAAAAGTTAGTTGAAAATTTTCTTTTTTGGCTTCCTCTTCAATTTCCCTTTATATTGGCATCTTTATTAAGGAAGATATGCCTCACCATTAATGATCAAGTATACAGTGAGGAGAAGATATGCTTCTCATCATCATCATCATCACCATCATCAGTTATTTTCTCAGGTCAAATTGGAATCTCAAAATATCATCCACATACTTTATGCACCAAAGACAAACATTATTGGATCTTCAAGTACAGCAGTGGCAAATGAAAAGAAGATAAGTATGCATCATTTAAAGCACAATAATATTTGATTTGATGGGCATTGTTGGCTATTGTATCAAAAGAAGACAGGCCCGGACTGGTGGACTATCTCTTTTCGGTTCCGTTAAGAAACCAACTAGCAGTAAATCCAACTCTATATAACTATATATGTATATGATAATACTAGGGGTGTACATGGCTCGTGCCACATTGGATTTGGCTTAATCCAAATCCAACTCAAAATATAGACCGGGTCTAATTTTTAGATTCTAACCCGATTCTAAACCCGATGAAACATACGCACTTTCGAGCTGGGTAAAAACCGGATAAAAACCGAGTGAAATCCGGGTCTTTAGCATGTAAAAATCACCTAATCTCCAACCATTATTTCACAATTCACATAGTAAAATTCACTTAAAAAAATATAACAAGAACAAACCATTCTCTAAAATTAAAGCATAACCATAATCAATACTAATATTGTCTAATAACATCAAATATTTAAATCAATGCAAATAACACAATATTATGCATTAGTCTAAATTCTTATGCATTTTAAACATAAAACATTAACTTATAATCTTATAATGACTAATAACACAAAATATTAAGGTTTACAATATTTAAATTCCACATAAGAATAGCCATCATCCATCATTAATAACACAAAATATTAATTGTGTATGACGAACAAGCCACCGGACCGAGTTCGGGTGACCCGAGCTATGGCCCGGACCCGATTGAAAATAATGACCGGGTCTATTTTTAAAACCCTTACCCGGTCCTAGACCCAATGAAATCACACTAAATTAGTCTCTAAAGTGTTTGGGGGCGGGCTGGGTCTTCGAGTCGGATCAGGTCATGTACACCCTAGATAATACTAAAAAGACAAAAAATAATCTACCTAAATAATCTAAATTTATTTTATTTAATATTTATTTATTTATGCAATTAAGTATCTTTTAAATATTGTTCTTTATTTGGCCTTTAGAAAAAATAAAAAATAAAAAACAAATAACTTCTTTAACTTTTTAAATAATTGATATGTGAAAATAGGTATTTAAATTAATTAAATAATAATAAATCCTTAACAAGATCGACTAAAGACTGAAAATTAAAGGATAACTAACCTTTCTCTTTATTTATTATAAAGTGCATTAAATAAAACTATAAGAATATATACCCATTTTGGTACTCAAAGAATTTTAAATCAGGTATTTTAGTCTCCAACTAAAATTAATTACTCGATTAGTCCCTAACAATTAATTTCGTCAGTCATTAAGGTCCTTAGTTCCGTCAACTCTAATGAAAGACAAAATGGTTACTGAAAACTCTAACATGGGACAAAATGATCCCTGACAACTTTAACAAGGGACAAAATGATCCCTAACCCCTTATTCGAAAACGACACTGTTCTTCCCCAATTTTTATCATATCTCGCATAACCCTAACATTCATACTCTCCACCTCCACAATCTTCTTTTCCATCTTTTCCTTCCTTCTCTTTAGCTCCAAGATTAAGCTATGATGTAATTGTATACGTGTCGCACCTACCTCAACATGTCTGGACCACACACTTTTTAAATCTTTGTGACTGGTACATCCACCAACTCTGCACTTCTCCCACCAAAATCATCCACTTCAACGTCTTTGATAACATCACCTCCAATCCCAACAACGTCCACGACATCTTCAAGACCAAGTTCCACAACTACTCCAAGGACACGCCTTTCTCCACTCTCCGGCAAGTAATATAGATTATTGGACATTAGGACATCATGAGAAGATTCTCCTTTGACATCATATGCAAATTCTCATTTGAAATAGACCCCGAGTGCTTCATTCCTTCTTTCCCGGAGTCCAAGTTGGCAAACAATTTCGACCTCGCATCCAAGCTATTACAATGAGCAATGTTACCGTTGCCGCTCATATGGAAACTGAAGCGATTACTGAACATTGATTCGGAGAAGAAGTTGAAGGAAGCGATCGGAGTGGTGGACAATGTGGTCATGGAGATGTTAGGGCAGATAAGGAGAAAAATGGCAACGACGATGATGAGTCTTAACAAATCAAACTTGCTGTCTATATTCATGGGATCCATCGAAGACGACAACTAGTTGAGAGACATAGGCATTAGTTTCGTGAGTATGAATTGGTTGAGAACAAGTTGAGAATTTTTTTTCTTGTGAACATTAAATTTATAGAGTGTGCATTGTGTAGTTTGAAGTTATAGTGTTAGACTGTTAGTGTTATGCGAGATATGATAAAAATTGGGAGAGAATAGTGTCGTTTCCGAATAGAGGAAATCAGGGACCATTTTGTTCCCTGTTAGAGTTGTCAGGGACTATTTTGTCCTCCGTTAGAATTAACGGAGTAAAGGACCTAAGTGACTGACGGAGTTAATTGTTAGGGACCAATCGAGTAATTAATTTTAGTCGGGGACTAAAGTGTCTAGTCTAAAATTCTTTGAGAACTAAAATGGGTATATACTCAAACTAAAAATAGGAAGTTTTTTTAGTAATTTTATAATATTTTTTTATTACTAAATATTGTATTGACATAAAAGGAATGGTAATAAAATTAACAGTTTCTATTTATAGGATTCTCACTAAACTAAAGTGTCAAATTAATCACAATACCATAACCACCTATCCGATCCGTATCAACGTTTTGACTCGTTAGTTATATATATGCTTTAGCTTTCAATCACTTTCGAATTTCAATCACTGGAAAAGGAGAAGGAATAACCAAAACGGACCATAGTAGGAAGCACAATGTGTAAATAAAAAATAAAGATGAATAAAAGTACATGAAACTGGAATAAATATGCCTTATTTATTAAATTTAACAAATATTATAATGTTAAGTACAAGAATAACCTGCCAATGAGTAATAACTCAAATGACATAATCTCTCCATACTCAATTAAGAGGTTGCGAATTTATCTTTGGTTAAAAAAAAAGGTACAAGAATAACCTCCTTGTATTGATAATGGCTTTTATTATTGTAGATGGATTTCAATAAATAAATTAAAGATGATTTTTTCAGAATTATGTTATATGAAAGAGTAACAAAACCAACTAACAAACTACATTTTTAAAAATAATAAAAAATGAAATTATTAACTTAAAAAGTTATTATTACCCTAAGTTTTTTATTTGTCATCATCTTATCACTTTAGAGATCTGTTGAACTCAACAATCTAAAAAGCGGACACACATTTGCAATAGTATCTTGTATATTTATTGAAAATTTAAGATCAGCAGTAACATTATGAAAAGATATGTAATAATTCTAGTAAGATGATGGATGAGATGCAAGCACAAGTGGAAATTAAATATAGACTAATTAAGCAACTAGAACATGGCCCCCAAATTCAATTGGTAAAGATAAAGAAAATATATAAAATCTGAAGAGATCATCAGAGTTGATCGTCAAGGGTTAATTCCTCAATGATGATGTTGCCATGATTGAGAGGGTGGTTGAAGGCTTGAATCTCATCAGAGCACTTATTGGGTAATATCATAGAAGCAAGTCCTTGTTGTTGGTCAACAACAGAAAGAGGGTATTTTCTGGCTATGACAAGAGAATTGATAACCTCATCAGTAGGGTGGAACACAGAGAGAACCTCAAAGCCTCTAAGATCACAGGGCTCAACAACAGGGTACAGAAAAGCACGAGCGCCATGAGCACTCCTCAGCATAAGAACGGCACCAGGTGCCATGTACTTTGACAAGTGATCAATCATTCTGTTCTTTTCTTCCTTGTCCATTCCCACAAGCGCCGCCAAGTAAACAACGTCAAACTCTTCCAAACAACTCGTCACATCCAATATATCATTGGTGTGAAACGCCATGCGCTTGGACAAGTCAGGATCTCCTGAAACCAAGCGCATGGCGCTCGAGTTGGCGGAAGAGTCGATGTCATAGTTGTGGAAAGTGGTTGAAGGGAGGTGGTTGGATGCGAGAACAATGGAAGTTAGAGGAAGAGGGCCGGAGCCAACAAAGGCGATCTTGTTGGGGAGTTGTGGGCCGCAGTGTTGGGAGAGGATTGTGAATTCAAGAAGAGCGAGTTTGAGGTAGTTTTTATAGTAAGGGAAGATGTGGAGATGGTGGAGAGGGTTATCGTAGGAGCCAAGGATGGCGGAGTAGTGGTGCTCCAAATGACCCTCGGCTATGCCACAGAGCCTGATGAGGTTGGATCTTATCTCTTGAAGGTTCTTTGAGAGCTTTGTGACATCGATCGGGCTTGGTGGTATGCATGTCAGGACAAGCTCTGTGAATAGGGTGTCCACATTCTTGCACGGTTTAAGAGACTCTAGACTCGCTATTTCTGAGTACAGCTCGCATACTTTTGAGATCAATACTTCTTCTTGGCACACCATTATGTCGACACTGTTTGTGCTTTCTTCTTTTCTATATGCATCTATGCTCCACTCTCCTCTCAGATCAGGTCATTATTTATGCCCAACTGTGGGCTCCACATACTCTCAAACCGAATAATACTGTCATAAACTATGTTGCTTAGCTTCTCTTTAATTTGGTTTAACACAACTTTAGGTGTTAATTTGAGCGAAAATTTATATATAGTTATCTTGATTGATAATATATAAAAAATGTTAATAATTTGATAAATTTGACTAAATTATATCGAATAATTTTTAACTATCAATTTTATATTAAAATAAGTGCATATGAATCTTTATCGTTAATTTAATATGATATCATGATTAGATATCATCAAAATTACTTTGTGGGCGGGTGATATATACTAATACTATTAATAATCTCTATGTCAAACATTGTGTTGTTCAACATAAGAATATAGTTAATAATAAAGATAGTGCCGCAAATAACAATGATCTTGGATAAGTAAATTAATTAAACATATAATCAGAACCAAACAAGAACAAATTTCATCTCTATACTCACCTCATATTCCATGCTTAACATAAAATTAGGGTTTCTGTGGACTTGCAAGTTGCAATACAGTAGCTGTTAACATACGACACGAATATCAACATGCAGCAGAAGACAGAAAACAATTGTTAGTTATCAGTAATACGAAGAAAAAGATGAAAAATTGACGATACAAACAAAGTAATAATAACATGGCAACATTTCAGAGCAGATCATCATCATGATATTTTATCCATTATTATCAAATACATTTGAAAGACAATAAAAAATAGTAAATATTTTAAAATTTTAATTTATTTAATTTTTTAATTATATTGAAATGATTTTTTGAAGACAAAGAGAATATTTTATTTTATTAAAAAAAATATAGAGTCTGAAATTCAAGATATAAAAAACAAAAAACCAAGAATTCTCAGATTTCAATACACGAATACGAAGAGTACGTACTCTTTTAGAAATGTGAAGATAAAATAAAAAAAATTAAGTAAGAGTAAAGTATAGAAATACTAAAATACTTGAATAATATTAAATATAATAAATATATAATTATGTATCTTATATACATAAAATTATAAATATTAACTTAAATAAAATAACTTTAGTTATTATCTTCTAATATTATCATCTTAAATATATAAAAACTAAATATTTAAAAAAAATGAAATAAGCCTTCATTTTAAATTTTAAAAGATTTATTTATTACAAAATAGTACATTACGATTGTTTAAATATTAATTTCGTTTGATAAAAATGGATTTTCCTTTTTTGTTTCTTTATATTTAAGTAAAAAAATATAAAGTGTGCAATATTAAAGAAATAACCATTTTAAAATTATTTAGTGAAATTCATACAAATTAAAAGTTATTAATTAATTATTGTGATAATTACTTTTGTCTTTACCTCAATCATATCTGATATTTATTTGGTTTATATATTTTTTAAATTTTCTTTTCATTCGCTGGAGCTAAGCCCCTTACGAAAGTTTTATTATTGTCTTTAGCCACGTACTATCAGCATCATTTAATTAGAGTAGTTCACACAAGATTGGCACTTTAAATAAGAAAAATTTGTCTTTACCACCTTCTTTATACAACGACAAAAACACAACTTAATGCATATAAATGTTGATATTGATTATACCTCATTTGTTTATCAATTTCGTTATTGATACATGATGAAATATAATTTTTTTAATATATTAATTTAAAATTTATTAAATAATTTGATATATTTAATTAAATTATTATATAAATTTTAATTATTAATTTTATAAAAAAATAATTGTATAAAAAATTTTACATAAAAATTAAGAAAAAATAGTTTCCTTATACACCTTGGCGGATTATTGTAGAATTATTTTACTAAATTAATTAAGAAACCAAGATCCTCTTTTAGTTTTACTTTATTTTTCTTCTTTGCAGATCAACTTTCCTCCCCACAACTACTCTATAGAATATATGTGTTTACAAAAAGTAAGTAGAGACGTGAATCTGTAAATGTTGACATTCAACGTCTGGAAAGTAATTCTCTTTGTCTGGTGCAAATAATTTTTCGTTAGTGGTTGTCTTGCCTTATACTGTTCTAGATTTCATCTTTATTCAACTTCTTGTTCTAAAGTTGGAAAAAATTAGTTCACCCTTTCTTTTTTTATTATCAAGTCTGCTTTTTAAGTTGAATAAAAATTTAGATTCCTTCCATTAGTAAGCTAACTAATATCTTTAAGGCATTTTTTTAATTAGGCCTATGTACAGAATTTTTACAAATTGTCTACTAAAAAACGTCTTTATTACAGTGACAACACAGAGATTTAAACCTTTATTATTATATAATATTGTTTTATAGATTTTTAGTAAATTTAAGTAGTAAAATATCTAATAATTTAGGAGTGTGCTGCAAGTAGTTTTTAAAAATAGGTTAAAAGTTTTTTCAATTGAACAAAATAATAAAAGAAAACCTGAAAAAAAGAAAGCAAAACAAATTTAAAAGTAAAATGATTGAAATTAAAAGGAATAACATTCAATTTAAGTAATTTAGTAAACTGCCTTGGATAAAATTGAAGTACTTTGAAATCGAAAACAAAGTGCTAAATTTTAAAAGAAAATAGAAAGAAAAATTTGCTTGAAAAAAAAACTTGCTTGAAAGATAAATTTGCAATAAAATAAAGATTACAAAGAATTTAAATAAAATTTAAAAGATATGGAATGAATCTTACAGAAAACTCTTTACAGACTCAGAAAATCGCTGAAGATAGGAGTGTGCGAGAGTATTTTTTGAAAATCACCGTTACACTCTCCGTCACGATATGAGTAATTGCCATTAACTTCACTTATCAACTTCTTTATTTCTTCGATTACTTCATTCTTCCTCAATAAGTCCTTATCCATTAAAATTACCTTTTGTGTTATATTTCCATGAAACGAATTTCTACTTAGAAGCTCAAAATTTATTTATTTTCGACTAACAACTTAAATTTGTTTTACTTATTTATTTTCAACTAAAAGATATATTTAATTTTTTTATTCAAAAATAAATTATTATTTTTATTTCTAAAAGTTTAAAATCTTGATAAAACGAGTAGCGTTTGGACATTTTGTTGCAAAAAAACAATTTTTTATGTGATATAAAACGAGTGTTTGGATATATACGGAATACGTCTACACACTAATTTTAGAATCTAACAAGACACGAGGATATATATATATATATATATAAAATGATATTTTAATATTTTATTGATATTAAAACATAAATTAATATTTAATTATTTTTAATATTTTATTTTAATTATATAAAGTATTTAAAATATTATTATTTTAATAAATAATAATATATACTATTTCTAAATTTATTTCAAGAATACAAGTATAATGTTAGATGCGTTGACACGTGATAGTATTTAAGTGTCTTCAAACGTGTCTGAAAAATATTTTTTAGTTTTTATTAAGACACAGTTATACACAACAGATACGTATATCGGATGAATATTGTATCCAAAATATATGACATACCCACACAACTCAGTAAAATACCTATACTTCATAGTTTATAATAAATTTGTCAGCCATTTCAATCTTTGAATGATATTTTACTCTTTATTAAATCTATCTAATTAATTACCTCGGTGGACTTACATCATTTCCCATCATATATAATGGATATAAAAACAGTGAATTTAGTATAAGCAAAAGGGCCGATAAACTAGGTCCATACAACATTATTCGGCCAGGTTTAATACAGAATTAGTAGATAGCAATGGTCAAGTGGATGGGATCATCACCCTAATGTTTCCTCCAACAAACGTCCACAGAATTGGGGCCTCCTCTTACTGTAGATTGAATAGGAGGTCTCACTGAAACAAAATAGACATCAGATTAGATGTTTGGGGCGGAAAGATCGTTTGTATATGTCCACTAATAATGCAACAATAATATTATATGATTATTTTTTATAAAAATATTATTTATACACCAAAATCAATCACTAAAACTAATTATTAATGTATTTATGTAAAAATACATATGTAATTTAATTTATTTTTAATGTGTATTTATATTTCGACATATATTTTATACTGATAACTAATTTTAGTCTACATATAACATAACTTTATTTTTTATATGCCTTAAATAATTTGGTGAAGGGATTAGTTTGGTGCACGACATTCAATTTCAGGGACTAAAATAAGTCACTTAATGCAAAGTGAGGGACTAATTTGGTGCATATACAACGATGACATAATAGATGACACGTGGACGAATACTATTGCGACACGTGGCACAAACGGACACGTGGTCAAATAATATTGTGACACGTGGCACAACCATCCACGTCAGCATGTCACGTGTCACTGGTCACCACATCATCATACCATTACACATGGCCAAATCATAAAGTGACACGTGTTACTTACAGTTCACATCATCATACCATGTCATCACGTCATTAATGAAAAATAGGTCAGGGATTAATATGGTGCATTTTTTTCAATCTCAGAGACGTAATTGATGCAATTGAAATCTCAAAGACGATTTTAGTGCACGACGCCAATATTAAGGACCATTTTGGGGTTTAACTCAATCCTGACCCCTTGTCTATACGGTTAATGCTCCCGGGAATACATATCTTCATGGGAAGATAGTAGGTTATTTTTATAAATAGATATTTATGATACACGGAAAACGACATAACATAAGTAAATATATAAATTTAAAATTTGTATAAGATATTCAAACACATCGTATATAAAATATAAAATAATTTTTAGATAAATTATAATGATATTTTAATATTTTATTGATATTAAAATATAAATTAAATTTTTAATTATTTTAATATTTTTAATTATATAAAATATTTAAAATAATTTTTATTTTAATAATTAATAATATATATTATTTTTAAATTCATTTTAAAAATACATGTTAAGAATAAGACATACTGACACATAATGGTATTTAAATATATCTAAACGTGTGGGACGAGTATCCAAAATATGTCGCGGACACAAAAGGGAGCTAATAGAGTATCTATACAATGTGTATAATGGGGGTATAGAGATGTTCGATTCAGTAGGATATCAGAAGTCTATTATCTCTAGTACCTGGATGGTTATTCTGGATAATATAGGTGTATTGTGTTTGAAAAATTAATAATATTTTATTCTAAGGCCCAGTTTGGGTAACTAACTTAATTAAGCTCCTTTTGATAAAATAACTTAAACAATAAATGACTCTGTTAAAAGTAACTTATAAATAAGTTATTTTGTGTTTGGATTTTTAACTCTAAAAGTGCTTATTTTAAAGAAATGTAATGAAAAGTAGAAGTATTATGAGAGAAGTCATTTTTTTTAACTTCTCTATAAGCTCCAAAATAGCTTCTTAGAAAGTTGCAATTTGGTTTTGAAAATTGCACCCGACATTAATACTACTACTTTTCATAAGTCAAAAGTTAAAAAAAACTACTTCTAGAGTTTTCCAAACGGGCCCTAAATGTTTATTTTTTAACTCATATTAGACCAAATAAGCCCATTGTATACATTGTACAAATACTCTATTAGCTCTCTAGCGGGACTCTTTAAAAAAAAGTATCCGTATTTCTAGACATCTTTACGACAGTATCGAACTATCTGAATTATATTCTGATGTCTATTTTTGGGCAATTTGGCCACTCCAATTGCAAGATGGCAGTAACAGTAGCAACCAAATGGGATTACTCGACGCTGAAACAAATCAAATTAAAAGGGAATAGTCAATATAATAGTGCAAACCAATAACATAAAGCACTTTTACAACAAGGTGCGTGTAGGGTAGGGGTATCTGAGAGAAAAAAGAAGATACCATACAACTACAAGAGATGAAGATATACGGCTAAATTAAAGATATGGGGCATCACATAGCTAGCTAGCTTAGCTTTCGGTTGTACCATTCCAATTTTATTGCAGTGCATAAGACAAAGATTGCATAAAATAATAATAATGTTGATTGAGCATATTGGTGGGTTATGGTTGAAGTCAAAAATACTTTTATTATTTATTTGATTGATGCAAATGGGAGTATGGCAACCACACGACGCCGGAACCACATAACAGATAGATAACTCAACATTGTCTCTTCCATGAATGATGCTTCCTCCGTCACTCCATCACTCTCAAAGAGGTGTATGGCCACCACACGACCCACCACGCCGTGTATCTAACGGAAACCACATATATAATAATACGTATTCCTCTGAATCATACTTAGCTTTCCCCTTATATCTTCTATCCTAACCTTCACAAGAATTTAAAAGAGGAATAACACAAAGTAGTGAAATGAAATCTGTTTTTGTATTATAAGTTAGAAACTAAAAAGAATAATAAATAAATGGTGACTTTTTTGTATAAAAGATGATAATTCATACGAAGATGATATCTATATCATCTTTACATGAAAATAATTTTATATGAGTAATCACTTGAATAAGGAGATTTTGAGTGCCTAAAGCATTTGTATCGAATTTGTCTAAAAGGTGAAAAATAAAAAAAGTAAAGACCTATATTTTGTATCTTAATTATAGGCATGATAGAAGAAACTCCTAATTAAATGTATAAATGGTATCTATAAATGTTGATATTTTATAGTGAAACTAATTGTTTAAATATGAAAGTTTCAGTTGCTAAGATTAATCAAGAAATGGATTGCATTAAGAATATCATAGAGCATTAGGCCAATTCTACCACCAAACCAACTTCCCATTTGGCTACCCACTAGAAAACCAAGTCTGCCAAGCCTTTGTTCCCCAAAGAAGCCACCAAGATATGAACCAAACAAAGTGCCGCTTCCCCTGATTGCACCCTCTGCATCACTCCCACCATAGTACACTGCCTCAAAGAAGTCCCATCCAGAAGATATCATGGGACCTATCACGCGCTGAGCCTTGTGCGAAGCCAACTTCGCCGCCTTTGCGCCTTCTTTCTCAGCATGCTTCTCTGCTAATGACTGTGCCATGCCCTGTGACTTTGCATCAGTCAGTGCAGATTTCATTGCTTGGTTCTTGGCTTTCTCAATATGTGCAGCTCTTAAGTTGTGGAAATACAGCTTCGTACTTTCCTTCACACCGCATGCTAGACTTCCGTATCCCATGTCCAAGCAATTCCACACTGTAAACTTTCCACTCTTGGATGTTGCATGATCCGGAACAAGCTTCCTGCATTTCTCAGCTTGGAAAATATAATGAAATTAAAAACCATTATTTGAGATTGTTAGAAATTAGAACGTTTCATTGTTGGAAAACACTCCAAGTTAATATAATTAATGATGCTAATGCAAATAATAACAGGGTTGAACTTATGACAGATCCAAATGTGTTTTCTTATATTGTTTCTTCCCTTATATATGTTCATAATCGACCAATACAATGAATATATATGATACAAAAGATATTTCTCAATTATTATTATATATAACATGCATGAAATTAATGTTATAGCGATCTATCAAAAATAAATTAATAACATTGAATTGAGATTGAGAGTGGGGTGGAATGTAATTAGGTACCTGCCATGCTAAGAACAATGATGAAGGCGACAAATACCAGCAACCGGACGCGTTTCTTGTGGAAATCCATGTCATCGGAACGACAGTAACGGTATATGGGAAACCGAATCCAATTAATGTTTATTTAATACAAACAAACAAAAATTAATGAAGCTTGGAGGAAAGGCAAGATGCAGAGTTAGATTGAGTAGATTTTTTTTTTTTTTGTTTTTTTTTTTTTTTGGTAATACGAGTAGATTCTAACTATGGTTTCATGTTCATATTCAGTTTTTTTTTTTCCTTTTAATTTCTGTTTAGACTATGTGTGAAGTGGACCATCCTTGTCATGGATCCCAATATTTCTTTCTACAAAATGGGCTCTTGCTCCCTCAAATTGGGATATAGCTCGGATTTTGTTTTTCCACCTCTGGAAAACATTGTTATAAAAGGCTTGGTTTCGGTATCACAAAATGAATTTCATTTTGATCAGTACAAAAACATCCAACTTATGTTTAGCTACTAGACCATTTATGTCATTTTGAATGAGCTCGTATATACTATATTTTACAAAACCACCTTAGTCTCAAACACTAATTATGAAATTCATTTCACTTTTGGGTCAATTAAAATTCATTTTGTTTTTGGATTAACTCGTTTAAAAACATTCAAGTAACTTCACCTCATAACTTGTAAGAAAAACGTTGCATTCCTTGTTTTCTTTGTAATTCTAAACATATACCAATATTTCGTACATTATTCGTATAATATCAAGTATCAGATTTCGAAGATAACAAGGCTAACAAGCTGATTTAGCGTGATTGTTTTAAAAAATAGCAGTCTAATTAAATTTCATGTATTTTGTTTTGTATTTTACTGTCCAACGGGGGCATCAAACGGAAACTCTAAACAAGCTCAATTAAAACAGTTGGACAAACATGTCAACCGTCAAGAAGTACAATAGAGTTCTGAATTTCAAAACACAGACAAAAACAGAAGGCTTGGGCAGCCATAGCAATCTTCAAAGCCTTCTTCCCCTTCTACCGCTCTTTCTACGAGTGCTATCTGAAGGAATCGGAGTCACATCCTCTGAAGAAAACAAAAACATGATTAACAATTGCAAAAATTAGTCAAGCATCAAGTTTATCGCAGCATCTAAAAAATGCATATACCTATGCGGCCAATTTTCATTCCAGAGCGAGCCAAGGCGCGGAGAGCAGACTGAGCACCAGGGCCAGGTGTTTTTGTCTTGTTTCCACCGGTGGCACGGAGCTTGATATGAAGAGCAGTTATGCCCAGCTCCTGCTTCCAAATAGAATCAAGTCAGTGAACTTTGAACACTATACAGAGATGTGATCACAAGTTGGAATAATCATGTAGCAAACTAACAAGAATAGAAAGGGAAAAATATTCAAAAACATAAACACCGACTATTATTGATATGAACAATATAAAATTACTAAATCAACAGTATGAACAATACGAGATTCACATGTTAATATATTGTCATGAAAGTCTATATGAAAAACTAAATTAAGGATAATCATAAACACCTTGCATCTAGCAGCAACATCTTGTGCTGCAAGCATAGCAGCATATGGGGATGATTCATCTCTGTCAGCTTTAACCTTCATTCCACCTGATTATAAGAAACAAAATACATAAGATACATATGGATTTATTCTGAGACGTATCAGGAATTCTTGGAAAGCCAAAAACAGTTAATTTGGTGCTACATAAAGTAGAAAGTAAAATTTTGCAGTTTGAGAATGTAGTAGTAATTAAAATATTGGCTAGTTTACATTATTATAAAACAAGGCATATGTTTAGTATTACTTGAAAGTTGAAACAGTTTCATAAAAACAGGAGATCGTCAGCCATTCAGCCCAATCATAATCTTGGAAAAAGTAAAGTTGTTTCAAATACCTCAAAAAAAAAACATTGAAATTGGCTATAGAACTGTTATAGAATAAAGTATCCATTTAATAAGAATCTTTGTTTATAGCTTAATGCAATGTGAAGAGAAACACACTTACCAGTGATGCGGACAAGGGTTTCCCTTCCAGACAAATCAGTCACATGCTGCAATGACAAATCACCCACTCAAAACCATCGATTCAGCAAATTCAATAAAATAAGAACAAGGAGAAAAAAGATGAACATAGTGTACTCACAATAAAGGTGTCATTGAATGATGCAAAAATGCGAGCAACACCAAAAACATGTTCCCCCTCTCTAACAGCAGGGCCAAGAGTGACGGTTTCCTCCTTGGGCTCTCTAACCTTTCTCCTCGACTGCAAAAGAATCAACACCACACAGTCTTAAAACCGAATATCCTCATCACATTCCCAATTGCATAACCAATTCCCAACACAACTAACATAACAAGTTCTAATAATGAAAAAATTGCATCTAATTATTGCTTCCTTCTAATTAACAGAACAATGAGAGTTTCCCACCATTCCCTTCAATCCTGTTTTTAGCTGCTACTGAAGGGTTCAGCTAATTAAGTAAAGAATAAAAAGATGCATACAAAGAATCAGATTATAACGAAAATACAGGTAGCTAGGGCAAAAGAAAAAGAGATTTTATTTAAAAGAAAAATCAAAAAGAGCTTTTATTTAAAAGAAAAATCAACGTCTAGCTGAATCACCTAATACACTACAATCAGACTTCTTCATTGATTATCACAGATCAAACAAAATGACGTGGACTGATAATTAAGAACAAGAATGGAAGACTAAGCAACAGAAATTGGTGAAACGAAATCTAACAGAAAGAGAGAGACATACCATGGTTGGTGCTCGAAGGTTTCGCAGTGAGAATCAGCTTTCACTTACCCTAGGTTTGCAATATATACCCAGACAGTGGAATGCCTTAGGGTTTTAAATGCCTTAGGGTTGTAATACTGGAGTTGGACTTGGGCCTCATAGAAGCCCAGAAACAAAACTACCCAAACAACCCCAAAAAACAATTTTACTCAGATAAATGTAGCACTTTCCCAGATAAAAAAAAAAAAAAAAAAAAAAAGACGTAGCACTCTGAATTTATCTTGACCCAAAACAAATAAAAAATAATAAATTATGAAGCACTCAGAAAAAAAAAGGAAGAATATTAATATTAATATTAAAGATAAAATATATTTTTTGTCTTTGAATTTTTTAAAAATAACTTTAATGTTTAATTTGGTTCAATTTTTATCTCTAACGTTTTTTATTAATTTCAATTTTATTTTTACCATTAATTTTTTGAGTGTCGGTCAAACCATTTTTTTAATTCTATTCTTAATTCTCATCATTATCATCTTCACTTTTCTCTTTTTATCATTACCATTACCATCTTTTTTCACAGTCTTAACTTTATCTGAACTCTCACCCCATTTTTATTACCATTACAAAGTCACCTTCTTCTCCAACTCATAATCTTATCCTCTTCCTCCTCTTCTTCTTACTCTCTCTCTCTCTTTTGTAGCCCAAACTTGAACCCCATCTCCATTTGAACTCTTTTGTTCAATCTTTACCACCATCACAAAATCATCCTCTTCTCACACTCATAACCTTGTCCTCTCTCTTTCTCGTTTTTTTTTGTTAAAAAATAATAATCTAAAATACTTATAGTGTTTTTATTATTGATGAAAGAAAAAATATAGAGATACTAAACAATGTGAACAATAAAGTAAAAAAGAAATTAAAATTAAAATCATAAATTATATTATTAATTAATTATTTTTAATTTTAGATTTGGAATTTTGAAAAATAAGTATTTGGAATTAAACCTGTTACGGCCCGGTCCAGTTGGCATGATTCCCCGACCCGGGCGACCAGCCCGACCTGGGCGTCAGACCCGGACCGAGAAACCGACCCGGACACCTGTCCCTTTGCAGCCCACCACACCACAGCTGTGCAGGGAAAACTTCGAGGAAGGTGGGTCTGTCCTTGCGGGACCCACTCCTGACAGGGTATATATGGGGAGGGCCCTACCCCTCCTCCAAGGTACGTCACTACCACCACTACTCACTGCCATTTGTGTCATTTTCTGACTTGAGCGTCGGAGTGTCCTTGCAGGTGGCTCCCCCCTCACATCACAGCACCTCGGGAGGTCGTCTGTCCGCAAGCCTCACATGCCAGACTCAGATCCAAGCCGATTCCCACCTTCTCACCCAGAGAACAACTCCGACCGTCCGGTACTCGAAGTCTTGAACCTTAGCGCTGTCTGTGGGGACCGGCCGAAATGGACTTTATGTTGGGCCTGTGGAGGCACACAACGGAGGCGCGCCACGGGGGGAGGAACGGGTTCCTCGAACCGGCAGGGTAGCCTCTGTGGCTTCCTCTCGCGAACGCACAAGATCTCCCCTGCAGTGACCTGAGCTCCCTTCGCGCTCCTAGGAAAGGTGTCCCTTTGGAGGATCAGGTAGCGACAGCGCCAGAATAATACAGGAGCTGCGCCACAGGGTGCAAAACCTGGAGCGGGAGGTAGCTAGCAGAGAGCGACACCAACCAGATCCGAGGCAAGGGCGTTCCCGATCTCCTCAAAGGAGAGGGAGAAGCCCTCAAAGGAGCCACTCCAGATGCACCCCGAGCCTCCGATCGGAGTTAGAGAGCCAAGGAGAAACCAGGAAAGTGCCAAGAAGACGATGAGATCCTGTAATTTACACCCGACCTTCGACAAGAAATACCGCGGAGAAAAACCGAGAAGACAGCAGAGAAAGACCAAGGAGAAGGCGACCACCTGTAATCATAGGGGCAACCCCTTTCCATTACTCGATCCTCGAGTTCCGGCTACCGAAGCACTTCGACAAGTCAACGAACATAAGGTATAATAGGATCCAAGACCCCCAAGAGCATCTAACGGCCTTTGAGGCCAGGATGAACCTGGAAGGGGTGGGCGATGAAGTAAGGTGTCGCGCGTTTCCCGTGACCTTAGCGGGGCCGGCAATCCGCTGGTTCAACGCTCTCCCACAAGGCTCCGTAACGACGTTCGCGAAGATCACCCGCGCCTTCCTAGCCCAGTTTACTACACGCATTGCTAAAGCGAAACACCCGATCAACTTGTTAGGGGTTACACAAAGAAGTGGCGAACCGACCAGGAAATACTTGGATAGGTTCAATGACGAGTGCTTGGAGATTGACGGCCTAACTGAATCAGTGGCCAGTTTATGCTTGACGAATGGGTTGTTGAACGAGGATTTCAGAAAACATCTTACTACCAAGTTTGTATGGACAATGCAAGAAATACAAAATGTGGCTCGGGAGTATATCAATGACGAAGAGGTCAGCCAGGTCGTGGCAGCCAACAAGTGGCAACCCGCCTACAACCATGCTCGTCAGCCCGGCAACGGGGAAAGGCCCAGGGAGCACTCCAAGGACGGACCTCCAGCTAAAACCTTCAAGCCGTTCTCCCGGGTAGGGACGTTTACCAACTACACCCCCCTGGCGGCCCCAATTGTTGAAGTTTATCAGCAGATTGTCGACAAATGCATCCTGTTGAAGCCCCGACAACTCAAGGATAGAACCAGAGGGAACAAAAACCTCTATTGCGATTACCACAAGGGCTACGGCCACAAGACCCAAGATTATTTTGACCTGAAAGATGCTCTGGAGCAGGCGATCCGAGAAGGCAAGCTGGCAGAGTTCTCTCACCTCATAAGGGAACCGAGGAGGAGGGACCGCGATCGATCTGGCGACGACAAGAGCCGCGCCGTTAGGTAGAGACAAGAGCCCGAGGAAAACAATGAGCGCGACCTCACCATCGTGAACAAGAAAAAAAAACAGGCAGAACTTGCCTTATTTAGCATTAATTAATTGTCGAATTAATGAATGCTAAATAAGGCAAGTTATGGTTATTTTTGGCTGATTTTCTTTGGTTACCAAACATTTCCGATAAATAATATATACTTTATGTCAACTCAATAAATTAATACTTACTAAAGATAAGTATGTACCATGCTATGATCTTTGTTTTTTTTTTTTTTTTTTTTTTTTGACAAGTACCATGCTATGATCTTGACCTAGACATGTAATTAACTTGATTATTAATTAATTAAGTTCATATGGTTGACATAGAATAAGAATTTATGCATAATAATGGAGGCTTATTGCTATATATATATATATCCTTCTCATTAACTATTTATTTGTTGTGCAAGATTAATATATGGAATTATAAGTTATATTTCGTTATCAAAGGAGCATAAATAAAAATAAAAATGTACAAATTAAATATCATCTATCCAAGTATGCGTCATGGTCCACCCCCTCTATATAAACCTAACATGCACATTGAAAATTCCGATGTTAAATAGTACATTATTGGTAAATGATTTTAAGATAATAACTGAAATAACACAAGTAGTCCAAGTGAGATTTTCTGTGTGCGCTCCACTAAAACATTATGTTGATCAAGTGGAGATGTAATAATGCTATATATTAATTATCGCTCTTATTATTGGAACAGATAAAAAAGAGGGAGAGACACAAATTAAATTATATATGAGAAATATTTATTTGTTTGTGCTGGAAGAGAAAATAATTAAACATGTTTATGAATTATGATAGATGGACGTGAGTGTGCTATGGTACCTACATCATATGATCATATTTAATATCTCATATTTTCTCTTTTTTATATTTAAAATATAAAATTAGTCTATAAAAATTAATATGTTTCAAAGAGTAAAAATCATATATATATGTTACGTTGTAAAAATATCAAAAAATAAAAAATATATTTTTTTATTTAAAAATTA
Source organism: Arachis ipaensis (assembly GCF_059453495.1). Taxonomy (NCBI): domain Eukaryota; kingdom Viridiplantae; phylum Streptophyta; class Magnoliopsida; order Fabales; family Fabaceae; genus Arachis; species Arachis ipaensis. The sequence goes on from NC_142441.1 coordinate 12,888,680, forward strand.
AGAGAATAATAATTAAGAGAATGAATCAGGATTTTCAATCTTTTTCTATTTAAAACACAGTCTAAATAAAAATAATAAATTTTATTTAAAAATAAAATAACAAATGTTAAAATATAAATTTTAAATTCATTATTAATTTCAAGAGGTTTGGTGCGTAAGAGAAATTTTAGAAACTAATAAAATTAAATTTAATTCGAATTAAAAGTTATTTTCTTTAAAAATTGAAAAATAAATATATAAAAATTAATAAATTACTAATTATGTAATATTGTTCTGTATTATCAAACTACGTATGCATATGACAATAGATAGAGAGAGAGAACGTTTGAAAGAAAACAAAGTCTGCCGAATGCCGTGCACAGCCGTTCTTAGAACACTCGTCTCTATCACTTAGCACCATCACTTTGCACCGTATTCAGGTTCTCTCTCTTTTTATGGGGCTTATCTCGTAATATTCAGATGAACTCCATGCATGCTTGATTGCCTGTCATGTATATGAACTGCTTTGAAAATTTGGAAATCATCTTACGTAAGACATTATAAATGTACATTGTGAATTTATGGTATCTAGTAATGCGGTTTATTATTCTATTTAATTTATCAAGGAAAAGTATAGGGTATCAATATACTATCTGCCAACTTATTATACCAACAATAATTAATTATTATATTTTAAATGTTTAATTACTCTGTTGGTCTCTATAGTTTCGCGAAATTTTTAATTAAGTCTCTATACTTTTTTTCCTTTTAATTGGGTCCCTATACGTTAATTTTTTTTTTCAATTTAGTCCCTATTAACGTTAAACGTCAAAAAAAACGTTAGTGAATTGTGAAATTACTTTTATACCCTTAGGGACTTAATTGAAAAGAAAAAAATATAGGGACTTAATTGAAAATTCGGTAAAACTATAAATATTCAATGAAAGATATTCCTATAATCCCTATTCAATGATTCTAAGACATGAAAAATATTCCTATAATCCCTTTTATTTTATCACTATCATTCTTTTGCTTATTTATATACAAATTGTACCAAAAATACCTTCTTTTTTTTTTTGACTTTCAAAATACCTTATCTTAAGAACCTAAAAAAAAGAATGGATAAAATGAAATAGAAATAGTAGTAATAAGCATATATAAAATTCAATTTTCATCCTTCTTATTCATTATGATAATGTAACATTTTACATTTGTGTGAATTCATAGAATATAATTTATGTCTTTATTATATCATGGTACACAATAAAAAACCACAAGACTATGTAATTTGTGTTATTGAAATTTAAAATATGCAAATCAGTTCTTGTGTTGCAGCCTCCCACTTCCTGAACTAGCATAGAGATCAATAATAACATTGATAACGGACGATTTTGAGCGGAGAAGGATTCTAAGATAGCAAACTTCAGTTCATCAGGTGTCCCAATAATTTATTGCATAAAGTAAATATATGCAACCATATATGATCATATCAAAGTTTTGAATATCAATGCCATATACACAATCTTGGAGAGTAGTTAGGGAAGATGGCTGCATATAACAAGAAAAATAAAAATTAAGTTTACATTATATGAATATGTCACTGTAAATGCAAGCTTAAAGATGTGAGGTGTTGTACCTTCATATATGCATCTAAATCACGGTCCGTCATTATTATTGCTTCTTTCTCTCTTCTATTTACTTCCTTCAAAAGCGCTTTCATACAAGGAGAACAAAACATCACTCAAGCCAGTTTAACTAAATCAAGTGTTTCCCTAACTGTCATCTCTGGAATATGAAGATCATATTGGCTTACATAAGCCGAGGATTTTTGAGGAATAAATTCTTCTAGTGTGTGTCTATTGTAAGAAATTTTCAGTTTTACCTATTAAAAAAGATATAAAATGCATGTGAAAATGGAACAAGCATGCAAAAAGATCCATTTTAATTTAAACAAGTTATCACATTTGAAATGTCAAATAAATTAAATAGAAACTATCAACTATTGAGTTTCATTCCACCTCATTCATAATTAATTTCTTTGTGGTACTATATATTAGCAGACAAAAAAATACTATGACAAATTAATGCAGCAATGCTTGAAAGATTCAATATGGCATGACATGCAGATGCCATTTTCAAACACCAATTATTATAGAAAAAGTTAGTCAAGAAAAAATTACAAGAAAAAAGGCTAAAGATTCAGAATCTTGAGAGAATGGTCAAGTCTTCCTGTCAGAGCCAACAATAGTGTTGTTTTGCCACTTCCTGGAGGGCCAAGCAATAAGGTCATCCCGAAAGAGAATCAAGCATTGAAAACAAATCAGTAGTACAATCAAGTTATGAATTATGTTATTGAATACTGATCATCAAACCCTAAATAGAAACAAACAATAAACAAGTATTCAAGTAATCATGAAGTAAAACATATGCAATTGAAGATAGACTCAAATTTCTTTACAATCATGATGCTGAAAAATAAAAACTAATATCATACATGTTGTGAAGTAACCAGCACGGGGAGCAGAGAACAGGGGTGGGTTATGCACCATGTGAATGAGGGATTAGGAGTTTGCCACTTCCATTCTCCTTTCACGGGTTCCTCTCTTTCAGATTTTGGGTAATCTGAACTGATTTTGGGTGAAATCACTATATTAGGTTAGGGTTAGCAGCGGGGCTTCATGGAATTGATGCTAATCGAAGTTGATTCTGCGTCACATTGAAAAGATCGGATGTCAATTGCAGCTATCTTGACAAATTGCAGCAAACGGAAAAACCGCAAGTAATTTGTCGCGATCTTCCGTATTTTCTGTAGTGGGCGCAGCGAGGTGACACGAGGCGAGGCGAGGCACGGTGAGGGCTTCGACGGGCAAACAATGCAGAAGACCACAGAACAGAGCAACGCATAACAGAGCAGCACAGGGAGAAGGATGCGACAGACGGACGACCACCAAGCCTCCGCCACGGACGACGACGACTATGGATGAAGACTACGGACCGATGGAGAAGAAGTGCAGTGCACACGACCTTCAGAGAGCAAGTTAGGGCTGGATAGGGCTTTTTTTTCTTTGAGATAAAATATGAAGGGTTCTTTTAGTATTTTAAAAAAATAGATGTATGGTCAACTAGCTATTCTAACTAATTCATAAGAATATTCGTTTTTTAAATAGAATATTCCATTATCTTAAACGTTATACTCACGGTAGGGACTTAATTGAAAAAAAAATTAATGTATAGGGACCCAATTAAAAGAAAAAAAAGTATAGGGACCTAATTGAAAATTTCGCGAAACTATAGGGACCAACAGAGTAATTAAACCTATTTTAAACACATGAGACACATCCAGAAAATACATCTATAAAGACACTTCTATTAGACACAGCCATAAAAAATACATTTTTATTAGACCCATCCACAAAAACACTTCCATTAAATATAATCATAAATAAGAGTTGGCTGAAGTTGGCAGAAATATTGTTGGTAACGTAGCGAGATTGATTTTTTTTTGTGACTGAACATAACACAAAGAAAAAACACCTAAGAGAAAGAGTAGCACTCCTCTCTAATAATAATGTCTAAATTATTAGGGGCTGTAACCACTCTAGATACACCTGCTTGTTTAAAGCAGCAGTCTTAGCCATTAAATCAGCCGCTCTGTTTGCTGTACGCTGGATGAGCACTAAAGTAGCTGTCCAATTGCGCTGAAGCATCTCTTTGATTTTGTCAAGCAGATCAGAGTCATTCGTAATCATGCTGGTTGTGCCTCACGAAACAAGAAGAAACGCATCAAGATTATCAGTTTCACATATGACCTCTTTACACTCGCAATCCCAAGCCATAACAAGCCCTCTCCAAATAGCATGAAGCTCACAAGAGAGAACACTAGAAAGAGGTATACTGGCAGAATAACCTTTCATCCAAATTCCCATGCTGTCTCTAATAATACATCCAAAGCCAGCTAATTGTCCATTTTCAAAAACGCTTGCATCGCAGTTCACTTTACAGACATTCATTGGAGGTGGTTCCCAGTTATATTGCAAAGAGGAAGGAATAATATGTTTTTGGTTGGTAACAACCTTAGAGAAATCGCGAGCAGTATGTTGAACTAAGTGAACAATTTTCTCCTTACTCCATGGATCATCTTGATGGAAGATGTCATTGTTCCTATCCCTCCAAATCCACCAAAAGGCCGCTGCAAAGAGAAACTCATTTTTGTTGATGTTAGAACGCATCCAAGACACAAAATTCAAACTAGAGTCCTCAGCGGTCATTCCCAAATTTAAGCTAATCCAAATCTGACGAGCTTTTTGGCAAGTCCTAAAGTAGTGGTTAATATCCTCTAGAGCAAGATAACATCGCTGACAAAAATCAGAAGTAGCAAGACCTCTTTAAAATTGGTAACTAGATGTGGGAAGTCCGTTGTTGAGACAAAGTCAGAGCAGACACTTTATCTTCTCCGGTATTCTCAAGCGCCAAAGCCAAAGCCAATTTTCATTATCGTTCCAGTCAAATTTCTTCTTCAATAGCCATTCATACCCGCTTTTAGTCGAGTAGGTGAGAGTATTTGAGTTTGTCCAAAACTAACCTGTTTTATCTCCTGCCTGCTTGATAGGATCAAAGAGCATCAAATCAAGTTTAACTTCTTCCGAAATCATTGTGCAAAGAATATCCCACCGCCAATGTCCATGGTACCAGACATCTTCTAGCTTCAAGTGAGAATCAGAGATGTGCACAAAAGGAACCAAAGGAGCTAGCGTTCCACATGGTCGCCAAGCATGATACCAAAAGGATTGAGACATCCTGCCTGTACACCAATCAAAACCATCACGAAGCTTTTCTATTGTCTTATAAATCGCTCGCCAAGTGCTTGAAATATTATTAGAAAAATTGGGTGAAAAGTAAGACCTCCCAGATAAATATTTTGCCAACATAATTCTTACCCAAAGCTTATCATTATTATGCAGTAATTGCCAAACAAGCTTTTCTAATAAAGCAAAATTTACACACTGGGTATCTCTAATTCCCAAGCCTCCATATTTTCTTGGAGTGACAACTTTGCTCCACTTGACATAATTTAAGCAACGCTCCCCCACCTTTCCCTTCCACAAGAATTGTCTAAGCACAGAATCAATCTTTTGACAAACCGAAGTAGAAAAAAGAGTCACTTGCATCTGATAAATAGGAAGAGAAGAAGCAACAGATTTAATTAAGCAAAGCCTTCCTGCTCTGTTAAGGAGCTGACATTTCTAACTAGCCAGCCTATTCTTGATCTTCTCTAAAGAGTCCAAAAAAATAGACCTAGCAGCTCGAGGATGATTAAGGTTCACCCCCAAATATTTGCCTAGGTCACTAGTAAAAAGAATATGAGAAACACCAGACAATATTTTCTTCCTTCTATTAGAGATATTTCTAGAACAAATAGCTTTAGATTTTTCAATGTTAACCTTCATACCTGAAGCTTTGCAGAACAACTCCAAGGTGTGCACAACATTCTGAACTTGACTTTTCTTCGCTTTACAAAAAAGGAGGAGGTCATCTGCAAACATCAAGTGAGAAACTCTAGGTCCTCCTCTAGAAACAGCCACACCATCCCAAATACCTTCGTCAACTTGTTTGGAAATGAAGCACGCCAATCTCTCCATGCACAAAACAAATATATAAGGAGAAATTGGATCTCCTTGCCTGAGCCCTCTATGAGGTTGGAAGCTGTCCAATCTATTCCCATTCCAAAGGATGGAAAGATTTGAAACCTGAACACAATTCATTACAAGCCGAATAATTAGAGAAGAAAAGCCAAAAGATTCAAGAGTGTGCTCAAGAAAATTCCAATCAACTTTATCATAAGCCTTTTCTAAATCAATCTTAAAAGCCATAGCTCCTTTTCTATACTTTGTCCGCTTAAGAAAGTGAAGAACTTCTTGGGCCACAATAATATTATCAGGCGCTCCTCTACCATGTATAAACCCTCCCTGAGTTGGGCTAACAATCTCATCCAAAAAAGGTCATAATCTATTAACCAACACTTTAGTCACTAGCTTATAAATTACATTACAAAGGCTTATTGGCCGAAAATCCTTCAATCTAGTTGGAGGGTCGCATTTAGGGATAAGAACAATCAAAGTTTCCAACAAAGAATGGCTTAAAGTCTCCCCTAAGAAAGCTTTCTGAACAGTACACCACACCTCATGACCCACCACATCCCAATATTCCTTGAAGAAAAAAACTTGAAAACCATCCGGCCCAGGAGCTTTGAACGAGCTCATATTATCCAGAGCTTCTTTAACCTCCAACATTGTTACTGGTTTAGACAATTATCACAAGCATCCTGGCTAAGAGATGGCATAGGAATTTCTCCCATGCAATTAACCTCAACAGGCTCAGTAGAGCAAAAAATATTTTTGAAAAAATGAACGACCTCTCTTTGCAAAACTTCCGGATCATCAGACCAGGACCCATCACTGACCAGCAACCCATGAACCTTGTTAGATTTTCTTCTAATGATGGTTTGCATATGGAAAAAGCTAGTATTTCTATCACCATACCGAACCCATTGATCTCTTGACTTCTGGTACCAAAGCAATTCTTCCTGGGCCAAAACTAGATTATACTCAGCTCTCAATTCTTCCTCTTTGTGCTTCAAAATCGGATCATCGTCAGCTACCATTTTCCATTGAATACAATTCAAATAAGCCTCCAATTCCCTCTTTTTAATAAAAATATTGCCGAAGACCGTAGAGTTGAATTCCAACGAAACTTCTTGAACCCCCAACAACTTCCTATGGATGCCAAAGTCTGTACTATTCCAAGATTTCTGAACAATGGCCTTGTAATCAGGATGCGTTGTCCATGCCGCTTGGAATCTAAAAGGCTGGTTTGCTTTCTTGATAGGAACTCCTTGACATCGAATAAGTAGGGGACAATAATCAGAGTGGGAACAGTTGAGAACTTCAACAAAAGCTTCTGGAAAAAGAAGACGCCATTCTGCAGTATAGCAAGCTCTATCCAATCTCTTTGCAATTTTTCTATTTCCTTGAATTTTACGGAACTAAGTAAACCGTCTTCCAGAGGTTGTCAGACCAAAAAGACCACAAGAATCTAGAGTACTTGCAAAGACACTACTGCGAGTCGAATAGTAATTACCCCATTCACCTCATGAACACTCAAAATATCATTAAAATCCCCAACCACCACCCATGGGTCCTGAATGCACAAACCAATATCAAGCAGATGACTCCATAATTCTACTCTATTAGTGGCTTGAGGGCTGCCATAAACCGCACTGCAAATCCATCTTTGCCCACCACCATCAATTTCCAAAGTTACACATTGATTCATAGCCCAAAGAATTTTACAAGAAAATTTTAAATTAGTAGAGAGGAACCAAATTCCTCCCTTATGTCCAACAGCATCTACAATCCCTACATGATAATAGCCTAATCTCCCCCAAAATTCTTTCATAGTTTCAAACCCAATATGAGTTTCCACCAAAATAAAAAAAGTTGGTTGAAATCTTCGTACTAACTCCTTACAGTGCACACGAGACATCTTATTTGACGCCCCCCTTATATTCCAACTAATAATATTTAAATGGTCACAATCCATAAAAATAAATTAAATAATTGGAATTTATAATCATTCTACCTCACGTTGATGGACCCCTGTCTCCAATTGTCTTCTAGTGGACTTGCGTCGCAGAACCATCATTCTTCTGTTGAGGTTGGTTCTCCAAGTTTGTTGTTGTACTAGCTTTATCAAGCTCTTTTTGTACTCGAGAATTCGTTGACAATGCTTCAGTAGGTGAGTTTTGAAGCGAAATAGGACGCTGCCTTTTGTGCCCTACTTTAGAAAAAGGAGTACTCTGATCCTTGAAAGCCACCTGAGTTGTTCCCAAAGAGCCAAGCGTGGATGGATGATCTTTCTTTTCCTTAGACTCCACCTTTGCATTTGATAAAGACTTCACCTTTGCATTTGATGAGGATCCAGCATGCATTTTATTAGACCCAAAAGAAAATTTCTTACTTATCAAATTGGAGCATATTGCTACATTGGCTTTTTTTGGCACCACATTGGGGCCTTTACCCATTTTTTCCTTGCCTTTTCTACTAACTATAACCCATTCACCATCTTTTGCTTGAGTATCCCTATCCATGCATGATTCTTGTAAATTATCATGCACAAGACTCGCTGCTCCATGCTTCTCCATAATTGGAATTGATTTGGCATTAATTCCAAATTCAAAAGTTGAATTTTGATTTTTTACTTGGATTTGACTACCTTCTGTCGTTTTCTCGTTGTTATCCACCGAAAACAGTGACGACAAATTTTTCTCCTTCACCATGGTTTCCTTCCCAATGCCAATGTTGTTCTCTTTCACACATTCTCTTGTTACATGCCCAAAGCAGCTACATTTTTCACAAATTAAATTCAAGTGCTCATATTCTATGTCATACATATGACCATCAACTTGAATCTTTTTATGACTGGAAGTCCCAAGTTAATTTTCACACATGCTCTTGCATACTTTCCCCTATCCGCAGACTTGGTGGCTAAGTCGATGCGGATCGGTTTACCAACAGCTGACGCAATCATTTTCATGGCTCTCTCTTGATAATAGTTAATGTTTAAACCTGTGATTCTTATCCAAACCATAGTAGATCCAAAAGTGTTTTCATAAGGTCTGAATGAAGAACTCCAAGGCTTAACCGCAACATAACTACCAGTAATCATCCACGGTCCTCCAAGGAGAACTTTTTCTCTATCCTCCAAGAGATCAAATTTGACTAAGAAATAGCCAAAACCGACATCTAGTACCTCATATCCTCCTTTGGTTCTCCAGACTCCTTTAAGCCTGTGCGTGATTGCCGTATAGCTAAAGTTTTTTCCAAGAACTTTGATCACGATGGCATCTTTGTAGGGTTCTGCCAATATCTCCTTTGCTTCTTCAGTGAACGTCAAAGTTGGTATCTCCGAATCGCCTTACTTACCAACTACTGTAGCCATCTTATCCCCATCAAGAGAATCATCAACCTCCAAAGCTCTCCTTGTTGAGGCACCCACAATTTTATCTCTGAATGATATCCGCTAACCTTGAATCTTGTTATTGTCTCCTTTAATTTCCTCCTTTTCACCTGATGCATGCCCACCTCTACTCTCCCCCTTATTGCTCTCGCCGGCATGGCCGGCTGCCTCGCTATGTGCCACCCTCGAAGACTCTCCCCCACTCTCTCCCCTCTCCATTTCAAAATTCAAAAAATAGCGAGATTGATTTATCAATCATCAAAATCATCACTATCTTTCTTATTTTTTGAGCTGTTATATGACTCAAAATTTTATTGTAAGTGGTGGTGTCCAAATTACATGAAAGTACTAAATTGCAGCATTAAAAACGTGGCCCAATCAAATTTAGGTAAATACAATAATAAAAAGTTGGAAACTTAAAAAAGGAAAAGTATTGAGAAACAACAATTTTATTAAATTTTAGTCAGCATGTAATTAGTAAAAGAAAAATGAGTAATTTTATACATTGAATGAAATCTCACACCATTAAAAATATTATTGATGACTACTTGATGGCTAAAAATTACAAAAATTACTAGCTCTCTAGCACTTCTCCTTAAAATAATAGAAATCATATTAGAGAAAAAACAAAATTTGCCGCTCTCACGTATCAATATAATTTTTTAAATAATAATTAAAATAATCTTTTTTAATTTAATTCAAAACATTATGAATAAGTAATATTTTTTATATAAAATTTGAGAAAGAAATCAAAATTATTTTTAATTTATTTTTTTTAAATCGTCCATAAAATTAAAATTTTTTTAAAATAATTTTTATTAAAATATATTATTTTTTGACTATTTTATCTTGTTATAAAATTTTATTTTTTAACACTTATCAATAATGAAAAAGAAAGGAGAAGGAGAAAGAAGCACCAATGGAAGAAAAGCAGATAAAAGAAAAAAGAGAAAGATAAAGAAAGAGAATTGGTTGGAATAGAAAAAAAAAGAATTAAAGGAAAAAAAGGAAAGGAATAGACGAAGGTGTAGGAAGTTACTGTCACCGCGACTGCAAATTAAGGAGAAGGAAGGATTGATAGAAAGAAGGAGAGTAGAGAGAAAACGGGTGTTGTTTCAGTAGCCGAGTTCTCTGCCTCTGCCTTTTCTCGTGAGAGAATTGAGAGAGGGTTCGGTTGCTGCTAATAGTTTATTGTTTATGAAAGTGTTCTATTTTCTTTTCCTCTTTTTTCTCTTTGATATTTATTTAATGAGCGCCGAAGAGGAAGGGGGCGCGGATGAACTGCGGCGAGGATGACGAACGCCTCTAGGTTTATGATGTGCGGTGAATATGACTGTTGTGATTTCTTCAGGGTTTTGTATGATATTAGTTAATAATTAGATGATTTAAGGTTTATTTTAGAATTTTAAAATCGAAATTTTAAATTTTAATTAATTTAATTTTTGGATGTGTATTTAAAAAGTAATATATTAATAATTAAATATATTAAATCTGAAATGAAACTTTAAAATTTAAATTTTAAATTTTAGTTTTATTTAGTTTATATTTTAGATATATATTTAATTTTAAAAGACACTAAATTTATTTATAATTTTTAGATGTGTTTATTTTATTTTTTTTAATTATTACAATAAAAAGTTAAATATTATACAATTTTTAAAAAATATCTAATTAAATTATTATTTATTTAATTAAAAATCTAAATTTTAATTTTAAATTATTTTTTTAACCGTTGTTTATCTTGTTCACAGTATACATTTAGCCTATTCTATATTACTATTTATTATTTATAAAAATATTTTATTCTACGTAAATAATTGGTACTGTTAATTGTTAACTGTTAATGAAAGAATTTTTCTGCCTCTTTTCAATCTTTACTTTCTCTATTTGTTTTAAATAAAAATAAATTATTTTATTATGAATAATTTAATTCCAAATTTTAAGAATTAAAAAATATTTATCCTTTTAATTCAATAATTAGGATGATTCATTAGTTTTATTTGAAATAACTCATTTTAAAATTTGGCAGACAAATTTTAAAAGTTATTATTTAAAAAATAACTAAAAAAAAATCCTTACAAGGTCGTTTTTATACATGTCATTAAAAAAATTAAGTCTATCCATCTTCTTTTTACTTTGACACTTAAAAATAGTATATGTTCTGTCATAAGAGAATAATTTCATACTATCGAATGTAACCCGTTATTCTTTGTAGTGAAATGATATTATTATTATTGTCCTTAAATTTAAATATTGAAATACTTAAAATTAAATTATTATCAAATTATTATTATTAGTGTTGTTTTAATTGGAATATTTGATGTTAAATTATTATTGTTGGCGTTATTCTTTGAGTACTTAACATTATATTATTATTATTATTATTATTATTATTATTATTATTGTTGGTGTTTGATGTTAACGCTTTGAAAAAGTATAGGGAGCCAATGAAATATTTGTATAATGTGTACAATAGAAATTTAAAGAGTATTAGAAATATAATCATTAGTGTTTTTTTTATTATTTTATTGCATTGGCGTTGAGAAAGTTGAGAATTAAAAATAAAATATTAAAAAAGAATAAAATAGTAAAAACATATATTTCAATAAAAAATAATTTTTAAAAAATTTTATTTGAAAGATGATTTAAAAAAATTAAAAATAATTTTAATTTCAATTGACCAAAAGAATATTTGTTCTTAATTTTTGAATTAAATTAAAAATAAAAAATATTTTAATTATTATTTGAAAAATTATAATTATTTAACTTGCAGAAGATTTTTACTTTCTATTAAATGCATACTTGGAGAATAAATATACCTTTTTAAGAGTACGAGAAGAGGCATCGATAGAGATAGAGAGAGAAGCAGATCAAATAAAAAAAAGGGAGAGACAAAGAAGAGAACTCGTTAAGAGAGGAAGGAAAAGTTGAAGGAAAAAGAAAGGAAAGGAAAGGTTAGGTAGAGGCCACGGTGCAGGAAGTCACTACGCCATGGCCACCGCAGGTTAAGGAGAAGGATAGATTGACAGAGAGGAGAGTAGAGAGAAAATGGTGTTGTTAAGGAGACGTTGCTGGGAGGAGAATCGGAGGAGAAAGAGGACACAGTGAATTCCACTTAAAACGTAGTTGTTGGTGATGTGCTATTTTTTTCCTTCATCTACTTAATCTTCGATCATTATTTCATCTATTCTGTTTTACTGTTTATTGTTTATGGAAGCGTTCTTAATTGTTAACAGTTAATGGGTTTTTCTCCCTCTCTCCCATCTTCATCTCCTCTGTTTTTTTAATTTAGTCCCAAACCTTAAGAACCAAAAGAATAATTATCCCTTTAATTCAATAATCAAAATGGTTAGGCGATGTTAAATTTTAAATTAAATCCATTTCTCTTCTCTTCTTCCTTGACATTTAGAAATAGTATATATTCATATGATAAGAATGTTTATACACTGTCATCTAACATATAATTTTTGAGTGAAATAATCGTTTTATGATTATACTTAAATTTAATTATTAGAGTTAAATTATTATTAGTATGATTTTAATTGGAGTACTTATGTTAAACTATTATTGTTGTCGTAATCCTTTGAGTACTTAATGTTAAATTTTTATTATTGTTGTTATTATTAATGTTTTTTTATCAATGTTACAGGAGAAGTTGAGAAGGATATTAATATGATCCATAGAGAGTATGCATCAGTGGAATTAAGGTTATTACCTGCTAATTCTGATGATAATGTATCTACTAAAATAATTTTTATCCACTTTGGATGGAAAGATAAAGTTTGAAGAAGCTTTAGAAAGGTACGTTTTTTTCCCTACATGTGCATTTAAAAAAATAGTAAAAATATTTAACAGTCTTAACAAATTAAGACGTTTGATATTTCAATTCAATAAGGATCTTTTCTCTTTGCATTGTTAAATGTTATTTCAGCTTAATTTTATGAAATTAATTTCAATTCCAAACTTTAAATCATCAAACAAGAAGAACTAATTTATTGTTCTTTTATATTGTGTTTGTTTACATAAACAGGACAATAGGGATATTGAGACACAAAATTATGTTTGGCAGAAAAAACATAAACAGAAATAATGTGTCTAATTTTGTGTCCATCCTGACAGGAAGGACACAGAGATATTAACAAGAGACACAACTTATTTTTTATTTTTTTTATTATTCTTGTTAATTTTTCATAATTATATTTTTTATTATTATATTTTTCATCTCAAATTTTTTGAATGAAAAAAATGAGAATAAATTGAATTCTTATAATTTGTTCTAGTTTATCACCAAACAAAATACAAGAATTTCGTGGATAATTTTATTTTACAACTTGCATAGTTCTTTTACAACAAAAACTTTTTAGGTTGAATATATAGTCTTTTTATCTTGAAAAATTATTAATGAAATGTTGGATTTAGTTATATAAATTGTTGCCTATTTATAGTTTATGAACTTTCTTTTCAGAGATAATAAAAATACTATTTTAATTAATTTAAAAAGTTAAAAGAATTATGTTAAATATTATCTCTATTTGTTAACATGTCAGTAAGATTTCTGTGTTAACGGTATTAATTTCGTAATTGACGAAAAACTATATATTTTCATTTTTGATTTTAAATTGAGAAACTTTTTAAAATTGTCGAAAAGAACCAATTTGATTATCTATAATTTTTTACTAGTGAGCCTTCTTTTAGTGAAATTGCTAAAAAAAATTATTTATGGCTTGATCTTACTCACGTTATGTTTTCTAAACACACTCGTCATTATTATTTAAAATAGATATTTAAAAAATTTTAATAAATATACAATAAAATATTAAAAGCTTAACCTTGTTTAAGTATTTAATTTAAAAAAATGTATATTTAGTACTTTGACAAGTACAATGCAACATTTGTTAGAAAATTTTTATTTAAAAAATTAAATAAAACAAATATATATTAATAAAATTTAAATTAATTTAACTATTCTTTTAAGAAAAAGCTTTTCATATTAGTAAATCTTAACAACTATTTGTGAAAAATTAGTATTATAAATCTTTTATATATTAGCAATATCAATTCTAAAATAAACTATTTTTTATTTTTTTAATATTACTTTTTAGTTTGACATTTTAATAATTAATTTACAATAAATTTAAATTTTATTAAAAATTTGATGTTGGTCAATAATAAATTATTATATATATAAAATAAAATTCAAACTCTCTATATTTATTTAAAAAATAAATAAATTAAATACTCGATAGAAGAAGTTAGTTGCAATTTTAACTCATACTTTATTAATCAAGTCTCCTGTATCTAAAGTTACTACTGCTTTTAGAGGCATTAAGTTTTTAACTCTCATCTACTCACCACTGAGCCAAGTGGATTATTGTATATTGCTACGTTAAAAATTATATATATTTAATAAGCATTTTAAATAATTTAATTTATAATTTGTATACTTATTTAATTTCATTTTATCATATTATAAAATACTTAAACTTTCATTTATTTCCTTATTTAAATATAATATATATTTTATTATTTAACAAAATTAAATATATTCTTATTAAAAGTTTCTAGTTTCTTAATATATTATAGATGTAGTCATTGTTTTGTTCATTCTATTTGTTTTAAATTTATTTATTATGATTGTAGATAATCTTAAACTATAAGTTATTATTTATATTTATATTTTTTATTTTTATCTTTTAAATATAAATTTTTATTATAATTTTATATATTTATTTAATTGTGATCGACCAGTTTAATGATTTATCTATTGAACCAATAATCTAATCACCTAATAGTATAACCAATCTGATTACCAATTCAATCTGATAACTATTTACAGTGGGAGCATTTGACTTTGTTGAATTTTAGAAAAAATAATTATATATACACGTATATATTGTTCCTACACTTAAAATATTTTTATTTATGTATAAAATTTTATGTTATTAAATATCAATGATAAAAAATTATTGTATTATATAAATTTAATTGATTAAGATTAAAAAAAATCAAATTATTCAAATAAAAAACAAAGAAATAATAATAATAATAATAATAATAATAATAATAATAATAATAATAATAATAATCCAATTAACTAACTATTCAATGTCAAATTTAATTTCTCAACTATAAATAAAACTATTAGTATTTAGTAGTTTTACTTCAAAGTTGACAGAGATAATTTAGTTTTAGTCTTATATATAATAATTATTTTCATAAAAAAAATCTACAAAAATATAATAATTATTTAAATATATTTATGTCAAAATTTTATTATACTTGATACTATCTTTACTCTAACCACTAGATTTGTTTGGGTCTGTTATGTATATTATGTGTATATTAAAATTAGTTATTATATATCTGTTATAAATATATGTGTTATTTAACTTATTTTTAATATATGTTTTATACTTTAACATTTATTTTATACTAATGAGTAATGACTGATTCATAGTTGAGTTTAAATAATTTTTGATATTATAAAAAGATCATTGTTTTTTTAAAATATTTTAAAATTATTTTTATCATTGATAAATTATTTTTTAAAAAGATCACTGTTCGTTTATACCGATATGCTAAGCTAATCTTTTAATATGTGATTGATGGATTTTTTTACGTTTTTGATATAGTTTAATTTTGATTAAAGTTGAATACTCGAATCTACTATTCTATAAATGTTAAAAAGAGAAACTAAAATTACTGCATAGCAAAAATATTTTTTGAATGACTTTAAAGATATTTGGTTTAGGACTATGAAAAATATATTTAAATGTTTTTAAACATTTTCATTTTTGGTTTGGCTATCTTTGTTTAACGAGATTTTATACTCTGAATGCATGTTTACTTCTTCCATTAAATTATTAGTTAGAGAAATTTTTTCTTTCAATCGTATTCTTTATTCTCTTCTTTTTTACAAAGAAGTACAAGAAACTATGCATTTTAAAAATTAATTCTACTAAAAAATTAATTAAATAAAAAATTAATCATAAAATAATTAAGTTATAAATAATAAAAAATTATAATTCAAAATAGTATTAAACAAGAGTACGAAAAGTATTAAAAAAACATGGATTCTATTTTTTTGTTTGATTTTATAAAATTTATCATTATAATTCTTGTGTATTTTTTATTATAGTTCTCTTATGAGATGAATGATTAATCTTTTTTTTTGGTGACAGATGAATGATTAATCTGGTTAGAGAAGACAAATTAAATAAAAATTAACTATAAGTAATAATAAGATTTGATTATTTGATCACTTCAATTGTTGATGTACTTAATCAAATAAATTCTAGTAAAGTTCCCCATCTTGCAAAGGTGAAAAGATATTGCGTTGGACGTGTAATTTTTTAACTGTGATTTTTGTATATTATATTTATTATTATTATTTTTTTTATAAAATAAATTGTTAATCCTATGAATAGAGCAAATTCAACAAAAATTAACCATAAATAGTAATAATAAAAAATTATAAAATATTAAAAAATATTAAAAAAAATTAAAAAAATACCATACAAAATATATATTAAAAAAATTATAAAAAAATGCTTAAAAAGATAACATTATAATTTAATATTATATTTTTTTTAATAATTATTTATTTAAAAGTAATTTTAACTAACATTATTCAAACAATATTCATTCAATCAAAATTAATTTTGTATAAAATTGTTAAACATAAATTATATTGACTATAAAATGAAATTTATTCAAACTCCACGTTGACAAATGGGAATCTAAAGTCTAAACACACTTTAAAATATTTTTCCTTTTTTTTTTCTCTCTTTTTGACTAATGATGGGTGTTAAGGGTTGAAATCTAAAAACCAATCACTCCCCCTCTCCAACCCAACTTTAATTATTGTGTTTTTGATTTATTGATGAGTTAGAAACATAATCATTTCAGTTATGCTACACATCTAAGACGTTTTGGTAACTAAATTTAATTAAGTTAGCCAAGTCCAATAAAAATAGTTTGATTAGTAAGAGTGTATTACACACGTTTCAACTAAGGGTGGAAAAAGGTGGTCTTCTAAGAGTCTGCAGCTTGGTTTGTGTTTAGCTAGTCTGGCCTGGCCTGTTATTAAATAAGCACACGGTCAAATTTTTATAAAAGTCTTAATATGTTAATAGGTCAGGTCCAGACTTATTAATTAATTTTATTAGCCTGTTAGGCCTGTCTAGATCTGTTAACACATAATTAAATATATAAATAATTATTTTATTATTAACAAAATTATGAGATATTTTAAATTTATTATATTTTATTATAAATATTTCTGTATATTTTAAATACTTTAAAAATTTAAAAATTCTTATAAATATTAAATATGACATATTACATATAAATATTTTTATTAAAAAATAGTTTTTTTAAATAATATTTTTATTTTTGTAAAAAAAATTCAGGCCTTTTAACAGGCTTCAGGTCAAGCCAGGCTGCATAACAGGCCAAATTTAATACTTTAGAAAAAGTCTATAACAGGTTAGGTTGTGTTAAGAGCAAAGCTTGGCCTGGCCTGTTTCCACCCCTAGTTCCAACTCTCCAATAACATGAACGAACAAACATTTCATAGGTCGTGCTCTTTAATATGAATACATTCGAGAAAAACGGTTTCTAAAATAATCATAATTGCAACACACAAACTTTAAACCATTCTCAAAATCTTTTAGAAATTTCTCAAAATTTTTGCAAAAACTCAGAAATGCTCTCTGTGCTAGGCTTCAAATCTTCAACAATAAACAATGAAAGAAAAAAGGAAGCATTATTGAAGGTAATGAAAATCTAAGTCGTCCATTTCTGTTTACTTTTTCCTTTTTCCCTTACATTCTCTCTCGCGAAACACTAGATACTTGTATTTCTATGTATTTAGTAGATTTAGTTTATGTTATTGCGATAAAGTAGAAATTACGAACAATAGTTCTCATTATAGTGTTGATTTTGTGATAACTATGCTAGTTTGATATTATCTAACTCATATTGATAACTTTTCTGCATTTTAACATTTACATGCATATGTTTTTGTAGATAACTGAGTCTTGTTTGTGTGCTTGTTTTGAACTGAGTTTGTGTGTTGTTGTCATCCTTAGGTTCTTTTGGTATAATTGTGAATTAAATGTGGTATACTTGGTTTCATTGATTTTGATTTGCTATAATTTTGTCATAAAGATAGTTGTAGTGATTCTGGTATTATTTAAAGCATATTTATGATTTTTTCTTATCCAAAATTGATTTGGATGTCTTTTTGTGGTTAATTGAGTCTTGTTTGTGCACTTATTTTTTAATTGAGATTGTGTGTCGTCATTATTAAGTACTTTCGGTGTCATTGTGAGTTAAATATATTGTACTTGGTCTCATTGATTTGGATTTGCTATAATTGGGTCATATGAGATAGCTATAGTAATTCTGGTATCATTTAAGGCATATTGATGATTTTTTCTTATCTAAAATTGATTTCGATGCGTTTTTATGGATGATTGAGTCTTGTTTGTATTTATTTTGAATTGAGATTGTGTGTCATTATTATTAAGTGCTTTTGGTGTCATTCTGAGTTGAATGAGTGTACTTGGTTTCATCAATTTAAATTTGCTACAATGAGGTCATATAAGATAGCTGTAGTGGTTTGGTGTCATTTAAGGCATATTAATGACCTTTTCTTATCCAAAATTGATTTGGATATGTTTTGTGATTGATTGAGTCTTGTTTATATTTGTTTTAAATTGAGTTTGTATGTCATCATCATTAAGTACTTTTGGTGTCATTGTGAGTTAAATATTGTGTTGTTATCTATTAACCAAATTTTTTTATTACATACAGCCAAAATGACAATGCAAAAAGTTGTTGAGACAAACATCTCAAAAAAGAAGGCACCATAATATGATGTAAGCATATATACGTTAAAACAACTATATTTTTATTGGATAAATATATGTAACATAATTTTCAATTCTTTACAGAAAACTCATGATTTACGATGCTCTACAAGAATAATATCTGAGACAGTAAAATGAGTGAAGAGAAGAAAGGTCTTGTAGATGAAATGGGGTTTGGTGCTCTGACACAAAGCTTTTGAAGGAACTAGCTCATGTCTTCGATTTATATAGAAGCTGACTAGCACACGTTATGTATTGACCCAACTCCTAATATGTCATGATCACACCAGAAGCTAAGCATCACTAAACTGGTACCCGGGCTAGTCTAGCACTTCTAAACTCTCCTAATTTCTCTATGTGCTAACAAAAGTGAGAGACAAAATTGAAAATTGTACTAAGCTGGAATGCCACTAAAAAAGATGTCAAAAGATGTCCCCGTAGCCGGAATCATATAACGCCGTTTGACAGACCTTAGTGTGGTCTGCCTACGGCCATATAGCTCCCCGAGGAAGGTAACTCCTCCTTCAGATACTCCTCTTGGTCCTCCTCCTATAAGTCCTCTCGAACTGCTACTTCACTAAAAGAACTACTGCTCCCATTTTTGCCGCGCAAGATAGGTTTGTTGGCGTAAATTAGAGCCAAAGCCTTGCCCAGTGGTTCAAACTGAGCCTGCAACTGCTCTACTAGGGAGTGTGGTGCCTGTGGTGCCGGAAGTATGATCACATTTGGAGGTGGATCAGATATGTACGCCTCATCTGCGTCAGGCTTAGGAACCGCCTAATTGAAAGCTTGAGTTGGGATAGGTGGTCTGGGGAAAGGATAACCTAGTGCATCAGGGAGAAGTCAAGAGAAAGAGAAATCATAGACATGTCCGGATTGAAGTTCGGGCTGTCCAACGGGTGCAAGAAAGGTCTGTCGCATAGTACATATAAATGAATACGAGGTTTCCCGCAATAAACATGATAACTCCCAAAGGTCGGATTCTCATATATAAACAGATGACCCACATCATAAAAGAGAACTCCCTTCTCCATCTGAAGGAAAGAATTGGGTATAAGAACTTGGGGTTTTCTCTTCTATGAGGTGGAGCATCCGTTTATATACGAGGACCCGACCTTCGATAGTTATTATGTTTATTTCAGAAAACCTCGTATTTGTTTATATGTACTATGTGACAGACCCTTCTTGCACTTGTTGGACAGCCCTGACTTCGATCCGGACATGTTGTATGTTTTCCCTCTCTCTTGGCTTCATCCTGACGCGCTAGGCTATTCTATTCCTAGACTAACTACCCAACTTAACCTTTCAATTAGTCAGCTCCTGAGCCTGATGCAGATGAGGCGTACATACCTGATCCACATCCAGACATGATCATACCTCTAGTACCATAGGCACCACTCTCCCCAGTAGAGCAGTTGCAGGTGCAATTTGGACCACTAGGAGAGGCTTTGGTTCTAGTCTATACCAACGGACCTATCTTGGGCGGTGAAAGCAGGAGCAATAGTTCTTCTAGTGGAGTAGCAGTTCCAGAGGACTTAGATGAGAAGGAGTTACCTTCCTCAAGGAGCAATGCGTTCGTAGGCAGGCCATACGGAGGTCTGCCAAATGGTGATATATGATTCCGGCTAGGGGGACATATATTGACATCTTTTTGGTGGCATTCCAGCTTAGTATAATTTTTAGTTTAATCTCTCACTTTTGTTAGCACATAGAGAGATTAGGAGGGTTTAGAAGTACTAGACTAGTTCAGGTACCAGTTTAGCGGCTTATTATATGGGCCAGGGCCTGGGAATGTCTTATGTTTATATATGTACATATTTATCATATGGGATGTAAATTGGCTGGGTCTGTAAACACTTTACTAATGACTATATCTCTCTTGGATGTATGATACGAGGTGTATATATTATGTTATTTTATTTATGCTTTTGATATTAATTATTCATGTATGGCTTGCAATGCTAAATCGATAAATATCTCCAAAAAAAAAAATATATCCCATATAAATAATGACGTTTTAACAATGAATTAGACTCATATAATAAACAATAGTTAATAATTAGGAAGGCAAGTTAATGACTTTTAGCTTCTTGTGTAATCATGACATAGTAAGAGTTGGGTCGTTATACGTTATAGGAAAATCAAGATCACCCCTGTCAAGATAAGGGATGCCCTTGGTTCAAATGCAATTGGTAAAATTTTCATTCCTAATCTATTCTATCAATAAAATTTTGGTGTTATTTTGATATTACTAGCCTATTTCGATGCTATTTGAGGGGATTATTTTTCAAAATAATCATCTATAAAAATATCAATGAGGAGCAACAGATTGTCGAAATCTTCAAAGGTTCTTCTTTGTCATTCTTGACAAAATTTTAGCTGGAAATGAGTATGGATAGAGATGAAAATCGGTTAAAATTCAAGAGAATATTCATTCTTTTTATCCATAAGTACTTCTTGTTACCAACAACAGCAAGTAAAATTTTTTGGTTCACATGCCAGCAATTCATAACGGGAATGGAATTGAGCTACTCATGTGCTCAACTTCCTTTTTTGATAGGTGTCTGTTTATACTGGTGATTATATACTTTCATGGATCCAAATTTAATACACCAGCGGATACAATATCTGGGCCATCTGGATTGTGAATTGGACAAGGGAGAGGCTGGTTCAGAGGATTGAACGCGAAGCAAAGGATGAAACGGTAACCTAAAAGAAATAATTTCTTTAAAATTTTGGTGTCACTATTTGTAAAATATTGTCATATTGATGTTTTAAACTGAATATGCTAATTAAATAACTTTTTATTTTAGGACTTCATAAAAAAATATTAGAGCTAAGACAAGGAAAAGAAGTAAAGAAGGATAAAAAAAGGAAAAAAAAATCAAGAAGAAAAGAAATATGTTATAGTGGATTCATATTCAAAAACATAGATTGATTCTTACTATGAGTAAGATTGAGAAACTATTTATTTATTTAAAAATATATTTATTTTTTTATCAAAATTTTTTCTGTGTATCATCAGAAGAGAAGAAATTCATGAAAAACTAAAAAAAAAAACAACCGGAAAGAAGGATGAAGAAAACAAATAATAAGCCGACAGAGTAACTGTTATTTTTTAGTATCATTTTTTTAAATATTTATTGTATTTATTTGCCTGATGTTTTTCTGCTGGTCATGCAAGCTAAAAAGAAAGATATTCCAAAAAGACAACAACATAAAGAAAAAGAAAGATTGTACAACCTGAACAACTAAAAAGTGGTTAAGACTCAACAAAAGCTCGTCATGGTTGTTTAGAAACATAAGATTCGACATCTTATATTATTTTATTTTTTTCTTGTTTGCTAAAATCTCCTAAAAGCTGTTGTAATTTCTCTAATTTCACTGAATAATGTTTATTTTGTCTTTAGAATATCAGCTGTCAATTTGTTGAACAAAAATGATACAGTGTTTTAAACACAATTAAGTGTTTAGGGGTATGTAAATGCATCAAGTGATCCCATGTAATTTCTTTTACTATTTTTTTATTTCTTAAATATAAAGCTATTGTACTATCCTAGATGTAGCGTATGTGCTTCTAATAAGAACATTTTAGTTGATAATTATAATTTAAGTAAAGTATCGTTTTTGTCCCCAACGTTTGGGGTAAATCCTATTTGTATCCCTAACGTTTAAATCGTCCTATTTGTATCCCTAACGTTTGTAAAAGTGATTCAATGTTATCCTGCCGTCAATTACACATCATGAGCGCTTTAGTTTGAATTTTAAAAATCTTTTCTTGAAGTTAGAATACAAATGTTTGGGATAGAATCGATGATCTATTCCGAAAAATAGCTCATCAAATGTTGAAACTAATTCCTACAACATTTACACAATTCACTTTTTTAGGGACATAATTAAATCTAAACACAAATAGTGGGTATAATATTAAAATCGAACATATCCAAATGAGACCTAATTGAGAATGAATACATTCAAGTGAGAATAATTAAAAAATATGATCTAATTTGTTAGTATAATTGATAGTAGGATAACATTGAATCACTTTTATAAACGTTAAGGATACAAATAGGACGATTTAAACGTTCGGGACACAAATAGGACTTACCCCAGACGTTGGGGACAAAAACGATACTTTACTCTTATAATTTCATATCTTTGTCTTTTAGAAAAAAAAAAAAAACACAACAAATCCTTGTAAATTTTTTTTCAAGAAAAAATAGCACAAAAAAAGAAAAAAAAAGAATTTATAGCTTGCAATCTTGTAAGTTCTCATATAACAAAATTTATATTCTGATTCAATAGTTGTGGTGCTGTGTTGACATAATTTTGATACTTTTCAAGTTGAAGGTACGAGAAGAGAGATGGGAGGAAGCCAATTCTATTAAGGAAGATGTCTTAGTTAAATAGTAGAGAAAGAAAATAACCCTGCTAGCAAGGATAGAGCTTAGCTTCGGCAATGAGGACCACGACCCCCTCAAAATTTTTATAAAAGAACTAGTAGTACTATTAAAAGAGAACAAATATAGCTCAATTGGTTTAAGTCTTAAATTTTTACATTAGACTTGTAGAATCAATTCCCGTTTTCTGCATTTATTCAATCATTTTTAATTTTAAATATTAACATCTTGAACTTGGATTTCAATAAGTTTTCACAAGTTAAAGGTCATATTGGCTTATTCATACAAATTAAAATCTCATTCTCATTATCATTTATTATTCTCGTTATCAACAAAATTTTACAATTTTAATATTCGAATTAGTTGTGATAAAATTAATTTCTTTTATCTATATAGTTATTTATTTTACAATAACATCTTGAACTTGAGCTTCAATGGATTTTTATAAATTAAAAGTCTTATTGACTTATTTATACAAATTAAAATCTCATTCTCATTATTATTTATTATTATCATTATCAACTAGATTTTATAATTTTAATGATGAAATTAGTTGTAGTAAAATTAATTTCTTTTATCTATATAGTTATTTATTTTACAATTTTAATTTTAAATTTTTTAAAGTATTTTATAATATCTGTTTATATAATTATTTATTTATTGTCATATTAGTAATAAACTTAAAAATATTATATTTATAAATTTTATTTTGATATAAATATTATTGTATAATTTTTATGTTAAAAAATTTTTGCCTCCAAAAATCTCTTCAAGATCCACCATTGCTGGCTGTTGCTATAAGGAAGTCCAGCTGGAAGCAAGAATGGAAGATGCAATGAAATCTCACAAGTAAGTAAACTATTCTTTTAGTTAATAATTAATATTTATATTTTATTTAATTTTATTGACTTAATGATACTTTCAATTTAAGTCTTGCTGATTGATATAAAAAAATGTTTCTAATAATTGGCACCGAATTTCATTTAGTATCCCACCTAAATATTTTTGTTAAGACACACAAATCCAAAATTTATACCTTTATTACAATGAATTTTTGAATTAGTACTACACAATTTTATTATTATTTAGATCATATTGATATCTTTTTTAGAAAAAATTATTGTCTTTTGTATGAATAGTCCAACTATTAATCTTAGGAGTGAGACTAATTTCGAAGAACATATGTAATACTCTACCATACAGAATTTTATGTTTAAGTCATAAAATAGAGGTAGTGTGGTATTACGACGTCTAAAATAAAAAATATCTATATATATATATATAATATAGTCGAAAGAATATAATATTCGAGGAGCCTTGAAGGTTAGTTAAGTAGAAACGTAAAAAATAAAAACGCGATTGCTTGCGTACGAAGAAAGTATATATATATATATATATATATATATATAAAGTATAGAAAGTCAAGGATACAAAATATTCAAGTCCCAGACTCAACCTGCAAAGCTAAGGCTGGCCGGAGAATATCATATACATACATATACAACCTGAGTCCCAAAATACTCAAAATACCCTAGTTCTCCATCAAAAGCCTCAACGAGGTGCAAGAGCTAAACAAAATAAGAAGTCTAAACAAAATAGCTAAACTCCGTTGTGATCGGAACTCCAGACGCTTAGCGAAATGCCTCTCGACCTGCATCTGAAAACAACAACATATGTATGGGGTGAGAACCGGAAGTTCTCAACATGGTGATGGTGCCTACATATATAAGATATAAGGTCCTGGAAAATCCAGAGGCAATCCTAGAACTCTGACACTCAGATTTAAATCTTAATGTTTATAAATTAAAAACCATAAATAGGGTAGGCTATCTAAGGTTCTTAAGTCTAGCTCAATTCTCTACTTTCTAACTTAAGCCCTGATTTTCCACTTTCCTCCAATCCTCTGAAACTCCGGTGCACAGACAAGCAATACAGACAAAGCAAACACAAGTAGGATACAGATACAGCAGGTAGCAATATAGCAGGTAAGCATAATGATCACATAGGCAAGTCCAATTAATGCACAATCAAACAAAGCACACATATGCATATGATGTATGTCTATCCTACTAGCCGTGAGCTCACGTGTCGATTAAATCACCAGAACCCGACACATCCGGTAGCTAACTCAGGTATTGTCTCTAGGTTGTGCATCCCTAGGAAGAACTTTAATGAAGGAGAGTGCATTTTCACCTTCTCCTGGAGGTATCACGAAGGAGTGTGCCTTTCTACATTGAAAGAGTGTGCCTTTCCACCTTGCAACCAGAGAAGAACGTGGGGAAAAACAAAACGATGGAGTGTGTTTTTCTACCTTCCCCACACACATCCAGCTCGACAAGTGAGGGAATCCTTCATCCTCAACTTGCCAAAACCGTGAGCAAGACAGAACCATCGTCCTCATAACATTAATCGTAAATCTCATTTCATTCCCAATCATGGGTCAAACCTCATCATTCTCAGTTCTGTCATCCTTCATATTATCATTAGTATTTTCGCACTTTCTAATCATAACTCACCATTTCACAAACTTTCTTCACTTCCAAGTTACCTCCCTTTCTAGTTCAACCCCTTTTACTATCATTACAACTCAATTCTAGGATCTTAGAGAGTAAAAATTGAGGTTTAGAGGTTCAAAATCATGTTTAAATCATAAAACTCAAGTTGCTGAAAAACAAGATCATACGTACGCGAACTATGTTCTGCGTACGCGGAAGGATGATTTTCCCCAACTCGCGTACGCAACCTCTGCTCGCGTACGCGAGTACTCTGGACAGAGGCGAATGGTTGCGTAAGCAAACGTATTTCTATGTACGCGACTGTCTCATTTTCCGATGCCGCGTACACAGTCCTTGTCCGTGTACACAAGTGCATTGGACAGAGGCCGTGTAGGCAGCCATATGTGCGTGTATGCACCCCGTTCATTTTCCTTAAAAAACTGCTAATAATGCAGAATTCACATTTTTTACATCCAACTTTCGACGCGCATAACTTTTTCGTTAAAAATTATTTTTATCCGTTCTTCCAATAATGTAAACTTCATGAATCCAATTTTCAATTGAAATAAATTTAGAGAAGTTTGAGGGTCCGAAAGCCGAGTTATGACCTGCCAAAGTTCGCTAAAAAATCAGATTTTTCCTCAAAAACACCAACCTCTATTTTTACCAAATTTTCATTTTCAAACCAAACTACTATCAACCAAAATACTTCCAAAACACTCATAATCAATACCAAATGCTTGTCAATCTTTAATCAAGCTAACCCATTTAAACTATTAAATTCTCAATTCCACAACTCATTCAAGATTCTCAATTTAATATACTTCAAGTCAATACTCATCAATAATTAACACAACAACTTTTCTACATATACCAACTCTTACTCATTCAACCAATTCATACTCATATCTAACCAATTCTCATTTATTCCATGAACCATCAATACACAAATTCATGAATTTCAACCTTAAAAATTCATAATCAACATAATCTCATACTTAGTCATTAAAGTATCATCATTAAATCACCAATCATCAACCCATTTCAAGATAACTCAATATTTTTGTTAAGGTTACTAACTCATAACATACATACATGATTCAACATATCTTATGGTCATCTAGCCTAAGTTTTCACAAGACATTATATATTACATACGAGAAACAAAAATCATACCTTAGCAAATTTTTCCCTACACCAAAGACACCTCAAATAAGCAAGATCTCAAGATTCACCACCAAAATTTAGCAACCAAAGCACAACCCAACCTTCCAATATGCTCTAAATCACATATACACACTGCCTAATTCATACCATTACACATACACACACAAACTCAATACCCAACCACATATAAACAAGGAATTCACTAGGGTTCGAGAGATCTTACCTTACACTTGCCTTAGTCGAACAAAAACCTGCTAATTCCTCAAGCTAATTGGACCCTAGAACATCAAAGAATAAAAAATCTCAACACCCACAATCTTGAAATTTCAAAAATTGGGAGAAGAGAGGCTGAGGATGAAAACATGGTTTCCTTACCAAATTGAGTACTGAGCTTTGTAGAGCTCGACGTGGTCGATGTGTGACCGCAAACGGTGCGGCGATCGGAACTCTCGATTAAAAGTTATTTGAGATTAAAATCAAGCCTAGGTTTTTTATTTTCCTCTTTGTGTGTGTGCAGTGTGAAAGTGAAAGAATAAGGGGAAGAGAGCTGAATTCATTCCCGTAAGTTGTTATTGGGTTGGACCTTGGGCCTGGTTTGGGTCCAGTTCAACCGGTTTGACTCGTTTAGCTGAATTTTGTGCCAAAATCTTTGAAATTAGTGTTAAAATTTATGTTTTAATTATCTCTACCTCATTTGACTATAAAATTTAACTTTCTAATTTCTATAAATAGTAATTTATTTATTTCATACTTATTTATTAATTTTTCAGATTTTACAACACATGCTTATGGTTCAAAAACAAAGTTTGAGTAAAGTGCTGATTATGTGAGTTTTCTAATTTATGTTCCTATTCTAATGAGTGTGCATATTTCATTTAGTGTTGTTGAGTTAATGATATTTTGAATTGAAGTATTACTCATGGACACCGAAATGTGTTTAGTATCGCACCTAAATATTTACTCAATATTAAGTTCTTTATTGTTTGCCTTCGTTGGAATGTCACTTCAAGCAATTGATCTTCCAAAACATCATAAACAAGAACGAATACAAGTAGAAAACTCTACCTTCAGTCCTCCACAGCCTCAACAACAAGCTCATAAGGAATCTTTGCTAAAAGAATATCAGTAAGAAGAATCTCTTAATGCGTAAGTTTTACTTAATTTTTTTTACTAATTTCGGTGCTATTCCATGAATTGTTCTTTGTTGTATTGCTTCATATTATTGAGTTATTTTAAATAATTTTCTATGTCATCCTACATTTTTCCACAAGATCAATATGTAAAAGCTGCATTATTGATGGTTGCTAACACTGCACTGGATATTGACTTTTTTGCATTGTCATTTGACTTTGGCTTGAGTGATTCAAGCAATGAACCTACCATTACCCAAGAGGATGTGCCACCAGCCAACATGGAAAAATCACAAAAACCTAAAACCCAAGAGACCCCATCATTATTTAAAGAGATGAAAATTTTGGTTAAGATGATGGATGCTAGGTTGCAGTAGCATTGGACTATGCTAAGAAAACAAATTCACAACAAAATTAGAAGATGTAAAATCAAGCTTGAGCTTCCTTCATAAGTTCAACACTTTGGTAAAAGAAAAGAAAATAACAGAGGAGCAAAAGAAAAAGTACTATCATTAGGCCACACATTCCAAGAATAACAAAGATAGGGAGAGCAATGAGTGAGAAACCATATTTGTGTTGAACCATGAAGCTCAATTAGCGGGAGCTAGATTTCACTTCATGTCTTTAAAACACAAAGAATATGTAGATAATGTAGTATGTTCTTGTGCTATAACATTAACAATTTTTTTATGAGTTCTTGTGCTATATATGTAAAAGATTTGGGTCCTTTGTTTTCATAGGTGGTCTCTGCAACGTGTCAAGTTCTCAACAACAATAAATATAAAAGATTTGAGGAGTTGTATACTATATCCTATTGGATATTGTGGTAAGCTTTACAACCGTTAAGTTTATCTTTGATTTTGGTGCTTTTTGGATATATGTTGTGTGCTAACTTTGCTAATATTGGTGCTATTCACATGTTGCAGAATAACATGTTGATGAAGCATGAGCATAACTACATTGATGAAGAAACTAAGGCCTTCAACATCAATGAATGTAAAGAGTACCTACTTTTTTGGGACAAAAAAAGCTAGCATCTCATCCTTTTTTAAGTTTTAATTTCTGAAATATCTTAAATAATTATTCTATTCGGTGTCATTTTGAATAAAAATTGTACTATTTACCCCAATTGCAGCTATTTACCCCACTTTGCCATGAAGACCACCAATGGCTGTGGATTGCGAATATTCAAAAGAAAATGTTTCATGTTCTTGACCCTATTCATAAAACATGTCCCTCTGACGAAAGAAAAAAAAACTTAATAAATTTGTTGTAAGTTATTTACATAATACGTATTTTTATTTTCGTTGTGAATTCTCTAGTGTTAATGTTTCTTATATTTGCCTTTTTCTATTTTTCAAAATTTGATTATATCACAAGTGAAAATGTATGCTGAAACATCACCTTTAATAGACAATGAATAGGGTACTGAAGCACCATATATTACAATCAGTGGATAGCAAACAAAGTATGCATCTTTCTATTATTCTTTGCTATTACGGTGTTATTTAATATATTTTACCATGCTTTTCTCTTACTGTGCTATTAAACATTTTTTTACTATGTTATTAACTTTTTGTTTATTAGCTACGATTTCAAAATATATGTCATGAAATGGGTGGAGATGATTAACTTGAAAAGATTAACAAAGAAAAATATACATAGAAGAATTGGAAAAAAGTAAGTATCACTAAACATAGTTGATTCTCTACTTCTAAATTAACACAAATTAGTAAATTTATTTCAATTGTAGGATGAAATTGATCATTACAGATAAGAATATGCTTCACTAGTTCTCTTTGACGAAATGAATAAATTGAGAGATCAAGTCATTTCATAATCTGAAACCATAAGACTCTCCAAGCCGTCTACTGCACTATTAAGCCCTTTCTATAGATTTTCATTAGGAGATATAGAAAGTACAAAGATTGAATATTGTAAAATTTTAATACTGTTAAAAATTTTTAGTATTTTCAATTGAATATTAAATTTTTTGGATACCGTTTAGTTAAAACAAACACATCTTTTACCTCTTTGTAAATATTCATTGCTTTTGATAATCTCTTTTGTCATATTAGACTTCAATAAAAGTATTTGCACTGCATTGCGATCCACTATTTATTTTAATAAATTTAGGTTCACACTTATTAGATTGAATATATTGAAAAAATAACAACAGCACTGACATCTGTAAATATTGTCACCTAAAACAATTTACTACAACACAATTGCAAAAAGTAATTGAAAAAGGAAAAGTGACTATCGAATAAACACCATAATATCGAAAATAATAAAACCCTATCACTATAAATTGAACAACACAACACACAATTCAAAAAACAACGTTTATTCTCATTACAAAAGAAAAAATTAAAGGAATAACACTGAAATTCTTCATGACAACACCGAGTGTCATTCAACTAAACACAAAATACTATTTTATTGCATTGAATCTCTGAATTGATAATTCATAATTTTTCCGTGATAAAGGCTTAAATTGATTGCATCATTAATCCAACATCTAAAATGTTCGACTGCCAAAAGTATAGCATATATTAGCACAAATATGTACAAACACAATTTTAGCTAATCAAAGCACATCAATTTTATCTCACTTAGAGCTTTCTTTTTCTTTTTCTTTGATGCATTTGCAATCTATTTTTTAGTATTTGATTTGAATCTATTTTTTGGATGTCCTCTTGTCATCACACGTGGCGGGCTTTGAAGGGTATTAATCTCATCCAGGGAACCATCTTCATGTGATAAGAAATATTTTCTTTACTTTTGGCTTTATATTCTTGCATCTCAGCCATCAAATTATCATATGCACGGTGCTAAATCACAATCAACTCCTCAAATTCTGATGCAAATTCACAAATATTTTGTGAGTGAAACACCAAATCATCAAATCTTCTACTTCTTGACTCCAATAAAGACTCATCATGTCTAATTTTGATATGTGTATGTTTCCTCTTTACATTCTTACTCCAACATTCTAATACATATCTCGGTGCCACTTTATCTACTCGTTCAAAGCTTAACGCTCTCAAACAATGATAGCACAATATACCTCTTGACTTAAATAATAAGCATTGAAATTTTACTTCACATGATATCGGGTCATATGTAACCAAAAACTTATTGAATGTGGGTTTGAAACCTTTTCTAAAACTTCATATACTATGAAACCTAGAGCGGACTCTATTGATCTTGTGATACCCTAAACATCTCATGAGTCATGAGTATACACATACTGAAATTGAGCTTCTATTGATGATTTTGTTGCACAAAGTAAAATTGTATAAAAATTTTTAGCATCTGATTCTCTCTTTTTTTGCTTTTTACTTCCTAGGCAGTTATCATATTATTTCACAAATTGAATCAATGAGCTATTACGCGTAATAAACTTATTAAAAAAGCATGCATGTTCTTACTCCTTAATGTGATTTTCATTCCATCCCAAAAGTGATCAAAATATACTAGAATCCATAAATGACGATCTTTAAAAAGCTCTAAAAAAAGTATCGAAGGAGTAAATCAAAAACCATAGCACCGAAAGGTATATAGTTTCGCATCATTATTACAAAGCAAAAACACATAACATCTAAATACTAAAACTAATAACATGCATTAATTCTAATGAAGCAACCACAAAAATGTTACCTAAAAGTCACTTATTATCTCCAATACCATACTTCATAAGAAAATTATTCCAATTTCTATCAAATATATTTTTTGAAAGAGTTTCAAATAGCATGACTCATCTCTTGTTCAATTTCTTCATGTCTCTTGTAACCATTTAATTTATGTGAAATCTTTTTCATAATATGCCAAATACACCACCTATGAATTGTTGTTGGCATACAAAGCTCAATATCCCTTTGCATCAATGCACATTCGTTAAGAATGTCTTTTGGAACTTTTCCTCCCATGTAACGAAGCCAACATTCAATTGACCATTTGAAAGATTGAATGTCCTCATTTTTTTTCCAAAGTACATCCAAGAAGTGTAGAATAACCATGGTAATTCACATCAACAAAAGAACCAAAAATCAAATTATACCTAAAGTCAACAACAAATAAACAAAATTAGATATGCACCGAAATATATTTCAAAAAGCACAACAACTATTTTCAATTAACACTAAAAATGTTTGAGATCAGCACAACAAATTATCTGTTTGTATTATAAGTGGTATCAAATGAAATTTTGCCAAAATACTCAAAAGCAGTCCGACTTTTTGCATCAGCCCAAAAAGTATTTTTAATTGAGTGATTAACCTCAGGTTCAATCTCATAAAAAAAGTTATGATTATTCTCTTTCAATCTCAATAAGTATTTTCTAAATACTTTGGCATCATCTTATTCAAAAGCATTACAAATTTTTCTCATAATGTAATTTCTAATATCTTTTTCAATAGAGCTTAATTCACCATGATCCCCAATTGTTGCAATAAAGGATTGATATTTCTTACTTGGTCTAATACCAACTTCATCATTATTCTCAATTGTGCGACATACAAACATGCTTAGCTGGCTATGTTATTTAAGCATCTCTACTTGATTTGGACAATATGGATGTGAATGAGTCAAAACATTCTTTGAAATAACCAAACACCAATATCCTTCAATATATGTACATAAATTTTTACAGCACTCTAGCTGAGGAGTTTGTCTTTTGAATAGGAGATATATTGAATTTGTATTTTTCCTCTCTATTACATGTAATCAGTTGATTTTTAATTTCATTTTTCTTCCTATTTTAGTTCCTTATTTTATTAGCAAAACCTACAAATTTTGAATAATCATTATAGAATCTTTCAGCTTCTTTAAATATGTTGAAAGTCATGGCAACCTTTGGCACAAACTACTCATCAACATTACACAAAAATTGAAACAACACCAAAATTTTCTAAGCACAACACCATCTTAAACTGGCAACAACACCGAAATACTTATATTCATAATCAACGAATTTCATCAGTTCATTGCTAAATGAAAATCACATAAAAGTAAAAATATAATAACTAATTCTATTTAACATCGAATGTATAACATAAGAACTAACAATATCAACTACAAAACCATATATCAAATTAATGACAACAAAATAAACAGCATAGAACTTAATTCTATTAAGCATCAAAGTATATTTTGAACAACCACGAAATTATCATGAAGTATAACATAAATAGATTAATTGAAAAAATAATTCAAAACTCTTCAATTCCATTGAAATTCAAATTCTTAATCCTGAACGTTGATTTTCACAAAGAAAAAATGTAATAACATTAAAATTATTCAACTCATATATAAAGTAATTACACGATAATCAATTACATCTGAACTACATTTATTAAAAGAATAAATCAAATCTCGTCGATTTAAATTGATTCAAAACAATGATCCAATTCGTTCTTATTCAATGGATCTGAACTTGCATCATACATTATTTTCAAAAATGAAAATGCTATACTAATTCTAATTTTACTGCTTGATTTAAAAAAAAAAAACTAGAATCACCATGAAACAAATAAAAGTTTGAATGAAAAGGAGCTCAGATCTAACAACATTGATTATAAAAGGAGAAATCTACAGAGAGACAAAAAAAAAAAAGGAAAAATTCGCAAAGAACATAAAAAAAATCATCAAAAAGAAAACAAAAACAAAATGAAAGAAAATATTTATGTTAAAATCAGTTATATATATTGCATTTAGTTATAAAATCAGTTATATATTGCGTGAATGTAAAATAAGTTATAACAACTTGGTTGAATTTAGTTAAATAATTTTTTTAGTTGTAGAATTTTTTAATAATAATTTTTGAAATAAATAATTTTATAATATAATATTAAACATTTTAGAATAAAAAACTCAAGAATTTATTTTTTATTGACCTCAAAATAAAGAATTTAAACATAAAATAAATAAACAAATAAAATTTATGCTAAAAAAATCACCCGTCTTCAAGGAGATTAAACTTTGGAAAAACACGGTCTCATGATGACATGATGTTTAATGAGATATGAAATGAAATGAAAACGATATCCTATATTAATAATTGCTATCCAACACGGGTGAGCATTTATACAGGAAATGAAATCAGTTGCGGTTCGGTTAGAAAATCAATTAGGAGTGAAACAAATTTTAATTAATTAGTTAAAAAATAAATTTATTATAAAAAAATAAAAAGAATCTTTTACTATCTTAATTTTTTAAATTTTAAAATAAAAAATAAAAAAGAATTTACATAATTGGCTTGTTATGTAGTTAGCCTATGAGACTTCTTTTTATCATTTTAAATTTAACTCAAGTAAAAATATTTAAAATATTTTTAAATAAAGATGTTTAATTTTATCCATTGATTATATTGTTATGTATTAGATTTTTTATACGTAGTATAAATTAAAAGTGTTATCATTATTAAAAAGAGTTGTTATATTCTTAAAATCGTTACTTTAGCTTTGACACTAATCTTTTAATTTATTTAAAATTTGAATTTTAACAAAAAAAAACGTATTAGAAGATTATTTTATCTTTTTATTTTTTTTAAATTTTATAATATTACTTTTCTACTTCTATTTTATTATCATTTTGATTTTTTTACGAATTTAATAATTTTTTACAAGTTGAATTTTATTTATAATTTTTATAATTCTTTTAATATTTTTGTCTGATTTTTGAAGATCTATATTTTAATCTACTAATTCTTATTGTTAATTATTCTATTTTTATTCTAACAATTTTTATTCATTTTTCAATTTCTTCAACTTCATTGCTACAAGCTTCACGCGCTTGTCGTCTGAAATGTCTTTTAACTTAAACACTCTTTCTCCTGTGCAAAGTTAGTCGATGAAATCATCAGGTTGGAGTCTTCTTCGAAAATATCAATTTTGATTCCTAAGTCTTTAGTTTTGTGAGTCGTGTTGTGTCGTGCTCTTCGTATGGACGAATCTTCAGACAAAGAAGAATAATGAAAGAGATTTGCATTATCCTCTTCACTAGAAGAACTGTCATCACTCTGCTTGCCGTGATTATTTTGAGTAGCTTCATATTTTGTAAGTTACTCTTGTTTTTTTTTGAAACAAAGGAAGCTCAACACTGTAAAGTGGAGCAAACAAGTTAAACAACAAAACTACATGGAAAAACATAACATTTTAGTCTAAGTCAACAATGCCATCAACAACCCGCAGAATCACTAGCAGTCCATTCATTGTAACTCTGGATTGTTCTCTTTATTACGAAGTCAACACCTGTTTCTTTATCATTAAAGATCCTAGCATTTCGTTCCACCCAAATATTCCAAATCACTGCGAAGAACCCATTCAGCCACCTCTTCTGTTCTTGTTTTCGCTTATGCCAACCAGTCCAACTCTCAAACAGTTCTCTAATGGTACCAGGAATAACCCAATCTTCACCAAAGGACCGCAACCAACTGCACCACACCTGCCATGTAAGGTCACAGAGAAGAAATAAATGCTTGACCGATTCTACCTCCTTCTTACAGAGTACACAGATATTATCAGTTGGCAAAATAACGCCTAGCCGACTCAATCTCTTCTTGGTATTAACTCTACCAACAAGCACAAACCATCCAAAAAGCTCAATTCTCGGAGGTACCACTCCTCTCCAGACTGCACTTGTAAAACTGTAACTCGTTACCTCCGCTGACAGAGTCTCCGATTGTAGGACCTTCACGACAGAGTTGGTTGAGAATATCCCTTTACAATCAAACTTCCAAACTAGATGATCCTCTTGCCCATCTGCCAATGTCACCGCCCTTAACCTCTCATGAAGGTGGTTGACAAGCTCCAACTCCCATTGGAACAACTCCCTTCTCCACTGAAAATTCCATATCCACTCGAGTCCATCCCAAAAACCACAATCCCCTATTACATACCCTTGTTGGTTTGAAATAGAAAAGAGTCTTGGAAAAGTCCGTTTTAGGGGCTCACCTTGCAGCCAGTTATCTTCCCAAAACAGGGTGCTCCTCCCATTCCCTACCTCCCTCGCCAGGCCAGTAAGCAGTTTGTCCTTTAGCCGCTGCTCCTTAATGTTCAAATGACAAATGTCTTTCCATGGCCCTCCTCTACTCGGCAACTGCTGATTTGTTAGCATTTCATCAGAGTTCAGGTTGTTACATGAGCATACAATCTTTTTCCACAATGGGCATTCTTCCTTTGAAAACCGCCACCACCATTTGAATAAGAGGGCTGTGTTTCGAAGCATTGCATCCCCAATCCCCAAGCCCCCATCCTTTTTCGGTGCCTGAACTAACTCCCACTTAACTAACGGGATACCATCATTCCCATCCCCCTTAGACCACAAAAATCTCCTTTGTAACACAATAAGTTTATCCGCAACCGCCTTTGGCATCCTGTACAAACTAAGGTAATATATTGGTAGGCTATTCAGCACTGATTTGATGAGCACCAGCTTACCCGCTTTGTTCAGGACCTTCGCTTTCCACAGGCTAAGTTTCTCTTCCACCTTATCTATTATCGGTTTCCAAGTTTTCACCATGCGCGGATTCGCACCCAATGGGATGCCAAGGTACCTCACTGGTAAAACCGCTTCATTGCACCCCAGCATACCACACGCCTGATCTACCCATTCCTGATCACAATTCACTGATATCAGATTTGACTTATCAAAATTAATGCTGAGCCCCGACATCAACTCGAAACACTGCAACAGTCTCTTATAATTCACGATTGTGTCTGTGACTGGTGGACAAAACAGTATCGTATCATCTGCAAATTGTAAGTGTGACAATTCGATATGCTCTCCTCCGACCAGTAGCGGAGCAATGCGTCCATTCCTAACTGCTTCTCCCAACATTCGATGCAACACCTCGACCACTAGCACAAATAAGAAAGGAGAAAGAGGATCCCCTTGTCTAAGGCCGCGCTCCATGTGAAACGGCTTGGAAGGTGACCCATTTATCAGAACAGACATAGTGGCAGTACTAAGACACTCCTTCACCCAATTCCTCCAGCACTGTCCAAACCCCATTTTCTGTAACACTATATCCACAAAACTCCATCGAACTCTATCATAAGCTTTATGAAAATCCAGTTTGATGATTGCTGCTTTTTTTCTCCGCGCCTTCAGCCAATGTACCGTCTCACAGGCGATGAGAGCACCATCATGAATTTTTCTGCCTTTGACAAACGCAGTCTGAGTCTCCCCCACCAACCCCGGCATAACTGATCTCATTACTGTAAGTTACTCTTGTAACTCCTTAATTTGTCGGCGTAACTCCTCCATTTTAATCTCTTGAGTAATTTTACGTTTTGGAGCCATCTTTTACTACTATGTAATGAGGTTGATGCTTAGGCGCCGATGTTATGATGATGATGATGTACAATGATGATGAAAATGTACCAATGATGATAATGATGAGAATGCATTAAGATAATCACCAACGGTAAAGGCCCTAAAAGAAGAGAAAATAATCCAGAACTCCGCAGTAGACAATCCGCACTGACGACGACTCGTACCAACTAACGCAGAGACGTCATTTGTCTCATCAATCTTGACGAGGTTAACAACCCCACTATAGTGAAAATAGCCGAGAACCCACATTGGTTTGCTAAGCCAAGGATGCACCCCTAGAGAAAAATAAACACACAACTTATTTAATATATAACTCAATCAATTCCACTTCATAAGCAAAAGAGGTACATATGCATATTTATACTAGTAGGGGAGAAAAACCTTCATGACTCAGGTAATATGTGAGACTAACTCATAATATAATATAATAATATATATTAAATTAGACTTCTTTATTTAACGGCATAAACATAAAAATATATGCTCCTGTATTATATTATCTTTAATTAAAAGCAGAAATAAAATTTTTAATAAAAATAATATATAA
Source organism: Arachis ipaensis (assembly GCF_059453495.1). Lineage (NCBI taxonomy): Eukaryota > Viridiplantae > Streptophyta > Magnoliopsida > Fabales > Fabaceae > Arachis > Arachis ipaensis. The sequence continues at coordinate 12,926,627 of NC_142441.1, forward strand.
AACACAATAATTTCTTCAAGTTTTCTTTTGGTAATAAACACAAACCCATTCAATTATATGCATTTATGTACACATTGTATATATTTTGACACCCGCCTCTACCAGCATTAGTGCCTTCATTTGTCTCTAGCATTTTGTTCTTTCTTGTGTTTACAACAATCTGAGCAGGGATAAAAAAATTATGTCTATACAAATAATCAACACTAAATTAATTATTATATATTTGTATATAAAAAATATGTTATTTAATTTTTTTAATATATATTTTATATTTTAATTTATATTTTATTAGTAACTAATTTAATAATTAATTTTTTACGTATACATAACCTGTCATGTTAATTTGAATTATTAGCTTTTTAGGAGGATGGTAACCTATAAATAGTTGAAATGGATATCCTATACTTTACATATACTTTTTAATGGAAATTAAATATATAGACATAGTAAAAAGTAAGAATTTCCTTTTTCCGCTTTAGTAGCATCAATAAATAAGATTCTTACGGTTTGTTATGACTTATGAGTAATTCTTGGCTTTTATCTTAATATAATGAATTAGTAAATTGATTTTATATAAGAGAAATGTTAAAAATATTATCAAAATTTATTATTTTTTATTATTATTTTTAGTTATTAATTTAATTTTTTTAATCTAATAATTCAATTAATTAAGATGCTATTTTTTTTTTGAATAAGTGAGCTCAACACAATAAAGTGGAGTGACAAAGTCACAAACAAAGTCTCAAACATAAAAATAACCAATCAAAACCTGAAACCAATCCTTAGTGTTATCTCCGGCAATGCCGTCAACAACCAAAAGGATCGAAACTACACTATTCTCTGTAGCTGATAAAAGATATGAGAAACACCTCTTCCATTCCGGTTTCCTTGTTATTAAAGATCCACCCGTTCCTCTCTAGCCATGCATTTCAAATAACTCTCAGTCCACCTTTACTCGAATATCTGAAAATTTCTCAAGCCATTCTACACTCAATAGAACTCTATCAATACGACTGCAGGAGCAGCCTCTGAACCAAGTAAATTTTCGATCATTCAACGGTAGGTCCACTAACTGCATATCTTGAACCCAATCCTTGAACTCTTCTGCTGATGCTGTAACCTGTCCTGACCATTCCTCTCTTCAATTATAGTGAGATTACTTATATTATAGTGAGATAAGAGTATATTTATATTTCTCTATTTTATATTTATTATAGTTTCCTTATTTATTTCATAACACGTTATCAGCACAAGACTCTGATCAAATTTTTAGGAAGGCTCAGGTAACAAATTTTCATTATGTCGAAGCTCTCTCATCTTGAATTCAATGCTCTTAATATATCTGAAAATAATTATTTATCATGGATACTAGATGTTGAAATTCATCTTGATTCAATGGATCTTGGAGATACCATTAAGGCTGAAAATAATGCATCCCAAAAGGATAAAGCCAAAGCCATGATTTTTCTTCGTCGTCATCTTGACGAGGGATTGAAAATGAATATCTCACATTAAAAGATCCTGCAGATCTTTGGAAAGACCTTGAAGAAAGGTATAATCATCAGAAAACGGTGATACTTCCTCAAGCCCGGTATGAATGGACGCACTTGCGTCTACAAGATTTTAAATCCATAAATGAATATAATTCTGCAATGTTTCGAATCACCTCACGAATGAAATTATGTGGGGAAAAGATAACTGACCATGATATGTTGGAGAAAACTTTCTCAATCTTCCATGCCTCAAATATGCTCCTGCAGCAGCAGTATCGAGAAAAAGGGTTTAAAAAATATTCTGAGTTAATTTCTTGCCTTCTTGTTGCTGAACGCAATAATGAGTTGCTCTTGAAAAATCAGGAAGCGCGCCCAGCTGGTGCCGCCCCATTTCTTGAAGTAAATGTGGCAAATTACCCCAGAAGAGGTAAATGGCAAGGTTTCAATAACAAGAAAAATTATGGAAGGAAAAGGAATTATATTCAAAAGAGAGGATCTCACCAGAAGTGGGATAAAGAAAGAAATATCGGGCAGAATAAATTAACAGAGGATAAGTATTTCCGTTGTGGTGGAAAGGGCCATTGGTCACGTACTTGTCGTACCCCAAGGCACCTAGTCGATCTTTACCAAGCATCTTTGAAAAAGGACGATAAGGGAAAAGAGTCGAATTTCGTTTCAAATGATGCTAAAAATTCCACCACTCATTATGATGTATCTGATTTCTTTGAGGATCCTGAAGAAAATATTGGTCATTTGATCAATGATGGAATAGTTTAATGTGTGAGATTGTTAAGTATTCATGTAAATAAATAATGTAAAGAACTTATTGTTAAGTTTTATTTTCTATGTATTTAAGTTTCAAATATAATGTATATAAATAATGAAATATTAATGTTTATGAATTTTGAAATCATTAAATGTGTCATGTTTTAAAATAAAATTTTAGTATATGACATTATTTTTATGTGTAGTATTTCTTAGAAGTATAATTCCGATCAAGTATTCAATTTAAACTGTGCATACTACTCATTTTATCATTATTTGTCTTTGAAGAGAATGGCAAGGATATGTAATGAAGATGTATGCCTTGCGGATAGTGCAAGTTCGTACACTATTCTCAAAAGTGATATATATTTTACCCATCTTGTGCCAAAAGAAGAATGTGTTAATACTATTATTGGCTCAGAAAATGTAATTGAAGGCTCCGGAAGAGCTATAATTTTGTTTCCCGGAGGAACAAAATTCATAATAAATAATGCACTGTTGTCTACCAAGTCTCGAAGAAACTTGTTGAGCTTTAAAGATATTCGCCGAAATGGATATCATATTGAGACAATGAATGAGGAAAGTCATGAGTACTTATGTATCACAACTCATGATTCAAATAAAAGGGTTATATTAGAAAAGTTACCCTCACTTTCATCTGGTTTATATTATACCAAAATTAGTGCAATTGAATCACATGCCACTGTAAACCAGAAGTTTACTAGCCCAAATAAATTCATAACTTGGCACGACCGATTGGGTCATTCGGGAACAACCATGATGAGGAGAATTATTGAAAACTCTCATGGACATTCACTAAAGAACCAGAAGATTCTTAAATCTAGTGAATTTTGTTGTGCTGCATGTTCTCAAGGGAAGTTAATTTTAAGGCCATCACCGGTAAAGATTGGATTTGAGTCCCCTGAATTCCTAGAAAGGATTCAAGGTGATATATGTGGACCTATTCATCCACCATGTGGATCTTTTAGATATTTTATGGTCCTGATAGACGCATCTTCGAGATGGTCACATGTGTGCTTATTGTCTTCTTGCAACCTAGCGTTTGCGAGATTACTGGCTCAAATTATTCGATTAAAAGCACAATTTCCGAAAAATCCAATCAAAGCAATTCGTCTTGATAATGCTGGTGAATTTACTTCTCAAGCTTTTGATGCTTATTGTATGGCTAATGGAATAAGTGTTGAACATCCAGTAGCTTATGTTCACACACAAAATGGGTTAGCAGAATCACTTATTAAACGCCTCCAATCAATTGCTAGACCCTTGCTTACGAGAACAAATCTCCCAACTTCGGTTTGGGGGCATGCTATTTTACATGCCGCAGCACTTATTCGTTTGAGGCCAACGAGTTACCATCAGTTCTCTCCTATGCAATTAGCATTTGGCCAGCAGCCAAATGTTTCCCATTTAAGAATATTTGGGTGTGCGATATATGTTCCCATTGCACCACCTAATCGCACCAAAATGGGACCCAAAGAAAATTAGGGATATATGTTGGATATGATTCTCCCTCTATAGTGAGGTATCTTGAGATACAAACTGGGGATGTATTTAAAGCCCGGTTTGCGGATTGTCATTTTGATGAATCAAAATTTCCAACATTAGGGGGAGAGAATAAGCTTCCTGAAAAGGAACTTAACTGGAATGCATCATCGTTGATGCATTTAGATCCTCGATCAGGGCAATGTGAACTGGAAGTTCAAAAGATTATACATTTGCAAAGAATAGCAAATGAATTGCCTGATACATTTTCTGATACAAAGAGGATAACCAAGTCGTATATACCAGCGGAAAATGCCCCAATTCGAATTGATGTTCTAGTTGGACAAATTGCCACTGAAGCAAATACACGTCAGAAGCGTGGCAGGCCTGTCGGTTCCAAAGATAAAAATCCTCGAAAGCGAAAAGAGGTAAATACTATTCCTGTTGAAAAAGACATAGTAAAGACACCTGTAGTTGTCCAAAATTCTGATATAGTTTTAACGCCAGAAGACTGATGAGCGGATAATTTATACGCTTTTTGGCATTGTTTTTAGTAGGATCTAGTTTCTTTTAGGGATGTTTTTATTAGTTTTTATGCTAAATTCACATTTTTGGACTTTACTATGAGTTTGTGTGTTTTTCTATGATTTCAGGTATTTTCTGGCTGAAATTGAGGGACTTGAGCAAAAATCAGATTCAGAGGTTGAAGAAGGACTGCAGATGCTGTTGGAAAGTAGACATCCAGGGCTTTCCAGCAATATATAATAGTTCATACTTTGCCCAAGTTTAGACGATGCAAACTGGCGTTGAACGCCAGTTCTACGCTGCATTCTGGAGTCAAACGCCAGAAACACGTCACGAACTAGAGTTGAACGCCAAAAACACGTTACAACTTGGCGTTTAACTCCAAAAGAAGTCTCTGCACGTGTAGATTTCAAGCTCAGCCCAAGCACACACCAAGTGGGCCCCGAAAGTGGATTTCTGCATCAATTACTTACTTCTGTAAACTCTAGTAGCTAGTCTAGTATAAATAGGACTTTTTACTATTGTATTTTGATCTTTTTTGGAATAGACATCTTTAGTTGGATCTTTGGACCATCTTTAGTTTTCATCTTTAGATCACGTTTCGGGGGCTGGCCATTCGGCCATGCCTGAACATTCATCACTTATGTATTTTCAACGATAGAGTTTCTACACTCCATAGATTAAGGTGTGGAGCTCTGCCGTTCCTCATGAATTAATGCAAAGTACTATTATTTTTCTATTCAATTCAGCTTATTCTGCTTCTAAGATATCCATTCGCACCCAAGAACATGATGAATGTGATGATTATGTGACGCTCATCATCATTCTCACTTATGAATGCGTGCCTGACAAACACTTTCGTTCTACATGTAAACAAGCTAGAATGAATATCTCTTAGGTAGTGTTTGTTTGCAGAGACTAGAACTAATACTGGGGGACAGGGTCTCAGTATTGTGTTTGTTGAGGTAGAGACTAGCACTGAAAATTGTGTCTCTGTCTCAATAATTTGAGTATTTCAGTGCTTCAAAAAATTGGGGACACTAGAGACTGGGACAAAGACAGAATTTGAACCAATTAATTTCTACCTAAAATACCCCTAAAATAATTATGTAATTCCAAAATTACCCTTTCACTATATGAAATTAGGGCTTCAGTTTTTACTCAGCCCCTCGAAACACCTTCTCCTTCATGCTCGAAGGAGATCCTGGTCGGCGTCCATAGGCAGCGAAGGTCCGTCAACCGCGCCGGCGTAACCGGTTGAAGGTAAGCGCTTGGGACTTCCGACGTCCTCTCCGTAGGCCTCCGTTTCTGATGTCGTCTCCCTTGTTCACAGATCTGGCGGTCCCACGAACCTGTAGGAGAGAGCCTGCCGAGTAGGTGTGGAGTCCATCTGAGAGTTTTTGCGACCACAGTTTCTGTTATCCAGGTTAGTAATGCTCCCTTTCTGTGATCTGGGTTCCTCTGTCTTCATTTGGTGTCTGATGCAGTTCGGATGAAGAGGTTTATGTGTAATTTATTTTGTGGAACACTAGTTGGCAATAACTTAATTGAATGATTAACTTCAAATTATTGTCATAACTGTATTTTATTTGGACATAATAGGAATGGACATATGCTGTAGTCCTCATTTGCCACATGAAACATACTTGCTGCATGCATCCCTTGCATCTGCTGAAATTGGAATCAATAGCATGAGTCACGTTATAATAATAATAATAATAAGGAATCTCAATTCAGTGTTATGTATTGCTTGCGTAGATGAGATGAACCCGATTCATGTCAATGTTCAGTGTTTCGGTATTTTAGGTATTTTAGTATAGTTTTAGTTAATTGAAATAAATAACACAGTTGAAACACTAAAATAAAACATTTGAAATATTTGTGTGAAGAGGTTTGTTGTAATTTATTTGAAATATCCATCTGTCGTTGTTAAGATTGCATATGGAAGTGACATTTTGAATGAGATGCAAATCTCATGACTCACATTATCTTAAGATGTTATGTTGAATCAACAAGTTGTTATGCTTGTAGATAGTCTCTGTTGAATGTTTTCTATTTTGTCACTCTGTTTTTCGAGTGCAGTTCTAATATTTTGGTAACTGCAACTATGTGAGACCAAGTTATGTTGAATAGTTGTTTGGTTTTATTTTTCGTGGAAAATACTGTGTGTGCTTTCTAACTCAAAAGTCTTTTTCTTATAAGGCTCAAGTTCTCATTGCAACAATTGATTGAGGTTTGCAGTGACAGAGAGTGGTAGTTTACTCACATTCAAAGGGTGTAACTATAAATTCTGTTTGTTGGGTGATTAGAGCTTGCTTCTTTGCTAAGGTAAATGTTCCAAAACTATGCTAATTTATTTTATGAAATTAATCATGGAATCTTAATTTAGAGACTAACACTGCTTTGTTGTTAACGTTGGTTTTCATAAAAATTCCAAAGTCCAAACTCCATACTCCCTTTAAAGTTTTGTTTGTTTCTTTTTCTTTTAGTTAATAAAAATATATGGTAAGCATTTCCTTGGATGTAATCACGTTATTAATAAATAAATTTTAATGAAAATTTTGAAGTTGTGTAAGAGTTGTTTGGAAATTATATTTTTTTTAATGAAACGATTTTGGTAGGAAGAAATGGAGCGGTCGGAAATTATTAAGCGATGCGTGTCTTTTTATGAAGAGATGAGATCCAACCATGAAGAAAGAATGTTGTTCTTTGTGCTTACGCTGTTTGTTTACTTTAGGGATAGAACTACTGGGCAACTATCGTTAGGCGGAAGAATGAATAGTAGAATTAGACGTGAGGCGTTAGAGCGTATTGTTGGTGAGGGTGATATGAATTGTATCTGGGAGTTGAGAATGAACACAAATACCTTTGCTAACTTGTGTGAGTTGCTCCAAGTTCATGGAGGACTTACAGAGGATGGTCATGTAAGCCTGCCGGAGCAGGTTGCGACCTTCTTAATTATCTTAGCGCATCACAAGAAAAACCGTAGTCTACAGGTTAGATTTTGTAGGTTCAGCGAGACAGTGAGTAAGTATTTTAATAAAGTTTTGAAGTCTGTAATACGGATTCAAGGGATGTTGTTCGCGAAGGCTACACCAGTTGCCGAGGACTGTGTGGACCCCACATGGAGAAGGTTTAAGGTAGATCTTATTCGATGTTCTGTATGATTCATGTTTATCTGATGGATTCTCTATTTGAATATCAAAGCTTTCTATGGATGGTAGGGTTGCTTGGGAGCATTAGATGGCACTTATATAGAGGTGACAGTCCCCGAGTCTGAGAAGGCAAGGTACCGGACAAGAAAGGGTAAAATATGCACGAATGTCTTAGGGGTGTGTAACCGGGAGATGGGTTTTGTCTACGTACTCAGCGGATGGGAGGGTTCGGCATCTGATTCACGGGTACTTCGAGATGTAATAACTCGTTGTAATAGTCTTAAGATACCCCACGGTAATTATGCCCTCTCTATAGTTAAGCTTATACAACTAGATTGAGTTCATGATAGCCACCGTCTTACCTTATTTGCGTTACTTGTGCATAGGTAATTACTATTTAGTTGATGCTGGCTACACAAATGGTCCGGGGTTTCTTGCACCGTATAGAGGGACTCGATATCATGTAAGAGAGTGGGCCCAGGGAGCACGTGCACCGCGCAACTACCAAGAATATTTTAATCGGGTACACTCTTCTGCAAGGAATATTATTGAGCACTGCTTTGGTTTGCTGAAGAAGAGGTGGTCCATCTTAAGAAGCCCTAGCTTTTATCCCCTAAAGACACAATTTCAGATAATTATTGCCTGTTGTTTGCTGCAAAATTTCATTAGAAAGAGTATGGAGATGGATCCGGAGGAGGAAGGTAGCATATTGGATGAATTCACGCCCGATGGAGACGAGGAACAAGATGGATTGATCGATGTGGTCGAAAACACGAACGAGTAGAGTCACTGGCGTGACAACATAGCAAATGAGATGTATGAAGAGTGGTGTGCGAGTCATACGGAGTAGTGTTGTGTGGTTTAGGGTTGTTGTAATGGCGGCAATTTTAGTTGTATCAATAGTTGAGTGTTGAGACATTGTAACAGCACATTATTTAATTTTTGGGTACTGCGTATTTGTGATATTGTTTGGTGTTTTATTTTCATTTGTAATGGCAACGACCAGTGTTTTAATAATTGAACTACTTGTCTACTTTTTCCTTATTTCATCTCTTATGGCAAAGACCAGTTTTACTAATTTTATCTGTGGTGTAATTCTTTGCTATTCTTCATTGGTGATAAGTGATTGTAACTTACATTATTAATGCAGGGTCTTTATTATCGTAATATTGGTAGCAAGAAATGGAGAACAAGCGAATGTGGAGTGATGAAGAGACATTGGCCTTTGTTGGCTTCATGGAGGAGTTTGTCGTTGACGGTCAGCGGGCTGATTGTGGGCAGTTTAAACCGGGAACATTCGAGAAGCTGGCTTTGAAGATGTTGGAGGCTTTCCCCAGTTGTACACTGACCGCGAAGCATTGCAAGAATAAGCACAAGCGGCTGAAGGAGAAGTACCAGTACGCCGCTGATATGCTTGCTTGTAGCGGATTTGGCTGGAACAACGAGAAACAATGTGTTGAGGTTGACAGCAAAGACGTCCTTGATGCTTGGTTGAAGGTGCGTGTGTTTGAAGTATTTCATTGGGTTATTCCTACTGTGTGCTACTTGATAAATCTGTTTGAATATCATTGGGATAAATTAATCATTCATGAATATTTGGCTGAAATTTTTCCCTGCCAGATTGCTCAGTTTAAGCACTTCGATATTTGCATTGAAATTTGACATGATAGGATCCTACTTATCATTGGATTGACAAAAAATATTTCAGTAATGCAGCAGACAATAATTCATTCAATCTTTTGTGTTACATATGTGAGATTGCTAGAGTTAATGCCCAAAATATCATGAGCTCATCACGGATTAGTAGCTCACCTACACATAAAATGTGAGCACCTAATCTATCTTAAATTTTGGGATTGACAAATTTTCAAGACTTGGTGCAGATTATGTAGAAAAGGATTCAAACTCAAAAGATATACCCTGAAGAAAGGTGGATTTGAATATAATTAATACTAGGGTAACTGTTTGATTAAGTTTGCAGTTTCATGAATGGAAAAAATAGTGATCTAATGATTTCTGATATAGTTATCTTGGTTATTGAGTTGTTTTTGCTGAATTATTTTGTACTTGTCCCAATGATGCTCTGAATGGCTACTGATCAAGTTTGTTTATCTGTAATTATCATGTTTTCTGAACGTTACTAATTCCGGTGTACAAGTTTCGCAGGCACATCCGACCAAGTTCTACAGTCCTGGCAAGCTATTTCCTTTATTTCACCGGCTGGAAGGTATCTTTGGCAGGGATAGAGCCACAGGAGTGGCGGCCGTTAGTGGCTTCGATGCGGAGGAACAGGTTAACGAAGAGACAGACGACACCGCTGCTGGATTTGATCAGTCCGAGATGTCTCCACCTCCAGACCAAGACGGAGTTGCAGCAATGCAAGGACAAGCATCACATTATGAGGTCGGTGCGAGCGCGGGAAGCACTAGGCAATGCGGGAGGAAGAGGAAACAGGTTGACGTACTCGAGAGGATGGCCAATCAGATTCAGCAATCATCGGCTGACCAACGAAAGAATGCCCAACTGATAGCTGATGCCATTGTTGGTGTGAACGAGAAGTGGAAGGTTGGCGAGAAGCTCACACAGCTTGGATTCGGTGATGACGATGTGGTCAGGGCGATACTGAAGTTTGCCGAAAGTCCTAATGTGTATGCACACTTCTGGGGCTTATCAGATTCACAAATGATTGGGCTCGTGCGTTCCATTATATGAAGTTGAATACTTGTTAAGTTTATTAGCTTTGGCTTCTGGTCTTAAGTTTGGTTTAGGGTGTTAACTTTTTGGAAGTCGGGTTTTAGGATTCCAGGACAATGTTATGTATAGCATGGTAAAACTTTGGTACCATCTGTGTGTTGCTATGTTTTCCATACCTAACTATGCAACTTCCTTTGTTTTGCTCTTATTTGGATAAATACTTTGGTGGATGATTACCAATATTAACAACTCTCTTCATTTTCCGCCTATGTTATGTAGTTTACCATATCTTTGTATTTAATTTGTATTAGGATTTAGCTTACAAAGATTTCATTCTAGTAAGTCTAATAATTCTATGTTTAGTCTTCTTAGTAAAAAATAGTGTTTTCTAACAAGACAATAATGGCTCCCACAACATTTAAGTGCTAAAATAGATATGCACAAAGTCTTCTTCCTTTAACCTACTTCTAAAAATCTTATTCATAAAGAAACTTCAGATAAATTTATGAAAAAAGCTATGGCCAATCATACAAGGAAGAAGAAAAAGCCATGGCAAATCATAGCAGCAACAACCTAATCCAATTGGCAACACATATATGCTTATGCAATAACCTTGACATTCAGAACACATGGGGAGAAATTGGATCAAAATTTGAATGATAAAAGGATCAAACCCTTGCAACATATTTGGAAGGACTAGCATAACACCCACTTCTGGGCCTGTTTTCTTTGATAAAGTAAAGATTTTCATTAACATGAGCAAAAGGATGATATAAAGTGGGGAATAAAGGTTTCACAAAAGCAAAAGCTAAAAAAAGGAAAAAAGATTATCCATAAAGTATAACTTTTGAATGTCTCAACATGTCCAACATGAAAAGTGCCAAATATGTGCTACTGTTATTACAATTTTTGAAATGCCTATTTGAGTTCAAAGCCCATACTACAACTTACACAACACCACAATGATCAACACAATACAAAGACCGGAAACAACAAGCTGAACGCATGATAGAAACTTCAGATACACAACATCAGCATGAAGTTTTTCCACTCGTTCGGTCGTCTTAAAATTAAAGTTAAGCTGAGAAGATCGATCCTCTCCAATGTCAGAATGCTGGGTATTTGGACCTGCCCACCTGAACCATCCACATCTCCTTGTTGGACACGCGTAATACTTTCTACCCGGGTTGGCCACGCTATTGGAAACTTGCAACGGTGCTCTTAACCCACACTCACAAAAACGGTCTCCCGTTGTGTTCCCGCTGCCGTACGTACCACTTGTAGTTCTTCTACTTGTGGAAGCCATTGTTGACCACCCTATAAATGTAACAGTAACTCACAATAGTTTTAATGTAGTACATACTACACATAAAAGAAGAAGAGGATTCATATATGAAACAACCAATCATGATTCAACAAGTGTAAATTCAGAAATGGCAAAAAAAGTTTTGGTAGGAATCAATACAATGCTCCTGTTATTGTCTTTTTTTTTTTGCAAAAACAAAAGAAAAGTTTTAAGAAACAAACAATTTACGGATTTCAACAGATATTTTATGTTATAATTCATTTTTTGATTAGTTGACACTAACAAAGAGTACATATTCTGAAACAGATCACTCAAACCATATCTTCTACTTTTTTTTTCTTTTTTTTTCAACTATAATCACAACTGGATCTAATACATAAATTAACTAAAAAATAACAATGTGTTAGATCCCCTCCTACAAAATCAGACACCCACCACTTGCTAGTGCTAATCATAAGGTTTGATGCAATAATCCAATAAAATCACATTTAAAAAATGAGCAGTAGAAAAAGGTGAAAAGGTTCATTATTTTCCTTCAGGTAGCATGGGTGTGTACAAATTCTCGTAGCCTTTTCAGACAAGCTGCAGCCTTATTGGAAATTAATATATAAAAGGATATTGAAATTGAAATACTAATGATACTACTAGATAAAGTGCCTAACATATAAAATAAAACACGATGCTAGGTTTATATATATACTCATTTCATATCAAATTGCCATGGTTTGAATCTAATCATGTCCAATTAGTAAGTTTAATTATAAGACGTGACAGACCAACCTATCCTGAATTTGATTCCATGTAGTTAGAGTACCATGCAATGAATTGGAGCTTTATAAACAAAAAAAAAGGGATATGTACAAAACAGAGGATCTTAATTATTAGTAATGTTTAACAATTATTAGGCATCAGCATTGACCAATTGTGCTAATTTATGTCCACTCTCTCAAACAAAACCCTAGATAAGATATGTATCTATCAGATGTTGATGAACTAACATGCAAAGATCATAATTTGTTTTATTTAAGAAACATTCCATGATTGATGTGTGTCACTGGGTCATTAAAAAACAGTATCATTATTCAGCCTCCAACGATAACGAATCAACAAAACAACCAATGCACAACAGAGCTAATCCTATCAACCAATTCACAACAGAGCAACAGACCTAATCCAATCAAGCAGTTCACAACACAACAACATAGCTAATCCAATCAACCAATTCACAACAGAGGTAACCCAATCTAGGGAACGGGGAAGGAGCACCTATTAAATTTTGAAACCATACGAAACTTACCTAATCCGTGCACCCACAAACACCGGCGACCAGACACAGAAAGCCGGCACCGGGTCGACGCACAACCCCAGACGTGGATTCCGCAGCGGCGCCACAATTCACGGGGTCCGTCACGGGACGACGAACATCAACCACGGATCGCTGCCGACTCGCCTTCCTTGGTCCCACCAAAAACAACTGACAAGCTCAGGTCCTTGCGGCGGCGGGTCGGGCTCTAGCCATCTTTGCCGGAAGAGAACAGGAGGAAGGGTTCATTGGAGGAGAAAGGGGGTGAGGATAACTCCAACTTATGAAAATGAATTTGGCTTTGTGGGGGGGGGGGGGGGGTTAGGGTTGTTTGGTGATATAAGGGCATTTTAGTAACTTTACAAATTTAGTCTTCATCTTTTATTTCAAACCAAACACGATACTGAGACATAACTCACTCTTGTACACCATCACACCAAACACAATACTAATACTTATTTCTGTCTCTGTCTCTTAGTCTCTGTCTCTCTGTCTCTGTCTCTTGGTCTCTGTCTCACAAACAAATGCTACCTTAGATATCTAATACAGGGGACCGAGTCCGAGATATTAGAATCTTCGTGGTATAAATTAGAACCCATGGATGGCCATTCTTGAGATCCGGAAAGTCTAAACCTTGTCTGTGGTATTCCGAGTAGGATCTGGGAAGGGATGGCTGTGACGAGCTTCAAACTCGCGAGTGCTGGGCGTAATGACAGACGCAAAAGGATAGTAAATCCTATTCCAGTATGATCGAGAACCGACAGATGATTAGCCGTGCCGTGACAGAGCATTTGGACCTTTTTCACTGAGAGGATGGGATGTAGCCATTGACAACGGTGATTCCCTACACAAAGCTTGCCATGGAAAGGAGTAGGAATGATTGGATGAAAGCAGCAGGAAAGCAGAGGTTCAGAGGAACGAAAGCATCTCTATACGCTTATCTGAAATTCTTACCAATGAATTACATAAGTATCTCTATCTTTATTTTCTGTTAATTTATTATTATTATTCAAAAACTCTATAACCAATTATTATTCGCCTAACTGAGATTTGCAAGATGACCATAGCTTGCTTCAAGCCGACAATCTCCGTGGGATCGACCCTTACTCACGTAAGGTTTATTACTTGGACGACCCAGTGCACTTGCTGGTTAGTTGTATCGAAGTTGTGAACGAAAAAGAATTTGAGATTAAGAACATGCGTGCCAAGTTTTTGGCGCCGTTGCCAGAGATCACAATTTCGTGCACCGAGTTTTTGGCGCCGTTGCCGGGGTTTGTTCGAGTTTGGACAACTGGCGGTTCATCTTGTTGCTCAGATTAGGTAACTTTATTTTAATTTTAAGTTTTTGTTTTTATTCTTTTAATTTTCGAAAAATTTCCAAAAAAATAAAATATATTTTTCTTCATAATTTTTTAAGAATGAATTCTAGTGTTTCATGAAAAATGTTGAAGCCTGGCTGGCTGTAAAGCCATGTCTAAATTCTTTTGGACTGAGGCTTCCAAACCATCAGCATAGAGGCAAGTTAATTTGATGACTTAGCTGTTGAATATCTGATTTACATGCTGAAGCTTGGCTGGCCATTGGCCATGTCTAGTGTTTTGGACCGAAGCTTTCACTGAAAGCTTGGCTGGCTAGTGAGCCATGTCTAATTCCTGGACTGAAGCTTTAGACTAAGAGTGCAAGATTCCTGGAATTCATATTAAAAATTTTGAAATCCTTATTTTTTTTTCAAATAATTTTCGAAAAAACAAAAAAAAATCATGAAATCATAAAATCAAAAAATATTTTTGTGTTTCTTGTTTGAGTCTTGAGTCAAATTTTAAGTTTGGTGTCAATTGCATGTTTTTATTCTTCTTGCATTTTTTCGAAATTGTGTTCATGTGTTCTTCATGATCTTCAAGTTATTCTTGGTAAGTCTTCTTGTTTGATCTTTGCATTTTCATGTTTTGCATCTTTTCTAATTTTTCATGTGCATTCTAGCATTCATAGTGTCTAAAAATAAAAAATTTCTAAGTTAGGTGTCTTGCATGTTTTCTTTTCTTGAAAATTTTTCAAAAATAAGTTCTTGATGTTCATCTTGACATTCAAAGTGTTCTTGGTGTTCATCTTGACATTCATAGTGTTCTTGCATGCATCATTTGTTTTGATCCAAAATTTTCATGCATTGAGTCTTTTCATTGTTTTTCTCTTTCTTCATTAAAAATTCAAAAATCAAAAAAATATTTTTCCCTTTTTCCTCTCATAAATTTCGAAAATTTGGATTGACTTTTTCAAAAAATTTTAAAATCTAATTGTTTCTTATCAGTCAATTCAAATTTTCAATTTAAAAATCTTATCTTTTTTCAAATCTTTTTCAAAAATCCTATCTTTTTCATTTTTCTTATTTATTTTCGAAAATTTTAAAAAAAATTTTCAAAAATATTTTTCTTAATTTTATCTCATAATTTTCGAAAATATTATCAACAATTAATGTTTTGATTCAAAAATTTCAAGTTTGTTACTTTCTTGTTAAGAAAGATTCAAACTTTAAGTTCTAGAATCATATCTTATGATTACTTGTGAGTCAAGTCATTAATTTTGATTTTAAAATTCAAATCTTTTTCAAAACTAATTTTAATCATATCTTTCAATCATATCTTTTTAAATCTTATCTTTTTCAAAAATTTGATTTTAAAATATCTTTTCTAACTTCTTATCTTCTTATCTTTTCAAAATTGATTTTCAAATCTTTTTCAACTAATTAATTGACTTGTTGTTTGTTTCTTATATTTTTCAAAACCACCTAACTACTCTTCCCCCTCTAATTTTCGAAAATACTTCCCTCTTTTTCAAATTTTTTTTAATTAAATAATTGTTTTAATTTTAATTTAATTTGATTTCAATTTCAATTTTCAACTTTAATTTTTTTTATTTATTAATTTTCGAAATTCCCTCTCTCTCATCTCCTTCTATTTATTTATCTACTAACACTTCTCTTCATCTCATATCTCTGCTCCTATCCTTACCCTTGTGTTTGGATTATCCATTCTTCTTCACTCTTATTCCCTTTCTTCTTCTACTAACAATAAGGAACCTCTTTACTGTAACATAGAGGATTCCTCTTCTTTTCTTGTTCTCTTCTCTTTCATATGAGCAGGAACAAGAAAAATGGCATTCTTGTTGAAGCTGATCCAGAACCTGAAAGGACTCTGAAGAGAAAACTAAGAGAAGCTAAATTACAACAATCCAGAGACAACCTTACTGAAATTTTCGAACAAGAAAAGGAGATGGCAGACGCACCTAACAACAATAATGCAAGGAGGATGCTTGGTGATTATACTACACCTACTTCCAAGTTTGATGGAAGAAGCATCTCAATCCCTACCATTGGAGCAAACAATTTTGAGCTGAAACCTCAATTAGTTGCTCTAATGCAATAGAAATGCAAATTCCATGGACTTCCATCAGAAGATCCCTACCAGTTTTTAACTGAGTTCCTGCAGATCTGTGAGACTGTTAAGACTAATGGAGTAGATCTTGAAGTCTACAGGCTCATGCTTTTCCCTTTTGTTGTAAGAGACAGAGCTAGAACATGGTTGGACTCACAACCTAAGGATAGCCTGGACTCCTGGGATAAGCTGGTCACGGCCTTCTTGGCTAAGTTCTTTCCTCCTCAAAAGCTGAGCAAGCTTAGAGTGGATGTTCAGACCTTCAAGCAAAAAGATGGTGAATCCCTCTATGAAGTTTGGGAAAGATACAAGCAGATGACCAAAAGGTGTCCTCTTGACATGCTTTCAGAATGGACCATTCTGAATATATTCTATTATGGTCTGTCTGAGTTCTCCAAGATGTCACTGGACCATTCTGCAGGTGGATCCATTCACCTAAAGAAAACGCCTGCAGAAGCTCAAGAACTTATTGACATGGTTGCAAATAATCAATTCATGTATACTTCTGAGAGAAATTCCGTGAATAATGGGATGCCTCAGAAGAAGGGAGTTCTTGAAATTGATGCTCTGAATGCCATATTGGCTCAGAACAAAGTGTTGACTCAGCAAGTCAACATGATTTTCCAAAGTCTGAATGGATGGCAAAATGCATCCAACAGTACTAAAGAGGCATCTTCTGAAGAAGAAGCTTATGATCCTGATAACCCTGCAATAGCAGAGGTTAATTACATGGGTGAACCTTATGGAAACACCTATAATTTATCATGGAGAAATCATCCAAATTTCTGATGGAAGGATCAACAAAAGCCTCAACAAGGCTTTAATAATGGTGGAAGAAACAGGCTCAGCAATAGCAAGCCTTTTCCATTATCTTCTCAGCAACAGACAGAGAATCCTGAACAAAATACCTCTAATTTAGCAAACTTAGTCTCTGATCTGTCCAAGACCACTTTAAGTTTCATGAGTGAAACAAGGTCCTCCATAAGAAATTTGGAGGCACAAGTGGGCCAGCTGAGTAAGAAAATCACTGAAACGCCTCCTAGTACTCTCCCAAGCAATACAGAGGAGAATCCAAAAAGAGAGTGCAAGGCCATTGATTTGACCATCATGGCCGAACCTACAAGGGAGGAGGAGGACGTGAATCCCAGTGAGGAAGACCTCCTGGGACGTCCAGTGATCAACAAGGAGTTTCCCTTTGAGAAACCAAAGGACTCTGAGGCTCATCTAGAGACCATAGAGATTCCATTGAACCTCCTTATGCCCTTCATGAGCTCTGATGAGTATTCTTCTTCTGAAGAGAATGAGGATGTTACTGAAGAGCAAGTTGCCAAGTACCTTGGTGCAATCATGAAGCTGAATGCCAAATTATTTGGTAATGAGACTTGGGAAGATGAACCTCCCTTGCTCATCAATGAACTGAGTGATCTGGATCAACTGACATTGCCTCAAAAGAAACAGGATCCTGGAAAGTTCTTAATACCTTGTACCATAGGCACCATGACCTTTGAGAAGGCTCTGTGTGACCTTGGGTCAGGGATAAACCTCATGCCACTCTCTGTAATGGAGAAGCTGGGAATCTTTGAGGTGCAAACTGCTAGAATCTCATTAGAGATGGTAGACAATTCAAGAAAACAGGCTTATGGACAAGTAAAGGACGTGCTAGTAAAGGTTGAAGGCCTTTACATCCCTGCTGATTTCATAATCCTAGACACTGGGAAGGATGAGGATGAATCCATCATCCTTGGAAGACCCTTCCTAGCCACAGCAAAAGCTGTGATTGATGTGGACAGAGGAGAATTGATCCTTCAACTTAATGAAGACAACCTTATGTTTAAAATTCAAGGATCTCCTTCTGTAACTATGGAGAGGAAGCATGACAAGCTTCTCTCAATACAGAGTCAAATAAAGCACCCACAATCAAACTCTAAGTTTGGTGTTGGGAGTCTATAAAATTGACCTGAATCACCTGTGTGGCTCCGTGAGAGCCCACTGTCAAGCTATTGACATTAAAGAAACGCTTGTTCGGAGGTAACCCAATTTTTATTTATCTAATTTTATTTTTATTTTTATTGTTCTTTCATGTTTTATTAGGTTCATGATCATGTGGAGTCACAAAATAAATACAAAAATTAAAAACAGAATAAAAAACAGTAGAAGAAAAATCACACCCTGGAGGAAGGACTTACTGGCGTTTAAACGCCAGTAAGGAACATCTGGCTGGCGTTCAACGCCAGAACAGAGCATGGATCTGGCGTTGAACGCCAGAAACAAGCAACATCCTGACGTTCAAACGCCAGGAATACACCCTGAGAAGAGCTGGCACTGAACGCCAGAAACAAGCATGGAACTGGCGTTCAACGCCAGAAACATGCTGCACATGGGCGTTGAACGCCCAGAACAAGCATCACTTCGGCGTTTAAACGCCAGAATTGAATGCAAAGGCGTTTTACATGCCTAATTGGTGCAGGGATATAAATCCTTGACACCTCAGGATCTGTGGACCCCAGAGGATCCCCACCTACCTCCACTCATATTCTCCCCTCTTCTCAACATTCATCCTCTCTTTCCAATAAACACCCTTCCCCAAAAACCCTTCACCAATCACCTCAATCTCTCTTCCATATCACCCCTTCACCACTCACATCCATCCACTCTTCCCCATAAACCCCACCTACCTTCAAAATTCAAAATCACTTTTCCACCCAAACCTACCCAATATGGCCGAACCTACTCCCTCTCCCCTCACTATATAAACCCCTCCATCCCTCCTTAATTTTCACACAACACAACCCTATCTTCTATACCTTCGCCGAATACACCTCCCCCTCACTCTCCTCCATATTTTCTCTTCTTCTTCTTCTTCTTTTCTTTCTTCTCTTGCTCGAGGGTGAGCAATATTATAAGTTTGGTGTGGTAAAAGCATAGCTTTTTGTTTTTCCATTACCATTGATGGCACCCAAGACCGGAGAGACCTCTAGAAAAGGGAAAGGGAAGACAAAAGCTTCCACCTCCGAGTCATGGGAGATGGAAAGATTCATCTCCAAAGCCCATCAAGACCACTTCTATGATGTTGTGGCCAAGAAGAAGGTGATCCCCGAGGTCCCTTTCAAACTCAAGAAAAATGAGTATCCGGAGATCCGACATAAGATCCAAAGAAGAGGTTGGGAAGTTCTAACCAACCCCATTCAACAAGTCGGAATCTTAATGGTTCAAGAGTTCTATGCAAACGCATGGATCACTAGGAACCATGATCAAAGTAAGAACCCGAATCCAAAGAATTATCTCACCATGGTTCGGGGGAAATACTTATATTTTAGTCCGGAAAATGTAAGGCTAGCGTTCAACTTGCCCATGATGCAAGGAGATGCACGCCCCTACACAAGAAGGGTCAACTTTGATCAAAGGTTGGACCAAGTCCTCATGGACATATGTGTGGAAGGAGCTCAATGGAAGATTGACTCAAAAGGCAAACCGGTTCAACTGAGAAGACTGGACCTTAAGCCTGTAGCTAGAGGATGGTTGGAGTTCATTCAATGCTCAATCATTCCCACTAGCAACTGGTCTGAAGTTACTATAGACCGGGCCATCATGATCCATAGTATCATGATTGGGGAGGAAGTGGAGATTCATGAGATTACACCTCAAGAACTCTATAAGGTGGCTGACAAGTCCTCCACTTTGGCAAGGTTAGCCTTTCCTCACCTTATTTGCCATCTATGCAATTCGGCTGGGATTGACATAGAGGGAGATATCCTCATTGATGAGGACAAGCCCATCACTAAGAAAAGGATGGAGCCAACAAGAGAGCCTATTCATGGATCTCAAGAGACGCATGAAGAAGCTCATCACCAAGAAATCCCTGAGATGCCTCAAGAGATGCACTTTCCTCCACAGAATTATTGGGAGCAAATCAACATCTCCCTAGGAGAATTAAGTTCCAACATGGGACAACTAAGGATGGAGCACCAAGAGCACTCCATCATCCTCCATGAAATTAGAGAAGATCAAAGAGCAATGAGGAAGGAGCAACAAAGACAAGGAAGAGACATAGAAGAGCTCAAGGACATCATTGGTTCTTCAAGAAGAAAACGCCACCATCACTAAGGTGGACTCATTCCTTGTTCTTAAATTTTCTGTTTTTCGTTTTTATGTTAAATGTTTATCTATGTTTGTGTCTTTACTACATGATCATTAGTGTCTAAGTGTCTATGCCTTAAAGTTATGAATATGAATCCATCACCTTTCTTAAATGAAAAATGTTTTAATTACAAAAGAACAAGAAGTACATGGTTTCGAATTCATCCTTGAAACTAGTTTAATTATTTTGATGTGGTGACAATACTTTTTGTTTTCTGAATGAATGCTTGAACAGTGCATATGTCTTTTGAAGTTGTTGTTCATGAATGTTAAATATGTTGGCTCTTGAAAGAATGATGAAAAGGAGAAATGTTATTTGATAATCTGAAAAATCATAAAAATGATTCTTGAAGCAAGAAAAAGCAGTGAATACAAAGCTTGCAGAAAAAAATATATATGCGAAAAAAAAATTGGCGAAAAAAGAGAAAGAAAAAGAAAAAAAAAAGCAAGTAGAAAAATCCAATAGCCCTTAAAACCAAAAGGCAAGGGTAATAAAAAGGATCCAAGGCTTTGAGCATCAGTGGATAGGAGGGCCTAAAGGATTAAAATCCTGGCCTAAGCGGCTAAACCAAGCTGTCCCTAAACATGTGCTTGTGGCGTGAAGGTGTCAAGTGAAAACTTGAGACTGAGCGGTTAAAGTCAAGGTTCAAAGCAAAAACAAGAGTGTGCTTAAGAACCCTGGACACCTCTAATTGGGGACTTTAGCAAAGCTGAGTCACAATCTGAAAAGGTTCACCCAATTATGTGTCTGTGGCATTTATGTATCTGGTGGTAATACGGGAAAACAAAGTGCTTAGGGCCATGGCCAAGATTCATAAAGTAGCTGTGTTCAAGAATCAACATACTGAACTAAGAGAATCAATAACACTATCTGAACTCTGAGTTCCTATAGATACCAATCATTCTGAACTTCAATGGATAAAGTGAGATGCCAAAACTATTCAAGAGGCAAAAAGCTACAAGTCCCGCTCATCTGATTGGAGCTAAGTTTCATTGATATTTTGGAATTTATAGTATATTCTGTTCTTTTTATCCTATTTGATTTTCAGTTGCTTGGGGACAAGCAACAATTTAAGTTTGGTGTTGTGATGAGCGGATAATTTATATGCTTTTTGGCATTGTTTTTAGTATGTTTTTAGTAGGATATAGTTACTTTTAGGGATCTTTTTATTAGTTTTTATGCTAAATTCACATTTCTGGACTTTACTATGAGTTTGTGTGTTTTTCTATGATTTCAGGTATTTTCTGGCTGAAATTGAGGGACTTGAGCAAAAATTAGATTCAGAGGTTGAAGAAGAACTGCAGATGCTGTTGGATTCTGACCTCCCTGCACTCAAAGTGGATTTTCTGGAGCTACAGAACTCCAAATGGCGCGCTCTCAATTTCATTGGAAAGTAGACATCCAGGGCTTTCCAGCAATATATAATAGTCCATACTTTTCCCAAGTTTAGACGACGCAAACTGGCGTTAAACACCAGTTCTACGCCGCATTCTGGAGTCAAACGCCAGAAACACGTCATGAACCAGAGTTGAACGCCAAAAACACGTTATAACTTAGCGTTCAACTCCAAAAGAAGCCTCTGCACGTGTAGACTTCAAGCTCAGCCCAAGCACACACCAAGTGGGCCTCGGAAGTAGATTTCTGCATCAATTACTTACTTCTGTAAACCCTAGTAGCTAGTCTAGTATAAATAGGACTTTTTACTATTGTATTTTGATCTTTTTTGGAATAGACATCTTTAGTTGGATCTTTGGACCATCTTTAGTTTTCATCTTTAGATCACGTTTGGGGGGCTGGCCATTCGGCCATGCCTGAACCTTCATCACTTATGTATTTTCAACGGTAGAGTTTCTACACTCCATAGATTAAGGTGTGGAGCTCTGCTGTTCCTCATGAATTAATGCAAAGTACTATTGTTTTTCTATTCAATTCAACTTATTCTGCTTCTAAGATATCCATTCGCACCCAAGAACATGATGAATGTGATGATTATGTGACGCTCATCATCATTCTCACTTATGAACGCGTGCCTGACAAACACTTCCGTTCTACATATAAACAAGCTAGAATGAATATCTCTTAGATATCTAATACAGGGGACCGAGTCCGAGATATTAGAATCTTCATGGTATAAGTTAGAACCCATGGATAGCCATTCTTGAGATCCGAAAAGTCTAAACCTTGTCTGTGGTATTCCGAGTAGGATCTGGGAAGGGATGGCTGTGACGAGCTTCAAACTCGCGAGTGCTGGGCGTAGTGACAGACGCAAAAGGATAGTAAATCCTATTCCAGTATGATCAAGAACCGACAGATGATTAGTCGTGCCGTGACAGAGCATTTGGACCTTTTTTACTGAGAGGATGAGATGTAGCCATTGACAACGGTGATGCCCTACACAAAGCTTGCCATGGAAAGGAGTAGGACTGATTGGATGAAAGTAGCAGGAAAGCAGAGGTTCAGAGGAACGAAAGCATCTCTATACGCTTATCTGAAATTCTCACCAATGAATTACATAAGTATCTCTATCTTTTATTTTCTATTTATTTATTATTATTATTCGAAAACTCTATAACCAATTATTATTCGCCTAACTGAGATTTGCAAGATGACTGTTCCGAGGGTTACCTGAAACTGTAGGTTGATCTCGGATGAGAACTTCTGTGCTGGTCGGAGCTGTTGTGTCCGACTTGTTGATGGTGGCTGGAGCCGCCGCGTCCGACTTGTTGATGTTGGCCGGAGCCTCTGCGTCCGACTTGTTGGACTGGCTGCGCTGCTGATCCTTGGTCACCGGAGGGTGGGGGGTACCTGCAAGAGACTCCGATGCTTAAGTTAGCAGGGGTATTAAACAGGTTTTTAGTAGAATCAGAGTATGAGTTATATCTGGGTGCTCCAGTGTATTTATAGTGGTTTGTAGAGTGACCTTTCTAGATAAGATAAGTTAGTTATCTTATCTTATCTTTTTCTTTGAGTTGAGATCAGCTTATCTTCCATGGAACCGCCTTTATCTCTATAGGCTAGGATTGCCTTTGGATTTGGGTCGTGTTCCTCTATTTGGGGCCCTTTATTGTGCTATCCTGTTGATTTGGCCGACCTATTTGAGAAGAGATCGGGTAGCTTGACCTGAAGAGGTCGGTCGCTTTGGCACCAATCATCCCAGGTCGAGTAGCTCGACTCAGGGTATGAACAGTGCCCCTGCTTGAGCTCGGTCTTTTTGTTGAGGTCGAGTCTTTGACTTTGGTCCTTCGAAGCCGAACTCAAGCATTTTGTCGCTTTCTTCCTTTTGTAGAATCTTTTAAATGTAGAACATTTTTTTCTAAAAGCGCGCGCTTTTATATCAGCGCTTTGTTTTTGGGAACGTGAGAGGGTTTAATACCTTCATTAATTGGTATTAATTGCCCCATTTTCTCTTGGCTTTTTATTTTGAATTTCTCAATCAAAAAATGGTTTCTCTTCTTCGCTCTTCTTCGTAACTTCTCCCTTTACTCTCTCATTTTCTGTTTCTTTCGTAGTTCCTTCCCGCAATGTCTGTTCTGCTACTGCTTTCTGTGGAAGAGGGGTGATTTCCAGATTTCTCCTTCTATCTTCGCAGTTTTCCGCTTCGAGGGGTGGCTTTGTTGCTTCTGCTCTTCAGCTTTCTTTCGAGGTTTTCTTCTATATCTCCAGGTTTGATTTTTCTTCCTCTATTTCTCTATATGTCTGTTTTTAGAAAGTTTGAATTTTGCTCAGAAAAAGTTTGGATCTTTCTGCTTTTACTGTGCCTGATTGTTGCGTGTTCTGGAATTTCTTCGTTTTTGGTGCGAATGTTTTTGCTTTTCTTGTTGCTTGAATCTTTTTTAGGGCTTTTGCATGTTGTCGCCGTTTCTGCTTGCGCCTTTGATGATGGTTTTTTGCTTGATTCTGAAAAAGTTTGCGTCTTTGATGATTTTCTGCTTGGCATTTTTGATGTTTGACAATGCTTTTTGCTGATAGACTGTAGAAAGGTAGTGACTTTTGTGTTTTTACTTCCTTTGTTTCATTTGAAACCTTATTTTCTTTTTTGATGAGTGCCGGGACGTAAGCTGTAGAAATTTTTTGAAACCTTGCTTTGTTACTGCCTCCAAAGGATGCCCCAGGACTTTGGTTTGAGTCTTGGGGTTTTCCTTTTCTGTTTGTTCGTCTGTCGAGTTATTTTGCCCCTCGTCCGAGATGTTTTTTAGTAATCCACTCTTCTTTTCTTATTGTAGGATTTAGTTGGCCTCATGTCTTCTCGCAATAACGTTGTAGAGAAGCCTTCCCAGATTTTCGAGGGCATAGCCGATTGGGTGGACTCAATGGTTCTTATGTGTGTCTCTTTGGTTGATTCTGAGTTTTGTGCGTAGCTTAGGCAGTTTCATAGGGTCTGTAGTAATCCTGGTGATGAGAGGAATTATGAACTTGTCCCTCCCTCTTCTGAAGAGAGAGTTTGTTTTTCTACCCGGGTTGTTAAAGATCGCCCTTTTTTCTATGCTTATGACTTTTTCTTTGGTCAGCTGGGTATCACCCTTCCTTTTACTGAATTTGAGACCGACCTGTTATGGTCCTGTAATGTTGCTCCCTCTCAATTTCACCCTAATTCCTGGGGTTTCATAAAAAAATTTTCAATTGTTGTGTCATGATTTTGGTATTCCTGCCTCACAATCTCTCTTTTTATATCTATTTGTCTTGACGAAGCCTGGAGTGGTAAAAAAGAAGGCGGCTTGGGTCTCCTTTCGATCTTCCCAGGGAAAGAAGGTCTTTTCCATGTTTGACGAATCGTTTCGCGATTTTAAAAACTACTTTTTCAAGGTTCGAGATGTTGAAGGAGCTCGGCCCTTTTTCCTGGATGAAAATGATGAGCCCGCCTTTCCCTTGGAATGGCAAAAAGATGTGAGAGTGTCCAGATACACGTGGGAAATGTTGGATGAGGATGAGCGGGCTTTCGTGACTGTCTTGGAAGAACACTGGGGTCAACCTCCCCATCTTGATACAAAGAAATTTTTAACCAATCCCTCTCTTCTTCAAACTGAGCTGGGTATTTTGCGTTTCCTTTATTATCTATTTATATTTCTTGTAAATGCCTTTCTGACTTACAGCTTAACTTCTTACTGTTGCGTTTTATTTGCAGAGGCAATGAAGAATAATGAATCCATGAAGGCTTTTAAAAGAGCACAGAAGGCAACTGCTGCTAAAAACATCTCGGCCAAGGCGGCCGGGGAGGGATCTTCCCAAGTGCGTGTGAAGCTATCCATGCCGAGTTCTCCTGGGGTGAGGAAGGTGATCCCCACTCCCCGAGTTCGTCTGGCTGACCCTCTCCCAACTTCTGCCGCTCCTTCTGTCGCTCCTCCCAACAAGAAACAAAAAACAGCTGAGCCCTTCAACCTTGATGCTCCCGATTGTGGATCAGCAAATTGGTCCCTATGGTGCCCTTTCCATGGACGATGTGTCCATCCTTCATCATTTGGAATTTATGACCCGAAACAGCGTAAAGATGGAGTATATGGGGGCTGCTCTGTACCGAACTGCTCAGAATCTTCCTCTCCATGCCACCAAAGCGTTTATGGAGGAGGCAAAGCAAGAGTTCGACCAGATGAAGAGGCTGAAGGAGGAGCTCGAGGTAAAGGTGGCTAAGTTGGAGAAGGATCTAGAGAACGAGAAGGCGAGTTCCCTTTCTCTGGCAGCTTCTGTGAGGTTGGCTGAGGACACAGCAATGATGCATAAGGATAGTTATGTTACGTCTTATCGGGAGGTGATGCGCCTGAGGGGGGAGCTGGAGAGTGCCCGGGAAGATTATTCTGAGCTTCAAGGTCATCTCATCGGTAGCGTGACTGCTGCTTACGAGAACCTGAAGGAGCAAGTTCGGGTCATTGCTCCCGAGGCCGACCTTGCCCTCTTCAGCCTGGATAATGTTGTCAGGGATGGTAAGATTGTCCCTGATGACGAGGGTGATGATGATCTTGATCCCCTCCTGTGTCCTCTGCCAAGGTGTCGATCTCCTCTGCTCCTCCGGTTATGTGTGATATGGATTGCCAGATTCTGAACCGGGAGGATGGAACTGTAGATGCTGTGCCTATTCAAACTCGCCCTCCTTCTCCTTGTCCTGATGCTGCCAAGAAGGCTCCTGATGTTTGCTGATCTCTCTCTGGATATTTATGCAACTGGCCTGGCTTGTGGGCTCTTAAACTTTGTTTTGTTAATCGCTGACATTTTCTAGTTGTTTGCCTAGCAACTTTTACTTTGAAAAAACAAAAGTAGCTTACTAGCCCTTTGAGGTAAATTTTGGTGGCCTCTGAAGCTTTATAACTTTGTAGATTATATCATGCTTTTTGCGCTTGACTTGGTATCTCTTCTGTTTTCTGAGAATGTTGGAACCATGCGGCTCGACCTCTTTGGATTGTTTTGTACTTTATTGTTTGTAACTTGGATCCTTTGAGGTTGTGGGTCCAACTTGATTTTTCGGTTTTCTCGCTCTTGCTTGTATTTTCAGCACTTCGTGACCGATTTCTTTACGTTGGTCCTCTTTCCAGTTATTTCTGTAATCCTCTTTCTTGGACCTTTGTCAGGTCTCTTTCAGGGATTACTTTTATAACTTGGTTTTTGTAGGAGGTCGACTTCTTTGCGCCGTCCTCTTTCTAAGTTATTTTTGTAATCCTCTTTCTTGGACCTTTGTCAGGTCTCTTTCAGGGATTACTTTTTATAACTTGTTTGCTGTAGGAGACCGACTTCGTTAGGTCGATCTCTTCTAAGTTATTTTTGTAATCCTCTTTCTTGGATCTTTGTCAGATCTCTTTCAGGGATTACTTTTATAACTTGTTTGTAGGAGGTCGACTTTTTTGCGTCGTCCTCTTTCTAAGTTATTTTTGTAGTCCTCTTTTTTGGACCTTGGTCAGGTCTCTTTCAGGGACTACTTTTATAACTTTTTTATTTTGGGCTGACTTTGTCACGTCGCGCCCTTCTAAGTTAAAGTAATCCTCTTTAATAGGGTTGGCCAGACCTCTTTCCAGGGTTTACTTATAACTTGGGTTGACTTGGTCCGACTTCTTAACGTCGGCCAGTCTTTAAGTTATTATTTAGCAATCTATAAGACCTCGTCAGGCTCTTTTTCGGATCACTTTCGATAACTTCTTACATTATTCTGTGTTCATCTTTGCCGATTTGTAGAAGGTGGTTGCTATCTTTAGATCGTCCTTTGGGTGAATCGCGTTTTCACCTTTATCGGACGATTCTCTTTATCGTGATCGTGCTGTGAAATTGTTGTTCACTTTCTGCCGATCTGTTGCTTTATAATCGAACGATGAATGCTTCAGATTAATGCGTCTTAAAAACTTGTAGAGTATCTAAAATATGTATTTTATTCAAAAGAAAATACAAACATATACATGTGGGCATTTTTCGTCCCTTTAAGTCGAATAGTGTTTGAGTCTCAACTTGGTGCCTCATTAAAAAACCCTTTCAGGAAAAAGAGTGCATCCAATAGTGAGATTTTTTACTTTTTCTAGCTGTAGTACCTTCTTAGGTTGCAGGCGTGCCATGATCTGGGAAGCTCTCATCCATCGAGTTCGGATAGTTTGTAGTAGCCCTTCCCAAGTACTTCTACAACTCGGTAGGGTCCTTTCCAGTTTGCTACCAACTTTCCTTCTCCTGGTCGAGTTGTTCCAATATCATTTCGGATTAGGATGAGATCGTTCTCTGCAAAACTTCTCGGTACTACCCTTTGATTATATCTGGAAGCCATTCGATGCTTTAGTGCTTCTTCCCTGATCCGAGCTCTTTCTTGGATTTCGGGTAGCAGGTCGAGCTCTTCCCTCTGAAGTTGGGAGTTTGCTCCCTCATTGTAATGAACTACTCTAGGCGATCCTTCCTCAATCTCTACTGGAATCATCGCCTCTATTCCGTATGCTAACCGGAAGGGAGATTCCTTCGTGGTGGAATGTGGCATCGTTCGATATGCCCATAGGACCTGTGGAAGCTCTTTTGCCCAGGCTCCCTTTGCATCTTGTAATCTCCATTTTAACCCGGCCAATATGACTTTGTTAGTAGCTTCGGCCTGTCCATTGGCTTGTGGATGTTCAACGAAGGTGTACTGGTGCTTTATATTCAAGTCGGCAACAAGTTTTCTGAAGCCTGCATCTGTGAATTGAGTGCCATTGTCTGTGGTTATTGAATATGGAACCCCGAACCTTGTGACAATGTTTCTATATAAGAATTTCCGGCTTCTTTGAGCGGTGGCGTTGGCTAGGGGCTCTGCCTCGATCCACTTTGTAAAATAGTCTACCCTTACTATGAGAAATTTAACTTGTCCTGAACCCTGGGGAAAGGGGCCAAGAAGATCGAGTCCCCATTTTGCAAATGGCCAAGGTGAAGTCACGCTGATGAGCTCTTCTGGCGGGGCGATGTGAAAGTTGGCATGTTTCTGACATGGTGGACATGTCTTTACAAATTCTGTAGCTTCTTTCTGTAGAGTTGGCCAATAAAATCCCGCCCGGAGTACTTTTTTGGCGAGAGCCCGTGCTCCGAGATGATTGCCACAAATGCCGCTGTGTACTTCTTCTAGCACTTCCCTTGTGTTAGAGGTCGGCACGCATTTTAGTAATGGTATTGAGATCCCTCTTTTGTACAGGATTTTGTTTATGACGGTGTAGTACTATGCCTCCCTTTTTAACCTCTTTGCCTCTTTTTCTTCTGTGGGGAGTGTTCCTGCTTTGAGGTAGTTGATTATGGGGGTCATCCATCCTTGGTTCTGACTTGTTATGGCCAGGACTTTTTCCTCTTCCGAGATTGACGGGTTCTGTAGCATTTCCTGAATGAGGCTTCTATTGTTGCCCCCTGGTTTGGTGCTGGCTAGTTTCGAGAGTGCGTCAGCTCGGGCATTTTGTTCGTGGGGTATGTGGCAGATCTTATATTCCCCGAGCTGTCTGAGCTATTTCTTGGTTTTATCCAAATACTTTTTCATGGTAGGATCTTTGGCTTGATAGCTCCCTGTTATCTGTGAGGTGACTACTTGTGAATCGCTGTAAATGTTGAGTTTTTGAGCTCCAACCTCTTTAGCCAGCTTCAAACTAGCTAATAATGCTTCATATTCTGCCTGGTTGTTTGAGGCCGAGAACCCGAACTTGAGGGGGAGCTTAACTTGGGTTCCTTGGTTGCTTTCTATTATCACGCCTGCGCCGCTTCCAGTTTTATTTGAAGAACCTTCCACATAGAGATTCCATTCTGTGGGGGTTTCCAGGGCATCCGTGAATTCTGCGATGAAGTCGGCCAGATACTGCGATTTGATGGTCGTCCGAGGTTCATATTGGAGGTAGAACTCTGATAACTCTACTGCCCATTGTAAAATTCTGCCTGCTAAATCTGTTTTCTGCAATATTCCTTTTATGGGCTGGTTAGTTCGGACCTTAATGGTGTGAGCCTGGAAGTACGAACGAAGTTGTCGAGATGTTAGAATAAGGGTATAGGCAAACTTTTCTATTTTCTGGTAGTTCAGCTCGGATCCCTGTAGCACTTTGCTTATGAAGTAGACGGGTTGTTGCCCACTTTCGTCTTCTCTGACTAGTGCTGAGGCTATTGCCCGGCTTCCTACTGCGAGATATAATATGAGCGATTCTCCTTCTCGTGGTCGAGATAGGATAGGCGACCGTCCTAAGAATTCCTTGAAGTCTTGGAAGGCTTGTTCACATTCTGTCGTCCATTCGAACTGCTTTCCCTTCCTTAAAGTGGCATAGAAGGGGAGAGATCTTATCGCTGCTCCTGCTAAAAATCTGGATAGGGCGGTGTTCATACCCTGGGTCGAGCTATCCGACCCGGAATGATCAATGATAAAGCGACCGACCTCTTCAGGTCAAGCGGACCAACTTCTTCTTAAAGAACTCGGCCGTGTCAACAAGAGAGCCCAGTAAAGGGCCCAAATGGAGGAACACGACCCAAATTAAAAGGCAATTCAAGCCTATAGAGATAAAGGCGGTTCCCTCGAAAGATAAGTTGACTCCACTCAAAATAAGATAAGATAAGATAAAGTAACTAACTTATCTTACCCGAAAGGTTAGCCCACATTACTATAAATACACTGGAGCACCCAGGTATAACTCATACTCTGATTCTACATAACACCTGTTTAATACCCATGCTAACTTAAGCATCGGAGTCTCTTGCAGGTACCCCCCACCTTTCGGTGACAGAGGATCAGCAGCACGTTCAAGTCCAAACAAGTCGGACGTACCAGCTCTGGTCACCATTCACCAGCCGGACACATCAGTTCTGACCAGCACAGAAGATCTCGTCCGAGATCGACCTACAGTTTCAGGTAACCCTCGGAACATTGGCGCCGTTGCCGGGGAACCTGGAAGTCATCCCATCACCATGGTGGACAACCATGACAACGACCACGACTCAGATCTAGAAAATAGAACACCGCACAAAAATGCGGACACCCCACCAAACGACACTTTGGAATCCAATGGAGACAAAAATTCAGCTAAACCGGGAGCAATAGAAGCCCTTCAAGATCGCTTGAAGCAACTTGAAGAAAAAACCCAACGACAACAAGAAATCGGAAAAGATCTACAAAAAGAAGTACGGCGACGTCGAGAATTGGAAGACAAGTTACAACAATTAGAAGCCGATCTCAAATTAAAAGCCCCTCGGGTCCTTCCTGAGGAAAGCTCACGCAAAGAACAGGATCCGTTCACCAGGGAAAGATTCAACAAAACATGCATGGACATACAAAGCTTACCCACAGAGGCCGCCATCATGGGACTTATCAACGGCCTACGAGAGGGACCTTTCATCCAGTCTATATAAAAAAAGTACCCGACCTCCTTAGACGAAGTGCAGGAACGGGCAGAAAAATACATCAACATGGAAGAAAATGCTCGGTTAGGAGAGACCTCAAAATCGGGGGCCTCCTACCGTGACAAAGACAAGGAATCTAAAAGAAAAGAAGACCGACAAGGGGAGAAAATTAAAAAATACCATAATTATACTCCCCTCAGAGCATCCCTAGTCGAAATATACAAAGAGGTCTGCCATACAGAAAAAATTTCCCCAGCACGGCCCCTCAAAGGAAAAAGGGGAGGAGGAAATCGGAAGGAATATTGTGAATATCATCGGGTCAGAGGACACGCCACCAACGAATGCTTCGACTTGAAAAGTATCATAGAAAAATTGGTGAGGGAAGGAAAATTAGATCGATTCCTGGCCACCCGAGATGATGATTAAAGAAAAAGACGAAGGGATGAAGATACCGAACGAACAGAACGATCACCTCGGACACCAGAAAGACATGTCCACATGATACATGGCGGATTCGCAACAGGAGGGATCTCCAAATCTTCCCGCAAAAGGTATCTCAAAGAAGTATATCATGTCAAAGGAGAGGAGGAAGCACTCAACATCCCAGCGATAACATTCACTAAGGAGGACGCGTCCGGCATCATCACAGGACACAACGATCCCATGGTCATCACCATCATATTGGCAAACGCCAACCTACACCGCACCTTAATAGACCAAGGGAGTTCTGCCGATATCTTATTCAAGACAGCCTTTGATAAACTCGGCTTAGAAGAAAAAGAACTTAAGGCATATCCAAACAGTCTGTTCGGGTTAGGAGATACCCGGGTTCGACCACTAGGATATATATCACTACATACAACCTTCGGAAAAGGAGACCAATCCAGGACCCTCAAAATAGACTACATCGTAGTCGATGTAAATTCAGCTTATAATGCTCTCATAGGTCGGACAACACTCAACCAACTCGGCGCAATAGTCTCGACCCCACACCTATGTATGAAGTTCCCAACTCCAAAAGGGATAGCCACGATAAAAGCTGACCAAAAGATGGCACGTCGCTGTTATAACGAAAGCCTAAACCTCAGAGGCAATGGAAAAGAGTTCCACACAATCGAGTTGGGCAGAGTTCAACAACGAGAAGATCTTCGCCCCCAACCAGAGGGCGAGATAGAAAAAATTCAGATCGGGGACACCTCGGAAAAAACAACTAATATCGGCACAATCCACAAAGGAGATTTAAAAGAATTGCTAATACAATTCTTACGAGATAATGTCGATCTCTTCGAATGGAAAGCCGCAGACATGCCAGGCATAGACCCTAAGCTAATGTGCCACAAGTTGGCGGTCTACCCAGGATCTCGACCGGTACAGCAGAGACAAAGAAAGCTTGGGCCAGAGCGATCCAAGGCTGTGGAAGAGAAAGTACAGGCACTGCTGGAAGCCGGATTTATAAGAGAAGTTAAATACCCACTATGGCTAGCCAACATCGTCTTGGTGAAAAAATCGAATGGGAAGTGGCGAATGTGCACCGATTACACCGATCTCAACAAAGCTTGTCTAAAAGATCCATACCCACTCCAAAGTATTGACGCCCTGGTAGATGCTTCCTCTGGATATAAATATCTCTCGTTTATGGATGCATATTCAGGATACAACCAAATTCCCATGTATCTACCATATCAAGAAAAGACCTCGTTTTTAACACCAAAGGCGAACTACTGTTACATCGTGATGCCCTTCGGTCTCAAGAACGCAGGAGCTACTTATCAAAGACTAATGAATAAAGTTTTCTCGGATCACATCGGAAAGATCATGAAGGTCTATGTGGACGACATGCTAATAAAAACACAAAGCGAAGAGACACTATTGTCCGACCTGGCTCAAGTATTCGACACCATAAGGAAGCATGGCATGCGACTCAATCCCGCGAAATGTACCTTTGCAGTAGAAGCAGGCAAATTCTTAGGCTTCATGCTCACTCAAAGAGGAATTGAAGCAAATCCAGACAAATGTCAGTCCATACTCAACATGAAGAGCCCAACCTGTGTTAAAGAAGTACAGCAACTCAACGGGAGATTGGCCGCCCTATCCCGATTCTTAGCAGGAGCCGCGATAAGATCTCTTCCCTTCTATGCTACTTTAAGAAAGGGAAAATAATTCGAATGGATAATAGAGTGCGAGCAAGCCTTCCAAGACCTCAAGAAGTTCTTAGGACAGCCACCTATCCTATCCCGACCGCGAGTTGGAGAACCACTCATATTATACCTCGCAGTGGGAAGCAAGGCAGTAGCATCAGCACTAGTCAGAGAAGACGAAAATGGACAACAACCTGTCTACTTCATTAGCAAGGCACTACAGGGATCCGAGCTGAACTACCAGAAAATAAAAAAATTCGCCTATACTCTTATCCTAACATCTCGACGACTCCGCCCGTACTTCCAGGCTCACACCATTAAGGTTCGAACTAACCAACCCATAAAAGGAATATTGCAGAAAACAGATCTAGCAGGCAGAATCCTACAATGGGCAGTCGAGTTGTCAGAGTTTGATCTCCAATATGAAGCTCGGACGGTAATCAAATCACAATATCTGGCCGACTTTATCGCAGAATTCACAGATGCCCAAGAAACCCCCACAGAATGGAACCGTTACGTGGATGGTTCTTCAAATAAGACTGGAAGCAGCGCAGGCGTGATAATAGAAAGCAACCAAGGAACCCAAGTTGAGCTCTCCCTCAAGTTCGGGTTCCCGGCCTCAAACAACCAGGCGGAATATGAAGCATTATTAGCTGGTTTGAAGCTGGCTAAAGAGGTCGGAGCTCAAAAACTCAACATTTACAGCGATTCACAGGTGGTTACATCACAAATAACAGGGAGCTACCAAGCCAAAGATCCCACCATGAAAAAGTATATGGATAAAACCAAGGAACAGCTCGGACAAATCGGAGAGTATAAGATCTGCCACATACCCCGCGAACAAAATGCCCGAGCTGATGCACTCTCAAAACTAGCCAGCACCAAACCAGGGGGTAACAACAGAAGCCTCATCCAGGAAATGTTACAGAACCCGTCAATCTCGGAAGAGGAAAAAGTCCTGACTATAATAAGTCAGGACCAAGGATGGATGACCCCTATAACCAACTACCTCAAAACAGGAACGCTCCCCATAGAAGAAAAGGAGGCAAAAAGGTTAAAAAGGGAGGCACAGTACTACACCATCATAAACAACATCCTGTACAAAAGAGGAATCTCAACACCTTTACTAAAATACGTGCCAACCTCCAACACAAGAGAAGTGCTAGAAGAAATACACGGTGGTATCTGTGGCAATCATCTCGGAGCACGAGCTCTCGCCAAAAAAGTGCTCCGGACGGGATTTTATTGGCCAACTCTACAGAAAGAAGCCACAGAATTTGTAAAGACATGCCCACCATGTCAGAAACATGCCAACTTTTACATCGCCCCGCCAGAAGAGCTCATCAGCGTGACCTCGCCTTGGCCGTTTGCAAAATCGGGACTTGATCTTCTCGGCCCCTTCCCACAGGGATCAGGACAAGTTAAATTCCTCATAGTAGGGGTAGATTACTTTACAAAGTGGATCGAAGCAGAGCCCCTAGCCAATGCCATCGCTCAAAGAAGCCGGAAATTCTTATATAGAAACATTGTCACAAGGTTCGGGGTTCCATATTCAATAACCACAGACAATGGCACCCAATTCACAGATGCAGGCTTCAGAAAACTAGTAGCCGACTTGAATATAAAGCACCAGTACACCTCCGTTGAACATCCACAAGCCAACGGACAGGCCGAAGCTGCTAACAAAGTCATACTGGCCGGATCAAAACGGAGATTACAAGATGCAAAGGGAGCCTAGGCAGAAGAGCTTCCACAGGTCCTATGGGCACATCAAACAACGCCACATTCCACCACAAAGGAATCCCCCTTCCAATTAGCATACGAAATAGAGGCAATGATTTCAGTAGAGATCGAGGAAGGGTCGCCCAGTGTAGTTCACTACAATGAGGGAGCAAACTCCCTACTTCAGAGAGAAGAGCTCGACTTGTTACCCGAACTCCAGGAAAGAGCTCGGATCAGGGAAGAAGCTCTAAAGCACCGAATGGCTTCCAGATATAATCAAAAGGTAGTACCGAGAAGTTTTACAGAGAATGATCTCA
The DNA here is from genome assembly GCF_059453495.1 of Arachis ipaensis. Lineage (NCBI taxonomy): Eukaryota > Viridiplantae > Streptophyta > Magnoliopsida > Fabales > Fabaceae > Arachis > Arachis ipaensis. The sequence goes on from NC_142441.1 coordinate 12,961,896, forward strand.
TCCTAATCCGAAATGATATCGGAACAACTCGACCAGGAGAAGGAAAGATGGCAGCAAATTGGAAAGGACCCTACCAAGTTGTAGAAGTACTCGGAAAGGGCTACTACAGACTGTCTGAACTCAATGGACGAGAGCTTCCCAGGTCGTGTCACGCTTACAACCTAAGAAGGTACTACAGTTAAGAAAAGATAAAAGATCTCATCATTGGATGCACTCGTTTTTCTGAAAAGGTTTTTTAATGAGGCGCCAAGTTGAGACTCAGACAATCCCATATGTATTTATTTGCGCTTTTCTTTTAAATAAAATATATTTTAGATATTCTACAAAGATTTCAAGACGCATTAATCTGAAGCATTCATCGTCCGATTATAAAGCAACAGATCGGCAGAAAGTGAAAAAGAATTTCACTGCACGATCACGATAAAGACAACCGTCCGATAAAGGTGAAAACGCGATTCACCCAAAGGACGATCTAGAGATGACAACCACTTTCTACAAATCGGTAAAGATGAACACAAAATAATGTAAGAAGTTATCGAAAGTGATCTAAAAAAGAACCTGACGAGGTCTTACGGATTGCTAAAATAATAATTTAAAGACTGGTCGAACATTAAGAAGTCGAACCAAGTCAAACCAAGTTATAAGTAAACCCTGGAAAGAGGTCTGGCCAACCCTATTAAAGAGGATTACTTTAACTTAGAAGGGCCCGACATAACAAAGTCAGCCCAAAACAAAAAGTTATTAAAATAGTCCCTGAAAGAGATCTGACAAAGATCCAAGAAAGAGGACTACAAAAAAATAACTTAAGGGAGACCAGCATAACCAAGTCGGACTCCTACTACCAAAAGGTTATCAAAGTAGTCCCTGAAAGAGATCTGACAAAGATCCAAGAAAGAGGACTAAAAAAAATAACTTAAGCGAGACCGACATAACCAAGTCGGACTCCTACTACCAAAAGGTTATCAAAGTAGTCCCTGAAAGAGATCTGACAAAGATCCAAGAAAGAGGATTACAAAAAATAACTTAAGGGAGACCGACATAACCAAGACGAACTCCTACTACCAAAAAAGTTATCAAAGTAGTCCCTGAAAGAGATCTGACAAAGATCCAAGAAAGAGGACTACAAAAAATAACTTAAGGGAAACCGACATAACCAAGTCGGACTCCTACTACTGAAAAGTTATCAAAGTAATCCCTGAAAGAGACCTGACAAAGGTCCAAGAAAGAGGATTACAAAAATAACTAAAAAGAGATCGACCTAACGAAGTCAATCTCCTACAAACAAGTCACAAATACGGAAAGCCGAGAAACAAGTTGGACCTCACAAATCGTAACCTCAAAGGATTCAAGCTGCAAACAACGAAATAACCCAAGGAGGTCAAGCCACAAGATATCACACATCAGCAGAAAACAGAAAAATGGCAAATCAAAAGGCATTATGTAAAATCTACAAAGTTGCAAAAGCCTCGAAGGCCAGCAAAATCTAAGGATGGCGAGCTACCTTTTTTCTTTGTCAAAATAAAAGTTGCTAGAAAAGCAACTAGGAAAGTGTCAATAAATAAATAAGAAAGTTTTAAAAAGCCCACAAGCCGGGCCAACTACACAAATTCCCAGGAAAGAGATCAGCAAGCATCAGGAGCCTTCTTAGCAGCATCAGGACAAGGAGAAGGAGGACGAGTCTGAATCGGTACGGCGTCTACAGTTCCATCCTCCCGGTTCAAAATTTGGCAATCCGAATCAGGTACAACCGGAGGAACAGAAGAAGTCAGCACTTTAGTAGAGGACACAGGGGGATGAACAACCTCATCATCATCACCCTCATCATCAGGGACAATCTTGCCATCTCTGACAATATTATCCAGGCTAAAAAGGGTGAGATCGGCCTCAGGAGCAATGACCCGAACTTGCTCCTTCAAGTTCTCGTAAGCAGCAGTCACGCTGCCAACGAGATGACCTTGAAGCTCAGAATAATCTTCCCGGGCATGGTCGAGCTCCTCCCTCAGGCGCATCACCTCTCGATAAGAGGTAACGTAACTATCCTTGTGCATCAAGACTGTGTCCTCAGCCAACCTCAAAGAAGCCGCCAATGACTGAGAACTCGCCTCCTCATTCTTCAAGTCCTTCTCCAGCTTGGCCACTTTCGTCTCAAGCTCCTCCTTTAACTCCATCCGATCAAACTCTTGTTTTGCCTCCTCCATAAACGCTTTAGTGGCGTGGAGAGGGAGATTCTGAGCAGTCCGATATATGGTAGCCGACATATACGCCATCTTCACATGATTTTGGGCCATGAATTCCAAGTGATGAAGGATGGACACATCGTCCATGGAGAGAGCGCCGTAGGGACCGATTTGTTGATCCACGAATTCAATAGCATTAAAATCAGGAGCATCGAGGTCGAAGGGCTCAGCAGTCTTTTGTTTTTTATTGGGAAGAGCAATAGAAGGAGCAGCAGAGGCGACGTGAGGATCTACCAAACGAACTCGGGGTGTAGGGATCACTTTCTTCACCCCGGCGGAACTCTGCACTGATGGCTTCTCGCGCACTTGGGAGGATCCCTCCCCAGCTGCCCTGACAGCAACATTTCTGGCAGCAGTCGCCCTCTGTGCCCTCTTAAAAGCTTTCATAGCTTCATTATTCTTCATTGCCTCTGCAAGCAAAACAGAAAATTCAGCTACAAGTCGGATAAGTCGGAAAAGACAGCTACAAGCAACATGAACAAGATAATAAAAGAAACACAATATACCCAGTTCAGTTTGAAGAAGAGAAGGATTGGTTAGAAATTTCTTTGTGTCAAGATGGGGAGGTTGACCCCAGCGTTCTTCCAAGATAGTCACAAAGGCTCGCTCAGCCTCATCCAACATTTCCCACGAATACCTGGAGACCCTCACGTCTTTTTGCCATTCCAAGGGAAAAGCAGGTTCGTCATTCTCATCCAGAAAAAAGGGCCGAGCTCCTTCAACAGCTCGGACCTTGAAAAAGTAGTTTTTAAAATCACAGAACGACTCGTCAAACATGGAAAAAACTTTCTTTCCCTGGGTAGAACGAAAGGAGACCCAGGCTGACTTCTTTTTTACCACACCGGGCTTAGTCAAGACAAACAGATAGAAAAAGAGAGATTGGGAAGCAGGAATACTAAAACCATTGCACAGCAATTGGAAAATTTTAATAAAACCCCAGGAATTGGGGTGAAGTTGAGAAGGGGCAACATTACAAGACCATAACAGATCGGCTTCAAATTTGGTAAAAGGAAGGGTGATACCCAGCTGACCAAAGAAAAAATCATAAGCATAAAAGAAAGGGCGACCATCAACAACCCGAGTTGAAAAGCAGACTCTCTCGTCAGAGGAGGGGGGACAAGTTCATAGTTCTTCTCATCTCCAGAATTACTATAGATACTATGAAACTGCCTAAGCTGAGCACAAAAATCAGAATCAACCAACGAGACACACATGAGAACCATGGAGTCCACCCAATCGGCCATACCCGCGGGAACCTGGGAAGGCATCTCTACAACGTTATTTTGGGAAGACATGAGGTTAACTAAATCCTATAAAAGAAAAGAAGAGTGGATTACTAACAAAACATCTCGGATGAGGGGCAAAACAACTCGACAGACAAACAAACAGGAAAGGAAAACCCCAAGGCTCAAACCAAAGCCCTTGGGGCATCCCTTGGAGGCAGTAAACAAACAAGGACTTTTACGTTACTTCTACAGCCTACATCCCGACACTCATCAAAATAAAATCCAGAAAGAAAAACAAAGGAAGCAAAAACGCAAAAGGTCCACCCTCCTACAGTTTATCAGAAGTTCCAAAAAAGGCCAAGGCAGAAAAACAGCAAAAGGCGCAAACTTTCTCGAAATAAAGCAAAAAATCAGCAGAGAACAAGCATCAACATCGAACATACCAAACACAAATCATCAAAGATGCAACCTTTTTTCAGAATCTAACAAAGTCATTATCCCAAAAAGCTTCAAATACAAAAGCACTCACAAAACATGCAAAGCCCCAAAAAGCATCAAGCAACAGGAAGAGCAAAAAGGATCATGCAGAAGAGGAAAGAAACTCCCGGAACACACATTTCAAATAGGAGCGACAAAAAACAGAAAGATACAAACTTTCCTTAAAAGAAAAATCAAAACTCCATCATAAAACCAAAGCGACAAAAGAAGAAGAAAAATGCGAGTGAAACTAACCTGGAGAAGAAAGAAGCTTTAAGGGAAGGAAGAGATGCAGAAATGAAAGCTACCCAGAAAAATGCCAAGCAACGCCGCAACGCAAGGAAAACAGAAATATGGGCGAAAGACGGAGAGTAAGAGAACAAAGGAAAAAATTGCGAAGAAGTTACGAAAAGAGCGAAGAAGGAAAACCGTTTCTTGAGTATGAAATTCAAAAATAAAGAAGTTTAAGGGAAACGGGGCAATTAAATGCCAATTAATTAGGGTATTAAACCCTCGCACGTTCCCCAGAACAAAGTGCTAATACAAAAGCGGGCGCTTTTTGAGGAAAAACGTTCTACATTCAAAAGCTACTACGAAGGAATCGACAAAAATGCTTGAGTTCGACTTCAAGAAGGACCGAAGTCAAGGACTCGACCTCGACAAAGAAGACCGAGCTCAAGCAGGGGCACTGTTCATACCCTGGGTCGAGCTATCCAACCCGGAATGATCAATGATAAAGCGACCGACCTCTTCAGGTCAAGCGGACCGACTTCTTCTTAAAGAACTCGGCCGTGTCAACAAGAGAGCCCAGTAAAGGGCCCAAATGGAGGAACACGACCCAAATCCAAAGGCAATTCAAGCCTATAAAGGCGGTTCCCTCGAAAGATAAGCTGACTCCACTCAAAATAAGATAAGATAAGATAAAGTAACTAACTTATCTTACCCGAAAGGTCAGCCCACATTACTATAAATACACTGGAGCACCCAGGTATAACTCATACTCTGATTCTACATAACACCTGTTTAATACCCATGCTAACTTAAGCATCGGAGTCTCTTGCAGGTACCCCCCACCCTTCAGTGACAGAGGATCAACAGCACGTTCAAGTCCAAACAAGTCGGACGTACCAGCTCCGGTCACCATTCACCAGCCGGACACATCGGTTCCGACCAGCACAGAAGATCTCGTCCGAGATCGACCTACAGTTTCAGGTAACCCTCGGAACAGGCGGCCAATCTCCCGTTGAGTTGCTGTACTTCTTTGACACAGGTGGGGCTCTTCATGTTAAGTATGGCTTGACATTTATCCGGGTTTGCTTCAATTCCTCTTTTTGTGAGCATGAACCCTAAGAATTTGCCTGCTTCTACTGCAAAGGTGCATTTTGCGAAATTGAGTCGCATGTCATGCTTCCTTATAGTGTCGAACACTTGAGCCAGGTCAGACAATAATGTGTCTTCGCTTTGTGTTTTTATCAACATGTCATCCACATAGACTTCCATGATTTTTCCGATGTGATCTGAGAAGACTTTATTCATTAGCCTTTGATAAGTAGCTCCTCCGTTCTTGAGACCGAAAGGCATCACGATGTAGCAGTAATTTGCTTTCGGTGTTAAGAACGAGGTCTTTTCTTGATCTGGTGGATACATGGGGATTTAGTTGTATCCCGAGTATGGGTCCATAAACGAGAGGTATCTGTATCCGGAGGAAGCATCTACCAGAGCGTCAATACTTGGGAGTGGGTATGGATCTTTTGGGCAGGCTTTGTTGAGATCAGTGTAATCGGTGCATATTCGCCACTTCCCACTTGATTTTTTCACCAAGACGACGTTGGCTAGCCTTAGTGGGTACTTGACTTCTCTTATGAATCCTGCCTCCAGTAGTGCTTGTACCTGTTCTTCCACAGCTTGGGATCACTCTGGCCCAAGTTTTCTTCGCCTCTACTGCACCGGCCGAGATCCTGGGTAGACCGCCAACTTGTGGCACATTAGCTTAGGGTCTATGCCTGGCATGTCTGCGGCTTTCCATGCGAAGAGATCAACATTATCTCGTAAGAATTGTATTAGTAATTCTTTTGAGTCTCCTCTTAGGATCGTGCCGATATTAGTCGTTTTATCCGAGGTGTCTCCGATCTGAATCTTCTCTATCTCAACTTCTGGCTGCGGACGGAGTTCTTCTCGTCGCTGAACTCCGCCAAGTTCAATTGTATGAAACTCTTCTCCTCTGCCTCTGAGGTTTACACTTTCGTTATAACAGCGGTGTGCCATCTTTTGATCTGCTTTTATCGTGGCTCTCCCCTCTATAGTTGGGAATTTCATGCATAGATGTGGAGTCGAGACTATTGCACCGAGTTGATTAAGTGTTGTTCGACCTATTAGAGCATTGTAGGCTGAACTTACGTCGACCACAATGTAGTCTTTTTTGAGGGTCCTGGATTGGTTCTCTTTTCCGAAGGTTGTGTGTAGCGATACGTATCTAGTGGTTGTACCGGGGTATCTCCCAGTCTGAATAGACTGTTCGGGTATGCTCTAAGCTCCTTTTCGTCTAAGCCGAGTTTGTCGAAGGCTGTTTTGAATAAGATGTCGGCAGAACTCCCTTGGTCTACTAATGTGCGGTGTAGATTGGCGTTTGCCAGTATGATAGTGATGACCATGGGATCGTCGTGTCCCGAGATGATGCCGGATGCGTCCTCTTTAGTGAATGTTATCGCAAGGATGTCGGGTGCTTCCTCCTTTCCCTCGACATGATATATTTCTTTGAGATATCTTTTGCGGGATGATTTGGAGATCCCACCTCCTGCGAATCTGCCATGTATCATGTGAACGTGTCTTTCTGGTGTCCGAGGTGATCGTTCAGCTCGTTCGTCATCTTCGTCCCTTCGTCTCTTTCTTTGGTCATCATCTCGGGTGGCCAGAAATCGATCTAATTTTCCTTCTCTCACCAATTTTTCTATGATATTCTTTAAGTCAAAGCACTCGTTGGTGGAGTGCCCTCGGACTCGATGGTATTCACAATATTCCTTCCGGTTTCCTCCTCCCCTTTTGCCTTTGAGTGGCCGCGCTGGGGGGATTTTCTCTGTATGGCAGACTTCTTTGTATACGTCAACCAGGGATGCCCTGAGAGGAGTGTAATTATGGTATTTTTTGATTTTCTCTCCTTGTCGATCTTCTTTCCTTTTGGATTCCTTGTCTTTATCTCGGTAGGGGGCCCCAGATTTTGAGGTTTCTCCCAACCAAGCGTTTTCTTCCATGTTGATGTATTTTTCTGCTCGCTCCTGTACTTCGTCTAAGGAGGTAGGGTACTTCTTTGATATAGATTGGCTAAAAGGTCCCTCTCGTAGGCCATTGATGAGTCCCATGATGGCGGCCTCTGTTGGTAAGCTTTGTATGTCCATGCATGTTTTGTTGAATCTTTCCATGTAGTTGCGGAGGCTCTCCCGATCTCCTTGCTTGATCCCTAGCAAACTGGGGGTGTGCTTGGCCTTATCTTTCTGGATGGAGAATCTGGCTAGGAATTTTTTGGTCAGGTCGTCAAAGTTTGAGATGGACTTTGGAGGTAAGTTGTCGAACCATCTGATTGCTGTCTTCGTGAGAGTTGTTGGAAAGGCTTTACAGTGAACGGCATCTGAGGCGTCGGTGAGGTACATTCTGCTTCTGAAATTGCTGAGATGGTGGTTGGGATCTGTGGTGCCATCATACAAAGTCATATCTGGGAGTTTGAAGTCCTTTGGTATTTTGGTTTTCATGATTTCCCTGGTGAATGGGTCTTGCTCTTTGCGTGAATTTTCCTCAGGAGTGGTCCGGGGAGCTTTTGATTTGAGATCGACTTCTAATTGCTGTAGTTTTTCTTCCAATTCTCGACGTCGCCGTACCTCTCTTTGTAGATCCTTTCCGATCTCTCGTTGTTGTTGGGTTTCTTTTTTAAGTCGCTTTAAGCGATCTTGAAGCGCTTCTATTGCTCCCGAATTTGATGAGTTTTTGTTCCCGTTGGATTCTGGGGTATCTTTCAGTGTAGTGTCCGCGTTTTTGTGCGGCTTTCTGTCTTCTAGATCTGAATCGTGGTCGTTATCATGGTCGTCCGCCATAGTGATGGGATGACTTCCAGGTCCCCGACAACGGCACCAATGTTCCGAGGGTTACCTGAAACTGTAGGTCGATCTCGGATGAGATCTTCTGTGCTGGTCGGAGCTGTTGTGTCCGATTTGTTGATGGTGGCCGGAGCCGCCGCGTCCGACTTGTTGGACTGGCTGCACTGCTGATCCTTGGTCACCGGAGGGTGGGGGTACCTGCAAGAGACTCCGATGCATAAGTTAGCATGGGTATTAAACAGGTTTTTAGTAGAATCAGAGTATGAGTTATACCTGGGTGCTCCAGTGTATTTATAGTGGTTTGTAGAGTGACCTTTCTAGATAAGATAAGTTAGTTATCTTATCTTATCTTTATCTTTGAGTTGAGGTTAGCTTATCTTCCATGGAACCGCCTTTATCTCTATAGGCTAGGATTGCCTTTGGATTTGGGTCGTGTTCCTCTATTTGGGGCCCTTTATTGGGCTCTCCTGTTGATTTGGCCGACCTATTTGAGAAGAGGTTGGGTAGCTTGACCTGAAGAGGTCGGTCACTTTGGCGCCAATCATCCCAGGTCGAGTAGCTCGACCCAGGGTATGAACAATGACCATAGCTTGCTTCAAGCCGACAATCTCCGTGGGATCGACCCTTACTCACGTAAGGTTTATTACTTGGACGACCCAGTGCACTTGCTGGTTAGTTGTATCGAAGTTGTGAACGAAAAAGAATTTGAGATTAAGAACATGCGTGCCAAGTTTTTGGCGCCGTTGCCAGAGATCACAATTTCGTGCACTAAGTTTTTGGCGCCGTTGCCGGGGACTGTTCGAATTTGGACAACTAACGGTTCATCTTGTTGCTCAGATTAGGTAACTTTATTTTAATTTTAAGTTTTTGTTTTTATTCTTTTAATTTTCAAAAAATTTCCAAAAAAATAAAATATATTTTTCTTTAGAATTTTTTAAGAATGAATTCTAGTGTTTCATGAAAAATGTTGAAGCCTGGCTGGCTGTAAAGCCATGTCTAAATTCTTTTGGACTGAGGCTTCCAAACCATCAGCATAGAGGCAAGTTAATTTGATGACTTAACTGTTGAATGTCTGATTTACATGCTGAAGCTTGGCTGGCCATTGGCCATGTCTAGTGTTTTGGACCGAAGCTTTCACTGAAAGCTTGGCTGGCTAGTGAGCCATGTCTAATTCCTGGACTGAAGCTTTAGACTAAGAGTGCAAGATTCCTGGAATTCATATTAAAAATTTTGAAATCCTTATTTTTCTTTTTCAAATAATTTTCGAAAAAACCAAAAAAAATTCATAAAATCTTAAAATCAAAAAATATTTTTGTGTTTCTTGTTTGAGTCTTGAGTCAAATTTTAAGTTTGGTGTCAATTGCATGTTTTTATTCTTTTTGCATTTTTTCGAAATTATGTTCATGTGTTCTTCATGATCTTCAAGTTGTTCTTGGTAAGTCTTCTTGTTTGATCTTTGCATTTTCATGTTTTGCATCTTTTCTTATTTTTCATGTGCATTCTAGCATTCATAGTGTCTAAAAATTAAAAATTTCTAAGTTAGGTGTCTAAAAATTGTGAAAATAATGAGATCTCGATAAATTATGTCTTTACAGGAGAGAAATGGGACCAAAATAAGACAATTGTCAATGAAATATTTGCATATAATGTGGCATTAAATATCATGCATGAAAGTAAGGATCTTGAGCCAAGATCAGTCGAAGATTGTCGACAAAGAAATGATTGGCCAAAATGGAAAGAAGCCATGAAGGCTGAGTTAGACTCACTTGCAAAACGTGAAGTCTTTGGACCTGTAGTCCGTACACCAGAAGATGTAAAACCTGTTGGATATAGATGGGTATTTGTGAGAAAACGAAATGAGAAAAATGAAGTTGTGCGCTATAAAGCCCGACTTGTGGCACAAGGTTTTTCACAAAGGCCTGGTATAGATTATGAAGAAACGTATTCCCCTGTAGTGGATGCGATAACATTGCGTTATTTGGTCAGTTTATCTGCATATCATAAACTGCATATAAATTTAATGGATGTGGTAACAGCCTACTTATACGGCTCATTAGATCGGGATATCTATATGAAAGTCCCTGAAGGACTAAAGATATCTACACCATCCAATGAATATTCGCAAGGGTTATACTCAGTCAAATTGCAAAGATCTTTATATGGTTTGAAGCAATCTGGACGAATGTGGTATAATCGTCTTACTGAGTATCTGGCCAAAAATGGATTCAAGAATGATGATATCTGTCCATGTGTTTTCATAAAGAAATCTGCATCTGGATTTATTATAATTGCTGTGTACGTTGATGACTTAAATATCATTGGGACTCCTGAAGAGATTCCAACAATTATAAAAACTCTAAAACAAGAGTTTGAGATGAAAGATCTTGGAAGGACTAAATTTTTTCTCAGCCTGCAAATCGAGCATACAAAAAATGGGATCTTTATTCATCAAGCGACATACACAGAAAAGATCTTGAAGAGATTTTATATGGATAAGTCACATCCATTAAGTACCCCAATGATCGTAAGATCTTTGGATGTGGAGAAGGATCAATTCCATCCTAAAGAAGAAAATAAAGATATCCTTGGTGCAGAAGTACCATATCTTAGTGCCATTGGAGCGCTAATGTATCTTGCTAATAATACGCGATCTGACATATCATTCGCGGTGAATTTACTAACAAGATATAGTTCCTCTCCAACCAGAAGATATTGGAGTGGAATCAAACAAATCTTTCGATATATTCATTGAACGGTTGATATGGGATTGTTTTATCCATATGGATCCAAGTCACAACTAGTTGGCTATGCAGATGCTGGATACTTGTATGATCCACATAAAGGGAGATCTCAAACAGTATACCTATTCACATATGGTGGTACAGCTATATCATGGAGGTCCACGAAACAGACGATAGCAGCAACCTCCTCTAATCATGCTGAAATACTGGCGATTCATGAAGCTAGTCGCGAGTGTTTTTGGCTGAGGAGTCTGATTCAATATATTATGTCATCATGTGGACTGATTGATCATAAGATAGCTCCAACTGTCCTGTTTGAAGATAATACAACATGCATTGCTCAACTTAAGGGTGGATACATCAAAGGTGATAGAACAAAGCATATTTCTCTCAAATTCTTCTTCACTCATGATCTTCAAAATCAAGGGACAATTGATGTCCAACAGATCCGCTCAAGTGACAATCTGACAGATTTATTCACAAAGTCACTCCCAAAATCCTCCTTTAAAAGATTGGTACATGAGATTGAGATGCGCCGATTTCGAGACATTAAATGATATCAACAAGAGGGGGAGACTGTACTCTTTTTCCCTTGGTCAGGTTTTTTTTCCATTGGATTTTTCTTGACAAGATTTTTAATGAGGCAGTCCCCATCACTAAAGGATATTGTACTCTTTTTCCTTCACTAAGGTTTTTTCCCATTGGATTTTTCTTTAGTAAGGTTTTAACGAGGTAATAATCCTAAATGGTCATCCAAGGGGGAGTGTTCAGATAAGGATGTGGATGACCACGTGGGCTAACCTTCTCAATATTGAAGGAACCTTTCTCCAAGACAATCAAAATAAATGAAGTTTGAAAATCAAGTCTTGTTACATGTATAAATAAGAGAAGCTACGGTTGAAGTAATACACATCAATAAAACAATCTTCTCTTCTTTTACTATATAAATATTTTCTCTCTCTTTTATCTCTCTTTAGTTTTAAACTACATTATCTATAATATTAGTAAATATAGAGATTGCTTATATTATAGTGAGATAAGAGTATATTTATATTTTTCTATTTTATATTTATTATAGTTTCCTTATTTATTTCACAACAGGTAGTTAATTAATATATAGCTACAAAGCATAAAATTTGACGGCCCTTAACACTTTTTTTTTATTTTATTTAGTCCATATATATCAAATATTAATTAATGAATATAATTAGAAAATTAACTATTTAAAATTTTAAAAATATTACTTATATACTAAAATTAACTATCAAAATCAGTTATTATATATTTATGTGTAAATATAAATATAATTTAATTAATTTTTAATATATATTTTGTGTTTTAATATGAATTATATACTAATAATTGATTTTAATAACTAATTATAATATATACCTAATAACGTAATTGTTATGATTTAATATAAGTTAATTTTTTAAAATTGTATTTTTAATTCGCACTAATATTCAAATAAACATGTGAATCACACAGCCAAAAAATAAAAACTGAACCATATATATCAGAAAAACTAACATTTAAAATTTTACTAAAAAATATTAAAAAATAAAATAAAATATCCAAAATTAATGATAATTTTATTAAAAATTTTGACAAAATAAATAATATATATTTAGAATTAAAATTAGATCTTGTAGTTAAAGAAGGTGAATAGAAAAATTATTTTAATAAAAAAATAAAAAATTGATAAAAATTAACTTTGATAATGATACCAGTATAATATAAGAATAATGGCAAGATTAGTTTGGTTAGTTATCAAGAAGAGTGTATTGTCTTCTTGAAAAAATAGAAAATATCTTTTGTATAAATACTACTTTTATATCAGTAACTAGACAAACAATAATACAACTCTGCAGAATTTATTTTCACATACAATTTTACTCTTTATACACAATTCTATCATGGTATCTAGAGCTTAAGTTCAATATTCATGGCTGCTTTAATTCCTTTCTCATCTACCACCTCTTCTTCCTCTTTCAACCTATCAATTTTCACCATTAACAAACGTAATGAAGATACACATCGCACATGGCAGCAACTGGCTTTCCATGTAATCAATGCAAATAGATTAGGTAATCATCTTGATGCAACTAAAATTCTAGCTCAATTTGATAGTGAGGTTGCACGTCTTGCTAGAACTAAATCTGCTGCTTATACCGAATGGAAAGTGAAAGATGACAGCCTCATGACATGACTTCTAAGCTCCATTGATAATTCTTTCAAAAACCAAATGTTAGATTGTGCTTATGCTCCTCAAGTATGGACAAAGATTGAAGATTATTTCATTAAAGTGTCCAAGATTCGTGTTCAACAATTAAGAGCTCAGCTTAAGACAATCCGCAAGCAAGGTCATTCTGCAAAAGAATATCTCAAACATATTAGAGAAGTTGTTGATGCTTTGGCCTCTCTTGGACATGTATTATCTCTTGATGATCATGTCATAGCCATAACCGAAGGTCTAATTGAGGAGTATGCATTATACATATCCTCCATCATGACTAAATCTGATTCACTTTCTTTGATTGAGATTGAAAGTTGATAAACTACAATTTTATGGTTTATTTTGTATTGAATTTGGTGGATTTTATCAACTTTTCCTACACTCATTCATTGAAATAGCATGGTCTTGTGAACTTCTCTTAAATTGTACTTAAGAGTGAAAATATGTTTCTTAGACTTTTAAATTACCAAATTTAATTCACTTTTCTTCCATTCGATGCCTTAATATATTTGTTTGAGTGAGTTAAGATTTTGAAGGCAACAATGACTTGAAAGTAATGGAAAAAAAGCATGCAAAGTGAAGAATTAATGAAGAAATGAGGATTTGCAAAATTCATGGCGACGGGTATACGTAGCCCATGCATACGCGTGAAAAGCAGCAAATGACCAACTTAAAGGCAATACGCTGGGGGTGATTTCTGAGCCATCCAAGCCTAAATCCAACTCATTTCTGATGCTATTGAACCCAATGATTGAAGGAGAGGGAATGAACCAAGTAGTCATAATTTAATTTTTAGTATGTTTTAGATGTAGAATTCTAGAGAGAGAGGTTCTCTCGTCTCTCTAGGTTTTAGGGTTCTTATTTTGATTTTTCTTAGATTTAGATCTCAATCTTCCTTCAATTTAGTTTTCCTTTACTTTTATTTGTTCTAGCACTTTAGTTCATTTACTTCTCTTGTTAATTTCTTTATTTTACCAATTTAGTTCATGAACTCTTTTTGTTATTCTCAATTTTCTTTTAATGCAATTTTAGGTTTTCATGTCTTTTGATATTTACCTTAATTATTATTGTTGATTTCTTGCTTATGTTAGTTATAGCTTTTATTAATTCTTGTATTTTATGATGTTTCTATTTATTGCATTCAATGTGTTTGATGAAATGTTTCTTTTAGCTATAGAGTAGATTCTTCTCTTCTTGGCTTGGGTGATCTTGAGTTACCAATATTAATGTCCAAATGATTGATAATTTGCTCCCATTGATTCTAGTCTTCACTAAATTAATTGGTGAGTAGCTAGGACTTATGGGCTAGGATTAATGAAACTCATTTGACCTTTCTTCAATTGTTAGAGGATGACAAAATGAGATTGATCCTTGCAATTATCATATTGTGGTTGATAGCAAGGATAGTGAACCTAAACCATCAACTCTTGCCAAGACTTTTTTACCATTTGAGTTTTTTTTTTCTTTTTTAGTGAATTTTTATTTACCTTTTTGTCATTTACATTTCTTGTCAATCACAACCTTAACCCCCCCCCAATATCTCCATAACCAATAATATGCACACTTCCCTGCAATTCCTTGAGAGACGACCCGAGGTTCAAATACTCTCGATTTTTATTGGTTTGCTTAAGTGACAAATAAATTAAACTTTGATTGAGGATAATTTGTCGGTTTGGAACTATACTTGCAACGAAATTATTTTTGTGAAAATTTCTAGACCGACATTTAATCCTTTGTCAAAGGTTTATTACTAGCACATGAAGCAATGTTTGAAAGATTTAGAAAAACTGAATTAGGTGTAGTTCATGCAAATTACACCTATACACAAGATCAATTTGGTAGAGGATCTTTAAGACCACCCTTTGGAGGACGCAGAGGATGCGGTAGAAGGTTCTCCCGTGATGGCAGATTTTACAATTTTGATCAACGACCTTAGTGTCAAGTGTGTTATCGATTTGGCCATACCGCAATGACTTGTTTCCACTGATTTAATTCTTCTTATCAACAATCTACCATGAATCCATCTCAATCTGCATCTCAGGCTCCACCACCTCCACCATCCACTTTTCATAATCCCAAGGCATACTTGGCTACTCCTTCAACATTTTCTGATTCAATGTGGCTACCCGATACTAGCACTAGCCATCATGTCACTGGCGATGCTCAGAATCTGCTATCATCATCTGAATATAATGGCTCAGAACAAATTATGCTAGGTAATGGTAAAGGTGCGAGTATTACACACTATGGTAAAAATTATTTGATTAATTTTGATACTCATGGAGCTTTCTTGTTGGATAAACTCTTGCATTCACCTGACATTGCACACAGTCTTATTAATTAGTGTAAGAAAATTTGCTGCTGATAACATACTATTGTTTTTTGAATTCCATGCTGATTTTTGCCTTGTTAAATCTCAGGAAACTCAAGAGGTTCTACTCCGAGGAACAGCTAGACAAGGAATTTATGTGTTTGAACGTGTTGTTGTGCCTTGTTCTAGTCTAAATAATATTTCTTCTAATCTGAATTTTAGTGATCATGTACCTAGGGTGTTTCTTGCAAAATTTGATTCTTATAAGTTATGGCACCATCGACTAGGCCACTGTGCCTCAAAAACAGTTCTGAGTGTAATGAATAAATGCAATATGCATGTCTCTTCTAATATTATTCCATCTAATATGTGTGAATTTTGTTGCAATGCAAAGATGCATCTTCTTCCTTTTAATCTTGATAAATATAATTACACTGCTCTTTTAAATATGGTTTACTCAGATTTATGGGGCCTGCTCCGGTAACTTCATATCATGGTTTCAATTATTATATCTCTTTTGTTGATGCCTTTAGTAGGTATACTTGTATATATTTGTTGCATTCAAAGTCTCAAGTTTTTTAGGCTTTCTTGCAATATAAAACTATGTTAGAGAAGCATACAGGTTTTAAGCTTAAGCGATTTCAAACGGATCATGGGCGCGAGTATTTGTCACAAACTTTTACACAATATCTCGCTGATCAAGGTATTGAGCACAAGTATTCTTGCCCATATACGCATCAACAAAATGGAAGGGCTAAGCGCAAGCATCGCCACATCACAGAGACTGGTTTGGCAATTCTTACTACAGCATCTCTTCCCTTAATTCACTGGGATGATGCTTTTCTCTCATCCACATACATCATTAATCATCTTCCATCTCCCAATACAAACTTGGTAACTCCTTTTGAACTTATGCACTCTAGAAAACCAAATTATGACTTTTTGTGGGTGTTTGGTTGTGCATGTTTTCCATGCTTAAAATCTTATTCTCAAATAAAATTAAATTTCAAATCTCAATTATCATTTTTTCTTGGATATGCTCCTCACCATAAAGGATATAAGTGCCTTACAAAGTCTGGCAAAATCATTATCACTCGCCATGTGATTTTTGATGAGCAACGCTTTTCTTATGCAGAATTATTCTCCACTGATTCTACCCTGAGACCATAACCTATTTTCTTCATACCTCTCTTATTTTTCTTTGGACACTACCACTTTCACTGTACCATCTAATTCAATCCTTAATTTATCCCCTGACTTTTTTCACAATTTACCTACACCAACCATAGAAAATGAAGAACTTATAAATCATCCTCACAATAATCAACGTCCTGATTCTACTTCTCATCCTCTTGAAACTATGATTCCACCAACTACACCCCCACCATCCTCATCTAATCCTTCTTTTTCTAATAATCAACTTCATCCTAATAATATCCCTATCTCAGATATCGAGATACAATTTGGTAGTGCACCTAAGACTCATATTAAACCCAATACTCATCCTATGTAAACTAGATTGAAATCGGGTATTAGTAAACCCAAGTTATATCACACATTGGTAACTCCTCAATTTGATTTGACTAATAATATTTCCTCTAATGTGACTCAAGCTTTACAATCTGAACATTGGCATCAAGCAATGATTAAAGAGTTAAATGCT
The DNA here is from genome assembly GCF_059453495.1 of Arachis ipaensis. Lineage (NCBI taxonomy): Eukaryota > Viridiplantae > Streptophyta > Magnoliopsida > Fabales > Fabaceae > Arachis > Arachis ipaensis. The sequence goes on from NC_142441.1 coordinate 12,978,872, forward strand.
CTATACAAGACCAATACATGGTCTATTGTTACTGCACCTACAAACACTAAAGTGATAGACTGCAGATGGATATTTGTTATTAAACGCTATCCAAATGATGAAATCATAAAGTATAAGGCAAGATTAGTTGCCAAAGAAAATCATCAAATAGAGGGCATTGACTATGATCAAGTTTTTGCACCCGTTATCAAACCTACAACTATTCGAATTATTCTTACAATTGTATTGAAAAATCAATGGCAAATTTGCCAATTTAATTTTAACAATGCATTTTTGAATGGAGACTTAAATAAACTTATTTTTATGAAACAACCACCAGGTTTTATACAAGGTGATGCTGTCCAGGTTTGTAAATTGCACAAGTCCTTATATGGACTCAAGCAAGCTCCAAGATCATGGTTTCTTAATCTTTCTTCTACTCTAGCACAATTTGGATTCATCAAAATCAGGTAAGATCATTCTTTATTTACTAAACATGATGGTGATCTTATCTTATATATCCTTGTTTATGTTGATGATATACTAATTATTGGAAATAATTCTCAAGTCATACAGTCCATTATTGATCAATTAAACAATGTTTTTTCCCTCAAGGACCTAGGTGAATTTATCTTCTTCCTAGGAATAGAGGTATACAAATTAAAATTTGGTGCTGTCCACCTTTCTCAAATGAAATAATTAGTGACCTTCTTCAAAGAGTGGGCATGAAAGAATCTAAAGAGATTTTTACACTCATGACTACCTCTGTTAAATTGTCCAAAAACGGAGAGGGTGAATTTGAAAATCCTTCTCTTTATAGGTCGATCATGGGCTCCCTTCAATATGCTACTCTCACCCGTTCTGACATAGCTTTTTCGGTAAATAAATTGTGTCAATATATGCAGAGACCTCTCATTAGTCATTGAAAATGTGTTAAGAGATTATTACGCTACCTCTCTGAAACTATTACTCATGGTCTTGTATTTCATGCTAGCAATAACTTACATTGATTTGCTTTTTCAGACTTTGATTGGGGCTTGAATTTGAATGACCGTCATTTTACATGTGGTTATTGCATCTAGATGGGATCAAATCTTGTCTCATGGTCAAGTTAAAAGCAAGCATCCGTTAGTAGATCAAGCACGGAGGCCGGATATCGCGCTCTTGTTGTTGCAGACTTGGAAATTATTTGAATCCGAAATCTGTTACAAGAATTGAGAGTGAAGATTATATTAACACCACCTTTATACCGTGACAATGAGAGTGTTGTTCTCTTGTCTGCAAATCCAATTTTGCACAACAAAACCAAGTATTTTGAGCTTGATCTATACTTTGTCAGAGATAGAATAAATCAACATCAACTACATGTGGTGCATATAAGAACCATTGACCAGGTGGCTGATATATTTACAAAACCTATTTTCTTAAATTTATTCACACAAAGTTTACTACCAAATTTAAGGTTGCTCCTAAAGTCACCTTAACTTTGAAGGGGCTGATAATGATACGAGTATAATATAAGAATAGTGGCAAGATTAGTTTGGATAGTTATCATTTATCAAAAAGAGTGTATTATCTTCTTGAAAAAATAGAAAATATCTTTTGTATAAATACTATTCTTATATCAATAACTAAACATACAATAAGTCAATAATACAACTCTACAAAATTTATTTTCACATGCAATTTTATTCTTCATACACAATTCTATCAAACTTTTAATATTTTTTCTTAATTAATATATGTATCTTTTATTATTGTACGATATATGGCATCTATCTCATCTCATAAATTGTATATCCATTTTAATAATTTAAAGTATATATTAGCTCGATAATATTAAAGCAAAAATAAATATAAATAAACACATTTTATGAATATATGTAACAAAAAGCACACGGCCATGGTCAATAACAAAGAGCTAACTACTGTATGTGTATAGGACTAAATGGTACATATAACAAACGTGTATCACATATTCACATGTTCAGATAATTTGATGAGTGGGCATCAATGACACCTTTAGAAATTATTATAATTCTTTCTTAATATTTTTGACATTTTAGAAATTTAAACTTTTCTAAAATGCTATAATTAACCAATAATATATAAGAACAAATTCTCTAAAAATCTGAACATCTGGTCATAACAACGCGCTTCATCATTCTGACGAGTGAAGGATTCAACCATGGTTAAGGGACCTTGACAAAAACATCTTATCCACATAAAGTTGTTTAGAGCAATGATGAAATCATGAAACAAGACAACCACACATTACAACCACCATTACCATATATAGTGAAGCCTCCTCCGTTTTCTATAATTTTGGGAGCAATGCAGAAACTGACTTTTGATTGACTTCACAATGATCAAAATTATTTTTATAATGATGAAATAAGACAACCACACTTTACAATGATGAAACAAGACAACCACACTATACAATGCAACCATACTTTACACTTCACAATTAAATTATTTTTATTTTTGGGAGCATCAGCAGCACCAGAAACTGACTTTTGATTGACTTTCATTCCGAATTAATCTAAAAGAAATCCAATTACATTGCAAATAGCTAGAATTCATAATTGAACTAAAGAAACATTAACATGAACTTCTCATGAGTTTTTCTCAAGCTTATCATTGAAGGACACAAATTTTCATACCTGCACATTGTTAAAATTAAGATTTTGATTGGGTTTAACTCAACCCTAAATACTAAGTTATAAGGTGAAAAATATCTCACATTTATAAAGTCTTTAAAGATCTTATTTTAAAATATGTAGGACTTTAATATACATAAGTAAAACTATGTATCTATTATTAAAATATAAAAAACATTAAAAAATATTAAAATTTATTATTTTATTCATTAGTTAATTATTAATTAATTATTAATATTTAAAGTATGAGTTGAAAATATGTTATTGAATTATTAAACTGAAAAATTAAATTAACGACTAAAAATGATAATAAAAAATAATACATTCAAATAGTGTTTTAACATTTCTTTTAAAATATTGTATATGTCAATTATTACTTTATTAGTGATAATAACGACTCAGCTAGGTAATTAGGATAATTATCAACATAGCTTGATTAGTTTTCTACTTGTATCTTTTTTATAGTAATTTTTTTTCTAATCCTGCTAGATAATTAATAGGGATCTAACCAATAATAAATCAACAAATATTTTTAAATTATATTTTTTATTAATTAAATAATTATTTAATTTTATTTTTTAAAAAATAAAATTATTAATTATTAATTATAATTGTTTAAAGGTATATATTTAATATATGGTAAGTTACATTTACGATCGTAATGCTCTCACAACCATTTAAAGGTAGCAGTAGAAGATTAAATGGAGAGGCCCGATAGATTTTGTTCATTAACTCGAGGTTCTGGACGGGTCGGAGTTGTTCTCTGGGTGTTGGTGGGGATAGGCCTGGATCTGGATCTGGCGTGTGAGATGTGCGGGCGAACGACCTCCCGAGCAGTTGTGATAAACAAGGGGGGAGCCACCTGCAATCACTACAACAAAAACGCCATTTAGCGGCGGTTTCTGGAGCCTTTTAGCGGCGGTTTTGAACCGCCGAAAAATATTTCGCGGCGGTTTCATGAAACGCCGGAAGATAGGGCGCGGCAAAACGGATAGCGGCGGTTTTATTCAACCGCTGGAATAACCGCCGCTAAATGTCAGGAAATGTTACAGATAGCGATGAGTAGTAGGGGTACTGACGTACCTTGGGGGAGGGGTAGGACTTTCCCCATATATACCCTATCAGAGGTGGATCTCGCAAGGACAGACCCACCTTCCTCGAAATTTTCCTGCACAGCTGTTGCATGGTGAGCTCACTCCTTGGAAGAGAGGTATCCGGGTCAGGGTCCGGACGTCCGGATCATATGCTGGGTCGGACTAGGCGGTGGGTCAGCTGGACTGGGCCGCAACAGTGCCCCCAACGCGCCAGCCATGGCCGTGAGCACCGTGGTTGGCGCATTCAGCTCCTCTTTGCGTGTGTTGTCGCTTTGCCGGTCGCTCGTGCTCAGGGACGCGTCACCTGCGCGCGTGAGCTTCTTCGTTGCAGGGGTGCGTCGCTTCTCGCCTTGTTTTTTGCGTTGAGCATTTAATGCTCATAATGGGTTATTCAAAACCCAGCGTGAAATGACCGCTCTACCCCTGCCTTTCGCGCTTCTTGAGTCAGTTTTCCATTCAGTTTCAACTTTCACTTCTTTACTATCATCACATTTTTCTCGCATTCTCTCCTTCTTCATTCCAAATTCCTTGCTACAATTCCTTGCTCTGCTCAAGTCTTCTTCAGCTTTTTGGCTTCTTCAAATCAGTACGATTGTCTTGGTAAGTTCTATCTCTCATCCCTCAATCTGGATAGCTTTATTTTGCTATTTATGCCGCTCGCTTTCCTGTTTCGCTTCTGTATGCGTGTTGTTCCTTTGATTGGATTGCATGTTGAATGACGTTAGCGTTAGGTAGATGCATTAGGGGGTTACCATTCCAGAATATTGGTTTTTTAGGCTTTATTTTGGCCATAGATTTATACTTGTTTGGCTGTAGTTATCGAATAGGCAAACTGTAGTTTCTGGGCCAGTCCCGATCTCCTGATCTCCTAGATTGACTTTGAGTAGTGCCCCCACTGTAGGTATGGCCTAGCGTCCTGTCATGAGGGTTCCCGGCGCGAGGGTGCAGCCGTACGACCAGTACGCCTGGGTGACTTTAGATGTGAAGGAATCCCCAAACCAAATGACCTTAGAGGAACTTGATGAGTTTCGGCAAGCCAACTACCTCTGCGGAGGGGGTGATGAGGAAGCCAATTACCAGGTTTTTGTCCCCGCCGCTAACGAACGGATATTCCAACTGAATCTACACTCTCCCCGGGTCCCTGATTGGATTTGGTTTTATAAGGCAATGTTCACCCAGCTGGGGGTTCGTATCCCCTTTTCTCCTTTTCAAATGGCGCTACTCAACCAATGTGATGTGGCGCTGTCTCAGTTACATCCGAATAGTTGGGCTTCCATCCGCTGTTTCGAGATGGTATGTGAGTACCTAGAGCTGCCGGCCTCTGTCGAGGTGTTTTTCTTCCTTTTTACCCTGACGAATCCTTTTAAAGAGGGGAAGGCCAAAAATGGCTTTATGTCCTTCCGGTCTACCCAAGGTCGGAGGATCTTTGGTCTATTTGAGGATTCGTACCATGGTTTCAAGGATAGATACTTCAAGGTCCGTCTGACTGAAGGTCAGCATCCCTTTTGGTTGACATTGGAGGGAGAACGCCGCATCCCGACCTATTGGAATTTCGGAGCAGGAGCCAATGCCTTTACCAAGGTCACATATAAGGGGTTGTCTCCTGAGAACAAGAGGGTTGCCGACGTGTTGTTGGCCGTTTTTGGAAAAAATCACGTTAATCCCCATCTCCTCATAGGTGATCGGGACATGGCTATATATGTGAGTAGTTGTTTAATGGTGCACCCGTTCTTGCTATTGCCCTTGTTTATTCAACCGATTTAACGACTAACTAGCTTTATGTTTTGTTTCAGTATCGATGGCTGGCGAACAAGTCGGGCTGGATGCCTTGTTCAACACATTTCTTGCTGGTGATAGCGATGACGACTCTGCTACCCAGAACCAGGAGGTGCCTCCCAACAATGCCATCGAGGCCAAAGCTCAATCCCAACCCACCCAAGGTGAGGTGATCGGCTCTAGCGGTGGTCCGGGTCCTCAACCAGAGGTCGAGGTAGAGGACGAAGAGGTGATTTTTGTTAACAACCCGAGGAAGAGGAAAATATCTTCTAGCCTCGAGGGAGTTCTTACAGTGATGGAGAAGAACTTCGATGCCAGGAACTTTATTGATTCTCAACTGCTCCCCGGCACGGAGGACTTCTTCCATGAAGGGGATATCTCTTCGCAGGCTAGGTGGATGTATCGTACCCTACTCTGGGGAGCCGCCATAGCGAGGAAAATGGAATCCGCCTTGGCAGGGACGCGGTCGTTGGAGAACAGGATCGAGTCCTCTGTCCAAGCTAATAATAAATACAAGGTTGAAGTCCAGTCGCTTCGGGAGCAGCTAGCTGTTGCGGAGGAGAAAGTCAAGACTTCTGATGCTGCCATGGCACAACTTACTGAGCAGGAGCTCACCTTGGAGGGTCAGCTCAACGCTGCTCAAGGTCGGGTGAAGGAGCTCGAGAAAGAACGCGATGAGGCTTGACGTCGGGATTTTTACCAGTAAAGAGATTCATGGAAATAGTTGCGTTGTAGATATAGTCTCTAAACCGACAAAAATCCCTTCGTACAAACGTTTTGGGTGTCACAAGTAACAAACCCCTTTGAAATTATTAACCGAGTATTCAAACCTCGAGTCGTCTTCTCAAGGAACTGCGAGGAAGTATGTTCTTATTATTGGCTATAAAGGTTGTAAATCGGGGTTTAGAAGATGAGAAACAAGTAATTTAAATGACAAGTAAAATAAATAGCAATTAAAATAAATAAATACTATAAAGCAGACTTTTGGCAAGGTAAGAGAAGTTGGAGGTCCAACGTAGTTATCTCTCTCAACTATAAGGAAAGTTGTAAGTTAAGGATTGTACCCACTTGAAGCTTGTATTAGGTGGTAATGGCCTTGAGATAGGTGTTTTTGGTGGTTCTGCAAGTTCTATTTCCTTGTGCTCTTCTGTGAATTCCTCCACTTCTTTGCAAAGATCTTCAATTGTATCTGTGTCCTGGTCAAAGTCTTCTGTGTCTTCCTCATCACTTGAGTCATAGATTGGAGGTTGAGAGAAATCGACCTCCGCATCATCTTCGTATTCACTTGGGGAAGATTCTTCGATCTCAGAGAATTCACTTGCGGATGCAAGTTCATCACCAAGAGAGCTAGACTTGTGACTATCATCATCAAGGGAATTTGCTTCTTGGATTATTCCATCTGATTCTTCATAAACGACTTGCCTTGGAGATTGTACAGTATCCTCCTTAGCATCAACTGTAGCATCCTGGACGGAGTTTTCCTCAATTCTGGATTCCCATGGAAGTTCAGCATCTCCTAGGTCTTCAACCAACTCTTCTTCTTGAACAATGACAGCTTTTTCTAATTGTTCTAGTACAAATTTATGCTCTGTCTTTTCCACTGGAGTTTCTGGCAATTCCTTCATGCTTTGCTCTTCATTGAGCTATCCACATGGGGTTGTGGCTAATCCTTGTGTATTTGAGCGCCTAGAAGCCCATTGAATCATTGCTTGCGCCAGTTGTTGAATGGTTGTTTGAAATTTAATTACTGTTTCCCTTAGGCGATCCTCAGCTTCTCGGGTTGCTGGACTTGGACATGATACAAAGGAAAGTGGAGGTGATTGGGAGCGATCGGATTGGTATTGGGGTAAGGAAGGATCATATGGTGGCGAATGGTGAAGAGAAGCTTGTGAGTGTGGTGGTTTGAGGTTATGTTGAAAGGATGGTTTATATGCACGGGGTGGGGCTTGTTGGTAGTTACAAGGTTGTCCACCATGTCTTTCAGCTGAGTATGCACTGTAGAATGGTCTTTGTCCAGGATATCTCGGAGGGTGTTGCTGCCAAAAGGGTTGATTAGATCCTCTTGGTTCCATCCATCCTTGATTGGTCTGACCTTGATGCACATTCCTGCTGTAACCTCTATTTCCTTTAACAACATTAGAACCAAACTCAAAGCGAGAGGGGTGAGAGTTCATAGTAGCAAATAAAGATAAAAGGGAAAAAACAAAAATAAATAAGCAAGCAAAAGAAAAATATTTACAATAACCAATAATAAGGCACATGTTAGCAGTTCCCCGGCAACGGCGCCATTTTGACGTCGGGATTTCTACCAGTAAAGATATTCATAGAAACAGTTGCGTTGTAGATATAGTCTCTAAACCGACAAAAATCCCTTCGTACAAACGTGTTGGGTGTCACAAGTAACAAACCCCTTTAGAAATTGTTAACCGAGTATTCAAACCTCGGGTCGTCTTCTCAAGGAACTGCGAGGAAGTATGTTCTTATTATTGGCTATAAAGGTTGTAATCGGGGTTTAGAAGATGAGAAGCAAGTAATTTGAATGACAATTAAAGTAAATAGCAATTAAAATAAATAAATACTGTAAAGCAGACTTTTGTCAAGGTAAGAGAAGTTGGAGGTCCAACGTAGTTATCTCTCTCAACTATAATGAAAGTTGAATCTAAACTCCACTTGATCAACATGTACTAGAGCAATGGAAAGTCAAGGGACTAATTAAATTGACCTTTGAATCCTATTTAATTCCTAAGAAAAGGTTGGGATTACTTAAGTTCAGCTCAATTAGCAAGATAACGATTATCAAATATGTTGAGTTTAATAACTGTTGAGTTACTGAATTCTTAACCAGGACCAAAAGGGGAAAAAGTAAAATTACTGGAATAGTAAAAATATCCTTAGATGGGAAGCAATGATAACTTAATTCAAAGAGAATAATCATAAACTAAAAATACCTCAAATATTATTAATTCAAATAACAATCTATAACATGGAAGAAATTCATAAATTCAATGATCAATTCAAGTGCTAGAATAAATAAAAGTAAAAGGAAGCTAAAACAAAGGAACGTAAAACCTGGATTGAGAGTCACTCTTAAAACAAGAAGAAATCCTAAATCCTAAGAGAGAGAGAGAGAGAGAGAAGATCTCACTCTCAACTAAACCTAAATCATTGAAAACTAAAATTATGCGAGCTCCCTTTGAATGGATGCATTCTCACACTTTATAACATCTGATCTATGCTGTCTATACTTGGATCTGGGCCAAAAAGGGCTTCAGAATTCGCTGGGGGCATATTCTGTAAATTCTGATACGTGGCCTCTGTCACGCGTCCGCGTGGGTCACGCGGTCGCGTCATTTGGAGCTTTTCCTTGCCATGCGGTCGCGTCAGTCATGCGACCGCGTCATGTGCGTTCTGCTTAAGGCGCGCGGTCGCGTCAGTCATGCGGCCGCGTCGCTGCTGATTCGTGCTTGGCACGCGATCGTGTCATCCATGCGATCGCGTGGATACCAGTTTCCTTAAAGCTCCGTTTTGCTTTCCCCTTCCATTTTTGTGTGTTTCCTTTTCCGTCCTTTAAGTTATTCTGCCTTAGAAAATCTGAAACTACTCAACACATTGATCACGGCATCGAATGGAAATAAAGGTAATTAAATTAATTAATTTTAAAGCTTCGGAAACATGTTTTTCATTTACATCACATAATAAGGAAGGGAAAGTAAAACCATGTAATTAATGTGAATAAGTAGGTGAAGGATTGTATAAATCACTCAAATTAAGCACAAAAGAACTCATGAAATATGGGTTTATCAAGGCTCTTGCATCGGCAACCGCAGCCAAGAATGAAGCAGCTCAACTGAAAAAGAAGTACAAAGAGACCGTGAAGCAAGGCAAGAATGCCATCTTGATGACTGAGGAGGCTTTCAAGACTCAAGTGAAGCTGCTGGCTTCCGAATTTGACACCTCGGCCATTGGTGTTTTCAAGACCATCAAGGATGGCAAAATTGTTGATATGCTGAAGAAGTGACGCGGTCTTGCTTATGTACTTTGGTTTTTTGTAATATGTAGATCTTCGAATGCTTTGTTTTGGTAAACTTGATTGCCGTTTTGGCGGATATGTAACAAATTGCTCCTTCACTGTTTTATCGGTAAATGCTTTGTTCGCTATTTCTTACCGTTTTACTGGTAGTTAGCTATTTTGCTTATACTTGCTTACCTTTTCGTTGGTAGTTATCGAAGCTGAATTGTGGCTTTTAACAATTTGATAGTCGTTTATTGCGGCCTTCATTGTCTTAGTGGTTCCCGGGGTGATCAGTCCCGGGGTATCGTCTTGTTCTGTCGCTGATCACTTTGGTAAAGTAATTTGGTTGAGTAATCTTTGAACACGAAAAAAAAGAGATGATGAGTTTCAAGTAAAACTAATTGGAAATAAACAACTAGTGGCAAGTAATATGAATATAAGGTAATGGCAAATAAATAACAAAGGGAAAATAATCCCACATAAAGCAATGCAGGTCTTACTCAACCGGTTGAACTGGTAGAACGCTTGCTCGCCTAGTGTGCCTCAGCTGCTAGGGATAGAATCTCCTTAGGTTACTCGCGTTCCAAGTTCTTGGGACTTTCCTGCCATCTAGCTGTTCCAGTTTGTAGGCACAGTTGCCGAGCACCTCCTTCACCCTGTATGGGCCTTCCCAATTTGCCGCCAGCTTTCCTTCCCCCCGGTGTTAGGAGTCCAATATCGTTGCGTCGTAGAACCAGATCGTTCTGCTCAAATTCTCTCTTGAGTAGTTTGGCGTTGTAACGCAGAGCTATTCTTTGTTTCAACGCCGTCTCCGATAAATGGGCCATCTCCCTAGCTTTGTCCACCAAGTCCTTTTCTACGGCCTCTTCGACTCCTCCCAAAAGTAATCATGGGCTTGGTTCATCGATCTCCACGGGTATTATTGCATCTACCCCATAGGTGAGCTGGAAGGGGGTCTCCCCGGTAAACGACTGCTGGGTTGTGTGATAGGACCAGAGGACTGAGGCTAACTCGTCTGCCCATGCTCTCTTTTTCTGGTCAAGTCTCCTTTTGAGGCCCTGCAAGATGACCTTATTCGTAGCCTCGACTTGGCCGTTGGTTTGGGAATGTTCAACTGATGAGAATTTCTGCCTTATGCCCAAGCCGGCAAGAAACTCTTCGAATTTCTTATCGGCCAACTGTGTCTCGTTATCCGAAATAACGACGTCTGGTACTCCAAACCTAGCTATTACTTGCCTCCACATAAACTTTCGACAATTAGCCGAGGATATACTGACCAATGGTTTGGCCTCTATCCACTTGGTATAATAGTCGATGGCGACTATTAAGTACTTGACCTACCCTAGTCCGACCGGGAAAGGTCCTAATAGATCGATTCCCCATTGTGAGAATGGTCGGGAGGCTATTAGTAAGCTTAATTCGGCCGCTGGCGCTTTGTGGAAGTTGGCGTTCTCCTGGCATCTTCTGCACCTTTTCACGAATTTCTTAGAATCTGCCATCATTGAGGGCCAGTAATAACCGGCCCTGACAAGCTTTTGAGCTAAGGCTTTCCCCCCAACATGGTGGCCGCAACATCCCTCGTGGACTTTCCTAAGCACATAGTTCGTTTGGTCAGGATGCAGGTACTTCAATAGGGGTTGGCTAACCCTTTCTTAAACAACTGGCCTTGTATTATTGTATACTTGGCCGCTTCCCTTCTTAGCGCCTTTGTCGTCTCGTCATCCTCGGGGAGTTTACCTTTGTCCATGAAATCCACGATTGGGTCCACCCAGGAGGAGGACTTGGTTGCCTGCGTTATGTGCAGAGTCACAGATTGGTTCTTTCACTAAGCCCTGAATAAGAGATCGGTTCTCTGCTTTTGGCTTCGTGCTCGCCAACTTTGATAAGAGGTCAGCCCGGGTGTTCCTTTCTCTCGGAATGTGCTGCACTGTGATCTCGTCAAACTCCTCACTCATCTTTTTTACCCTCTCCAAATATTTCTGCAACTGTGAGTCTCTGGCTTGGTACGGTCCATTAATCTGTGATGTGACGACCTGAGAGTCGCTACATACCTCTACTCTGGTGGCTCCGACTTCCCTTGCCAAGACTAGGCCGCCCAGAAGGGCCTCGTATTCCGCTTGATTGTTGGACACCGAAAATTCAAACTTGACCAACTGCTCATACACGACTCCGGTCGGACTTTCCAGCATGATCCCCGCTCTCCCGAATGTTTGGTTGGAGACTCTGTCCACATGGAGCTTCTACCGTCTGCTCGGCGTCTCGGGAGGGCTCCCCGTTACTTCTACCAGGAAGTCAGCCATGGCTTGGGCCTTAATCGGGTGCTTGGGTTCGTATTGCAAGTCGTATTGAGACAATTCGATTGCCCAGGTCATCATCCTACCCGCCAGATCGGGTTTCTAGAGTACTTGGTGGATTCCCTGGTCCGTCCTGACGATTATCTGGTGTCCTTGGAAGTATTGTCGTAGCCTACGAGAGGAGGTCAGGAGTGCAAATGCTAGCTTCTCCAGCTTGCTATATCTTAGCTCCGCCCCTTGTAGCACTTTACTTACAAAATAGATTGGTTGCTGGATCTTCCCCTCTTCTCGGTTATTGCTAAGTACGGTATAACGCCTCTCCGTTCTTAGGCTTCCCAAGGACAGGCGGTGCCGAGATTATCTCCTTGAAGTGCTTGAAGGCTTCCTCACACGCCGGCGTCTATTCGAACGCTATCCCCTTCTTCATCAAGTTGAAGAATGGCAGAGCTTTAGCAGCCGATGCACCGAGGAAGCGGGATAATGCGGTGAGTCTTCCTGCCAACCTCTGGATGTCTTTTACACATCCTGGACTCTTCATTTGTAGGATTGCTTCACATTTTTTCGGGTTGGCCGCCACTCCTCTTTGGGTTATCATAAACCCCAAGAATTTCCCAGCTTCCATGGCGAAGGCGCACTTGAGCGAATTAAGCCTCATGTCGTGTCACCGAAGAGAAGTAAACACGTTCTCTAGATCACCGATGAGGTCCTCAGCCTTGGTGGTCTTTACCAGAACGTCGTCTACGTATACTTCCACCGTCTTGCCGATAAGATCGTTAAATATCTTGTTCATCAGCCTTTGGTACGTAGCTCTTGCGTTCTTAAGTCCAAACGGCATCACCTTGTAGCAGTACGTTCCCCCTGGCGTTATGAACGCCGTCTTCTATTCGTCAGTTCGGTGCATCGGTATTTGGTTGTAGCCGGAATATGCGTCCATAAAATACAGATACCGGTATCCTGCCGCCACGTCTACAAGAGCATCAGTATTAGGGAGGGGAAAAGAATCCTTGGGGCACACTTTGTTGACGTCAGAGTAGTCCATGCACATTCTCCACTTCCCACTGGGTTTTTTAACTAGAACTACATTCGACAGCCAAGTCGAGTAGTCGAGTTCCCAGATGAAGCCTGCTTCTAATAGGCTGGCCGTTTGCCTGGCCACCTCCTCCGCCCTTTCCTGGGACATTTTCCTTCTTCTTTGTGCCACCGGCTTGGCTTCCGCTCTCATAGCTAGGTGGTGTGACATGAACTGGGAATCTATCCCCAGCATGTCGGCCGGTGTCCAGGCGAATAGGTCGCCGTTAGCTCTGATCATTTCCACCAAAGGTTCCTTCAAGTTATGGGGAAGATTTCTGTTCATGAATGTGAACTTTTTCTCCGAATCACCGACCCTGAACTTCTCGAGGTCCCTTTCCGACTGAGGCCTGGGTTTGTCGTCGACCCTGGCATCCAGATCGGCGAGGAAGACTCCGACTGCTTCTTTGGACTTTTTCCTCAGCGAGAGGCTGGCGTTGTCGCATGTGACCACTGTTTCCAGATCTCCCCTGATGGATCCCACCGAACCATCATCAGTGACAAACTTCATCATTAGTAGCTTTGTAGAAATTACTGCTCCAAATTCATTGATAGTTTTCCTCCCTAAGATGAGGTTATAGGCCGTGGAGTCCCTTATGACAACGAACTCCGCCATCAGCGACCTCTTCTCCCGACCTCCGCCTATGGAGACCGGGAGGCAAACTACCCTATCAGGCTTGATGAATTTATCACCTAAGCTGACCACACCGTGTTGGTGGGTTTTCAAGTTGGTGTCTCGGAGGCCCAAAGCATCAAACACATTGTGGAACATGATGTTCGAGTCTGCTCCCGTGTCCACTAGAATTTGCTTTACTAGGCCAATTCCAACTCTAGCTGTGATTACCATGGGATGGTTGTCCGGCACGTCATCAAACCATTGGTCCTTGGGACCGAATGATATTGACGGTACCCTCCTGGAGGGAGGCACAGAGCTAGGTGAAGAAATAGCCAAGACTTTGGCGTCTTTCCTGCTCGTTGATTTGGATCTGGGGGCCACGTCCCTCCCAATCACGACGTTCACGATGGTGAGGCCACGCTCACCGTCCTCCTCGGGCACTTGTCGCGGTCTCACAGTGCGGCCCTTGTTGTTGCCAGTTCGGTCACAATCCCGCCTCCTAGGTTCCCTTATGGGATGAGAGAACTCTGCCAGCTTGCCCTCCCGGATCGCCTGCTCTAGAGCATCTTTCAGGACAAAACACTCCTGGATCTTGTGGCCGTACCCCTTATGGTAGTCGCAATAGAGGTTTTTGTTCCCTCTTATTTTGTCCTTCAACTGTCGGGGATTCGACAAGATGCCCTTGTCAGCAATCTGCTGATAGACTTCAACAATTAGGGTTGTCGGGGGGTGTAATTGGTAAACTTCCCTACCCGGGGGAACGGCTTGAAGGTTTTAGCTGGACCTCCATCCTTGGAGTGCTCCTTTGACCTTTCCCTGCTACCGGGCTGACAAGCATGGGAGTAGGCGGGCTGTCGCTTGTTGGCTACCTGACAAACCCCAATTTAACGGTTTGTTTTGCATTGAATTTAGAGTATTTTGATAACCTTTTGTCACATTTAGCCTAGGAATTAGCATGGTTTTGTTATCTCTTCCATATTTGTGCTTAAGTGTAAAAACATGCTTTTTAAGCCTTATCTTGATGAATTCTAAATTCTTCTTTGATTCCATAAAGATGCCTTGATGTGTTTGCTAGTAATTCCAGGATTGAAATAAGCTAGGCATGGATCAAAGGAAGCAAGGAAGGAAGCATACAAGTGGAAGAGAAGCATAAAAAGTCAAAGAAGCAAAGTCAGCCATGCACGCGCACGCGCACAAGGCGCTCACACGCACATTGCAGAATCGACCAGGGACGCGCACGCGTACCATGCGCGCACGCGCCGATGATGGCACATGACCTCATTAATGCAACACGTGCCTGGCGATTTGAGAGGGTTTCTGAACCCATTTTTGGCGCCAAATTGCTAAGGGAAAGGAATAAAAGGATGAAGGATTAAGGGGAAGGGGGGATCATTGTGATAACCATCACTTCCAACTAACTAATCACTTTTAGCTTAGAGTTTTAGAGAGAGAAGCTCTCACTTCTCTCTAGAATTAGGATTAGGGTTAGTTCTTAGATCTAGGTTTTAATCTTTGCTTTCTTCCACTTCTATCTCTCAATTCTTTGTTGCTACATTCAATCTTCTTCTACTCTTTTGTTGTAATTTCCTTTATGTTGTTCTTACAATTTTGTTGTAGATCTCTAGTATTGTTCTTTCTACATTCTTCCAATTCAATAAGAGGTAATTCATAATAAATGTGTCTTCTTTGCTTTTCTATTGTTGATCTCTTGTTTTTGTAGTTGTAGATTCCTTTAATTCTTGCAATTAATAATGTTTACTTCTATTGCACTCTATGTGTTTGTTGAAATGTCTCTTTTAGTTTTAGTGTAGATTTTTGTTCCTCTTGGCCTAGGTAGAGTAATTAGTGACAGTTGAGTTATCTAATTCCTTTGTTGATTGATAATTGGAGAAGTTGCTAATTGGTTTGGAGTGCACTAAAGCTAGTCTTTCCTTGGGAGTTGGCTAGGACTTGTGGCTCAAGTCAATTCATCCACTTGACTTTCCTCTAATTAGTAAGGGTTAACTAAGTGGTAGCAATGAACAATTCTCATCACAATTGAGAAGGATAACTAGGATAGGACTTCTAATTTTCATACCTTGCCAAGAGCCTTTTATAGTTGTTAGTTTATTTTCATTGGCATTTACTTTTCATGCTTCTTATCCAAAACCCCAAAATAACTCATAACCAATAACAAGACACTTTATTGTAATTCCTAGGGAGAACGACCCGAGGTCCAATACTTCGGTTTATAAATTTTAGGGGTTTGTACTAGTGACAAACAACTTTTTGTATGAAAGGATTATTGCTTGGTTTAGAAACTATACTTTACAACGAGATTTTATTAGTGAATTTCTAAACCGTCAAAAATCCATTCGTCAAAATGGCGCCGTTGCCGGGGATTTGCAATGGTGTTGTGTTATTGGTTATTTTACATATGTGAATATTGTGAATAGGTTTATCTTTTGTTGTTTCTTAATTTTTGTTAGTTTTATTTTGTTCTCTCATTATGAATTCTCACCACTTTGGCTTTGAGTTTGGTTCTAAGTGTGTTGTAGGAAATGTGGACTTTAATGGCAACATGTACCATGGATGGAACCAACAAAGATGGGAAGAGCCTCAAGGAATTGATCACTCCTATTGGCGACAACCTCTGGATACTTATAGGTATAATTTCCATCCTAATGCATGCCAACTTAGCGGCTATGATGATTCTTTTTGTGACACTCAACAACCACCATCATATGCCTATGAATCTCATCCTCAACATGAACCTCAACCATTCTCACAAGCCTTTCATCACCAAGCACCACCCTATGATCCATATCCATCATATAACCAATCATCCATACCATATTTTTATGGCCATTATGAGCAAGAACCTCTAGAATCACCACAACCATATCAAGATTACTCCCAAGAACCACCTCAATACTCATCATCTCCATACCTTTACCAAGAAGAACCACCTTCCTACCATGAACCCTCCCTCCAAAATAATGAACCTTCCTATTCACCCCAAGCCCCAATAGACGATCCTCTCACTTTGTTATTCCAAGGACAAGAAGCCATGAAGCGGGATACACTTGAGTTTGTGACCAATTTGACCAAGGTGGTGCACACTTTAGCCCACCAATGCTTGAATACTCAAGGTACTCCCGTGACCACATGTGAAAAGTCAAAAGAAGAGCAAAGTATGAAGGTGAAATTGGAAAATTCGGTGGAGAAAGAGGAGTCAAATTTTGTATTGGAGCAACTAGAGGAACCTATAATCATTGGAGAAAAGGAAGAAGTGGTTGAAGATTTAGGAGATGTTGAAAGTCCAAGGGAATGTAGTCTCATGGAGCACTCTTCCAAGGAGCTTGATATTGAAGTTGAAGAAGGTGCGCAACCCCCAAGGCATATCATCGTTGGAGACTTGGAAGAGGCTTATCAAGAGATGGATTCAATCATGGATGAATTTCTCTCTACAATGGAATCCTCTCCCATTGGACATGGAGTTGAAAGTATAAAAGAGTGTGCACAACCTCCCATACCCTTGGTGAGCAATGAGAAAGAGAGCTACCAAGAGGAAAACGTTGGCATGGTGTATATCGAAATTGAAGAATATGAAGAGGTTGACCAAGAAATGGATTTATTCATCAATGAATTTCTATCCAAAATTGAACCTCCCATTAGGCAAGAAACCAAAGTTCTTAAAGACAACACCAAGCTATGTGATAAAAGGGGAAAGGTTGAAATCAAGGAAGCTCGCAAAGAGGTGGAAATACACAAAGAAGAGCACAAGGAAGTAGACCTTGCATGGTCTAAGTGTGGGGAAGCCTCTCTCCCCAAATTACCATCCAATACAACTTTCAAGTGGGTAAAATTCTTATCCATAAGCTTCACTTTCTCTCTTGAATATGGTTTGATTGAAACGGATGGACAACTTAGAGCTCTTTGTGGAGTTAAAAGCAAGAATAAGTTGTGTAGTGGTTGCAAGTTAGGAATTAGGCTCATTAAGGTCAACGTTTCAAGGCATAGGAACGATGATTGGAAGAATATCACATTGCATGGGTCTCAACAGAAGGTTTGGTATGTTAAAGAGAATTCTATATGTCAACCACCCGGAAAGAAAAAGTATGAAGATCAACTCGAAGATGGGTGTGAAGATAAGATATGGGATCCCGGTTCGCTATGTGAAGACCAACTATGGGGACTCATATCTTGGGTAGAACTTTGCCCAAGCTTGATAAAAAGGGTTGGAAATTCTGTCAACCAATTGAGGAGCAAAGATCCTTGGAGATTCAAGGATGAGTACAAACATAAGCCACCATGACAATAAGCATCTCAAAATGTCCAACTTAAGGACTTAAACTAAAAGTGCTAGGTGGGAGGCACCCTACCATGGTAAACTCTTTCCATTCCCTTTTAAATTTGCCTAATAAGTGATTTGAGTTACCATTGTACGTAGATGTTTCACATAATTTGTTTGTACAATTTAATTGTTAGCTTAGTCACATGCATGTTGTGTTTAGTAGTAGATGAATAATATCAAAAATTACATTTTTGTGAATTGTATGATGGTTGCGTGAATAAGAGTTGTGAGCACTACGGGGAGCACCCAGCAAGTTTTTCTTCAAAAAAAAAAAAAGGGGGCGTGGACGCGCGCGCACAACGTACGCGTACGCGTCCCGACGCGCATGCACCACGAGCTACACTCCAGAGAGTTGGGCCTCTCTTGGGCAAACATTGTGCCCTGAGCCCAACATTGACCCACGCGGACGCGCACCTGCCGCGTCCGCGCCGATTTGCTGCCGCAAATGATTGGGCCAAACCCCAGAGAGTTAAGCCATTTCTGGGCTAGCTCTAGGCCCCAGGCCCAACCCGATCTGCGCGAGCGCATGCATTGCGCCAGCGCGCCATTTCACAATTCGTCAATGTACGCGGACGCGCACTTGCCGCGCACGCGTCCTTGCGTGGTGCCACCAAACTAGGCCATGGACCAGAGAGTTGGGCGTGCCTCAAGCCCATTCTAAGCCTCAGGCCCAATCTCATGTACGCGTGCGCGCAAGGCACGCGCACGCGCCCCTGCCTAATATGCCACCCCACGTTAGCGCGCACTGTACGCTCACGCGTAGTTCTCCATTCCCCTCAACGCACGCGGACGCGTACTTGCCGCGTGCGCGCAAATCTAGTGGCGCGACTCCCAGGCCATTCTCCAGAGAGTTAGGCCTGAGTTGGGCCAACTCTAAGCCCCTAGCCCAACTCCATGCACGCGTGCGCGCACGGTACGCGCACGCGTCCTTTCCTATTTCTGCTCATCCCCGCTTAAGCGTGTTGTATGCGCACGCGTAGGGTCCACATTCTCTCAATGGACGCGGACGCGCAAGGTGCGCGCGCGCGCCGTTTCAGAAATATGGATAACCCTAGCTCGCGAAGCACACTGCGCAGTCGCGCACCCCATTTCCCCAACCCCCATCTTCTTCTTCTTCTCTCCCCCAACAGCCGTCGCAGCAGCAGTAACGGCCGCCGGCCACTCGCCCTCAACTTCTCTGCCCCTCTCACCACCACCCGTCCTCTCCCTCTCTCTCTCACTCCTCTCTTTCTCCACCACCGCGCCACCATCTCCGCCACCGCGCCACCATCTCCGCCGCCGCGCCACCATCACTGCCTTCCCCTCTTCTCTCTCCCCTTCTCTCTTACTCCTCTGACCTCCTCGCCCTCTCACCATCGCCGTCCCTCCTCCCCTCAGTTTCTCGAACCACCGCGCCACCGTTCACGGCGGTGCCAGTCTGTCTCCGCTGCCCCTGCCCTATCGTAGTCCCCACTTTCCATTTTCAGTTTTTTCCCGGCTCCCAGGTTCCTGCTCCATTTCTGTTAATCCTTTTCTATTTTTCCTTTTTATTTGTTCGATTATGTTAGTTCCTGGAAATTGCATGTTAGTTAGCTAAATTCGAATTTTGTATGTTAGGTTAGATAGATATAACTGCTGTTAGGTAGCTAGGGCTGGATAGAGGATTCTAGGCCTGATAATTGCTCCGTATGTGCATATCTGCTGCTTGTTTCCTTGGGTACGGTATGTTGGTTTTGGGTTGATATTCCATGCAATCTGTGTTGCCAAATAATATCTGTTTGTTGCTGTGCGTGATTGATGTTAATTTTTGTGCTAATTGTGCTATTTTGCTATCCGTGAACGTCCAATTTTAAGCCGGAATGCTGCCCGATTTTCAAGGAAATTAATTTTACTTTGGTCTTTATTTCAATTTTGGGCAATCTCCACTTCCTTTTGACTTCCCGGACTTGCATCAATCATCGTGAACATAAACCACAACTTTTCTTTTCATTACGCATAAATATCATCATATCACTAACCTACTTTTCTAACTTACTAACTTCTTTAACCATTCCACTTCCACTCACCTTTAACCATCTTTAACAAATTCCTTCAACTATATGATGATATTATTTCCTTGTGAATATGAGTTGTTGACTTTCATGAAGCTTGCATTTTTGGTTTACTTGTTCACTTTTGCATATTCATTGCAACATCATGATTGTTCTTTGTCATTTATGACCTGACCATGTTTCTTTGCTACATGCTAATTGTTATATATATTCTATCACATTTTTCAGGATGTCGGATAAAGGCAAAGCCATAGCCACCGCCTCTAAGAAGAGAAAACACTCTACCCCCTCCATTCCTTCCATCTACAAGAACTATGCTAAGAATCCATTGCATGACGAGGATAAAGAGAATCAGTAGTTGCCTTCTACCAATCCTGGCAAATTCCCCAATCTCTACTGTGAGCTTCGGTTCTCTAGATATCGAACCACGAAGCTAAATATTGAGAAGAAGTTGCTCCTACCTAATGATGTGAGACGGCGCATTAACGGTCGGATCCTTGAGTTAGGTATTGACTTTGTTGACCGGGATTTGGGTGACATCAATATATCTTGGGTGAAGGAATTCTACTGCAATTTTTTCCGTCCGACCTTGGATTCAGTTCAGGTGCGGGGTAGAGAGATTATGCTCACCGAGACCGCCATTGGGGAGGCATTACATTGCCGTCACATTCCGCATGACCAGTGTGCCCATCATCAGGCTGAGATAGCCATCCATACCATGACTTTTGATTATGAGGCGCTTCGGCGCGTGATTGGGACACCGGATGCTTCATGGGTTATGGATGCGGGGAACACCAAGCCAAAGGGGATGTTATTCACTCATTTGACTAGGGAGGCCAGGACTTGGCAGATGATCTTTGCCCACTACGTCCTGCCTACCACCCACTTTTCTGAGGTCCCCATGGAGATGCTTCTGTTGATCGGGTGTGTTATGGAGGGGAAGGATGTCTCCTTCCCTAGACTTATCCGACAGTGCATGTGGCGGGCGCATATTCGTGGCCTACTTCCATTTCCTACATTGGTCACGAGTATGGCAGCCTTAGCTGATGTCCCGTGGTCAGATGATGATGTGCGACCACCACCAGCTGATGCGGATGACAGGGAGATTACTATCCCTTGGGGTGTTTGGGTGCACGAGAAGCCACCTGCTAGACGCCGCTCTCGGGCTAGAGCTGTCATAGGGACACCTTCACCACCAGCCCCTACAGCTGGCCCATCATCTTCTACGACCGCCGCTCCTTCACCATCTACAGACCCTCCAGCAGCACCTGAGCCTACCTATCTCCTGGTCCAGCGTCTCTTCCGGTTCTTAGAGCGAGAGCAACACCATGTCCGACGCCGTTTGGATCGGATGGACCAGGCACTTATCTCTCTGGGCGCTGAGCTACCTCCGCTTCCCGATTCTCCGGCCTCCGATGAGCAGGATCATCAGGAGGAGGACGCGGAGGCGCCGGTTCAGCAGGATGCCCCTGACACTACAGAGCCGCCTCAGACGCAGGAGGAGCCCGTCCCTCAGCCGGTCCCACAGCCACAGTCAGAGCCAAAGCCTATCGTTGTACCTCCCACTGATCCTCCGGTTTAGCATCGAGGACGATGCTTGATTTTAAGTGTGGGGAGGGCACCGGTAGCATTATCTGGGAACCGGTGAACTTTTCGGCCTAGTTATCCTATTTTGCACATCTTTGTATATATTTTGATGCCATTTCTAGTTTGCTTTGGATACTTTTATTGCTTATTTTGATGCTTTTGGATATTTTTAGATGTTTTGGATGATAGATTCCGTACTTTTAGTTGGATTCTTCTTTATACATTTTGTTTATCTTGTTTTTAGTTTGTGGTTGTGATTAGAAATCATGTTTTAAGTGAAACTTAGCCACCCTTTTTTGTATAAGAAATTGGTTCTAAGTGAGAAAAGGGTGAACTAAGAAAATTTTTGAACTTTTCAATCATAACAATGCTTAGTCAAACATTGAGACCTTTCAAGGAGCTTAAATATAGGGCATTAACCCAATTGATTGAAAAAGAAAATTTTTTGAAACTTGCTTGAATTTCATACCTTGTGAAGCATGTATTGAATTGAGAACACAAGCTTGTGAGACTTGAGCCTATTGATGTGGTTACATTTTATAACCATTTATTTTCCATTCTTGTGTGAAATTGTTCTCTTTCCATGATTGTGATCCTTAATTTGCTTGATTCGATATATCCGTTTATTTCTTGTGTTTGTGCATTTATATGATTGAGGCCATTATTTCATTTGCCACTTACCCAAATAGCCAACCTTTTGCTCTCCATTGTTAGCCAATTTTGAGCCTATGCTTAACCAACTCATTCTTATCTTAGCTCATTACAAGCCCAAGGTGGAAAACCAATGAAAAGTCCTTGTTTGGATCTTTGATTAGCCTAGGCTAGTGAGAGTGTATATTATTCAAGTTGGTGAGGCTTGGGAACATTGGATGGGATAAAAAGGGGCAATACACTTTTATGTTTAGGAATTGGGCATATATTCATGTATTGATCAAATGTAGAGACCTTATGCATTGATGTTCTTGTATTTAGTTTGAAAGAAGAAAAAAGAAAAAAATATATATAAAGAAAAAAAATGATGAAAAGAAAAATAAAATGAAAGAAAAAAAATAATAAAAAAAAAAGGGACAAAATGCCCCAAAGTGAGGCTCACTAAGAATCAATGCATATGTGTTGAGAAATGAAAAGAAAATGCATGAGTATGTAAGAAAAAGTGAAGAATGGGTAGTTAGAATAGCTCGCATTTGTATAGCTCATTAAATAGGTTAGGTGGGAAAGTCTATGCTAATCAAAGATTCAAATCCTAGTCCACTTGACCATAAATGATCCTACCTTGACCCTAACCCCATTACAACCTAAATGAAAGACCTCATGATGAATGTATGCATGCATTGAATAAATGTTGATTGTTAGAAGAAAATCAAATTTTGGAAAATATGATTAGAAGAGAATTGAGTGAATTAACCCTTAAACACTTGAGTGAATAGAGCGGATACACATCCGGTGAGGGTTCAAAAGTTCAATCACATGTGTCCACCCATATTACCTATATTCTTGCAAGTTTGAACTCCTTTTTGACAATTCAATACAATTGTGGTTTGGACTTAGTCCTTATTGCCTAGCTCTTGTGCTTACACATGCTCTCTTGGGAATTGATTTGTTTGAACTAAGCATTTCCAATTGCTTTAGATAGTTGCATTTAGATAGGACTCATATAGTTTAGTTGCATTCAATAAATGTCATAACCCTTAGTTCCTTCTTATTTTAGCATGAGGACATGCTAAGGCTTAAGTGTGGGGAGGTTGACAAACCCCAATTTAACGGTTTGTTTTGCATTGAATTTAGAGTATTTTGATAACCTTTTGTCACATTTAGCCTAGGAATTAGCATGGTTTTGTTATCTCTTCCATATTTGTGCTTAAGTGTAAAAACATGCTTTTTAAGCCTTATCTTGATGAATTCTAAATTCTTCTTTGATTCCATAAAGATGCCTTGATGTGTTTGCTAGTAATTCCAGGATTGAAATAGGCTAGGCATGGATCAAAGGAAGCAAGGAAGGAAGCATACAAGTGGAAGAGAAGCATAAAAAGTCAAAGAAGCAAAGTCAGCCATGCACGCGCACGCGCACAAGGCGCTCACGCGCACATTGCAGAATCGACCAGGGACGCACACGCGTACCATGCGCGCACGCGCCGATGATGGCACATGACCTCATTAATGCAACACGTGCCTGGCGATTTGAGAGGGTTTCTGAACCCATTTTTGGCGCCAAATTGCTAAGGGAAAGGAATAAAAGGATGAAGGATTAAGGGGAAGGGGGGATCATTGTGATAACCATCACTTCCAACTAACTAATCACTTTTAGCTTAGAGTTTTAGAGAGAAAAGCTCTCACTTCTCTCTAGAATTAGGATTAGGGTTAGTTCTTAGATCTAGGTTTTAATCTTTGCTTTCTTCCACTTCTATCTCTCAATTCTTTGTTGCTACATTCAATCTTCTTCTACTCTTTTGTTGTAATTTCCTTTATGTTGTTCTTACAATTTTGTTGTAGATCTCTAGTATTGTTCTTTCTACATTCTTCCAATTCAATAAGAGGTAATTCATAATAAATGTGTCTTCTTTGCTTTTCTATTGTTGATCTCTTGTTTTTGTAGTTGTAGATTCCTTTAATTCTTGCAATTAATAATGTTTACTTCTATTGCACTCTATGTGTTTGTTGAAATGTCTCTTTTAGTTTTAGTGTAGATTTTTGTTCCTCTTGGCCTAGGTAGAGTAATTAGTGACAGTTGAGTTATCTAATTCCTTTGTTGATTGATAATTGGAGAAGTTGCTAATTGGTTTGGAGTGCACTAAAGCTAGTCTTTCCTTGGGAGTTGGCTAGGACTTGTGGCTCAAGTCAATTCATCCACTTGACTTTCCTCTAATTAGTAAGGGTTAACTAAGTGGTAGCAATGAACAATTCTCATCACAATTGAGAAGGATAACTAGGATAGGACTTCTAATTTTCATACCTTGCCAAGAGCCTTTTATAGTTGTTAGTTTATTTTCATTGGCATTTACTTTTCATGCTTCTTATCTAAAACCCCAAAATAACTCATAACCAATAACAAGACACTTTATTGTAATTCCTAGGGAGAACGACCCGAGGTCCAATACTTCGGTTTATAAATTTTAGGAGTTTGTACTAGTGACAAACAACTTTTTGTATGAAAGGATTATTGCTTGGTTTAGAAACTATACTTTACAACGAGATTTTATTAGTGAATTTCTAAACCGTCAAAAATCCATTCGTCACTACCACGACCTGGCTGACTTCTTCGTCATTGATATACTCCCTGGCCACATTTTGAATTTCTTGCATTGTCCACACGGGCTTGGTGGTAAGGTGTTTTCTGAAATCCTCGTTCAGCAACCCATTCGTCAAGCACAAGCTGGCCACATAATCGGTTAGGCCATCGATCTCTAAGCATTCGTTGTTGAATCTATCTAGGTATTTCCTAGTCGGTTCGCCAGTCCTTTGTGTTACCCCAAGCAGGTTAATCGGGTGCTTCGATTTAGCGATACGTGTGGTGAACTGGGTCAGGAAGGCGCGACTGATGTCGGCAAAGGCGGTTACAGAGCCCTGGGGGAGAGCATTGAACCAGCAAATTGCCGGTCCCACTAAGGTCACGGGGAAGGCACGACACCTTACTTCATCACCCACACTTTCCAGGTTCATCCTGGCCTCAAAGGCCGTTAGATGTTCCTGGGGGTCTTGAGTCCCATCGTACCTCATGTCCGTTGGCTTATCGAAGCGCTTCGGTAGCCGGACCTCGAGGATCGAATGGTGAAAAGGGGTTGCCCCCATGATCACGGGTGGTCGTCTTCTCCTTGGTCTTTCTCTACTATCTTCTCGGTTTTCCTCCACGGTATTTCTTGTCGGAGGTCAGGTGTAAATTACGGGATCTCTCCGTCTCCTTGGCACTTCCCTACTTTCTCCTTGGCTCTTTGACTCCAATTGGGGGCTCGGAGTACGTTTGGAGCGACACGTTCGGGTACTTCTCCCTCTTCTTTGAGGAGATCGGGAATGCTCTTGTCTCGGAGCTGGTTGGTGGTGATCTCTACCAGCCACTTCCCGCTCCAGATGTTGCACTCTGTGGCGCAGCTCCTGTATTATTCTGGCGCTATCACTACCTGTTTCTCCAAAGGGTCGCCTCTCAGGTTACCGCAGGGGGGGATCTGGTGCGTTCGCGAGAGGAAGCCACTGAGGCTACCCTGCCGCTTCTGGGGACCATTTCCTCCCTGCGTGGTTCGCCTCCGTCGTCCACCTCTACAGGACCCAACAGAAAGTCCATCTTGGCCGGGTCCCCACAGACGGTGCCAATGTTCATTAACTCGAGGTTCTGGACGGGTCAGAGTTATTCTCTGGGTGGGTGTGGATAGGCCTGGATCTGGATCTGGCGTGTGAGATGTGCGGGTGAACGACCTCCCGAGCAGTTGTGATAAACAAGGGGGAGCCACCTGCAATGACACTCCGACGCTCAAGTCAGGAAATGTTACAGATGGCGATGAGTAATAGGGGCAGTGACGTACCTTGGGGGAGGGGTAGGACCTTCTCCATATATACCCTGTCAGAGGTGGGTCCTGCAAGGACAGACCCACCTACCTCGAAATTTTCTTGCACAGCTATTGCATGGTGAGTTGGCTCCTTGGAAGAGAGGTGTCCGGGTCAGAGTCTGGACGTCTGATTCCCCGCAGACCGGCCGCCCGAGTCGGGTAGGATCATATGCTGGGTCGGACTAGGCGGTGGGCTAGCTGGGCTGGGCTGCAACAGATTTATATTCCAGAAACATGGAATCAGATCGATAACCATTTATTATTGTCCTTTAATACGTCATTTAAATATCCAAATTATGATTATTTGAACAAAACCTAGAAAATAAACCACTTGCTCAAACCGTGATGATTTCAACAATTTTAGAGTAAATGATTATGACTCATGAGATTAATTTCTCTACCCGAAAATGTTTAAAACAAGTTTTGTTAACCAATCAAATTATTCCAAATGTTAGGAATACAAATAAAACTTATTCCAAATATTGGGGACAAAAACAAAACTTTACTCATAAAAAATTATATCATAAAAGATTTTATAGTATAACATAATAATATAATATAGTATAACGAAAATTAATTCTAACAATGTACTATATATATATATATAGAGAGAGAGAAAGAAGAGAAGAAAATTTACTTAAGTAGAGTTTTTTGTAAAGTATATAGAAGAGAATCAATTTCTTGTCTATTTAATTTTGATAAATTAGATTTAAACAAAAGATAACATATAAATACAAACATAATATATTGGAGCTCAAACAAAGTTTGACTCATATAAATTTTATTTTAAAAAATATTTTTTCGTCATATAAAATTCTACAATCATTTATATAAGTTAAAGAAAAATTAGAATAAATTCAAGTATTTGTAACAATTATTCTATAATTATAATTTAATTTCTAAAATTAAATAATCTAAAGAAAGATATAATATATAGGTTATTTGATTTATAACATAAAATATATCAAAATAAAATAATATTTTAATAAACATAGTTAATGATAAAGAAATAATGGGATAGTTTGTCTTACAAAATAATTTAATAGTGGTATTAAATTTATTAATTAAAAGAAAAGCTCCATTATTAATCAATAATGGAGATTATTGATTAAATTCATTATTAATATTAACAGAAAAGCTCTTCTTCTTCTTCAACGTAATAAGTTTCGTTGTTCTTCTCTGTTTGTGTTCTTCCTTATTGATCTGCATTGAATTCAATGTAATAAGCTCCGTCGTTCTTCTTCTTCTTCGTTTTCTTCTTTGATCTTCACTTCTGAATCCCAACAACGAATGATTAAACTTCAAATCAGTTGAATGAGAACGATTTGGTTTATTCTTCTCAAACGAATTATGCTGATGAGGTTTGGATTATTCAATTTTGAATCGAATTGAATGGAATACAATTGTTAATTTTATTTGAATTGAATTCAATGGACGTTGGTGTTTTTGAATCTGAATTGAATTGATAATATCTAAATTGTAGATAGAGGTGTTTCAAATTTGATTTTGTATAATGGATTATGTTTCATTTACTCAGTACTATACAATTGTTTTACCATGAGTATATGTTTCGATTCATTATGCAAAAAGCTGTTTGAATTTGGTTTTATATACTGGATTATGTTTCGTTCACTCAGTACTACAGAGTTGTTTCACCATAATGATGTTTTTGGTTCATTATGCAGAAAGGAGTTTGAATTTGAATATATATAACGGATTTATTTCGTTCACTGAGTACTATATATAATTGGTGTTTCGGTCGCAAAATATATGCGAATTTGCATCCGAGTCCGAGGAGCTGACCGGAATTCTGCACCGGGCGTTTGACAAGGTCATGGCTGAGAGGCAAGAATATCAAGAGAGAAGCAAAGAAAAAAGTTTGTTATCTCACAAAGAAGCGACGTTGAGCGACGTGAACGACCTTCAAAGCCCGCCATGCGTCGAAACAAGAGACCGACCCAAGAACAGACTTGGATCAAACCTAAAAAAAGAGATCTCAAACGCCACAAAGAAAAAAAAAAAGACAGCTCCAAGCGAGGTAAAATTGATTTGCTTTCGATTAGGGAACATTTATTTGTGCATTTTGCTAATATACGATTAATTATGTCTTTTGCAGTTGAACATTTTAAACGGCGGATCAACGATTCAGTCAAGCTCCAGCCTTTACAATGCACCGGATATGAATTATCCTAGAGAGGATTATACGAGTTTTAGTTTTTATTAATATAAATTTCTTTTCACCCATGAGCAAATTTCGGTTCACTGAAGTTATAAGAGGGTTAATTTCTCACTGTTGTTAGTGTTTAATGAATAGTCACTTTTTTTTTGTTTTCGATATTAGCTTTTGTGAAATTCTTTATTCAAAAGTTACTTTTTTCTTTATTAAATAGTCAATTTATTGTGCTATGTCAGAAAGTTCAAGTGTTTCTGAAACTGAATACTGATAGAAACAATTTTTATAATTAGCTCTCTGCTATATTGATATATGCAATTTTTCGGTTCATCCAGTGTATTGATTTTGGTTCGCTGTGTTTTTTGGGGTTATTAATGTGTTGATAAATACACTGATTCCATTCACTATAAACCTAGAACAAGACAGCAGCCAGACAGTTCCAACAAATATATAAATTAACATCTCAGACCGACAGGACAAGGAGTAATCCATGTTGAATCAGATATAAATATTAACATTAGATATATATATTGATATTAAGATTAGATATATACATTAACATTTACATTAGTATTGACATTAACATTTACATTACTATTGACATCTTTTTTTTTTAAAGAAGCATTGTTTGCTTTTTTAAACAAGTTAAACAAAACATTGTCCAGTTAATCATAATATATCCTATTTACTATCTAAATCCGCATATGAGAATTTACAAAAAGGGCTGGAGAGGGCAGCAGATGGCTTTGGGAGTCTTATTGCTTCAGATGCCCGAATCACTTAGTCTCTGAACACAGTAAATATCAAGTGAATGAAAATCAAGAAGGCCACCGAACTGAACAACATCATGTGGTGAATAAATCGTTATAAACTTTCAATCATCAAGAATAGTATTTCTCCATGCAAAAGAAGTCAACTGAACAGAGTAACAACCAAGTTGAAATTTACATACACTATCTACTCACATACACTATCCACTGAACTGAATGAAAATATGAATAAATTTTGTTCAAAACCCTAGTTACACTGTAAAAAATTAAAAAAGCAATCAGAATAACCCCTAAACCCTGAACACACTAAATATCAAGTGAATGAAAATCACCAAACCCACCGAACCGAACACAATTCATGTGGTGAATAAATCTTTATAAACTTTCAATCATCAAGAATAGTATTTCTCCATGCAAAAGAAGAACTGAACAGAGTAACAACCAAGTTCAAAGCCCTAGCTACACTATCTACTGAACTGAATGAAAATAAGAACAAATTTCATTCAAAACCATAGATATACTGTAAAAATGCAATCAGAATAACCCTAAACCCTAAACACACTAAATATCAAGTGAATGAAAATCACAAAGGCGACCGAACCGAACAACATTCATGTGGTGAATAAATCGTTATGAACTTTCAATCATCAAGAATAGTATTTCTCCATGCAAAAGAAGAACTGAGCAGAGTAACAACCAAGTTCAAAGCCCTAGTTACACTATCCACTAAACTGAATGAAAATAAGAAAAAATTTCATTCAAAACCTTAGATATACTGTAAAAATGCAATCAGAATACGTCGATGTACTAAACAAAACAAATCAATCCAGTAAACCTAAATTGCAACTAGGAGAAATGCTACATTGCAAGATTTCAAATGAACAGTAGTTTTTCTCATACTTTTGTCAGTCTCTGTTTCTGTTTTTGTTCGTTTTTGCTTGTTCCTTGCAAAATCTTCTCGTGATTCTTCTCCAGTAGTGGTTTTCGCAGAGAACGTGAGTGAAGTTTGAGTGATTTTGAGAGAGATTCGAAGAGAAGGAGCGGTTTCGTGTTGAGAAAAAAGTAACGTTTTTTCATAATGAGCGCGAATTAAGTAACAAGGGGTTTCGGTCGCGTGTAATCACACTTCATGAATGCACGTGAGTGAATTTGGACTTAGGCCAACTTGGATACATGGATGTGTAGCATGTAGGGGTGGCAAAGCGGGCCGGACCACCCCAACCCGCCTCGCCCTGCCTAGGCCCGCCCCATAAACGGGGCGGGCTGGCTCGCCCCATAAACGAGGCGGGCCGGCTCACCCCGCCAACTAAGATGGGTTCAAAATGCTAGACCGCCCCGCTTTATAGCGGATTGGCGGGTCGGCGGGCTAGCCTGCTTGACTCTTTTTTTTTTGTTTTGAAAAATAAAGTTCATTAAAATTATCTAAAAAATAATAATTAAAGAATCAAATACAAATAAAAAATAGTCAAATTATAATATAATTATTTTTAAGTTTTAACTTAATAAAATTGTTTAAAATAATAGTTGTCAATACAACAATCTTTATTTTAAAAAATTAGTCACATAATTTGAGTAAATATACGAAATTGTAAAATAAAATAAATAAAGTTAATAACTAAAAGAAGAATAAAAACAAACAAAAAAAGGGTTTAAAAATCCTATAATTATTAATTTTATAATAGTAATCACTCTTTTATTTAATAAAAATAAAAAAATAAAAATTTTCGGCTCGGCGGACCGGCCCGCCTTGCCACGCCAAAACCCGCCAATTTGGCGGTGCGAGTTTGGCAAATTTTTTTTTAATTTAGCGGGCTCCAAATCCTAGTCCGACCCACCATTTTTAGCGGATTTAGCGAGTCTGCCCGACGGGTTCAACCCGTTTTGCCACCCCTAGTAGCATGACTGTAATATTAATTAGAAGGAAAAGTTAGTGGAGACTCTTGAATGAATAGAGACAATTAAAAAAGATTTTGAAATTTTAAAAAATTTCAACATAAAAAAATGCTTATATGACAATAGAATAATAGATGAGATGTTAACTCTTAGTTGTAATTCAATTTGTGTATCAACTTTTATATAGATAAAATAGATTTTATTTAGGTGAACGCAATACATTTGGAAAAAGGTAAGAGGGATAGCATTTATTAAATTTAAAAAATAAAATAAAGTACAAAAGTTATATCATAAATCATAAATTCTAAATTTAAATTATTAATATAAAATATAATAAATAAAAAACTAAAAATTGTTTAATTAACAAAAGTTATCACATTAGAGTTTTAAGAATGAGCTTTTTTATATGTATCTAAAAATGATAATACTTACAATAAAAACTTTATTGTTATATGCAAAGATTAGAAGATTATGTTATTGTTTGTAGATACATTAGTATTAGTATAATAATATTCAAAAGCATAACAAAATAAGAGCTTAACTAGTCTAAGCAATTTTCATCAGGCAGATAACTTAAGTTCTCAAAAAGCTTTTTTTTTTATTTTAATACAAAATACAAAATTTCTTCATACATATAATGCATTGTACAGCTTTGGCAAGTCTTGCCATGATTTGCATATCTTTTTAATCCGAATCTATAATTTTACCACGACCTCTTCTCATGTACCTTCTAGGTTATACATATAACAAATAAGCAAGTAAAAAAAAGTTTTTGGGGGGTGGGGGTTTAGAATTATCGTGCCCTGCATCATTGGTTGGAGCTTATAATCAAGCTTTCGAACTTTGTACTTCTATATTCAATTGTATATTTGCATGTATTCATTCATTACTGCAAATACCAATAGGCACCCAACAGTTATGTTTCCTCGTACCAGGAGGCCTCGACGAGGAATGATGGTGCTCGAGGATAACTGAATTTGCCTCGTACTAAAAATGCACCCAAAAATACACCCCCTTCAGCACCAAATATGAAATTAGCCACCCCATTAAAAATGAGATTTAAATTGGTTCAAGCATCACTGTCTTCTTTATCCAAAGTAGCTGATAGATAGCTCAAGATGAAGCCGTCTATATCTCCCTCAAGGACAGAGTCAGGGTCTGAAACCTCATAATTAGTTCTAAGATCTTTCACCATTCGATAAGGCTGCATCGTAAATTAATTAAAATAAAAAAGGTTATGCAATTGCTCATATCATCAAAACCTGACGGAAAAAAAAGAAGGGGAAGTATAGAATTTCAAACCATACATGGAGCACATAACTGCGTATCTGACTGCCCCAAGTTATGTCCGTGAGAGATTGTGTATGTTGTGAATTCAACTGAGCCTGGCGTGCCATCTCCAGTTGGTCTAATCTCGACTTGAGCACAGCCATCGCAGAAGCCTTATTCTGATGTTGGGATCTATTTCCAAATCACAAGCAAACACAAAATTAATGAATGCAGCACAATCTATGAATGACCTCCCCAAACCAACACAAAATGCCCAAATTTATTTCTTACCTTTCATTCTGACAAGTTGCAGTAATTCCTGTAGGAATATGAATTATTCTTATTGCACTTTCAGTTGTATTAGCATGCTGGCCACCGGGACCGCCAGAACGAAACCGTTCAATTCGAAGATCAGATTCATTAATTTGTACATGACTAGATCCATCACCAAGGATTGGAATCACAGCTACTGCAGCAAATGAAGTATGCCGGCGCTTATTACTGTCAAAAGGTGATATTCTCACAAGTCTGTGGACTCCTACTTCTGCTTTTGCATATCCAAATGCAAACTCACCATCTACTTTAATTGTAGCTCGCTGAAAATGAAAAAAAAGTAATCTGAATTCATAAACTAGCAATTCTTCCCTTCAAAGAAAAGTCTAGTCTCTGGAAAAGTCCATGAGTACTGCAGACCTAAAATATGTTAAACTAAATCCTCATGAAAATCTTGCTTGAAACTTAAATGCTCATTATACAAGTACTTGAAAATCAGAAACCATAGCTACACAAAACACGTTGGTCCTGAATCCAAGATTCCAAGCACACAAGAAATCTGTAGAAATGTAAAATAACTTAAAAAAGGACTCAGGAAGGATGGTGAGAAGGAGAACCTTGATTCCTGCAATCTCACCAGGCATTTCATCTATTACAGTTACATTATATCCACGTCGGTGGGCCCATGATTTATACATCTGCATAACCATTGCAGCCCAGTCCATGCTCTCAGTACCCCCGGCCCCAGCCTGAACCTACATTAAATAATAAAACAAGCAGTTTCAATAGTTAAGCACAGCTTAATTTTACTGTTCTACTGATGTTGGACAAGGGAAAGGATACACGTTGCAGCAGATTCTTGTGCAGCATGCTAACACCAAGAGCCATAGTGACAACTGGGAACTTAAAAAGAATGCTTTTAAAGATTTGAAAAATATAAAATAATCAACAATACTAGCAATTTATGTTAATCCATTGTAACAACCTCGATGAAGCAAGAACAAGAATCCTGCTCCCCAGCTAGCAGTGCCTCTAGCTCTTTTTCCTTTGCATTTTTTCTCATGTCACGCAAAGCTTTCAATGATTCCTGAAAAGGAAAAGAATTGTGAATGAAAATAAATTGACATCTAATATAAGAAAGGATTTAATTGACACTTCAAACATCAGAGAGTTTAGACTATCAATGCTTGTTTCAACTACAAATTTTATCTTAAAACATAAAGCTCACTGATCTATTTGAATTGTCTAGATAGATGCTCTTGCTCCTAACAACAAATAAACCCACCATGTCCAAATCAACTTGATTAATCAGTTGTATCGTTCTAAACTTGTTGACATACATTGTAAGCCTTATGAAACAGTGATACTCATAAAACCAATAACAAAAGAGTAACATGCCTAGGTGATGAGGAAGTGAGTGCCGCACGCACCGATTCCAATTCTGAGTCATTCTCATCACGAGCAAGCTTAATCATGTCAATATGCTCGAGTAACTCTTGCTCAAGCGCATTCACCTCTTTCACCTTTCCCATTAGGGTTCCATGCTCTCTGCTAATGTTACCAGCGTGCACAGGGTCATCCCAAAGATCTGCCTTATTCAGCTGCACAGATAACATATCCAACCTTACCTTCAATTTCTTCCACTGTCACAACACACCACACCACGGAATTATTAATCAGCAAGCAAGTAATTCTTGAAACAGAAGGACGTTGACGTAGGTACCTGTAAGCGGCGTTTGATGAGATGAATAGATTGCGCAACCGCAGAGGCATGGCTCTTCCAATCGCTTTCGTTATCGTCTAGAATGTTCCAATTGTTCGCGAGAATTCCCTCCACCGTGAGGCCATCGGAGGTTGAGCGTTGGGCGGCGGTGGCGGCGGCTTCAGAAGCGAAGAACCGACGGCATGTGGACTGGTGGTGTTGGCGATGCGAATAACCATAACCGTAGCAGTGATTTTCAGTTGAAAGGGAAGTTGAGCGAAAGCAAACGGTTTGAAAGAGGTTATCTGAGAAGTGGCGGCGATGGTTAATGGTTTGGGAAGAATCAAAGGAGTTAGGGAGAAACAAGTTAAAATTGTTGGAGCTCAATAAACGAGTCCTCAGTGATCTTCGTAGAAAAATGGACATGCTCAACGCTATTCTTATTCTATTCTCCTTCCTTTGAACTTCAACAACCAATGTACTCGATCCTATTCAAGAACACTGCTCCAACTTCAACTCACCAAAGAAGAATATGCTGCTGCTTCGAGTTTTTTTTTTTTGTTATGTCTTGGTAAATGGGCTTGACCCTGATTATAAATATGGGCTTTTCAAGCCCAATTTGAAGAAAAAGAAATAATTCGGGTCCACGTAGGATTTTAGCCAGCTTAATTTAATAATCTCTAATCTCTAATTCGCCGTTCTCGCAGGATGAGCTTTAAAAAGCATAGCAATGTGACACTCTAGGATGTTCTAAACATAGCGTCTTGACTAAAAATCCCACCATTTCTCCCCTTTCTAATTGCCTTTTGCAATGTAGGATTATCTTTATATCCAAGCAAATTTTGTTGAAGGCTTTACATCAATTGAAGTGGTGATTATCTAACTCATTAGTTTGCCGGTGGACTTCCTTTTGTAACTTGCAGAATGTTCAAAAAATCAAATTCAGGGAAATTTTTTTTATGAAGTTAGTTTAGGCCCTAACGGGTCAAAACAATACATGTTAGTATTCAAATTGAAGTCTATAAAATTGAACGAGAGTAAAGTACCATTTCTATCCATGGAAGTTGAAAACGCCGACAAATCTACCCACGAAAGAAATAAACTACTAAATGTAACGATCATTCGTGACTTCCGTGGGATGAAACTAACCAAGCCTTATTCCGGCGTTGACTCCGTTAGTAACGCTACCTACGTGGCACTTCACGGTGTGACATGGTTTGGGGGGCTTCACACGTAGATTGCTGAGCTGTGTGACCGTTATAATGTGTCCTAAACCCCAAAATTTCCCAAATTCAAACCTTCTTCCATCCCAAACACGAACCATAACCCTAGATTCAGAAAAATCTTGAAAATTATACCAATGTCGAGGCAAAGACTCTGTACTCCACCTTCGAATGGCAGTGGGAGTGTGTCTGGAAGCTCAATTTCAAAGCGGGTGCATGATAGGAAGTTCAATGGCAAATGTTTCTGTGGGTTGGGGGTGACGCTGTGATGAATCCTGGGAGGTGGTTCGTCCGTTGTCCCAATTGGAAGGTAACTCGTTGCACACCCTGTTCTGTGTGAGTTGAATGTGGTTCTGATTTTAGTTTTTTTGTCATGGAAAGAACTCGGACTGCAACTTTTTTGCATGGGTAGACAAAATCGAAGGGCAGTGGGAGGGTTTGAGGAGAGCACTGACAGAAAGAAAGATACAGGAAAACGTAAATGAGGCTGAGGCTGAAATGATGATGCTCATGAGGTTAGGGAGGTTTGAAGCTGAAGTTAGTAAACTTAGGGTTTGGCTTGTGATTATGTCAATGGTGGTGGTATGTAATGTTGTGTGCACTGTGTATCTGATTCTCGGGAGGTTTTGAGCCTAAGTAGTTGTTACTCTTAGATAAGGACAACAATATCCATGCTCGATTCTGAATCTGTCATTTGTAGACATCTGTAATCCAGAAAATGTCAAATAGAGTCTTATAAGATATGTAACTTGCAGAAATTATGTTTTACTAATTGCAATTCTTGTTTACTTTCTGCTCCAAAATAACATGAAATACAGGCAAAATAACCTCATAAGCACACAGTAATTGAGTTACTGAATTGTTCAAGTTATAGGTATGAGTTATCAACTACGAGTATGCACCCATACCGAAAATCAAAACATAAGCAATTGAAGGTATAGTATGTAACATATCCAACAATTGTAAGATAAACTGCCATGGAGAGTACAAAAAACACATAATATAAAGACTCTTGCTTCATGGATTTAGAGTGGAGTTGCTGCTTCCGCTTGACCCTTCTTTCAAGTGTGCAGTTATTGACCCTTTTTTGTTGGTGGACGGAAGGCAGGCTGCGGCCACCTACTTGAGCTTGATCCTCTCACTGCGGGAGTTGGCATGAATTCCATGAATCTGGAAGTAGTGCCCTGGGAGGCAGCTTGCATGGTTTGAGGTGTCACAGTGGGGGGGCACATCAGAGGCCGGGGGTGATGGACTAGTAGTAGTTGGTGTTGTTGGCCTGACAATAGCTGGAGCAGATTGTGGTTGCTGAGTAGTTGGTGGTGGTCTTCGCAGATTCTTCTTCTTCTTTGGTGGTTTTTTTGCAGTTGGTGACCTAGTTGAAGAAGACCTGACTGTATTAGGAACGGGTTGAGAAACTGGGGTGGTCTCCTACAATAGTAGACACATATGAATGATTAGCTTAGACAGAACTTGTAAAATGAAGTTCTAAAATACATCACTAGACTTACAGGTGGTGGCTGAGATACTGCTGCTTCAACAGCTTCCAGAGTTTCCTCCCAGAACATCTCCTCTAGTCTTGCCGCCTCCTCTTCATCATCCTCAGCAGTTGGGTGTTGACTTGAACTTTGTCCCCCAGCACTCCCAGCCATTGCCTCCTTCTTCTTGGAACAACTACGACTGTTGTGTCCAGTCTGCAAAATGTATACCATGAAATAAACATGGAGATTTAAAGCACAATGAATGTAAGCATATGAATTATGGTT
Source organism: Arachis ipaensis (assembly GCF_059453495.1). Lineage (NCBI taxonomy): Eukaryota > Viridiplantae > Streptophyta > Magnoliopsida > Fabales > Fabaceae > Arachis > Arachis ipaensis. The sequence continues at coordinate 13,015,928 of NC_142441.1, forward strand.
TACCTTTAGGCAGTACCTGCATGTGATGGGGCCATACTTTCTGGGGGCCCTATGAGGATCTGGGGTGGGTTCTTTTGGGGCATCATTCTTCTTGTCTCTTTTCAACTTTGGTCTCCCAATCTGCTTCTTGTATACTGGGGGTAATATAGGAGGCAGATCACAATGCTGCCAGTATTCTTAACTAGGAACAGGCTGGATCACGAACTGGTATGTGCTATTATATGCCCCCATAGAGAGCCAGTTGTGTGCATGTTCTTCTGGCCTCCTGTTCTGGTATGCAAGGGCAGCACATGCATGCCTGCACGGCAAGCCAGTCAGTTGCCAAAACCTGCAGGAACAAGTCCTCTTTCTTATATCCACCATAACCTTATGTGGGAGGCATTGTACTTCATACACATTTCCAGGGTCATCTCCAGTGGGAAACGGCCGCCACTTGTTGCTCTCCCTTTTCTCCTTTTCCAGCCTACTCTGCTGCACAGGAGTGATTACTCCAGTATATTCCACCAACGCCTTCTTGTTTCTTGCAATGATGTTCATCATATAACACCTCACCTCTTCCAGCATAGTTATTATAGGCTTCCCTCTCATTTTCTTGATCCTAGAGTTGAATGATTCGCAGTTGTTGTTCGTGTAATGGTCAGGCTTTGGGTATTCGCTAAACCCACTCCTACTCCATTGACTTGGAGGGATCCTGTTTAGATACTCTCAAACATGGGGATTAACCCGTCTGATCCTATCCAGTACAGAATTGAACTCTTGAGAGGTTGTGGCCTTGGCACATCTCCACATTGCCATTTTCAATTCAGTATCCCCCCCACTGTTTTCTAAAGTTCTGCCATATGTGCATAGCACAAAATCTATGATGTGCTCCTGGATTCACCTCACGCATAGCAGGGATGAGGCCCTGGTTGAGAAAAGTAAAGCAACTATATGATTATACCATATTAAAAAAATAACTATGAAGGCAGTAGGTATGCACACCACATTGTAAAAAACTAGAAATGAAAACATACACAGAGAATAAGAATTCAGTAATTACCTTTTACATGTCTGATATGAAGTTGATTCCATTGATTGCAGCATCACCTAAGTCTTCTTGGAGGAGTTCGAGAAACCACTTTCCAGCTATCCTTGCATTCGCACTCCACAACAGCATACGATATAAGGTATATGTGGTTATTGGCATCGTGGCCGATTGCGGTCAACAACTGGCCAGGGTAGTATCCCTTTAGAAAAGTTTCATCTAACCCTATAAAAGGCCTGCAACCAACCGAAAAATCATTTTTACACCCTTCCAAGCATATATATATCCTTTTGAATTTATGCCCAGTCCCTTCAACATAATCAGTACTAATCCTCACAGTGGAGCCAGGGTTGGTCCTCATAATTTCATTAGCATAGTCCCTAAGAACTGCATACTGAGCTATTTCTGACCCTTCTATTAGTTCTTTCGCCTTCACCATAGCCCTGTATATCTTCCTCTCGTTCACAATCACGTCATACTCCTTCTTGAAAAAATCTTGTGCCTGCCTTTGAGTCATCTCTGGATGATCACGGATCTTGTCCTCAAGCTCCTCTACAACCCATTTACCATCTGCTGATTTATTCTTATTAACTTTGCTGTAGGTATGTTCATTCACAAACGTCTTCACCTGAAAGCTTAATGGATACGACCGTTTTGCACAGTATATCTGCCACGGACAACTCTCGTCATAACATATGGTCTTGCACCTAGTTGAATCCACTATTGGAAAGAATATGTTTCGCCCTATGTTGATGTTGAACTTCTTAACTGCCTTCTTGAAATGGTCCAGATTTTCAAACTCCATGCCAAGCTCCAACCTTATTTTCCTTACTGGAGCATCTGGATTCGCTTGAGGAAATGCTGCCTGCTGACTGTCTTCATCATCACTTGCAACAGAATCTAGCTCTTCCGACTCGTAACAATGCATCCCTGCAATTGCCTCCGACATATCTTCACCCTTCACAGGTATAAAAATGAAGGATGCTTGTTTGGATCCTGGTTAGGTATGAAGGTTTGCCCTGAAGATGGAGGCCTGACTGTTGATCGTCTCTTCCTCTTCTTTTGACTACCACCACTAACATCTGGATTTATATCTGGTTCGGGCTGTGAACTGCTGGGTTGACTACCACTACCGGGTGTTTCCATTTCATTTTGTATGCTCTGCTCCTGAGACTCTGGTTCTTGGCAAGGCTGTGGGATGTACTGTGTGAAAACCTCAATAGATTCTGCAGGCCCTTTATCAACAGTGGGAGCCACGAACTCTGCAGAAATTGGAATTTGGTGTCCAGTTTCTTCAATTGCAGCTGACACATTTGGTTGTTCAGGGTGTGGAGGAGTATTTTCAAGCGGTTGATATGGAGGTAAATTGGGTTCGGTGAGTGTATTTGGGAGCTGAATGATCCTTGGTGCCTCTTCGAATGTTACCTTTGGTGAATGGGTGGGTATATTTGGTTGATCGTTGCTTATATCTGGTTGTTGTGTGTTTCTTGTGGTAGGGTGGACGTCTTTGTCTAGTACATCATCCTCTGTTTGAGCATCCACTCCACGCGTACCTCCTACAGTCTCACTCGATTTCACCAGTCTCTTTCCCTTCTTCTTTAGGGTTGGGGATCTCCTAACACACAATTTGGTTCTGTGCTTGACTGGGGTCCTATTAACAGTTAATATCTCAACCTCTGGTTCAGGTTCGTTTTTTTCTTCTACGAATTCAGGAAGGTTAACTGGATGCTCAGTGAACACCTCAACTCTCCTCCCATTAGCAATGGCTGCTTCGTACATAGTCACCACATCCATGTCTAGTCTAAGCAACTTCAACCCACCATCCAACTCCTTCCCAGGTTCAAGCCAGTAAAGCTCGCTCATATCAGTGTACCCTATATCATTTACTAAGTCATTCATGAAGAACCTATTTAGGGTATCCACATTCACCCGTTCAATCTCTGTTTTCTCACCCCCAATATATGCCAGTTTGCCATCATCACCCTTTTCAAATTTTTCTCTGTGACTAATGACTAACGTAATGTGGATAGTTGCCATCTGCAAACACACATATACAGAAAACAATTCAGAATTCGCAACCACATCATATCCACTACAAAGACACCCTAAGAAAAAGCTCATATCCACAACCATGCACCGAAAATCCAGAAAACCATGAGGTAGAGAGATCAAAGGTTACTACTTACCTATGGATGGCACCACGCAACTCCAACAGCTGACACGATCAACACCGACAAGTACCCTCTCGTCAACACGGAGATTATCGTCGGCACCAGAGGTTTTCTGTGAGTGGAGAAAATGAACAGTTTCTTCTTAGTGTACCTTTCATAACTGTTCAATTCTAATTTTTCTTTTTTTAAAAAATTAAAATTTTGAAATCCAATTATATTTTTAGATAATTGTAATTACAATTTCCACCTGTGAAGCCCCCCAAGCCATGTCACGCTGTGAAGTGTCACGTAGGTTGCGTTACTAACGGAGTCAACACCGGAATAAGGCTTAGTTAGTTTCGTCCCACGGAAGTCACGAATGATGGTTACATTTGGTAGTTTCTTTCTTTTGTGGGTAAATTTGTCAGCGTTTTCAACTTCCATGGGTAGAAATGGTACTTTACTCATTGAACGAAATACAAGAAACGAAGAAAACTTACTTATTCATAAAGAAATCACCTGAATTATTAACAGCTACTTTCATAAATAAAATCAGCCACGCGGACATAATACCAATTGTTATTCTCCTCAGTGTGGGAAGCCATGCCCCCAAATATTTTATAAAAAAGATTAGTTACTACGTACATTGTTTAAGGAGTAAATTCACTAAATTGGTTTTTTTACTATTCACTAAATTGGTTTAGATGATTACGTCTTGCACTAAAAATTTAGTTGTTTAAGGTTTATGTACTGTTGTTTCTAATTTTACCGTAATTTTTAATACATGTTCAAAATTCGTCGTCATCTTTTCCGATCCTCACTTCGCGCTGCTGCACATCCTGTCGGCCATACCGATGTCGCCGCAGCCTTCTGCCGACACTGCCTCTACCTCCGCCGGTCAGCTCGACGCGTCTCGCCCTCCGGCGCTTAGCCCAACGTTGCTGCCGCTTTTTCACGCCATTCTCCCTGGCCGCGTTGTTGCATGTTGCGCAACTCTCTCGTGGAGTTGCTGCTGCATCGTGTCAGTTTGTTGTTCTGAGATGCCGTAATTTCCAGTAAAAGTTGTTAGAGAGTGAACTATCGATAGAGCCATTAATCCGTTCATCCCGTTGTCCAGATAATCTTTCTTATTCGTTTCTCATTCTTCTAACTCTTCCATAAATTTCATGTTTTCATTTAGCTGGTGATTGAAAAAATATGGTAACATACATGTACATGACATGACATACAGAAAGTTGGGAAATAAGACAACATTTGAAGGCATAAAGAATGCGGGTCACTTGGTTCACATGGAGACACTCTGTGCATTCAATACCTCTCAACCATTTAATATTAATTCAATTTCCAGTTTAGAATGGTCATTTTAGTAGGAGTACTACTATACATATAAGTCTTTTTGTCATACAAGTTAACCCTAACCCAACAAAATTCACTTACATAACGCGCGCGTGAAAATCATGTTGTTCCTCTTTGTATCCTGCGTTCCTCCTCCTCTTCTTTCTTCTTCTTCTCCTTCTTCTTTGCGTTTCTCCTCCTTTTTCTTTGTGTGTTTCATCTTACTATTGTTGTTGCTGCATTTTTTTCCTCCTCTTCTTTCTATTGATTTTGCAACATTATATCTTTTTTTTCTTCTTTGTTTGATTTTTTGTTCTCTCAAGAAGAATTATGAGAATATGAAATAAGAAGATGAAGAAAAAGAAGCAGCAAAAGATGAAGAGGAGGAAGATGAAGAGTTTTAAATTATACAGAATTATTAGCACACACACTAAAAATTTTTAAACAATACACTCAAATATCTTCGTGTTACACCAAAATATCTTTGTGTTACATCCAAATTTGCTGCAAATATAGAAAAATATCTCCTCTAATGCTGCATTTTTTTCTTCTTCTTCTTTTTTCTTATTTCTTTCTTTCTTTCTTTTAGTTGAATGAATGTAAGTTATCATTTTTTAAGTAATTTTACAACATTATGTGTTTCTTCTTCTTCTTTGTTTGATTTTTGTATTTTTATTCTTGTTAAAAAAGTAAAACAAGAAGAACTTGAGAAGGTAAAACAAAAAGGAAAATATGAATAAGAAAAAAAGAAGAAGATGGTGATGATGATGAAAAAAGAAGAAGCAGCAACAGAAGATGAGGAGGAGGAAGAGGAAGAGTTTTGAATTATGCAGAACTTATCACCACACATACACCAAAAATTCTTAAACAATATACTCAAATATCTTCGTGTTACACCCAAATTTGCTGCAAATACAGAAAAATATTTTCTTTAATGCTGCATTTTTTCTTCTTCTTTTTTTTATTTCTTTCTTTTTTTAGTTGAATGAATGTAAGTTCATCCCCTTCTAAGTAATTTTATACCATTATGTATTTTTTCTTCTTCTTTGTTTGATTTTTTTAATTTTTATTTTTGTTCAGAAAGTAAAACAAGAAGAAATTTGAGAAGATAAAACAAGCAAAAAAGATGAATAAGAAAAACAAAGAAGATGATAATGATGATGATGAAAAAGAAGAAGAAGAAGAAGTAGTAGAAGATGAAGAGAGGGAGAAGAAGAGTTTTGAATTATGCAAAATTTATCAGCACACATACACCGAAAATTTTTAAACAATACACTCAAATATCTTCGTGCTACACCTAAATTTGCTGTAAATACAGAAAAATATTTTCTTTAATGTAGAACTTTTACATTACATTCAATTCAAACCATCAACGATGAACAATAATTTTCACAAACCAAAATATTATTCGCCTGCAAAATCATAAACTACTAACGACATTAACTAGAATCGAAGCACACCTCAACCACTTGATTGGATTCAAAACAATAATCAATTCCGTTCTAATTTAATTGACAATGTGAACTTAAATTATTTATTATCTTCAACAACAAGATAACTGATGATGGAGGAGAAGGAGGAAAAGGAAAGAGGAGAAAAAATTTCAATGAAAAAAGAATAAGGAAGATGAGGAAGAGGTGGTGGTGTTGGTGACGACGATAACGAAAGAAAAAAATAACGAAAAAGAACGTGTAGCAAGAAAAAGAAGAAGGACGTGCAGTAACGGCACGAAGAAAAAATATGTGCGCGTGAATATAAATGATTTGTATAGACTTGTATCAAAAAATGACTTGTATGTGGAGAATAATACTTTTAGCAGGTATGCGAATAGTTATTTTAATTGTTATGTAGATGATTATTTTGATGAATTGGATTTAATTATATATAATTAAAATATGTTGGATGTTCAGTTTATTAAGTATGCGGATAATTATTATATCCTTAAGTGGATGGTTATTTTCACTATGGGTGAGCGACGCTGATGGCGATATGTATCAAAACAAGCAGCAACGGTAAAGTAGGATGATTATCGATGAAGGTGGGGTGACAGCCAATTGAAAAAGAAGAGGGTATTGAAATAAAATGCTTTGATAGATTAGGATTTAAGATTGTCATTTTTTAGAATAACTGAGTGAATTTTTTTATTTGGATTATTTGTAGAGTATTTTTTTTTTTATGTATTTGACCTAAGTCTGCAACCTATTATTCACATTGTTTTTTAGAATACTGAGTGAATTTTTTTATTTGGATTATTTGTAGAGTATTTTTTTTTATATATGTATTTGACCTAAGTCTGCAACCTATTATTCACATTGTTTAAACGGAATTGAATTCAAATATAACATCTTGAATGGAACAAACCACCACCACCACCACCACCACCACCCCCCTCCCCTCCAAATTTGATTTTCAAGGTCCGCTTCTGATTCACCGTATAATCAGTTTAAGATAAGCAACACAAATCCAAGGGTAGTAAGCAAATCTAAACATAGTGTTTTTAACCTTCAATACTCTGTCTCTTCACGTGAAAACAAGAAAATAACTAGCCATTTTTAAGTGAATTTACGTGAGTTTATCCCATAGAAAAAAGAGAACCTATGTATTTGTCCTGGAAATACCAATGATTAATCCCCGAGGCATCACAACATGAGATTCCCCGAAGAAGCAGGTACGGTCAAGGAGCAACAAGTACACATACCTAAGAAATACATAAGCGACAAAATCGATGTATATATAACAGAAATGATGAAAATAACGACCACTTATTCCGATTGATATGTTTCGTCTCCAGCATCAGCAATTGATTTTGGCTTCTTGACTATGAGAACTGGGCACTTAACGTTCTGTGCGCAGTGACTGCTCACACTTCCAAGAAAAGTCCTATAATTCAGCTCCAAACCCAAAACACAACTCACTATTACACAAATTACAATATATATTTAAAAAAAAAATTAACTAACTTGTATCCTAAGATATATTTTAAAAATATAAAAGAATTAATTTTTACAATAATTTTATAAAATATTTTTTTATGATGTGTTTTAACTTATATCTTTAAGACACAAGTTAGCAAAATAAATAAAAAGCATATTTTATCATGTGTATGTTACTGTGTTTAATTTAAAAAATATTGTTAAAATTAAATTTTTTTATTATTAAATTTTTTTAAAAAATATTATTAAAATATAAAAAAATATATATAATTTTAATTTTAACAACACTTACATAATCAAATAAGAATCCTGCTAGGGAGCCATGGATCAAACTTTTGATTTTTCGGATCTAGAGTTCTAATACCATGTCATAATACCACTCATCCCAGAAGCTTACGTTAATAGAAAAAGATAATGCCAATGAGTAATAGCTCAAATGGCATAATCTCCCCCTGCTCAATTAAGAGGTTGCGGGTTCGAATCTCCTATCTTTGAAAAAAAATTTTAGAAAAAAATAACACTAATGGTTATATCTTTAATCCTCCATAAACCTCCATTTCAATAGCTTCCCATACTTTCCCATCAAATAATTATAGACATACTAAAATCTATTTTTTTAAAATAATTATTTAAATCAATTCTTGACATTTTTAAAATTGGAAACTTCAAAATACATAAAACAGTTTCAAACTTTTATTTTTGTACTTTTCCAATTTAATCCAAAGAATAAAGTACAAAAATATCTTTGAAAAAAAAAAAACGTGTGATAGAAGGGGAGTGAGTACCTCTTGATAAGACCATAACCGTGGCTTCCCATAACAAGAACATGAGCACCCAACTTTTCAGCCATCTCACAAATCACGTCCCTTGGATCGCCATCCTCTACTCTCGTCTCCACCTTAACCTATTATTCACCCTTCCAACATTAATTATTAATTATTTATACTTACATACATAGATAAGCTTCACCTTCACATGGAAAGAAAGTGACGTGTAACAAAACACTGATTAATTAATTAAACAAACAGTGAACAAAGTAATATATGACAAATGTACGGACACCATTATTATCAGGAGAACAAATCCAACAAAATACGACAATTATTGAAGGGAACGAGACATACGTGTTGGAGATCTTTACACAATTTCTTGGCTTTCGCTAACACGCAATCTGCCACTTCTTGGCTATATCTTTCCATGGCTGCCGTTATTTCCGGCGAATACAGATTTGCTGATGAAAAGTGAAAACCAATCCCAAAACAACATAGTAATTTCGATTAGCAAGTTTAGTTTTAATTATTGAAGGTAGTAAAGAAAAACAAATAAGATACCTGGATGAGTTTCAGGATCATCTAGTGCGGCTGCGGTTTCAAAGGGCATATAACCGCCACGTGGTGGGTTTACATAGAGAAGGATAAGGGTATTTTTGGAATTTTGGAAGACGAGGTTGTTGAGGCACCATGAGAGGGCATACATGCTCTCATCGCCTTCGTCCACTGCTACCAGAACCCTCCGTTCGTTCTCTGCCTCTTCTGCCATTACTGCTTCGTGCTTGATTTAGGAAAGCAAAAACTTGAAAGATTGGGAGTGACACCGTTACTTTCACTTCTCTTGTGTTTTGACTAATTATGTTGAAGCTACTGCTATCAGCTGACTCTAGTGAAATTATTATTTTCTAATTAAGTGTATATACGCTTTTTTATTATTGGACGATGAACCATGGAGAGGTGTGTGTTATCCAAACTCCAAAGTGTACGCACTAGAATGAATTTGACCAAAATATATGAGAGATTCAGTAGAATCTGTTGGCGGTTTGGCTTCCTGGTTTTCATATTTGACGGTATTACCAATTTACCATGTCCAATAGGACAATATATTTAGGGTAAATCACATAAAAAAATAAGGAAAAGTATAGGTAACCAACAAAATTTTTGAATAATGTGTAAACAATGTGAATTAATAGAGTTAAAAAAGTAAATTTAATTAGTAGCATTAAATTAGGGTGTAGTATATTTTCATTTGATTGGTGGTTGTTCATATTGTTCAAAATTTTCATTGTTCCCCTGCCATTCTCCAAAAAACAATTGTGTTGTCTGGATGTGAATAGAAATGTCATGACACCAATTTGAGCTTAATTTTTTTACACTGATTAAATATATATGTAATATGTTGTTATTAGAAGATAGGGTATTTTTTTTATATGGTGTTATTTTTTTTAATTGATATTAATTAAATCGGATGATCTAATTTATTTGAACAGGACATATAAATCATAAATTGAAGGGTTTGATTTGTAATTTTTATTTTTTTTTATTTCTAAAAATGAATAGCAGAAGGTTCGATTTTAATGTAATTTTTTTATTTTAAAAAAATACAGATTGAACGGTCCGATTTCAATGTTAAATTTTTTTAATTTTTAAAAACATAATTCAAATGGTCCAATTTGTGATCGTTTGTATAAAACATTAAACAATATAAAAAAATTAGAGATACCGATTTATGTAATCCACACCAGGGTAAATCACTACTCTTCTCACATCATTTTGTGATGCATACCCCTCTCTAACACAGGAAAAACAATAAGCGCCAATTTGATTATATATTTGTTTTTTTCATGTCGATATTTACAATTTTTATTATATCAATTTTGTTCCAACCGTTACTTGAAACGGTGATTTAGACCTGAACGTGAGGTCCAGATCTCTTAATATGGCAGCATTCGACTTCTTTGGTGTCGAGGTATCGCCTGCCCAAGTTCCTCGTAAAGAGGTACCTACAAGAGACTCCGATGCTTAAGTTAACAAGGGTTTTAGGCAGGTTTTTAGTAGATTAGAATGTGAGTTATACTTGGAAGTGCCAATCTATTTATAGTAGAATTGATAACCACCTTTGTTAGAGTAGTTCCATCTTTTCTGATGGATAAGCATTCCCTTTATCTTGCGAGTTTGTTGATATCTACCTTCTAGGTGAGGTAGAGATAGTAGGAGAGATTTCAGGAGGCAGTTACCTGCTCCGGGCAGGTAAGGCTTTAGCCCCCTTTTTCATCGGTGCCCGACCTCTTTAAAGAGGTCGGGGTTACTTGTGAGGGCCACCTTTATTAGTGGGCCTTTTGTCTTATTGGGTCTGACTTTTATTTGCTTGACCCAGGGTATAAACAGTGCCCCTACTTGAGTTCGGGTCCTTTGTGGGTCGGACTCAAGCATTTTATGGTCTCTGTTGTGGACGTCGGGTTTTAGCACTTCGGTCTACCAGACGTGTTTGAAATTTTGAACGTTGATGGTGCTTTAATCATGGACGAACATTGCACGGCAGTTGCTCTTTGGGATCCACACACGTTCAAAGAGGAGTAAAGGAACCGTTTTTGGTTCATTGTCTCTTATAAAGGGGACTTTTTTGGCTCTTCTTCACTTTTTTGTTGTTTTTGAAAAGACTACTTTACTCTCTTATTTATAAAAGAACTCCTCTGTGCCTATTTCGATCGCTTCTGTTGCCTCAAGATTTCTCTATCTTGGTTTTTGATGATTTCTTTGCTTTCACCGGTGTGAAGGGGATCGTTTGTGTTTTGTCGGTTTTAGACGTGCCCTCCCCCTTTTTCACAATCTTTTCAAGGTTGGTTTTGTTTTTCCCTTTTCCTTAAACTCTTATTTCTGTTTGCCTGTGTTTGCTTTTCTTCTTTTATTTGAGTTTTTACCTCTTCTGTCATTGCATTCTTTTTCTTTTCTGTTGAAAAAAGTTTTTCTTTTTTGTACTATTTGTGTAAAAATATCTCTGAAAAGATTTAGAAAGACTCTCTTTTCTGAAAGGATTTTCTTTTGTATATAACTGTGGCTGTTACTCTGTTGATTGTGTGTTGTGTTGCCCCAAATGGTGTTGCTTCAATGCGACGGGGTTGAATAGGAGAGACGCCATTTGACTGCTTTGTAAAAAATTCTTTGAAGGAAGTGGCTCCTTTTATTTCAATGTTTTACCCGACCTGTTTTGGACAAGTTCCAACCCCTTTTGGTAATGGGTTGCTTTACTTTTGCGTTTGTAGGTATAGCATTTATGTCACGCCATGTTATCTTGAATATGTCGACTAAAGTCCCTCCTGCTCTTCGGATTTGGGTAGATAGTAATGTCTTTAGCTGTGTGCCAGTGACCGGTAAAGAGTACTGTGATGAGTTCCGTAGGCACTATAGTATATGTGAAAATAGGGAGGATGAGAGAGGTTATATTTTAGAATCGTCTGACCTAGAAGAGAGAGTGTGTTTTTCCTCTTTAGAGGAATATGAGCAGCCTTTTTTTTATGCCTATGATTGTTTCTTTACTAGGTTAGGTGTCCAACATCCCTTTACAGTTTTTGAAATGGAAGTGTTGTGGTCTTCTAACCTTGTCCCTTCTCAATTACACCCGAACTCCTAGGCTTTTATGAAAATGTACCAGCTCCTATGTCGAGAGTTGGATGTCCGACCTACTTTAAACGTCTTTTTCTATCTCTTTGTTACAACAAAGCCTTATAGTTCCACAAAGAAGTCGGGGTGGATATCCTTCCGAGTTGTACAAGGTTGGAAAGTTTTTTCTATCTTCGACGATTCTTTCCATGATTTCAAATATCACTTTTTTAGGGTCCGGTGTGCTGTGGGTGTCCGACCTCTCTTCTTGCCCGAGAACCAATAACCTCCTTTTCCCCTATACTGGCAAGATACCCTTAATATCGTTAAATGTGATCTAGGCGAGTTAGATGACCTAGATATGGGTGTTGTAGATTTTGTGTTGGGCACATGGGGCGAAGTTTCCCATTTGGATACAAAAATATATTTGGAAGTGATGAGCGGATAATTTATACGCTTTTTGGCATTGTTTTTAGTATGTTTTTAGTATATTTTAATTAGTTTTTATTATATTTTTATTAGTTTTTATTAAAAGATCACATTTCTGGACTTTACTATGAGTTTGTGTATTTTTCTGTGATTTCAGGTATTTTCTAGCTGAAATTGAGGGACCTGAGCAAAAATCTGATTCAGAGGCTGAAAAAGGACTGCAGATGCTGTTGGATTCTGACCTCTCTGCACTCGAAGTGGATTTTCTGGAGCTACAGAGGCCCAATTGGTGTGCTCTCAATTGTGTTGAAAAGTAGACATCCTGGGCTTTCCAGCAATATATAATAGTCCATACTTTGTCCAAGATTTGATGGCCCAAACCAGCGTTCCAAGTCAGCTTAAGAATTCTGGCCTCAAAACGCCAGAACTGGCACAAAAGCTGGAGTTAAACGCCCAAACTGGCACAAAAGATGGCGTTTAACTCCAAGAAAAGTCTCTACACATGGAAGCTTCAATGCTCAGCCCAAGCACACACCAAGTGGGCCCGGAAGAAGATTTCTACATTAATTACTTATTTCTGTAAACCCTAGGCTACTAGTTCTCTATAAATAGGACCTTTTGCTATTGTATTTTCATCTTTGGACATTTAGTCCCTAGACCTTGGAGGCTGGCCATTCGGCCATGCTTACACCATTATCACTTTTGTATTTTCAACGGTGGAGTTTCTACACACCATAGATTAAGGTGTGGAGCTCTGCTGTTCTTCATGAATTAATACAAGTACTATTGTTTTTCTATTCAACTCAAGTCTATTTCTTCTCCAAGATATTCATTCGCACCCAAGAACATGATGAATGTGATGATTATGTGACACTCATCACCATTCTCACCTATGAACGCGTGACTGACAACCACTTCCGTTCTATATGCAAACAAGCTTGAATGTGTATCTCTTGGGTTTCTAATCTAAGATTAGAACCTTCGTGGTATAGGCTAGAATTATTGGCGGCCATTCCTGAGATCCAGAATGTCTAAACCTTGTCTGTGGTATTCTGAGTAGGATCTAGGAAGGGATGACTGTGACGAGCTTCAAACTCGCGAGTGTTGGGCGTGTGACAGACGCAAAAAGATCAATGGATCCTATTCCAACATGATCGAGAACCGACAGATGATTAGCCGTGCGGTGACAGCGTGTGTTGAACATTTTCACTGAGAGGACGGGAAGTAGCCATTGACAACGGTGATGCCCAACATAAAGCTTGCCATGGAAAGGAGTATGAATGATTGGAAGAAGGAAATAGGAAAGCAGAGGTTCAAGAGGAACAAAGCATCTTCATACGCTTATCTGAATTCCTACCAATGAATTACATAAGTATCTCTATCTTTATCTTATTTTATGTTTTATTCATCTTTTAATTATCAATCCTCCATAACCATTTGAATCCGCCTGACTGAGATTTACAAGATGACCATAGCTTGCTTCAAGCCGACAGTCTCCGTGGGATCGACCCTTACTCACATAAGGTATTACTTGGACGACCCAGTGCACTTGCTGGTTAGTTGTGCGGAATTGTGACAAAGTGTAATTCACATTTGAGAGCTCCAAGTCTTTGGCGCCATTGTTGATGATCACAATTTCGTGCACCAAGTTTTTGGAGCCGTTGCCGGGGATTGTTCGAGTTTGGACAACTGACGGTTTATCTTGATGCTTAGATTAGGTAATTTTATTTTATTTTTATTTTCGAAAAATTCAAAAAAAAATTTCCTATTTTGTTCTTCAGAGTTTTTAAGAATGAATTCTAGAGTTTCATGATGATTTGTTGAAGTCTGGCTGGCGTGAAGCCATGTCTAATCTTATTGGACCGAGGTTTCAACCTATCATCACAAGAGCTTGTTGATTTCTATCAATTTTGCTGTTGTTAGCAATGATCTGCTAAAGCTTGGCTGGCCATTGGCCATGTCTAGTATTTTGGACCGGAGCTTTCATTGAAAGCTTGGCTGGCTAGTAAGCCATGTCTAATTCCTGGACCGGAGTCTTAGACTAGCATTGCAATGATTCCTGGAACTCTTATTAAAAATTTTGAACCCCTTTATTTTCTTTTCCACTCAATTTTCGAAAAATCACAAAAAAATTTATAAAATCATAAAAATAAAAAATATTTTATGTTTCTTGTTTGAGTCTAGTATCTAATTTTAAGTTTGGTGTAAATTGCATACCTATAATTTTCAAAAATTACATGCATTATGTTCTTCATTAATCTTCAAGTTGTTCTTGATGATTTCATTGCTCTGATCTTTAAATTCTCTTGTTTTGTGTGTTTTGTTGTTTCTCATATGCATTCTCAATTTGTTAGTGTCTCTTATATAAAAATTTTTTTTTTGGTGTCCTGCATGCATTGTTTGTTTGATTTGAGTTTCCTAAGATTAGTTGTATTTTGATTGTTTCTCATCATTGAAAAAATTCAAAAACAAAATTTTTTTCAAAACTATGTCTTTTCAAGTCAATAATATAGAGAATTGAAGATTCAGAACACTCAGCAGAGGAATTAAACAGAAAAAGCTGGGCGTTCAAAACGCCCAATGAAAAAGGAAGACTGGCGTTTAAACGCCAGCTAGGGTACCTGGCTGGGCATTTAACGCCCAAAAAGGTAGCATTTTGGGCGTTTAACGCCAGAAGGACACAAGAGGGAAGATTTTGTTTTTAATTCAAATCTTTCTCAAATTTTCATAATTTTTCAAAATCAAATCTTTTTCAAATCATATCTTTTCAATCATATCTCTTCAAAATCAATTTCTTTTCATTTTTTATTATTTTCGAAAATCCTTGCTACTATTAATGATTTACTTCAAAATTTTCAAGTTGTTACTTGCCTATTAAGAAAGGATCAAATTTTAATTTTTAAGAATCATATCTTTTAATTTGTTGTTAGTCAAGTAATCAACTTTAATTTTAAAACTTTCTTTTTTTTAAAATTGATTTTCAATCATATCTTCTTAATCATATCTTTTCAATCACATCTTTTTCAAAATTAACTCTCAATCATATCTTTTTGATTTCTAATTTCAAAATCTTTTTCAAAAATCACTTAATTTCTTTCCCGATCTTAATTTTCGAAAATCCTTTACCAAATTTTCAAAATTTCTTTTAATTATTTCAAAATCTTTTACTTTAATTTCGAAAATTCTTCCCCTCTTCTCACAACCTTCTATTTAAGGGACTAACACTCCTCCTCAAGGTGCAATTCGAACTCTATCCCTCTTGATAAGTTCGAATTCTCTTCTATCTACCTCCTCCTTCTATTCTTCTTTTCCTCTGACACCTCAAGGAATCTCTATACTGTGACATAGAGGATTCCCTACTTTCTTGTTCTCTTCTCTTTCATATGAGCAGGAGCAAAGATAAAGGCATACTTGTTCAAGCTGATCTTGAACCTGAAAGGACCTTGAAGAGAAAGCTAAGAGAAGCTAAAGCACAATTCTCTCTAGAGGGCCTAACAGAGCTTTTCAAGGAAGAAGAAGCCATGGCAGCCGAAAACAACAATGCCAACAATGCAAGGAAGGTGCTTGGTGACTTTACTGCACCTACTCCCGACTTCTATGGGAGAAGCATCTCAATCCCTGCCATTGGAGCAAAAAACTTTGAGCTTAAGCCTCAATTAGTTTCTCTAATGCAACAGAATTGCAAGTTTCATGGACTTCTATTGGAAGATCCTCATCAGTTCTTAGCTGAATTCTTGTAAATCTGTGACATTGTCAAGACCAATGGAGTTGATCCCGAGGTCTACAAGCTTATGCTTTTTCCTTTTGCTGTAAGAGACAGAGCTAGGACATGGTTGGACTCACAACCTAAAGAAATCCTGAACTCTTGGGAAAAGCTAGTCAATGCCTTCTTGGCAAAGTTCTTTCCACCTCAAAAATTGAGTAAGCTTAGAGTGGAAGTCCAAACCTTCAGACAGAAGGAAGGTGAATCCCTCTATGAAGCTTGGGAAAGATACAAGCAATTGATCAGAAGGTGCCCTTCTGACATGCTTTCAGAATGGAGTATCATAGGTATATTCTATGATGGTCTGTCTGAACTATCCAAGATGTCATAGGATAGCTCTGCTGGAGGATCTCTTCATATGAAGAAGACGCCTGCAGAAGCTCAGGAACTCATTGAAATGGTTGCAAATAACCAATTCATGTACACCTCTGAAAGGAATCCTGTGAATAATGGTACAAATCAGAAGAAAGGAGTTCTTGAGATTGATACTTTGAACGCCATACTGGCTCAGAATAAAATATTGACTCAGCAAGTCAATATGATTTCTCAAAGTCTGTCTGGAATGCAAGCTGTACCAGGCAGTACTAAAGAAGCTTCCTCTGAAGAAGAAGCTTATGACCCTGAGAACCCTGCAATGGAAGAGGTGAATTACATTTGAGAATCCTATGGAAACACCTATAATCCTTCATGGAGAAATCATCCAAATCTCTCATGGAAGGATCAACAGAGACCTCAACAAGGTTTCAACAACAGTAATGGTGGAAGAAATAGGTTTAGCAATAGCAAACCTTTTCCATCATCTTCTCAGCAACAGACAGAGAATTCTAAGCAGAGCCCCTCTGACTTAGCAACCATAGTCTCTGATCTAATCAAAACCACTCAAAGTTTCATGACTGAAACAAGGTCCTCCATTAAAAATTTGGAGGCACAAGTGGGTCAGCTGAGTAAGAAAATTACTGAACTCCCTCCTAGCACTCTCCCAAGAAATACATAAGAGAATCCAAAAAGAGAGTGCAAGGCCATAACCACAACCCACATGGCCGAACCTGGAGAGGAGGAAGAGGCAGTGATCTCCACTGAGAAAGACCTCAATGCACGTCCACTGGCCTCCATGGAGTGCCCTGATGAGGAACCATGGGAATCTAAGGCTCACACAGAGACCATAGAGATTCCATTGAATTTACTTCTGTCATTCATGAGCTCTGATGAGTATTCTTCCTCTGAAGAGGATGAAGATGTTACTGAAGAGCAAGTTGCTAAGTATCTTGGAGCAATCATGAAGCTAAATGCCAATTTATTTGGTAATGAAACTTGGGAGGATGAACCCCCCTTACTCATCAAAGAACTGGATGACTTGACTAGGTAGAGGTTACCTCTGAAGAGACAAGATCCTGGAAAGTTCTCAATACCTTGTGCCATAGGCACCATGACCTTTGAGAAGGCTCTGTGTTACCTAGGGTCAAGTATAAACCTTATGCCTCTCTCTGTAATGGAGAATCTAGGGATCATTGAGGTACAAGCTGCTAGAATCTCACTAGAGATGGCAGACAATTCAAAAAAACAAGCTTATGGACTTGTAGAGGATGTCTTGGTAAAGGTTGAAGGCCACTACATCCCTGCTGACTTCATAATCCTAGAGACTGGGAAGTGTATGGATGAATCCATCATCCTTGGCAGACCCTTCCTAGCCACAGCAAAAGTTGTGATTGATGTTGACAGAGGAGAATTGATCATTCAAGTGAATAAAGACTCCCTTGTGTTTAAAGCTCAAGGATATCCCTCTGTAACCATGAAGAGGAAGCATGAAGAGCTTCTCTCAAGACAGAGTCAAACAGAGCCCCCACAGTCAAATTTTAAGTTTGGTGTTGGGAGGCCACAACCAAACTTTAAGTTTGGTGTTGAACCCCCACATTCAAACTCTAAGTTTGGTGTTGGGAGGTTCCAACATCGCTCTGAACATCTGTGAGGCTCCATGAGAGCCCACTGTCAAGCTATTGACATTAAAGAAGCGCTTGTTGGGAGGCAACCCAATCTTTAATTATCTATGTTAAATTTATATTTTCTTTTGTTATTTTATGTTTTCTGTAGGTTGATGATCATGTGAAGTCACAAAAACAATTGAAAAGTAAAAACAGAAGGAAAAATAGAATGAAAAATAGAACACCCTGGAGGAGAAACTTACTGGCGTTTAACGCCAGAAATGGGCACCAGACTGGCGTTTAATGCCAGGAATGGGCAAGAAACTGGTGTTAAATGCCAGAAATGGGCAGCAGCCTGGCGTTTAACGCCAGAATTGACAGAAAGGGGCATTTTTGCACGCCACTTGGTGCAGGGATGAGATATCCTTGACACCTCAGGATCTGTGGACCCACAGGATCTCCACCTACCCCACCTCTCTCTCTTCTTCACCCATTCACCAATCACCTCAATACCTCTTCCCCCAAAACCCCTCACCTATCAAATCCCACCATTCTCTTCACCACTCACACCCATCCTTCATAAAATCCCATCTACCTTACCATTCAAATTCAAACCACTTTCCCACCCAAACCCACCCATAATAGCCGAACCATACCCCCTCTCCACTCCTATATAAACCCATTTTCACTCCTTCATTTTCACACAACCTAAACACTACTTCTCCCCCTTGGCCGAAATACAATGCCCCCTCCATCTCCTCTATTTCTTCTTCTTCTACTCTCTTCTTCCTTCTTTTGCTCGAGGACGAGCAAACCTTCTAAGTTTGGTGTGGTAAAAGCTAAAGCTTTTTGTTTTTCCATAACCATTTATGTCACCAAAGGCTGGAGAAACCTCTAGAAAGAGGAAAGGGAAGGCAAAAGCTTCCACCTCCGAGTCATGGGAGATGGAGAGATTCCTCTCAAGGGTGAATCAAGACCACTTCTATGAAGTTGTGGCCAAGAAGAAGGTGATCCCTGAGGTCCCTTTTAAGATAAAAAAGAATGAGTATCCGGAGATCTGAAGAAGAGGTTGGGAAGTTCTTACCAACCCCATTCAACAAGTCGGAATCTTAATGGTTCAAGAGTTCTATGCCAATGCATGGATCACTAAGAACCATGATCAAAGTGTGAACCCGGACCCCAAGAATTGGCTTACAATGGTTCGGGAGAAATACTTAGATTTTAGTCCGGAGAATGTAAGGTTGGCATTCAACTTGCCCATGATGCAAGGAGATGCACACCTATATACTAGAAGGGTCAACTTTGATCAAAGGTTGGACCAAGTTCTCATGGACATCTGTGAAGAGGGCGCCCAATGGAAGAGAGATTCAAGAGGGAAACCGGTTCAACTAAGAAGGCATGACCTCAAGCCCGTAGCTAGGGGATGGTTGGAGTTTATCCAACGCTCAATCATTCCCACTAGCAACCGGTCTGAAGTTACTATAGACCGAGCCATCATGATTCATAGCATCATGATTAGAGAGGAAGTAGAAGTTCATGAGGTTATATCCCAAAAACTCTACAAGGTGGCGGACAAGTCCTCTACTGTGGCAAGGTTAGCCTTCCCTCACCTCATTTGTCACCTCTGCAATTCAGTTGAAATTGACATAGAGGGAGACATTCTCATTGATGAGGACAAGCCCATCACTAAGAAAAGGATGAAGCAAATGAGAGAACCTCACCAAGAGCATGAGGAATTTTCTCATCATGAAATCCCTGAGATGCCTCAAGGGATGCAATTTCCTCCACAAAACTATTGGGAGCAAATCAACACCTCCCTAGGAGAATTAAGTTCCAACATGGGACAACTAAGGGTGGAGCACCAAGAGCATTCCATCCTCCTCCATGAAATTAGAGAAGACCAAAGAACCATGAGAGAGGAGCAACAAAGGCAAGGAAGAGACATAGAGGAGCTCAAGCACTCCATAAGATCTTCAAGAGGAAGAACAAGTCGCCATCACTAAGGTGGACCCGTTCTTTAATTTTCTTGTTCTTTATTTCTCTGTTTTTGAAAATTATGCTTTATGTTTATCTATGTTTGTGTCTTTATTACATGATCATTAGTGTCTTAGTGTCTATGCCTTGAAGCAATGAAAATGAATCCATCACCTTTCTTAAATGAAAAATGTTTTTAATTGAAAAAGAAAAAGAAGTGCATGAATTTCGAATTTTAAAACAGTTTAATTATTTTGATGTGGTGGCAATACTTTTGTCTTTCTGAATGAATGCTTGAACAGTGCATATTTTTTATATTGTTTATTCATGAATGTTAAAATTGTTGGCTCTTGAAAGAATGATGGAAAAGGAGAAATGTTATTTGATAATCTGAAAAATAAAAAAATTGATTCTTGAAGCAAGAAAAAGCAGTGAAAAGCTTGTAGAAAAAAGGATATATGCGAAAAAAAAAGAGAGAAAAAAAAAGAAAGAAAAAAAAGCAAGCAGAAAAAGACAATACCCCTTTAAACCAAAAGGCAAGGGTGATAAAAAGGATCCAAAGCTTTGAGCATTGGTGGATAGGAGGGCCCACATGAATAAAATCCTGGCCTAAGCGGCTAAACCAAGCTGTCCCTAACCATGTGCTTGTGGCGTGAAAGTGTCAAGTAAAAACTTGAGACTGAGCAGTTAAAGTCGTGGTCCAAAGCAAAAAGAGTGTGCTTAAGAGCTCTGGACACCTCTAATTGGGGACTCTAGCAAAACTGAGTCACAATCTGAAAAGGTTCACCCAGTCATGTGTCTGTGGCATTTATGTATCCAGTAGTAATACTGGAAAACAAAATGCTTAGGGTCACGGCCAAGACTCATAAAGTAGCTGTGTTCAAGAATCAACATACTTAACTAGGAGAATCAATAACACTATCTGGATTCTGAGTTCCTATAGATGCTAATCATTCTGAACTTCAAGTGATAAAGTGAGATGCCAAAACTGTTCAGAAGCAAAAAGCTAAAAGCCCCGCTCATCTAATTAATACTGATCTTCATAGATGTTTTTGGAATTCATTGTATATTCTATTCTTTTTATCCTATATGATTTTCAGTTTCTTGGGGACGAGCAACAATTTAAGTTTGGTGTTGTGATGAGCGGATAATTTATACGTTTTTTGGCATTTATTTTTAATATGTTTTTAGTATATTTTAATTAGTTTTTATTATATTTTTATTAGTTTTTATTTAAAGATCACATTTCTGGACTTTACTATGAGTTTGTGTTTTTTTCTATGATTTCAGGTATTTTCTGGCTGAAGTTGAGGAACCTGAGCAAAAATCTGATTCAGAGGCTGAAAAAGGACTGCAGATGTTGTTGGATTCTGACCTCTCTGCACTCGAAGTGGATTTTCTGGAGCTACAGAAGCTCAATTGGCGTGCTCTCAATTGATTTGGAAAGTAGACATCTTGGGCTTTCCAGCAATATATAATAGTCCATACTTTGCTCAAGATTTGATGGCCCAAACCAGCGTTCCAAGTCAGCTTAAGAATTCTGGCGTCAAAACGTTAGAACTGGCACAAAAGCTGGCGTTTAACTCCAAGAAAAGACTCTACACATGGAAGCTTCAATGCTCAGCCCAAACACACACCAAGTGGGCCCAGAAGAAGATTTCTGCATTAATTACTTATTTCTGTAAACCCTAGGCTACTAGTTCTCTATAAATAGGACCTTTTGCTATTGTATTTTCATCTTTGGACGTTTAGTCCCTAGACCTTGGAGGCTGGCCATTCGGCCATGCTTACACCATTATCACTTTTGTATTTTCAACGGTGGAGTTTCTACACACCATAGATTAAGGTGTGGAGCTCTGCTGTTCTTCATGAATTAATACAAGTACTATTGTTTTTCTATTCAACTCAAGTCTATTTCTTCTCCAAGATATTCATTCGCACCCAAGAACATGATGAATGTGATGATTATGTGACACTCATCACCATTCTCACCTATGAATGCGTGACTGACAACCACTTCCGTTCTATATGCAAACAAGCTTGAATGTGTATCTCTTGGGTTTCTAATCTAAGATTAGAACCTTCGTGGTATAGGCTAGAATTATTGGCGGCCATTCCTGAGATCCGGAACGTCTAAACCTTGTCTATGGTATTTTGAGTAGGATCTGGGAAGGGATGACTGTGACGAGCTTCAAACTCGCGAGTGTTGGGCGTGTGACAGACGCAAAAGGATCAATGGATCCTATTCCAACATGATCGAGAACCGACAGATGATTAGCCGTGCGGTGACAGCGTGCGTTGAACATTTTTACTGAGAGGACGGGAAGTAGCCATTGACAACGGTGATGCCCAACATAAAGCTTGCCATGGAAAGGAGTATGCATGATTGGAAGAAGGCAATAGGAAAGTAGAGGTTCAAGAGGAACAAAGCATCTTCATACGCTTATCTGAAATTCCTACCAATGAATTACATAAGTATCTCTATCTTTATCTTATTTTATGTTTTATTCATCTTTTAATTATCAATCCTCCATAACCATTTGAATCCGCCTGACTGAGATTTACAAGATGACTATAGCTTGCTTCAAGCCGACAGTCTCTATGGGATCGACCCTTACTCACGTAAGGTATTACTTGGACGACCCAGTGCACTTGCTGGTTAGTTGTGCGAAATTGTGACAAAGTGTGATTCACGTTTGAGAGCTCCAAGTCTTTGGCGCCATTGTTGATGATCACAATTTCGTGCACCAGGAAGATTCCAACCTTCTGAAGTTCGATCTTGGTAGTTCTCTCTTCCTTTACTTGTTGAATTCTATTATTTGTAAGCGTTGTTTCTGAGTATGTTTATTTTGTTTTGCAGAAAGTATGGCTCCGAAATCAGCTATAAAATTTCTTCGAAACACCAAAAAGACAATTGTTGCCAAGAATCTCCAGCAACAAAAAGAGGTCGGGGCCGAATCTTCTGTCTGATCTTCTCCTAGGAAGTCGGGATCGGGTCAATCTGAGTAGAAGGTCGTCATTCCCACTCCCCTCTCCAAGGTTATCCCTTTTGAGCCTTCTCCGTCTTCCACTGAACCTCCCTTCAAGAAGCAGAAGGTGGATGACGATAAGAGAATTTACTCGAAGAGCTTCGAAGCCTTGACTTGGGGGGAGAAGAATATCCTTCCTTACCACCACCTAAGCACGCATGACGTGGCTTTTCAAAACCACCTCCAACGCTTGGCCCGTAGAGGGCTTCATAAGGTTGGAGTATGTGCTACTCTAGCCAGGGAGTTGAGGAACTCTCCCATTCAAACAATGGCCAGTGCTTTAGTGTCGGCTCGTGCTGATGTAAAAAGGATGAATGAGCTGAAGAAGGACTTGGAGCAGGAACGAGAGGCCTTGAGGTCTGACCTTGAGAGAGCTCGGAAAAGAGCCACCAAGTCGGAGGCTGCTGCTGCTTTGGCCGAAGAGAAGGCCAAAAAATTTTAGGAGAGCTATACTCGTGTATTTGGGGAGAGATTGACACTGGAGGAGGAGTTAGGGAAACTAAAAGAGCAGTTTGCTAAGTCCCAGGAGTTGGCCGCTTTGGGGATGAACGAGATGTTTGATAACTTGGAAGCTCAGGTTAAGGTCTTGGCTCCCGACCTTGACCTTTCCCTCTCTAGTCTTGACAACATAGTAGATGGAAAGATAGTTTCAGAACCCGAGGACGATGATGAGGAGGAGCCTTTAGTAGATCCAAAGACCTCGGGGCCTCAGGTCGGGCAGACCTCCATTTCGGGTACTAAACCTGAAGCTGCTACTGTGGAGACCTCTCCCTCGGCCTCATTTGTCGTGTCGACCAAGCATGTTTTTGTGCTCTCTCCTTCTCTGAGAAAAGATGATGTTACTGGCAAGAACCTTACTCCTCTTTAGGCTTTTTATATTCTATTTCATCTAACTCATATGGCCTGACTTGTGGGCTTATAACACTTTTAATTTTTTTTGTAATAGTTTATAGTTTTTTTAACATTTTACCTTCTCTCTAGTTGTTTGTTCACAACTTTTATGAAGTAATGTTCAAAACTTTATTAAAGTTGTAAAGTACCCTTTGGACTCTTGTAGTAAAGTTCAGTTTGTTTTGACCCATGAGTCTTAACAAATTCAAAAGTTTATTAATTTTCTTACATAGGTTCGACTTCGAGTAATCGGCCGTTGCTAAGTTATTTTTACGACTCCATTTTTTATCCGACTTGTTTGAGCTCGCTTTGTACGAGTTGTTTGTATAACTTCTTATATTAACTTGTAACTCGTCGCTTCATCTATAGTTGTAAAAACCGGACCGAACTGACCGATTCAACTGGAAAATCGATAAATCAGATCCTATACCGATCCGGTCCGATAGTTAGACCGTATAAAGAAGGAAACCGGTATGAACCGATTAGACCTGAAATGAACCGTTGAAAACTGGTCAAACTCGATCAAGACCAGTCTGACCGAACCGATTGAAAATGCAAATTTGTTCAAAATGTTAGAAAGAGGGTTCGAACCCCTGTCCTCAGAGAACTAAAATATTATTAAAGCCGCTAGACTGTTACATTTTTTATTCATTTATATGCAAATTATAATATATATATATATATATATATATATATATATATATATATATATATTTTATCAAATAATTTACTTTTATTTAATTTATTTTAATTTTAGTTATAAATTCGATCTTTTTAATTATATTTTTATTTAACAATAATTATAAACTCACTATTCTTTCTTTTCATAATTATATAATATATATTAATATTATTTTTTTAATAAATACTTGTAGTATATAATAATATAATAGATATAAATTAATTAATAAATTATTAAAATTTAAAAATAATAGTTATTTTAATACAAAAACAAAATAAAAATATTTATGATAGAATAAAAATAACAAAATACTTATTATTCCTGTTCCATATTATTTTAAAATAGTTTAATATTCTTAAAATGTTAGTGAAAATATGTATTTTAAATTTTTAGTTATTTTTTATTTATATAGAACCGGGTTAAACGGTTCAACCAGTGACTCACCGGTTGAACCAGTAACCCAGTGACCCAGTAACCTTACTGGTTCGATAACTGGTTCGGTTCTGACAATTATGGCTTCATCTTGCTGACAACTTTAGGTCGGGCAATGATTTTCGCGGTTTATCGAGCTTAAATTAATGCGTTTGAGACAGGAAACTTCTGAAGAAAGAAATAGACTAGAAATTTTTATTAATGTTTAAGAAATTTCTTTACAAAGCTATTTACTGAAGGCTTGAGTGCCCCTAGCCCTTGTGCTGGTGCCTCATTAAAGAACTCTCATTATTGGGAAAAAGAGTACACCCAGGTACAAGGCTTTTAGCTATAGTATTTTTTTTTAGGTTACAAGCGTGTTAGGACCTTGGTAGCTCCCGCTCTTGGAGGTCGGACACCTTATAGGAACCATTCCCTAGGAACAGTATTATCTTGTAAGGTCATTTCCAATTTGTAGCTAGTTTTCCTTCTCCTGACTTTTGTATTCCGATGTTGTTTCGGATTAGGACGAGGTCATTGGTGGTGAAGTTTCTCTTTATCACCTTTTGATTGTATTTCGGAGCCATCCTTTGCTTTAGAGCTTTCTCCTTGATCCGAGCTCTTTCTGGACTTCATAGAAGAGGTCAAGCTCTTCCTTTTGAGTCTGGGTGTTAGCTCTTTCATTGTAGAATAAGACTGTAGGTGATTCTTCAGCTACTTCTATGGGGATCATTGCTTCCATTCCGTACGCAAGTCGGAAGGGAGATTCTCCCGTTGTGGAATGTGGAGTGATCTGATATGCCCACAAGACTTGGAAAAGCTCGTCTGTCCAAGCTCCTTTTGCATCTTGCAATCGGCGTTTTAACCCGGCCAATATGACTTTATTGGCAGCTTCAGCCTGTCCATTGGTCTGGGGGTGCTCCACAGATGTGAACTAATGTTTTATTTTTAGGTCGGCCACCAAGTTCCTAAAGGTTGAGTCGGTGAATTGAGTTCCATTGTCCGTGGTGATGGAGTGTGGAACTCCAAACCTTGTGACAATGTTCTTATACAGAAATTTCCGACTTCTTTGAGCGGTAATAGTTGTTAGGGGCTCTGCCTCGATCCATTTAGTGAAATAGTCAATCCCTACTATAAGGTATTTGACTTGGCCTAGCACTTGTGGAAAGGTACTTAAAAAGGATAAGCAAATCCGACAAATACAACAACAACATACTTAAGTGGTGTCAACTATAGAGAAAAATAAAAATAACTTAACTTGCAAGTTGGATGGTTTAACAAACTTGACTAAAACGTTGTTGCAACAAGTCAATCCTGGTATGAGTGTAGAACAAGTACAAGTAATGATAAAAGCTGCCCAACAATCTCTGTCTAATGACAATAGTGCACCAAATGATGCGCGGCAAAGCATTCCTCTTTTATTTAGATCAAGTTATATGTCAAAAAATTTGGAAGTAAATACTGTACAAATTAGCAATTAAATTAATAGTGGCTAACTGTTATTGATATTAATTTTACTGTTAATTTATTGGCCTTAAACTAATCTACTATAGAATCTAGTTTGTTAAAAAAAGATTGCTTGTTCTTTTTGTACTTAGTATGTACTAGACTACTATAGTAGTTAACTATGGAAGCTAATTTTGATGTTGGCATGTCTTTTTTAAATAAAAAACTCATTAAGGATGGCAAAGCTGCATTAATTCTTAGGGATTTGGATCCTCTAAATTTTGAATTTCACTTTAAAGAGTAAAGTTTGATCTCTTACTATTTATTTCATAGGTGGGACTAAGAGAAAATATGAGAGAAAAACTATTTAAGGGTGAAAGATCAAATTTTACTCTCTAAAGTAAAATTCAAAATTTAGAAGATGCAAATTCAATTCTTAGAGCATTGGTGCCAGATTTCAAATAGAGTAAGACAGAACATCATTAGTTGACTTATTAAATTTTTTTTCCTTTCATTATCATTGAAATTTTTTTATAGGTACCTTTTTTATTTTGATTGACTTGTTAATATAGTTCTTTCTAATGTTGATTGACTTATTAAACATGTGTCACATATCCATTATTTAACTGTATTGCATCACTGAAAGTTTTTTTTTCGTTCTAAAATATTTATTTCTTTTGCTAGTAGGAGAACATGATGTGAAAAAAATATTATTTTTCATAAAAATATGAAATGAGATTAATTTCATATATATTTTAGTTATCTAAATGTAATATTTTTATGTATTATGTACTTTTTTTAAAGAGATTTTATTCGGTATTACATGTAATAATGGATAAATTACACCCTATTTTGATTTGTGTTGTTTGGACTAACAACATATCTAGCTTATAATGTAAATTTTATAATTTAGATTTCTTAAATTTTTTTCTTTTTAGACTTATTTTGTGATTATCATAATTTTGGAATGTGATTATGCTTTTTAAAAAAAAAAACTCAAAAAATAGAGTAAGCTATGGTCACGGTTTTATAATAGGGTGATCATATATAGATAATTTATGGTCACGCTAAAACCGTGACTATAGATAAGATATAGATAATTTATGGTCACGCTAAAACCGTGACTATAGATAAGACTATGGTCACAGTTTTTTTAAAAGGTGATCATAGAATAAGCTATGGTCACGGTTTTAAAATATAATGACCATAGATAAGTTATAGTTACGCTAAAAATCGTGACCATAGATAAATATATGATAATGATTTTTCAAAAGGGTGACCATAAAGTGAGTTATAATCACGATTTTATGTATATAATATATGTTATTTAATTTATTTTTAATGTGTATTTTATATTTTAATATATATATTTTATATAAATAATTAATTTTTAATATACACATAATATGATTAAATGGTTATTGACCTATATAATTCTATTAAACTTTTCAAAATATTAAATTATAACTATTTATTTATTATATTAACTTATATAATTTATTTTGATATATATATATATATATATATATACCCACCCGAAATTAATTTTCATATTTTTTTGGTACACCAAAGGAGGGCTAATGCCCCAAAAGAGAAAAAACAAGGGATTACAACTCAGAAATTTAACAGGACTACTTATGGGCTAATATTTGGAAAGTGATTTTTTTTTTTTACAGTATTTTTTAATTTTTGACAGGTTAAGGTTAAGGATTAATTTGTTGCGAATTTAAACTCTATTGAAAGGTCTGTCATTACTGATTAATAAATTGTTACATGTATAAGACGAAATTCAAATCTCCTATATTTGTTTAAATAAAGAATAAGAATGATCTGACTACTTAACCTACCCAAATTGATTTATAAAGTGACTTTTCCACCATAAGTTGTTAGTCACAAGCCATGAACGTTATTTTTGAGTTGGTCTTTTTGTAGCAAATCAATTCTATAAGTAGAGTTATTTTTGTCATTTCTACACTCACTACAAGACCAATAGCTATTTGGCAAACTTTTGGTACATCGTATTCTAGTTTTCTCAGCGAAATATGTAATAATTTTCCATATATATATTTGGACAACCCTCATTTGCGGCGGGTAAGACAGACATATCTTTTATGCTGGTTGGCAACATGGAATGTTGAAATAAATTGATTAAGGAATGAAATAATTAACATCCCCAAAAGACGTCAAGAAGGGTGTTTGGTCTAGTGGTATGATTCTCGCTTCGGGTGCGAGAGGTCCCGAGTTCGATTCTCGGAACACCCCAGTTTGTTATATAAATTTTCAATTTCAATTAAGAGAGAAACGTAATCTTAATTGATTCATACAGTTTATAGTTTTATAACTCATGCAAAAAACTCTTCCACTAATACCATGTATACACTCTCTTACTTGAATGGTAGATTTGAAATAATGAGTGCCAAGATGAGCATTGATTTTGTATCTAGCGACAACAACATCAATCTATTAATAATAAGAATAATAATCACTCATCAAAGCGATGGTGTTAATTATTGTTAAATGATGAATGTAACGCGACAATAATTTTACAATAACGAAAAGGAAGACTAAATCCGGAGAGTCTATCAGCTTTTGGATCCTGGAGTGCACAGCACATTCATGATGGCCCTCGTAGCGATAATAATGGGTCTCTTATTGTTTCAGTCGTCTTTTGCGGAAGAAGACGACGCCTTTGTGCTCACACAGGACACCTTCGAAAACGAGGTTGGCCATGATCGCGGCGTTCTCATCAAGTTCTACGCTCCCTGGTACGCTCTTCTACGTTACGTTCTTCCCTTAATTAATATTAAATCAAGATTCGCTTTATCATTCTTCACTCGACAATTATTTTTCCAATGCATGTTGTTAGGTGTGGCCACTGTAAAAAGCTTGTACCGGAGTATGAAAAGCTCGCAGCAACTTTCAAGAAAACCAAGTCCGTTTTGATCGCCAAAGTTAGTAGTTTCAAATATACTATGTACACTAGTTCATTTTATACTTTAATACGTATTTTATATAATTAATTTTGGCAGTTGATTTTAGTATACACCTAACATGGTTACGTTATTGACATGTGTGTCCGCGCACAGGTAGATTGTGATGCAGATAAAAGCATTTGCTCTAAATATGGGGTTTCTGTTTACCCTACAATTAAGTGGTTTCCTCAGGGTTCTTTAGAACCTATGTTGTAAGCTCGCACTTGAACCGTACCCTTTCCTTAATTCACTTCTAGATTATCAGTCACATAATTGCTTGAATGTGGTGTAACTAGATATGAAGGTGCAAAAACCGCAGAAGCCCTTGTTGGATTTGTGAACATGAAAGGAGGTATTATTAATCTAAATTTTCTTCTGCATTTGCATTGTCACTGTCATGAAACAAATATGTGTTGTTAATATAGGTACCAATGTAAAGATAGCAACAACTCCATCTGATGTGGTGCCTCTCACCTTATTTAACTTTGATAAGATTGTCTTGGATAAAACAAAACATGTTCTTGTTGAGTTCTATGCACCCTGGTAAGTACAGATTTTTACCATCTTAAATTCTTCATTTTGAATTTTTCTGATTAAAAAAAACATTTCTTGCAGGTGCAAACATTGCAAGGCCTTTGCCCCTGTAAGGATGTTATTATCTGTCCTAATTATAGCTTATAGTCAAGCTTAATGACTTAATCCTTATGTTGTTTCTATAGACTTATGAAAAGGTTGCTACAGCATTTAAACCAGAAGAAGATGTAGTTATAGCTAGTATTGATGGTGACATGTACAAGGATGTAACTACAAAGTAAGTTCATACCATGTGTGTTATATTGAATGTTAAATTATATATAATTTTAATTAAGATCCACACATGTGTATTAATTGAATGCTAAATTCTGCCAGTACAGATATGAAATTACTAGTTATCCCAAACTGAAATTGTTCAGAAAGAGCAATAAAGCTGGTGAAGTTTATGAAGGTGCTCGTAATTTGGATGATATTGTATCTTACATCAATGAGAAATGTGGCACAAATCGCGATGGACAAGGAAGACTTACTTCTAAAGTTGGTACCTCTTTTGATACCATCTTTTTTTTCAATCTGTACTTCATTCTCGTGTTTTTAATCTCTAAGAGGCTTAATTAATTGTTCTTGGAACAGGCTGGTATAGTAGCATCCCTGGATAAGTTGGTGAAGAAATTTGTGAATGCAGGTGACAATGACAAAAAGGCCATCTATTCACAACTTGAAGAGGAAGTTGAGGATCTTGAAGGATCTGATGCAAGGTTTGAACAATTTCGTGGTTATATTATTATTGTATATATAGTCCTAAGTATTTGGTTACAACTCTGTCTTTTATGGTTTGTTTGATTCAATTTCTCGTAACTGTTATGTTTTTCTCTCTAAAAGATTTTGATATGTAGTTTTGATTTAATTTTTCCCAGATATGGCAAATTGTACTTAAAACTTGCTAAGAACTGTATGGAAAAGGGTAAAGAGTATGCAAAGAACGAGGTTCAACGTCTTGAGAGAATGCTTGAAAAGGTAATTTTGTTAAGTTTGGATCTTAAAGAACTATTATTAAACAAGTGCAGTTAAATTCATATGAAGTTAGATGATAATTTAGTCAAATCTATTAAATTATTTAATGATTCTCAGTTATCAACTTTAAATGAAGTTAACTACAACTGAGTTTCTACCACTATTAAAAGACCATAAATATGGATGCAAGACAACATGTTAATTGGTTTTTCTATGTTTTGGTGCAGTCAATAAACCCAACCAAGACAGATGAATTCACTCTCAAGAAGAACATCTTATCTTTATTTGCTTAATCCTTAACATGGTGAAATAAAGGGTAATTAATGGCATTCAGATGCTGCATGTAATTCCTTAGTTCCAACGTGTCATTGCCTTGGTTTTCTTTATGTCACCTAAATATGTACTAGTCTATTAGGCTTATTTTTGCAATGTTAGCCTATAAAAATTAAAACAAAAGATACTTCAATCAGGTAGTATAATTGTTCATTTGCTCTGTATTTTAATAGTTCCAAACATGTGTGTATTTATAAATACTGATCTCAGTCCAAAGAAGAGTGAAAACCTTTATACCCTTTAATTTATCATGTAATGTATTAATTATTACTACATCAAACTTTTTTTTATTATGAGATACGGACTAGGAATAACAATGAAAATCCATAAACATCGGTATTCGAATTCATAGAGATACTCCAAGATAGGAATAAGAATAAGAATGACTGAATGAGGGAAAAAATTATCTTGTGGAGAATTTTAAAATGGGGATGGGAACTTTATCCCCCAACCTGTGGGGACTTCTCTGTCGAAAAAATCATATATATTAAACTAAAGTAATAAAAAAAGATAAAATATTATTTTGTTTTCTAAAATTAAGACCAAATTCTAATTTGATTTTTAATATTTTAAACGCTCTATTTCAATCTAAAAAAACATAAATAATTGACATATTTAAAAGCTAATATAACGTTCGATTTCAGGTATAATTGACCCATCAATTATTACTAATGTAAAATTTTTTTGGTTAATTATTCAAGTCGAATTTAATGGTAGAACAATATTAAATCTCTTTTAAAATTTTTTTGAGTTAAAATATCACATTTAAAATATTAAGAATCAAATTAAAATTAAAATTAAAGACTAAAATAATAGTTTACCCTAAAAATTTTATTACACTATAAAAATACTACGATAAAAATACTAATGTTTGAAGATTGGAAAACACTTCAAATATGAATTATTTAAAATCTATAATTTTTTTCTTTTAAAAATTATATTGTATGTTTTATTTAAGATTTAAATATTTGATATTAATTATTTTTATTAATGATATAATTATAAAATATTAAATATATTTTATCTTAAATTATAGTAGAATTAACATTTTTTATTAAAATAAATAATCTCCACAAGAATCCCATAGGACTATATTTTTCTGCAAAGAATGAGGATGGGCAGAAATATTATCCTGTCATGGAAAATAAGAATGGGGTGAAATTTCAAGATGTGGGATGAAGGTAGAAGATCGGTCCCTGTTCCTCTATATTGTCATTCCTAATTTCACCACTTTTAAATTGTAGTCATAAACAACAATCAAAAGGTCAATAATTGCTGAAAACTTAAGCTCCAATATCATTACTAAATATTTCAAAAAATTGCATTAAAAAACTAACTATTTTTTTTCTAAAATTAGGAGTGAGATTCGAATTCGAGATTTTTAAGTGAGTATGAAAAGATTATGTTATTTGAATTATAACTCGTTAACTTAAAAAGCTAACTATTTTTTTTTTTTTACCAAAGATAGGAGACTCGAACCTGCAACCTCTTAATTGAGTATGGGGAGACTATGCCATTTGAGCTATTACTTAAAAGAAAAAAAACACTCTTTTTAAATATAATATTAAGCGTCTCATGCTATTCCATACTCTATATTAGACATTATAAAATACTTATCTAACTTTAACATATTATATTAAAAATATAGAAATATAAAAGATAAATGATCTACAATACTTTTTTCTTTTAAAAAATTGTATTGTATATTTTATTTAAGATTTAAGTATTTAATATTTGTTATTTTTATTAATAATATAATAAAAAATATTCAATATATTTTATCTTAATTATAGTAAAATTAATATATTTTATTGAAATAAATAATTTCTACAAGAATTTCGTAAGACTATTTTTTTAGTGAATTCTCAAATAAAAATTTTATAATTCTCTTTTTGTGAGAATATATATTTTTAGCCATTAAATAATGAATTTGCAGAATTTGATTTTAAAATTTTATAAAAATAAAGTGTAACAAAATAAATAAGTCATATTTTAAATAAATATATTTATAAAATATATTTTTTATATCTTCTTTAAAATAGGTGTCATATTTTTTATGCGAAAAACGAAGATGAGAGAACTATTTTTCTGCCATGAAAAATGAGGATGAAATGAAATTTCAAGATGTGGAGTGGGGAGTAAAGAGACCATTCCCACTCTATATTGTCATTTCTAACTTCACTCTTTTTAAATTTGTAGTCGTAAACAGCAACCGAAAGGTCAGTGAATAATGCCGATAACTTAAGCTTTGATACGGTTGCTAAATACTTAAGAAACATAACATTAAAAGCTAACTATTAAATGAAAGAATCACCTCTTCTTAAATATATATAATATTAAGCATACATGCTATTCCATCTAGAACACTCAACTCTATAAGATTGTGTTTGAAAGAAAAATTGAAACTTAAAATAGAGATGGTGAGATAGAAATTAAAAAATAAAAATTAAATTAAATTTTTATATTGTGTTTAGTGTAAAATATATACAATTGATTATATTTTAATATCATATTTAATTTAAGATAAATATAAATATTAAAAAGTATATTTAAAATTTAAAAAGTTAAATAAAAATATTTTAAAAAAATTATTATTCAAATTTCAATTTTTATCTTTAAAAAATTTCATTATTGCTTATGTTTCTACTTTTTGAATTATCCAATAAATTAAATTTTATATTTTGAAATTGAAATTTTAGTTTCAATCTCTAATTACTAAACACAATACTTAGTTTCAATTCTCAATACTTGGATTGTTATATATGATTTATAAAGTTGGCCTGGAGAGTTGGAATAAGAAAATTGCTTGGTTAACGTTAACAATAATGTTGTGACTATTATGATTTCAATTAGTTAGCTCTTAATTACGCCTCTAATATGGTTCTTGTTTTTTCTTCATTTCTACAACCTCAACCTTAAAATAAGCAAGGTTTAAAAACCTCAAGTTCTATCCATTTCTTTTTTTTTTTTCAGAAATTATTGTTATCTTAACTTTAAATAATGAAAGGAATTGAATAACACAATCAACTAGAAATGCATTTGGCATTTCAACATCAACAAATTAACATGTTGCAATCTATTTCACGTTGATAAATTTCTGGTTTAATAAAAGAGTCCTTGAAAGCAGGAACTAATAATAAGAGGATCAAATTACACAAAATGGAGGAACTAATTAATTAATTAAAAAGAAAAATCAAACCCCCATAAAAACATTACCAAAAAAGAAGGTTGCTACAAAAATACAAACATTTATGCAAGCAGTTACGATCATTATTTATAACACAATACACAAGATATTACAATGAATTCCAATTTTCCAACTCATATATGCATACGTGTTGTGTATGAATCTAATTAATTAATAATCTTTTACCATCTTGATCCATTTGATCTTGAGCCAACGAAAACCTTTCTTGATACTATGCTTGAACTTTCCTTCAGTTGCATAAAGCTTGTATTTGGCGACCCTGCGTTTTCTCTTCCTCTCAGCATCATTCCACCACCACGTGCTCTTTGTCTCCTTCGCCGCCGCCGCCTTCGTCCTCGTCGAATAAGACGGCTCTTGATATAAATCCCATGATGATGTTGGTTGCCTAACGGTTGATGATAACCACATTTTGTTGTCATTATTTACACCGCGCGCATTGTTCATATTATTGTGTTCATATTGATAGCGTCCATAAGACTCCTCCATACGAGTTTAATTGTCCTCTCTTTCTTTCTCTCTTCTTATTTTTAGTGGAAGAATTTATTAAGCGCGAAATGAGAAGAGAGAAAGAAAGAGAGGAAACTCGAGAGAAGAATTATGAATTTTTATTTTATATATGTTTGAAGGGAAGAAAGACGACTTCTAAATCTGGAACATGAGGCGGGGAAGGCAGAGACAGCTTATCATGTTTTGTTTAACAAAGCCTCCAGTTAATGTTGCCTCTTAATTTAACTTTCTCTAATTATAGACCATACATTACCTTAAAATATGATTAAATTATATCTTAAGGGAAATTATTATTATTATGAAATACAACAAAAATGTCAAGTATACTCAGTTTAATCATTAAATTTTCAAAATTTTTAGCAACTTAATTAATGATGTGGATGTTAGTGTAACAAGTAACTAAACGTGCTGTTTTGATTTGTTTCCTCATCTCCGTACAACTTGCTGAATAATAATGTATGACAATTTTGTCAGTATCCAACTAGGGGTAGGTGAAGCCAACTAGAAAAAAAATCTACTAATTAAGGAAATTTAAAATCATTTTAAAAAAATTTAAAATTTAACAAGACAAACACATCTAAAAATATTGAAAAAATAACTTCTGAAAATTAAAAAAAATATATCTAAAACTATTTAAAAAATCATCTAAATTTTATAAAAAAGAATCATTTAAAAACATAAGAAAAAGAAACATCTAAAATTATTAAAAAAATACATTTAAAATTAAAAAAAAAAACATCCAAAATTAGTTAAAAAGAACCATCAGCAACGAACATGCGCAGCACAAATACTAGTGGGCACTTTTTTAAAATTTAAAATTTAAAAAATCGGCTCAAATTTACTACACTCATAGTCGGTTATCTATACTTCTTCAACGTATAAATGTGTCCAAATTTAGGTTAAACTAACGTAACATAAATAACAAGTAGCACCCAACAAATTAAACATCAATGAACAAAAAACTAAAGCAATATTAAATTCCTTTTAACTATAAAAAAAGATAGTAAATTATTCTTCCGGGTGAATAGCCTATGCCTACTAAAAGTGTCAAAGAAGGAAATGCTTAAGATGTCAAAATTGTTAGTAATACTAATACCATAAGTAAAAACTACACTAATAAAGAACTGCGTATAACAGTTTTGTTGAGGAAACAAGACTACTAGACGATTTGGACTATGAACATTTTTAACATTTTATTTATAATCCTAGACCACGTGTCCATGCATGTTATAATATATTGGGAAGTTACGCTGAAATCTTCTAGCAAAGTATTTTCCAGGAAATTAGTTTTGGGAGAAAATCTAGAGCTAGCTGGGGATACGGTACTCGGCAATTGAAATTGCACATATATAATCATATATTCATATATTTCTGGATGATCTTCAATATTACATTTTATAATTTTATGCTCTATTCTAGAATATAGAGTCGAAAACGCTGACATTATCAACCAAATTTTGCATCGTAGATTTATTCAAGTTCAATTTCTTTGACTTTTTCATTGATACCACCAAGTTGGCAAATTCCACGAGATGCAAACCCTCCAAGTACAATATTTGTATCTTCTACCGTTCGTGTTACTTTATTAAATATATTTGTAGATTTTTAATTAGTAAAATTTATTAGTATTTTTATCAGTATCTTTTTAAAATTACGTATATACAGTTTATTTTATTCTGACAGTATAAATTATGTATGACACAAAAGATTTATAGAATCAAACTATTTTTACAAAAATAAAATTGTAGATTGACAAATCAAAATCTCCATCTAAAAAGACCAATGTCTCTGTAGATAAAAAATCAAATAATAAGATTTTTAGTTATTATTTTTATATGAAAAAATCTAATTTTTTATTAATAATTAATTTTAGCATTTATTATCCAAAAAATTTAAATTAATTTAACGTGTATACTTTTTATTTAATTAGGTGTTAGGTGTGTTGCATAAATAGAAATAATTAAGTTTTATACTTGCTATTTAAAAATAATATTTTTTCTCTCGTATATAAAAATATAATTAGATATTAGTATAAAAAAATATATTAATAGTTATAAAATTAATTCAAAATTAATTTTTTTTAAACAATTGAATTTTAATTCTAAATTTTAGTTATAATATTAGTATTCTCTCCAAATTATATATAATAAATATTTGAAAGAAGAGAAATAAAAATATAAATTAAAAAGATAAGCAGTGAAAATTTAAAATTAAATAAAAAATTAAAAAAATATGTATATAATAATAATATTTTTTATTTGAATTATATTATTTTATTTATTTTGTTTTCTGAAGAGCAGAAAAGTAGAAAAAATAAAGAATGAGAGAAAAGAAAGAGAAAGATAAAGATGAAGAATGAAAGTGAGAGTTTGTTAATTTTGGAAGAAAAAATTCTATTTTAATTGTAATAAAAAATATCGGATGATATATTTTGATTTGTCAAATTATTAATATAAAGTATAAATTATATATAGAATGAAAATGGTAGAGAGAAATAGAAAAATGAAGAGAGGTAGATGAGAGAATTTAGAAAGGGAGATTATTAATTTTGGAGAAAAATATTTTCTCTCAATTTTAATAAGAGAGTGTCATGTGACACATTTGGTTATTAAATTAGACAATAATATATGATACATAATATAGGTATATTTCAATTTCAATTTTAACTTTAATGCAATTAAAAAATATTATGTTGTACATTTTGATTGTCAAATTCGTAATTAGTCATTGATAATGATATATAAAAGAAATAGAGTGGTCGAAGAAATGAGAGAGAAAGAGAAAGGAAGAGGGAAGATATTTTGGAAGAAAAGATTTGATTTCAATTGTAATGGGCGAGTGACATGTAACATATTTTGGTTGTAAAATTAGTAGCGATGAGGAAAAAATTCTTTAATTTTGAAGAAAAATATTTGATTTTTCAATTACAATGAGAGAATGATATGTGACAAATTTTAGTTATAAAATTAGTAGAGAAGAGAATTTCTTAATTTTAAAAGAAAATATTTAATTTTAATTACAATAAGAGAATGACACGTAACATATTTTAGTTATAAAATTAGTAGGAAGATAGAGAGAATTTCTAAATTAAAAAAAATATATTTAATTTCAATCGTAATAAAAAAGTGATATGTGTCAAATTTTTATTGTAAAATTAATAATATGTAATAAAAAAGTGATATGTGTCAAATTTTTATTGTAAAATTAATAATATATAATAGAATTTATAGGAAAATCAATTACTAAAGCCATAATGCATTTTGGAAAATCAGAATGTTATTTGATCAATTTATGTTTCATAGAAGATGGTGAGAAATTTTCTGAGGAAGCCAAACCGTGGATAATAAAATGTTAGAAACAAAAACGTTTACTTTATTTTGTGTGATAAGAGGTGAATGTTGAGAATTCTAACGCGTTATTTTTCGTAGTTCGCCACGAACTTGAAAACGCGTGTCCGCTTCCATACGTGGAAAAGACAGAAAAAGAAACAAAAAAAGTGCATACATGTTTTCTTGAATATCCGTATCAAATGGTATCGCCCACAACAATCATTGTCCTTGTCTTGT
This sequence comes from Arachis ipaensis, assembly GCF_059453495.1. Classification (NCBI taxonomy): domain Eukaryota; kingdom Viridiplantae; phylum Streptophyta; class Magnoliopsida; order Fabales; family Fabaceae; genus Arachis; species Arachis ipaensis. The sequence continues at coordinate 13,054,418 of NC_142441.1, forward strand.
TATTCTAACTCTACTTCTTAACTCGACAAATCACAATCAAATGGTATCGCCACTTCTCTTTTTTCATTTTTATATCTTTTTCTCCCATTAAAGACGCGTTTAGTTAGTTAGTTAGTTATAGTTACTAGGAGTGGTAAGTGGTAACAACTTCTCTTGATGAGGTTTATTTATTTAATTAATTGGGATTCCTTGTATGACTAACTAGTACTATTTATTAATCAAGTGATAATTTCACTTGTTAAGGTGGTATTTTCTGTGAATTTTGAGCGCAAAAATGCACTTGACTTTTCAGGATTAACGTGTTGTACCGGTGAACTGCACATGACGTGAAAATGTGGCTTCCTCGTATCTTCCCTACCTCCTAGATTGATGTTGGTCAATGTCCCCTTTTGTTTCTTATTCTTATATATACCCAGTTAGCCCTGTTTTTTTAGCTCTTACACTTTGGCTGAATCATTCTGATTTCTGTTGTTTATTTACAATTTTAATTTGGATGGTATCAAATAGGAAATTTCCCCAGGAGCAGGAAGAAGGTAATGGTGCTAAAATTCCAATTCAGAAATCAAAATGGGGAACCGCTGATCATACAAAACAACCATCCATTAGGTATTCAACATCAACTATTTATTTCTGGTAATTAAGGGTGTGACACTGTGACTAAGCTCTAAATTTGGTTTGTGCAGTGGCCTTAGAAATGTGATCAATGGCCATAATTCCTACGTGGAAACCTTCCTCCGAAGAGTGGTATTAAGAAATCAATGAATCCATTATTTTCTCTATGTCATTTCTTTGCTTTCAATTTTCTTACAGCTTGTTTTAATTTCCTCAAATAGGTGCGAGAGGAGGTGGAACGTATAATTCAGGAACATCACCTATCTCCAAGGTTTGTTTGGACTATAAAACATGAATAGGTTGTGTTAAAATTTATTAACATATAGTTTAATATTCTGTTTTGGTGCAGAGGAACCGTTAATCATAATCTGGCAGGCACATCTGGAGCCAAACCCTTTCAGCTGTGTTTTATCAACAAGTTGCCTGATACAATTTTCACACTCTCTAATATAATAGCAGAGGATGAATCACCCCTTCAAATTGCTCTATTTGATGTTACATCTCAGTCTATAGTCAGTGAAGGTCCCTTATCCTCCATCAAGATAGAGATTTGTGTCCTCGATGGCGAGTTTGGTTCGAATGGCAGTGAGGATTGGACTCAAGGGGAGTTCAATGGCAGTATCTTACGCCAAAGAGATGGTAAAGGTCCATTGTTGACTGGAGATAGGTTTATTACTCTCAAGAATGGGATTGGTTCTGTCTCTAAACTTACCTTAACTGATAATTCAAGATGGTTGAGAAGCAGAAAGTTCAGATTAGGAGCCAAAGTTGTTGAATCAACTTCCTCTGGAGCAAGCATAAAGGAAGGTTCAAGTGAACCTTTCGTCGTCAAAGATAATCGCGGAGAATGTGAGTCTTAAAACCGAACAATTATTTCATCTGTGATCATTGTGCACAAACTGACATGTGATATTGTGATGTCTTTTGTTGTAGCTTACAAGAAACACTACCCTCCATACTTGAATGATGATATATGGCGTTTGGAGAAAATTGCAAAGGATGGAAAAATCCACAAGCGGCTCTCTTCCCAGGGAATTCACACTGTTAAGGATCTCCTGCAGCTATACACAACCGACCCATCTTCATTATATGTGGTAATAAATCTTGTTTCTTTTTATTTTCATATGATTATGGAATGTCATAAAATACTAATGAATTTTTCATTGAGGTGCAGAAGTGTGGCAGCATTCCAATTAAGTCATGGACAGCAATTATGAACCATGCCAAGACTTGTGTGATAAATGATCACAAGCTCTATAGCTATCGCGCGACACAACAACCTATAGTCCTGCTATTCAATTCCATCTACATCCTTGTAGGAGTACTCAACGGGCAAAATTATTGTTTACCTGATGCACTCACTCCAAAGGAGAAGGTATGCATTTAGATTCTATTCTGAATTGTCTGCTACATATAATTTTAAAGAACATGTTTCTGGGGCAGAAATGATTAAGTCAATCCTTCATTTGCAGAATTTGGTGGAAACCATAAAGCAGCAAGCATACAAGAATATGAATAATTTGAAATCAGTTGATGACACTTCTCCATGGAGCTGCTTCACACCAGTGGCATGTCCAAGAACAGGTCAATCTGATGTTCCAGATCAAGTCATGGCAGGTCAAGAAGAAACATGGCTAGGTTCTACACAACCCTGCACCTCTTCTTCATTTATTGATGAGGAAGTGCCAAGTTACCAAGTTTATGAAGATCCACTGCCAGAAACATGCGAAATGCTGCAGAACGGTTATACAGGAGGTGAATTCTTCTCTGGAATGTTCACTGAAGGGAATAGCTGGCAACTTAATGGATTGTCACATATTCCAGTTGTGCAAGGTGGTTGTTCAGCTGATAATTGCAGTTCAGAGATTCAATTCACAAATGATTGTTCTTGTTCACCTTACACAGCACAATGGGGGGACCAAAATGGCTATTTATTTGGTTCTTCTGATGGAGCAGAATTTACAAGTCATCCTACTTTTCTGAATTCCAATGGGGATGTATCAAACAGTGGGAAAACTAAAGCAGTGTGGTTTAAAATTGGGAATGCTATCAAATGGGTCATATCAGTTAAAAAATATGCAGCTGCCAGAAAGAATGCAGAGCTGTATTACTGTGACTTTAAGTATTAGATTCCTAGTTTGGTTTCTAGGTAGAATATGTGTAAAAATGTCTAGGATATAAGTTCCCTAGATATGCTTAGTCTTAGTCTTAGTCTTGAATCTTTAATTTCTTCACCTTTAACTGCAATGAATATATAAATCCAAAAAAAAAAAAAAAAAAAAAGAGGCAGAGAAGTGACCTGGAAGATGTGGTCCTCCTGTACATTAAAGTGTCAAGTTATCAATGTAATATTTTTCTTCTAGTCTGTAAAATCAATTATATATTATATATGCATGATTGTCCATGGTCAATTTAATAATCATTCTGTTGCTACTCCTGTAAATATTGAACACATTAATTTTAGATTTGCTTTTTACTTATTCAAAATAAGCCTTATTTGCTCTACTTCTATTGCCATTCAAGTCAAATGATTATAGAACTTAATTAATTGCTAGAAGTTTCTAACTACCTTCCACAAATAGAAGTTTCCATGTTAGTAACTAACATTACTCTTCAATTTAAGAAGTGGAGCTGGCAGTGTAGGGTTAGTATATGCTGTAAAAAATCCTGCAGCTTAAGACTCTTGAACCTTGACTTTAAGAACTCTCAGCCATTGATTCCTTTAAACTTTGAAGCATGCATTTTCCTTCCATCTTCCTACTCTTCCTTCCCATGGAAAGAGTATGAGTAGTGAACCAAATGGTAGAAAGAAGGCATGCCACAGGAAAGTGCAAACATTTGGATACTCTAGTTTACCAGAGTCCAATTTGATTAAAAGATAATTACTACACTAAAGTAATTGCACATATTTAGTTGTGTGACTCCAATGACTTGTACATAATACAAGCTTAACTCAGTTGTATTAGTTAATCTCCCACCATCTTATTTTACTACTATCCTCTCTTTACTGAATTCAAATCCGTAAAAAGCATGTGTTAAGATTTCCTTGACATAGATCCTGGTTTAACTTCAAATCTTTGTTTGGGATGAACTGAATCATACAAAAAAAGGGGATACTTAATAATAATAATAATCTAATATCTAGTTTTAATCTTGTAAAGATTATATTTTTGTTCCATATATATTAAAAGAATAGGATTGTCGTAAAATAACTAAATAAATAAATAAGGAAGAGGTAACAAATATAAAGTATGGAAATATAATTAGATGGTTCTAGTAGTAATGTTCACTAGAATTACTATATTAATAGATATATTTAATAATATAGTAGTAAAGAATATAAGAGAGAGAATAGTATAAGAGAGAGAGAGAGTGAATATTCTTATTGTTGTGTAACTGTGTGTTACGTACTGAGGTTTAACCTCTATTTATACATGCAATGAGGCTACCTTTTTTCACTATTATTAAATGCAAGAACTTTGGTAACATAGAACTTCAGTATAGAAAAGGTGAGCCGCCCATGGTCATCCATTTCATTCTTATCGTAACACTCCCCCTTGGATAACCATTTAGGATTATGCCTCGTTAAAACTTTACTAAAGAAAAACCCAAATGGAAAAAAAAAACTTTAGTGAAGGAAAAAGAGTACAATATCCTTTGTGATGGGACTGCCTCATTAAAAACCTTGTCAAGAAAAACCCAATGGAAAAAACTTGACTAAAGAAAAAAGAGTACAGTCTCTCCCTCTTATCGACATCATTTAATGTCTCGAAATCGGTGCATCCCAATCTCATGTACCAATCTTTCAAAGGAGGATTTCGGGAGTGACTTTGTGAATAAATCTGCTAGATTGTCACTTGAGTGGATCTGTTGAACATCAATTGTCCCTTGATTTTGAAGATCATGAGTGAAGAAGAATTTGGGAGAAATATGCTTTGTTCTATCACCTTTGATGTATCCGCTTTTAAGTTGAGCAATGCATGCTGTATTATCTTCAAACAAGACAGTTGGAGCTATCTTATGATCAATCAGTTCACATGATGACAGAATATGTTGGATCAAACTCCTAAGCCAAAAATACTTGCGATTAGCTTCATGTATCGCGAGTATTTCAGCATGATTAGAGGAGGTTGCTGCTATCGCCTGTTTTGTAGACCTCCATGATATAGCTGTACCACCATATATGAACAGATATCCTATTTGAGATCTCCCTTTATGTGGATCAGACAAGTATCCAGCATCTGCATAACCAACTAATTGTGACTTGGATCCATAGGGATAAAACATCCCAAATCAACCGTTCCATGAAGATATCGAAAGATTTGTTTGACTCCACTCTAATGTCTTCTGGTTGGAGATGAACTATATCTTGCTAGTAAATTCACAGCAAATGATATATCAGGTCCTGTGTTATTAGCAAGATACATTAGCGCTCCAATAGCACTAAGATATGGTACTTTAGGACCAAGGATATCTTCATTTTCTTCTTTAGGACAGAATTGATCATTTTCCACATCTAAAGATCTTACGATCATTGGGGTACTCAAGGGATGTGACTTATCCATATAAAACCTTTTCAAGATCTTCTCTATGTATGTTGTTTGATGAATAAAGATCCCATTTTTTATATGCTCGATCTGCAGGTCGAGACAAAATTTAGTCCTTCCAAGATCTTTCATCTCAAACTCTTCTTTTAGAGTTTTTATAATTGTTGGAATCTTTTCAGGAGTTCAATGATATTTAAATCATCAACGTACACAGCAATTATAATGAATCCAGATGCAATTTTCTTTATGAAAACACACGGACATATATCATCATTCTTGAATCTGTTTTTGGCCAAATACTCAATAAGACAATTATACCACATTCGTCCAGATTGCTTTAGATCGTATAAAGATCTTTGCAAATTGACTGAGTAGAACCCCTGTGAATATTCATTGGATGGTTTAGATATCTTTAGTCCTTCAGGGACTTTCATATAGATATCCCAATCTAATGAGCTGTATAAATAGGCTGTTTCCACATCCATTAAGTGCATATGCATTTTATGATATGCAGATAAACTGACCAAATAACACAATGTTATCGCATCCACTACAGGGGAATACGTTTCTTCATAATCTATACCGGGCCTTTGTGAAAAACCTTGTGCCATAAGTCGGGCTTTGTAGTGCACAACTTCATTTTTCTCATTTCGTTTTCTCACAAATACCCACCTGTATCCAACAGGTTTTACATCTTCTGGTGTACGGACTACAGGTCCAAATACTTCACGTTTTGCAAGTGAGTCTAATTCAGCCTTTATGGCTTCTTCCCATTTTGGCCAATCATTTCTTTGTCGACATTTTTCGATTGATCTTGGCTTAAGATCCTTACTTTCATGCATGATATTTAATGCCACATTATATACAAATATTTCATTGACAATTGTCTTATTTCGGTACCATTCTCTCCTGTAAAGACATAATTTATCGAGATCTCGTCATTTTCATAATTTTCAGGTACCTGAACGTCTTCTGGCGTTAAAACTATATCAGAATTTTGGACAACTGTAGGTGTCTTTACTATGTCTTTTTCAACAGGAATCGTATTTACCTCTTTTCTTTTTCGAGGATTTTTGTCTTTGGAACCGACAGGCCTGCCACGCTTCTGGCGTGAATTTGCTTCAGTGGCTACTTGTCCTACTGGGACATCAATTCGAATTGGGAAATTTTCCGATGGTATATAAGATTTGGTTATCCTCTTTGTATCAGAAAATGCATCAGGCAATTCATTTGCTATTCTTTGCAAATGTATAATCTTTTGAACTTCTAGTTTACATTGCCCTAATCGAGGGTCTAAATGCATCATGCATTCCAATTAAGTTCTTTTCAGGAAGCTTATTCTCTCCCCCTAATGTTGGAAATTTTGATTAATCAAAATGACAATCCGCAAATCAGGATTTAAATGCATCTCCAGTTTGTATCTCAAGATACCTCACTATAGAGGGAGAATCATATCCAACATATATCTCCAATTTTCTTTGGGGTCCTATTTTGGTGCGATTAGGTGGTGCAATGGGAACATATATCGCACATCCAAATATTTTTAAATGGGAAATATTTGGCTGCTGGCCAAAAGCTAATTCCATAGAAGAGAACTGATGGTAATTCGTTGGCCTCAAACGAATAAGTGTTGCGGCATGTAAAATAGCATGCCCCCAAACCGAGGTTGGCATATTTGTTCTCATAAGTAAGGGTCTAGCAATTAATTGGAGGCGCTTAATAAGTGATTCTGCTAACCCATTTTGTGTGTGAACATAAGCTACTGGATGTTCAACACTTATTCCATTAGCTAGACAATAAACATCAAAAGCTTGGGAAGTAAATTCATCAGCATTATCAAGACGAATTGTTTTGATTGGATTTTCTAGAAATTATACTTTTAATCAAATAATTTGAGCCAGTAATCTCGCAAACGCCAGGTTGCGAGAAGACAATAAGCACACATGTGACCATCTCGAAGATGCGTCTATCAGGACCATAAAATATCTAAAAGATCCACATGGTGGATGAATAGGTCCACATATATCACCTTGAATCCTTTCTAGGAATTCAGGGGACTCAAATCCAATCTTTACTGGTAATGACCTTAAAATTAACTTCCCTTGAAAACATGCAGCACAACAAAATTCACTAGATTTAAGAATCTTTTAGTTCTTTAGTAAATGTCCATGGGAGTTTTCAACAATTCTCCGCATCATGGTTGTTCCCGGATGACCCAATCGGTCGTGCCAAGTTATGAATTCATTTGGACTAGTAAACTTCTGGTTTACAGTGGCATGTGATTCAATTGCACTAATCTTGGTATAATATAACCCAGATGAAAGTGAGGGTAACTTTTCTAATATAACCTTTTTATTTAAATCATGAGTTGTGATACATAAATACTCATGATTTCCTTCATTCATTGTCTCAACATGATATCCATTTCGGCGAATATCTTTGAAACTCAATAAGTTCCTCAGAGACTTAGTAGATAATAGTGCATTATTTATTATGAGTTTTATTCCTCTGGGAAACAAAATTATAGCTCTTCCGGAGCCTTCAATCACATTGCCTAAGCCAATAATAGTATTAACATATTCTTCTTTTGGCACCAGATGGGTAAAATATATATCACTTTTGAGAATGGTGTGCGAACTTGCACTATCCGCAAGGCATACATCTTATCCTTGCCATTTTCTTCAAAGATAAATAATAAAATGAGTAGCAATACATGCACAGTTAAATTGAATACTTGATCGAAATTATTTTTCTAAGAAACACTACACATAATGTCATATACTAAAATTTTATTTTAAAACTTGACACATTTAATGATTTCAAAATTCATAAACATTAATATTTCGTCACATTTGAAACTTAAATACATAAAAAATAAAACTTAACAATAAGTTCTTTACATTATTTATTTACATAGATACATAACAATCTCACATTTTAAACTATTCCATCATTGATCAAATGACCAATATTTCCTTCAGGGTCTTCAAAGAAATTAGATACATCATAATGAGTGGTGGAGTTTTCAGCATCATCATTTGAAACGAAATTCGTCTCCTTTCCTTTGTCGTCTTTTTTCAAAGATGCTTGATAAAGATCGACTAGGTGCCTTGGTGTACGACAAGTACGCGACCAATAGCCCTTTCCACCACAACGGAAACACTTATCCTCTGTTGATTTATTTTGCCCAATATTTCTTTCTTTATCCCACTTCTGGTGAGATCATCTCTTTTGAACATAATTCATTTTCCTTCCATAATTTTTCTTATTACCAAAACCTTGCCATTTACCTCTTCTGGGGTAATAATTTGCCGCATTTACTTCAGGAAATGGGGCGTCGCCAGCTGGACACGCTTCATGATTTTTTAAGAGCAACTTATTGTTGCGTTCAGCAACAAGAAGGCAAGAAATTAACTCAGAATATTTTTTAAAGCCTTTTTCTCGATACTGCTGCTGCAGGAACACATTCGAGGCATGGAAGGTCGAGAAAGTTTTTTCTAACATATTATTATCAGATATCTTTTCCCCGCATAATTTCATTCGTGAAGTGATTTAAAACATTGCAGAATTATATTCATTTATGGATTTAAAATCTTGTAGACGCAAGTGCGTCCATTCATATCGGGCTTGAGGAAGTATCACCGTCTTTTGATGATTAAACATGTTCATACCCTGGCCCAACGCTATGGCCCAGGTACAAACGAAAGGCCCAACCCAAAGGATTGAGCCTCACCCTACACCGACCTTCCCCCGTAGAAGTCGGTTCTTGACACGACCTGCTCTAAAGAAGTCGGAGACGAAGATGGGCTGGCAGATAAACACTCATTCAAATGAGTAACTGCCCCTAGAATCTCTCAACCCACTTCCAGGAGCCATATCCCAACTTCCCTAAGATAAAGGGCGGTTATCCACCTTAAAAGGTGGAACTACTTCAACGGTGGTTATTGGTTCACCACTATAAATACCCTGACATCCCTCAGGCATCTTTAAGTCCCAATACTCTCTAGACCTGCTTATTCCCTTGCTGACTTAAGCATCAGAGTGTCTTTGTAGGTACCACCCCTCATTCACTCATATCCACAAGTCAGACAGAGGCCCAGGAACGTGATTCCCTACGAAGGCTTCCCTCTTTAGACGATTGGGCCAGCCTAATGCGTCCAGCCCATTAATCTCTGGTTACCCATCGTAACATTGGCGCCGTTGCTGGGGACCCTAGAGATCAACCAGTGATGGCGGACAATTCACCCGAAGATGGTCATACAGCGTCTGATTCCGAACAAGAAAACCTAGATACCAGAAACAACGACGCGGACCTAACTCTTCACCAGGGAGCCAACGACCAACAAAGAGAAGGCACCTCCGGGTTAAAAAATCTGAAGGTAAACTCCTCAGAGGGACGCGAATCAGGGAAGAAAGGGCCACCCTATGCAGCCGAGCTAATGGGGTTGGTCCATGGCCACCAAGGTCGTTTGGAACAGCTGGAACAGGAGTTAGAGCGACAACGAGAGGATGACCGAAATCTCAGAGAAGAGATAGAGCGACGAAAAGAGTTAGAAGAAAAACTCTTAAAGCTAGAATCTTCTCTTAGAAGTCGGAACTCCCGTGGCGACCGTGAAGAGTCGCCCTCGGGAGGAAAGGATCCATTCAGTGAGGACATAATGAGGGCAAAAGTTCCAAGAAACTTCAAAAGCCCTGATATGAACCTCTATGATGGAACCACGGACCCAAAGCATCATTTGAGCAACTTCAAAAATCGGATGTATCTGGCTGACGCCTCTGATGCAACTCGCTGCAAAGCTTTCCCGACCACCCTGTCAAAAGCAGCGATGAAGTGGTTCGACAGCCTCCCTCCAAGGTTAGTTACCAGCTTTGAGGACCTCTCGAGAAAGTTCTTGATGAGGTTCTCCATCCAAAAGGATAAAGTAAAACACGCACCGAGCCTCCTGGGAGTAAAACAGGAGGTCGGAGAACCTCTACGAGACTACATGGAAAGGTTCAACAAAGCATGCTTGGAAATTCAAGACCTGCCCACTGAGGCAGTCATCATGGGACTAGTAAATGTACTTAGAGAAGGTCCATTCTCAAAATCCATATCAAAAAGGCACCCCGCCTCCTTGAGTGATGTACAAGAAAGAGCAAAAAAAGTACATCAACATGGAGGAGAATGCCAAACTACGAGAGCCGAGTTGGCAACTTGGGCATCCTCACGCGGTAAAGGAGAGAGAAAGGGAGCCCAAGAAAAGGGAAGAGGCCGGTCTCGACAAACCAAGAAAATATCACTCTTATACTCCTCTAAAAGTTTCCATAGTGGATGTATACAGAGAAATCTGCAATACTGAAAGACTGCCGCCTCCCAGGCCCATCAAAAATAAAAAGGGAGGAAGCCGCAGCGATTACTGTGAGTACCATAAACTGTATGGTCACTCAACAAATTATTGCTACGACCTCAAAAATGTGATAGAAAAGCTGGCCAGAGAAGGCCGACTTGATAGATATCTCATGGAAAGGTCGGACTATCATGAAAAAAAGAAGCGAGATGATGGAGACAAAAGAGACCCACCACCGCAAACCCCCGAGAGACACATACACATGATCTCGGGAGGCTTTGCGGGAGGGGGACTCACCAAGTCATCCCGCAAAAGACACCTCAAGCGAGTCTATCAGGTCGGGAGCGAATCACCCGACCTTCCTACTATCTCATTTACAAAGGAGGATGGGCAAGGAGTAATCCCTGGACATGATGATCCAGTGGTGATAACCATGATCCTAGCCAATGCCCATCTCCACAGAACTCTAATAGACCAAGGAAGTTCAGCGGACATCCTTTTCAAGCCCGCGTTCGACAAACTAGGACTGGACGAAAAGGAGCTAAGAGCCTACTCTGATACCTTGTATGGACTAGGCGACACGCCAATAAAACCACTGGAATTTCTACCCCTCCACACGACTTTTGGAAAAGAGAAAAAATCCAAAACTCTGAGCATAGACTTTATAGTCATCGACGTGGGGTCAGCATATAATGCCTTAATTGGCAGAGCTACCCTAAATCGACTCGGAGCAGTGGTGTCTACCCCTCATCTTTACATGAAATTCCCGACATATGCGGGGATAGCAACGGTACGAGGAGACCAGAAATTGGCAAGAAAATGCTACAATGAAAGCCAAAACCTAAGAGGAAAAGGCAAAGAAGTCCATACCATTGAGCTCGGTGGCACGAGAGCCAGAGAAGATCTACGGCCACAACCAGGAGGAAAAACTGAAGAAATACAGGTCGGCGAAGAGGAAGGAAAAAATACCAACATAGAAGCCAACCTAGAAGAAAACCTAAAGCAAAGGTTGACAGAGCTCTTAAGAGATAATTCTGACATCTTCGCCTGGAAAGCTTCCGACATGCCAGGGATAGATCCCCGAGCTCATGTCTCACAGACTCTCAGTATATCCAGGATCCCGACCTGTACAACAGCGAAAGCGTAAGCTCGGCCCGAAACGAGCCCAAGCGGTGGAAGAGCAGGTACAAGCACTCCTAGAAGCTGGCTTCATCAGAGAAGTTAAATATCCAACATGGCTAGCGAATGTAGTGCTAGTCAAGAAGCAAAACGGCAAGTGGAGGATGTGCGTCGACTACACCGACCTGAATAAGGCATGTCCCAAGGACCCATATCCGCTCACAAGCATTGATACTCTAGTGGACTCCAGCTCGGGGTACCAATACTTGTCGTTTATGGATGCCTACTCGGGATACAACCAGATCCCGATGTACAGGTCAGATCAAGAAAAAACATCATTCATCACGCTCAGAGTAAACTACTGCTACGTGGTCATGCCATTTGGATTAAAAAACGCAGGGGCCATATACCAAAGGCTGATGAACAAGGTGTTCGCTCCTCACCTCGGGAACTCAATGGAGGTCTACATAGACGACATGCTGGTGAAAACCCGGGAGGAAGCCGACCTCTTAACAGACCTCTCGCGAGTCTTCAGCACCATAAGGTTACATGGGATAAGGCTAAATCCCGCAAAATGTACCTTCGTGGTGGAGGCTGGAAAATTTCTAGGATTCATGCTAACCCAAAGAGGGATCGAAGCAAATCCCGACAAGTGCAAAGCCATCCTAGAAATGAAAGGCCCGACCTGCTTAAGAGAGGTTCAACAATTGAATAGCCGACTTGCAGCCCTCTCCAGGTTCTTGGCAGGATCAGCATTAAGATCCCTTCCATTGTTCTCTCTACTGAAAAAGGGATGTCAGTTTGAATGGACTCCCGAGTGCGAAGAAGCATTTCAGGAATTCAAAAGGTTCTTGAGCCAACCTCCAATCCTGACCCGACCTCTAGTCGGGGAAGACCTCGTCCTATATTTGTCTGTAGCAGACAAAGCTGTCGCGTCAGCCCTGATATGAGAGGACGAGGTCGGACAGCACCTAGTGTACTTCACTAGCAAAGTTCTACAGGGCCCTGAACTAAGGTACCACAAACTAGAGAAGTTTGTGTACTCCTTAGTAATAGCCTCACGAAGGTTACGGCCTTACTTCCAAGCCCACACAATAAGAGTCCGAACAAACCAGCCTATGAAGCAAATCCTCCAACAGACGGATATTACAGGGAGAATGGTTCAGTGGACGATAGAGCTTTCCGAGTTTGACTTGAAGTACGAAACTCGGACGGCAATTAAAACCCAATGCCTCACCGACTTTATAACGGAATATGCGGGAGACTAAAAGGAAAATCCAACTACGTGGGAACTTTACGTAGATGGATCCTCAAACAAGACAGGAAGCGGTGCAGGCATAATACTGGTTAATGAAAGGGGAACTCAAATAGAGGTTTCCCTCAAATTTGAATTCCCAGCTTCAAATAATCAGGCAGAATATGAAGCCCTGATTGCAGGATTGAAGCTGACAGAAGAAGTCGGTGCAACAAAAGTGATGATATTTAGTGACTCTCAAGTGGGGACCTCCCAGATAAATGGAGAGTATCAGGCCAAAGACCCAAATATGAAGAGATACTTGGAAAAAACTCTGGAACACCTGGGGAGCTTTGCAAAAACCGAGATCAGGCACATAACTCGGGATCTTAATAGCAGAGCAGACGCCCTCTCCAAGTTAGCAAGTACTAAACCAGGGGGAATAACAGAAGCTTGATCCAGGAAACTCTCCAAGAACCCTCTGTGGTGAAAGCAGAGGACAAACAGGATGTTCTTGAAATAACCGGGCTAAATCTCGGATGGATGAATCCCTTGGTCGAATATCTAAAGTTCGACATCTTCCCCAAAGAGGAAAAAGAGGCCAAGAAAATCCGGAGGGAAGCACAATACTACACTCTGGTAAAAAATGTCCTCTATAAAAGAGGAATATCAACGCCATTGCTGAAGTGCGTACCGACCTCAAAGACCACTGAAGTACTAGAAGAGGTCCATAAGGGATTTGTGGAAACCATCTCGGAGCCAGGTCGCTAGCCAGAAAAGTAATCCGAGCTGGACTCTATTGGCCGACCTTGCAGAAAGATGCCACAGAATTTGTGAAAAAGTGCTAATCATACCAGATGCATGCAAATTTCCACGTGGCTCCCCCCGAGGAGCTCATCAGTATAACTTCTCCATGGCCCTTTGCAAAATGGGGAATGGATCTGTTAGGTCCTTTTCCCCAGGCCCCAGGACAAGTCAAATACTTAATCGTGGGAATAGACTACTTCACAAAGTGGATAGAAGCAGAACCATTAGCCACCATCACAGCCCAGAGAAGTCGGAGATTCCTCTACAAAAATATCATCACAAGGTACGGGATACCCTATTCCATTACTACAGATAATGGAACCCAGTTCACCGACTCTACCTTCAGAAGCCTAGTAGCCAGTATGAAGATTAAGCACCAATTCACCTCAGTGGAACATCCACAAGCAAATGGACAAGCCGAGGTAGCTAATAAAATCATACAGGCAGGACTAAAGAAAAGACTACAAGATGCAAAAGGAGCTTGGGCTGAGGAGCTCCCACAAGTGTTATGGGCTTACCGGACGACGCCACAATCTGCCACAGGAGAAACACCCTTCCGACTTGTCTATGGCGTAGAAGCCATGATACCAGTAGAAATCAGCTAACAAAGTTCAAGGGTGATCCTCCATGATGAAGTCGAAAACATACAGGGGCACAAAGAGGAGCTTGAATTGCTCTCCGAAGTCCGAGAGCAAGCCCAGATAAGAGAAGCAGCGTTGAAACAAAGGATGACTACCAGGTACAACAAAAAAGTCATTCGAAGGAGTTTCACCCCAGACAACTTGGTCTTGATCAGAAACGACATTGGAGTCAACAAATCTGGGGAAGGAAAGCTCGCTGCTAATTGGAAGGGACCATACAAAATTAGTGAGGTCTTAGGAAAAGGTTATTACAAGGTGACCGACTTAAACGGCACTGAGTTACCAAGGTCGTGGCATGCTTGTAACATAAAAAGGTACTATAGTTAAAAGCAACCTCTACTCCCTGATGTACTCTTTTCCCAACTTTGTGATTTTTCCCAAAAAGGATTTTTTCTAAAGGGGGTTTTTAACGAGGCATCATAGTAGAGACTAAGGGATCACAAATAGTAAAAAAACCCTTAGTAGCAGTAAAAGTACCTTTGCAAATAAATAAAGATCTTTTATCTCTTATAAATTCCTTCCCGTTTTTCTTTCTACGAAATACGCCGACTTAAGCTTGACAAAGCATGAAAATCCCATGAACCGACCTAGATGGTCGTCAGGATGAAACGACGAGGTACAAGTCGGTGTAAAGAGGTTATAAAAGTTGATCGTGATAAACTCGGGAAATCCGACTCATAAGTCGAAAAAACCGAGAAGCAAAGAAAAATGCATCACAAAAATAACCTAAGTCATAAAAACTCAATAAATCAAAAAATTGAGTATAAGGAATACCGAAAAAGAGATCAAGAAACCTAGTAAAAGCATTAAGGCAAAAGGTTGTCCCAAGTTACTAAGGAAAACTTGAAGAAAGGGACAGTCAGCCAAGAAAAATGTTTTTTCAAAGCAAAGATCCAAAAAGATTTCTCTTCGAAATCCAAAACAGAAAAGCATGCGCACAACAAACAGAAAGGTAACTTAAACCCTTATCCAAAAAAGGGTATTTTTTTGTTAACGGCCATAAAAGGCCAAAAGAGAATGTCAGAAAAGTACCACCATAAATATAAAAATAAATAGTTTAAAAAGGAGGGCCCACAAGCCGGGTCCCCATATAGCCACAAGAAATTTTTTAGCTGGGAAGGACGTCACCACCAGAGTCAGGGAGAGTAGTCAGAGCATCACCAGAGTTAGGAAGGGCGCCATCAGGACCAGGAAGAGAAGTGTCCATAGGAGATGGGGTAGAAGTTCCAAGAGCCTTCGAAGAACTCGGGGCATCTTTTGGTCGGGGAGGAGACTCCATTATCCTCTGCCCCCGAGTCTTTAACTCGGACTCGGTGACATAATGGGGAGAGGGAGGAGAAACAATAGCCCCATCGACCATAATTTTGTCAGGATCCAAAGGAGAGAGATCCAGGTCGGGAGCAAGAACCCCGACCTGTTCCTTAGAGATCCTCCATGCTTCTTCAGCCCCGTCAGCAATGGAGTCCTCCAACTCGGTATAAGCCTCCCGAACCTTCATCAAATCCTTCTTCACCTCCACGAGATCCTCGAACAAACTCGAATAGCTCTCCTGCGCCTTCTCCCTCAGGCCCTCCGCCATGGAACATTGGGCCTGCAACTTCCTTTCCCTCTCCTGGAGGCCATCCCTCTCTTCCTTCAACTTGGCGACCTCCTCCCTCAGCACCTTCTCCTGCTCCTGATATAAGAGAAGCCTCCCCTCTAGCTCTTCAACCCTCGAGGTTGAACCCAAAGAACTGAGGGGAGCCTTCTCAAAAATATCCAGGAACTTTGTACACACCCCAGCTGCCCTGATACTCTCCTGAGCCAGAATAGTGAGGTGGTTTCAAGCAGAAGCATCATCCATACTTATACGAGTATGAGGATAGATATGCTTCTGAACAAACTGAGGCGCATCCACTTTAGCCTCACCTTCAAAAGAAGAGCCAGACTCTAAAGTCTTGCGCTTCTTCTTTTTTGGCTCAGGGGAAGATCGGGAAGGAGGGGACGGCTGAGAAGAAGCTGAGGAAGAAATAACAATAGGTCGGGCAGGGGTCCCCAAATTGTGGGAAGGAGGGGGAGGAGAAGGAAGAGAAGAGCTAGTTACCCTGGCACCACCAACTCTGGCGTGGGATCTTGCCTTGGCCTCTTGAACTCTCTGGTAAGACTCCCTGAAATTCTTCTTCGCCATCTCTGTAAAAAATAATTGGTAGTCAAAGTCAGCAAAACAAGTCGGAAGAAACAAAGTCGGAAAATATAAACAAACCAAAAGCTACCTAATTGTGTCTGGACAAAGGTCGGAGCCCCCTGGAGAAACTTTTTGGTATCCAGATAGGGGGCCCTCCCCTACACTTCTCGGAGGAACCCCACAATGGCTGCTTCCACTTCA
Organism: Arachis ipaensis; assembly: GCF_059453495.1. Taxonomy (NCBI): domain Eukaryota; kingdom Viridiplantae; phylum Streptophyta; class Magnoliopsida; order Fabales; family Fabaceae; genus Arachis; species Arachis ipaensis. The sequence continues at coordinate 13,071,070 of NC_142441.1, forward strand.
TCCAAGTCATCCAAACTATATTTCTCACAGGGGGAGGCCTCTAACCAGTACAGAGGATAGCGAGGAGAAGAACTCTCATCCAAGAAAAAGGGGTGGTGACCCTCTACAGCTTGAACTTTGAAAAAATAATTTTTGAAGTCGTGAAAAGATTCATCAAAAAGGGTGAAGACTCTCCGACCTTGTATAGCTCGGAAAGACACCCACTATTGTTTGTTATTTTGCCCACTAAAGGGCTTAGTCATGTGGAAGAGGAAAAAGAAAATTCTCAAGGAAGTCGGAAAGTCTAAAGCATGGCTAATGAACTGGTAAATTTTTAGAAAACCCCAAGAGTTTGGGTAAAGTTGGGTAGGAGCAACACGGCAGTGACGTAAGACGGCCATTTCAAAATTAGAAAAAGGAAGAAGAACACCCAAACGGGTAATCATGCTCTCATACATATAGAAAAAATGAGGGGCTGCCTCAGCAGCCCTCACGAAGCAAACCCAGTCTTCAGGACCCGGGACCACCAACTCATACTTTGGCTCATCCTCATCAGAAGTACAAATTCGGTGATGAGTGCGGAGATTGGTGATGAAGTCAGTATCTACAAAGGGTTCCTCCCCCAGAACAGTAACATCCACCCATTGAGCAAGTGTTTCTACAGAAGACATTTTTTCCTAAAAAGGTATAGTGAAACCTACAAGGAAAAAAGAAAAAGGATAAAAAACAGGGTCTCTAAAGGGCCTAGAATCAAACAAAAACAGAATCACTAGAAGCCTACAAGCCAACCCTCCTCTCTAAAATAAAAACATGCAAATGAAAGCATTTGTAAAAAGAGAGTAGAGGAAAACTAACCTTTACTTGAAAAAGGATAGGGGCAGAGAAAGGTGAATTCTTTCGAACAAAAGCTTCTTCCGAACAGAGAAGAGGAAGTGTGAAAGTTTTCAGAAACGAAACAAGAAAATAGAGGGAAAGTATTTATAAGAACGTTGGGGGCATAATGGTAAAAACAGAAGCTGTCATTTAAAGATAGGCACCGTTTCCAATGTAACTGATCCCCGCATATAAATACACAAATCCCTAACGGACGCGACGTTTGATTAGACGCGACTGTTGAGAATTTTTAAAATACGTCGGTTCTGAAACATCACGTCGGTTCTTTATCTGTCGGCTACGACCCTGAGTTAAATACTCGACCCCAACTCTTAAAAGAAATTGGGCTCGAGTAGGGGCACTGTTCATACCCTGGCCCAACGCTATGACCCAGGTACAAACGAAAGGCCCAACCCAAAGGATTGAGCCTCGCCCTACACCGACCTTCCCCCGTAGAAGTCGGTTCTTGACACGACCTGCTCTAAAGAAGTCAGAGACGAAGATGGGCTGGCAGATAAACACTCATTCAAATGAGTAACTGCCCCTAGAATCTCTCAACCCACTTCCAGGAGCCATATCCCAACTTCCCTAAGATAAAGGGACGGTTATCCACCTTAAAAGGTGGAACTACTTCAATGGTGGCTATTGGTTCACCCCTATAAATACCCTGACATCCCTCAGGTATCTTTAAGTCCCAATACTCTCTAGACCTGCTTATTCTCTTGCTGACTTAGGCATCGGAGTGTCTTTGCAGGTACCACCCCCCATTCACTCATATCCACAAGTCGGACGGAGGTGGTGCACGAGTTGTAAATCACACTTTTTACAACGCGTACCACTAACCAGCAAGTCCACTGGGTCGTCCAAGCAATACCTTACGTGAGTAAGGGTCGATCCCACGGAGATTGTTGGCTTGAAGCAATCTATAGTTATCTTGTAACTCTTAGTTAGGAAAACAATAAAATAATTCACTTATCAAATTTGATTGCAAGGAATAAAAGGGCAGAACACAAATTATACTTGTATGCAATGATGGAGAATATGTTGGAGTTTTGGAGATGCTTTGTCTTCTGAAATTCTGCTTTCCTCTGTTTTTTGATTCATGCACGCACGTCCTTCTATGGCAAGCTGTGTGTTGGTGGATCACCGTTGTCAATGGCTACCATCCATCCTTCCAGTTAAAAGGGTCCAAATGCACTGTCACTGCACGGCTAATCATCTGCAGGTTCTCAATCATACCGGAATAGGATTTACTATCCTTTTGCGTTTGTCACTACGCCCAACACTCGCGAGTTTGAAGCTCGTCACAGTCATTCAATCCCTGAATCCTACTCGAAATACCACAGACAAGGTTTAGACTTTCCGGATTCTCTTGAATGCTGCTATCAATCTAGCTTATACCACGAAGATTCTGATTAAGAGATCTAAGAGATATTCATTCATTCTGTGGTGGAACGTAAGTGGTTGTCAGGCACGCATTCATGGAGGAATGATGATGATTGTCACGTTCATCACATTTATATTGAAGTGTGAATGGATATCTTAGATAGGAACACGCATGTTTGAATGGAAAACAGAAATACTTGCATTAATTCATCGAGACACAGCAGAGCTCCTCACCCCCAACAATGGAGTTTAGAGACTCATGCCGTCAAAAGGTACAAAGTTTAGATCTAAAATGTCATGAGATACAAAATAAATCTCTAAAAGTTGTTTAAATACTAAACTAGTAACCTAGGTTTACAGAAAATGAGTAAACTATGATAGATAGTGCAGAAATCTACTTCTGGGGCCCACTTGGTGTGTGTTGGGGCTGAGACTTAAGCTTCTCACGTGCCTGGGCTGTTTTGGGCGTTCAACGCCAGGTTGTAACCTGTTTCTGGCGTTGAACTCCAACTTGTAACTTGTTTCTGGCGCTGGACGCCAGACTGCAACATGGAACTGGCGTTGAACGCTAGTTTACGTCATCTATCCTTGAGCAAAGTATGGACTATTATATATTGCTGGAAATCCCTGGATGTCTACTTTCCAATGCAATTAAGAGCGCGCCATTTGGAGTTCTGTAGCTCCAGAAATCCACTTTGAGTACAGGGAGGTCAGAATCCAACAGCATCAGCAGTCCTTTTTCAGCCTGAATAAGATTTTTGCTCAGCTCCCTCAATTTCAGCCAGAAAATACCTGAAATCACAGAAAAGCACACAAACTCATAGTAAAGTCCAGAAATATGAATTTTGCCTAGAAACTACTGAAAATAAACTAAAAACTAACTAAAACACACTAAAAACTATATGAAATTAACCCCAAAAAGCGTATAAAATATTCGCTCATCACAACACCAAACTTAAACTGTTGCTTGTCCTCAAGCAACTAGATAAATAAAATAGAATACAAATAATTTAAGAAGCAATAATATCTCAGGGTTTTTGAGTGAAGCTCAGATTCTAATTAGATGAGCGGGACTAGTAGCTTTTTTGCTTTTGAACAGTTTTAGCATCTCACTTTATCCATTGAAGCTCAGAGTGATTGGCATCTATAGGAATTCAAAATTTAGATAGTGATATTGATTATCCTAGTTCAGTATGTTGATTCTTGAACACAGCTACTTTATGAGTCTTGGCCGTGGCCCTAAGCACTTTGTTTTCCAGTATTACCACCGGATACATAAATGCCACAGACACATAATTGGGTGAACCTTTTCAGATTGTGACTCAGCTTTGCTAAAGTCCCCAATTAGAGGTGTCCAGGGTTCTTAAGCACACTCTTCTTTTTGCTTTGGACCTTGACTTTAACCGCTCAGTCTCAAGTTTTCACTTGACACCTTCACGCCACAAGCACATGGTTAGGGACAGCTTGGTTTAGCCGCTTAGGCCAGGATTTTATTCCTTTAGGCCCTCCTATCCACTGATGCTCAAAGCCTTGGGGTCCTTTTTATTACCCTTGCCTTTTGGTTTTAAGGGCTATTGGCTTTTTGCTCTTGCCTTTTGGTTTTAAGAGCTTTGGCTTTTTCTGCTTGCTTTTTCTTTTTCTTTCTCTATTTTTTTTCTGCAAGCTTTTGTATTCACTGCTTTGTCTTGCTTCAAGAATCATTTTTATGATTTTTCAGATTATCAATAACATGTCTCATGTTCATCATTCTTTCAAGAGCCAACATATTTAACAGTCTTAAACATCAAATTCAAAAGACATATGCACTGTTCAAGCATTCATTCAGAAGACAGAAAGCATTGCCACCACATGTAAATAATTAGAATTTATCTTATTAAAAACTCGCAAAATATTGCCTCTTATTCTAAAGAAATTCTTCTATTTTATTCATGTTTAATGATGATGATAAAATTAAATTATAGCTTAATTGGAGATAAAATAAAAAATATAGATACTAATTACTACTATATGACTCCTAAGGTAAGACTAAAATAAAAACAGTTATCACAGAGTTAAGGCTAAGATTGGAATTTAACAACCTTTGTTCTGGGAAGTGGATGTTCCTCTAATCTGCGGGGTGCTTGGTCCTTCAAGAGATAATTTTTGGTGCTTCAATTCCCTTAAATCACGCCCTTGCTCCTCCTGTTCTTTAAGCAAATAGCAAAGAATGCTACTTTGTTCCTTCTGTTCTTTCTTTATTTGTTCCATAGCTTCTTGCATCTTGGTAATAGATATTTCAAGATACTCCCAGTATTCAGATTGAGGGATTTCTGGGAGAAATTCATGTGTTCTCTTCTTGATGGGGTCATCCTGTGCTTGTTATTTTTCCATTGATGTTTTGGTGATTGGTCGCTCAACTGAGATATACTCAGTTATTCCCATCCTTACTCCAGCATCCTTGCAGAGCATAGAAATCAAGCTTGGATAAGCCAACCTGGCATCTTTGGAATTTTTGTTTGCAATTTTGTAAAATTCAGTTGAAATCAGTTGATGAACATCCACTTCTTTTCCCATCATGACGCAATGGATCATCACTGCTCTTCTGATAGTGACTTCAGAACAGTTGCTAGTGGGCAGCAGAGAATGCCCAATGAAGTCCAGCCATCCTCTGGCGACTGGTTTGAGATCTTCTCTTTTAAGTTGAATTGGGACACCCTTCGTGCTGGTGGTCCACCTGGCTCTAGGGATACATATATCCTCTAGAATCTTATCCAGGCCCTTGTCTGTTCTCATCATTCTCCTATTGAAGGAGTCTGGATCATCTTTCAGCTGAGGTAGCTTTAAGATCTCCCTGATCTTGTCAGGGTGGGTATGAACAATCTTTCCTCTGACCAAGGTCCGATAGTCATAGAGAGCAGATCCAGATAGTCTTTGCTTGTCTGTATGCCACATATTAGCATAGAACTCCTGGACCATATTCCTTCCCACTTTCGTTTCAGGATTAGCTAGGATCTCCCAGTTCCTGATTCGAATTTGCTCCTGGATCTCCGGATATTCATCTTCTTTCAGATCGAATCTAACTTCCGGGATCACTGATCATAGACCCATTATTTTGTAATAATGGTCTGAATGTTCTTTAGTTAAGAACTTCCCTTGATTCCAAAGTGGTTTTAGAACACTCTCTTTCTTGCCTCTTGGAGTGGGTTGTTTTCCTTTAGGAGCCATGATCTTAGTGGGTATGGTTTAGTGATCACGGATAAACACACCAAACTTAGAGGTTTGCTTGTCCTCAAGCAAAAGAAAAGAAAGGAGAGGGATAGAAGGAGAGCCAGTGTAGGATGGTGGATGAGAGGAAGGAGGCCGAATGGGTTTTTAAAAGGGAGGGGGGTTTTCGAAAATAGGGAGAAAGATAAGATAGAAGATGTGATTTTAAAAAAATAAGTATGATAAGAAAAGATATAGTTTAAAATTTAAAAGATATGAAAGATATTTGAAAAAGATAAAATTGGATTTTTGAAAAATATAAGAGATTTGAAAAAGATATTGATTAGTTGAAAGGATTTTTGAATGAAAAGAGATAGATTTGTTTTGAAAATTTTGAAAAAGAGTTGAATTGGATTGAAAAAAAGGATTTGTGCTTATGGATTAAGATACATTTAATATTTTTAAAGAAGGGTTTTTAGAAATCAGGGTTTGTAACATGTTTATGCAAGAAATCATGAATTGAAACATGAAAATTAAGATTAAAATGAAAAATATGAAGAAAAAACGAATTTACCTCCTCCCCACCATCCTGGCGTTTGAACACCCAAACGTTGCATGTTTTGGGTGTTCAACGCCCAACTGCTGCTTCTCCTGGGCGTTCAACGCCCAGCTGTTGCTTCTTTCTGGCGTTGAACGCCAGGAACTCCTTTGTCACTGAGCGTTTTTCTGAACGCCCAGGACGCTGTAAATCTGGCGTTAAACGCCCAGAAGGAGCTTTTTTCTGGCGTTCAATGCCCAGAAGATGCTTCTTTCTGGCGTTTAACGCCCAGATGGCTATCCTTACTGGCGTTCAACGCCCAGTGGATGCTTCTTTTGGGAGTTGAATGCCCAAAACAGACTATTACTGGCATTTTCTTGCCAGTGAGCTCTTTTTCTCTATTTTGTGTGCAAAATCCTTCTGTAACCCTGTGAACTTATACAATTGACTCTTTACCTTAGTATCAGTGAACTTTATATAAACAAATAAAATCAAGAATAGGGCAAAATGCTTAGAGGAAGTGATGCCCCATGGCTGGGTTGCCTCCCAGCAAGCGCTTCTTTATTGTCTTTAGCTGGACCTTGCTGAGTTTTTAATCTAGCCTCAGCCTTGAGCACTCTTGCTCAACATTGCCTTCAAGATAGTGCTTGATTCTCTGTCCATTAACAATGAACTTCTTATCAGAATCAATATCTTGAAGCTCCACATAACCATATGGTGATACACTTGTAATCACATATGGTCCCCTCCACCGGGACTTCAGTTTCCCGGGGAATAGCCTGAGCCTAGAGTTAAACAACAGAACCTTTTGTCCTGGTTCAAAGATTCTAGATGACAGCTTTCTGTCATGCCACTTTTTTTATTTCTCTTTATAAAGCTTGGCATTTTCGAAAGCAGTGAATCTGAATTCCTCTAGCTCATTTAGCTAGAGCAATCTTTTTTCTCCAGCTAATTTGGCATCAAAGTTTAGGAATCTGGTTGCCCAGTAGGCTTTATGTTCCAGTTCCACGGGCAGGTGGCATGCCTTACCATACACAAGTTGGTATGGAGAGGTCCCTATAGGAGTCTTGAATGCTGTTCTGTAAGCCCACAGAGCATCATCCAAGCTTCGTGCCCAATCCTTTCTACGGGTACTTACAGTCCGTTCCAGGATTCTTTTTAGTTCTCTGTTAGAGACTTCAGCTTGCCCATTTGTCTGTGGATGATATGGAGTCGCCACCTTGTGGCGGATCCCATACCAGACCATGGCAGAGTAAAGCTGTTTGTTGCAGAAGTGAGTGCCCCCATCACTGATTAGTACCCTGGGAACACCAAACCCGCTGAATATATGTTTCTGGAGGAACTTCAGCACTGTTTTAGTATCATTAGTGGGTGTGGCAATGGCCTCAACCCATTTTGATACATAGTCAACTGCCACCAGAATATAAGTGTTTGAGTATGATGGTGGGAAAGGCCCCATGAAATCAATACCCCATACATCAAACAACTCAATCTCCAAGATTCCTTGTTGAGGCATGGCATAACTGTGAGGCAAATTACCAGCTCTCTGGCAACTGTCACAGTTACGTACAAACTCTCGGGAATCTCTGTAGAGTGTAGGCCAGTAGAAGCCACATTGGAGGACCTTGGTGGCTGTTCACTCACCTCCGAAATGACCTCCATATTGTGACCCATGGCAATGCCATAAGATCCTTTGTGCTTCTTCTTTAGGCACACACCTACGAATTATGCCATCTGCACATCTCTTAAAGAGATAGGGTTCATCCCACAAGTAGTACTTTGCATCAGTAATTAATTTTTTCTTTTGTTGCCTGCTGTACTCCTTGGGAATGAACCTTGCAGCTTTGTAGTTTGCAATGTCTACAAACCATGGTGTTTCCTGAATGGAAAACAAATGCTCATCAGGAAAGGTCTCAGAGATTTCAAGAGAGGGGAATGACGTCCCTTCTATTGGCTCTATCTAGGACAGATGGTCAGCCACTTGGTTCTCTGTCCTTTTTTCTGTCTCTTATTTCTATATCAAACTCTTGCAGAAGCAACACCCATCTTATGAGTCTGGGTTTTGAATCCTGCTTTGTGAGTAGATATTTAAGAGCAGCATGATCTGTGTACACAATCACTTTTGATCCTATTAAGTATGATCTAAACTTGTCAATGGCATAAACCACTGCAAGCAATTCTTTTTCTGTGGTTGTGTAATTTTTCTGGGCATCATTCAAAACACGGCTAGCATAATAAATGACATGCAGAAGCTTGTCATGCCTCTGCCCCAGTACTGCACCAATGGCGTGATCACTGGCATCACACATTAGCTCAAATGGTAATGTCTAGTCTGGTGCAGAGATAACTGGTGCTGTGACCAGCTTGGCTTTCAGCGTTTCAAACGCCTGCAGACACTCTGTGTCAAACACAAATGGCGTGTCAGCAGCTAGCAGATTGCTCAGAGGTTTTGCGATTTTTGAAAAATCCTTTATAAACCTCCTATAGAATCCTGCATGCCCCAGAAAGCTTCTAATTGCCTTAACATTGGCAGGTGGTGGTAATTTTTCAATTACCTCTATTTTTGCTTGATCCACCTCTATTCCCTTGTTTGAAATTTTATGCCCAAGGACAATCCCTTCAGTCACCATAAAGTGACATTTTTCCCAGTTTAAAACCAGGTTGGTCTCTTGGCATCTTTTCAGAACTAGTTTCAGGTGATCAAGACAGGAGCTGAATGAGTCTCCATATACTGAGAAGTCATCCATGAAGACTTCCAGAAATTTTTCCACCATATCAGAGAAAATAGAGAGCATGCATCTCTGGAAGGTTGCAGGCGCATTACACAGCCCAAACGGCATCCTTCTATAAGCAAACACTCCATATGGACATGTGAATGCTATTTTCTCTTGATCCTGGGGATCTACTGCAATCTGGTTATAGCCTGAGTAGCCATCCAAAAAGCAGTAATAATCATGACCTGCCAGTCTTTCTAGCATCTGGTCTATGAATGGTAAAGGAAAATGATCCTTTCTGGTGGCTGTATTGAGTCTTCTGTAGTCAATACACATGCGCCACCCTGTAACTGTTCTTGTAGGAACCAGTTCATTCTTTTTATTATGAACCACTGTCATGCCTCCTTTTTTGGGGACAACTTGAACAGGGCTCACCCAGGGGCTATCAGAAATAGGATAAATAATCCCAGCCTCCAGTAATTTGGTGACCTCTTTCTGCACCACTTCCTTCATGGCTGGATTTAGCCGCCTCTGTGGTTGAACCACTGGTTTAATATTATCCTCCAATAAGATTTTGTGCATGCATCTAGCTGGGCTTATGCCCTTAAGGTCACCTATGGACCACCCAAGAGCTGTCTTGTATGTCCTTAGCACTTGAATCAGTGCTTCCTCTTCCTGTGGATTTAAAGCAGAGCTTATGATTACTGGAAAAGTGTCACCTTCTCCCAGAAATTCATATTTCAGGGATGGTGGTAATGGTTTGAGCTCGGGTTTAGGAGGTTTTTCCTCTTCCAGAGGAAATTTCAGAGGCTCTTTCATTTCCTCTGAATCCTCCAAATCAGGCTGAACATCTTTAAAGATGTCTTCCAACTCTGATTCGAGACTCTCAGCCATGTTGATCTCTTCTACCAAAGAGTCAATAAGATCAACTTTCATGCAGTCTTTTGATGTGTCTGGATGCTGCATGGCTTTGACAGCATTCAACTTAAACTCATCCTCATTGACTCTCAAGGTTATTTCCCCCTGTTGGACATCAATGAGAGTTCGTCCAGTTGCTAGGAAGGGTCTTCCTAGAATGAGAGTAGTACTCTTGTGCTCCTCCATTTCCAGCACTACAAAGTCAGTGGGAAAGGCGAATGGCCCAACTCTGACAATCATGTCTTCAATCACGCCTGATGGGTATTTAATGGAGCCATCAGCAAGTTGGAGACATATCCGGGTTGGTTTAACTTCTTCAGTTAAACCAAGCTTTCTAATAGTGGATGCAGGTATTAGGTTGATGCTTGCCCCAAGATCACATAAAGCTGTCTTGGTGCAATTACCTTCTAATGTGCATGGTATTAGAAAACTCCCAAGGTCTTTAAGCTTTTCAGGAAAGCTTTTCAGAATGACTGCACTGCATTCTTCAGTGAGGAGAACTCTTTCAGTTTCTCTCCAATCCTTCTTATGACTCAAGATCTCTTTCATGAACTTGGCATAAGAAGGTATTTGCTCAAGTGCCTCTGCAAATGGAATCTTTATTTCAAGAGTCCTGAGATAATCTGCAAAGCGAGCAAATTGCTTATCCTGCTCCTCTTGGCGGAGTTTTTGAGGATAAGGTATCTTGGCTTTATATTCCTCAACCTTAGTTGTTGTAGGTTTATTTCCTACATAAGTGGTTGAAGGAGTTTTTTTAGATGGGTTGTCATCAGCACTTGTGTGTGTCTGATCCCTCACTGGCAATTGAGTGCCAGAGTTAGAAGCTGGAGTGACGTTAGACGCCAGCTCCTCATCTGTTCCTGGCGTTTGAACGCCAGAACTGTGCTTCTTTTGGGCGTTCAACGCCAGATCCTTGCTTGTTTCTAGCATTGAACGCCAGTCCTGAGCATGGTCTGGGCGTTCAGCGCCAGCCTTCCACCCAATTTCTGGCGTTTTAGCGCCAAAATTATTTTTCCCTGGGCTCTTACTGTCCTTAGGTGGATTTTGGGTGATTTGCTCATTTCTTGGCTTCTTACTACCTTGAGGTGGGGTATTTAATGTCTTCCCACTTCTTAATTGAACTGCTTGGCATTCTTCTGTTATTTGTTTTGACAGCTGCTGCTTTGTTTGCTTCAATTGTTCTTCCATATTTATATTAGCCATCCTTGTCTCTTGTAGTCTATCCTTGAATTCGGCTAACTGCTTTGTTAGAAAGTCCAATTGCTGATTGAATTCAGCAGCTTGTTTTACAGGACTGAGTTTAGCAGTTACTGTTTTAACCTCTTCTTTCATGGAAGGGTCACTGCTTAGATACAGATGCTGATTTCTGGCAACTGTATCAATGAGCTCTTGAGCTTCTTCAATTGTCTTTCTCATGTGGATAGATCCACCAGCTGAGTAATCTAGAGACATCTGAGCTCTTTCTGCAAGCCCATAGTAGAAGATGTCTAACTGAACCCACTCTGAAAATATTTCAGAGGGGCATTTTTGTAGCATCTCTCTGTATCTCTCCCAGGCATCATAAAGAGATTCATTATCCCCTTGTTTAAAGCCTTGGATGTCCAGCCTTAGCTGTGTCATCCGTTTTGGAGGAAAGTATTGGTTCAGGAATTTTTCTGTCAGCTGTTTCCATGTTCTTATGCTAGCCTTAGGTTGGTTATTTAACCACCTTTTAGCTTGGTCTTTTACAGCAAATGGAAACAGTAATAATCTGTAGACATCCTGATCTACTTCCTTATCATGTACTGTGTCAGCAATCTGTAAAAACTATGCCAGAAACTCTGTAGGTTCTTCCTGTGAAAGACCGGAATACTGGCAACTTTGCTGCACCATGATAATGAGCTGAGGATTCAACTCAAAGCTACTGACTCCAATGGAGGGTATGCAGATACTACTCCCATATGAAGCAGTAGAGGGGTTAGCATATGACCCCAGAGTCCTCCTGGACTGTTCATTTCCGCTTAGGTCCATGATGGAGAAAGGGAGAGGATGTAAAATAGAAGAAAATATTTTTATTTATTTAATTATTTATTTATTTCGAAAACAAAATAAATTAAAATAAAATAAATAAAAAATAGGCGAAGATTTTCGAAAAAAAAATGAGGAGAGAGAAAGTGGTTAGGAAGTTTTGAAAAGGATATGATGATTTTTGAAAAATGTTTTAAATTTTGAAATAAAAATCTGAATTTTAAAGGTAAATTTTGAAAATTTGCTTTAAAATAGAGAGAAAAGATATTTTTGGATTTAAAGAGGAGAGAGAAAAACAATAAGATAGTACAAGATTTAAAATTTTTAGATCTAATGCTCCTTGTTTTCGAAAATTTTGGAGGGAAAACGCCGAGGAACACCAAACTTAAGAATTTTAAGATCAAGACACAAGGAAACTCAAGAACACTTTGAAGACTCACAAGAACACAAGAACATGAAGAGAGAATACCAAACTTAAAATTTTTAGAAAACCAAACTAAAATTTTCGAAAAACAAAGAAAAATCAGCAAGAAAACACCAAACTTAAAGTTTGGCACAAGATTTATTCAAAGAAAAATTATTTTTGAAAAAGATTTTAAAAATGGGCTAGCCAATTACTTAGAACATAAGCACCACGCTCTAGCTAATTGAGCTATAAGTTTAAAGTGTTTTAACAAGGTATAAATAATAAAAGACTCTAAACCAAAAAGAAAAATTTTTCCTAATCTAAGCAATAAAATAAACCGTCAGTTGTCCAAACTCAAACAATCCCCGGCAACGGCGCCAAAAACTTGGTGCACGAGTTGTAAATCACACTTTTTACAACTCGTACCACTAACCAGCAAGTGCACTGGGTCGTCCAAGTAATACCTTACGTGAGTAAGGGTCGATCCCACGGAGATTGTTGGCTTGAAGCAATCTATGGTTATCTTGTAACTCTTAGTCAGGAAAACAATAAAATAATTCACTTATCAAATTTGATTGCAAGGAATAAAAGGGCAGAACACAAATTATACTTGTATGCAATGATGGAGAATATGTTGGAGTTTTGGAGATGCTTTGTCTTCTGAAATTCTGCTTTCCTCTGTTTTCTGATTCATGCACGCACGTCCTCCTATGGCAAGCTGTGTGTTGGTGGATCACCGTTGTCAATGGCTACCATCCATCCTTCCAGTGAAAAGGGTCCAAATGCGCTGTCACCGCACGGCTAATCATCTGCAGGTTCTCAATCGTACCGGAATAGGATTTACTATCCTTTTGCGTCTGTCACTACGCCCAACACTCGCGAGTTTGAAGCTCATCACAGTCATTCAATCCCTGAATCCTACTCGGAATACCACAGACAAGGTTTAGACTTTCCGGATTCTCTTGAATGCTGCCATCAATCTAGCTTATACCACAAAGATTCTGATTAAGAGATCTAAGAGATATTCATTCATTCTGTGGTGGAACGTAAGTGGTTGTCAGGCACGCGTTCGTGGAGGAATGATGATGATTGTCACGTTCATCACATTCATATTGAAGTGCGAATGGATATCTTAGATAGGAACACGCATGTTTGAATGGAAAACAGAAATACTTGCATTAATTCATCGAGACACAGCAGAGCTCCTCACCCCCAACAATGGAGTTTAGAGACTCATGCCGTCAAAAGGTACAAAGTTTAGATCTAAAATGTCATGAGATATAAAATAAATCTCTAAAAGTTGTTTAAATACTAAACTAGTAACCTAGATTTACAGAAAATGAGTAAACTATGATAGATAGTGCAGAAATCCACTTCTGGGGCCCACTTGGTGTGTGCTGGGGCTGAGACTTAAGCTTCTCACATGCCTGGGCTGTTTTGGGCGTTCAACGCCAGGTTGTAACCTGTTTCTGGCGTTGAACTCCAACTTGTAACTTGTTTCTGGCGCTGGACGCCAGACTGTAACATGGAACTGGCGTTGAACGCCAGTTTACGTCATCTATCCTTGAGCAAAGTATGGACTATTATATATTGCTGGAAAGCCCTGGATGTCTACTTTCCAACGCAATTGAGAGCGCGCCATTTGGAGTTCTATAGCTCCAGAAAATCCACTTTGAGTGCAGGGAGGTCAGAATCCAACAGCATCAGCAGTCCTTTTTCAGCCTGAATCAGATTTTTGCTCAGCTCCCTCAATTTCAGCCAGAAAATACCTGAAATCACAGAAAAACACACAAACTCATAGTAAAGTCCAGAAATATGAATTTTGCCTAGAAACTACTGAAAATAAACTAAAAACTAACTAAAACACACTAAAAACTATATGAAATTAACCCCCAAAAGCGTATAAAATATTCGCTCATCAGGAGGCCAGGAACGTGATTCCCTACGAAGGCTTCCCTCTTTAGACGATTGGGCCAGCCTAACGTGTCCAGCCCATTAATCTCCGGTTACCTATCGTAACAATACCTTTCTTCAAGATCTTTCCAAAGATCGGCAAGATCTTTTAATGTGAGATATTCATTTTTCAATCCTTCATCAAGATGACGACGAAGGAAAATCATGGCTTTGGCTTTATCCTTGTGGGATGCATTATTTTCAGTCTTAATGGTATCTCCAAGATCCATTGAATCAAGATGGATTTCAGCATCTAATATCTATGATAAATATGTGTTTCCAGATAAATCAAGAGCATTGAATTCAAGATGAGAGAGTTTCGACATAATAAAAAAATTTTACCTGAGTATTCCTAAAATTTGATCAGAGTCTCGTGCTGATAATGTGTTGTAAAATAACTAAATAAATAAATAAGGAAAAGATAACAAATATAAAGTATGAAAATATAATTAGATGGCTCTAGTAGTAATGTTTACTAGAATTACTATATTAATAGATATATTTAATAATATTGTAGTAAAGAATATAAGAAAGAGAATAATATGAAAGAGAGTGAAGAATATTTAATATTCTTATTGTTGTGTAAATGTGTGTTATTTACTTATGTTTAACCTCAATACATGCAAGGAGGTTACCTTTTTTCACTATTATTAAATGCAAGAACTTTGGTAACATAAAATTTCAGTATAGAAAAAGTGAGCCGCACATGGTCATCTGAATCATACAAAAAAAAAAAGATAAATAATAATAATAATAATAATCTAATATCTAGTTTTAATCTTGTAAAGTTATATTTTTGTTCCATATATATTAAAAGAATAGGATAACCATTGTTTCTCTTTTCTTTTCTTAAGCATCACAAACCTTCGCCGATTATAGATTAGCCACAAAACAGAAAGGAAGATTCTTGGTAATTAACAAGAACACTTTTCCAAGAAGTTTCAGAGGACTAAATTTTCCTATGATATTAAATGTTTACAAAGACAGAAACGTGATTAGCTTTGCCTCCGGTTCCAATTTCTAACCTTAACTTTCAAAAGGAACACCGGCATGGCTCAGTTACGCGGGGTTTATGGAAATTTTGTTCCCCACACTATTAGATCACCATTCCTTTTCTGAGTTATTAACTAAAGTGTTTAATTTTGATATATGACAAGTTATTTTGGTAATAAAATTCAATTAAGTTGGGCCAATAGTTTTGATAACTAGAAATTTTAGTTGGTAAAAAAGAAAGAGAAAAAGGAGAGACATAAGAAAAATACAAAGATTTTGTTACAAAAATAACTTAGTTCAATTAGTATTTTTCATTTTTCATATACTGAAATTTTTTATACAATTATTTAATTATATTTATTTTTTTAGATGATCATCCACATTTTTAATAAAAAAATAATAAGTCACCAAAAAAAATAAAAAAATAATTATTTTTATTCACGTCACCAATAAAATAAATATACATAACCAAACTAAAATCATGAACACATAGAGGATTCATAATTTTCTCAATCTGCCAAAATTTGTATCCTTTTGGATACTTGGCCATCAAGCATTCTCCTCCATAGGTAGCAACGCGGTTTTGTCTCAAGAGATTTCAAAATCATTAAATTTCCAGAGATTTTACTAATACTAATATAAAAATAAGTGATGATCCTGTGTAGTGCTGGTGCAGGTTCATGAAATCTTATACACATATAATACATTAATGGAAACATTTAATAATTCTTTGATATGAATTAAAAAAGGTATAATGCTTTAGTAAGCTATTTTATAGTGTATCTGCATTACAATTACTATTTTTATTTTTACTTTTATTTTTGATATCTCTTGACTTTAGGAGTTGACGCGGGAGAGATAGATGAGAAATGAGGACTCTTCCCAGGTTCACAATTCACATATATAAAAGCAAGTGAAAACGAAAGTAATGTTGCGTGATTGTCACAGTTTAGAGTTTCTGGATTTGAGCTTGAATCTTTCTTGTTCTAACTAGTTCTGAAACCAAGACTAGTTGAGTGAAATTGTCTACTACTACAAGTGTAGAACTAGCTTTTTTGTTTTTGGTTGCGAGAATCACTTTGACCAAGAAAAACGCTCTTCACACAGAAGTTGCGTTTAGAAAGAATCATTGAATGGCACCAAACAAGAGAGGATCATTAAGCGATGAGGGTAATGATGAGAGAGACCTTCAGCTCCCTCTTTGTAAACGAAAAGCAGCACTACCAGACACCCGGTACCTCTCTTCTCTTGATTCCACCAATCACATGGCGTTGATCTTGGAACCTGTAATTCGGAAAGTGGTGAGTATTTAATCTATTATCTGTTTATAGCTGAAGTGAGTTGGTTGTTTGTTTGTTTGTTTGTTTATTTCCATATTGAGAAACTTAACCTTAAGTTTTTGGAAGGAAAAAAAAAGGTGTTATTGATTGTTCTTTTTTCTCTTAAACCAGTTACAGGAGATGATGCCACCTATGCTAGAACAGGTGATGCCACGTATGCTGGAACAGGTGATTCCACCTATACTGCAGCGTTACCTACCTTCTCCATGGTATGTTTCCATTTTAACTATGTTTGTGTACATATATCTCGTTTGTATAGAGAACCATGTATTTAATTAGAAATATTCTTTTTGTGATTCAAACTTAGTGATGGATTATCGGTCAGGGGGCAGATTAGTCCAGCAGCTGGTAGAGGCAGATCATTGCAGTTATGTCTGATGAAAGGGTTGCCTGCAACCATTTTCACACAGATCAGCATCACAGCAGAGGACAGTTCTCCGCTCCAGGTTGCAGTGTGTGATGCCACAATTCAGAACATCAAGGTAACGAACTCCTTGAAGGTCCAGCTGTGTGTCCTGAAGGGTGATTTTGAAAGTGAGGATTGGACTGCTGAGGAATTCAATAGCAACATAGAAAGTCCAAGAGAAGGAAAAGGACCATTACTCAAGGGAGACACGGTTATTACCATGGAAAATGGAGTTGGCTTTTTCAAGAATGTTGAGTTTACTGATAACTCTTGCTGGACAAGAAGCGGCAAGTTCCGGCTTGGAATTAAGGTACTGTCATCGAATTCATCCCCTGCAGCAGACATCAAGGAAGCAAGAAGCGAGCGTATAAGGGTGAAGGATAAGCGAGGAGTGGGTGAGTAAGTCTTTTTTATTCTTTCTGATGTCATATTTGGTGTCTACTGATCTTTTACTTGTAATATATGTCAGCAAATGAGAAACCGGATCGTCCTTCGTTGGATGACAAGGTGAGTTGTCTACGTAAGATAGCGAAAAATGGTCCGATCCGCAAGCAGCTGTCCTCGAATGGAATCAAAACTGTCAAGGATCTGTTGCGCTTGCTCACAACTGACCAAGCTTCACTAAAACAGGTATAGATTGGCATGTAGCTTTGCAATTTGTTATATGTACATGTATATGCTAATCTGACGTTTCTGCTTGTGGAATTAGAAAACCGGCCACATTCCGGGGAAGTCGTGGGAGAAGATTATTGAGCATGCCAAGTCTTGTGCCATAGATAATGATGAGCGCTACATCTATCAGTATTTCGCAGGAACAGCAGAGCAACCAATAGCAGCATCCCTTGTCTTAAATTGCATCTATGAGCCTGTGGCGATTTCATTTGATGGCCAAAATTTTTGCAGCCTAGAGTCTTTGAGTTCGGAAGGCAAGGTTTGTATTTTTTATTCTGTATCCTCTTGTGCGGCCACGGTTTCAATATCAGATCATAATTATATAGTGCCTAATTTGATGAAAAGACTTGTGCATGTGAATGGCAGCGTTGGGTGGAAACTGCAAAGCGGCAAGCATACAAGAACTTGAAGGATTTGAAGCCATTTGGCGCAAGTTCAGCGGGTCAATCTCTGGAAAACTTTGATTTCCCAGTTTCTCATCAGCAAGGTATTGCATAAATATATAGATATATACACACCTATTAATATTAATTAATGTAAGTTGTTGATAATTATGTGAATGTGCAGGGCAAGGAGTAGGGCAAGCACAAATGGTTCAAGCATCGGCATCGACAGCATCATATATTGGTGAAGGCGCACAGAGTGTTAACGAGCAAGTAGGGTGTTCCAGTCAACATCAGGTGGGATGGGAAGAGTTCGTTGACGATAGCGGATGGAGCAACATCAGCATGAATGCAATACAGGTTGATCCGTATCCAAATTACTCGGACCCAGTTTACCCCTCTTACTATGTTGGAGGTGATTATGGGGCAACATCATCCAACGATTCATTCCCTATCTTTGATGTTCATTATTCAAGCAAAGGTGGGTGCAACACTGTGTGGGCTAAAATCCGAACTGCTGTCATTCGTAATGTTCTTAAATGGGCCATTCTCTATGCCGCCAAAAGGAAGCCCAAGCTTCTTGTTCCCTATCAGTAATGCTAGAAACTCATCTAAAATTGATAATGCTAGGCCAGCAACTTTTGTGATTTGTAGCCATCAAATAGCCATTAAAGATTATTTTAATGGTGTAAGATTGGTGTGAGATTTATCCAATAACTCACTTTTCTTTGCTGGTTACATGCTGGACAGAATTTAACAAAGTTGCTGGCCTTACACTTTTCCATTGATATGTTATTCATTATTCAATTTCTTTATTTCTTTATTTGTTGGATCTGTATGTATGTATCAAGCTGTAACGTAAATAATCATCCCTCAGTGAATGTAATTAATGGTTCTACTTATTATTCTATCTGGTTCCAAGTTCAATTCAATATTGCTTCGCATTTTAGATATACAATTGAATGGAAAAATTTATATTATTAACATAGAGCGAAAATAAAGTGACATAATGTTGCCTAAACTACATTATATTATTTGCAATGCCTCACGTGGTATGGTAGAAGACAAGATTCCCCACCACCATTCCTCCACACCGAAACAGACAAAATAATAATGATAACAATTGAAATAGCAGTACTGCCATTAATTTATGTTCAAGTGATAAGTCCGTTAATAGTCTCATGGCCACTTCTCCTTCTCCGGCCTCCACTCTCCAGCCATATATGTATGTATTCTTATTTCTTAGGCTTACATTTCCAACAACAAACAACACAACTCATCTAAGTAAGTAGAAATACAGATCCGAGTTGAATGCGAAGAAAATGATGTATGTGTGAGCCAATAGAGGAGTTCTGGTCTCATCAGCAGTCAGCAAAAGCAATAATAGCTTCAGCTCAGGTCAGTTGTGTCCCTCCTCCTCCAATTCGCACGCTAACATAACTTTTCAGCTTCCATCTACATATTTCCTTTTTCATAAAACCAAAACTTTTACTCAGATCTCATCTAGTTGTTACAACTCACAAGTAATTTGTCACCGTTGTCGCAATAATAATATAATATCCTTCTTTTTATTTATCTACAAAAAAACACTTTGAAAGTACTTTTAAAAATGTTAATAGCCTTCTGGGTTCTGTCAGTACGATATTACTGCGATATAAATGAATTAATATTTAGTCATCAACTTTAGTTTACATGGACTGTTAAAGTGATAGACTGATAAGATATCTTGGATAAAAAAAATTGCCAAATTATTTTATTATTTAATTTTTTTTTATATTTTTTAGAAGCATTTACTCGATTAAAGATGTTAAAAACATTTTATATAAAGATACTTGTGTTAAATATGTGATTTATTTGTTTAATTACACTTTAAAGAGAAATAACATTTTTATAACATATTTAAATCAAATCTTATAATTTATTATTTAATAATAAAAAATATATCTTTATATAAAGACAATTATAAAATTTTGATGGTTGTATCTACCTTCTTTCTATAATAATATATTTTTTTTATAAAATAAATTAATAATTTACTAAAATAAATCGATTTACAGAATCTTATTATTTTAAATATTTAATTACAAATTTACTAACACAAAAAATGAATACGAAAATTATGATATTTGTGCTGATTTTTTTTTGGACATGGTTATGGGCTAGAGAGCTGACCCGGCCTAACAACCAGAACCCAACTCTCCCGAAAACTCGACCCCTTGGAGCCTGACCCTAATGGAACCTAAGCTCATCTTCTTCTATTACACTATGTCAGAGCTTTGCCGTTGTTGCCGGAGGTTTCATCAACAGGCGAAAGTCTTGATGCATGGATCTGAAGCCTCAACCGTTCTTCCTCGTTGTTGTCCTTAACCCGAATCTGCACTATTTCATTGTGGGTTCCTCTATTACCGCACTTCGCCGCAAACGCCCAATGTTGAAGCACCTGGTGATGGATCCGCCCTGAAGCTCCTGCAGTAGCGTTCAGATTCTTGGCCCTGTTGCTCCTTTGCCTCCATTGCTGCCAGTTGGTGAGCTAATTTGTTGCCTTTCCTTGGAGTCCAGGTAGCTCCCACGTCCGAAGCCTCGTCTAGCAGTTGGAGAATGTCTCTGATGATTGTGTCCGCTTCCACTATGGACATTCTAGCCTTAATAGCTTGAATCAGAGGTAAGCAATCTGTTTCAATTATACAATTCCCTATTTGTAGATTTTTAATGAGAATGAGTGCCTCTCTGTATGCTTGAGCTTCTGCTGCTAATGCTGATGTTGTGGTGAATGTTGATGTTGTCCCAATAATGATATTTTCCTGCCAGTTCCTAACAACGACTGCTGAAGCTGCCGTGCCTGTTTTCCTATGGAAAGCAGCGTCTGTATTTACCTTCAACCTGTTGTGTGGTGGAGGCCTCCAGGTAATTCTCTTCCTCTCAGCATTCCTGCCTGCTCTTAGTGTATTGTCTGTGTTGCATCTCCTTGTTGCATTGTGGTATTCTGTTGCTAGATGATTTGAGTTGATTATTACCTGTTCTGGATTGACTCTTGTTTGCTGAAAAATGTACTGATTCCTTACTTTTCATATACACCAACAAACACATCCCAACTTACACAAAATTCTTTCCCGATCCTTCCATGTCCTGCTCTTTATTTGTTGAATTATATCCATCATCCATTTTTCAAAAGATGACACATTATAGGCTGTAGGCACAATTTGAAGGCTAGATCCGAACCACACCACTCTAGTCCACGGACACAAAAGTAACGCATGTTCGATGGTTTTGTCCTCATCCTGGCATATGCTGCACGAGAGTTTAACTGCACATTTTCGCTTATACAAATTCGTATACACTGACAGAATTCTATGCACTACTTTCCACAAGAACATTCTAACCTTTTGTGGCACTGGTAGTCTCCAAATAGTCTCCCAGACCTCCCTCAAATTCTGACTTGTCGAAGCTTTGCTGAGCTTTGTCTCTTCCTTTGTATCTTTCTCCTCCTTCGCAGAATGGTAGCCTGATCTCGCTGAGTATTGTCCGTCGTTGCTATATGGCCAGACAAAATGATCTTTCTTATTAATCAGGCTGATGGGTGTCCTGGTGATCAGTTCAGCTATATTCCCCAGAAATAATTCCTGAATTCTATTCGCGTCCCAGCCCTCCCCCTCTCTTATCAACTCGCTCACTCTTCTAATTCGACCTTCTCCGCCTCTCCCCAAATTATCTATCCATACCACCCAATTGTCATCCTAAATATCTATATTCACTCCAATCCCTACACTCCATCTACCCTTCCTTCTAAAGAAATCTCTTCCCTCCAACAAGCTCTTCCATATCCATGACGTGTTCCTTCCTTCTCCTGCCTCCCAAAGGCTGCAATTAGGATAATAAATGGCCTTTAGTATCCTAGCCCAGATTGCATCCTCCTCATTTAGTAGTCTCCATGCTTGTTTAGCCAAGTGAACAATGTTTTGGCATTCAAAATCCTTAAACCCCAAACCTCCATTTATTTTACTCTTTGTCAATTTTGTCCAGCTCTTCCAATGAATGCTTATTTCCTTTCCATTACTTGTCCACCAGAATCTCGCAATTGCTGCTTCAACTCTTTTGCAAAAGGATTTAAGGAATTTGATGATGTTCATAGCGTAGGCTGGAATCGCTTATATTACCGCTTTTATCAAAACCTCCTTTCTGGCTTGATTTAATAGTTTTTCTTTCCATCATTGTATCTTGTCTAGTATCTTCTCCTTTATCTACTCCAAACCCTATTTTTGGATCTTCTCCATCTCGCCGATAACCCTAGGTATCTTCCAGGATCCTCTCACGATGTCATTCCGGTGATCTCTTCAATGTTCACCTCTTCTGTATAGGTACTTGGCTTCCAAAAATCAACCCAGATTTCTCAGTGTTGATTCTTTGACCCGATGCCTCTGTGTATTTATTTATAATCTGAATAAGTTGATAAATCTCATCTTCTTGTGCACCTGCAAAAATTATACAATCATCAGTAAATAACAAATGAGTCATGACCGGTGCTGATTGGGCTAACCTTATTCCAGAAATAAGATTATCCCTCATCGCCTTATCCATGAGAATAGTGAAGCTTTCAGCTGCCAAGATAAAGAGATAGGGTAATAGAGGATCTCCCTATCTGAGACCTCTTTGAGGAAAGATCTTGGTAGACAGTTTTTCATTTATTTTGAATCTATATGTAGCACTTTTTACACAGCTCATCACTAACTTCACCTATTCATTGCTGAAACCAAACTCTTCCATGACCCTTTGCAAGAACTTCCATTCCAATCTGTCATAGGCCTTATTCATATCCAATTTGATGGCTAAGTCTTTGCTTCTCGAATCTCCTTTTCTGTTTAACTTATGAAAAGCTTCCTGCACTATAACTATATTATCTTGTATGAGTCTTCCTTTAACAAACGCACTCTAAACTGGAGAGATGACGACATCAAGCACTTTCCTTAATCTCCCCACCAAGACCCTTGTTACAATCTTATATATAAAATTACAACAACTTATGGGTCTAAGATGATTCAGGCTTTTCGGTTGACTCACTTTAGGAATCAAAACAACAGTTGTTTCCCCTAAGTCCTCAGGTATACTACCATCTTTAAAAATTTGCTTCACTAAACCACAAACTTCTTTGCTCAAAACATCTCAGTGTTGTTGAAAAAATAAACCATTTAATCCATCTAGCCCCAAAGCTTTTAAACCTCCCATACTAAAGACCACCTCCTTTATTTCCTCACCATTAATTTTTGCCATCAGCTCCTCATTCATCTCTCTAGTGACTCTCCTAGGTATTTCTTTTACACACTCTTCCAGGTTCCTATCCCCTTCAGAAGTAAATAAATTAGAATAATACATTTTTACTAACCTCATAATGTCTACTTCTCCTTAGATTCACTGACCTGTTTCATCTAACACTTTATCAATTCTATTCCTGATTCTTCTCTGAATGGTTGTTGTATGAAAGAAGGCGGTGTTTTTGTCACCCCATTTTAACCATTTCAGCCTTGATCTTTGTTCCCAATATTTTCTCTCTTGTTTTCAAAGTTCTGAAATTTGGGTCTTCAATTCTCTCTCTCTTCTCTGATCTCTTTCCGTCATATCGGCCTCTTAAATATGATGTAACTCTATTTTCTTTCTTTCTATTTCTTTATTTTCTCTCTTAAACTTCTGTCTGCTCCATTCCATCAAGTCCCTTTTGCATCTATTTCTCTTCCTTGTGAATTGACTCCAACAATTTCTGTTTCCATCATCCTGTTGCTAACTCTTCTTGATCACCTCTTTGCACTCTTTATGCTCTGCCCAAAATACCTCAAACTTGAAATCTTTTTTTTATCCGAACTCACGGTTGAGTTTCCAAAATTAGCGCATAGTGGTCTAAACTTATAGCTAGAGCAGCCTTTAGAATAACATTATGATATCTCTACAGCCATTTTCAATTCACTAACACCCTATCTAGTCTTTCCTTAGTAATAAAATTATTTCTTGGATTATTGAACCAAGTGTATTTACTTCCTTTAAGGTCTACATCCATTAAACCATTATCATCTACAAACTTTCTAAACGTTTCTAAATAGATCTTTGGTTGTGGATGGACACCTACCTTCTCATCTTGACTTAATATATCATTTAAGTCTCCCAAATAAGCTTGAGGTTCCTCCTTGCTTATGTTACTTACCGTAAGCTCCTGCCATAGTTTTCTTCGCTTGTGAAAAACTTGATTCCCATACACAAAAATACCCTGCTATTTCATATCATTATTGATGTTAATATTAGCTTTAATATAGTTATCACACCACTCGTAAATATTAATAGTGATATTAAATATCCATAGCAAACATAGTCCACCGGACAAGCCCCGGAGTTCTACGTAAAACATACTGTCAAACTTAAGCCTCCTTCTTATCCTATTCATTTTTTCTTTACTGGTCCTAGTTTCCATTAAAAACATTAAAAGCGGCTTTACTTTTTTACATAGATTATATAACTCAGAGATTGTTGGGGCAGCCACAATTTTCCGACAATTTCAGCTAATTATACTCATGGCTGAGGTTGGGGCATGTTAAGGTCCGCCTCCTCAGTCATTTGTCCTCCCTTAAATTGATTAAAATCATGCATTGCTAGCTGATACTCCCCTAAATCCAAAAAAGTGTTGTTGTTCTTCAATTTCTTGGGCTCCCTGTCATCTTGTTCTTCATTCCATTCCCTGTGTGTTAGTAACGGCACCTGTATGTTTTCCCTTTTCCTTTTTAACTTCAGCTTCAGTTCCAGCTTCTTAGCTAGTTGTGTTTTCCAATCTGTATGTGCTTCTGTTCCTTCCTCTTGATCTTCATCACTTGCTAACTCAACATAGTAGACATTCTCACCCCAGACAACATGCTTACCCCCTGATTCATGTTCTTTATTCTGCACTTCCTCGGATGGCTTCTTTAGTTTGTCCTCCTCCATTCCACTTTTCAACAGATCTTGAAATTCCTTCCTCTCCACTCTGCCATCACATACTTGTTAACATAAGTCTTTTTAATTCCTGACCTATGGTTTCTTTTCCTTTTTTATTCTCCTGGCCCAACCTCCAATTTGTAATTTTATAGATATTCACCTCCCCTTCCTTTATTGTATAATGCTTCAGGCAACTTCCTTCCACGTTCCTTGCTTGCAAAAGATTTGCCCCTGTGTTGGGCCTAATATCCTTTGTTGGGCCATTCCCCCTTGACTTCTGTACCTTAATCATTTTTTTCTCCCTTCTAAGCCTTATTGTTATTAGCCCATTCATTATTTCTTGCCCTTATCTCCTCAATAAGACTTTTCAATTTATAGACTGCTCATAGGTCAGGCTGTGTATCCCTAACTCCCTGAAAATCAGGGATTTTTGGTACTTTTTCTACCTGCTCATCTGCATCTGCCATCTCTTTCTCTCTCCCTATTTGGTTTTTCCAGACACTCTCCTCCCTGATTTTCTGCTGCTGTACTCACTCAGCCCTTATCCTACTCTCCTTAGAGCTCTGCTTCTCAGCATTCTCGCTTTTCAGGTTCTGTTGCTCACGCGCCAGCTCCTCCTTTTCCTCTCTACATCCTTGTTGTTTTGAGCTTTCTCCTCCCCTGGTTGAACCTGGTCGACTTTGACCTACCCCCAGCCCTGGTGAATACTTCTTCTTAGTAGGGTCCCAGTATGCCATGACTGTTGGGTTCTTACATGTCTTCTTCTCATGCTTTAAAATACCACAATTGAAATAGTAGCTATCCGGTAGCCTCTCATACCTGAAGAAGACCCACAAAGGTGGAAACTCCTCTCTGTCTAACTAGAAGCCTGTAGGTAGAGTCTTGGTGATGTTGACGCTAACGCTGATTCTCATATATGGTCTCCTCAGTACGCCATCCATTTTTGGATCTTCAGCCTCGGCCAATACTCCCAACATTTCTCTAATAAGAGTACCTGTCTCTTTGTCCATGAAGTCATGTGGGATGCCATGTATTTGAATCCAAAACTCCATTAAGTCATGATCAACTTCAAACACTGATTCACCTTCCCTCCATAATCTGAGATTGACCATATTTTCTCTGACATTCCATGGCCTATTCTGCATAATCTGCAGCCCTCTCTTCCTATCTTTAAAACTGAACAACATTTTCTTCGAACCGATGTCAGTGACTGCAACACCTTGTGGGTTTTTCCACATTCCCAGAAGAGCATTCTTACATGCTTTAAAACTTATCTCCTTATCACCTATTATCTTACCCACCACATTTAAGCAGTCTTTCTTATACCCCAGCTCTCCAGGCTTGTTGAGCTTGATTACTTTTCCTTGCTATGCATGTTGAAGGTTGCTCGATATATGTTGTTGTGTTTTACAGGTTTTCCAGTGGTTTGAAAGCTCAAGATTGATGGAGGATAGTAGGAGATTATAGTTGTGGGTATTAAAACTGAACGAACTGACTCCCTATTGGAGAAGAACCCGAAATTTTTGGATGATTCTCCTATTGAGAGAAGAAGAGCTCCCTAATGGAGACTACTCTTTGTGCAGATTCTAATAGCGTAAATAGGTCATAAATTCTTTTTTTTCGATTTTGCTTTTTTTGATAGCGAAAATGGACTAGTAGTAACTATAAACAATGTGACCTTTCCAGCATTTTTCATACTACTTTATTTGAAAAATTTAACATTTGAGTGAGAGAGAGAGAATGTAGCAGCCAAAGAGAAATAGAGAAGTGGAAGATAGGAGAAGACAATAAAAATAAACACATTGCAGATTATCTAAACGAGTATGTTAGTATTGTGTGTAATTTTTTTTATTTTTTTAGTTATGAAAATTAAAATTTTTATAATTATTTTTGTTTAAATTAGTATAAATATAAACTTATTTATATATGTTAGTATTAATTTCAGTTGAATATAATTATTATGTTTTATGTTATATCAATTATGAAGAGTTTTATTTGTATGTTTTCTTCGAATATAATTATGCTCATCTACTAAAGTGCTTCTTAAATTCTTTTCCACCAACCGAAATTGAACTCAAATTTTGGTGCAATATATAATATTGCAGGGAAAAATGTCACTGAAAAATATGAAATAGCTGTTGTCATCACCTTGTATTTTTCTTTTTTCTAATAAAAAATGAACTGCATGTTTAAAAAATAAAGTAAAATTATTGAACTTGTTCATCAAAATAATTAAGCTATTTTTATTCAAAAATATTATTTACATGCCGTAAACATACCAAAATCAGTTATTATATATATATAATTTATTTTTAATATATATTTTATATTTTTATATATATTATATGTGTTTAATTTTGATACATTGATAGTATAAGACGTTTTACATAGTCGTTCAATTATATTTATTTTTTGGATTATCATTCACGTTGTTAACGTAAAAGATAATTATTTTTACTGTAACTAATTTTAGTGTGTATACTTGCATGGTTAATTATTTCCATTAGCGTGATAATCATTAATTAATTATAAATTGCATAAAAAAGACAGATAGTCAAATAGAAATATATCATGATAATAACTATTTAAATATATTAGGTAGTTAGTTATTTCTAGTATTGTTGACGTTTAATTTGGAACTACGTTGTTCTTCAGCAACAATAATATGAACTTAAAATATCATTTAGGGTTAATAAAGACTAGCATGCATGTAGGGCTAAAGGCAAAAAAGTACTCTTGTATTAACATAACTGCCACAGTTAACCAATAATTAACCGTAATATATAGACTAATAGCTTTGAATGCTCAGTCTGTATTAGCAATTTATCATATCCTCATCACTATACAAATTAAAGAAGAGATTTTCACAATGAAATATATAATGGAAGTGCCGCGGTCAGAAATTTCCTGGAAAGGAAAATGAACGCGAACTATCCTGGAAATTGATATAGTTTAATTTATTTTATGATCCTTGGGTCGTTAATTTGTGTGTTGAGGTTGGAATGTTATTTTGATTTCTGAGGGATCTGAAAGGCGTCTCAAACCCCAAGCTACGCGAAATCAACAATTCTACTTTATATTCCGATATCCGAAATCCCCCCTTTATATATTATATATAAATATGATTATAAAACTTTCAGTGAAGACCCAATTCGATTGTTGTCTGTTTTTACTAAGGATAAGATATTTTTCATTTAAAAATTGAATATTTCGATTCTTAATTTTTTTATTTTAGAATAATACGATTTTTTTGTTAAAAAATTTATTAAATAGTAATAAAAATTAATTTTATGAGGATTTTATTTATAATTTGTGGAATTTTAAACTTTCATAAACTATTAATAAATTTATTTTTAAAAAAATTTTTTCATGGAGAAAGACTATTGTTAGAAATGATGTCGCAAGAAAAAAATAATTACAGTTCGAAGACCTTTTAAGAGAAAAAATAGATTCAAATAAGAACGAAAAATAAAAAGATAACACTAATGTTGATGATATTTGTATTGGTGATGATGATAATAGAAGAAATAATTATGGTGATAAAATATAATTACACAATAGAAATAGTAGAAATAAAAGTGATAATGATGAAAATGAAAAAAATAGTGATAGTAGTGATCATAGTTTATTATTTTATTAAAAAAATTTGCGGGGATTTAAAATTTCCACAAATTACAAATTAAACTCTCACAAAACTAATTTTTGTTATTATTTATCAAATTTTTTAATAGAAAAATCTTATAATCCTAAAATAAAAATATTAAAAATGAAATATTCTTTTTTTTAGACAAAAAATATCTTATTTTTTGTGAAAATGAACAAACAAACAGGCCAAGTTTCATCTTTACTCTAAGATTTTTAGTTATATAAAATTCTTTTAGGTAAAGATGATAATTGAAAAATTTTAAATAATTCATTATGTTTCACTAAATTATTTGATATAGTACGTGTTTATATCTTATTTATTATTTTTATGTGAGTAATATAAAAAATAAAAAAAAACATATATAGCCTCCGAATTATTAAAATTTGAATTGTTGAGTTATATCTAAATAAACCTAACTTTACAACTGCATAAATTTCTAGTAATTATGAATTGGTACCGTTAGAATGCTTTTTGTAAGTAGTAGTAGTAGTGTTATTTATGTGAAAAACGCGTACACTTATCTTAAATCACATACATACAGTATTACTGTATTAGCTAAACCCAAATTGTCATTTACTTTTAAAACACCTAATAAGTTCTCTTCAACACATATTCCTCGTATCTATATGCATTAAATTGTGCTATTGCGTGTTGACTGTTGAGTGAATATTAAGTTATGGTCAATTTTATAGTATCTTTTATTTAGTATCTAATTTTTGTTTGAATTATTTTTTATAATAAATTTAAAATATTTAAATTTTTTAACTTTTATATTTTTAAATTTAAAATTAATTATTTAATCTATTTTAACAATGAGACAATATCTTTTAGACACCATAATAAATACCTATATCTATATGCATTAAATTGCGCTATATTGAGTGCATATTATGTTCATATATAGTATTGCGAATTAGTTCTGATGCTTTAATTTGATTAATTCCTAAGTCAATGCACTAGGCTTTATGATAAGAGAATTAATTATTAGGGCAATTATATATGCCTAGGTAATTTATATCATGCTGAGAGTTTTTTGCATGTTTTCTTAGAATATAGTTTTGCTCAGCCCATCAGTTAATGTGCTTCTTAATTCTTTTCCACCAACCGAAGGATTGAACTCAAATTTTAGGGCAATATTGAAGGGGAAAAATGACCACAGAAAAATGTCATTTAGGGTTAAAGACTAGCATGCAGGGTTAGTAACTGGCAAAAGGAAAAAAAAAAAAAAAAGAATTTTATAAGTATATAAATTTCTGATAATTTTGAAATAGCGTTAGAAAATGCCTTGGTAAGTAGATATAGTGCGTGTTACTTATATGAAAAACCGCGTATGGTGGTCTGGTGTTGCAAAGAAAGAAAAATGCACCACGCTAAGCTAACAATATAAGGTGAAACCTATTTTGAGTAAATTCGGTACGGTTTTCCTCGAATCTCCGATATATAATCTATCACTTCCCATCGTTTTCATCACTCAAATTTACTAGAAATCATAAGAATATAAAAAGAATTTTAAAATAAATACTAAACATTTTATTTATGGAGTGATGATCATTACATAAACATATGTTTTTTATAGACAAAATTTTTTAATAAAATAATAATTTTTTTAACAATTAATACTTAGTTATATATATAGGTGGCACAATAAAATTTGTAGAATTTGCTTTAAATTACATATATATTTAGATTGCTCACTATTTCTTCATTAATGTTTAGTTGACTTGTCAAACTTGATGTGTTGCATTAAAAACTTTCATTTATGTAATTTTCATAATTTTTTCTTGCATTTATAATAATTTCTATAGCCTTCTAAATTAGATTGCAACTTAATTTAATTTCAATTTAATTTGATTTCGAATTTTTTTAATATTCTAAGATATTATATTTTATTATTTTTGAATGTTATTGATTTAATTATCCAACCCTATTTCTACTTCTATTTTTGGGATTTCTTGACTTTTACACCGTAGAGATAGATGATAGATGAGAAAGTGAGGATCTTTCCCAGATTCACATTGAAAGAATAGTCAGTGATGATAGACGTGCTGATGTTGACAAAGTTAGTTAGAGTGGAGTGTTAGTTATGCCAGCTAAGCACAATATTATTGTAACTAAGTAGAGTTATTAGTTAGATGATTAGTTTTTAAGTTAAGAGAGGTATTTAGATAAAAATGTCAAAAACGGTTTTTTTTAAGATATTTTTTAAAAATTAAAATTTAACATATATAATTAATTAAATTATATTATTTTTATTAAAATTAGACCGGACAAATCAATTTAACAAAAAAAATTAATAAATTAAATTTTTAAACTGGTATAAATTAATATTTTTTATAAAAAATTACTACAATATTTTTATTATAAAATATAATTAAAATATCTCTATCATATATATATATATATATATATATTTTTTTTGAAAACTTTAAATTCTAACTTTATAACGATAGAGAAGAAAATGTCTAAAATTTAGAATTCTCAAAATTAATATATATAATAAGAGTATTTTAGTCATTTGATATAATAGGGATATTGTAATAATTTTTTATAAAAAATAATATTAATTTAAATAAATTCAAAATTTAATTCACTATTTTTCGATCAAATTAATTTGTTTCATTTAATTTTGACAAAAATAATATAATTTAAATAATTATATGTGTTAAATTTTAATTATGAAAAAATATCTTAAAAAGAAAGACGCGTAGCGTTCCCCTTAACTTAAACCCCTGCGCGTAGAGCATTCCCCTTAACTTAAATCCCTGCACACTATATAAGCATGGCTCCTCCATCATTCACTTCAACTGGTTAAGCAATTCACTCTCTCAATTTATCAAATTCTGAATCTCTCTCTCTCTCTCGCATCTCATTCTCTCTGAAACTACCTGACTGCCACTAAAACCATTTGTCCATTTTCACACATATATAAAAGCAACTGAAAACGAAAGTAGTTGTATGATTACCACAGTTTAGATTTTCTGGATTTGAGCTTGAAAATTTTCAGTTTGTTTCTTTCTTGTAACTAGCTTTGAAACCAAGACTACTTGAGTGAAATTGTTTACTACTACGTACAACAAGTGTAGAACTAGCTTGTTCGTTTGTTTGTTTTTGGTTGCCAGAATCACTTTGACCAAAAAAATTAAAAATCTCTTGACACAGAAGTTGCGTTTAGAAAGCATCAGTGAATGGCACTAAACAAGCGAGCATCGTCATGCAATGAGGGAAATGATGAGAGAGACCTTCAAGTCTCTCTTTGTAAACGAAAAGCAGTGCCAGACACCCGGTACCTCTCTTGTCTTTTATGCACTTCACACCTCTCTTATCGTCTTTGTCCCTTTTCTCATGTTTTCGCGTTTTGCTTTGCTTACTTGTAGCACTGCTTCCGGTATTAGTTCCACCAATGACATGGCGTTCCTCCGGGAATCTAAATTTAAGAGAGTGGTGAGTATTTGTTCTAGCTGATTTCTAACATACTCTCATAAAAAAATCACCTTTGTAGTTGAAATGAGTTGTTTGTTTGCTTATGTCCATATTAAGAAACTTAACCTTAAGCTTTTGAGAAAGAAGAAGAAAATTTATTATTGATTGTTCTTTGTTTTCTTAAACCAGTTAGAACAGGTTATTCCATCAATGCTAGAACAGGCAATTCCGCCTATGTTAGAAAAGGTGATTCCGCCTATGCTAGAACAGATGATTCCACCTATGCTGCACCGTTCGCTATCTTCCCCATGGTTTGTTTCCATTCCAACTATGTCTCGTTGGATTAAGCGCGTATCACTAAGCTAAAGAAAAGAAAATAAACATACATTTTAATTAGAGACATTGTTTTTGTGATTGAAATTCAGTCATGGATTTTTGGTCAAGCGGAAGATTAGTCCAGCAGCAGGTGGAGGCAGATCATTGCAGTTATGTCTGATGAAAGGGTTGCCTTCAACCATTTTCACACACATCAACATCAGAGCGGAGGACAGTTCCACGCTCCAAGTTGCGGTGTGCGATGCCACAGTTCAGCACTCCAAGGTCACCATGGGAGATGGTCCCTCCTTGAAGGTCCAGCTATGCGTCCTGAGGGGTGACTTTGAAATTGAGGATTGGACTGCTGAGGAATTCAATAGCAACATAGAAAGTCAAAGAGAAGGAAAAGGACCATTGCTCAAGGGAGACACGGTTATTACCATTGAAAATGGAGTTGGCTTTTTCAAGAATGTTGAGTTTACTGATAACTCTTGCTGGACCAGAAGTGGCAAGTTCCGGATTGGAGTTAGAGTACTGCATTCGAATTCTCCCGCTGTAGCAGACATCAAAGAAGGAAGAAGTGAGCCTATAAGGGTGAAGGATAAGCGAGGAGTCGGTGAGTGCAAAGTCTTTTTTATTCTTTTTCAAGTGATTTTGGCTTTTGGGTGTCCATTGATCTTTTACTTACAATACATATTGTTGTGATCATTTCAGCAAATCAGAAACCGGATCGTCCTTCATTAGATGACAAGGTGAGTTGTCTGCATAAGATCTCGAAATATGGTCAGATCTGCAGGCAGTTGTCAGACGACGGAATTAAAACTGTCAAGGATCTGTTGCGCCGGCACACAACTGACCAAGCTTCACTAAGACAGGTAATTTTGCAGTTTGTTATATTTAAATGTATATGCTAATCTGATGTAAATTTCTGCTTGTGGATATTGCAAGATTGCGGGGAAGTATTGGGAGAAGATTATTGAGCATGCTAAGTCTTGTGAGATAGATAAAAATGAGCGCTACATCTACCAGTATTTCACAAGAACAGCAGAGCAACCAAAAGCAATATCCCTGCTCTTAAATTGCATCTATGAGCCTGTGGCTATTTCATATGATGGCCAAAATTTTTGCAGTGTAGAGTGTTTGGATGCGGAAGGCAAGGTTTGTGTTCTTCTGCCGCTTTTTCCTATGAGTATGATTGAGAACACTTGCTACAGTTTCAATATATAGTACCTAATTTGATGAAGAGACTTGTGTTTGTATGTGAATGGCAGCGTTGCGTGGAAACAATAAAGCAGGATGCATACAAGAACCTGAATGATTTGAAACCATTTGAAGCAAGTTCGAGGAACACCGGTGTTGTAGGGGAAGGGCAAGGACATATGGTTCAACCATGGGCAATCGGTGGAGGCGAACAAGTAGGGTGTTCCAGTAAACAACTGCTATATGAGGCCAAATGGGAAGAGTACATGAATCCATTACAGCTTGATCAGTTTCTAATAAATTACCCCTTGAACTCTGATGGAGGTGATTATGGGGCAAAATCATTCGACTAAACTCCGAAATGCTCTTAAATGGACCATACTCTATGCCGCTAATAGGAAGGCCAACCTTCTTTCCCACGATCACTATTGATTTGCTTCATTACTTTATTCTCTTGTAAGCTGTAACGTAAATAAGTAAATAACCATCCCTGAACCTAAACCACGGTGACGGTCATGGTGTCTTTAGCAATTCGTCTTGTCTAGTCTAGTCAGTTTCCTGTTTATTCTTTTATGCGAGTGAATGTAATTGTATATCTGGTTCCCAAATTCAATTCAATGTTGCTTCGCATTTTAGATATACAATTGAACGGAGAAAATTATATTATTAACATATATAGAACGAAAATAAAATGAAATAATGTTGTCTAAACTATATTGTATTATTTGCAATGCCTCACGTGGTATGGTAGAAGACAAGATTCCACACGGAAAGTCCGAAACAGACAAAATAATAATGATAACAATTGAACTAGCTGTAAGTTGACCGCCAAGTCAATATAACTGCCATTAATTTATGTTCAAGTGATAAGTCCGTCATGGCCACTTCTCCTTCTCCTCCACTCTCCAGCCATATGTACGTATTCTTATTTCTTAGGCTTACATTTCCAACAACAAACAATATGTAGAAATACAGATCCGAGTTGAATGCGAAGAAGATGATGTATGTATCTGGCAATAGAGGAGCTCTGCTATCATCAATGGTCTGATGGACAAGTTCTACAAAAGCAAAAGCAATAATAGCTTCAGCTCAAAGGTCAGTTGTGTCCCTCCTCCTTCAATTCGCAGCCTAAAATAACTTTTCTGCTTAGATTTATATATTCCATTATTCCAAGAACTTTTAGTCAGATCTAGTTGTTACAACTCACAACTATTGCTTGCTTCTTCACCAGTCTTCCCCAAGCAGTATCGTTGACTTTAGGCCAGCGTTTCATACAAATTTTTTCCCAAAACAGAGACTACTCTTATTATTAATACATTTTATGATCACAATTTGAGAATAGTATCAATTAAAAAGCACTTGCTGATAATAATTTATTTTTATGTTGGTATTTTATATTTTGATATTTTTTTTTGTTATTTAACTCTTAAGTTTATATTTCGATAGCGTCATAAAATTTTGGTTAATATAATACTTTAAATTTAGATTATATTTTAATATTTATATTAGATTATAATTATATTTTAATGTATTTATTTATATTTTATTATAAAACAGTTGTTTTAATTTTTTTTTTTGGTGACTAAACAGTTGTTTTAATTGAACCATAATTAAATCGATTAAATCAATAATTAAAATAATTTAAATAATCGGTTCGTTTTTTAGATCCTTACTACTCTACAGAAAACATTTAATTTGTTACCATAGTTTTTTTTTTTTTTTGTGTGTCTATTTGTTACCAAAGTTGCAATAATAATATAATATAAATAAAAAAAACTTTGAAAATTCTTTTAAAAAATATTAACATGGATCTTACACATATCCCCTGTTGTCAGTACAATTTTCATGCCATATAAATGAATTAATATTTGGTCATCAACCTTATTTTACATGGACTGATAAAGTGATGACGGATAAGATATCTTGGATAAGAAAAATTACAAAATCATTTTTTTCTTATTTCTCTTTTTTTTAAAAATGATTTGGTAACTGGACTTAATGAATATTAGTTTTATTTGTAGGTATTTAATTCGATCCAATTCTTACAAATAAAATTGGCAATTCAATTTATAGCAAATTAATTATTGAAAGCAGAGTAAATTAAACTACGAGTAATATTAATTATGAATTTAAACTTAATTCAATTCAATATATTCGTATTTTTGATATATTATAATATGTAATTAAAAATTATAATACATACATAATAAAATTGATGAGATCGAATCAATATTTTTTAATATAATTTTATTATGATTTTATTATTTTTAATTTTAATATGTATTTAATCTTTTTTTTTTCTATTTTATTAGTATGTGTTTGCAGTTTGCACCATGGCTCAAAGAACAAAGGCCATAGCCGCCTGGAGAGCAACCCATATCCACTCAGATGTGGTTTAGGAGATGCAAGTCAGCCTACGCAACTTGGCAGAAGCATGGGTACCATAACCCGTGTCCCACTTAACTTGGGGGTAAGTTACTGTTCCCTATTATTATCTCCGTTATTATCCACGTGCGGTATCTCCACAACGTGGAATAATTTTTCATGTATTAATTAAGAGAATGAATCACCCACTATTCATTCAGAAAGATCTAGGAAATTATCACTCTATTTTATAAATATCTCACTAAATTTAGATATTATTATATTCTCTCCTAACTCATTTAAATTTACTTAAAATTATTGCTGCATCAAAATCTTTAGTTGGTACTCTATTACTGTTTTTGAAATTGGCGTGAAGACATCTTTAGCACTCTTATCACCATTTTTAACTTCTTTTCCGAACCTAAATTAATTTACAATCTGTTTCAGGTACATTCCAAAACAATATATTTATAAAAATATAAAATAATTAAATATTGTATTTAATTAAAAAAATATTTTTAGTACCGATAAAATCAAATGAGAGAATTTTAAGATGCAAGTAGAATTTAAGAGTGAGAGATTTCTCACCTTACAAATAAAATAAGATTGAATTTTAAAAAATTTTAAACCTGTAACTAAGATTAAGATAGAATCTAAATACTATCCTACTTTATACATTTTTAGATAGAGGCGGAGCTAGATAAAATATTAGAGGAAGGCCAAAAATATTTATACAATAAAATAAGATTAAAATAAAATTTTAAGAGGGGTTAAACAAAAATTTACATATAATTTATATGTAAAAAATTAAAATTAGGGGGGCGACTGCCCCCTTTCTTTATAAGTAGCTCCGCCCTTGTTATCAGACTTAAGACCTACTAACAAAATATCAGTAATAATCTAAAAAGAAAAAGTCTAAGTTAGTTATATCCTAGTTTGTTTTTTAATGGGATCAATCTAAAAATGGTAAAATGTATTGTTCGTTAAAAATATTATTTATACATTAAAATCAGCTACTATATATTTATATATAATATATATTATTTAATTTATTTTTAATATATATTTTATATTTTAACATATATTTTAAACTAATAATTAATTTTAATATACATCAAACATAATTAAACTTTTTTATATTTAAATTAAAAAATTTAATATTTACGAAATATACAATCCATTGAGTATTTACTAATTTAAATACGGTCACATATACTGAGACACAAAATTCATAAAAATACAATCTAGTAACTCAGTATATATCTGAATAAATAACAATGTGTAAAAACAAATAAATCAGATTTATAAATAAATGTGCAGTTTATATATATGTATTCTGAATTTAACCGATTTATTTGTTTTTATGATTTTTATGTTTCAGTATCCAAGTAACACGTATTTAAATTAGTAACTCTATGGATTATATATTTCGATAAATATTAAATTTTTTTAATTTAAATATAAAAAACAAACATACTTGATTGTATATTTTATTTTTCAAAAGTTGTGTTAGGAACTTCCCGAAAATTTGAGTGGATTGATATTTTGGGATAAAGGGTTAAATTCGATTCTGAATATCACAATTTAAATTAGTCCTCAACAAATATTTTTAATTAAATTTATCTTTTAAATATTTTAAATTAATTACGTTAGTCTTTTTGTTATTTATTGATGGTGTCAATATTTTTTATTGTGGCTCGTTAAACGATATTATAAAATATACATAGAAGTTTTAATTGACTATTAACATGATAAATTTATGAAATTATATCAAATTAAAATCTAATTGAAGAAAAAACTTGAGATATTAGAATTTTTTAATTTAGAATTGATTTAATCTAATTTTATAAACTTATTATATTAACTACCAATTAAAACTATTAAGTGTGTGTTGTGATATCACTTAACGTATTATATGACGAAGAACTAAAATAACTAACTTAAAATTTTTAAAAAATAAATTTAATTCAAAAAAAGTTTCAAAGACTAATTTAAAAAATAAATAATTTTTTCGAAACTAATTTGACCATTTACTCATATTTTTGCGAGTAGAAAACATTTGTCTAATTTAAGAGCAAATAAATAATATTTTCAAAATATAAAATTAAACTTTTAAAAATTAATTTTTCTTTTTACCTTTTTAAACTAATAATTCTCTAATATGGCTGATGTATATAACATAAATGAAAAATTTTATTTACTTTAAAGTTTGTTAATAGCTATTTTAAGAATATATATTAAAGTTATTATCATTAAAATTTTTAAATTTTGTATTTTAATAAAAATATAACAAATGTATTAGAAATTAAATTTAGCACTCTTATCACCATTTTTAACTTCTTTTCCGAACCTAAATTAATTTACAATCTGTTTCAGGTACATCGCAAAACAATATATTTATAAAAATATAGAATGATTAAATATTATATTTAATTAAAAAAATATTTTTAATATCGATAAAATTAAATGAAAGAATTTTAAGATGCGAATAGAGTTTAAGAATAAAAGATTCTCACCTTACAAATAAAATAAAATTAAATTTTAGAAAAAATTTAACTAAGATTAAGATAGAATCTAAATACTATGCTACTTTATACATTACCAGACCTAAGACCTACCAACAAAATATCAGTAATAATCTAAAAAGAAAAAGTCTAAGTTAATTATATCTTAGTTAGTTTTCTAGTGGAATCAATCTAAAAATGGTTGAACTTTAAAAATGTATTGTCCATTAAAAATATTATTTATACATTAAAATTAGTTATTATATATTTATGTATAATATATATTATTTAATTTATTTTTAATATATTTTATATTTTAACATACATTTTAAACTAATGATTAATTTTAATATATATCTAACGAACATAATTAGACTTTTTTATATTTAAATTAAAAAAATTAATATTTACAAAATATGCAATCCATTAAGTATTTACTCATTTAAATACGGTTACACATCATAAATACTGAGACACAAAAATCATAAAAATACAATCCAGTAACTCAGTATATATCTGAATAAATAACAATGTGTAAAAATAAATAAATCAGATTTATAAATAAATGTGCAGTTTGTATATATGTATTCTGAATTTAACCGATTTATTTGTTTTCACACACTATTACTTATCCTAGATACTAAGTCATTGGATTATGTTTTTTTATGATTTTTATGTTTCAGTATCTAAGTAACACGTATTTAAATTAGTAACTACTCTATGGATTATATATTTCAATAAATATTAAATTTATTTAATTTAAATATAAAAAGCCAACATAATTGATTGTATATTTTATTTTTCAAAAGTTGTGTTAGGAACTTTCCGAAAATTTTTGAGTGGATTGATATTTTGGGATAAAGGGTTAAATTCGTTTATAAAATATCACAACTTAAATTAGTCTTTAAAAAATATTTTTAATCAAATTTATCTTTTAAATATTTTAAATTAATTGTGTTAGTCCTTCTGTTATTTATTGACGATGCCAAAATTTTTTATTGTGGCTCGTTAAACGATATTACAAGATATACATAGAAATTTTAATTGACTATTAACATGATAAATTTTTAAAATTATATCAAATTAAAACCTAATTAAAAAAAAAACTTGAGGTATTAGAATTTTTTATTTTAGAGTTGATTTAATCTAATTTCATAAATTTATTATATTAACTGTCAATTAGAAGTATTAAGTATGTGTTGTGCTACCACTTAACGTGTTACATGACGGAAGAACTAAAATAACTAATTTAAAATCTTTGAAAAATAAATTTAATTCAAAAAATGTTTCGAAGACTAATTTAAAAAATGAATAATTTTTTCGGAATTAATTTGATCATTTATTCATATTTTTGCGTGTAGAAAACACTTTTCTAATTTAAGAGCAAATAAATGATATTTTCAAAATATAAAATTAAACTTTTAAAAATTAATTTTTCTTTTTACCTTTTTAAACTAATAATTCTCTAATATGGCTGATGTATATAACATAAATCAAAAATTTTATTTACTTTAAAGTTTGTTAATATCTATTTTAAGAATATATATTAAAGTTATTATCATTAAAATTTTTAAATTTTGTATTTTAATAAAAATATAACAAATGTATTAGAAATTAAATTTTACACATTTTTCTATAAAAACCTTGTTTAATAATTTTAAAATATATGTTAGTTAAATCCATACCTTTAAAACATTTAATAAATTATACTGAACGCATATTCATATCTATGCAAAGTGGGTTATGATTATTGCGTGTTGACTGTTGAGTTTGCATATTATATGTTCATGTAACATTGCGAATTAATTTTGATGCTTTGATTAATCATTAGGTCGATGCATGCACTAGGCTTATGATAAGAGAATTGCAGGGCAATTATCCCTAGTTAACTTATATCATTCTGACTTCTGGCCTGGGTGTGTTTTTTTAATGTTTTCTTTGAATATAATTATGCTCATCAGCTAAAGTGCTTCTTAATTCTTTTGCACCAATCCAATGATTTAACTCAAATTTTGGTGCAATATATAATATTGCGGGAGAAAAAATGGTCACTGAAAAATATGAAATAACTGTTGTCAACTCGTATTTTTCTTTCGTTTTTTTAAGGGGAAAAAAAAACTACATGTTTAAAAAATAAAGTAATGTTGACCGCGACCACCAAACTAATTAAGCTATTTCAATTAGCGTGATAATCATTAATAAATATGAATTGCATAAAAAGACAGATAGTCAAACAGAAATATATCATGAGAACGAAGAATAACTATTTAAATAGATTAGGTAATAATTATTTCTACTATTTTTCACGTTTGGAAAGACGTTTTCTGTTCAGCAAGAATATGAACTTAAAATGTCATATAGGGTTAAAGACTAGCATGTAGTGTTAGTAAATGGCAAAAGGAAAAAAATTAATTAAAGTACCCTTGGATTAATTAGAACTGCCACAGTTAACAAATAACCGTAATATATAGCACTACATCTGTATATAACATATTATCATCATCTATACAAAGGAGAGCTTTTCACAGAAATTGCTGGGGCCGGAAATTTCTTGGCAAGGAAAGGAACGCGAACTATCCTGGAAATTGATATGGTTTAATTATTATTTTATGATCCCTGGGTTGTTAATTTGTGTGTTTGAGGTTGGGATGTGATTTTAAGTTATTTAAAAATAGTTTTACGTAAAAATAATGACTGAAAAATTTTAAATAATTTATGATGTTCGATTAAATTATTTAATATAATATATATTTATATTTTATCATTTTCATGCGAGTGATATAAACAATTTTATTAGAGAGCATATATATAATATATAGCACTCTAAATTATTAAATTTTGAATTTTTGTGTTGCCCCGTAGTTTAATTAGGGCAAAACTAATTTTATAACTGCATAAACGTTAGAAGGCTTTCATAAGACGCGGCATTAATAAACGCGGGGTGGTGGTGGTGCAACACAATTCGTTTTCCTCGAATGTTCATATTGAAATTAATTAATCTTCTCTCTTAGGTTCGCAGCTAATCTCTATAAATTAAAAAGCACTTCAATCAGCATCATGAACGTTAATGTGAAATTAATATAATCCTTCTTGATAAGTGATAGTTCGTTCTTAGTAAGTAGTGATCTGATAGCCCTACATACAAAGATCAAGTTAACTTTACGCAGCTTAAACTAGCGGGTTTTAGTTGTTGAATTTGAATAATATTGATTATTGTGTTTCTAAAATGAACACACTAAGCCAAGCTGGAGACTTAAAGCGGAGACGTGAGGAGGGAGGCATCTGGTATCAATAAACAAATTCTAATTTCTTATCTGCTATATTGTGTGTTTAATTAAGTTGTGGTTTCTTTCTCTTGTGTCTTGTGTTAATTACTTAGTATCAGGACTGGAAAATATGTGAAGCTCAACATAGAAACGGAAATCGTGCCGGCTCTCACAAAATTCATTCGGAAAGTGGTAACAAAATACATAACACTCTTTTTTATTTTCTTTGAAAAATTCGGGAAGTAGTTAACTTAACGCTTATGGTCTCTGTATCGTATTATTTCAATTAGGTAAAGGAGGAGTTGGAGAGCAAACTGTCCGTGGCGGAGCTCAAAGCATCACTACATTCAGGGTTTGTTTTAATTTCTTCCTCTTAATTAATTTAATTCTTAATAATATGGATGAAGTAATTGATGTAATTTAATTTGTTGCAGCGTAACGACGACATCTGCTAGGGCGGCGGAGAAACGCTACAAGTTGGTTTTCAAGGGTGATTTGGGTGATACAATTTATAAAGACTCCAAAATCAAAGCGAAAGAAAATGATGTTGAGGTTTCTCTATATGATACTGTGAGTAATTCAGTAGTAACACATGGCCCACTGTCTTCCATTAAGGTCGAGATTTGTGCCCTCAACGGCGATTTCGGCTCCAATGGAAGGTGGAGCACAAGCGAATTCAAGCACAACATCGTTCACCAAAGAGAAGATAAAGCCATGTTACTAAAAGGAAAAACGGTTATCACACTAAAGGAAGGAGTTGGTCACATCAACATGAGCTTCACCGGTAACTCAAAGCGTACAAGAAGCAGCCGTTACAGATTAGGAGCCATTGTTCACTTACCTTGTCATCAACAACACGTCGGAGAAGCTGTAAGCAATCCTTTCAGGGTCAAGGAAAGCAGAGGTCACTACTCAACTAATTATTTACTTAATAATAATAATTAATTACACATAATCTTAATCATCAACCATTATCAGGGAATAAGAAGCATTACCCTCCCTCACCTAAGGACGAAATATGGCGATTGGTCAACATATCAAAAGATGGTCACGTCCATGACCGCCTCTTTCGTCACCTTAAAATCCAAACTGTTGAGGATCTCTTGCGTTTTGACAACCCCACCGATCTTCCTTTGTTACAAAAGGTATGTTATTTGTTCATGTTTTATTTTTTTACTATTTGAAACTTAATTATTAATAGGTTTCAGCGAACATGCAAAATTTAAATTTTTGATGCATTTATTGTATATTTATTAAAATAAATTATTTAAAATTTTTTATTAATAACAATCTTAACTCGTGTTCTTTATGCCCTTAGGACAAAGTTAGCTAAACCTTTATTAATATACAGTGCAGTGCGCGTGTGATTTGAGTATATGATAGATTTTCACTTGAATCTTCTGTTTTTGGCCACAGACATTTGGCCAAAGTCCAAGAAAGCTGAGGGAAACACTTAAGCATGCTAAGACTAGTTGTTATCCTCCGCCGGCAGTGACATGTCAAGGACAAAAGTGTCATCCGCAGAATATTATCATCAACTCCGATGATGATAAGGTACACCTACCTCTGATCCGTATAGGTAGTATCATACTTCTTTTAACTTGAATCTTTGTGATAATTAATTAGTGGGACAAAACAGAATTACTGATCATCAGCTTTTAAATATACTAATCCTGTTATATCTCTGGTAATAAGAGTTGTATAAATAATTATTGCAGGACTTTATAAACTGGTTTAGGCGATGCCTGTTAATTATCATTACAATACAATAACCAGGATGAATTATTATTTCATTTAGAGTTAATAAGAAATTGTAATAGTTAGAGTTGTAAAATTTACTCTTGCCTATACATGGTAAGAAAAAGTTATTATTTTACCAGTGTTTTTAAAGAGCTCTATATTTTGAGATTCTAATCGACCTATCTGACTAGGATCA
Organism: Arachis ipaensis; assembly: GCF_059453495.1. Lineage (NCBI taxonomy): Eukaryota > Viridiplantae > Streptophyta > Magnoliopsida > Fabales > Fabaceae > Arachis > Arachis ipaensis. Next base: position 13,114,420 of record NC_142441.1, read on the forward strand.
TCATTGGTAATAATCCTAGATTAACGTTTGATTTTCTCTTGTATTTTTACTTTGATTTAAAAAATAAAAAATTCATGAATATATACCTACATTATTATTTATCGATGGATATCTGATGATATTATAGTATGCTTGGTTGACAATATATACAGCAGCATGTTGAGGAGACACTAGCATTTGCACATACCTTTCCAGGCCCAATGGCAAGTCTACAACATCAAGGTATGAATTATGCAAGTATGTATATGTATTAAACGGATAAATAAATTACTGTTTTGGTATTATCTAACTATTTGGATTAAGTTTTATTCTTAGTTTTTGAAACCTTCTATTTTATTCTAATATTTTATTTTGTTTTATTTTAATTATTTAGTCACAATTTTTTTTTATCTTTTAAAAGTACTTTTTTTTATTGTCATCTTTATCTAGGTAATGTCAACAACATAATTATAATAGTAGTTGTAATGACCTTGGTAATTGTAATAATTTGATAATAAAACTGATATAGAAATAAGAAAAAAAATATAATAAAATAATTTTTTAAAAGAAAAATTAATTTTAATAAAAAAAAATAAACTAGAATACAAATAAAATATTTAAAATAAAATTAAGATATTTTAATTATTAAAAAAAAAATAGAACTTAACCCACAGGATAAAGCATTACTTTATTATATCTATATTAAACAGTTTTGTACTTTTTGTTAGAACACAGATCTCTTAATAATTTTGTAGTACTGCCTATCTTTCTTTATCTAGTTGTGCAGTAATCTTGTATGTGATTCAAAAAATAAATTCAAATAATTTTGTATTAACAAAAAATTACTCGAATTTTATTATCGACAAAAATATTTTAAAATAATTTAAAAATACAATAAAAATATTTAATATTAAATATGTATTTTTTAAAAAATATTTTAAAAATTAAATTTTAATGCGATTTTTTGTAAACATGATTAGAAAAGTGAGATATTTTTATTCTTAGTTGATTTTTCGCTGAGTATATATTTATAATATATTTTTTGATAATACATATTTAACGTTGGATATTTTTATCATATTTTTAAATTATTTGAGAGTATTTTTATCGATAACAAAATTTTAGTATATTTTTTAACGACAAAATTATTTGAATGTATTTTTGCCCGTTTATCCTTTTATATATATATATATATAGTATTTAACAAGCTATGCTTTAATTTTAGCTTCCTTGAATTTGTTTATCCATCTGCTTTATCATATCATGCAGATCAACTAGGAACGGGGCAAGATTTTGTCCAACCTTCTACCTCAACACCACACGTTGCTGGAGCAGATAACAATGGCCAGTTTGATTTTGAAAAAGAACTGTTTGAGCTACTATATATCCCCTGAAACGCGCATAGAAGGGAATAATTATTGGGATTATTGTTTCTGATGAGTTCATATGACATTTTAATATGGCAATTTCTATATTGTATGTGTGGGAATAATTGAAATGCATGGGGGCGAAGATGTATAGCACTTATTAGGCTCTCTCTATAGTTTATATATAGCTATTTGAAGAACTTTGAAAGACAAACACATACGGCAGTGTTTGGCAATGGGCCGGGTAACTTTATTCAATTATAATTTAGGTATTTATTTGTATTTGTTAATTTTTTTAATCAATAAAAACAATTATTATCATTTAATATTGAGTTTAGTTAAATGTGTCTTTAAAATATATGTTAAAATTATTTATTTTAAAATTATTTTATGAAAAGATATAATTTTATATTTTTAATATATCTTTTATTTCTTTATTTTAAAAAATATTAATAATAATTTTAACACGTTTTAAAATATATATTTTAACTAAATTATTTAATATTTTTTGTGTCTAAATTATTTAACATTTAATAAAACAATTATTCACATCATATATATTTTTATATAAAATTAATAATTAAAATTATTAACATATTTAACTAAATTATTTTACCTGATCTATATCTTTAAATAAAAGACTTTTGTCTTTTTGGAGACTAATTCAATGGAACAGACAACAGTGGTGGTATATATAATTTTATTTTTCCGAAACGAGCAAAGATATATAGGCTTTCGGACAAAGTAAATAATGGAATGTATGATTATAAGAATTAATGGCAATGGAGAAGATAGCTAGGGTGTTCAAATCTAAACCGATCCAAATTAAACTGTTCATTCAATTTAATTCAAACTGAAAATCAATTAAAATTGTACTAATTTAGATTTGATTGAATTTTATTTTTTGCAAATCATTGGATTGGATTGGATTTCGGATCTATTTTTCATTACCGATCCAATCCAATCCAAATCACACAATGTGCTATAATATTATTATTTTATTATTATATTTACAATTATACTTATAACATGTTCAATTTGTTATACATTTTTATATTATTCATGTATTATTATTATTTAATAAATATTTTATGTTCAAAATGTTATTTATTTATTTATTTTAACTAACCTATAATTTTATTTCTATTATTATGTTATCGACTTATCGTTAGTTTTTTGAGATATTGTTAAGACTTGTTATATGTATTTAATTTTTTTAATTTACAAAACCGCAAATCTAATCCAATCCAAAGCACTTGAAATTGGATCGAATCAGATCGAATTTTTTTTAAAAAAATATTTAATTTAAATCGCACTGCAAGTAAAATTAGAATTCAGATCAGATAAATTTTTGACTCAAAACGGATCTAAACCGCACTGTGAACAGTGAACACCCCTAAAGATAGCCATAACAAAATTGAATTCGGAACGGTGCCATGAGGTAATAAGGATATTTAGATGTACAATGCACTGAATGCATGCATCTTAATTATGTACAAGAGGAGAAAAGAGATTTCCTCGGGTAAAAAGAGACTTCTTGTCGTGTAAAATATTTAATAATATTTAGATTAATCAAATATATATTTCTTTTTTTGTAAAATTAAAATAAAACATACTTTAGTGTATTTTACTAAAATATTTATAAACAATTATTATATATATATATATATATATATATATATTAGAAACACTTATTTAATTAAATCAAATAATAATAATAATAATAATAATAATAATAATAATAATAATATATTTATTATTATTTTATTGAATTTATTTATTTTAATATTTGATCACATAATATAAAATTTTTTTAACTTGATATAAAATATTTGATTTAAAGTTTTATTATATATTCATTTATTAATAATTAAATATTAACAAAATAAATATATTATATTAATAACTATGAAATATATAAAAAATTTAAATTATTTTTATAATAAATTAAAATATTTTATATTATGTAATAAAATATTAAAAATAAATAAAATTTATTACAATAAATTTAAATTATGTGCAATCCCAATTTAAAAGAATTTTACACAAGTAATCAATTAAAAAATATTAGGTAATACTTTTAGTAACCAAGTATAATAATCAAGAATAATGTTATACATTCAAGTTTTTTTTTTACCCAAGTCTAACCAAGTTAAACAACAATACTTAGAATAATATTAGTTATAACTGATTTTTGTTATGTCAGACCAACTTGATTGGATTTGATTAACAAAAAGATTTAGATTGTACCATTATTCAATAATCAAATCATATTATATATATGTAAGGAATGTAGAGTTAAACCTCAAAATAGTACATGGGATTGGCGTCGTGCACCAAAATCGTCTCTAAGATTCCAATTACATCAATTACGTCTCTGAGATTGACAAAAGTGCACCATGTTAATCCTTGACCCATTTTTCGTTAACGGCGTGATGACATGGCTTCATGATGTAGACTGTTAGTGACACATGTCACTCGATAGTTTGGCCATATATAATAGTATGATGATGTGTTGACTAGTGACATCGTATGGTGACGTAGATGGTTGTGCCACGTGACACAATACTATTTGGCCATGTGTCACAACAGTATTCGTCCACGTGTCATCCGCTATGTCATCATTAGAGATGTACCAAATTAGTCCTTCACGTTACATTAAGCATGGTTCTAAAAATGGATCGGACCGGCCCGACAATGAACCAATAGCTTCTACGGTTTGATTTTTTAGGTAAAACCGCTTATTCAAAAATCAGATGCGAACCGTTAAACTAGCCAGTCAGACCGAACCAGGACCCGGCTGGTTCAAATGAAACGATGTTGTTTCATTTAGAAAACAAATTCAGAAAGCCTGCGTGTGCCCCCAGCCCTAGAGTCCTTTCTCCTTTCTCCTTCCTTCTCCCTAGTCCCCACTGAAAGCAGAACAAGCTTCTCTCTTCCAAAGAAAAATGAAAGCACTAGCCTCTATGATGAGCGGATATTTTATACGCTTTTTGCCATCATTTTCATATAGTTTTTAGCATGTTTTATTTAAGTTTTATTATATTTTCATAAGTTTTAGTGTAAAATTTACATTTTTGGATTCTACTATGAGTTTGTGTGTTTTTATGCAATTTTAGGTATTTTCTGGCTAAAATTGAGGAGTTGGAGAAAAAGTCTGATTCAGAGGAGAGAAAGCACTACAGATGCTGTCACGATCTGACCTCCTTGCACTTGAAAGAGCTTTTCTGGAGATACAGATATCCAAATGGAGAGTTCTCAACGGTGTTGGAAAGCTAACATCCAAAGCTTTTCAGAAATATATAATAGTCTATACTTTGCTTCAGAATTGAAGGCCCAAAACTGGCATTCAACGCCAGCCATCTACCCCAGTCCAGGTGTCTAACACCCACAGAGAAGTGGCCAGCATCCAATGCCCATAAAGGTGTCCCTAGCCAGCGTTCAATGCCCAAGGAGCATCCTAGCACGTGGGAGACACTAATGCTTAGCCCAAACACTCACCAAGTGGGCCCCAGAAGTGGATTTTCACACTACAAACCTTAGTTAATCATATTTTTGTAATCCTTAGTTATTAGATTAGTATATATAGATAGGAAGGACCATTATCTTCGAACACTTTACACATTTCATTGTATTTTCTATCAGTATGAGTCTCTAAACCTCCTAGGTTGAGGAGAGGATCTCTGCTGAGTTTTATGGATTAATAAAAGTATTACTGTTCAATCTTCAATCCGTGTTTGATTCTCTATTCTAAGATTTATCTTCGTTCTTCATCCTTATGAATGCGTTGAACCGGTACAAGGTTATCTCATTCTACATGGGTTCAGAGTGAGTCTTTCATCGGACAATGATGAACCACTAGCTTGATTATACATCTCTTAGACGGCTAATCTACGACTTTGTTGGAAACTTCTCGAGGCACCAGTTCAGCCGAGGTATGGGGAGATTAGAGTCTTTGTGGTAGAGGCTAGAACCAAAGGTGCATCATTCTCTGATCCGGAAGATTTGACCTTATCTGTGGCATTTTGAGTAGGATCACTAAGGGGAATGGACTGCAGGAGCTTCACCCTCAATCAAACTGGATGCACACTAACCCTGGTGTTCAGCTCTGGAGGAGAATCGGCGACCTCTTAAGAAAGGCATTAATTACATACAGCCTGCCATAGAAGAAATCATTCACAGTTGGAGGAGACAGTAAAACCGAATTGATCCGGAAGAATAAAGCATCTCTGAAGTCTTAACCATCTTCTTATCATTGCATTCACCATCAACTGAGTAACGTTATCTTTATTTTGCTTTTATACGTTTTAAACAACCAACCAACTTTTCTATCCGTCTGACTAAGATCTACAAGATAACCATAACTTGCTTCAAATCACAATTCTCGTGGGATCGACCCTGACTCGCTCAGGTATTACTTGGACGACCCGGTGCACTTGTTGGTTCAGTTGTGCGAAGTGTAATTTTGCGCACCACTCTACTGCCGCCACAAGCCACAAGGAGTGAGCCACTGCCATTGTCCGTCGCAGTCAATGTGTGCTTCTCTTTTCGTACTATTGTCTATCGCGCTCAGCCCTAGCCTCCATCGTCACCACCATTCTTCTCACCACCTCCGTCCCTCATGCTTCGGTCGTCTCTCAACTGTCCAACCGGTCGCCTCCAACCCTTCTGTGGACTTGCGAATTACAAGCTTCTCTCTGTCATTTGTCGCACGTCGTGAGTTTTTGTACTCGTCGCCCGTCGTTCATTGCGTCCTCATCACCGACGTTCTTGCTCCCTCTCCCTCATACTCTGCTAATTGCTCACTGCTCAGAGTCATACAAAAAGTAATGGTTGTTCTCTTGCTCTTTTTTTGTTCATTTGTTGTTTAAAGATGTCCCTTCCTTACTTTGCTTGGCTATGATTTAGTTTATTCATTCAAGATCATGCTTAGTTTTTTTTTGTGTGTGCATAATCACTTAGTTGGGAATTTGATTAAATTGGGAATAGTTATGCAGAACTATTTATGCTTGGGACAATGATTGGGTGGAGATTGCAGTTCTTGCTTTAATTGGTTGTTATTTTAATTAGTAGGTTGTAATTCCAGTTCTTGTTTCATTGTTGGATTGTTGTATTAACTTGTTTTGTTAACTTGTTTTGATTATTTGGTTGTTTTGTTAACTTATTTTGATTATTAGGTTGTTGTATTGTTTTTGAAATTTTAATAACTTGTTAATTTTGATAAATTATTTTTGTTGTGGTTTGTTGTTCTTGATTTTGTTTTTATTATTATTGTTTTGATCTTAGTTTATGTTGTTATTTTGATCTTATTTTGATAATTTATGTTTTTATTGAATGATTATCTGATTAATGATTATTGATTAGTTCTGGCTGCTCTGTTCTGTTATTGTTTTGTGTTTTGTGATTTTTTTTGGTAGTGATGTGCTATGCTGTGTTTCTGTTTTGTGATTTAATTATGTCTAGATTGTGACATCTCTATTCTTGTTGTTCTTTTAATGTTGGAAATAGACTGCTTCTGCATGGGTTGTGAAAATTAGAGCTTTTATTCTAGCATAATAGCATTAATAAATCTGGCTTTTGAATTATTAGGGATCAGGTTATTAATGTAGTTGAGCCTTGTTTTCACTTTAATTGTGTGATTATAGGTCATTGATGTTCTTCATACAAGGAGAAAAAAATGTTTCTAAGGTACATTCTGTTTGTGAGCTAAAAATTTTAAATTTAATTAAATTTTCTCACTAATTATTGGTTGGACAATTATGGCTTTTAGGGATTTTAATTTGTTGTGTTTGGAATATGAAAAATGAGCTTAAGGAGAAGCTTGCTAGAATTTATGATGTTAAGGATCCCAACACTGCGTTTGTGTTCAAGTTCCGCACCCATTTTGGAGGGGGCACATCCAATAGTTTTGGTTTGATTTATGACACTGTTGAGAATGCTAAGAAGTATGAGCCTAAGTATAGACTTATTAAAGTAAGATAACTTTATTTTTTGTTCTTCTGATGTGATTTTTGTTCATGAGTATTGATGGTTTTCAGTGGCTAAGAGAAGGGGGTTGAATCTTAGCCCCTTTTTCACTTAATAATACTTGCTGGTCTTTGAAACAACTTCTGGAGACCTTTTGCCTTTTTGTCTCGTACCCAGCCACGAGACTTTTCTTTTTGTCTCGTCGATCAACACGAGATATTTTTTAGTTTTATCTCTTTGAGCAGCAGAAACAGAAATGGAGTAGAAGAAAGGGAGAATTACACCAAGATATATCCTGGTTCAGCTGCTAAGTGCAATGCAGCCTACATCTAGTCTCCATCACAACAATGATGGAATTTCACTATAATCATTCTTGATTACATACACCAATTCTCCCTAGGAACTACCCTTCATATCTGGGACAAGTTCAAAATCTAAACCCCAATCCTGAACTTGACTTGGTCACTACCAAGCTTTCAACTGCTAAGTGCTAACCCAACTTGCAAGGGAATTTCCACAGAATCATGAAACACAACACAGATGTTCAAAGGACCTCTAAGGACATCTATGGCTTTTTCTTTTAATTTTGCACTCTCTGCTTTTTTCCGCTCTATGGCTTTTTCTTACAAACCTCACTGTTTGCCTTTTTTCATGAGACTCAAGACAGACAAAATTCAACAGAAAAATACAAAATAGAAAACATTGAAGGAGAAGAACTTCTGTTAGCTTAGGTAGCTATGAGAACTCTGTGCCTTGCACTCTCACTCCTTGCTTCAAGCCCTGGCTGTTCACCCTTATATATAGGGAGAATCCTCCACGGTTGAAACCAAACAAACTAAGCTAATCTTCTTCTTCTTCATGCAAACCGGTTCGTCCAGAAAGAGAGAATAGGAAACTGAATGTAAAACCCAACATGCAATTACCTCTGGTCCTTCCTTGGTCACCAATCTTCATCAATCTGAGCCCTCCATCTTGCCTTGCACCCCAAGATGGACTCCTAGCCCTTGATGCTTCATGATGATGACAGCTTCATCTGCTCCAACTTCTGCCTCTTCCATCACGTAGCCACTATAGCTACCTCCTGTGGTGGTTGAGCAAAATCAGAGTCAAGCCATCCCTCCAAGGATCTTCCTCTACTGACCGAAATCTTCTTCATCCATTTTTGGGTATGGAGAAGCTAAGATCTCTTCACCAAATCTTACCATAAGTGATGAGAATCTCAGCCACAACATACTTTTTGTTTTCTTTTTCTTGCCATCATTTTGATGGTCTTGTTGCTTGCACTTTCTTCTTTTCGGTGGCTCAAAGTTTCTTCCATAGCTGCTGTGTAATGACCGAAAACAAGAAGCAAGATGAGAAAGAGAGGAGAGAGAAATTTGAACACTAACTAATGGATTTTGATGAAATAAATTAAGTTTCCACTTCCCTTGCATTAGGTAGCGTGTAGCATTGATGATATCCATCAAATCAATAGCTAACTCTCTCTCATATTTCCAATGTAAGTTTAATTCAAGTTAAATGCATTTGAAATCCATCACATGATGAAAGTAGGATTCGTTGGAAGCAATGAAACTTTGCTTTCTTAATGGTTTCGGACCATGCAAGCTTGCTTCTAGCAAGCAATTTAGTTTTGGACTTAGTTCAACATGATTCTGACCCAATTAACCACAAATTGCTTCAGCCCCTTAATATAACAGATTTTGAACAAAGCTGAATGTTTACAAGCATATTGGGCTTGCAGCAATAATGATTTAGACTGGCCTAACAAATAAAATACTTCAGCCAACATTCATATGACAATATTGCACCAGGCTGAAATTTGATTTCATTGGGCTTAGGATCTTTTCTTTTCTTTTCGGCCCAATAAAAATCTGCACAAATAAAATTATCAATCAATACATGTGAATCAAAATCAAATTGACAATTTTGTAATTTAATTAAATTAATAATGTTTGTTCATCATCAAATTAAATTTAGAGTTTTCTAAACTCATCAATCTCCTCCTTGATGACAAACATTATTAAAATTGAAATGGAAAGAAATTAGAGTATTGAGTATTGAGTACTCTTTTTGAAGATTAGTATTCTCTCCTTTTTCAATTGTCACAAGGCTCCCCCTTAATGTATGCTATTTTACTAAGGGAAGCATTATATCTGTAACTTTAGAAATCAAGCTTAAGGCAACTATGTTATTCAACATATTAATTTTTGAAATGTTGAATGCTTGATTTATGAGAAGAATTGGTTTGATAAGCAAAACTCATTTGTTATCATAAATTGATTTTCTGCTCAAACACACAAAGTAATTGAGTACATAAAAATTTGATGTTTCAAGAAGCTGTTTGTTCAAGCTATTTTGAAAATATTTTCCAATTAACAAATCAGAGCAAAATAATCATGGCCAGGAAAATATTTTTGATCTCAAACCATAGCAACTATCAACCATTATTTTCATATCACAGCTTAAAGAAACTGCCAAAAATAAAGTATTCAGCAAGCATATTCACCAAGGTAAATCAAATGTGTATTCCTAATTCAAAGCAACAAACATATTCACCAAGGTAACATACTTCTAATTCAAAACCCAGCAGGCAAATCTATAAAACAGGTGCATCACAAGCATATATCATATCACACAACAAAACAGCAAATAATAATTAAAACAAGGGTGATCATAAATCCATACGGATTTCATTCCCTGTTTTCAATTTCAATTTTCATCCATTTCTCCCCCTTTTGGCATCAACGGGCACCTGCAAAAGATGTCATGGGAAACAAAAAAAATCCAGAATATACCCAAAATATCAAGAGTGTGTCACAATGTTAGGTCTAGAGTATCAAAGTAAACTACTACAGTATCAGATTGAGCCAAAACAAAGCCAAATATCAACAAAGAGAAAGAACAGTGATTAATCATCAGATAAGTGGAACTCAGATTCATCCGCCTCTTCTTCACTAGCAGCACCCAATTCCTCCCCAAAACTCTGCAACATCAGACTCACTCTATCTTTGCACCTCATCCAAGCCCTTTCATTTTCATAGGCTTGCTTGCGGGCTGCCTTATAGGATTGTACCATTAGCTCTGACATGTTTGAGAATTCAGTGAGGATTTCTTTGATTAATTCTGTTGCCTTGGAGGACTCAGGCCGACTCTCAAACTCACTATCCGAGGCAGCTGACTTCTTCCCCTTGGTTCCCTTCATAGCTCCTCCTCCTTTGATCATAGATACCTTATTTTCTACAGCTTCATTTGTGAGATCAATTTTAAAATATTCAAAGATACTTGTTAAAAACATGACATAAGGCAGATTTTCCTTTTTGGTACTCTTAACTAATTCCCACATGTGTCTTATCATAAGGTAACCAAATAAGATAGGAGTAGAAGTAACAAGAGCAAAAAGTATGAGAGAGTCAGAAATAGTTACTCGGTTATGTGAACCACTTTGAGGGGTAAGGATATGAGTGATGATCCTGTAGAGCAGGGAGTTTGTAGGGCCGAGTGCCTTGTGAGTCGGAATGGTGCCGTCCAAGCCAGATAGGTTCTCGCAAATATGTTGAAGAGCAATCTTGTATGTGACTCCAACTTGGGAGTCCCACTTCTCAGTCATATACGCTCTTGGCCCCTCGTCTGTATAGCCTAGGGCAGTCCCGATAGTCTCAGAGTTCAGAGTCATGTAAACCCTCTTAACATAGGAGTGGATGGTGCCATCAATCAGCCGCATGTTTGCATAGAACTCACGTACCAATCCGGGGTAGACTGGTTTCTGAATATGGAGCAGTCGTGTCCGTTGTAGAAGTTCAAACACGAAGCTTTTTGTCTTCTGGGAGCTGCGTCCGGGAGTGGTCTTCTTTGGTGGTGATGGCGGCGGTGATGGAAGAGGTGAGGTGTGGGAATCTTCTTCTTCAGCCACGGGTACCTTCTCGTTCTTTTTCCTTGAAGACGTCTTTATTGCAATGACTTTTCTCCTGATTATGTCTGTGTGCTTGGATGGTGGTGAGGGAGAGGATGAAGAGGTAGAATGAATGTGTATATGAGTGTGGGTTTGAGGTGTGGAATATTTTTGGGAGAAGAGGATTGATGAGCGGATAATTTATACGCTTTTTGGCATTGTTTTTACATAGTTTTTAGTATGATTTAGTTAGTTTTTAGTATATTTTTATTAGTTTTTAAATAAAAATCATATTTCTGGACTTTACTATGAGATTGTGTATTTTTCTGTTATTTCAGGTAAATTCTGGCTGAAATTGAGGGATCTGAGCAAAAATCTGATTCAGGCTGAAAAAGGACTGCAGATGCTGTTGGATTCTGACCTCTCTGCACTCAAAGTGGATTTTTTGGAGTTACAAAACTCCAAATGGCGCGCTCTTAATTGCGTTGGAAAGTAGACATCCAGGGCTTTCCAGAAATATATAATAGTCCATACTTTGCCCGAGTTTAGATGACACAAACTGGCGTTCAACGCCAGTTCCATGCTGCATTCTGGAGTTAAACGCCAGAAACAGGTTGCAAAGTGGAGTTAAACGCCAGAAACAGTTTACAAACTGGCGTTCAACTCCAAGAGAAGCCTCTACACATATAAAGCTCAATACTCAGCCCAAGCACACACCAAGTGGGCCCCAGAAGTGGATTTCTGCATCATTTACTCATTTCTGTAAACCCTAGTAACTAGTTTAGTATAAATAGGACTTTTTACTATTGTATTTACATCTTTGGATTATCTTTAGTTTTATCTTTAGATCACGTTTGGGGGCTGGCCATTCAGCCATGCCTGAACCTTATCACTTATGTAATTTCAACAGTAGAGTTTCTACACACCAAAGATTAAGGTGTGGAGCTCTGCTGTTCCTCAAAGATTAATGCAAAGTACTACTGTTTTTCTATTCAATTCAACATATTCCGCTTCTAAGATATTCATTCGCACTTCAATATGATGGATGTGATGATCATGATAGTCATCATCATTCTCAACTTATGAACGCGTGCCTGACAACCACTTCTGTTCTACCTTAGATTGAATGGATATCTCTTGGATATCTAATACAGGGGACCGAGTCCGAGTTATTAGTGTCTTCGTGGTAAAAGTTAGAACCCATGGACAGCCATTCTTGAGAATCCGGAAAGTCTAAACCTTGTCTGTGGTATTCCGAGTAGGATTCAGGGATTGAATGACTTGACGAGCTTCAAACTCGCGAGTGCTGGGCGTAGTGACAGACGCAAAAGGATCAATGGATCCTATTCCAGTATGATCGAGAACCGACAGATGATTAGCCATGCAGTGACAGCGCATTGGACCATTTTTACTGAGAGGACAGGTGGCCATTGACAACGGTGATGCCTAACATACAGCTTGCCATGGAAAGGAGTAGGAAGGATTGGATGAAGACAGCAGGAAAGCAAAGGTTCAGAGGGACGAAAGCATCTTTATACGCTTATATGAAATTCTCACCAATGAATTACATAAGTACCACTATCCTATTTTATATTTTATTTATCTTTTACTTATCAATTCATAAAATCAGTGAAATCCGCCTGATTGAGATTTACAAGGTGACCATAGCTTGCTTCAAGCCGACAATCTCTGTGGGATCGACCCTTACTCACGTAAGGTTTATTACTTGGACGACCCAGTGCACTTGCTGGTTAGTTGTACGAAGTTGTGAAACAGAATTAAGAACATGAATGTGCGTATTGAGTTTTTAGCGCCGTTACCAAGGAAGGAATAATCACGATTTTTAAGAATGAATTCTAGTGTTTCATGATGATTTGTTGAATCCTGGCTGGCTGTAAAGCCATGTCTAAATTCTTTTGGACTGAGGCTTCAACTAATCACTTCAATGCATGTAATGTCTTGCTGAAGCTTGGCTGGCCATTGGCCATGTCTAGTGTTTTGGACCGGAGCTTTCAATGAAAGCTTGGCTGGCTAGTGAGCCATGTCTAATTCCTGGACTGGAGCTTTAGACTAATAGTGCAAGATTCCTGGAATTCTTATTAAAAATTTTGAAATCCTTATTTTTCTTTTTTCAATTAATTTTCGAAAATAAAAAAAATTATAAAATCATAAAATCAAAAATATTTTTGTGTTGCTTGTTTGAGTCTTGTGTCAATTTTTAAGTTTGGTGGCAATTGCATGTTTATCTCTTTCTTGCATTTTTCAAAAATTCATGCATTGCATTCTTCATGATCTTCGAGTTGTTCTTGATGAATTTCTTTGTTTGATCTTTGCATTTTCATGTATTGCATCTTTTCTTATTTTTCATGTGCATTCTTGCATTTATAGTGTCTAAAAATTAAAAATTTCTAAGTTTGGTGTCTTGCATGTTTTTTTTTTCTTAAGAATTTTCAAAAATAAGTTCTTGATGTTCATCTTGGCATTCAAAGTGTTCTTGGTGTTCATCTTGACATTCATAGTGTTCTTACATGCATCATTTGTTTTGATCCAAAACTTTCATGCATTGAGTCTTTTTGATATTTTTCTCTTTCATCATTAAAAATCCAAAAATAAAAAAATATATCTTTTCCTTTTTCTTCTCATCAAATTCGAAAATTTGATTTGAGTTTTTCAAAATTTTTAAAATCTAGTTGTTTCTTATGAGTCAAATCAAATTTTCAATTTATAAATCCTACCTTTTTCAAAATTTTTTTTTTTCAAAAATCAAACCTTTTTCATTTTTTCTAATCCTTTTCAAAAATCATTTTCTTATCTTTATTTCATATTTTCTAATTTAATACTAACAATTAATGTGATTGATTCAAAAATATTAAGTTGTTACTTGCCTATTAAGAAATGTTCAATCTTTAAATTTTAAAATCATATCTTTTTATTTCTTGTTAGTCAAGTAATCAACTTTAATTTTAAAAAAAATCAAATCTTTTAAATTTCTTTTTCAAATCTTTTTCAAAATAAATTTTAATCACATCTTTTTCAAAATCAATTTCAAAATCTTTTCTAACTTCTTATCTTTTTCAAATTGATTTTCAAATCTTTTTCAATCAATTTTATCTTTTTGTTTCAATCAAATCTTTTTTCAAATTTCAATCTTATCTTTTCAAAATTTGATTTTCAAAATCTCTTTCAATTAACCACCTAACTTTTTGTTTGATTCTTATCTTTTTCAAAACTGCCCAACTAACTCTCTATCTCTAATTTTTGAAAATCACCTTCATCTTTTTCAAAATTCCTTTTTAAATTAACTAATTGTTTTAATTTAATTTGATTTAATTTTTACTTTCTTAAATTTTCAAATTTTTAATTTTAATTCTAATTTAAAAACAAAAATACTTTTATTTTATTTTATCTAATTTTCGAAAATTCTTCTCCCTCACCTCCTTCTATTTATTTGTTTATTTACTAACACTCCTTCTTCATCTAAGAATTCGAACCTATTCCTCACCCTTGTGTTTGGATTCTCCATCTTCCATTCATATCTTCTTCTACTCACATAAAGGAATCTCTATACTGTGACATAGAGGATTCCATATTTTCTGTTTTCTTCTTTTTCATATGAGCAGGAGCAAGGACAAGAACATTCTTGTTGAAGCAGACCCTGAACCTGAAAGGACTCTGAAGAAGAAACTAAGAGAAGCTAAAATACAACAATCCAGAGAAAACCTTACAGAGAATCTTGAAAAAGAAGACATGGCCGAAAATAATAACAATGCAAGGAAGATGCTTGGTGACTTTACTGCACCAAATTCCAACTTACATGGAAGAAGCATCTCCATCCCTGCCATTGGAGCAAACAATTTTGAGCTTAAACCTCAATTAGTTTCTCTGATGCAACAGAACTGCAAGTTTCATGGACTTCCATCTGAAGATCCTTTTCAGTTCTTAACTGAATTCTTGCAGATTTGTGATACTGTTAAGACCAATGGAGTTGATCCTGAGGTCTACAGGCTTATGCTTTTCCCGTTTGCTGTGAGAGACAGAGCTAGAGTATGGTTGGACTCTCAACCTAAGGACAACCTGAACTCTTGGGATAAGCTGGTCACGGCTTTCTTAGCCAAGTTCTTTCCTCCTCAAAAGCTTAGCAAGCTTAGAGTGGATGTTCAAATCTTCAGACAAAAGGAAGGTGAATCCCTCTATGAAGCTTGGGAGAGATACAAGGAACTGACCAAAAAGTGTCCTTCTGACATGCTTTCGGAATGGACCATCCTGGATATATTCTATGATGGTCTGTCTGAGCTATCAAAGATGTCACTGGACCATTCTGCAGGTGGATCCATTCACCTAAAGAAAACGCTTGCAGAAGCTCAAGAACTCATTGACATGGTTGCAAACAACCAGTTCATGTACACTTCTGAAAGGAATCCTGTGAATAATGGGATGCCTATGAGGAAGGGAGTTCTTGAAATTGATACTCTGAATGCCATATTGGCTCAGAATAAAATATTGACTCAGCAAGTCAATATGATCTCTCAGAGTCTGAATGGACTGAAAGAATCATACAACAGTACTAAAGAGGCATCTTCTGAAGAAGAAGCTTATGATCCTGAGAACCCTGCAATAGCAGAGGTGAATTACATGGGTGAACCCTATGGAAACACCTATAATCCCTCATGGAGAAATCATCCAAATTTCTCATGGAAGGATCAACAAAAGCCTCAACAAGGCTTTAATAATAGTGGAAGAAACAGGTTTAGCAATAGCAAGCCTTTTCCATCATCCACTCAGCAATAGACAGAGAGTTTTGAGCAGAATCCATCTAGCTTAACAAACATAGTCTCTGATCTATCTAAGGCCACTCTAAGTTTCATGAATGAAAGAAGGTCCTCTATTAGAAATCTGGAGGCACAAGTGGGCCAGCTGAGTAAAAGAGTCACTGAAATCCCTCCTAGTACTTTCCCAAGCAATACAGAAGAAAATCCAAAGAGAGAGTGCAAGGCCATTGATTTAACCATCATGGCCGAACCTACAAGGGAGGGAGAGGACGTGATCAACAAGGAGTTTCCCTTTGAGGAACCAAAGGAATCTGAGGCTCAACTAGAGACCATAGAGATTCCATTGAACCTCCTTCTGCCCTTCATGAGCTCTGATGAGTATTCTTCTTTTGAAGAGAATGAGGATTTTACTGAAGAGCAAGTTGCCAAGTACTTTGGTGCAATCATGAAGTTGAATGCCAAATTATTTGGTAATGAGACTTGGGAAAATGAACCTCCCTTACTAATCAATGAACTGAGTGATCTGGATCAACTGACATTGCCTCAGAAGAAACAGGATCTTGGAAAGTTCTTAATACCTTGTGCCATAGGCACCATGACCTTTGAAAAGGCTCTATGTGACCTTGGATCAGGGATAAACCTCATGCCACTCTCTGTAATGGAGAAACTGGAATCTTTGAGGTGCAAGCTGCCAGAATCTCATTAGAGATGGCAGATAACTCAAAAAAACAGGCTTATGGACAAGTAGAGGACGTGTTAGTAATGGTTGAAGGCCTTTACATCCCTGCTGATTTCATAATCCTGGATACTGGGAAGGATAAGGATGAATCCATCATCCTTGGAAGACCCTTCCTAGCCACAGCAAGAGCTGTGATTGATGTGGACAGAGGAGAATTGATCCTTCAACTGAATGAGGACAACCTTGTGTTTAAAACTCAAGGATCTCCTTCTGTAACCATGGAGAGGAAGCATGAAAAGCTTCTCTCACTGCAGAGTCAACCAAGGCCCCCACAGTCAAACTCTAAGTTTGGTGTTGAATCCCATATTCAAATCTAAGTTTGGTGTTGAGAGGGTCCAACAATGCTCTGAACATCTGTGAGGCTCCATGAGAGCTCACTGTCAAGCTATTGACATTAAAGAAGCGCTTGTTGGGAGGCAACCTAATGTTATCTAATCATATTTATTTATTTTCCATTGTTATTTTATGTGTTCTTTAGGTTGATAATCATGTGAAGTCACAAAAACTACTAAAAAATCAAAAACAGAATGAAAAATAGAATGAAAAACAACACACCCTGGAGGAGAACAGTCTGGCATTTAAACGCTAGAAACAAGCATCTGTCTGGCGTTTAACGCCAGAAACAGGCACCAAGCTGGCGTTTAACGCCAGAAACAAGCATCTACCTGGCGTTAAACGCCAGAAACAAGCTACATTTGGGTGTTTAACGCCAGAAACAGGCAGCAGTCTGGCGTTAAACGCCAGGATTGCACAGCAAGGGCGTTTTACACGCCTAATTGGAGCAGAGATGTTAAGTCCTTGACCCCACTTGATCTGTGGACCCCACCACTTCTTCTCTCCTCTTCACACCTTTTCATAACTCTCTTCCCCAAAATAACCTCCACCAATCACCTCCAATTCCCCTCCAAAACCATCATACACCCACCTACACCCACCCACTCAAATTCAAACCATCACTCCTTCCTTTTCACACACCATAACCACCTTAAACCCCCAGTGGCCGAACCATTCACACACCTCCATCTCCTCCATCTCTTCTTCTTCTCATCCTTTCTTTCTTCTTTTGCTCGAGGACGAGCAAATATTTTAAGTTTGGTGTGGAAAAAGCATTGCTTTTTTTGTTTTTTTACCATAACCACTAATTCCTCAAGGGATGCACTTCCCTCCGCAAAACTATTGGGAACAAATCAATACTTCTCTAGGAGAATTAAGTTCCAACATGGGACAACTAAGGGTGGATCATCAAAAGCACTCCATCATCCTCCATGAAATTAGAGAAGATCAAAGAGCTATGAGGGAGGAGCAACAAAGACAAGGAAGAGACATAGAGGAGCTCAAAAGCACTATTGGTTCTTCAAGAAGAGGAAGACGCCACCCTCACTAAGGTGGACTCATTCCTTAATCTCCTTGTCTATTTATTTTCTGTTTTTGGTTTCCATGCTTCATGTTTAATTATGTTTGTGTCTTTATTATATGATCATTAGTGTATAAGTGTCTATGCCTTAAAGTTATGAATATGAATCCATCACCTCTCTTAAATGAAAACTGTTCTAAAAACAAAAGAACAAGAAGTACATGGTTTCAAATTCATCCTTGAAACTAGTTTAATTATTTTGATGTGGTGGCAATACTTTTTGTTTTCTGAATGTATGCTTGAACAGTGCATATGTCTTTTGAAGTTGTTGTTTATGAATGTTAAATATGTTGGCTCTTGAAAGAATGATGAAAAGGAGAAATGTTATTTGATAATCTGAAAAATCATAAAAATGATTCTTGAAGCAAGAAAAAGCAATGAATACAAAAGCTTGCAGAAAAGAAAAAAATGGCGAAAAAAATAGAAAAATAAAAAGCAAGCAGAAAAAGCCAAAAGCTCTTTAAACCAAAAGGCAAGAGCAAAAAGCCAATAGCCCTTAAAACCAAAAGGCAAGGGTAATAAAAAGGATCCAAGGCTTTGAGCATCAGTGGATAGGAGGGCCTAAAGGAATAAAATCCTGGCATAAACGGCTAAACCAAGCTGTCCCTAACCATGTGCTTGTGGCGTGAAGGTGTCAAGTGAAAACTTGAGACTGAGCGGTTAAAGTCAAGGTTCAAAGCAAAAAAAGAGTGTGCTTAAGAACCCTGGGCACCTATAATTGGGAACTTTAGCAAAGCTGAGTCACAATCTGAAAAGGTTCACCCAATTATGTGTCTGTGGCATTTATGTATCCGGTGGTAATACTGGAAAATAAAGTGCTTAGGGCCACGACCAAGACTCATAAAGTAGTTGTGTTCAAGAATCAACAATTTAAGTTTGGTGTTGTGATGAGCGGATAATTTATACGCTTTTTGGCATTGTTTTTAGTATGTTTTTAGTAGAATCTAGTTACTTTTAGGGATGTTTTTAATAGATTTTATGTTAAATTCACATTTCTGGACTTTACTATGAGTTTGTGTGTTTTTCTGTGATTTCAGGTATTTTCTGGCTGAAATTGAGGGACTTGAGCAAAAAATCAGATTCAGAGGTTGAAGAAGGACTGCTGATGCTGTTGGATTCTGACCTCCCTGCACTCAAAGTGGATTTTCTGGAGATACAGAACTCAAAATGGCGCGCTTCCAATTGCGTTGGAAAGTAGACATCCAGGGCTTTCCATAAATATATAATAGTCCATACTTTGGCCAAGAATAGACGACGTAAACTGGCGTTCAACGCCAGCTTTCTACCCAAATCTGGCGTCCAGCGCCAGAAAAGGAGCCAAAACCAGAGTTGAACGCCCAAACTGGCACTAAAGCTGGCGTTCAACTCCAAGGAGGACCTCTACACGTGTAACACTCAAAGCCCAGCCCAAGCACACACCAAGTGGGCCCCGGAAGTGGATTTATGCATCAATTACTTACTCATGTAAACCCTAGTAGCTAGTTTATTATAAATAGGACCTTTTACTATTGTATTTGGCATCCTGGATTGTATTTTGATCCTGTGATCTCGTTTAGGGGGCTGGCCATATCGGCCATGCCTGGACCTTCACTTATGTATTTTTAACGGTAGAGTTTCTACACTCCATAGATTAAGGTGTGGAGCTCTACTGTTCCTCAAAGATTAATGCAAAGTACTACTGTTTTCTATTCAATTCTTCTTGTTTCTCTTCTAAGATATCCATTCGCACCCAAGAACGTGATGAAGGTGATGATTATGTGTGACGCTCATCATCCTTCTCCCTTATGAACGCGTGCCTGACAAACACTTCTGTTCTACGTGAAATAAGCTAGAATGAATATCTCTTAGATCTCCTAACCAGAATCTTCGTGGCGTAAGCTAGAATGATGGCGGCATTCAAGAGAATCCGGAAAGTCTAAACCTTGTCTGTGGTATTCTGAGTAGGATTCAATGATTGAATGACTGTGACGAGTTCCTAACTCGCGATTGCAGGGCGTTAGTGACGGACGCAAAAGGATAGTAAATCCTATTCCAGCATGATCGAGAACCGACAGATGAATAGCCGTGCCGTGACAGGGTGCGTGAGCATATTATTCACTGAGAGGATAAGATGAAGCCATTGGCAAGGGTGATGCCTCCAGACGATTAGCCGTGCCGTGACAGGGCATTGGATCATTTTCCCGAGAGATGACCGAAAGTAGCCATTGACAGTGGTGATGTATCACATAAAGCCAGCCATGGAAAGGAGTGAGACTGATTGGATGAAGATAGCAGGAAAGCAGAGGTTCAGAGGAACGAAAAGCATCTCCATTCGCTTATCTGAAATTCCTACCAATGATTTACATAAGTATCTCTATCCCTATTTTATTATATAATATTCGAAAACACCATTATCACTTTATATCTGCCTGACTGAGATTTACAAGGTGACCATAGCTTGCTTCATACCAACAATCTCCGTGGGATTCGACCCTTACTCACGTAAGGTATTACTTGGACGACCCAGTGCACTTGCTGGTTAGTTGTATCGAAGTTGTGACATATTATGAATGTGTAATCACGATTACGCGTACCAAGTTGCTCACGTGCCAAGAATAGTTTGAGCCTGGACATCACAATTTCGTGCACCAAGTTTTTGGCGCCGTTGCCGGGGATTGTTCGAGTTTGGACAACTAACGGTTCATCTTGTTGCTCAGATTAGGTAAATTTTCTTTTCAAAAAATTTTTCAAAAATCTTTCAAAATTTTCTCCTTTGTTTTCGAAAAAAAAAATTTTAAAATAAAAATGTTTTCAAAAATAAATTATTCTATGGCTTCAGAATTTTTAAGAATGAATTCTAGTGTTTCATGAAGCATGTTGAAGCCTGGCTGGCTGTAAAGCCATGTCTCAATTCTTATACTCAAGAGAAGAGCTTCTTTATCTTTCTTAGCCAATTGGCTGTTGAATGTAAGGAATGTCAGGCGTGTCATGTCTGAGTTACATACTAAAGCTTGGCTGGCTATTAAGCCATGCCTGACCCTTTGATTGGAGCTTTAGAGCATAAGATTCCTGGAATTCATATTAAAAATTTTGAATCCTTATTTTTTTTCTCTTTTCTAAATGATTTTCGAAAAATATAAAAGAAAAAAATCCAAAAAAATTTAGAAAATCATAAAAATCAAAAATATTTTTCTGTTACTTGTTTGAGTCTTGAGTCATGTTATAAGTTTGGTGTCAATTGCATATGCATCTTGCATTTTTCGAAAATTCTCATGCATTCATAGTGTTCTTCATGATCTTCAAGTTGTTCTTGGTAAGTCTTCTTGTTTGATCTTGATGATTTTTTGTTTTGTGTCTTTTCATGTTTTTCATATGCATTCTTGAATTCTTAGTGTCTAAACATTAAAGAATTCTAAGTTTGGTGTCTTGCATGTTTTCTTTGCATTAAAAATTTTTCAAAATTGTGTCTATGATGTTCATCTTGACATTCATAGTGTTCTTGGTGTTCATCTTGACATTCATAGCATTCTTCCATGCATTCATTGTTTTGATCTAAAAATTTCATGCATTGCATCTTTTTAGTGTTTTTCTCTTGCATCATAAAAAAAAAATTTCAAAATTCAAAAAAATATCTTTCCCTTTTTCTCTCATCAAATTCGAAAATTTGAGTTGACTTTTTCAAAAATTTTTAAAATCAAGTTGTTTCTTATGAGTCAAATCAAATTTTCAATTTGAAAATCTTATCTTTTTCAAATCTTTTTCAAAAATCAAATCTTTTTCAAAATTCTTAGTTATTTTCAAAAATTCCAAAAATATTTTTCAAAAATCTTTTTCTTATTTTTATCACAAATTTTCGAAAATAACAATAACAATTAATGTTTTGATTCAAAAATTTCAAGTTTGTTACTTGCTTGTTAAGAAAGATTCAAATTTTGAAATTCTAGAATCATATCTTGTGATTTCTTGTGAATCAAATCATTAATTGTGATTTTAAAAATCATATCTTTTCAAAAATATCTTCTTATCTTATCCTTTTCAAAAATATCTCTTCAAAATATCTTTTCTAACCTCCTAACTTCTTATCTTTTCAAAATTTGTTTCAACTAACTAACTAACTTTTTGTTTATTTCTTAACTTTTTCAAAACTACCTAACTAACTCTCTCTCTCTAATTTTCGAAAATATCTCCCCTCTTTTTCAAAAATTTCTTTTTAACTAATTATTTTTATTTTTAATTTTGATTTAAAAAAAAAATTTCGAAAAAAAATACTAACCTTTTTCAAAAACTATTTTCGAAAATCACTAACTCTTTTTCAAAAATTGTTTTCGAAAATTCACTTCCTCCTCTCATCTTCTTCTACTTGTTTATTGATATACTAACATCTTTCCTTCAACTCACCAAAAATCCGAACCCCCTCTCTCTCTGAGTTCAGATTTTCTTTTCTTCTTTTCTTCTACTTACATAAGGGAACCTCTGTGCTTGGGCAAAAAGGATCCCTATTATTATTATTTTTCTGTGCCTTCTTCTTTGTCATATGAGCAGGAGCAAGGACAAGAACATTCTTGTTGAAGCAGATCCAGAACCTGAAAGGACTCTGAAAAAAAATTAAGAGAAGCTAAAATACAACAATCCAGAGATAACCTTTCAGAAATTTTCGAACAGGAAGAGGATATGGCAGCTGAAAATAATAATAATGTAAGGAAGATGCTTGGTGACTTTACTGCACCTAATTCCAATTTACATGGAAGAAGCATCTCCATTCCTGCCATTGGAGCAAACAACTTTGAGCTGAAACCTCAATTAGTTTCTCTGATGCAGCAGAACTGCAAGTTTCATGGACTTCCATCTGAAGATCCTTTTCAGTTCTTAACTGAATTCTTGCAGATATGTGATACTGTTAAGACTAATGGAGTAGATCCTGAAGTCTACAGGCTCATGCTTTTCCCTTTTGCTGTAAGAGACAGAGCTAGATTATGGTTGGATTCTCAACCCAAAGACAGCCTAAACTCTTGGGATAAGCTGGTCACGGCTTTCTTAGCCAAGTACTTTCCTCCTCAAAAGCTGAGCAAGCTTAGAGCTTATGTTCAAACCTTCAGACAGAAAGAAGGTGAATCCCTCTATGAAGCTTGGGAAAGATACAAATAGTTGACCAAAAAGTGTCCTTCTGACATGCTTTCAGAATGGACCATCCTAGATATATTCTATGATGGTTTATCTGAGCTATCTAAGATGTCACTGGACACTTCTGCAGGTGGATCCATTCACCTAAAGAAAACGCCTACAGAAGCTCAAGAACTCATTGACATGGTTGCTAATAACCAGTTCATGTACACTTCTGAAAGGAATCCTGTGAGTAATGGGACGCCTATGAAGAAGGGAGTTCTTCAAGTTGATACTCTGAATGCCATATTGGCTCAGAATAAAATATTGACTCAGCAAGTCAATATGATTTCTCAGAGTCTGCATGGAATGCAAGCTGCATCCAACAGTACTTAAGAGGCTTCTCATGAAGAAGAAGCTTATGATCCTGAGAACCCTGCAATAGCTGAGGTAAATTACTTAGGTGAACCTTATGGAAACACCTATAACTCATCATGGAGAAATCATCCAAATTTCTCATGGAAGGATCAAAAGCCTCAACAAGGCTTTAACAATGGTGGAAGAAACAGGTTTAGCAATAGCAAGCCTTTTCCATCATCCACTCAGCAACAGACAGAGAACTCTGAACAAAATGCTTCTAATTTAGCAAATCTAGTCTCTGATCTATCCAAGGCCACTGTGAGCTTCATGAATGAAACAAGATCTTCCATTAGAAATCTGGAAGCACAAGTGGGCCAGCTGAGTAAAAGGATCACTGAAATCCCTCCTAGTACTCTCCCAAGTAATACAGAAGAGAATCCAAAAGGAGAGTGCAAGGCCATTGACATAAGCACCATGGCCGAACCTGTGAGGAGAGGAGAGGACGTGAATCCCAAGGAGGAAGACCTCCTGGGACGTCCAGTGATCAATAAGGAGCTTCCCTCTGAGGAACCAAAGGACTCTGAGGCCCATCTAGAGACCATAGAGATTCCATTGAACCTCCTTATGCCGTTCATGAGCTCTAATGAGTATTCCTCTTCTGAAGAGAATGAGGATGTTACTGAAGAGCAAATTGCCAAGTTTCTTGGTGCAATCATGAAGCTGAATGCCAAATTATTTGGCATTGATGCTTGGGAAGTTGAACCTCCCTTGTTCATCAATGAACTAAGTGATCTGGATCAACTGACATTGCCTCAGAAGAAACAGGATCCTGAAAAGTTCATAATACCCTGTACCATAGGCACCATGATCTTTAAGGCTCTATGTGACCTTGGTTCAGGAATAAACCTCATGCCCCTCTCTGTAATAGAGAAACTGGGAATCTATGGGGTGCAAGCTGCTAAATTCTCACTAGAGATGGCAGACAGCTCAAGAAAGCAGGCTTATGGACAAGTAGAAGATGTATTAGTAAAGGTTGAGGGCCTTTACATACCTACTGATTTCATAGTCCTGGATACTGGAAAGGAAGAGGATGAATCCATCATCCTATGAAGACCTTTCCTAGCCACAGCAAGAGCTGTGATTGATGTGGACAGAGGAGAATTAGTCCTTCAATTGAATGAGGATAACCTTGTGTTTACAACTCAAGGATCTCTCTCTGCTTCCATGGAGAGGAAGCATAAAAAGCTTCTCTCAAAGCAGAGTCAACCAGAGCCCCCACAGTCAAACTCTAAGTTTGGTGTTGGGAGGCCACAACCAAACTCTAAGTTTGGTGTTGAACTCCCATATCCAAACTCTAAGTTTGGTGTTGGAGAGTTTCAACAAAGCTCTGCACATCTGTGAGGCTCCATGAGAGCCCACTGTCAAGCTATTGACATTAAAGAAGCGCTTGTTGGGAGGCAACCCAATTTTTATTTATCTAACCATATTTTTCTTAATTATATGTCTTTGTAGGTTCATGATCATGTGGAGTCACAAAATAAATATAAAAATTGAAAACGGAATCAAAAACAGCAGAAGAAAAATCACACCCTGGAGGAGCATCTGCCTGGCGTTCAAACGCCAGAACAGAGCATGGTTCTGGCGCTGAACGCCCAAAATGGGCAACATCCTGGCGCTGAACGCCCAGAACAAGCATGGTTCTGGCGTTCAACGCCAGAAATGGCAACAAATGGGCGTTGAACGCCCAAAATGGGCACCAACCTGGCGCTGAACGCCCAGAGTTGTGTGCAAGGGCATTTTGCATGCCTAAATTGGTGCAGGGATGTAAATGCCTTGACACCTCAGGATCTGTGGACCCCACAGGATCATCTCAGGATCTGTGGACCCACAGGATCATCTCAGGATCTGTGAATCTCACAGGATCCCCACCCACCTCACCCTCTATCTCTTCATTCATGACCATCCCTTCTGTTTTCCATCCACCACTCACATTCATACACACATCCCTCCATCTCCTCCATATCTTCTTCTTCTTCTAT
Organism: Arachis ipaensis; assembly: GCF_059453495.1. NCBI lineage: Eukaryota > Viridiplantae > Streptophyta > Magnoliopsida > Fabales > Fabaceae > Arachis > Arachis ipaensis. The sequence continues at coordinate 13,140,022 of NC_142441.1, forward strand.
TCTTTCTTCTTTTGCTCGAGGGCGAGAAATATTCTAAGTTTGGTGTGGTAAAAGCATAGCTTTTTTGTTTTTTTCCATAACCATTGATGGCACCTAAGGCCAGAGAAACCTCTAGAAAGAGGAAAGGAAAGACAAAAGCTTCCATCAAGGGTCTATAGCTCAGTGGTAGAACATTTGACTGTAAATCAAGAGATCCCTGAGATACCTCAGGGGATACATTTTCTTCCACACAATTATTGGAAGCAACTAAGGGTGGAACATCAAGAGCACTCCATCATCCTTCATGAAATCAGAGAAGATCTAAAAGCAATGAAGGAGGAGCAGCAAAGACAAGGAAGAGACCTAGAAGAGCTCAAGACCATCACTAAGGTGGATTCATTCCTTGTTCTTATTTCTTCTGTTTTTCGTTTTCTATGTTATGTGCTTATCTATGTTTGTGTCTTCATTACATGATCATTCGTAGTTAGTAACTATGTCTTAAAAGTTATGAATGTCCTATGAATCCATCACCTATCTTAAAATAAAAACTGTTTTAAATCAAAAGAACAAAAAGTACATGAGTTTCGAATTTATCCTTGAACTTAGCTCAATTATATTGATGTGGTGACAATGCTTCTTGTTTTCTGAATGTATGCTTGAACAGTGCATATGTCTTTTGAAGTTGTTGTTTAAGAATGTTAAATATGTTGGCTCTTGAAAGAATGATGACTAGGAGACATGTTATTTGATAATCTGAAAAATCATAAAAATGATTCTTGAAGCAAGAAAAAGCAGCAAAGAACAAAGCTTGCAGAGAAAAAAATTAGGCGAAAAAAAAAATTAGAAGAAAAAGAAAAAGCAAGCAGAAAAAGCCAAAGCTCTTAAAACCAAGAGGCAAGAGCAAAAAGCCAATAACCCTTAAAACCAAAAGGCAAGGGCAATTAAAAAGGATCCCAAGACTTTGAGCATCAGTGGATAGGAGGACCTAAAGGAATAAAATCCTGGTCTAAGCGGCTAAACCAAGCTGTCCCTAACCATGTGCTTGTGGCGTGAAGGTGTCAAGTGAAAACTTGAGACTGAGCGGTTAAAGTCAAAGGTCCAAAGCAAAAGAAGAGTGTGCTTAAGAACTCTGGACACCTCTAATTGGGGACTTTAGCAAAGCTGAGTCACAATCTGAAAAGGTTCACCCGATTATGTGTCTGTGGCATTTATGTATCCGGTGGTAATACTGGAAAACAAAGTGCTTAGGGCCACGGCCAAGACTCATAAAATAGCTGTGTTCAAGAATCATCATACTGAACTAGGAGAATCAATAACACTATCTGAACTCTGAGTTCCTATAGATGCCAATCATTCTGAACCTCAATGGATAAAGTGAGATGCCAAAACTATTCAAGAGGCAAAAAGCTATAAGTCCCGCTCATATGATTGAAGCTATGTTTCATTGATAGTTTGGAATTTATAGTATGTTCTATTCTTTTTATCCTATTTTGATTTTCAGTTGCTTGGGGACAAGCAACAATTTAAGTTTGGTGTTGTGATGAGCGGATAATTTATACGCTTTTTGGCATTGTTTTTAGTATGTTTTTAGTAGAATCTAGTTACTTTTAGGGATGTTTTTAATAGATTTTATGTTAAATTCATATTTCTGGACTTTACTATGAGTTTGTGTGTTTTTCTGTGATTTCAGGTATTTTCTGGCTGAAATTAAGGGACTTGAGCAAAAAATCAGATTCAGAGGTTGAAGAAGGACTGCTAATGCTGTTGGATTCTGACCTCCCTGCACTCAAAGTGGATTTTCTGGAGATACAGAACTCAAAATGGCGTGCTTCCAATTGCGTTGGAAAGTAGACATCCAGGGCTTTCCAGAAATATATAATAGTCCATACTTTGGCCAAGAATAGACGACGTAAACTGGCGTTCAACGCCAGCTTTCTACCCAAATCTGGCGTCCAGCGCCAGAAAAGGAGCCAAAACCAGAGTTGAACGCCCAAACTGGCACTAAAGCTGGCGTTCAACTCCAAGGAGGACCTCTACACGTGTAACACTCAAAGCCCAGCCCAAGCACACACCAAGTGGGCCCCGGAAGTGGATTTATGCATCAATTACTTACTCATGTAAACCCTAGTAGCTAGTTTATTATAAATAGGACCTTTTACTATTGTATTTGGCATCCTGGATTGTATTTTGATCCTGTGATCTCGTTTAGGGGGCTGGCCATATCGGCCATGCCTGGACCTTCACTTATGTATTTTTAACGGTAGAGTTTCTACACTCCATAGATTAAGGTGTGGAGCTCTGCTGTTCCTCAAAGATTAATGCAAAGTACTACTGTTTTCTATTCAATTCTTCTTGTTTCTCTTCTAAGATATCCATTCGCACCCAAGAACGTGATGAAGGTGATGATTATGTGTGACACTCATCATCCTTCTCCCTTATGAACGCGTGCCTGACAAACACTTCTGTTCTACGTGAAATAAGCTAGAATGAATATCTCTTAGATCTCCTAACCAGAATCTTCGTGGCGTAAGCTAGAATGATGGCGGCATTCAAGAGAATCTGGAAAGTCTAAACCTTGTCTGTGGTATTCTGAGTAGGATTCAATGATTGAATGACTGTGACGAGCTCCTAACTCGCGATTGCAGGGCGTTAGTGACGGACGCAAAAGGATAGTAAATCCTATTCCAGCATGATCGAGAACCGACAGATGAATAGCCGTGCCGTGACAGGGTGCGTGAGCATATTATTCACTGAGAGGATAAGATGAAGCCATTGGCAAGGGTGATGCCTCCAGACGATTAGCCGTGCCGTGACAGGGCATTGGATCATTTTCCCGAGAGATGACCGAAAGTAGCCATTGACAGTGATGATGTATCACATAAAGCCAGCCATGGAAAGGAGTGAGACTGATTGGATGAAGATAGCAGGAAAGCAGAGGTTCAGAGGAACGAAAAGCATCTCCATTCGCTTATCTGAAATTCCTACCAATGATTTACATAAGTATCTCTATCCCTATTTTATTATATAATATTCGAAAACACCATTATCACTTTATATCTGCCTGACTGAGATTTACAAGGTGACCATAGCTTGCTTCATACCAACAATCTCCGTGGGATTCGACCCTTACTCACGTAAGGTATTACTTGGACGACCCAGTGCACTTGCTGGTTAGTTATATCGAAGTTGTGACATATTATGAATGTGTAATCACGATTACGCGTACCAAGTTGCTCACGTGCCAAGAATAGTTTGAGCCTGGACATCACAATTTCGTGCACCAGTTACAAACTGGCGTTCAACTCCAAGAGAAGCCTCTACACGTGTAAAGCTCAATGCTCAGCCCAAGCACACACCAAGTGGGCCCCAGAAGTGGATTTCTGCATCATTTACTCATTTCTGTAAACCCTAGTAACTAGTTTAGTATAAATAGGACTTTTTACTATTGTATTTACATCTTTGGATTATCTTTAGTTTTATCTTTAGATCACGTTTGGGGGCTGGCCATTCAGCCATGCCTGAACCTTATCACTTATGTAATTTCAACAGTAGAGTTTCTACACACCAAAGATTAAGGTGTGGAGCTCTGCTGTTCCTCAAAGATTAATGCAAAGTACTACTGTTTTTCTATTCAATTCAACTTATTCCGCTTCTAAGATATTCATTCGCACTTCAATATGATGGATGTGATGATCAAGACAGTCATCATCATTCTCAACTTATGAACGCGTGCCTGACAACCACTTCCGTTCTACCTTAGATTGAATGGATATCTCTTGGATATCTAATACAGGGGACCGAGTCCGAGTTATTAGTGTCTTCGTGGTATAAGTTAGAACCCATGGACGGTCATTCTTGAGAATCCGGAAAGTCTAAACCTTGTCTGTGGTATTCCGAGTAGGATTCAGGGATTGAATGAGTTGACGAGCTTCAAACTCGCGAGTGCTGGGCGTAGTGACAGATGCAAAAGGATCAATGGATCCTATTCCAGTATGATCGAGAACCGACAGATGATTAGCCATGCAGTGACAGCGCATTGGACCATTTTCACTGAGAGGACAGGTGGCCATTGACAACGGTGATGCCTAACATACAGCTTGCCATGGAAAGGAGTAGGAAGGATTGGATGAAGACAGCAGGAAAACAAAGGTTCAGAGGGACGAAAGCATCTCTATACGCTTATCTGAAATTCTCACCAATGAATTACATAAGTACCACTATCCTATTTTATATTTTATTTATCTTTTACTTATCAATTCATAAAATCAGTCGAATCCGCCTGACTGAGATTTACAAGGTGACCATAGCTTGCTTCAAGCCGACAATCTCTGTGGGATCGACCCTTACTCACGTAAGGTTTATTACTTGGACGACCCAGTGCACTTGCTGGTTAGTTGTACGAAGTTGTGAAACAAAATTAAGAACATGAACGTGCGTATTGAGTTTTTAGCGCCGTTACCAAGGAAGGAATGATCACGATTTCGCACACCAAGAATTCTTTCACTTTTTCTTGGAGCGGTTTTCTTTTTCATGATAAAGAAAATGGAGAAGTGGAAGGGGAAAAGATGAAGAGAGCCAAATTGAGTGGAGAGAAGAGGAAGGTTAGGGACGCATGAAATGTAGAGTGGAGAGAGAATTGGAGGGAGTTAATACTCATTAATGGGCGGTTATTAACCAGGGGAAGTTTCCTTTTATTTGAAATGAAAACTGAAAAGTGGTTTCCTAGAATCAAGGGACGAGAAGAGGAAAAGATTTGATTTGACAATAACATCTTGTAACAAGATTTGATGAGTCAACAAAAAGGAATTTTGATTTACACAAAGAGGAACAAACAAAACGGTCAGAGTGGGGTCAAAGAGGTTTGGTGGGGCCCAAAAGAATTAAAGTCTACGCAGTCTCCCCCTTGATCATAGCCCTTTCAACACATCCTGATTTTTATCTCGTGCTTTTCTACGAGACAAAACTGAACAGAATAAAAAATTTCACAAGTTATCAATAGAGCTTAAATCTATCATTCCCAAACTTTTTCTCAAAGTGCAGAATCTGTCTTCACAGAGGGGTTTTGTAAAAATGTCAGCAAGTTGGTCTTCAGATTTTACAAATTGAATATCAATAGCACCCTTTTGTACATGTTCTCTAATAAAATGATATTTGATTTCAATGTGCTTCGTTCTTGAGTGCAGAATAGAATTTTTTGAAATGTTTATAGCACTAATATTATCACAAAATAAGGGTATACTATTGATCTTTAATTTGTAATCTTCCAACTACGTTTTTAACCAAATTAGTTGAGAACAACATGCAGATGCAGAAATATATTCAGCTTCAGCTGTGGATAGAGCCAATGTGGCTTGTTTTTTGCTTGACCACATGTTAAGTGAGCTTCCAAGAAAGCAACACATGCCGGAGGTGCTCCTTCTATCCACCCTATCTCCCGCATAATCTGCATCACAAAACCCTACTGCACAAAAATCATCAGATTTTGGATACCACAAGTCATAATCACTAGTTCCCTTAATGTATATAATGATGCGCTTAACGACTGAAAGATGGGATTCTTTTGGGTGAGATTGAAACCTTGAGCATACACTCACACTTTAAACAATATCCGGTCTAGAGGAGGTAAGGTACATAAGTGAACCTATCATTCCTCTATACCTTGTTTCATCCACATCTTTGCCATCATCATCCTTTTCAAGTTTTGTGTTTGGATGCATTGGTGTTTCCATTGGTTTGGAACTTTCTAGGCCAAATTTTTTTATTAGTTCTTGTGAATACTTTTCTTGGTGAATAAAGGTACCACTAGGAGTTTGTTTAATTTGGAGGCCAAGAAAGAAAGTTAGCTCTCCCATTAAACTCATCTCAAACTCACTAGTCATGAGTTTTCTAAACTCTTCACACAAGGACTCATTAGCCGAACCAAACACAATGTCATCCACATAAACTTGAACTAGGAGGATGTCATCATTAGATGCTTTAATAAATAAAATAGTGTCGGTGTGATGAGAGAACTTTTGTGTGGTCTAGAAATTTGTGGATAAATCCTCGTTGCAAGTATAGTTTCTAAACCTTCAAAAGTCCTTTCATACAAACGTTTTGGTTGTCACAAGTAACAAACCCCTTTGAAATTGATAATCGAGTATTCAAACATCGGGTCGTCTTCTCAAGGAATTGCGGGGAGGTATGTTCTTATTATTGGTTATGAGTTTGTAAATTGGGGTTTTGGAAGTAAGGAGGGAATATGTTATATGACAAGTAAAATAAAATAATAATAATAAAATCTCTTGGCAAGGTATAAGAATTGGAATTTCTATCCTAGTTATCCTTATCAAGTGTGAAGAGAATTGGGTTTTAATCCCACTTGGTCAGCCTTTATTAAACAAAGGAAGGTTAAGTGGACTGATTAGCTTGATTCTCAAGTCCTAGTCAACTCCTGTGGAGAGACTAGTGTTAGAGCAATCCTAGTTAAAGCAGAATCTGCCAATTTCAATCACTTGCTGAGTTTGATAACTCAAGTACTACCAATCACTTGACCAAAGCCAAAAGGGAGAAAAATATCTAGATTAAATTGAAAGCAATCTTAAACAGAGCAAAGCAATCTTAAATCTGAAATACCTCAAATAACATTAATTAAGAAATTAAATCTAGCATAGATGTTCATAAATTGAATTGGGAAAATAAATAAAAGAACATTGAACCTGGGATTGAGAGCCACTCCTAAAACTAAGAGAAATCCTAAATCCTAATCCTAAGAGAGATGAGAGAACCTCTCTCTCTAAACACTACATCTACTCCTAAAATTGTGAATGTGAAAGCCTCCTCATGAATGGATGCATTCTCCCACTTTATAGCCTCTAATCTGTGTTTTCTGGGCCGCAAACTAGGTCAGAAACAGCCCAGAATTCGCTGGTTGCGAATTCAAACACGCTGATTTTCGTCACTGTGATGCGGCCGCATGGAGTATGCAGTCGCGTCGCCTAGCGTTAGAAAAACTATGACATATTATATATCAAATCGAAGCCCCGAACGTTAGCTTTCCAACGCAACTGGAACCGCATCGTTTGAATCTCTGTAGCTAAAGTTATAGCCGTTTGAGTGCGAAGAGGTCAGGTTGGACAGGTTAGCAATTTCTCCAACTTCTTGTATTCCTTCCACTTTTGCATGCTTCCTTTCTATCCTCTGAGCCATTCCTGCCCTGTAATTTCTGAAATCACTTAACACACATATCAAGGCATCTAATGGTAATAAGAGAGGATTAAAACATAGGGAACTTAAGGCCAAAGAAGCATGTTTTCAATCAAAGCACATAATTAGGAAGGCAAATGTAAAACCATGCAAATAGTATGAATAAGTGTGTAAAGAGTTGATAAAATCCACTCAATTAAGCACAAGATAAACCATAAAATAGTAGTTTATCAGCCTCCCCACACTTAAACATTAGCATGTCCTCATGCTAAGCTCAAGTGAAGCTATAAAGAATGAAGAGGAATGATAGAATGTATGAAATGCAACCTATGAATGCAACTACATGCTAAATGCTTTTACTTACTTGGTTAAGAGTAAATAAGTTCTCCAAGAATAAATATGAACTGGATTTCACTAATTCAAATCATGAAAATGAAGAACAAATAGACTTGCAAGAAGAAAATAGCTCATGAAAGCAGGGGACAAGGAATTGAGCATCGAACCCTCACCGGTAGTGTATACACTCTAATCACTCAAGTGTTTAAGGTTCGATTCTCTCAATCCTCTACTAACCTTGCTTTCTAAGGCTTGCTCTTCATCTAACAATCAACATAAATTTAATGCACAGATACACATATCAAGAGGTCTTTTAAGGGTTGTAATGGGGTTAGGGTCAAGGTAGGATTGTATTTGGCCAAGTGGACTAAAATCTGAATCCTTAATTAACTTAAACTTTCCACCTAACTTTAGACAATCCATGTAATCACAATACAAAATCTAACTATCTATCAACCATGTTTTCCACATTATTCATGCATTCTAATTCTAAGTACCGTACATATGCATTGATTTCACCACTTACTTTGGGGCATTTTGTCCCCTTTCTCTTATTTGCACTTTTTCTCTTTTTCTTCTTCTTTTCTTTTTTTTTCTATATTATATATTTTTTTATTTTTTTTTCAATGTATATGGTTAAATTATTGAATGCATGAACATGTCCTAAATATTTCTTTCACATTTTCAGAAAAATTCTAACATACTCAATTCTCAAACCAAATATTTTCAATCTCAATTTTTCTACACTTAAATTATAAGCACTCCCACTAGTCTAAGCTAACCAAGGATTCAAATTAAGGACATTATTGTTTTCCGCTTAGTGTTAGTGATGAGCTAAAGTAAAGAACAAAGGGGTAAAATAGGCTCAAAATTGGTTTGCAATGGATAATGAAAGGGTTAAGGCCATATGGGTATGTAAGCTCAGTGAAATAAGGCCTCAATCATGTAAGTGTATGCATACATCAAATAATGGAAATATAGAATTAAGCAAGACAAAGATCACAATTTTAGAGAGAAAAATACACACTAAAACAGAATCTTGGTTGATAAAATGCAACCAATTCAAATAGGCTAAAAAATCTCACAAGTTTTGTGTGTTCGAGTTCTAAACCATGTTCCAGTATAATATCTCTTCAAACAAGTGTAACATTAAAATTTTATTCAAATTAGTGAAATTCTCTAAAAAATTTCTTGAAAAAGAAAATATTACTTCAACCAAGTGGTAAAATATGAAAAAAATTAAACAAATATGCAATCAAACATGCAAATGCAACAATGAATAAGGAAAATAAATCATTGGTGTTGAGATAGAGGAGTAACTAACCCATGGAGATCGGTATCGACCTCCCTACACTTAAAGATTGCACCATCCTCGGTGTATGCTGAGATGTGCAGGTGGACGGGTTGCTCCAACTGATGCTTTTCTCCAAGGATTGTGCTGATGGACTTGTTTGTCTCCCCATGTAAACGTCTTCCGGTTCCCTTCCGGGTGGCCATCCTGAAAGAAAAAGGGAAGAAAAGTAACCCAGAAATAGAGATAAGAAAATAAATAAAATATGGTTGGGTTAATGCCAAATAATGAGGGTCTCAATTACATGGTAGCTACAACATGCAAATGAGAAAACAGTAGAAGTACATGGCAAAGCAAGACTGCAGAAATTTGCAAAAATAGGGAAGAGAGTGTGGGTAAGGAGAGATAATATAAATTCATTTCAATGTAAAAGTAATACAGGTATCAAAGATTGGCATTGATATGAATAATATTACCTATCCAGAATAAAACAAGTCACTAAGCACCCAAAATAATTCAAGAGAAGATGCAACAGTTAAATAAGAAAATTTTAACACCAAAGGAAAAATAAAGAATTTAGAAAAGAAAACAAAAATATGCACAAAATTAAGATGCAATGAATGAAATATGCAAATAAATTAAATAAAATAGAATGAAGGTGAAAAAGAATGAGGAGGAAAAGAAATAAAGTAAGAAAGAAAGAAGAAAAGATAGAAGAAATTAGGATTAGAGAAGAAAAGATAAGAAAATTGGCTGATCTGGATATGTTGTGCGGCGCAGGCGACGCGGTCGCATGGGTGACGCGGTCGCGTGGTGCGCGATAAGGTCAGGTGACGCGGACGCGTGGGTCACGCGATCGCGTGGCCTGATTTGTGCAATTGGCGCGAGTGCAGCCTCGCGTTCGCGCAACTCTCTGTGTAAATGCCTATTGCCAAAAATCTGGGTGACGCAGTCGCGTGGGACATGCGATCGCGTGAGTGGCCTTATTTCCCATATGACGCGGACGGGTGGGGCACGCGTTCGCGTGGGAGGACTTAGGCTTCCAGCACGAGTCCAGCCCAACTCCAGCTCAACTTGCTGCCATACACCCTTGTTACGTCGATTTACATGGCACGCGGCTGCGTGGATGACGCGGTCGCGTGGGAGGCCAATGTTCCCACCTGACGCAGACGCGTCAGCGACGTGATCGCGTGGGGTCAAATTATGCTAAAGGCGCGCCTCCAGCCACGCTTTCGCGTGACTCTCTGTTCAATTCTTTTCTCCCCAACTCACTAGTGACGCGGACGCGTCAGTGACGCTGCCGCGTCGCGTTCGTGCTTTTTTTTTTTTATGCAAAATGTAGACTGCAATGATTAATGTGAATGCTATTCATGATTCCAAGTTCAATAAAATAAAATAAAATTCAAAAACAAACAAAACTAAATAAAATTAAAATTAAGAAAGGAATGATTATACCATGGTGGGTTGTCTCCCACCTAGCACTTTTAGTTAAAGTCCTTAAGTTGGACATTTGGTGAGCTCCCTGTTATGGTGGCTTGTGTTTGAACTCATCCAGGAATCTCCACCAATGTTTGTATCTCTAGTAACCTCCGGGGTCCCAAACTAAGCATGTAAAGCCCTTAAGAAGCTTCAAACAGATTCTTAGGCTCCCGGGGTGACAGATGTCAGAGCAGATTCCAGGATCCCAAATTTTGCTTTTACACCCATTTTTGTTGGGATCTGTATTTTTCCAGCTGGGTGATAAGTAATTTGAATTCTCACTGCAGCTACCAAGCAGCTTTCTAGACCCATTCAATTGAGCTCTACACCAACCGTTGCGTTTAAACTTAAAGCTTCCAACCATAATGAACCTTGCAGGACAATTCTTACCACTGACCATCTTCCTCTTACTCTTAATGCCACAAAGAGCTCTAAGTTGACCATCCGTCTCCAGTAGCCCATATTCAAGTGGAATTAGAAAGCTAAGGGATATGAATTTTACCCACTTAAATGTTGTGAAGGATGATGGCAACTTAGGGGGAGGTGTTTTTAATGAAATTGCAAGCTCCACTCCCTTGTGCTCGTCTCTGATAATTACCACCTCTTTGCAAGCTTCTTCAATTTCAACCTCTTCCTCTTGGTAGCTTTCTTCCAATTCAATCTTCTCTTCATTGCTTTCCAAGGGCATGGGAGGTTGTGCTTCTTCTTCTTGAATCTCCATCTCTTGATCAACCTCTTCCAAGTCCTTAACCATGATATGCCTTGGAGGTTGTACACCCTCCTCAACATCAAATGCAACCGTCTTGGAAGGAGGTTCTATGTCTTGACTTTCCCATGGAGGTTCAGCATCTCTTAAGTCTACAACCACTTCTTCTTCTTCGATAATTACAGCTTTCTTCACTTGTTCCAGTACAAAGTCATGCTCCGTACTGTCCACTGGAGTTTCTAATATCTCCTTCATGCTACGTTCTTCATTAGATTGCCCACATGAAGCCATGGGAACACTTTGAGTGTCCGAGCGTCGGGAACCTAATTGACTTATCGCTTGATTTAGTTGATATAGAGTTGCATGAAATCGATCCGATGCTTCCTTGAGATGATCCCTTGATTCTTTCTTCACTAATTCTTCAACCACTCCTTCGACTTCAAGCGTTTTTACTACCTTCACCTTTAGGGCCTCCTCTAGCTCCTTATGAAGTATGGATTCGCGAAGATGATCCCTTCTCTCTTGTTCCATGTCAATAGCATTATTGGGATCATGTTGCTCCTGGATTGATGGATGTGGGTGCTCTTCCATGGATGGTGGTGATGGGATGGAGAGATCATTCTGTGGTTGAAAAGGAAGTGCACTAGAGCTTGAGGGTTGATTGTTGAAGGTATTTGGTGGTCTGATTTGGGCGACGAGAGCTTGTATAGTAGAGTTTAGATTAGTAAGTGCTTTCTCCATGGAGGTTTGGGGTGGATAGGAGGGTTCATTTGGTTCATAGGGTGGTTGGTATGGTGGATACGGGTTAGGGTCATATGGAGGTGAATGGTTGTAGGTGGCTTGTGAGTATAGTGGTTTAAAGCTGTGTTGAGGAGAGGGTTTATAGGCATATGGTGGTGGTTATTGATAGTCCATTGGAGGTGGTTGTTGCCATGAGGGTTGATTAAATCCTTGTGGCTCCTCCCATCTTTGATTGTTCTAACCTTGATGCCTGTTCTCATTGTAATTTCTTCTTCCTGCAACATAATTGTAACCAGACTCATAGCTAAAGGGGTGAGAGTTCATAGTAGCAAATAAAAATTAAAAATAAAAATAAAAACAAATTTAAATTAAAAGGTTATTTAAATTTTGAATTTTGAACATTTTTAAATTTGAATTTTGAAAATTGATTTTTGAAATAAGATAAGATAAAATAAAAATTTTAAAATAAAAACCAATAACCTCTTAACTTAAGAAAAAGCAAAAATAAAAACAAAAATAAAAAAATAAACAAGCAAAAATAAAATATTTACAATAACCAATAATAAGGCACACGTTTGCAATTCCCCGGCAACGGCGCCATTTTGATGAGAGGACTTTTGCGTGGTCTAGAAATTTGCAGATAAATCCTCGTTGCAAGTATAGTTTCTAAACCTTCAAAAGTCCTTTCATACAAACGTTTTGGTTGTCACAAGTAACAAACCCCTTTAAAATTGATAACCGAGTATTTAAACCTCGGGTCGTCTTCTCAAGGAATTGCAGGGAGGCATGTTCTTATTATTGGTTATGAGTTTGTAATTTGGGGTTTTGGAAGTAAGGAGGGAATATGTTATATGACAAGTAAAATAAAATAATAATAATAAAATCTCTTGGCAAGGTATAAGAATTGGAATTCCTATCCTAGTTATCCTTATCAGGTGTGAAGAGAATTGGGTTTTAATCCCACTTGGTCAGCCTTTATTAAACAAAGGAAGGTTAAGTGGACTGATTAGCTTGATTCTCAAGTCCTAGTCAACTCCTGTGGAGAGACTAGTGTTAGAGCAATCCTAGCTCAAGCAGAATCTGCCAATTTCAATCACTTGCTGAGTTTGATAACTCAAGTACTACCAATCACTTGACCAAAGCCAAAAGGGAGAAAAATATCTAAATTAAATTAAAAGTATTAATATAAATAAAGCAAAGCAATCTTAAATCTGAAATACCTCAAATAACATTAATTAAGAAAATTATATGTAACATGGAAGAGTTCATAAATTAAATTGGGAAAATAAATAAAAATAAAGAACCTGGGATTGAGAGCCACTCCTAAAACTAAGAGAAATCCTAAATCCTAATTCTAAGAGAGAGAAGAGAACCTCTCTCTCTAAAAACTACATCTACTCCTAAAATTGTGAATTGTGAAAGCTTGTTCATGAAAGAAGGGATTTTCCCACTTTATAGTCTCTAATCTGTGTTTTTTGGGCCGCAAACTGGGTCGAAAACAGCCCATAAATCGCTGGAGAAGAATTCAAACACGCTAATTTCCGTCACTGCGATGCGGCCTCATGGAGCACGCGATCGCGTCGCCTAGCGTCAGAGAAATTATGGCATATTATATATCAAATCGAAGCCCCGGACGTTATCTTTCCAACGCTACTAGAACTGCGTCGTTTGGATCTCTGTAGCTAAAGATATAGCCGTTTGAGTGCGAAGAGGTCAGGCTGGACAGCTTAGTAATTTCTCCAACTTCTTGTATTCCTTCCACTTTTGCATGCTTCCTTTCCATCCTTTGAGCCATTCCAGCCCTGTAATCTCTGAAATCACTTAACACGCATATCAAGGCATCTAATGGTAATAAGAGAGGATTAAACATAGGGAACTTAAGGCCAAAGAAGCATGTTTTCAATCAAAGCACATAATTAGGAAGGCAAATATAAAACCATGCAAATAGTATGAATAAGTGGGTAAAGAGTTAATAAAAACCACTCAATTGAGCACAAGATAAACCATAAAATAGTGGTTTATCAACCTCCCCACACTTAAACATTAGCATGTCCTCATGCTAAGCTCAAGAGAAGCTATAAAGATGAAGAGGAATGGTAGAATGTATGAAATGCAACCTATCTATATGAATGCAACTACATGCAAAGAAATGTTTCTACCTACTTGGTTAAAAATAAATAAGTTCTCCAAGACAAAAATAAATCAGATTTCACTAATTCAAATCATACAATAAAAAGCGAGTAAACTTGTAAGAAGACAGCTCATGAAAGCAGGGAGCATAGAATTAAGCCTTGAACCCTTACTAGTAGTGTATATCACTCTAATCTCTCAAGTGTATAGGGTCAATCACTCTACTCTTCTCTAGTCATGCTTTCTAAAATTTGTTTTTCACCTAACCAATCAACAATATTTAATATACCAATGCAAACATCATGAGGTCTTTTCAAGGTTGTAATGGGGCTAAGGTAAGGATAAGGGTATATGTATATGGCTAAGTGAGCTTTATGAATTGAATCTTTAATTAACCTAAACTTTCACCTAATATACATATACTCTATATAACTCTAAAATCATGCCTAGCTACCCATAGTCTTCACTTTTGCATTACATACTCATGTATCATTTTTTCTTTAATTTTATCACATATGCATTGATCTTTTATTAACTTAACATTGATCTTTTATATTATATTATATTATATTATATTATATATATATATATATATTTTTTTTTTTCTTTTTCTCTCTTTTTTTTATTTTTTTTATTTTATTTTTTTTAGAGAGACATAAAAACTAGAATAACATATCAATGCATATGGAATTTTTAATTTTCTGTTTTACATGAGTAGGTACCCAAATTTTTCAATATTCAAAATTAGAAACATGATACATTCCATTATTAACCCAAGTTCTCACAGTTTCCCCACGCTTAATTAACACACTATCTTAAGCTAACCAAAGATTCAATTGGGATAATTAATTTGTTTTCCGCTTAAGGCTAGTGATGTGGTAAAATATAGAATAAATGGGGATTAAAAGGCTCAAAGTGGCTGACAAGGGTGATTTAAAGGGTAGGCTTAATTGGGATAAGTGAGCTAAAATCAAACAATGGCCTCAATCATATGCAAGCATGTAAATACACTAAATAATGGACATATAGATTGGAACAAAATATAGATTATAATCATAGAGAAGGAAACACACAGGAATAAAAATTTATGGTTAAATAATGTAACCATGTAAATAAGCTCAAAATCTCACAGGTTGTGTGTTCTTTGGCTCAAAAACCATGTTTCAAATACAACTTCAAACAAATTTAACACAAAAAATTTTCAAATTAGTGAAATGCTATAAAATTTCTTGAAAAAGAAAATATTACTTCAACCAAGTAGTAACTAAATGCATAAAATCAAATAAACATGCAATTAAATATGCAAATGCAACAAGTAATAAGAAAAAAATAAACATTGGTGTTTGAGGTAGGAAGGTACTAACCCACGGAGATCGGTATCGACCTCCCCACACTTAAAGATTGCACCGTCCTCGGTGCATGCTGAGATGTGCAGGTGGACGGGTTGTTTCAACTGTTGCTTTTCTCTAAGGATTGTGCAGATGGACTTGTCTGTCTCCCCATGTAAACGTCTTCCAGTTCTCTTTCTGGTGGCCATCCTGAAAGAAAAAGGGAAGAAAGGTAACCCAATAATAGAGATAAGAAAATAAATGAAGTATGGTTGGATTAATGCCAAATGAAAAGGGTCTCATTTACATGGTAGCTACAACATGTAAATGAGAAAACAATAGAAGCCATGGCATACCAGTGGTGCAGAATATGCAACAATGGGGAAGAGAGTGGGGAAGGAAAGATAATATAAATTAAAAATCAATACAAAAGTAATACAGGTATAAAAGATTGGCATTGATTTAAATAATATTACCTAACCAGAATAAAACAAGTCATAAGCACCAAGATAATACTAGAAAAGAAATAACAGTTGAATAAGAACATTTGAACACCAATAATTTTAAAAAGAAAATAAAAATATGCACAAAATTAAAATTCAATGAATGAAAGTATGCAAATAAATTAAATAAAATAGAATGAGAGTAAAAAAGGATGAGAAAAAGAAAAAGAAAGTAAGAAAGGAGAGAGAAGGAAGAAATTAGGATTAGAAAAGAAAAGATAAGAAAATTGGCACTAATCTGGATAGGTTGTGCGACATTGGTGACGCGACCGCGTGCTTGACGCGGTCGCGTGGTGCGCGATAAGGTTGGGTGACGCGGACGCGTGGGGCACGCGATCGCGTGACTCGATTTATGCTAGTGGCGCGAGTGAAGCCTCGCGGTCGCACAACTCTCTGTTCAAAACTCAGTATTGCCAAAATCCAGGGTGACGCGATCGCATGGGGCATGCGATCGCATGAGTGGCCATTATGAGGATATGACGTGGTCGCATGGGGTACGCGATCGCGTGAGAGGGACTGCGCGTCTAGCACCAGTCCAGCACCACTCTAGCACAACTTTTGGCTGTGCACCCTTGTTACGTCGAAATCCAGGTCACGCGGCCGCGTGGGGCACGCGGTCGCGTGGGACGATTTGTGCCATTGGCACGCCTCCAGCCACGCTCTCGCGTGACTCTCTGTTCATTTTCTTTTCTTCCCATTGCACTGGTGACGCAGACGCGTCAGCGACGCTGCCACGTCGCGTGCGTGCTTCTCTTTCTTTTCTTTTTTTTGTCTGAAAAATACAAAATACAGTGTTAATATGAATGTGATGCAAAACTCCAGGTTCAATATAATAAAATAAAACTCGAAAACAAATAAAACTTAAATAAAAATGAAAAAAGAACGATTATACCATGGTGGGTTGTCTCCCACCTAGCACTTTTAGTTATAGTCCTTAAGTTGGACATTTGGTGAGCTCCCTGTTATGGTGGCTTGTGCTTGAACTCATCCAGGAATCTCCACCAATGTTTGTAATTCCAATGGCCTCCGGGATCCCAAACTAGGCGCAGAAATCCTTCGAGTAAGTTAAAGCAAGTGACAAGGCCCCAAGAGTGTTGATTGCCAGAATGAATTCTGGGGTCCCAAATCTTGCTTTTGCATCCGTCTTCAAGTTGATTATCATGATTCCATCCAGGTGATTCAGCTTTAGAATTCTCACTGAAGCATCCAAACAACTTCCTAGACCCATTCAATTGAGCTCTACACCAACCTTTGCGTTTAAAATTAAAGCTTCCAACCATAATGAACTTTGCAGGACATTTCTTACCACTGACCATCTTCCTCTTACTCTTAATGCCACAAAGAGTTCTAAGTTGACCATCCATCTCCAGTAGCCCATATTCAAGTGGAATTAGAAAGCTAAGGGATATGAATTTTACCCACTTGAATGTTGTGAAGGATGATGGCAACTTAGGGGGAGGTATTTTTAATGAAATTGCAAGTTCTACTCCCTTGTGCTTTTCTCTGATAATTACCACCTCTTTGCAAGCTTCTTCAATTTCAACCTCTTCCTCTTGGTAGCTTTCTTCCAATTCAATCTTCTCTTCATTGCTTTCCAAGAGCATGGGAGGTTGTGCTTCTTCTTCTTGAATCTCCATCTCTTGATCAACCTCTTCCAAGTCTTTAACTGTGATATGCCTTGGAGGTTGTACACCCTCCTCAGCATCAATTTCAAACGTCTTGGAAGGGGGTTCTATGACTAGACTTTCCCATGGAGGTTCTGCATCTCCTAAGTCTTCAACCACTTCTTCTTCTTCAATAATTCCGGCTTCCTCCACTTGTTCCAGTACAAATTCATGCTCTTTACTATCCACTGGAGTTTCTAATGTCTCTTTCATGCTACGTTCTTCAATAGATTGCCCACATGAAGCCATGAGAGTTCCTTGAGTGTCCGAACGTCGGAAAGCTAATTGATTTATCGCTTGTTCCAATTGATGAATGGTTGCCTGAAATCGATCCACTGTTTCCTTGAAACGATCCTTTGTCTCTTGATGCACTCGGCTTTCATAAATAGGATCATAGTGCTCTTGGATTGATGGATATGGAGATGGTGAATATTGAAGTGGTGGTTCTTGTGAGTAATTGGGTTGGAATTGGGGTGGTTCTATATATGGTTCATATGGCTCATAAGGTGGTTGGTATGGTGGTTAAGGGTTAGGGTCATATGGAGGTGAATAGCGGAAAGGGGCTTGTGAGTATGGTGGTCCAAAGTCATGTTGAGGAGAGGATTCATAGGCATATGGTGGTGGTTGTTGATAGTCTATTGGAGGTGGTTGTTGCCATGAGGGTTGATCAAATCCTTGTGGCTCCTCCCATCTTTGATTCTTCCAACCTTGACGCCTGTTCTCATTATAGTTTCCATTCCTAACAACAACATTGGAATCAAACTTGAAGCGAGAGGGGTGAGAACTCATAGTTAGTTAATAAAAATTTAAAAACAAAAATAAAAGCAAATTTTAAATTCAAATTTTTGAATTTGAAAATTAAAATTTGAATTTTGAATTTTTAAAATTGAAATTTGAAGATTAAAATTTGAATTTTTTTTTTAAATTTGAATTTTAAATTTTGAAAATTGAATTTTTTTTTTAAAATTGAAAATTGAAAATTGATTTTTTTTTAATATTTACAATAACCAATAATAAGGCACGTTTGCAATTCCCCGGCAACGGCGCCATTTTGATGAGAGAACTTTTGTGTGGTCTAGAAATTTGCGGATAAATCCTCGTTGCAAGTATAGTTTCTAAACCTTCAAAAGTCCTTTCATACAAATGTTTTGGTTGTCACAAGTAACAAACCCCTTTGAAATTGATAACCGAGTATTCAAACCTCGGGTCGTCTTCTCAAGGAATTGCAGGGAGGTATGTTCTTATTATTGGTTATGAGTTTGTAAATTGGGGTTTTGGAAGTAAGGAGAGAATATGTTATATGACAAGTGAAATAAAATAATAATAATAAAATCTCTTGGCAAGGTATAAGAATTGGAATTCCTATCCTAGTTATCCTTATCAGGTGTGAAGAGAATTGGGTTTTAATCCCACTTGGTCAGCCTTTATTAAACAAAGGAAGGTTAAGTGGACTGATTAGCTTGATTCTCAAGTCCTAGTCAACTCCTGTGGAGAGACTAGTGTTAGAGCAATCCTAGTTAAAGCAGAATCTACCAATTTCAATCACTTGCTGAGTTTGATAACTCAAGTACTACCAATCACTTGACCAAAGCCAAAAGGGAGAAAAATATCTAAATTAAATTGAAAGCAATCTTAAACAGAGCAAAGCAATCTTAAATCTGAAATACGTCAAATAACATTAATTAAGAAATTAAATCTAGCATAGATGTTCATAAATTGAATTGGAAAAATAAATAAAAGAACATTGAACATGGGATTGAGAGCCACTCCTAAAACTAAGAGAAATCCTAAATCCTAATCCTAAAAGAGAGGAGAGAACCTCTCTCTAAAAACTACATCTACTCCTAAAATTGTGAATGTGAAAGCTTCCTCATAAATGGATGCATTCTCCCAATTTATAGCCTCTAATCTGTATTTTCTGGGCCGCAAACTGGGTCAGAAACAGCCCAAAATTCGCTGGTTGCGAATTCAAACACGTTGATTTTCGTCACTGCGACGCGGCCGCATGGAGCACGCGGTCGCGTCGCCTAGCATCAGGAAAACTATGGCATATTATACAAATCGAAGCCCTGGATGTTAGCTTTCCAACGCAACTGAAACCGCGTCGTTTGGACCTCTATAGCTAAAGTTATAGCCATTTGAGTGCGAAGAGGTCGGGCTGGACAGCTTAGCAATTTCTCCAACTTCTTGTATTCCTTCCACTTTTGCATGCTTCCTTTCTATCCTCTGAGCCATTCCTGTCCTGTAATCTCTGAAATCACTTAACACACATATCAAGGCATCTAATGGTAATAAGAGAGGATTAAAATATAGGGAACTTAAGGCCAAAGAAGCATGTTTTCAATCAAAGCACATAATTAGGAAGACAAATGTAAAACCATGCAAATAGTATGAATAAGTGGGTAAGGAGTTGATAAAATCCACTCAATTAAGCACAAGATAAACCATAAAATAGTAGTTTATCACGGTGGTACCCCTTTGAAATTGATTTTCCAACAAGAAGGCACTAAGCCTTTCATACCAAGCTCTTGGAGCTTGTCTAAGGCCATAAAGAGCCTTTGAAAGTTTGAAAACGTGGTTTGGAAAGTCTTTATCTTCAAAACCGGGGGGTTGAGACACAAACACTTCTCTATCAATAAAGTCATTAAGAAAAGCATATTTTACATCCATTTGAAACATTTTAAAACCCCTGTGGGCAACATAGGCAAGAAGCAACCTAATTGCTTCCATTCTAGCTACCGGAGCAAAAGACTCATCAAAATCTATCCCCTCTTTTTGATCGTAACCTTGGGCCACTAATCTAGCATTGTTATGAACAACTTTTCCATCCTCACCTAATTTATTTTTGAATACCCATTTAGTACCCGTAACTTTCTTACCATCTGGATGAGGTACTAATGTCCAAACCTCATTCTTGTCGAATTGAGCAAGCTCCTCTTGCATGGCTTTGACCCATGATGGATCTTCAAGAGCTTGTTTTACATTGTTGGGCTCCATTTGTGACAAGAGAGCAAAATTTCTTGGTTCGGATTGCCTTTTGGATGAGGATCTTGTTGTTACACCTTGTGAGGGATCTCCAATGATAAAGTCATGAGGATAACCCCTCATGGACTTCCATTCTCTAGGCTTTCGGAGTGGTGTTGAGCTTTGATGAGTTTCTATGGGTTGTTCTGTTCCAGTTTCTCCTGCTGGCTCAGGAGACAAAATGGAAATGTCTCCTCCATTCTGACGAGACAAAACTAGACTGGCAGATTCTTCATTTTGAGCAGACTTGGGATTTTCTTCACTTGTTCCCTTGTTGATAGCTTCTTCACAATCTGAATCATTATCTATCACAGTACTGGGAATTAAATTAGAATCACAAAAAGTAACATGTATAGATTCCTCTATGGTCCTATGTTCCTTGAGGTAAATTCTATAGGCCTTGCTAGTGGTGGAGTATCCAACAAACATCCCTTCATAGGATTTTGGATCAAATTTACCAAGATTTTCTTTATTGTTAAGTACAAAGCATTTGCATCCAAAAGCATGGAAATACTTAAGATTTGGAGGGGTCCCTTTCCATAGCTCATAAGGAGTTTTCTTCAATCCTTTTCTAATAATGGTCCTATTCAAAATGTAACAAGCTGTATTTATAGCTTCAGCCCATAAAAATTTTGGAATCTCATTCTCACAAAGCATGGCCCTAGTCATCTCTTGAAGGCTTCTATTCCTTCTTTCAACCACCCCATTTTGTTGAGGGGTTCTAGGGCATGAAAAGTTATGAGAAATTCCAAGATCATCACAGAATTTTTCAAAGTCTTGATTTGCAAATTCTCTTCCGTGATCACTTCTCAAATGAGCAATTTTTAAATCTTTTTCATTCTGAATTTTCTTACAAAGGGTTGAGAAAGTATGAAAAGCATCATTTTTATGAGTAAGAAAAAGTACCCAACCAAATCTAGAGTAATCATCTACCACCACTAGCACATACTGTTTACCTCCTAGACTTTGAGTTTTTGTTGGACCAAAAAGATCAATATGTAACATCTCTAATGACCTTTTGATTGAGATTCCATATTTTGGTTTAAAAGAAGATTTTACTTGTTTGCCTAATTGACAAGCATCACAAGTAAGATCCTTATCAAATTTGATATCTGGAATTCCTCTAACCAAATTTTTCTTGACTAGCTTAGAAATTTGGTACATGCTAGCATGACCCAACTTTCTATGCCATAGCCATTTTTCATATTCAAGAGAAGTAAAACATGTTACATTTTGTTCTTTCAATTCCTCAAGAGTCAATCCATACACATTATTGCACCTCTTAGCCTCAAACAAAATATCCCCAATTTTTTCACAAACAACTAAGCACATAGACTTTCTAAAAATAACTTCATATCCTAAATCACACAATTGGCTTACACTAAGTAAATTATGTTTCAAACCATTTACAAGAAGAACATCATTTATACAAGATGAAAAACTTTTACCAACTTTCCCAACGGCCACTATCTTTCCTTTACCATCATCACCGAAAGTGACAAGTCTTCCATCATACTCATCAAGCTTTATGAAGAAGGTTATATTTCAGGTCATGTGCCTAGAACATCCGCTGTCCATGTACCACATATTCTCCTTCCTTTTGGATGCTAGGCACACCTGTTCAACGAGATCTTCCATGAGGCATGGTTGAGACTTAGTTTCGGATTCTTCGTCATCTTCAGAATCATTTTCTAAGTCCTCCCAAGAATCCATCAGCCCTTTCTTCTTTCCCTTCTTTGGCTTCTCTTCTTTCTTCAACTTAGGGCAATCTGACTTGAAATGCCCAGTTTCTTTGCAGTTGTAACATGTCACCTTGCTGAGATCTTTCCTTTGTTTCCTAGACTTGCTTTCCTTGCTTCTCTCCTTGAATTTCACCATTTTTCTGAATTTTTTGGCAAACAACACAAATTCATTTTCAGAGGAATTATCACCGGATTCATCATCCAGGGGGTTAGTAACAGATGTTAAAGCAATTCCTTTCTTTTTTGAATTTTTTTTCAAATAACTGTTTTCAAAAGCAAGTAGGTTTCCTCTCAAGTCATCATATGTCATGGAATCTAAACCACTACTCTCGGAAATGATTAAGGCTTTTGTTTCCCACTCTTTAGTAAGACATCTTAGGACTCTTCTCACAAGCACAGAATCAGGAGACTTAATCCCCATAGCATCCAAGCCAACAATGATAATGTTGAATCTTTTAAATATTTCATCTATTGATTCTCCTTCCTTCATTGAGAACATTTCATATTCTCTGTTCAACATGTCTATCCTTGTCTTCTTTACTATGGTGGTTCCTTCATGAGTGATTTGAAGTTTGTCCCAGATTTTCTTTGCTGTTGTGCATCGTGATACCCGTCGGTACTCCTCAAAACTGATAGCACAGTTGAGCAAGTTGATAGCCTCGGCATTGAGCTCCACCTTCTTTCTATCTTCTTCGGTCCAGCTGGCTTCTGGTTTGAGTGAGATCACTCCTTCAGCATTTGTAGTGGTTGGAAACTAAGGACCTTCCAATATAATTTTTCAGAGTCGGTAATCCACTGCTTGCACAAAAATCTTCATTCTCTCCTTCCAATAGGTGTAGTTCTTCCCATTGAAAAGAGGAGGTCTGTTGCTTGACTGTCCTTCTGTCAGATTGTAGGACACTAGAGTTGAGCCACTGTTCTCCGCCATCTGGATCTTTTCTCCAAGCTGCAAAGCTTGATCTCTTTAAGACCAAGCTCTGATACCAATTGATGGTTTTCAGTGGCTAAGAGAAGGGGGGTTGAATCTTAGCCCCTTTTCACTTAATAATACTTGCTGGTCTTTGAAACAACTTCTGGAGACTTTTTTCCTTTTTGTCTCGTAACCAGCCATGAGACTTTTTCTTTTGTCTCATACCTAGCCACATGACTTTTCTTTTTGTCTCGTCGATCAGCACGAGATATTTTTTAGTTTTATCTCTTTGAGCAGCAGAAATAGAAATAGAGTAGAAGAGAGGGAGAATTACACCAAGATATATCTTGGTTCAGTTGCTAAGTGCAATGCAGCCTACATTCAGTCTCCATCACAACAATGATGGAATTTCACTATAATCATTCTTGATTACATACACCAATTCTCCCTAGGAACTACCCTTCCTATCTGGGACAAGTCCAGAATCTAAGGACAAGTCCAGAATCTAAGGGGATTCCCACAGAATCATGAAACACAACACAGATGTTCAAAGGACCTCTAAGGACATCTATGGCTTTTTTTTTTAATTTTGCACTCTCTACCTTTTTCCGATCTATGGCTTTTTCTTACAAACCTCACTGTTTGCCTTTTTCCATGAGACTCAAGATAGACAAAATTAAACAGAAAAATACAAAACAGAAAACATTGAAGGAGAAGAACTTCTGTTAGCTTAGGTAGCTATGAGAACTCTGTGCTTTGCACTCTCACTCCTTGCTTCAAGCCCTGGCTGTTCACCCTTATATATAGGGAGAATCCTCCACGGTTGAAACCAAACAAACCAAGCTAATCTTCTTCTTCTTCATGCAAATCGGTTCGGCCAGAGAGAGCGAATAGGAAACTGAATGTAAAACCCAACATGCAATTACCTCTGGTCCTTCCTTGGTCACCAATCTTCATCAATCCGAGCCCTCCATCTTGCCTTGCACCCCAAGATGGACTTCTAGCCCTTGATGCTTCATGATTATGACAGCTTCATCTGCTCCAACTTCTGCTTCTTTCATCACGTAGCTACTGTAGCTACCTCCTATGGTGGTTGAGAAAAATCAGAGTCAAGCCATCCCTCCAAGGATCTTCCTCTACTGACCGAAATCTTCTTCATCCATTTTTGGGTATGGAAAAGCTAAGATCTCTTCACCAAATCTTACCATAAGTGATGAGAATCACAGCCACAGCATACTTTTTATTTTCTTTTTTCTTGCCATCATTTTGATGGTCTTGTTGCTTGCACTTTCTTCTTTTCAGTGGCTCAAAGTTTCTTCCATAGCTGCTATGTAATGACCGAAAACAAGAAGCAAGATGAGAAAGAGAGGAGAGAGAAATTTGAACACTAACTAATGGATTTTGATAAAGTAAATTAAGTTTCCACTTCCCTTGCATTAGGTAGCGTGTAGCATTGATGATATCCATCAAATCAATAGCTAACTCTCTCTCATGTTTCCAATGTAAGTTTAATTCAACTTAAATGCATTTGAAATCCATCACATGATGAAAGTAGGATCCGTTGGAAGCAATGAAACTTTGCTTTCTTAATGGTTTCGGACCATGCAAGCTTGCTTCTAGCAAGCAATTTAGTTTTGGGCTTAGTTCAACATGATTCTAGCCCAATTAACCACAAATTACTTCAGCCACTTAATATAACAGATTTTGAACAAAGCTGAATGTTTACAAGCATATTGGGCTTGCAACAATAATGATTTAGACTGGCCCAACAAATAAAATACTTCAGCCAACATTCATATGACAATATTGCACCAGGCTGAAATTTGATTTCATTGGGATTAGGATCTTTTCTTTTCTTTTCGGCCCAATAAAAATCTGCACAAACAAAATTATCAATCAATACATGTGAATCAAAATCAAATTGACAATTTTGTAATTTAATTAAATTAATAATGTTTGTTCATCATCAAATTAAAATTTAGAGTTTTCCAAACTCATCAAGTATAATTGCTATAGAATGAGAAACACTTTTATCCAATTAGGATGTATGTCTTTCGGTCTTTGTAAATTGTAAGATCGGTAAGTTAATGCATACTAATATTAAGGGTTAAGTACTAAAATCGTCCCTAAGGTAAGGGGCGAAAATCAAAATCGTCCCCGACCTTTTTTCCTTATTAAAATCATCTTCAATGTTCAAAAACGCTTTAAAATCATCATTTTTATCAATTTTATTTTTTTATTACCAAACTACCCCTCATTAAAAAAATTATAAAATAAAATAAATATAATTATAAAATAAAATAAATAAAAAAGAAAGAAAAGAAAGGGATATAGAGAGAAACGGCTTCAGGAAACAAAAAGAAAGAAAGAAAAAAACGGTGAGGGCTTGAGGGAGAGAGTGACAGAGAGCTGAGAAGGGAAGAGAGGGAGGCCGTGTCCAGCACCATCGCCGCCATGCCCAGCTGCCTTGCTTGTCATCGTCGCTATCAAAGGGAAGAAGGAGAAAGAGTGCCGTCGCGAATCAGAGTTGAGCCGAGAAGAGAGACAGCGCGAGAGAGGGAGTGAGCCACCGAGGGGAGCGTCACCACCGCCAGAGCCGCCGTTGTGGGGGGTGGGGGGGAAGGGGAGGGAAGGGAAGCCGCACCGCTGCACCGCTATACCGCTGCCCCGCCGTCCTGCCGCATGTGATCCGCCACTGTTCCTCCTCCTCCTCCTCTTTCTTCTTCTTCTTTGAACTGGATTTTTGTTGTAGAATTTCTGAATTTTTAGTAAAATTTGTTATGGAATATCTATAATTTAATTTTTTGTGATTTGGCTTAAATTTGAAATATTGTTGTTGCTGAATTTGTTGATTATTGTTCAAAGTGAATTTGTTGATTATTCTGAGTTATGATTTTCTGAGGTGGGGGTGGTGGTGGGTTCTGGTGTTGATGATGATAGTGGGGGTGGTGGTGGGGTGAGGAAGGTGAAGAGGAGAATGATGAGGCTTCTGTTATATATGAATGGTGATGATGTCTGTTCTTGATGTTGCGTTGTTTGGTAGCAACTTGAATTCTGATTTGATCACCAAGACTACGTTACTTGATCTTTCTGAAGTGAAGAAGCTCAAGGCTATTTTTGGTGGCAGTGGATAATAGCTTCGTTAGTGAGATCATGTTGGTTAACTCAAAATTAATCTGTTGCTTCTATTTTGTGATGTGAGATACTGCAATTTTAAGTTCTTGTTCCCAGTTTCTTCACGTTGTTCTCTTTCTCTCTTCTTCTTCTTCTTTTTTTTTGAAGAACATATGAGTTCTTCTTTTTAAAATTTTTTAATTTATGTTGTCGCTAATTTTGGATCTGAAATTATAGTTGATGATTGCTGAATTGTTTAATTTGAAATTTTTGTTGATTTGTTTTTTATTGTTGTTGTTGGTGTTGCTGGATTGTTGGTGGTTATGGTGTAGCGATGGTGATGGTGATGATAATGCAGAGGGTAGTGGTGAAGGTGGAAAGACTTTTTAATTTTTGTTTAAGGGCAAAATTATCCGAAAAATTTTATTTATGGACCAAAGGACGATTTTATAACGTTTTGTAACGTTGGGGATGATTTTAATAACAAAAAAAAGGTCGGGGACGATTTTGATTTTCACCCCAAACCTTAGGGATGATTTCAGTACTTAACCCTAATATTAATTATTATTGGATAGGTTCTATGTATAATAATATAATACTCCTTCAATTTTTCTCAGAATACACGTATCAATAATGTGATATTGATGCTAATTTATATCAAAGTGGCGGTAGTAGTGGTCTTTAAGTTGCATCTTTTGATGTTTCTGCACAAGTAAAAAATGGATTTATGATGATTGATGACACTTTTATGTTGGCATTTCATTTTTGGAGTTTATACTTTTTTAAAAGATCTTAAGATTTTGGTAGATGGCATTTCATGTATTCTTTAAATTTAGAAAATATTTTAAAATTTATATTACTAAAATTATACTTTAATTTAAAGGGTTTATTTATAATTTATTTATTATTTTATTATAAAATAATTTTTTCGGTTGGACCACGGTTGAACCGATTAGACCAATGAACCAGTAAAACAGTAACTAGAGCGGTTTAATGATCGGTCCGATTTTCTGAACCTTGATATTAAGAGGCTCATTTTAGTCCCTGAAATTGAATGTCGTATTCCAAACTAGCCCCTTCACCAATTTTTTATTCATTTTTTTTAAATTCAAAATTCTCACTATTTTTGGATGCACTAATTTCAATTTTATTTTTTCACAAATTTTTATAGGATTTTTTATTTAACAAAAATTATGTTAAATTTAGTATAATTAAGATAAAATAAATTTATATTTTTAATTATCTCATTATACGTTATAAATTAAATCTAAACATTAAATTATCAATTTTTTTTTCATGAATACTTTTATATGTAAAAAAAAAGTGAATGTTATCCAAATTTCATTTCAAATAGCAGATATTAACATCTTTATCATAAAAAATTATTTGTACTACTGTATCTCCATCTAAGAAGTTAATAATTAAAAAAATCTTATTAAATTAATTAATATACATATAATTATTTTGGAAATTAAATATATATATATATCTCTGTTCAGAAGATTTTTATTCTTATTTCCATCTCCATTCTCACAAACAGATTTTTGCCTTCATCTCTATATTTATCTCTATTTTCATTTTCATTTTCATTTTCGAATATAACGGCAGATGTCAATATTTACAGATTTTTGTTTTCATGATTATTAGCTAATATAATGTTACTTAACATAGTGATTAGCCTAAATATTTATACCAGAGTTAGTTAGAATTGTTAACTGATCATAGTTACCAATTAACTAGAGTTAGCCTTTAGTTAGCACTTGTATATAACTTCAGTTAGGAGGTAGTTAACATTTTTGTGATTCTCCTTATTTCTTCAGTAAAAAATCTCTCACTTTCATATGCTCTTTCTCTCTGCTCCTCTTCTCTCGCACCCATCATCAATCTGCAATCTCCTCACGGCTCTGGACTTTATCATGGTGCGGTGAGCGTGGAGGTTGTAATCGTGACGAGATCTGAGTTGAGTTAAGAGAAAGAAGGAGATTGTTACCGA
Source organism: Arachis ipaensis (assembly GCF_059453495.1). Lineage (NCBI taxonomy): Eukaryota > Viridiplantae > Streptophyta > Magnoliopsida > Fabales > Fabaceae > Arachis > Arachis ipaensis. Next base: position 13,168,147 of record NC_142441.1, read on the forward strand.
AGGTTCCCGATTCGGCCCATCCATGGCGAATGAGGAACATTTGGAGAATCCAGACTCAGATATGGAGGATGAATTCTCTCCAAACGACATTCGCAACTTCACCAGACTCCTGAATCGACTCACCAACTTCCAAAACTCTCGGCGCAGAATGAATCGCTCTACATCTCCGAACCGTGCGAACTCTCGCAATCCCTCTCCGAACGGCGCGAACTCTCGCAATTCCTCAACCAATTCAACTTTGGACCTGCACAGCCCCTATTATCTTCATCCAGGTGAGAATCCTGGAATCTCGATAGTGAATGTGACTTTAACTGCTTCGAATTATCACTCTTGGTCAAGAAATATGAGACTTGCATTAAAATCAAAGAACAAGTTACAGTTCATTGATGGAACCCTAACGAAACCTGAAGAAACTGATCCTAATTTTTTAGCTTGGGAAAAATGTAATACCTATGTAGTAGCTTGGCTAAATCTGTCCCTGAGTAGTGAAATCTCTCAGAGCGTTATTTGGAATGAAAATGCTTATGACATGTGGAATGATCTCAAGTACAGATATCATCAAGGAGACTTGTTTCGAATTGCCGATCTAGAGGAAGAAATGTACACAGCTAAATAGGGAAAACTCAGTATAACTGCCTATTTCACTAAACTGCGAACCATTTGGGAGGAATTGGAAACCTTTTTACCTATTCCGAGTTGTGTCTGTGGCATAGAATGCACATGTGGTTCAGGAGTGATGAGAAAATATAGAAAGCAGCGCCAATTAGTAAGATTGCTGAGAGGTTTAAATGAAGAGTATGGCACCGTTAGGTCTCAAATTATGCTCATAGCACCTTTACCTGATGTGAATGCAGCTTTTGGCATGTTAACTCAACAAGAGAGGCAATTCCATCCCTTAGAAAATGGTGAACCCAGGGCACTCATAAGCTCTTCTAACTTGATTGAGAATGAGAAGCACTATCAGCATCAAAATGCAAATGGCTATAGGGGCAGAGGTCGTTCTAGCCGAGGAAGGGGTGGTAGAGGAGGTAGAGGGCCTCCCAAACTATGTTCTTTCTGTCACAAGACGGGGCACTTGGTAGACACGTGCTATAAGAAATATGGACCTCCTCCACATATAAGACAACCGCAAAAGGCTTTCAACTATGCAGCAACCTCACCTGGTGTGGAAATTGATGAGTCAAGTGAGGCATTGCTGCAGCTTTCAACTCAGAAAGGAGACTGCAAGACATCCACGATTTCCTTATCTCAAGAACAAAAAGACACTTTAATTGCTCTTCTCCAACAGGACAATTCCTCACAGCCTGGTCATGTCATCAACCAAACCACAACACAGTCAGGTATACCGAGCTATATTTTATCCATGAGTGCACATATATCTCAAATTTTGTTTACAAAGTCTTTTTCTGCACATACCTGGGTCGTGGACAGCGGTGCCACCGATCATGTCACATTTTCTTTAGCCAATTTTCATAGTTATCACAATATAAAACCAATCTTAGTTAAACTTCCAAATGGTCACCAAACAATAACTCACATCGCTGGAACTATCATGTTTTCAAACAAGCTGTATCTCACTGATGTGTTATACATACCATGTTTTACTTTTAATCTGTTATCAGTTTCTAAAGCTGCCAAATAGTTAAATTGCTATTTCTCCATCTCTGACACTGCTTGTGAGATGCAGGACAGGAATACTTGGAAGATGATTGGGTATGCTAGTGTAGCTGGCGGGCTTTACACATTGATAATTACACCACCAAATTCACAGGAGGCACATAAGACTGCACTCACATCTCATAATATAGATACATCATCTCATATACTAGCACAACGTAGTGTAGAAAATAGTACAAAAACATGGCATTTTAGACTTGGGCATATACCTGCAGATAGGATGCTTGTAATAAAGAGAAAATATCCTCTCTTTGATAGTATAGATTGCATGAAGCCCTGTGATTTCTGTCATTATGCCAAACAAAAGAAACTCCCTTTTGTACAAAATGTCATAGAATCTAGTGAAATTTTTGACTTAGTACATATTGATGTTTGGGGTCCTTATGCTACTCCCTCAATTGCGGGACACAAATATTTTTTAACTGTGGTTGAGGACAAGAGTCGTTTTACCTGGCTCTATTTTATGAAAATGAAATCTGAAGTTCAGTTGTTGATTAAAGAATTTGTAGCATATATTCAAACACAGTTTGGAAAAACTATAAAATGTTTTAGATCGGACAATGGATCTGAATTTCAACTACACAATTTCTTTGCTGAAAAAGGTATTTTACACCAAACATTATGTGTGGAAACACCCCAACAAAATGGGGTGGTTGAACGAAAGCATCAACACTTATTAAGCATGGCTAGAGCACTATTTTTTCATTCTTCAATTCCTAAATGTTACTGGACTTATGCAGTTGGGCATGCTGCCTACCTCATCAATCGTTTACCAAACTCAGTTTTAAAAGATAAATCCCCTTATGAAATATTATTTTCCAAAATCCCAAATTTGATGAAATTGAAGACTTTCGGCTGCTTAGCCTATGCTTGCACTCTCACTACCCATAGGAGAAAATTTGATGAACGTGCAAGAAAATGCATTTTTTTAGAATATAGACACAATGTAAAGGGTTTTATCCTGCTTGACATAAACACAAGATAAATACTCCTCTCTAGACATGTTCAGTTCTATGAGGAGGTATTTCCATTTCATCACAAGACTTTAATCAATTTTGACCAGCCAGTGGTACTTGATACCGTTCGCAACAATCCAGCATCCCTACCTCAAGTCATTGATCCTTTTAGATTTGAGTCACTTGACACACTTCATGAACATATTTCACCTAGCACACACCATGCATCTATGCTTGATGAAACTCCAACTCCTATGGAGTCTGGCACCTCTTCTATCATTCCACATGCATCTCATGACATTTCACATCATTCAGATTCTGCCATTACCCCTGATAATGAGGCCACAGCCGCTCCTAACGGTCCTGCATCTTTCCCGCCTCCTCCCCCACCAATTCGTAAATCCAGTCGGACTAAGCAACCACCTACATACTTACATGATTATTATTGCCCTACAAATCCGTCTACACTAGCATCCTCAACTTCAAACAGGTATTCTTTTTCAAAGTTTACCTCATACAACCATTTGTCTCCGAAGTTCAAAGCTTTTTCCCTAGCTGTTGCTGCCATTTCCGAACCAAAGTCTTAGGCAGAAGCTGTGGGCTTGAAGTGTTGGAAGGATGCAATTGATGATGAGCTTCGTGCTCTTGAACATAATCAAACGTGGACAATTACTAGTCTACCTCCTGGGAAGAATGTCGTGGGTTCAAAATGGATTTTCAAAGTGAAATTCAATGCGGATGGCACTGTAGAAAGACACAAGGCCAGGTTGGTGGCTAAGGGCTTCACTCAACAAGCGGGTTTTGACTACTTCGACACCTTTAGTCCAGTAGTTCGAATGACCACCCTGCGAGTTCTTCTTTCCATTGCTGTCCCGAAGCGTTGGATCATCCAGCAATTGGATGTAAATACGGCTTTCCTGCATGGTGAATTATCGGAAGAGGTTTACATGAAGATTCCTGAAGGTCTGACTGCTCCTGCTGGTTCTGTGTGTAAGCTGAATAAGTCTCTTTACGGCCTCAAGCAAGCAAGTCGGCAGTGGAATACTAAGCTTGTTTCTGTCCTATCTGAATCTGGATACACACAATCCAAATCCGATTACTCTATTTTCACTAAGCGCACAAAGTCAAGGTTCACAGCCATTTTAGTGTATGTGGATGATCTTGTCTTGGCAGGAGATGATAGTTCCGAGATTGACCGAATTAAATCCACCTTGGATGCTAGATTCAGCATCAAAGATCTTGAAAAGTTGAAATACTTTCTCGGAATGGAGGTAGCTTACAACACTAAAGGGCTTGCCTTGTATCAAAAGAAGTACACCACTGATCTCTTGGAGGAATTCGGTTTATTGGAGGCGAAACCAGCAACTACGCCCATGGATTACTCGATTCATCTCTCGAAAACTTTCGGGGACCCGTACCATGATGTTTCAGCCTATAGGAGGCTCATTGGTAAGCTTCAATACCTTACCAACACCAGACCGGACATTGCCTTTGCGGTCGGTAAACTGAGCCAATATTTGGACTCTCCAACTGTTGAACACCACAAAGCAGCTCTGCGGATACTCCGTTACTTGAAGAATGCTCCAGCCACTGGGTTGTTCTTCCCCCTCACCACCGATTTCAAGCTCACAGGGTTCGCTGATGCTGATTGGGCGACATGTCCCGACACTAGGCGGTCTGTCTCGGGATATTGTTTCTTTCTTGGCACTACTTTAGTATCTTGGAAGAGCACCAAGCAACAAACAGTATCTCGGTCGTCCTCTGAAGCTGAGTACCGTGCTTTGGCGAACGCCACCTGTGAAGGGCTGTGGCTCCTTCGGCTACTAGAGGTGCTTGGAGTCTCTCACAAAGACCCTTTTATTCTTTACACCGACAGTCAATCTGTACTACACATGGCTGCCAATCCTGTCTTACATGAGCGCACAAAGCATATTGAAGCGGACTGCCATATCGTCCGAGATAAAGCTCATGAGGGTGTTCTCAAGCTATTGCCAGTAACCTCAGCCAACCAGACAGCCGACCTCCTCACTAAGACTCTGGCACCAGGACCTTTTAGTTCATGTTTCTCCAAATTAGGATTGTTAAATATTCACACTCCTAGTTTGAGGGGGGATATTAGCTAATATAATGTTACTTAACATAGTGATTAGCCTAAATATTTATACCAGAGTTAGTTAGAATTGTTAACTGATCATAGTTACCAATTAACTAGAGTTAGTCTTTAGTTAGCACTTGTATATAACTTCAGTTAGGAGGTAGTTAACATTTTTGTAATTCTCCTTATTTTTCCAGTAAAAAATCTCTCACTTTCATATGCTCTTTTTCTCTACTCCTCTTCTCTCGCACCCATCATCAATCTGCAATCTCCTCACGGCTCTGGACTTTATCAATGATCCTCATATTTCACTACTGTACATAGTTTTACGAGGGGATGAAACATAGGTTGAACTTTGAGTAAGGTTATCATTTGCACCCTACTCTCTGCATGTCCTGTGCATGGTTCTGAAAACCGGACCGGACCGGCCGGTTCAACCGGAAAACCGGGAACCGGTTACCTAGCCGGTCCGGGTAACTTAAAAAACCGAATGGCAAAAAACCGGTTAAAAAACCAGTCGAACCGGCGGTTAACCGGTAAACCGGAAGAACCGTCCGGTTTTTTGGCGGTTCAGTGGTTTGGAAATTCAAAAGCAAAACGACGTCGTTTTGGCTATTTTTTTTTTTAAAAAAAAAAAAAAAAAAAAAGAGAAACTGGCGGAAGACCTAACCTAACCCTAATCACTCGACACTCACTCACTCAGCAACCCCAAGCTCCCAGCACCCAGCCTCCCCTTTCTTCCCCCCTCACCCACCATTCACCAAGGCCAGCAGCGCCACCGCCGACCAAGCTCCAGAGACCAGATTCCAGAGCGCTCCTCCGTCGCCACCCAGCAGCGCTCCTCAGTCGCCACTCGCCACCCAGCAGCGCTCGTCATTAGCCACCGAAACCACTGCACAGCAGCCGCGACCACCACCGCGTTGAGGCCGCCTCCTCCTCGCCCAGCTCGCCGAGCCCGCCTCTCATTCGCTGGTAAGACTGATTTTCTAAGCTCGCCTGTTCTGTTTGAACATGCTTCCTAGTTCCTCTGTTTTTGCTGCTTCATGAATCTTCAATCTGTTTTTGCTGCTTCTGTTTGCTGCTTCATGAATCTTCAATCTGTTTTTGCTGCTTCTGTGCTTCATGAATCTGTTTTTCAATCCAATTTTGTTGCTTCTGTTTGCTTCAGTGACGAGTATAGGGGTAATTTATGATTCATCCATTGTTTGCTTCTATTTTTTTGCCATTTTGTTCTTATTGCTTCTTGCCTTTGGTGTTTGATTTGGATCTGATGCTTAGGTAATGTCATAACTCAAACAGTTTATTTTCACTTTATTTTTCACTTTCTCAGGTCTTCTAACAATATAGGTTTCTATCTGTGCAGGTTATGTATAGTCTTCCTTACCTTCAGCTTTATCGGATATGCCATGCCCTTTATACTGTGTGCAACAATTTGCTGCTGCCTACCTTGCATAATTTCTGTCTTCGGCATTCCTGAGGATTTTTCACCAAACAGAGGAGCCTCAATAGAATCCATTAACGCTCTGCCAGTCTATAGTTTGTTCTACATTAGTTTAGTTGGATTTTTTATTTTCGTTAGTGGATTCTAGGTTGTTGGAATAAGGTAGTTCAGTTTGTAGATTCTAGGTTTGTTGCAAGTTTTGAGAATTGGAAATTTCTCGGTTGGCTGATGCTTTGCTTGCTTATATAAGCTTGGTTACTTCTATTTGTTGTTGTGTTTGGCTATATTAAGTGTGGAAGTTGTTGAATGGATAAGCATTGTAGCTGAAGTTTGTTTGTTTATGCTAAATTTGTACATTGCGTGCTAGGTGTTCGATTAAATGCCTCTGTGATGCTTTGAGTTTGAATTATATGTTGTAGTTACCATATAGTTTGAACCACTCTTTGTTTAGGCAAATTGTTCAAGAATAATGCACTTTGGGTTGTCTCTTGATGCTTGTTTAAGTTATGAAACTCATGTTTATCCATTGCTCATGGTAGCTCTTCATGCTTGTGGTTGATGTTATTTTTGTTATGAAAACACCTAAATGAGTGAAATGCTCAAACTTCTTGCAATTTAGGTAATTTCATAGACAGAATGCTTTAATTTTGTGAAGTGATGGTGACTTTTAATGATAAATTATGAATAATTTATTTTGTGAAATTGTTAAATTTTGAATTTTATTAGTTTAGAAATGATTGAATTTAAATTTTTAAAATTATGTATTGAATTTTTTATGATTTTACTCTATATTTAATTAAACCGGTTCAACCACGGTTCAACCCCGGTTGAACCATTGAACCATTGAACCAGTAACTCGACCGGTTTGATGACCGGTCCGGTTCTCGCAACCTTGGTCCTGTGTATTGCAGTCATGTTACTGAATAATTAGGACTTTTTTTCGTCAATAAAATAATCAATTTTGACTCCCCAATAGCATTAGTTGTTAATTGATCTATAATGCTGATAATATGTATTTATTTTTTTTTTGGTCATTTATATCATTAATATACAGGGGAAATCCCTACTACAGAGTTGAATATGGTAACAACTTACATTGGATTATGCGATAGAGAGAGAAAGAGAGAAATTAGATTATTATACTATAGTTTATATTTATATATATATATCAAATAAGACAAATTTCTTCTTGCAGTAGTACATAAAATTTCTTCAGTTATATACAACTTCTTAATCTTTTCGTCAGAGTAGCCACAGCTTGTAGCTAGCGTGTAAGCTAAGGTGGTTATAAATGAGCGTAAGACAAGATGAAATCTAGTTAGAAAGAAACAAACAAAGCAAAAAAGGGAAGCTAATTAAGTATGCTATATCTAGGGATCAACGAACAAGGAGATTGAGCTTCTGCGTTGTGATAAATTCGTTACGTTATAATTAATTTGTAGGTGGTTCTATGACTGACTGTAGCATATTTAAGCGGCTTCAACATAGCTAAACCCTGAACGCCTACTAAACTAAATCAAGAAGGATTTATTTATTATGTGTCACATGTTAAGATTATAAAATTAAATTTTTTTATTAAAAATATAAAAAAAAAATTTAAATTTGTAATATATTTATTTTATATTTATTAAATAAAAATATTTAAAATTTTTCATTAAGTTACCGTATGTTAGCTACACCCGATTAAGAAGATAATCATTCAAATGCCATATAATGTAACTAATTTCACGTATGCTTATCAGCTTATGTGATCTTGTCTCTGGTCTAAAAGTCTCAAACGCGCTTACTTGTGGAAATTTATGTTACTGACTCGGAGTCCCAAAGACCCACCACTTTAAATTCCTCACACTATATTTATTATTTAATGAGAAACACTTATCCCATCAGTTTTTTCTAATTTTAGTTATTATTCGACCAACATAAACTTTAAATTAGTTTCAATAAATAAATTTATTTATTTATGTGTATAAATTTTAAAAATATAAAAATAAATTATATTAATTTATATATACAAATTCTAGTAAATATAAATATAAATTATTAATGATTAAATACAAATCCAAAATAATAATAGTTGTTAACATATAGCATTATTCATATTTAACACTATGCGTCTCAGTAGGGGTGTATATGGTCCGGTCCGGTCTAAAGACTCAGTTTAGCTCCGAACACTTTAGGGATTAATTTAGTGTAATTTCATCGGGTTTAGAGTCGGGTAAGAGTCTAAAAAATAGACCCGGTCATTATTCGGGTCGGGTACATGCCATAGCTCGGGTCACCCGAACTCGGCCTGGTGGCCCGGTCATCATACACAATTAATATTTTGTGTTATTAGTGATGGATGATGGCTATTTTTATGTGGAATTTAAATATTATAAACCTTAATATTTTGTGTTATTAGTCATTTTAAGGTTATAAGTTAATGTTTTATATTTAAAATGCAAGACTTTAGACTAATGCATAATATTGTGTTATTTGTATTGATTTAAATATTTGGTGTTATTAAACAATATTAGTATTGATTATGGTTATACTTTAATTTTAGAGAATGGTTGGTTCTTGTTATATTTTTTTTAAGTGAATTTTACTATGTGAATTGTGAAATAATGATTGAAGATTAGGTGAATTTTACATACTACAGACCCGTTTTTTACCCGATTTTCACCCGACCCGAAGGTACGTAGGATTTATCAGGTCTAGGATCGGGTTAGAATCTAAAAATTAGGCCCAGTCTATATTTCGGATCGAATCTGAGTTAAGCCAAATCCGATGTGGCCGGACCCATATACACCTCTACGTGTCGCGTGTCACAACTACATATTTAATGAAATTATATTACTATCACTAATATATATATATATATATATATATATATATATATCGGAAAATTGCAGGAGCCAACAATTTTTAATTTGGATAAAATATTCTTTTAGTTCCTTAATATTTAGATTACATTTTAATTAAATTTTTAATGTTTAGATGTTCTATTTTTTGTTCTAAAAAAGATCAAACATCATATTTTAATCCTAAAAAATGTTAAATACATTTAATATTATTCTAATTATTGATAAATTCGACATCAACAATTAATATATTTAAAAGTTAATAATATTTAATTTTAGTATGTAAATAAAATTGACCTGTCAACAATCATCAACACAAAACTTTTTTTTAATTATAGAACGTTGGTGAATAATTACTAGATTTTAGATTTTTTTTTTACAAGAATGAGATTTAAAAAAAAATGTTAAAAGAAGGTTTTAGTAACAATAAGATTGTTAACATTATATCACTCATTCTATTAATTATTCATATTAAATTTAATAATAGGATAACATTAAATTTATTTAAAATTTTTTAAGACAAAAATAGTTGAAACGTTACATAAGAAGTAAATTTAGATTTGATCCAAAGAACTCTTTTTTTTAATATTGTATTATTAGAAGTAAAATCTTTTTATGATGAACCAAACTGCATGTTAAACATTACTATAGCCATTTACAAAATGTCAGTGATATTTTGTATTTCTTCAATTAAAATAATATTTTTTTAAGAAAACATTAATAACATTTGTGTTTTAATAATTAAAATAATATTTTTTATTACAAAACGTCAGTAACGTTTTATTCTTTTATAATTAAAATTTTTTTATTACAAAATATCAATGATGTTTTGTGCTCTACCATCATAATAGTATAAAATACTAAAATAATCATATATTTTTATATTTTACATTAAAATTATTCATATATAAACATTTTAGCCTTGATCCAAACGTTAAAAATCAAAAAAATATTTTATTTTTTAAATAATTTCGGTTAATATTTGATTAGCATAAATTTTAGATTATCTTTAATAAATAATCTTTTTAATTTATATGAATAAATTATGATAAATATAAATACCAATTTTATTGATTTATATGCACAAATTTTAATAAATATAAATATAATAATTATATATTTTTTGTATATAATTTTAATAAATATAAATTTAAATTATTATTAGTCAAATATTAATTTAAAATGATAATATTTACCTCTCATATAACATTGTTATGAAACATTATATTTTTATTGATTGATAACATTAACTTCACATAAAACACGTTATTAGTTTTAGAAATCTCACATATATATTAGACACATACACCAACGAAAAAAAATTTTGAGTGAGTGAAAGAAATAAAAGAATAATGAAGAAAGAACCGAGAAGTTCCAATTTTGATGAAAACATGTTCATACTCAATTATACGGAGATACCTTATTAATTAGAAGGAAAAAGTATAAACAATTGTTGTTTTAAATAATTAATATTAATCAACCTTTTTTTATTATAAATAAACTTTTAGAAATTTTTATTTTGAAAAATTTAAAATTTATAATTAGAATTTAAGATACAAAATTTAAAATAAAGAGATTTAATTATAATATATTCACAGTATAAAATATTTTATATAGTCGTACAATTATAATAATTTTTTATGAATATTTACGATTCATATAGTTAATATAAAAAATAATTAATTTTATTAATGTATTATTATATAATTAAATACACGTATAAAATATTATACCGATAATCAAAATTAAATTCCTAAATAATGGCTAAATAAAATTCTCTCTCCCTAGTGACACTGGTTGTGCATTTGAGCAAAAACAGTATCAGTTGCGTAGCGTTTTCTTCGAACCTTCATTCGCTGTAGTAAATTCCTCGAACCTTCTGTGCTTCAATATACAAACACTACTATCTAAGTATCTATATAAACCAATATTAACCAATACATACCATAACTATTCGTTTCCATCAACAAACTAATTCTACTTCTTATTAGTGAGTTCCAAAGAGTTAACAACTTCAATTTTAGGGCATTCCTAATTAGTTTCCTGTGCTTTCGAAATGGATTCAACGAGGGAATATGAAAGTGCTGCTGCTCATCAACATTCCAAACGGAGACGTGAAGAAGATACTCATCAACAGCAGCCAGACAAATTGTATATATATAAATTTCTTTCTTTTATTTATTATATTTTGTTCTAATTATTATTATATGTTTCTTTGTTATAAGATATATAACTATGATTTTGTTTCACCATGTGTAGTATCGTTACTGGCGGAAAATATTTGAGGTTCGCACTGGACATAGAGAAAGAGGTTGTGCCCTATGTGGCTAAATTTGTCCAAAATTTGGTAACAATGTTTTCCCTCTTATCATTTTGAAATTAGTTACAAATATATATACCTTATAGGATCTGATCTTCTTAACTATGGTTAATATATTACTTAACTGTGCGTATATTATTGTATTTGTATGTCCAACTAGCTGCGCGAGGAGATGGAAGCTCTTCTAACGTTAGTTCCTCTTTAACCCTAGAGTTAATTCATTTTCCAATTTATTATTAGCATAAATAAGAGTTATTTGTGTTGATTATTGTACGGTCTTAAATGATTAAATTTGATGTATGTATGTAGATCAAGACAAACTATGAATGAGACTGGCGCACATGTGGTCAAATCGTTTGAGCTGGTTTTCAAGAATGATTTACCTGCCACAGTTTTTACACACTCCAACATCAAAGCTAAAGATGGAAGCCCTATTCAGATTGCTTTATACGATACTAGGTCTCAGCTAATAGTCACTGATGATCCGCTACTATCTTCCATTAAGGTCAAGATTTGTGTCCTTAATGGTGAGTTCGGTGGTGATGAGAATGAGAATTGGAGCACAACGGAATTCAAGGCTAATATCTCCCGAGAAAGAGAGAATAGAAGCAAGTTACTGAAAGGAGATACGGTTATTACACTGAACAATGGAGTTGGTTATATCGGTAAAATTATGTTTACTGATAACTCCAAGTGTACATGGAGCCGCCATTTCAGGTTAGGAGCCATTGTGTCCTCAACTTCCCATCAAGCTACCATCAAAGAAGCCATAAGTAATCCTTTTATCGTCAAGGATAGTAGAGGAGAGTGTAAGTCTTCAATTATTTGCTCTTAATTATCACGTATATAATAGGATAATTATCATTATTCATTATTGCATACCAAATTACTGTCTTGTGTTATCTATACATATATTTAATTAAACATATATGAAATTAATTTTTTAGTTAGTTAAACATTAGTCAAGTTTAGTATTTAAATTTATAATTTAAAATTGTAAGGTTAAAAATTTATAATTTAAGACTTAAAATTTAAAATAAATAAAATAATTTTAAAAATTATTTCACATGAAAAAAATTAATTACCAAACATTTTTTTTTGTTTAACATTACTCTTTTGGTTATTTGATATTTCATTTAATACGAAAAATTGTGCCATAATATATATATAATATATCATATGTATGTATAACATTTTTTTCTTATGATTCTAACCTTACATGATTAAGATCATGACCTAATTAAGCTAATAAGACTATATATATATATATATATATATATAATTTGGGATTATGCTACATGTACACTAAAATCAGCCACCAAATTAAAGTCAGTCACCAATATAAAATACATGCTGGAATATAAATACATTATGAAAATAAATTAAACCACACATGTATTTATATACAAATATATTGGTGACTGATTTTAGTGTACAAATAAATAGCATTTCTCTATAATTTGATACACTAATACGTACTATCAATTTGGTAATTTAATTCAGTGAATCAGAAACAGTACCCTCCATGTCTAAATGATGAAGTATATCGTTTGGAAAATATATCAAAAGGTGGGAAAATCCATGAGCGGCTGCTTGAGATTGGAATAAAAACGGTTAAGGATCTGCTGCAGCTATACGAAACCAATCCAACTTTAGTGTAAGAGGTATATTTCCTAATCAAGGAGAGTAACAAAGATCAGAATTTTTATTCTTCTTTCCTATTCGTGAATGGAAATTACTTTTTACTACTTGGTAAAAGTGTACTTTAATTTGATGTGTCAAATTTCATCTGAATCTAGCTACTTGTGACTGTGACCTTAATTAGAAATTTGGTAAATTTTCAACAAAGCTAAAGGGGACAATTGATCATGCTAACACCTATACTACTGAGGAAGTGATGATATCCTATGGTGCTGGTCAACTAGAAAAAAGGAGGCAAGATTGTGGTCAACCGTCTACTTCAACATCAGACATTGGTGAAACAGCATATAATAATCAATTTGGTTTGGCGGAATTGTTATCTTCTGGAATATGATGATGATCTTGATTCGTCCCTTCTTGGACCAACTGATCATGATGGAGAATGATTTTTTCAGAGCTTAAATTTTTAACTAATATTTTCTTTTCTTGCATGGGATCCGAATCATATATATTGGGTGTGGGGCAAAGATGTACATAAAACTTGGGTTCTCTAGCTGCCCAAAAAAAAAAAAAAAATTAAAGGCCACAGGCTTAAAAGATGAAAAATCAGAATGTTAAGATTAGTAGTTGTTGGACAAACGCTTGAACGGGTTAGGAAATACTTGTAGGTACCCAAAAAAAATAAAAAAGATTATTAGTTGTTGAATTAATTCATTTTATTTTATTTATATTTTATGTATTATTATTAGTGTGAAGAATATTTGATATTGATATTTAATTATATTTTATCACATCATATTATTAAACATAAATTCTTATATCTATTATTTATTACTTAAATAATTATCCAAAAGAGATTTTATTATTAAATAAAATAATATACAATTTTTACACTATTAATATATTAAAGTAAATTCAAAATAGATCTTTTTAAACTTCCAATTCCATCACTTGGAAATCAAATTTAAAGCACATTTAAAGAATATTTGTATTTTGAAAATAATTTTTTTTAAAATATAAAAATAAAAAGCTAAAATGTTTAATTTAAATTCCTTTCTTATAAAATGAAATACCAACATTCTATCATATAACTACGACGAATCATTAAAAACGTTAAAATAATTAATTTGTAAATCAATATTAAATAAAATTTTATTTTGATAATAATTGATAATGTAAAACGTTTATAATTTTTTATAATAGGATTTTACGATTGCTATTTATCACCAAATCGCGTCGGATCTTAAGGGTGAATGTGGATTGGATCGAATTGGATATTATCAAAATTTCAATCCGATCCATACTAAAATTTCGGATATCGGCTATATCTGTAAAACACAAAAAAAAAAAATTAAATATTTATTTTTATTAAAAAATATCAATAAAATTTATTTTTTTATTCTTTTAAATATGTTTACTCTTAAAATAATATTAAACATATTTTTCCTAAGTAATAAATTAAAATAATACAACATATATGATAATTATTAATTGAAATAAAATATAAAAATAATATTTACTTATTTATTCTTTTATTTTTGTGGATATACAGATCAGATATACGGATATTTATACAAAACTCGCAATTCGATCATATTAGTATGTGGATCCGATCTGATAGTCTTACAGATCGGATTTATATCCGTAATTTTTGGATCGAATTCAGATAAAAATCACGAATATACAGATCGGATCTGATCTATAAACACTCCTATTGGGACCCCATTATTAAAGTAGTTCCGATTAATGCTCACGTAGTAGATATGAAATATATAAAAATAAAATAAAATTTTACGTAAAATTTTTATAAAAAATTAATATTTAAAAATTATTAAATAATTTAATAAATTTAATTAAATTATTTTTTAATAATTTTCCGTTATCAACAGCTTCATACGAAGAAGCACGTGAGTAGTCACAAGATAAAAACCTAAAATGTTTAAGGTCAATTTTATAGTATTTATAGGCAGTGGCGGAGCTTAGTTCAGACAAGGGGGCATGGCCCCCCTAAACTTTTTATAAAAAACTTATTAGTACTTTTTTAAAAAATAAAAAATAGTTCAATTGACTTAAATACTTTACTATGACTTAAAGTATCTAATAAGTTCAATAAACAACACTCTCTCTATCTTAAAGTTCAAATATAAAAAATTAGATATTTTTTATTTATTTAATTTAATATTATTTTATATTTTACTATTTATTTAATTTAATTTTTTATATGATAAAAAATAATAAAATATTCAATAAGTATTAATATTATTGTATTTATATAAATTGATAAAAAAAATTCAATAAATATTATAAATTTTAATATTTGTCCTTCTAACTTCTTTACATATTTTACAGGATATATATTCAAATTTTTATATAAAATAATAATAAAAAATAAAAGAATTGATACATTTTTTAAGAGGAATGCTAATATTTAAGAAGGAGAACATATAACTTTACAATATCAACACCTGTAGATAGTTCTTCTACTTTAATGAATCACGAAGAAAGTGAGATATAACTTTCAAAAGTTCAAAAAGTTACATCTGATGACTTTAACCTTAACTTTTTGGAACGAGATCTTGAAAAACGGCTTTAAATTTGGCAAAATCACTCAAACCAGAGAGATGAAATTAGACTAACTTATCTTAAATGAGGTCCATATAAAAAATATTTTGACAATTATTTTCTATTTGGCCCCCCAAAATTTTGTTTCAAGTTCCGCCGCTGCTTATAGGTTGATTAATTATTTTGGTAATGGATCAAAAAAATATAACATAATTAGAGAGTTGGTGTGTTTCTTATTTTTTTTTATAAATATAGAAAAAAATTTTACTTAGAAACTATAAATCAAAGCTTAGATTTTGGGTGGTGACAAAAAATTGAAGATCATATTTTGGGTGGAGATAGAAAATTAAAGATCGACTTTGAATAAAAAAAATTCAAAAAACCTAAATCAGACCTTCCGGTTGACATGTTCAAAAATTTTTTAACGTTAGAATATGAATCTGGCCCTCAAATTTATAAACTAAATTTATAAACTTTAAAAAAATTATAAATTTGACCTTCAAATTTGTAGTATCTATAAAAAATATAAATATATTAAATTTTTATATTATTGAAAAAAATAAAAAATTTATAAATTGTTGTTTGAATTTTACTTAACTTATTTTTTTGTATTAAATTTTGATATTTTTTAAATTATTTATTTTTTATTTTTTAAATTAAAAATTTATCTAACGTATATTTTAAAAAATTGGTTTTTTTCAAAATGGAAATGATGATGGTGTAATACAATAAAATGGATGTATATTAAGTATTTGTATTGCTATGGGTGTCAGCTAAAATGCAGACTATGTTTTGTCTTTATCTCATTTTTTAATTTTTTTTTTTGTGCAACCAAAACACAGGCTACATTTATGAAGTTTCAGCTTTTTAAATTTTTTGTTTTTGTTTTTTAATCCAAAATGCAGATTGCGTTTGGAAATGGACATTTTTTTTTTTTGAAATCCAAAATGTAGGTTGTGTTTAGAAATTGACTTTTTTTTTGGAAACCCCAAAACGTAGATTACGTTTTAAACGGGTCAAAAAAGTTTTTCAGAAGCTGCAAAACGCAGCCTGCATTTTGTATAAAAAATAATATTTTAATCGAGAGTCTTACCTATAAATACAAAATTCAATTCAACCAAGTTGTATCTCACTTCCATTATATTCTCATTCCTCTTTCTTTCATATATCTCATACTTGTGAGTTTTTTTGGCAATTAGTTGTGTAAAAAAAAAAAACGGGTTAGGTGAGGCTGAGGTTATGAAAAGTATTGCAAATATGCGAGTGTATTATAGCGGTGAGATTATACCAAACACACACGAATGATGACTTTTGTTTGTGAATGTCCGTTTTCATTTGTTATTCCATGTACCATGAGTTTTGTAGAGTTGCAAAATAGTTTTTGTGAGAACATACAAAGTCACATTTTAAAAAGGGTGAGCAACGTTTTGTATAGAAATTCTGTACAGGTATTTGGTGGGCTGATACAGTTTCAACTAATGTCCATCACTGACGACGCATGCATGCAGCGGATGTTCTATATTTATCAACAAATCTGATTTCACGTGTCGATGATAGAGCTGTACGTTGAGTTTGAACAACATACAGGGATGGATGCGGTTGGCGATGATGTCATTGTTGATGAACTCGGGGATATAGATTGGGAAGAAGATAAAAACGACAATGAAGAGGAGTTTGAAGCCAACTATGAAGTCGATGACGAAAATGATGACGAAGACTTGGCAGGCAATCCGGCGGTACAAAATGAGGCGCATGCGATTATAAGTCAGCACCCCGGGTACCAACGCGTCGTCACCGCTCGACGCGCCTGTTATCTGGCACGTCTGGCATGGGTACCCTCAAAGGAGCCTGTGACGACCCTCTCTGAACAACATCCTATGAGATCTCCTCGGCCCTAGGATCGGCAATCAAGGAATCTGGCGACAGAAACCTAAGAGCCACTCTATACCACCACCACTCGGACGACCCGGGATCAGGCACCCGGGGGATACTCAGGACATCATCAAACTTGTTCTGCCAACTAAGGTGCCATACCTGGTAGTAGCTCAAGAACCATCTGTCCCCACCCCTCCCATCCTTGGCATGGAGCCAATCAATGTTCGATGCCGGCTCAGGCTCGTGCTGAACGCCACCCTGCTGTGGCAGCACCCTATCCACCTGGTGCCACTCAATGACGGCGAAGTATATCAAGCAAGTACCATGACTGCAGTAGCTGCTGGGGGCCTGCCAAGTTTGTCATGTTTCTGTTGGCCACCCGACACATGCATCGATATAGCCAGGCCAACGATGCCGACCCCAGCTATAACTGCCCATATCATCAAGCCTCGCCACAAAGGGCAACCACTGTATGTGAACCCAGTTTTCACTCTTGTCACCGAACAACTGAGTGGAAAGCAGCATCATAATATAAGACCATGCATATATGTGTACGGTCTCCTCCGTAGCATCATCTGGCAGCACCCTGAACCTCTCATGAAACCAGGTGAATTGGACTGTATACTACTTCACCTTATTTTGTGGTGGCAGCTCGCCAAACAGTTCCTCAAACCACTCCCATGCCAGTCTGCCTTCTTCCATAAACTTCTCAAAATCAGTAAGGCAACTGGATACAGGTAAACCATCCACGGGCAGCCCCAACTGGTATGCTACATCCTGCAGTATGATAGTGCACTCTTCAAAGGGCATATGAAAGGTATGCGTCTCAGGACGCCACTTCTAAATGAAAGCACTGACTAAGGGCTCGTCCAACCAGAACTACCTGGCGTTGAGCCTCGCCATGTGGTACAAACTGGCCCTCTCCAGATATGGTATGATCCTGTCATGCAGAGGCATGTTCTGCTGCCTCCGGACACTATATATACACCTAGTCAGCTGGAGCATGTCACAGAATAAACCAAACATATAAAAAATCCAACAGTAATTTATAGTCATCTACCACATAACTACAATTTTAAAATTTAAACTGGTAACATACACTTCCTATTTTCTAATCACAAAATTCAATGAAAGACATAAACGATTAAAATAATAATTTAAATACTACATTTTCTTATTAAAATAATAATTTAAATCTAAATTTAAATACATTAACTAAAAATTATAATGCTAACCTCTTCGTTTATGCTCCCAGCCACGTGCGCAACACCGTTGAGCCTGTATAGACTGCGTGCCTCCGCCATGGTCCCGGCTCCGATCTCAACTCAACTCAACCACTTTTATCTCTATTCCTCTATCTAGAAAACCACTACTTCTCTCCCTAGAATACTTTTTCTTCCAGCACAAATGTAATCCGCGAGACCCCTTTAGCGTATTTATAGTAATGCATAAACCGCTACACCCCTCTCGCGGTTTATGCACAATTCACGCCCACACGTAAAATTGGTTTATGATCAGTTTTTCTTGCACGTAATTCGCGACACCTCTATAGCGGATTACGTGTATTCTGTAAATCGCGGGACTCCTGTCGCAGTTTACATAGATTATGCAAAAAATGCATGTTGGTATCCATTTTTCATTTTGTGCATTCTGGTAAAATTGGTTTCCATTTTATTTATTATAGTAAATTGTCCGTTTATTTATGTATGCATTAAACACTAAATAATAAATAAATTTAGATTAATTATGGGACAGGCTAATCTCACACAGAGTTATACGAGAACAAAGCTAAATATGGAATAAGAATACGAGAACAAACAAAAACATCTAAATATACAATACGAGATACAACACTGAATATGAGATACAACATTGAAAACAAAGCCAAACTCAAGCAGTACAAGATAAACTGTAACAGACTACTTTCTCGGCGCCTTCTTCGAATACAAAGATGGGGTGTATTTATCCGGTGGCGTAGTCTGTGTTTGTAAATTATACCAACGACCCTGAGACACACCGGCATCCAGACCACTGCCAATGTCAGAAGCACCGACATCTGGCATGCTCGCATCGTCAGTTTCGTACAAACCGAAACCACTCATTCCCGGAGCAGTCGCTCCACCATAATCATACCAGTGCTGAAGGTCATGTCCTAAAACTCAATCTTCCTACTGCGGGTATTTATTCAAATCGAACAACTCGGTACTCGATTGTGCGGAAGGACAAGGATGATCTACATGATCCGACGATCGATCCATGTCGAAGTCACTGGCGTGACCTGATGTGGCACGCGACCAGCGGATTGCTGAGAAGCAGCAAGCCCTTGTTGCTCTAGCGATGGAAATAGATAATCTGTATCTCTCAGGACTTGAGACAAACTTATGGTTTCAGATCCACCCAACGGACTAAACTGACCATCTACTGGAATTACCATCTGTGGTATGTAGGGTTCAGCTGCTTGATATGGTTGTAGTTCTGGTATGTACGGTTCTTGCTGCTCATATGCCGGCCACTGCTGATGTTGTTCATATACCAAAATTGTTGCTGTTGGCCGTAGGCCGGTGCTTGAAAATGCTGACCATATGCCAGCTCTTGACAGTGCTGCTAATATGTCGGCATCTGATATTGGTGCTCATATGCCGGTGCCTGAAAGTGGTGTTCATATACCGGAACCTAGTTAATTATTAATTACAATTAATAGTAAATAATAATAATTAATAAACCTAAATAATAATAATTCATAATAATTAAATACGGTAATAATAATAATAATAATAATAATAATAATAATAATAATAATAATATTTGAAATTGCAGCTCATGAGGGAGAACTTGCTGCTGAGGTCCAGCTGGTTCTTCCTGTTGTTCCTATGGTTCATTCGCACCAGCCTCTTCACCTACAACTCTATCTAACAGTCGTAGGTGATGTCGGTACTGTTGTGTGTACCACTCATAGTACACCAAGAGCGGATGAAAGTTGACAATCTTTCCCCTAACGGTAGTGTGTTATAGCGGCCAGATATCCACATGTTAACCCATTGACTGTTCCTGTCTCTCCAGTCATGGTTCTGTGGGCCTGTCAACTGCCTACAATGTTCATGACCTATCTCGAATGCCGGGTTTGGTGAAAACTATTGCGGTCCGAACTGTTGTCTAACTCAGTCTGTCGGGAGCCACTCTATACACTCGAATGACACTAATGGTGAATTTGTGGAGCACATAAACAAATTTACAACGAGGTACTCCGAAACCCCCACTTCCATATACGGCCGCCATATGAGCTGCACATTAGTAACCACGAGGCCGATTAGTAAAATTATTATTCTAAATAAGCAGCCTAACATAAATGGTTAAAACTTCCATCATCGGGTCCCATGTCATCGAGTCCTATCCTAAAATGTGCAGTAGGCTTCCGTGTATATCTTGTATGCCGGTGCCAATGACTCTACTTGAACAAAATTAGAATGATTGCAACAACAACAACAACAACAACAACAACAACAACAACAATAACAATAATAATAACAACAGTAAAAAACAATACCGTCGCACAAGTGGAACACCAACATCGACGAGCTGATCGCGGGGAATGGGCGTCAGAAACGGCATACGCTCCCACGCCCAAACAAAAAGTAGTATGAGTGGCACATCCATCTCTTTACAGTTGTGTCGTGATGCATGACACAACGATCTGTATAGATGTACCAGACTGGTTGTCCCCCAACTGTATAGTAGAATTAGGTGGAAATCTCGAAGTAGAGGTAGAAATTTCGAGTTCAATGAAGTGGTAGACTTATCCGTAAACACAACCGTTCCGAGCACGTAGAAAATATGAGTCTGAACATATCGTTCAATGGACTCCTGCGTGTCCCACGATTCGGTGTCTCTGCACCGTCAGACCCATCTAAGATTTACCTTATCTAAGACGTGATCGTGTGGACCGGGCTCCTGACTGAAACAAGCGATGGAATTTTCCACCAGAAATTGATGACTGCTGTCTGTTCTACCCGTGACGAGCTCCCCATTAACCGGGAGGCCAAGAATATGTGTCTCGTCTTCTAGCGTCACCGTCACTTCGCCGACTAGAAGGTGAAACGTGTAGGTTTTCGGCCTCCATTGTTCCACCAAGGCACTCATGAGTACAGAATGGCCTCTCATTTCGCCTACTCGCGAAACGTGTTGAAACCCAGTAAATACCAGTGACGCTGTAACTATCTCGTTAAAGGTCTCTGATGGATCTAGTTTTTTGGGCAACAAATTCTTGATAGCCTGCAAAAAAATGATAATTATTAATAGGGTAAAGTATATTTTTATTCCCTGAAGTTTGATAAAAGTTTCAAAAATACCCCTAAGTTTTATTTTGTTTTAATTTTGTCCCAAAAGTTTTCGATTTGGATAAAATATACCCTTGACGGCTAATTTTTCAAAAAATTTAAGACCAATTCAACAACAATTTCATAAGAACAACCCTCAACACAAACAAATCAAGCATAATTTTCATGCATTATTGTTAAATTGGTCTTAAATTGTTTGAAAATTTAGCCGTCGAGGGTATATTTGATGCAAATCGAAAATTTCTAGGACAAGATTGAAATAAAATAAAACTTAGGGTATTTTTGAAATTTTTGTCAAACTTTAGGAACAAAAAGTATACTTTACCCTTATTAATATTACTTCATAATTATAAGGGTCAAGTACTAAATTGGCCTCCTACACGTTTAGGTGTAATCCTGTTTTGGTCTTTAAGGTTTAAAGTGTCCTATTTGAATTCAAAAAAGTTTTATTTAGCTTCAATTTAGTCCCACTGTGAGGGCAAAGTTAAATAATTAACGGAATGTACTACATGACAACAGTACAAGAACAAGGTCGATAATTTGGAGAACAAATACAAGCTCCAAAGACATAAAATCAACCGTGGATGCATCAATACATTTTACTTTGCCCTCACGGTGGGACTAAATTGAAGCTAAATAAAACTTTTTTGAATTCAAATAGGACACTTTAAATTTTAAGGACCAAAACAGGATTACGTCCAAACATAGGAGACCAATTTAATACTTTACCCTAATTATAATTTGTGTTAACAATAACATTAATAAAAAAATATTATTACTTTTCTTAATAACTAGCAACAACTATATATAACTATCACAATAATAATAATAATAATAATAATAATAATAATAATAATAATAATAAATTCTTAATAATAACAGTTAATAATATATTCAAAAAATAAATAATAATAATAATAATAATAATAATAATAATAATAATAATAATAATAATGTACTAACGGTATTATAAAAAAAAACTATTATTGTTATCATAGACATTATTATAAACACTTAATAATATACTAATCATAACATTAACTACTCCCAAAAACACTAATAATAATAATAATAATAATAATAATAATAATAATAATAATAATAATAATAATAACCACGTTACTAATAATAATAATAATAATAATAATAATAACTATTATTATATTAAAAAATAATAATAAAAACACGATAATGATAATTTTATAAACAACATTATTATTATTATTATTGATAATAATAAATTATAAAAAATAATAAAAAGTATTAAATATTATTATTTATTATTAAAAAATAATAATAATTTATTATTATCTTAAACAGTATTATAAAAAAAATAACAATATATTAATCATAATAATTTTTTTTGAAAACTTAACAACAACAACAACAACAACAACAACAACAACAACAACAATAATAATAATAATGATGAAAATAATAATAAAATTACTACTTAAAACACATATACATAAAATACAAATAAATAAATTTACTTATTCATCATAAAATTAAAAAATAATACTTACCTATTGAGGATAATTCAAATATTTAATAATATGTTCTTTAAGTTTGGTAAAATTACGAACTATTTTTCCTTCCTTTCTCACTGAAACTCTAACCCTTTATTGTATTCTTCTTCTTTCTCCCTCACAAACCCTCCTGCACTCTAAAGCTCCAACACTCTCTCAACAAAGTGAAAACCTTGCTTCAGCCCAACTTGCGTTTTGTTTATAAAGACCGCTTCAGCATTCTCCATAAACAGTCGTCCATGCACTCTCCGTGCCTGTCAATCGCAACCTGCGATTGATCTATCACCTGCCAATCACAATCTGCGTTTAATGCGTTCTAAGGTGGTTAAATGCTGGTCATATCTGCATGCAGGGTACAAGAGATACGTTTCAAGACGTGGTTCTTCCTCTTTGCTAAACGCAGCTTGCGTTTTGTTCTGGTAGCAGTTTTTTTGTTTTTCGTTTCCATCAAAATGTAGCCTACATTTTGAGGAGATCTGACCATAACAGCTCTACATTTGTGCATAACACACCATGCACCAATATACCAGCATATCACCATTTATTTATCCATTCATAAATGAATTTCTGATTTTAAAAACATATTAAGATAATAAATTAAAAAGATATTTTTTAAAAATATAAAAAATTTAAATTTTTAATATATTTATTTTTTGTTTATTAAATAAAATATTTAAAATATTTTATTAATAACCATTCATAAATTAATTTCTGATTTTAAAAACATATTAAGATGATAAATTAAAAAAATATATTTTTTAAAATTTTTTAAAATATTTTATTAATAATAATATTATCATGTATTTTTAAAATACATATTAACTAAATTTTTAAATTAAATATTAAATTTTAATTTTTTAAATAATAATAGACATTACGTTTTAAATACCATACCATTGGTCATTGTTTAAATTCCATTTTTATCACCCAATGGTGTCTTGTACCCACTCCCCAATGCTTGAGGTAGTTCCGGTTAATGCTGACGTGGAAGACGTGAAACTACGCAATGCACCGTGTGAGTGGCACAGCGGTGTAGTTTCTTCAAATTCTAGTGTCAATTTGTTAGCCCAGCCCAAAATATCTAATCTTTCAAAATGTCTCGAAGTTTCTTCGCACATATCGTATGATCATATCTACCATCTCCCAAGGACCCAAAAAACCAAATCCAGTAACCCGTAAGATATTTTCCTCTCTCTCTCCCTCTCCATGTTCCTTTTCTCTCTTCCACCACCCCAATTTACGGTTTTATCCTCTCCCATTCATTTATATCCTCGATTTACCCTCTCTCCTCTTTAATTCCCTTATGGAAAAACTCTGTTTGTTTTAGCTCGTACTCTTCCGATTCCAAATTCAGTTCTCGCCGTTTGATTTGAGGAGGCAGGCAGGCAGGGGTTCTATTTTCAGTGGTTTGATGAATCGAGAAGGAGGATCCAACGGCGGATCTTGCTACTACGCCGTCCTCGGGATTCGCAGGGATGCCTCCTTCTCTGATATTCGCACTGCATACCGCAAGCTTGCTATGGTAAAGTAAAACCATACGCCGCTCTTTTCTCTCATTCTTCCTTCAATTCAAACGTTAATTAATAATAACGTTTTCATTTGGTTGGCTGAGAAGAAGTGGCACCCGGATAAGTGGGCCCGGGACCCTTCCACCGCTGGAGAAGCCAAGCGCCGCTTTCAGCAAATCCAGGAAGCTTACTCAGGTGAGACCTGACACATCATGATTCTTGGGTGTTAAATTAAATTCTAATTTCGATTAGGGATTGCTTAATTGATGTGGTTTAAATTTGATAGTTCTTTCGGATCAGTCCAAGAGGTCAATGTACGATGCTGGGCTCTACGATCCATTGGAGGAAGAAGATCAAGTCCGTATTGTTTCCTTTCATTTTATTTTTCACACTTGTTAGGCAACATTACGTTGAGACAAAAAAAAATCTCGTTTCGGTTTCGAAAACGATGAATACTTTTTTCCCATCAAAGTATTTGCTTTTCTCTTTTTTCTAGCCGTCGTTTTCACAGAAGTAAAATTACGGTTCTAGGCAAGGGCACGGCGCGCATGTTGCTTTAACTCTACCTTTTCCCTCTGTGCATTATTTTGATTGGACTCTCTTAAGTCTTAATTTTTTTTTTTTAATTTGGAAAACTGGACTCCCTTAATTTTAATTTGGGCACCAAACTTGTCTGTTCTTAAGCAGGAGTTCTGTGATTTCATGCAAGAAATGATCTCAATGATGAACAATGTTAAGGATGAGGTACTGGTTTGTTTTTCACTTTTATAAATAAAATAAGATGGTGGCTTATTCAATTTATTAATTTGTTGGGGCAAATGTGTGATTAGGGGGACAGTTTGGAGGACCTACAGAGGATGTTTGTGGAGATGGTGGGTGGAGATGGCGTGAGCTTTGACTGCAATCAAGATCAGACGGCTGGGAAGCGTGGACGCGGCAGTGGATCAAGGGGCAACCCTGCCAAGCGCACCAACTCCCGATGCTAGGTGGCTGTACTGGATCAATGTTGTAATTTAGTTTATTTTATTGTTTTATTTTGTTTCCCCTCTCATTGGATCATTGAAATGTGAAACAACTTAAAACAGATCAGCTAGTTAGGAAAGGTCAATGGAATGCATTCCTTTAGACTACTTCTTTTGTTTAATTTTTTAAGTTAAATTCTTCTGGTTCAATGCACCCATATCTCGAATTACTCAACGGGTTCCACCTGGTAACTCTGCAATTTTTGTTATTTTTTATAATACTTTTCCCTGCATTGGGAGAAAGGGGTTAGAGGGATTCAAGCACGTCCCATCTGACACGTGTATGTCATGCAAAACTGTCGAGTTCTTGTTCTTGCTTGTGTGAGTATGTAAAGTAGATAAGGAAACACCATGAATCATCGTCATATGATGAAGGATTTTGGGTTCTACGATGGTGGGGATGATCAAAAGTTAATGGGTCCTGCTATATAAATATTCCCAATTAGGGTGAATGGGGATTTGGTGGCACAGGGCGACATAAGTGGCGATTTAAGTATTGCATTGCACATATAAAAATGCTCTCGGCGCATGGGACTATGGTACATGTCTTTGTGATATGTTCTGATGAAGCGCTTCTTGGTTCACGTTTATTAAATTAAAAACGAAATTCATGCGTTTGGTAGAAGAAGTTTCTAGTTTCTAGTTTGTAGTTTATCGCTGATGCTGATCTTCAAGGATATTTTGGCTGGCAGCTTTTATTCATCTATTTTTATCCGACCTTTTCGATATTTGTATATGGCACCAGCAGTCATGGTATGGGGATAATTAATTAATTATGCAGCTAGAATATTACACTTATACCCTTGATCGTTGATCCAACTTTATCCAGGGTAGTTGCCGCAATGTCCTGCATGGAGTATGGACTGCAAGTTCCAAATAGACTCAAATGTCAATTTTATCCGTAGACTGGCGAAAAAAAATTTTTTAATTAGTTTTTATAATTTTATTAAATTTAAAATTAAACTTTTATATTTTTTTAACTAAAAGATAAATATGTTTTTGACTTTTTTTTCGCAGACAATTTTATTTCTGACCATTGAAAAATACTTTTAAGTTTCTGATGTCTTTAAAAGTTGGACGGATCAGTCCCTCCGTCCAAATGCCTGCTTAAGTCTGACGTAACTCCTGTAATACTTGTCACGTGTACAAGTCGCTTGGCAGACTTCCTTCTCACGCGTACGCGTGTGTCGTGACAAGCATTTCGGGAGCCACGTCAGACTTTTTCGTTGGGTTTGACAGAGGCATTTGGACGGAGGGACTGATCCGTCCAACTTTTAAGGACGTCAGTGACTTAAAAATATTTTTTAATGGTCAGGAACAAAAATGTCCGCAAAAAAAAAAGTCAGAGACCTATTTATCTTTTACTCTATTTTTTTTGGATTTTTATATTATTTAATTTTATAATTAAATTTTTATTAATATAAAAAATATTAAAATTAATAAAATATTTATCTGTAAATTAAAAAGATCTATAATTAAAAATCTAATTAAATTTTTTTATCATATATTTTTAAAAAAAATATTTTATTAATTTTAATATTTCTAATCTAAAAAAATTTAATTATAAAATAAAAAATATTATAGAAATTCAATTAAAAAATAAGATGTAGAAATTTAATTACAAAGTTAATAGTAGTATAATGACTAAGTAATTAAATTTCGGAAAAAAAAAATCCCAATTTATCATGTTGAATGAAGAGGGTAAAAACGAAATAGAGTTCGACCAAACAGGAAACATGGAGGGACACTAGGTTATTTTTTTTTGAAACAAAAAAAAGCTCAACACACTACAGTGGAGCAATAAAATAATAAAAAGAAAGAAAGAAATTATCAAAATTCCTATTATCTCTGGCATTACCATCAACAACCAAAAGGGTGAAAACCAGTCCAATCCTTATAGTTCAAAAACGTCCTTCTTTAAATGTCTTCAACATCTATTTTTCTGTTGTTAAAAATTCTGTCATTTCGTTCCAACCAGATATTCCAGATCACGGCAAAGAATCCAGTCAGCAACATCTTCTGTTCTTTTCTACTATTATGAATGCCAGTCCAACTCTCAAACTGCCCTCTCATGGTTCTTGGGATGACTCACGGTCTATCTAAATATCTCAACCAAGCACACCACACCTGCCATGTAAACTCACACAAAAGAAACAAATGGTGAACAAATTCCATCTCCTTTTTACACAAGACACACAAAATTTCATTCTGATGAATAACGCCTAGTCTGCTCAACCGTTCTTTAGTATTCACCCAGTGTATCAGAACAAACCAACGAAAAAGCTCGATCCTGGGAGGTACGAATCCTTTCCAAATTGAACTAGTGAAACTGTAACTCGTAATCTCTTCCGAAAGAGTCTCCGATTGCAATACTTGCATAAAAGAGTTAGTAGAAAAAATACATTTATTATCAAATTTCCACACAATATTATTCTCTCTACCAGCTGATAGATTCACTAGCCTTAACCTCTCATGAAGTTGATGGACCAATTCCAACTCCCATTGGAACAACTCTCTCCTCCACTGAAAATTCCAAATCCACTATAACCCATCCTAGAACCCACAGTCCCCAATCACAGATCCTTGTTGGTTTGAAATAGAGAAGAGCCTTGGAAAAAGTACTTTCAAAGGGCCACCTGGTACCCAGTTTTCTTCCCAAAACAGAGTTCGTCTTCCATACCCTATTTCCATTGCCAAGCCATTAAAAAGTTTTGCTTTCACCTGTTGGTTTGTTATATTCAACTGACAGATGTCTTTCCACGGACCTCCCTTCACTGGTAAAATCTGACTAGATAGCATAATATTGGGATTTAGATTACTATAAAAGCAAACAACCTTCTTCCACAACAGGCAATCCTCCTTTGAAAACCGCCACCATCACTTAAACAAAAGCGCTGCATCTCCGACCCCCAAGCTGCCAGCCTTTTTTGGAGTCTGAACCACTTCCCACTTTACTAGAGGCATACCACAGTTACCATCCTCCTTACACCACATAAATCTCCTTTGTAGTTCAATCAACTTATTGGCAATCGCTTTACTATTAACAAAATGTTATTTGTCTATCCACTCTCTTGCTTGACATTTCCTGACTTAATGTAACCTTAGACCCATTTTCCTTTCTTCTTCTCTTCTTTTTTTTTTTTTTTTAACATAAAATGATGCCATTTTGAATAAAACTTGGGCAAAATTCGTGAACTCGTGGGTAGACTCGCGAGTTTGAGCTACGAGTTTACGAGTCAACTCACCTATTCTCAATGAGCTCAAACGTTGTAACCCTATTGGGTACTTTTGTTATTTTAAGCTTTTGTTTATGTGCGTTTATTTGTTTTTGTTTATGACAAGGTACTTGAACATGATTAGTAGTTCTTTTCTCTTTTTTGGTCATTAACATGATTAGTAGTTTTTTTTTTTTTTTTTTTTTTGGTCAAGTGGATTGGACAACCCCCAATCCTAGGCATTAACCCCATGTTTCACACACTCACACAATACACTCACACACACTACATGGGTATTATGGGTTCTTGCAACATCCAGCCTCAGCTGGGATTTGAACCCGGGTGCAGCTTGATGAGAGGCGTAGAAATCCACCATCTGTGCCAAGCCTCAGCTGCACATGATTAGTAGTTTAGAACCTAGGAGGGGAGCAATGGGTCTTTATTCACCGAAATAAAAATAAGGAAGCTTTGGTCTCTGAGCTTGCCTTTGGGGTTTAAAGCTTGTTTTGTCTTTTGGAGAAGCAAGGTGACCCATAATAGTTATGACCACTAAACCGCCCGCATTCTGTTGGGCTTTGAAAAAATATTATTGAATTTCGGTTTTTGGTCAAAGTAGAGGGCCCATAGGCCCAAAAGGAGAAAAAAAACCACCATACGGCAACAGGGACCACCTCCTTTAGAAAGCCTAACTGTAATCGCATTACCTTAACGGATTGCATTTCAATATTGTTTGATTCTATTAATTAGAGAGCAATGATTATTCCTGGCTTCACATCATTCGAATTGCACAAGTTTAATTATAGATTGTCACATTTGTAAAATTATTTGACTAAACTATTAATCTTAAGTATGGTGTTATAAATTCGGTTTAGGTTTATAAAGTTGGATGGCATGTGTCATTAGTTGCTTTCTCCTCTGTTATTTTTGGTCGCATTAGCAAAGAAAATATAAATAGGTAAGAGGGGTGTGTCGGTGAGGCGCACCGATTCATAGAAATAAAAACACTAAAAAGAGCGTTGCACGCAGTAATGTATTGGGTTGCCGATTGTGATTGAGCATTGGCATACGGCTACGGCATACCCCGTTTATTTAATTATGCTTAAAAGTTGAGCAACAGGGTTCAAGGTTAAATGTTTGGATTAATATATGCCTGTTAAGGTTATGCAGCTGACCTTGCCTCACCAGTCACCACACTAGTGATTATGCTTTTTAATTGTGTTTCTGAAAGTCGAATGGATAATGAATGCCGCCAAGTAAAGCCAAAGAGTAGTGAGTTCTTAAATCCCATTTCTCAAGATTAATTAAAGCCAAAACCTCATCAATAAGATGTGGTTATATATTGTTAATAATTGGCCGCTGCCTGATATCTATCTATCTATCTATCTATCTAATTGTGTGTTCTATTTTTGTAAAATAATAAGAATCGTCCTGAAATTTCCACGGTCCTGTGTAGGGTGAGATTGTGTGGATAGGAGAAGCAGACACGTCAGAGGGCACGTGGTTGCTTCAAAATGCGGAATTGTGAGGGCGTTTCGGTCATTGTAATGGGGAGCCCTAGGGTTTTAGGGGTATATTCACAATCACATAGTCGGTTGTGGTTCTGTTTCTATTCTCATTACTACTCTGCTGCAGCAGCGTGCGGGTGTTAGTAGGGTGCTATCATCTACTTTCATTTACATTTCCATTTTATTTTTCTCTCTTTCGCCGATTCGGTTGTGGTTGTGCTCATGGTAATGATGGATCTCAACAAGGTCTGTTCTGTAATTGAGTAGTGATTTTGAAGTGGTTGATTATTACATTACTATTATATAATTACGATTTCATGATAACAGGAATGGGTGTGTGAGAGCAAGAAGTGTTGTAGTGATTGCAAGACCACCAAGACTCCACTGTGGAGAGGAGGACCTGCTGGTCCCAAGGTCATACCCTCCAATTTTAAATTTTTTTTTTTCATTGGATGTGTCATGCAAAATATTAATTCTTATTGTTTGTGTTTCTTGATCAGAGTCTTTGCAACGCGTGCGGAATAAGGTACCGGAAGAGAAGGGCTTCAGCGGTGGGAATGAGAAAAGGACAAGAGAGGAAGAGAGAGAGATCACAAAATGGCGGTGGCAGCAGCTCCTCTACCTCCTCCTCTGATAACGAGTTGAAGGAGTCGTTGAAAGTGAATTTGATGGCGTTGGGTGAGGAGTTTTGGTTGCTAAAGAAGAAACAGAGGAGTATGTGTTTGTTGGGGGAAGAGGAACAAGCCGCTGTGTGTTTAATGGCACTCTCTTGTGGCTATGTTTTTGCTTAATTAAGGAGACTATTTTTCTATTAGCTATAACCCCCCCAACCCTTAATCAACAACTCTTATACTTTTGGAGCATTCTAATTTGTAGAGTGACGTACCCTGTGTTTATGGAAAGAAGGGTATCTCGCAATGTTTCTAATGCTTGTTATAGTTTAGTTAGGAGGGGGAGAATCCTTCCGCCTAAAGGGTCTGGGTCTTAGTCGTTCATTTTGTTATGGTGATACGTTCCGTTAGTTATTGATGTAAATGTTAGGAGAAAATGGAAATATACGGTAATTATGTTTTAGTATCATTCTCCTTTCCTTTCTGCAATATTTCTTTTCTCTTGTCCCTTTTATCTTCTATTCTATGCATCAACCAATTAGGCAACTATCGTATACACTTAAACAGCCAATATGACAGTAGTTACGGAGAATATCAACGGCCATGCAGGAAGTACTTTTTTTTTTTAGGTAAATTATTAAATTGGTATTCTATTTTTAAATTTGATCCTGTTTTACTTTTTAAAGTTTAAACTGTCTTATTTAAATTTAAAAAGTTTTATTTAACTTTAATGTAGTTATATCTGTCTTATTTAAATTTAAAAGGTTTTATTTAACTTTAATGTAGTTATATCGTGAAGTCAATATTAAATAATTAACGAAATTTAGTTTTTAGATATGAAAAATTTATACAATTAAATTTTTCGTTGTCTAAGAGAGTTTTTGCAGTAGATGTGCTTTGTCTTCATTGTCGTCGGTGAACTTTTTTTATGGAAAACGAGTTTTATATTTCGACGATGTTCTCTAAGTGTTGAATCAAGGCCAGTAGTTTATGGTGATATATTCGTTACTGATTCTATACCTCTCGAATTTGTACCTCTTTTTTAAAAAAGAATATTAAAATTTAGTGGAACAGTGACAGTAATTATTTAACATTGACTTTAGGACTATATTGAAACTAAATAAAAAAAAATTAATTCAAATAGGGCATTTTAAATTTTAGAGACCAAAATAGAATTAGGTCAAATATAAAAAATCAATTTAATATTTTAATCTTTTTTTTTTTTGTTTTGTGATTTGAGAGAGAAGATTTAGTTTATTTTACCAAGGTTAGAGGATTATTAGGTGAAGTTACCAGGTTTTTTTTTGGGGGAGAAGGGGTCAAAAGTGAATTTACCAATTTAAGTTGATTTTTTTTTTTTTGGGTGATCTAAAGGGGGTTCAAGCACCCCAACAAAGGAAAAAGAAAACAAACAGAGAAGAAAAGGAATTAAGTTTCCCCAAGTCTAAGAGTCCCTATGCAGTCGCATAGCAAGGCATAGCTGATATCCGGAGGGGCACTATAAAAAAAGTGTAGTCCAAGGGGGAGTTTTTGTCCCTTCTTGGCTAATTGGTCAGCCACCATATTTGCTTCACGAAGGACATGTATCCACGAGATTTGATGGAGGCGTGCAGCTAGAACTCGGATGTCCTGGATCAGAGGGGCACAATGGTGGCCTGGGGAACTTCCGGCCTTGATGAAGTTAATTGCAGCCGCAGAATTAGATTCCACCACCAGATTTTGATAACCATTTCTGGTAGCAATAGTCAGCCCATGAATGATCGCCCAAAGCTCCGCATACATAATCGAGAAATTGCTCAGATTGCTCGAGAAGCCTGTTAGGTATCTCCCAGCAGAGTCTCTGAATACTCCCCACAAGCAGCGTTACTTCTATGAGCATACCAGGACCCGTCAACATTTAATTTGATGCAATATTCATTTGGTCTCGACCAACTAACAAGACACCCTCTATTAGCTTGATTGTTTCTTGGATTCAGGTTGCTATTCATCACCTTCAAAAACTCCTCGGTTTTCGCTCGGATTTGGTAGCTAGCACTAGTAGCTTCAACAAACTTCCCAGAGAAGACAAGTTTGTTCCTGAAATACCATAGTGACGAGATTGCAACTCCAAAAAGGCAGGACTAATAGTTATTTGCGGTAAGGTTTAGAGCTAGCCAATCATGGAGGCTAGTGTTGAAGAAGAAGTTTATGCCATTGGGTGGGATAAGCCTACGCCACACGCTTCTAGCATAGAAGCAGTCCCTAAGAAGATGGAGGATTGATTCTTCATTCTGTCTGCATCTGGGGCAAGCATCGTCCGTGGTTAAGTGTCTGCGACGTCTTTCCCCATTGGTGAGGATTGCATTGTGTGTCACCAGCCAGAAAAAAGTCCTCACACGCTCAGGGTCTTGCCACATCCAAACTAACCGAAAGTTCTTGTTGGGAGAGACTTGGGTGTCCCTGAGGTTTTGATACGCTGTTTTGATGCTGAATTGACCATCCGAGGAGGATCCCCAGGCTATGTAATCAGCTTCCTTCCATGGAGACGGCGGAGAGATGGTAACTGTTCATACCCTGGCCCAATAAATAGGGCCCAGGATCCAAACAAAGAAGCCCAACCCAAAGGGTTGGCCCTCCCTCAGTACCAGCCTTCATCCCCAGAAGTCGGTACTGAACACGACCTGCTCCAAAGAAGTCGGACGAGGATTAGCTGGCAGATAACACTCATTCGAATGAGTAACTGCCCCTGGAAACTCTCTAACCACTTCATAGGGCCATATCTTAACCTCCCTAAGATATGGGAACGGTTATCCGCCTAAAAAGGTGGCACTACTTCAGCGGTGGTTATTGGTTCACCACTATAAATACACTGACACCATTCAGGTATCTTTAAGTTCCAATACTCTCTAACCTGCTCACACTCTTGCTAACTTAGGCATCGGAGTGTCTTTGCAGGTACCACCCCCCATTCTTTCTTACGTACAAGTCGGACGGAGGAACACCGAGTACCAGGTCCACTCGAAAGCCACCTCCTTCATACGTTTGGGCCAACCAACGCCATCCAGCCCATTAATCTCCGGTTACCCATCGTAACATTGGCGCCATTGCCGGGGACCCGAGAGATCAACCAGTGATGGCGGATAGATCCCCTGAAGAGGGTCATGTGGAGACAGATTCTGAACAAGAGAATCTGAATACTGGAAACAATGAGGCAGACCAGACCCTTCACCAGGAAGCCAATGATCAACACAGGGAAGGCACCTCCGGAATAAAAAACCCGAAGGTGAATTCCTCGGAGGGGCGCGAATCAGAAAAAGAAGGACCATCCCACGCAATTGAGCTTATGGGATTAATCCACAGTCGCCTCGAGCAGTTAGAACAGGAACGGGAACGACAAAAAGAAACCGAAAAGAACCTAAAAGAGGAGATGGAGCGACGAAAAGAGTTAGAAAGAAAACTCTTAAAGTTAGAATCCTCCCTCAAAGGTCAGAACTCCCACGACGGTAGAGAAGATTCTCCCTTAGGAGAGAAAGATCCCTTTAGCGAGGACATAATGAGGGCAAAGGTTCCGAAAAACTTTAGAAGCCCCGATATGGACCTCTACGACGGAACCACCGATCCAAAGCATCATCTGAGCAACTTTAAAAGTCGGATGTATCTGGCTGACGCTTCTGACGCTACGCGATGCAAAGCCTTTCCGATAACCTTGTCAAAAGCAGCGATGAAGTGGTTCGACAGCCTCCCTCCGAGGTCAATTACCAGTTTTGAAGACCTCTCAAGAAAGTTCTTGATGAGGTTTTCCATCCAGAAAGACAAAGTAAAACATGCACCAAGTCTCCTGGGAATAAAACAGGAGGTCGGGGAGTCCTTACGGGCCTATATGGAAAGGTTCAACAAAGCATGTTTGGAGATTCAAGACCTGCCCACCGAAGCAGTCATCATGGGGCTAGTCAATGGTCTTAGAGAAGGTCCCTTCTCACAGTCCATATCAAAAAGACACCCCACCTCTTTAAGTGATGTACAGGAAAGAGCTGAAAAGTACATCAATATGGAAGAGAACGCTAGGCTAAGAGACCCGAGTTTGCGACCCGGTCACCCTCCCTCAACGAAAGAAAGGGAGAGGGAAGCTAAGAAGAAGGAAGAACTCGGCCTCGATAGGCCAAGAAAATATCACTCTTATACTCCCCTAAAAGTTCCTGTAGTGGACGTATACAGAGAAATTTGCAATACCGAAAGGCTGCCTCCTCCCAGGCCCATTAAAAATAAAAAGGGGGGAGCCGCGGTGATTACTGTGAGTACCATAAAATATATGGGCACTCCACAAACGACTGTTACGACCTTAAAAATGTGATAGAAAAACTGGCCAGAGAAGGTCGGCTTGACAGATATCTCATAGAAAGGTCGGACAATCATGGAAAAAGAAAGCGAGATGATATGGATAGAAGAGACCCACCACCACAAACTCCGGAGAGACATATCCATATGATCTCAGGAGGGTTTGCGGGAGGGGGACTCACAAAATCCTCTCATAAAAGACATCTCAAGAGAGTTTACCAGGTCGAAGAGGGGTCCTCCGACCTTCCAACCATTTCATTCACAAAGGAAGATGGGCGAGGAGTAATCCCTGGGCACGATGACCCAGTGGTAATTACCATGATCTTGGCAAATGCCCATCTACACAGAACACTAGTAGACCAAGGAAGCTCAGCGGACATCCTCTTTAAGCCCGCCTTCGACAAACTAGGTTTAGATGAGAAAAAGTTAAGAGCCTACCCCGACACCTTGTACGGATTAGGTGACACGCCAATAAAGCCACTAGGATTTTTGCCCCTCCACACCACCTTTGGAAATGGGGAGAAATCAAAGACTCTGAGTATAGACTTCATAGTCATCGACGTGGGGTCGGCCTATAATGCTTTAATCGGCAGAGCTACCCTTAATCGACTCGGAGCGGTGGTATCGACACCCCACCTCTGCATGAAATTCCCGACCTCAGCGGGGATAGCAACGGTGAGGGGAGATCAGAAGCTGGCAAGGAAGTGCTACAATGAAAGCCTAAACCTGCAAGGAAAAGGCAAAGAAGTTCACACAATAGAGCTCGGGGGAGCAAAGGTTAAAGAAGAGCTGCGACCCCAGCCCGGGGGAAAAACTGAGGAGATTCAGGTCGGCGAAGAGGAAGGAAAAAACACTCACATAGGAGCCAACCTAGGGGAAACCCTAAGACAAGGGTTGGCTAAGCTCCTAAAAGATAATTCCGATCTCTTCGCCTGGAAGGCCTCCGACATGCCTGGGATAGATCCCGAGCTCATGTCCCACAAGCTCTCGGTCTACTCAGGGTCCCGACCTGTGCAACAAAGAAGACGCAAGCTCGGCCCAGAGCGAGCCCTAGTAGTGGAAGAGCAAGTACAGGCGCTCCTGGAAGCCGGCTTCATCAGAGAAGTCAAATACCCAACATGGCTAGCCAATGTAGTGCTAGTCAAAAAACAAAATGGCAAATGGAGGATGTGCGTCGACTATACCGACTTAAATAAGGCATGTCCCAAGGACCCTTATCCACTACCAAGCATTGACACCCTAGTAGACTCTAGCTCAGGGTATCAATACTTGTCGTTCATGGACGCCTACTCGGGGTATAACCAAATCCCGATGTATGAACCCGACCAGGAAAAGACATCATTCATCACGCCCAGAGCCAACTTTTGCTACGTGGTCATGCCATTTGGATTAAAAAATGCAGGGGCCACATATCAAAGGCTGATGAATAAGGTGTTTGCCCCTCACCTAGGGAGCTTAATGGAAGTGTACGTCGACGATATGCTGGTAAAGACCAAGAAAGAAGTCGACCTCTTGTATGACCTTTCACAAGTCTTTGACACCATAAGGTTGCACGGGATGAGACTAAATCCTGCAAAGTGCGCCTTCGCGGTGGAGGTAGGAAAATTTCTAGGATTCATGTTAACACAAAGAGGGATCGAAGCCAATCCCGACAAGTGTAGAGCTATCCTAGAAATGAAAAGCCCAACTTGTTTGAGAGAGGTCCAACAGCTGAACGGCCGACTAGCGGCTCTCTCCAGATTTTTGGCAGGATCAGCACTAAGATCCCTTCCACTGTTCTCCCTATTGAGAAAGGGACACCAATTTGAATGGACTCCTGAATGCGAGGAGGCGTTCCAAGAGTTCAAAAAGTTTTTGAGCCAACCTCCTATTTTGACCCGACCTGTAGCCGGAAAAGACCTCGTCCTATACCTATCCGTGGCAGACAAGGCCGTCTCAGCAGCCTTGCTAAGAGAAGACGAGGACGGCCAACACCCAATCTATTTCATCAGTAAAGTTCTACAGGGCCCTGAGCTAAGGTATCACAAATTAGAGAAGTTTGCCTACTCCTTAGTGGTAGCCTCTCGAAGGCTACGGCCTTACTTTCAAGCTCACACAATAAGAGTCCGCACGAACCAACCCATGAAGCAAATCCTCCAAAAGACGGATGTTGCAGGAAGAATGGTTCAATGGGCAATAGAGCTCTCCGAGTTCGACCTGAAGTATGAAACTCGGACGGCGATTAAGGCCCAGTGCCTCGCCGACTTCATTGCAGAATATGCAGGGGATCAAGAGGATAAACCAACTACATGGGAACTCTATGTAGATGGATCCTCCAATAAAACAGGAAGCGGCGCAGGCATAATATTGGTAGATGAAAGGGGAACCCAGATAGAGGTTTCCCTCAAGTTTGAATTCCCAGCTTCAAATAATCAGGCAGAATATGAAGCCTTGATTGCAGGATTGAAGCTGGCAGAAGAAGTCGGTGCTACGAAGGTAACGATATACAGTGACTCTCAAGTGGTGACCTCCCAAATAAGTGGAGAATATCAGGCAAAAGACCCAAATATGAAGAGATACTTGGAAAAAACTCTGGAACACCTTGGGCGTTTTGCAGAAACTGAGGTCACGCACATAACTCGGGACCTAAATAGCAGAGCAGACGCCCTATCCAAGTTAGCAAGTACCAAGCCAGGAGGAAATAACAGAAGCCTGATCCAAGAAACCCTCCAGGAACCTTCAGTGGTAAAAGTGGAAGACAAACAAGAAGTCTTTGAAGTGGTCGGATTAAACCTCGGATGGATGAACCCCTTGGTCGAATACCTGAAATTCGACATCCTCCCCAAGGAGGAAAAGTAGGCCAAGAAAATCCGAAGGGAAGCACAACACTATACGTTGGTGAAAAATATTCTCTATCGAAGGGGGATATCAACACCATTGCTAAAATGTGTACCGACCTCAAGAGCCACCGAGGTATTAGAGGAGGTACATAGTGGAATCTGCGGGAACCATCTCGGAGCAAGGTCATTAGCCAGAAAGGTGATCCGAGCTGGATTCTACTGGCCAACCTTGCAGAAAGATGCCACAGACTTTGTGAAAAAGTGCCAACCATGTCAAATGCATGCAAATTTCCACGTGGCCCCCCCAGAGGAGCTCATCAGTATCACTTCCCCATGGCCCTTTGCAAAATGGGGAATGGATTTATTAGGTCCTTTTCCCCAGGCGCCAGGACAAGTCAAATACCTGATAGTGGGAATAGATTATTTCACAAAGTGGATAGAAGCAGAACCACTGGCCACCATCACTGCACAAAGAAGTCGGAGATTCCTCTACAAAAATATCATTACAAGGTATGGGATACCTTACTCCATCACTACAGATAATGGAACCCAGTTCACTGACTCCACCTTTAGAAGCCTGGTAGCCAGTATGAAAATCAAACACCAGTTCACCTCGGTGGAACACCCACAAGCCAATGGGCAAGCCGAAGCAGCCGACAAAGTCATACTGGCAGGACTGAAGAAAAGATTACAAGATGCGAAAGGAGCTTGGGCTGAAGAGCTCCAACAAGTACTATGGGCTTACAGAACAACCCCCCAATCCGCCACTGGAGAAACACCCTTCCGACTAGTTTATGGCGTAGAAGCCATGATCCCAATAGAAGTCAATGAGCAAAGCCCAAGAATGATTTTCCACGACGAGATCGGGAATATACAGGGGCACAAAGAGGAGCTCGACTTGCTCCCCGAAATCCGAGAAGAAGCCCAGATAAGAGAAGCAGCGTTGAAGCAAAGGATGACCGCGAGATACAACAAAAAAGTCATTCGAAGGAGTTTCACCCCAGATGACTTGGTCCTAATCAGAAACGATATTGGAGTCAACAAATCGGGGGAAGGAAAGCTCGCTGCCAATTGGAAAGGACCATACAAGATCAACGAGGTCTTAGAAAAAGGCTATTATAGGGTAACCGACTTCGACGGCAACGAGTTACCAAGATCATGGCATGCTTGTAATATGAAAAGGTACTACAGCTAAAAGCGAACCCTACTCCCTGATGTACTCTTTTCCCAATTTCATGATTTTTTCCCAAAATCAAAGGGTTTTTTTTGAAAAGGGTTTTTAACGAGGCATCATAGTAGGGGCTAAGGGAAAATAAATTATCAAAGGCCCTTAGTAGCAATAAGGTACCTCCTCAATTAATAAAGATCTCTTTCATTTTAAATATCTCTTTTAAATTCCCTTTTTTTCCCTTTTCTACGAAACGCGCCGATTTAAGCTCGACAAAACATGAAAATCTCATGAACCGACCTAGATGGTCGTCAGGATAAAATGACGAGGTACAAGTCGGCGTAAAGAGGCTATAGAAGTCGATCATGATAAACTCGGGAGCAGTCCGACTCATAAGTCGGAATGCGAAACCGAGTAAAATTAAAATGAATCGCAAAAGTAGCCTAAGTCACGAAAAACTCAATAAAACAAAATTGAGTACTAGGAATAACAAAAAGAGATAGGAAAAAACTAAGGAAAAGTTGTAAGGCTGCCTCGAGGATCAAAAAGATTCAGAAAAACAGGCAAGCCCCAAAGAATAGGCTTTTTTCATAAAAGATCAAAAGAATAGAAAAGCATGCGCGCATAAGGTAACTCAAAACCCTTATCCAAAAAAGGGCATTTATTTAAAACGCTAAACCCTTATTAAAAAGGGTATCATAAATTGTTTTGCTTACGGCCTTAAAAAGCCAAAAATTGTTCAAACATCAACAAATAAATATAAAGAGTTTAAAAAAGGGGAGGGTCCACAGGCCGGACCCCCAATAGCCAACAAAATCACTTCTTTGCAAGAGGAGTAGAAGGAGCACCACCAGCAGAGTCGGAAGGAACGCCAGGAGCAAGGGCTGGAGAGGAAGTCGGGGGAGTAGTAGAAGAACCCGGAGCGTCCTTAGAGCGAGGAGGGGACTCTATGATCCTCTGCCCCCGAGTCTTCAAATCGGACTCGGACTCCACCACGGGGACAGGAGGATCCACGATGGCACCATCAACAACAATCTTATCAGGGTCCAAAGGAGAAAGGTCCAAGTCAGGAGCAATGACTCCGACCTGCTCCTTAAAAACCCTCCAAGCCTCATCAGCACCATCTGCAATAGAGTCCTCTAACTCGGTATAGGCCTTCCGGGCATTCAGCAAGTCATTCTTTACAGACACAAGATCACCAAATAAACTGTTGTAGCTGGCTTGCGCTGTCTTCCTCAAATCCACCTCCATGTTGCATTGGGCTTGCAACTTCCTCCCACTCTCCCGGAGGCTATCTCTCTCCTCCCTCAGCCTAGCGACTTCCTCCTTCAACTTCCCCTCATCCTCCTGATATATGAGAAGCCTTCCTTCCAGCTCTTCGACCCTCGAGGTCATCCCTAAAGAGCTGAGAGGGGCCTTCTCAAAAATATCCAAGAGTTTGCCACAAACCCCCGCCGCCTTCAGACTCTCCTCAACCAGAGTGGTAAGGTGGCGCCGAACAGAAACATCATCCATGTTTATGCGAACGTTGGGATAGATGTTCTTTCGGATGAATGCAAGAGCATCCGCCTTCGCCTCACCAGAAGAGCCAGACTCTAAGGTCTTGCGCTTCTTATTATCTGGTTCAGAAGAAGGTCGAGCAGAGGGGGGTGGCTGAGAGAAAGTTGAAGAAGAAATTACAATGGGCTGAGAGGGAGTCCCCACATTCCGAGGAGGAGGAGGAGGAGAGATAACTGCCCTGGCGCCACCAGTCCTGGCGCGAGACCTTGCTTTAGCCTCCTGGACCCTTTGGTAAGATTCCTGAGCGTTTGCCTTTACCATCTCTGAAAAAAGCAACAAATAATAGATTAGACTAGTCGGATAATACGGCCAGACAAGTCGGAAATCCAACAAACAAATAAAAGCTACCTAGCTGTGCCTGGACAAAGGTCGGAGACCCCTGGAGAAACTTTCTTGTGTCCAAGTATGGGGCCCTCCCCCACACTTCTCGGAGGAACCCCACAATGGCTGCTTCTACCTCATTTAGGTCATCCAGACCATATTTCTCGCAGGGGGAGGCCTCTAGCCAATATAAAGAAAATCGGGGAGAAGAATTATCATCCAGGAAAAAGGGGTGGTGACCCTCTACAGCTTGCACTTTGAAAAAGTAGTTCTTAAAGTCGTGAAAGGATTCGTCAAAAAGGGTGAAGATTCTCCGACCTTGTATGGCTCGGAACGACACCTACTGTTGTTTATTGTTTAGCCCACTGAAGGGTTTCGTCATATGAAAAAGATGGAAAAAAATCTTTAAAGAAGTCGGGAACTCTAAGGCCTGGCTGATAAATTGGTAAATTTTCAAAAAACCCCAAGAGTTGGGGTGAAGCTGGGTGGGAGCAACCCGGCAATGACGTAACACAGACATTTCAAACTCTGAAAATGGAAGAAAAATGCCCAAACGGGTGACCATACTCTCATACATAAAAAAGAAATGAGGGGCCGCCTCGTCGGCCCTCCCGAAGCAAACCCGGTCTTCTGAACCCGGGACTACCAACTCATACTTCGGCTCATCCTCTTCAGAAGTACAAATTCTGTGGTGAGTACGAAGATGGGTGATAAACTCGGTATCGACTGAAGGCTCCTCCCCTAGAACCGTGACATCAACCCACTGAGAGAGAACATCTACGGAAGCCATTTTTTTTTCTTAAAAGGGGTGACAAAGAAACCTACAAAAAGAAAAGGAAAATCAACACACGGTCTCTAAAGGGAGGGG
Source organism: Arachis ipaensis (assembly GCF_059453495.1). Lineage (NCBI taxonomy): Eukaryota > Viridiplantae > Streptophyta > Magnoliopsida > Fabales > Fabaceae > Arachis > Arachis ipaensis. The sequence goes on from NC_142441.1 coordinate 13,210,331, forward strand.
GTACGGAACTAAAGCCTACAAACCAATCTACCTACAAAATAAAGGCACGCAAATAGAAAGCATGTTACAGAAGGGGAAAAAGCTAACCTTTAAGTCTAAAATCAAGACTGGAGGAAGTAAAAGCCTTCGAAACGCAAGAATGCAGCACGAACGAATGCAAGAAAAATTTGAAAGATCGCAGAAACGAAACAACGAAAGAGAGGGAAAATATTTATAAGAACGTTAGGGGCATAATGGTAAAATCGGGGCAATCATTAATGAAGATGCACCGTTACCAAGGCCATTAAATCCCTACGCACACCCCTAACGGACACGACGCTTGATTGGACGTAACCGTCAGAACCAAAAGGTCACGAAAAATCACGTCGGTTTTCAAACCATCACGTCGGTCCTCTTGCAAATCGGCTATGACCCCGAGTTGAATACTCGAACCCAACTCTTAAAAAGAAATTGGGCTCGAGTAGGGGCACTGTTCATACCCTGGCCCAATAAATAGGGCCCAGGATCCAAACAAAGAAGCCCAACCCAAAGGGTTGGCCCTCCCTCAGTACCAGCCTTCATCCCCAGAAGTCGGTACTGAACACGACCTGCTCCAAAGAAGTCGGATACGAGGATTAGCTGGCAGATAACACTCATTCGAATGAGTAACTGCCCCTGGAAACTCTCTAACCACTTCATAGGGCCATATCTTAACCTCCCTAAGATATGAGAACGGTTATCCGCCTAAAAAGGTGGCACTACTTCAGCGGTGGTTATTGGTTCACCACTATAAATACACTGACACCATTCAGGTATCTTTAAGTTCCAATACTCTCTAACCTGCTCACACTCTTGCTAACTTAGGCATCGGAGTGTCTTTGCAGGTACCACCCCCCATTCTTTCTCACGTACAAGTCGGACGGAGGAACACCGAGTACCAGGTCCACTCGAAAGCCACCTCCTTCATACGTTTGGGCCAACCAACGCCATCCAATCCATTAATCTCCGGTTACCCATCGTAACAGTAACGATCCTCTTAACAATATCCTCCGGCAGAATCTCTTGGAGCTTTCTAACATCCCACTGCTCTGAAACATCATGGAAGTCTATTAGCATATATATGGAATTGGCATTGTTACTAACCAATTCAAGTTGATTAGATAGTTAAAGAAATAAATAAAGTGATAAATTGAATGGCTACATATAAAGTAAGAAATAAACTTAATTATGTGATTTAGTGAACCTAGTTTTATTTTTCAGCAAATCATCACATCTGATTTAGACTAAGAATTTGTTAATGACAAAAAAAAAACATGAATTTGTTTTAGTTTTTTCTTTATAGACAACAACAAAAGAAAAAAAAAAACATGCGGTAGGTAAATATTAGGTCCGAACTCCGAAGCTTGCTCCTTTTGTGTAATTATGGGCCTGAAGCTCTTAACTTTGTGATCTGGGCCTACAGAGGACTTAGAATCAAGTTTCTCAGTAGCATCGATATATTTTTGGAAGTCAGTAGCATCGATATATTTTTGGAAGTCATTGACAAAATAAAGGGTCTATTCTTTGGGGATATATAATATTTGTTTACTTTCTGAAATAGAAGATCTAGTTGGGCCTAATTTTTGGACTGAGCACGACAGAGATTGGTTTAGCTCCTCTGACTGGTTTGATGGGCTGGGCGCTACCTAGCCCAAATCTGCGTCGAACAAAAATGAAAACGAAAATCAACCACACCAAAAGAAAGAAAGAGTAACCCGTTATGCTGAATTGTTGACCCCATAATATCTACATTCCTCAAACTAACCTGGGCATTGGGCAGTAAACCCAAAAGAAAATCTAATAATCTATCATTGGTAAATAAGTAAATAACTAAATATGCCATCTCCTTTCAATTATTAGGCTAATTTTTTTTATAGGAAAAAATATTAATATTTTTATTAAAAATAAAATTATTTAATATAATTACATGTGAATAAATTTAGCAGGTTGAGAATCAACATGTAAGGTGATGTATTAGACACCTGTCATTATTATGTCAATACATGTTAATATTTTTGTCAATACGCAGGACATGTTTTTTACAAATTCATAATATTATAATACACTTTAAATATCAATATTTAACCAAAATACCATATTCATTTCTATATTAAAAATAATTTGTGCAATTATTAATCAATGAAAATATGTTTACAAAAAGAGAAAAAAAAATTAACTTGTACAACCATCTCAAGAAAGGTATAGTACTATAGTTGCACATGATGTTTGCCAATTATATCTCACTTGACCAAAGCAGCACTAAAGTATACGCAACTTTCATCCTAAAATAATGGCCAAATCGCAGCACATGGCAGTCACATGATATTTTCATCGTATCGTCTTCCTGGATTTACCACTGTTATAGAAAAGGAAAAGTTTAGACCACAACAATTTTTGTATTTTTTGGCTAGTACTTAACCATCAAAACAAAAATAAGTGATCTTTCACTATTAGATATAATTTTACATTATTAAAAATATTATTAATAGCCAATTGATGATTACAAAACACCAAAATTGATGGCCCCTAACATTCTAAAATGAACAGAGAAGAAGAAAAATTTCTCTTTGATTAAAGAGGATTGGTCACGTATGATCACGGTGAAAATAATGATAATAAATAAATAATCCTAACATAGGCATGGATAAAAAAATAAATTGAAAGTATGGGAAATGCATCGAAGACACTATGGCATGTGACCCATCACGTGACGAGAGGACATAATTAACTAAGGAAACAACGGTTAATAGTGGCCATAAGAAAGATTTGAGAAAGAGTTGAGAGTCTGCAGTGAGAGAAAGAGAAGAAGGAAATGGTTTGAGTGAAGGGAAAGACAAAACAAGGGCGATCCGTAACTTACGTTCTCGTTATAGTTAAACATCGCACGCTGTTCCCAACTTCTCTCTCTCTCTCTCTCTCTCTCTCTCTCTCTCTCTCTCTATAACTTCCTATTCCCTGTAAATGCTTTTTCCTTCACACTTCCAATCACACCTTCTCTCGTCTTCAGGTAATTCGTATTCTTTAACTGCCTTCCTCTCTTTTAGTTTCAACTATGTCAATTGTGATTCAAGGACTCAATGGTAGCATTTTCATACTCTCCCGACATCTTTTTCCCTTTCAATTCGCTTTTATTCATATTGCCTATAAGGTGTTTGATTATTGTTCTCACATATCTGGAGGGAAACAAGTAACCGTTTGGTTGAACAGTTCGCATCTTGTATATTCATGTTCAATCTTCTGTCATCCAAGTGTTTCGGATAATGAATCGTGCCAGTTGTCTTCTCCTCTTTTATTGTTTGATGGGTACATTATGGGATTTTAGCAGAAAAAAGAAAAGAAGCAATGTTTGTTTGTTATGTGCAAATTTATGATTGTAGGAGGCTGAAGGATGTGATAAACTTCTACTGCTATGCCTTATTGAATGGTATTGGTTTTAATTGATCATCAGTGATATGTGGTAAACAAAAACGTTGATGAAAGTACTGTTTGAATAAAGTAACCACTTACCTGCTGAAATTCTCCCCATGAAACCACTTACCGCTTTTTGAGGTTACTTATTTTGGTCTCAACAAGAATTATCTTTTCTCTATCATTAGGCAGGATTTGATTGCTGGCCCTGTTTGGCAAAAGCTATAAAATATCAATTAAGCATTTTGTTCACAAGAAGGTTGTTAGGACAATTGATTTTCTGCATATATTTTTGTGACTTCCTGTTATGCTGGATTTAGTAGTGTTCAATATAGGATCAGTCCTATATGATGATTCCTGATTTTAAAGTCTCTTAGAATTATATTTGTACTGTTTGTCTAAATTTCAGGTTGTAGCTGCAGGCTGAAGAATTCCCAGTCTAGTATTTTTCTCAGTTTTCATTATTGAAGTCAGATGAGGGCAGGATCCATGATTTTTTCGTTAGTGCAAGTACCTAGGTGTAGAATACATGGCTTAGCAAATTATTGGGGTGAAACCTTTCATAGTTTGAGTAAGACTTGTGGAAACAATTCTAGTGTTAGGCTGCTTAGTTCTAGAATTTATGGGCTTCAAGGAGGGCAGAAAAGGAAGTGGACTCGAAGACCTATAACCACAAATACAGAAGGCACTGGGAGCACCAAATCAAGAAGTACCAAGCATGAAATTTTGAGTGAACCTATTTTAAAAAGTTTTACAGAAAATGTAAATAAAGAACAGGTAGTTGAATTCGACAATGTTCAATACTGTAACTTACAACAAGAGATTGCCCAGAATAAAGACTTGTCTAGCTTAGTCACAGTCATTACTTTTGATATTGAAACCACTGGATTCAGCAGAGAAAATGACCGGATCATTGAGATTGCACTTCGAGACCTTCAGGGTGGTGAGAACAGCACATTCCAAACTCTTGTAAATCCTGAACGCTGTGTTCCTAATTCACACATTCATCACATTACTACTCATATGGTGGACAGACCTGAGGTTCCAAGGTAACTTAAATGTCTATATCTCTTGCATTTTCAGTTCCTTGGATTATGTTTATGTTTGCAACAACAAATTTTGCCACTATCTCTATAACACAGTCTTGTGGAATTTATTTGAATGTATCAATGCTTAAATTTTGAGCCAGTTCGTTCATCGAGATGGTGATTGAGTTAACTGAAACTATTGCTAAAAGTTTTCAAGGGAGTTGCTGAGTATTTTTCCTGTGGCCTTCTGAATTTTCTGTAGGATGCAAGAACTGATTCCCATCTTATTGCAATTTGTTCGAAGCCGTCAGAAACCTAGGGGATATGTGTTATGGGTTGCTCATAATGGTCGCGCTTTCGACTTTCCTTTCATCATGAACGAATTTAGGCGACATTCTACAGAGATTCCTCCTAATTGGCTGTTTGTAGACACCCTTCTTTTAGCACGAGAACTCATGAAGGCCAGAGGTCCCTTTCTCTCTATTTGCTTCAACAAATACACAATTATTTTTTTTAATGTTTATGTATGAAAGCATTAACATGAGTGTTAACAGGAACAAAATCAACCTCAATATCCCTTGGTACATTGTGTGAGCACTACAGAATCAATGTTGATGGCCAAGCTCATAGAGCTATGGTAGATGCTAACACATTGGCTCTGGTACTTCGTAAGTTAACCGGTGATCTGAAGTTGACCCTCTCTGACCTTGTTAAAAGATCATTCACAGCATTCGATATTATCAACTCCAAGAAGAAAAAGAATTCAGATTAGTTACACAGTACTTTGCAGTTGTTGTAACGCAAAAAAATTATTTGTACCCAAAAATGGGGCTGGATTTGTATTTTAAGGTGAAAAGAAACATTGTAATTGTTATCTTATTATTCTCAATATAATATTTGATAATTATATACCAAAGTCTGAATTTTTTTTCTTTGTTGGATAAGTATTGATTTCGTTGAAGTGGGAATCTTCGGGGTAAAAAAATGGTAGTATATTTGGATAGGGAGGAAAATAGAGGAGAGAGTTTGATAGTTTTATAACACGAGTAATACCTCATATTTCAAAAAAAAAAAAATTTAGTTCGATACTTTAATCTTCAATAAAATTTAATTATTAAATTAATTTTTAATATTTTATTTTATTAGACAAATTATTTTTTACATAAAAATTTAGATAAAATTAGTCTATATAGTTTATTTTAAAAAAATATAATAGTGCTTAAAAAATTTTAAAATTCTGAAATTATTTTTTATATAAACGAACAATTTAATATCAAAATTAATTTATCTAAAAGATAAAATTTTGAGAATAATTTAGTGAGTAAAATTTGTTCAGAACTAAAATATCTCACTAAAAATTTCTTTAGACTTATTTGGGATATCATTTATAAATCAGTAGAGCCATTCAACAGGGAACCAAATGCCACGGACTATAGATGAAATAATCTGTGCCTACTAAAATAGTGAAAGTTGGAATGGATCTTTTCTTATAAAAACTTTTCAAGACTTTTATCATGTATTGAGTTTTACTATAATACCTTTTTAATAAAAAAAAAAATTACTATTGATCAAGAAGATGGAGCCAATTATAAGACTAAAATGATCTAATTAATAGTGAAAATCAATACATAATAGATTATATAAAAATTTCACATAAAGAGCATGTCATTGACTAATATCATAAGAGAAATCAACCATAATAAAATTAAGGAAGAAAGAAACTGAGAATTCAATCTCACGTTTAATTTTTGTCCTAAAAGTGCCAAGCAATGATGTTAATATAGGCAAGATTAGAGCTCACTCTCTTATTGATATCAGAATATATACATTTTAAGAAAAACTGCCTCAGCAAAGACACATCATGAAATATTGAAATGTCTTTAATTTTAGAAGATTAGGCATATTAAAAATAAATAACTTCATTTTGCTCTCGTTGAGAGTCGAACTCGACACATCATGAAATATTGAAATGTCTTTAATTTTAGAAGATTAGGCATATTAAAAATAAATAACTTCATTTTGCTCTCGTTGAGAGTCGAACTCAAGACCTCCCGCTTACTAAACAGGTGCTCTAACCAACTGAGCTACAAGAGCAACTGTTGATAATGCTGACATAATATTAAATTATTTTCATTATAATTAAAAAATGTCCATAGCCTACTCGATCCAACCAAAAATAAAGAAAATAAGAGTGATGCCATTACATTGCTTGAAATGTTTGGTACAATTGTACAAACTACAAACACAAAAAAAACCCCACCTACTTTAACTACCAGGACAGGATGTCCACGGAATACTAAAATATCAACCGATACAATACTGTTCAATCAAGATAGTCAATCATTCAACTGCTCTATGAGCTTTCTAGCTTTATGTAACCTTTCCAGTTTAATAATTTCCACTTGCACCATACAAACATCCAAGGCAAGATCTCCCCACCGGAAAATGAAAATAATTAGGTAGGTGTTTAGTTGTGATCCTGACCTCAATTGTGTGGTTGCTTTGCCACATTTAACTGAATTTTGTGAATAATTGATGAGCCATATCCGATCCTTACTTCATTAACAGATTTCTATAGTGGAATCTTGCAAATTTTGTTTTCAGATGTGTGAAATAAAATATATAAGACAGATACGAAGTCACTTAGCCAAAGCTAGTTGAAGTCATATTCATTAAAGTTTTTGCTCGAATATAAAACTACCTTAACAACATTGTTGAGAGAGAGAGAGTGCAGGAGAGACAAGGCTATATAATTGATTCTCTAGCTCCATGCTCGTTGTTTCTAATAGTAGAAGAACTTCGTTGTTCTAAGTTACGCGTGGACAACAAGAGGTACTAAATTAGAGATGATGTATAAATGTATGTATTAGGTATAATGCATATTTGTTATGTTATGTAAGATGAGGTGAAACTATATTGGATTGGATTAAACGTGAGATGCGAGATAATTTGTTAGCAAAGATTAGTAGTTATTTATAAATAGAATAGAAAGCATTTAGAATCTAGTTGAAAATCATTATTTTTATTTTTTATTTTATTATCTTATCTTATTTCGTATTTTTTAACAATATAATTTCTGATGGATGAAAATTTTATTGAATACGTTATATATTAAAAATTTAATTATTTTGTTAGTTTTTATAGTTTTACCAAATTTTTAATTAGGTCTTTATATATATATTTTTTAATTAGATCCTTACATTGCTTTTAATTTTGTAATTAGATTATTTTTAGTGTAAAAAATGTTAGAACTAATTGAATATTTTTTCGCAAATTGAAGGTTTTCACAATTAAAAATCTAACTAAATATTTAATCAGAAAAGCTATACATCCATGTAAATATATCATCCAAGCTATCCAAGTAATTTCTTTCAGACGCGCCTCCCCCACTCCCTCACTCGTTTGTCATACACGCGCCTCATATAACGTAAACCTTCTTTGCTGCGTGATAAACTTTTGCTCAACGTAAATCTTCTGCTGCAACCTAAACCTTCTTTTCTGCTCACATTTTCGTTCTTCTTCTTCTTCTCTGTTGGCATTCTTCTTCTTTTTCTTCTTCTTCTTCTTCTTCTTCTTCTTCTTCTTCTTCTTCTTCAACGTAATAAGCTTCGTCGTCCTCCTCTGTTCGCATTTTCTTTATTGTTCTTCTCTGCTCCCGTTCTTCCTTATTGATCTGCATTGAATTCAAGCTAATAAGCTCCGTCATTCTTCTTCTTTTTTGTTTTCTTATTCGATCTTAACTTCTGAATTGAAACAATGAATGATTCAACTTCAAATAAGTTGAATGAGAACGATTTGGTTTATTCTTCTGAAATGAATCATGCTGATGGGGTTTTGGATTATTTATTTTTGAATCGAATTGAATGTAATGCAATTGTTAATTTTATTCAATATAATGGACGTATGTGTTCTTGAATCCGAATTGAATTGAATTGATAATATCTAAATTATAGACAGAGGTGTTTCGAATTTGATTTTGTATAATGGATTATGTTTTGTTCATCCAGTACTATACAATTGTTTCACCATGAGTACGTGTTTCGGTTCATTATGCAGAAAACTGTTTGAATTTGATTTTATATTTTGGATTATGTTTCGTTCACTCAGTACTATAGAGTTGTTTCACCATGAGTACGTGTTCGGTTCGTTCACTGAGTACTATATAATTGTTTCAACATAATGACATTTTCGGTTCACTATACAGACCAGCTTTGTTGTGGATGAAAAATTTGTCCCAAAGGTGGGGATGATTTTCAAAACACTAGAAGAAGCTGGAAAGTTCTACAAACATTATTCCAAACTTGCCGGCTTTTTTACGAAAATAAGGAACACGACTTGGGACGGAGACAAGATTAAGAAGCAACTAATCGTATGCAGCAGAGAGGGGAGGTGGAAATCCAAGATATCTCCAACTCTGAAGACAAACCCCTCAGCCGGGTTAAACTGTCCAGCCATGATTTACGTACATATAATGAAGGATGTCGGTCTCTAGACAATTTCTAAAGTTGTTTTGAATCACTCACATCCCTGCTGTCCAGACCGGGAGAGATGCTCAAACAACACAGGGAGATAAGCATGTTTGTGCGTCGCACCATCGAAACCAATGAGGAAGCTGGAATCAGACCGAGCAAAACTTACCAATCATTTGTGGCAGCTGTCGGCAGCCACCGTAAACTAAGTTTTATAGAAAAAGACATGAGGAATTACATTACAAGGAAAGTACAGAATATTTTCGAACAAGATGATACCAAAGAATTTGGAAAGTACCTACTAAGAATGAAAGAGAAGAACCAAAATTTCTTCTTTGAGCTCAACCTCGAAGGTGATCACTGAATCAAACATGCATTCTGGGCCGACGCAAGAAGCAGGGCCGCATGTGAGTATTTCGGAGACGTGGTTTCATTCGATACCACCTACAACACAAACAGGTATTCAGTTCAGTCACATATAGTTTTAGGTTTAGTGAGTTTACAAATTTCAATTCATCACAGCCTGGGTGCGTCTATTTATGTAGGTACAATTTGGTTTAAGGTTCTTTTGTGGGTGTGAATAACCACGGTCAGTCGACACTTCTCGGATGCGCACTGATGAAAAATGAGGACATCCAATCATTCAAATGGCTATTCGAGTGTTGGCTCCATTGCATGGGAGGGAAGGCACCAAAAGGCATTCTTACCGACCAATGTGCATCGATTCAAAGGGCAATTGAGCTATGCATGCCAACAACAATTCACTGGTGGTGTATCTGGCACATCATGAAGAAGATCCCAAACAAACTAAACGGCTACAAGGGACACGAAGAAATTGAACAAGAGATGAGCCATGTTGTTTGAAACTCGTACACGAAAGACGCATTTGACAGAAACTGAAATGATTTCCTCACAAAGTACGGCCTCGGAGGCAACAAGTGGCTCTCAGGTAACTGAGGTTTCAATTCGAATTATTTTCATGCCCATAGTTTTTTGTTTTCAAAACATGCACCAATTTTGGTTCACCACACAGTATTGGTTCGGTTTATTCTGCAGAGCTGTACAAGGATCGGCATATATGGATTCCAGTTTACCTGGAACACCACTTCTGGACCGGGATGAGAAGCACACAAAGGAGCGAGAGCATGCATGTATTTTTCAACAAGTTCATCACATGCAACAGATCCCTGAGACAATTCGTGAAGTAATACGACAATTGCCTAGAAAGCAGAGAGCAAAGAGAGAGAGAATTCGATGCTGTAGATTTTCACACCGTGATACCGTGCGCAAAAAAATCAGCAATAGAGGCCAAATTTCAGCAAGTGTATACCCACGAGAAGTTTACGAAAGTTCAAGCACAATTCAGAGGTAAAGTGAACTGCATCACAAGATCAATGCATTGCACCCTAGGTTTCACAACATATGAAGTCGTAGAGCAGGTTTCCAACTCCACATTCAACAAGTTTTTCGTCACCTACGACGCAGTATCACCAGAGGTAAAGTGTCAGTGCTTGCTGTTTGAGTCAAGGGGCATATTGTGCCGCCATTCCCTGAGCGTTCTAAGCTTCAAGCGAGTGGATAATGTGGCACCGAAATACATACTGGAACGTTGGAGTAAGAACATAAAGAGGAGGCACACACACATCAAGAGCAGCCAAGACGAGCCTCTACTGGAGCTGAGAAGCAAGAGATTCGATGATTTGGTGTTTCAGTCACACAATATATGTGAATTTACATCCGAGTCTGAGGAGCTTACCAGAATTCTGCACGGGGCGTTTGACAAGGTCATGGCCGAGATGCAAGAATATCAAGAGATAAGCAAACGAAAAATTTTGTTATCCCACGAAGAAGGGACGTTGAGCGACGTGAACGACCTTCAAAGCCCGCCACACATCAAAACAAGAGGCCGGCCCAAGAACAGACTTGGATCAAACCTGGAAAAAAAGATCTCAAACGCCATAAAGAAAAAGAAAAAGACAGCTCCAAGCGAGATACAATTGATTTACTTTTGAGTAGGGAAAATTTCATTTGTGCATTTTGCTAATATACGATTTATTATGTCTTTTGCAGTTGAATCTTTTAGACGGCGGATCAACAATTCAGTCAAGCTCCAGCCTTTACAATGCACCAGATATGAATTATCCCAGAGAGGATTATATGAGTTTTAGTTTTTATTAATGTAAATTTCTTTTCATCCATGATCAAATTTCGGTTCACTGATGTTATAGGAGGGTTAATTTCTGACTGTTGTTAGTCTTTAATGAATAGTAACTTGTTTGGTTTTTTATATTAGCTTTTGTGAAATTCTTTATTCAAAAGTTACTTTTTCTTTATTGAATAGTCAATTTATTATGCTATGTTAGATAGTTCAGGTGTTTCTGAAACTGAATACTGATAGAAATATTTTTTATAATTAGCTCTTTGCTATATTGATATATGCAATTTTTCTGTTCATCCAGTATATTAATTTCGGTTCACTGTGTTTTTTGGGGGTTCTTAACGTCTTGATAAATATCCTGATTCCATTCACTATGAACCTGGAACAAAACAGCAGCCAGACAATTCCAACAGATATATAAATTAACATCTCAGACCGACGGGACAAAGAATAATCCATCTTGAATAAGATAAAAACACTAACATTAGATATATACATTGATATTAAGATTAGATATATAGATTAATATTTACATTAATATTCACATGAATACATTGAAAGAAGCATTGTTTGCTTTTTTAAACAAGTTAAATAAAATATTGTTAATTACAACCAGTGAATCATAGTATATCCTATTACTTTCTAAATCCGCATATGAGAATTTACAATAAGGGTTGGAGAGGACAGCAGATGGCTTTGGGAGTCTTATTGCTTCAGATGCCCAAATCACTTGGTCTCTGATTTTGTTCATTTCGTGCAACAGAATATTCGGACCATATTCGTGCCTGAAGCCATCAATCTCTTCCTACATTTTAATTGAAAGGAATTAGTTACATAAGAAATGAACCGAACTGAAATAATAAATGAAAGAACTGAAATGATAATTGTCCCATCCCACCGAACCGAACCCCCTTGATACACTGAATAAAACATGATAAATAATGAAACAGTTAGAAAAGCATTGCTGCATGCAATTAGAATAACCCTAAACCCTGAACACACTAAATATCAAGTGAATGAAAACCACCAAGCCCACCGAACCAAACAACATTGTTGTGGTGAATAAATCGTTATAAACTTTAATCATCAAGAATAGTATTTATCCATGCAAAAGAAGTCAACTGAATAGAGTAACAACCAAGTTCAAATTTACATACACTGTTAATTTAGAAAGTACTTACTTGTGTCCAAACTTTATATTGATACTTCTTTCTGGGTTTGATCTTTCGAGGATCAATTGTTTCATGACGTATATGCCACAATCATAGCTAAGCAAGAATTCAGTATAATACGATTAATAGTACACAAAATAAAACGCATTAAAACTAGCATTATAGAAGAGAAAGATTTTTACTCTATACGTTGACCGTTCAGCATGATATACTCTGCTTCTTCTCCCTCTCCGTCCTCCATTAAGGGTTCTGCCCCAGCGTAAACCCTCATCTAAAAAATTATTAATCCCTGAAAGGGACACAAATGGTGAATAAAGAGAAGCAACAACAATGAACCAAACTACTTTCATGTACTGAATAATTTGAATAATTTACAACAAAATAACTTACAATAAATTTGTTCAGTTTCACTCTCGATTCAAGTATATCTTTTTTCTTCTTATTGACAGGGTCAAGCACATAGAATTTCTTTTTCTGGACATTGGCAATCCACAACCACCAATGCCCTCCATTTCAAATATGCACAAACAGCTGAAGTTTGGAGAAATGATAGAATATTTCAGTCGAAACAATAGCAAATGAGAGAAATATCGAAGAATTTTTAGAAATGACAACTTACAAATGGATGCGATGCCAGTTTTCTTTTGTCTAGGAAACGGCGGTGATCAGCATACTGATCGATATCAAATTGGTAGGCCTTCTTGGTCCTAGGATCAATGTAGTCCATGCCATAGTTTCCCAACATAAACATCTACAAAATGAACATCAGTTAAATCACAAGCGACCAGACAAGTGAATCTAATTGGCTAATACCACTGAATCAAACACAATTTATATGCTGAATAAAATGCAATAAACATTCAATCATGGAGGGAATAAGAAATTTAGCTTACCACAATATCCAGTGGGACAATATATATTTGTTCTTGAAATCGGTGACCTTTTATTTCATTAAGAATCATGCTATGTATGGTGACCACCTACAGGAAGAAAATTTATGAGATATAATGTATAAGAGTATTTGAAAAAATCATTAACGTTAACGCAATTGGTAAAGAATTTACCATGCTTTCCACTTGTTCTTTCGGTATTAGAGACATGAAATGTTGTCTAACCCCCTCGTAACTTGCCTCATGCTTCAAGACCAATATCGCATCATATTCGTTGCTACTATCTTTGGTCTGTTTGACATATGTCATCCAATGATAACACTTTTCGATCAACTCTTCTGTGATTTCCTTCTTTTTCTCTGGAGTTTGTAAACTTCAGCAGCTATGAAGGTTGGCTCGACAGTTGTTGCTTCAGCAAACTTCAATGCTGCCGTCACCCCAGCATCTACCACTGCCTCTTCCAGGATTTCAAGCTGTGAAATAGTCAGCTCAGAGGGCTGAGTTGGTTGAGAGGGGGAGTTCGTTGAGATACTGGGAGACTTATCCCAAGACTAAAGGAAGGCATATCATCTTCTCGTTGCCTAGGATGAGCAGCACTACAAGATGATAGAGATATTAAACAATGATATTAGATAAAAATGATATTAAACAATATAGTGAACCGAAATTAACCCAAGAGGTAAACCAAAAATATCTAGATTTGAAGAAGCATAAAACTTACAAATCAGGCTGTGCTTCTTCTTGTAATTGCCATGCCACCGGAGCTTCTTCTTTCTGTTGTTGTTTGGGAGGACTGTTGCATTAAACAGAAAAGAGTTTAGTAACGACCCAGAATTATTATCCTGTACCATTAAAACTATTAAAAAGAATAATTCTAATTACCAGCTAGACAAGATGATTATAAAAATGATATTAATTAAAACTTACACATTCATTGGAGGTTCTGGCTCCGTATTCCTTGGTTAAGATTCCTCAGCAACCTGCTTTTGTTGTTCTGATTGTTGTGCCGGTGCTTCTTTCCAGGGCTGCTGTTGCGGTTCCAAGGGGCTGTTGCATTAAACAAAAATAGTTCAATAAAAATCCTATCTACTCATAAACACTATCCACGGAACTGAATGAAAATAAGAACAAATTTCATTCAAAACCCTAGTTACACTGTGAAAATGCAATCAAAATAACCCTAAACCCTGAAGACACTAACTATCAAGTGAATGAAAATCAACAAGCCTGCTGAACCGAACAACATTCATGTAGTGAATAAATAGTTGTAAACTTACTCATTATCAGAAGTTTGTTGTGTTTGACTTTCCGAAGGGACATAGATAAAGTCATCTTTTATCAACTCTTCCTTAAGAGAACTTGGAAGAGACAATGCAAGAGGAGGTCTAAGGAATGTAAACAAGAAAGAAGTTAATGTTGAATTATTAGAATTGGTTCTGAGAAACGGGAATCTGCACATTGAAAAACTCACATTTCCAAAGGTTCAGAACGAGTTTCTTCTCGAACCTCAATGATTTGTAGCTCAGAATCAGGTGTAGCGCTAGTACATTTAAACACATTTTCCTTGGATTAATTAAACAAAAATTATTACCTAAATCTAAAAGAATAACATAAATATTTTTAACTTATACTGGTGGAGTTTTAGAACTCTTTCTTGGATGGATTTTTTTTTCTAAAATATTTTACCGGGCTTTCCAAGGTATTTTTCCTAAAAAATGGATAACAAATTAAAATTAGAAACCAAGATTAAAAGCAGAGGTCTAAAAACACATGAAATTCATTTTTTGAAACCACTGAACCGAAAGTAAAGCATGCAATGAACCAATTTACCTGGTATTGTCCGAGGCATTTATAGACGGTGTGGAGCTTGCCTGAGTCCGTAAGAGAGATTCGCTACCCAGATTCACAGTCGGCAGTCTAAGCAAAATAAATAAATATTAGTAATTAAATCCAGAGGAATTAGAAAAGGTTCTAGCAAAAGTTAGCAAAGAAAGAAAAATAACTCGGTATAAGAAACCGAATCTTACGTCTCAGAGAAATCATTTTGCGCCTCCGTCGAGTCAAATTGATCCGGAGCAACGTTTGCGGTTTGAGTTCCATCATTTCTTTTCTTTTATCTCTTTTCTCTTATCGTCTCCAACGCTTGTCTTCTTCTTTTCGCAGCGTTGTCTTTTACTTGTTCAGTTCTAAAAGTTCATAAAATAAGTATCAAGGAACCTAAAACGAAAGTATCAATAAAAGAAAATATGATTTGAGAAACTTACTCCTTCTCAGATTTGGTTTGTTTTTCTGCCACCCTCTGCGGTTGTTTTCTTTTTACTATGGGTGTTTTTTTTTATTTTTTTTCTCTGCAACACAGACAAACACATCGAATTTATATCGGAGAAAAATATAAGCAAGAAAAAGACACTAACAATCAAGTGAACGAAACTGACAAACTCCACCGAACCGAACTCAATTAATGTGCTGAATAAAATGTGATACACGTTCAATCATCAAGAAAAACATTTCTGCATACAAAGGGAGAAGTGAAGACCCAAACAATCAAGTGAACAAAAATTATAAAGACTACTGAACCGAAAGCAATTCATGTCTTGAACAAAACGTGATACACATTCAATCATCAAGAAAAAACATTTCTGGATTAAAAAGAACTCAACTTGAGCAACTCCACTGAACAATATCACATTTGTAATTTACTTAACAAGCATACATAAACAATTTTTAGCAAGGAAAAGCAAAACTAAACCAGATGAATATCATACAATCATATAAATGAACATCACCCAATACTTACTGGCTTTCAGATTTGCTTGTGCTCTCTGAATCTGTCGACATAGGCTTCCTTTTTTTGGTTTGTTTTTTAACCACCTTCTGTGGTTGTTTTCTTTTCTTTGTGGCAGTTTTTTCAATTTCTTTTTCTCTGCAATACATAAGAACAAGTGCATAAGAACAAATTTAAGCAAATACAAGTTAAATGAAATCAATATGAAGTTCAAAGTTACTGGTTTTCGGATTCACTTTTGTTTTCTGAATCCGTGGGACTGCTTTCAGTTTGTCTTGTTGTTTCTAAATCCGTCTCAACAAGCTTTTGTTTTTTAACCACCCTCTGTTGTCTTGTTCTCTTTGCTGGTGGTGTTTTGTCGGATTCGGATTCAGATTCAGATTTGGAAAATCTATCTTCTTCTGAAGAAGAATCCAGATTAACAATTTTCTTTTTTTTCTTTCTTTCCTTTTTCTTTCTTATCTAACTTCTTTGTTTTTGTTTTTTCCTTCTTTATTTGCTTTCTGTACAGAAGTCTCTAAAATAGAAACTTATTTAATGAGAAATACACCAACAATCAACTGAATCAACATGAGCAACCCACTGAACCAAGTGATACTAATATGCTGAATAAAATGCCATAAAACGTGATAATTATTTAATCATCAAAAAAATATTTTTGCATGCACAATGACTCAATTGAACACACTAACAATCAGGTGAACCAAAGGGAGCAAGCCCACCGAACCGAACAAGATTCATATGGTGAATAAAACGTGACTAACATTTAATCATTAAGAAAAATGTTTCTGCATGCACAAGGATTCAAATGAACACACTAACAATTAGGTGAACCAAAGGGAGCAAGCCCACCGAACCGAACAAGATTCATATGGTGAATAAAACGTGACAAACATTTAATCATCAAGAAAAACGTTTCTGCATGCACAAAGATTCAAATGAACACACTAACAATTGCAAGTAGGAGAAATAAATTAATTATAACCTAAAACACAAGCTTATTTAGTTAGCAGAGTATTTTATAAGCATTTGAAACGAAATTTTAGTGGGAATTTTTTGTTTAATTTACCAATGTGTCCGTTGCTTCCTCTGAAATCCGGTCGAGCATCATTTGCTTTGTCCAATGGGCCACCCACCGTGCCGGGGGAGCATCATGTCTAAACGGGTGAGGGAACTTGGTTTCATGGAAGTATATCAGTATTAAAACAAAAACACAGCCGTCAACAGACTGTTTATTTTCCCTTCTCTTGTTTTTTATTCCTTTCCTCAAGAAGCTAAGCACATGTTTTGCCCAATCCCACTCTCGAATGTTGTCCACATAAAAGATAGGCGGCTTATGGATTGGAGAGGCCACGCTTACCGTCGTCGGCAGCAAGAAGCACTTTTGTACGAAAACGACAAAAGTCCTCTTAAATTTTTGCCGGTTCTCCTCCCCTTCAACACTCATATCCACCACGGACCTTGTCAAAATCGCGAACGTAATATTTTTGACGTTGTCATATATTGCCTTGTCATCCGGATTCAGTTTGCCGTAATAAACCTTTTCAGCAAAACGATTTTCTACAATATTTTAATAGCAATAAATCAGCCAAAAAGGCTCAGTTTAATTTTCTGTACACCAATGAACCGAAAATAAGTAGGAAAGTGAAAAGTGTATTACCGTCGTTGCTTATGCCCAGTGCAGCTGCTACCTTGTGAGGAGTTATGTATATATTCCTATGGAGAGTTTTCAGGTATCCATGATACTCATTATAGCAATTAATCAATTCTCTCAAGAGGGCGTGAGAGACATTCATTTTTGAGACATGTGCTAGGGCACCGAATCCCATTTCTTCAACTATATCTTTCTTTTCTTGACTCATATTCTTGAACATTGTTGCTATTGCCTTTGTTTGGCATCTGCAATCATGAGTTTTCTACAAGTTTTGAAATAGAATGTGATGATATATTTATAATACAAAGTAGATGTTATTCGAATGAAAGCGGATAAATATATTTAATGTGCTTACGTTATAGTGTGGCTTCTCCTTCTTTGTCACCGTTGTCTTATTGTGTTTTGCTGTAATGAAAAAATTTGGTCAATAGTTCACTCAATACACCGACAAGCACAAGCATGCATATCTTAATCAAATGAATTAAAATGTCCCAGCCCACTGAACCGAACCCCCTTAATGCATTGAATAAAACATGATAAATAATGAAACAGCTAGAAAAGCATTGCTGCATGCAATCAGAATAACCCTAAATCCTGAACACAGTAAATATCAAGTGAATGAAAATCACCAAGACCACCAAACTAAACAACATTCATGTGGTGAATAAGTCGTTATAAACTTCCAATCATCAAGAATAGTATTTCTCCATTCAAAAGAAGTCAACTCAACAGAGTAACAACCAAGTTGAAATTAACATACACTATCTACTCACATACACTATCCACTGAATTGAATAAAAATAAGAACAAATTTCATTCAAAGCCCTAGTTACATTGTAAAAATGCAATCAGAATAACCCTAAACCAGTAGTAAACCCTAAACACACTAAATATCAAGTGAATGAGAATCACCAAACCCACCGAACCGAACACAATTCATATGGTGAATAAATCGTTATAAACTTTCAATCATCAATAATAGTATTTGTCCATGCAATAGAAGTCAACTGAACAGAGTAACAACCAAGTTCAATCCCTAGTTACACTATCCACTGAACTGAATGAAAATAAAAATAAATTCCATTCAAAGCCCTAATTATACTGTAAAAATGAAATCAGAATAAACCCTAAACCCTGAACACACTAAATATCAAGTAAATAAAAATCAACAAGGTCACCGAACCGAACACAATTCATGTGGTGAATAAATCGTTATAAGCTTTCAATCATCAAGAATAGTATTTCTCCATGCAAAAGAAGAACTGAACAGAGTAACAATCAAGTTCAAAGCCTTAGTTACACTATCCACTGAACTGAATGAAAATAAGAACAAATTTTATTCAAAGCTCTAGTTACACTGTAAAAATACAATTAGAATACGTCGATCTACTAAACGAAGCAAATCAATCCATTAAACCTAAAATGCAACTAGGAGAAATGCTACATTGCAAGATTTCAAATGAACAGTAGTTTTTCTCATATCTTTGTCAGTTTCTGTTTCTGTTTTCGGTCGTTTTTGCTTGTTTCTTGCGAAATCTTCTCGCGATTCTTCTCCAGTAGTGGTTTTCGCAGAGAACGTGAGTAAAGTTTGAGTGATTTTGAAAGAGATTCAAAGAGAAGGATCAGTTTCGTGTAGTGGTTTGGTGTTGAGGAAGAAGTAACGTTTTTTCATAATGAGCGCGAATCAGCAGTAACAAGGGGTTTTGGGCGCGTGAGTGGATTAGGCTTGGGCCAACTTGGATACATGGATACATGGATATGTAGCATGACTGATATTTAACTACATAATTTTTTGAGAGAAATATTCGATTAATTTTAAAATTTTTAACACAAAAGAACCTAATTTACAAAATTAAAAATAATGTAAGGACTCAATTAAAAAAATAAAAAAAAATTAATTAAAAATTTAATAAAATTATAGAAATTAACCGAATAATTAAACCTATAATAAATTCAAATAATAAGTCATGAAACCACATCATAATAATGTTCAAGTAACTAGATATTCACATTCATTCATATTGTGTCCAAATCTTCAAAAAAATAAACTAATATAATATAATTATTTAATTAAAACCAATAAATTACTAGCAAGAAACTATTTTCTTTTCTCTCTCGTGAACGAAGCACATTGCAGCTTAGAAGACTGATACTACCCGTCTTGGTAGCGGTGGCTCTCGCCCTCCTCAAATCCCCTTCTTCCCCTCTCTCTCTTTCTCTCTACTCGCTCATCTGCCAATCCGCACTTATCTTTTCACCCTCCGCCGTTTGCCTCAAAATTCCACTACCACTGTTACTCTTGCCATCTCTCTTACCAGCGACGGTTCTACTTTTTCAACATCACCACTCTCACTCCCATCGCTGCCACTCTCATCATCTCTCTTCCAGTCTGTTATTTAGCATCAACTCTTCTTACCACTGTTGCCACAACCTCTTTCCTTTAGATACCACCACTGTCACTGTAACTGCTTCTCTGTTTTCCTCCTCCCACCGTCCTTTCAAACCACAATCTCTCCAACCACCTCTTTATACCACCACTACCTCTTCAAGTTCTATTTATTTGGCTGTTGTTATTTTTGTTTTGTTTTGTTTTTGTTTTAGTTTAAAATAACCTTTTTGTAGAGTATTTTTTCTTTTTGTGGTGATGATTATTTTTTTATGGGTATCTTAATCTTAGTAATTAAGTTTGTCAGAAATTAATTTGTAAATGGATTAAAAAATGATGAGTTGGTAAAAAATGGATGCATGGTGTGTTATGCATGAATGTGGAGCTGGCATTGTCAAAGAGCACAAAACGCAAATTACATTTTGACACTGACGAAAAACAACGAAGAGGAGCACGCTGCAAAACGCAGCCTGCGTTTGACAGGCCCGGGCAATCAAAGAACGAAACGTGGCTCTGTGCCCCTACATGCAAACAGCTTCACTTTTGACCAGCTTTGGAGAAGGCAAAACGCAGGTTGCGTTTGTTAGCCTGCCAGAGCAAATCGGAAGTTGCGTTTGGCAGCCACCATAGCTGCATGTGTGACACGTGTCATGGAGGGTGGTAAATTTGCTTATAAAAACGAAGACCAAACACAGATAGGAGTAACGGGTGTGAAATGAGAGTGAAACCAGAGTAAGGAAAAACTGAAGAAGTAAAAGTGAAGAAGTGTGGGAGAAAAAGAAGAAGTTTACGATAAAGGATTAAATAATGGTTCGTAATTTTACCAAACCAGAAGAACACATTATTGAATATCTTGATCATCCTCAATGGATAAATATTTTTTTATTTTGATAGTGTTATTGTTAATTTTAATATTATTATTATTATTGTTGTGATTACTGTAACTGTTATTACTATTATTATTATTAATGTTGTTATTGTTATTGTTATTATTATTATTATTAATATAATTATTTTTTAGTAATAAAAAATACTGTATAATAAATTTTTTATTATTTTTAATAAATTTTTTATTATTTTTTAATTATTTATTATTAATTTTTATCATACTAGTCGTACTGTCTAATAAATTATAAAAATAAATTTAAAGTTTGTTATTATTTTTAAATAATTTATTATTAATTTTTATGATACGGTTGTGTAAATAAATTATTAATATTTTCTAATAATAAATAAATAATACTGTGTAATAATAGTAATAAATTATTATTATTTTTTAATAGAAAGTAAATAATGTTTAATAATTGTTTATTATTTATTAATAATTTATGATTATTTTTTAAGATAATAATAGTAATAATACTGTTTAGTTACTGGTTTTTTTTATTATTGTTATTATTGTTAGTGACATTATTATTATGATTGTTAGCCATTATAAAATACTGTGTAATAATTATTATTATTATAATAATAATAATAATAATAATAATTATTATTATTATTATTATTATTATTATTATTATTATTTTCTATTTTAGGAGAACAAGTATTGGATTAGTTATGATTAGTATATTGTTATATGTTTATAATAATGTCTCTGTTAAAAATAAACGTTTTTTTTATGATAACGTTATTTATTAATTATTATTATTATTATTATTATTATTATTATTATTATTATTATTATTATTTATCGTTAATTTTTTCGCAGGCTATCAGGAATCTGTTGCCCAGAAAATTAGATCCGCCAGAGATTTTTAACGAGGTAGCTGCAGCTTCACTAGCACTGACTGGGTTTCAACACGTTTCACGAGTAGAAGAACTGAGAGGTCATTCTGCACTACTAAGTTTTGGTCGAAAGATGGAAGCCAGAGATCCATACATTTCATCTTCCGGTCAGTGAGGTGACATTGACCCTGGAAGATGTTTCATATATTCTTGGCCTCCCGGTTAATGGGGAGGCCGTTACGGGTAGATCAGATAGCAGTCACCAGTTCTTGGTGGAGAACTGCATTGCGTGTTTTGGTCGGGAGCCCGGTCCGGAAGATCACGTGGTGGGAAAGGTTAATATTGCTTGGGTCCGGCGGTGCAGAGACACCGAGCCATGTGACACTCAGGAGTCTCTTGAGCAGTACGTCCGGGTGCACATTTTCTGCGTGCTCGGAACAGTTGTGTTTCTGAATAAGTCGACCACTTCACTGAACTCGAAGTTTCTACCGCTACTTCGGGATTTTCACCGGATTTCACAGTACAGTTGGGGGCAGTCAGTCTGGCAAATCTATACAGATCGTTGTGTCGTGCATCACGATACAATTGCAAGAAAATGGATGACCCACTGATACTGCTTTTTTTTTTTTGGCGTGGGAGCGTATGCCGTTCCTGGCACCTATACCCCGCGATCAACTCGGCGATGTTGGTATTCCACTAGCGCGACGGTATTGGCTTTTATCGTTATTATTATTATTATTATTATTATTATTATTATTATTATTATTATTATTCTATTTTTTGTTAGGTGGAGTCATTGGCGCCGACATACAAGATATATACGGCGGCCTATTGCGCATTTTAGGCGAGGACTCGACAACATGGGAGTTGACGATGTAAGTTGTACCATTAATGTCCAATATTTTTATTCAGAAGTTTAGTTTTTTTAATCGGCCTCTTGGTAACGAATGTGCAGTTTATATGGCGGCCATATATGGGAGTGGGGATTCTGGATGTCCTCGCTGCCCAGATGGTTATGTGCTCCACCCAATCGCCTCTAGTGTCATTCGAGTGCATAGAATGGCACCTGACAGACCGGGTTAGACAACAGTTCGGGATGTAACAGCTTCCACCAGGCCCGGTGTTCGACCTTGGTCGTGATCACTGCAAGCGGTTGACAGGAGCACAGAACCATGACTGGGGACAAATTTACAGTCAATGGGTTAACAGATGGAGATTTGACCGCTATAACACATTGCAGTTATGCAAGGAGATTATTGACTTTCATCCTCTCCCAGTGTACTACGAGTGGTACACAGAGCAGTATGGGATGCACCTACGAGTGTCAGATAGAGTTGCAAGCGAAGAGATTGGCGCTGATGAACCACATCAGTAACAGGAAGAGCCAGCTGGCCCTCAGCAGCAAGTCTCGCCTCATGAGCAGTAGTTTCAGGTATTGTTATTAATTCCTAGTATTATGATTATTATCAACTTTTAGGGTTATAAATTGTTATCAGTAATTACCATTAATTGTAATTAATTGTTATCTAGGTCCCGGCATATGAGCACCACTATCAGGTCCCGGCATATGAGCACCAGGTTCAGATGCCGACATATGGCCAGCAATTTCAGGATCCGGCATATGCCCAGCAGTGGCCGACATATGCCTAGCAGCAGGCAGCATATATACCAGAACCACAGCCGCCTCAAGAACCTGAGCCCTACATACCACATCTGGTAATTCCAGCCATGGGTCACTTTAGTCCGTTGGGTGGATCTGACACCATCAGCTTCTCTCAGGTCCTAAGAGATACAGATTTTCTATCCCCGCCGCCACCGCAGGAAGGGCCTGCTACATCTCGGCATTCCAGCGGTCGTCGTGCCACTTCGGGTCATGTAGATCCGCCCGGTCCTTCCGCACCACCACGCGGCCAGTTGTTTGATTTGAATGAGTACCCGCAGCAGGAAGAGGGAGACTTGGGATACGACTTGCAGCACTGGTATGATCTTGGTGGATCGAGTGCTCCGGGGATGAATGGCTCTGGTTTGTATGACACTGGTGGTGCGAGCGTGACAGATTTTTGTGGTCCTAACGTTGGTAGTGGGCTGGATGCCGGTTTACCTCAGGGTCGTCCGTATAACTTACGGACACAGACTGCGCCTCCGGACAAATACACCCCATCCTTGTATTCGAAGAAGGCACCGAGGAAGTAGTTAGTTGCAGTTGATCTTGTATTCAGCGTTGTATTCAGATTTGTATTCAGTGTCGTATGTTATATTTAGATGATTCTGTTCAGTACTATTATTATGACATATTTAGCTTTGCTCCCGTATAACTCTGTTTGGATCGAAATGTTTGTTCTGCAAAAAAATAAATAACAAACTTAAAAACTTTATTTATTATAAATTGTTAACTAGGTTAAAGTAAATGACGAGGTTACAAAAAAGGAAACATATAATTGTGAAGTAGGTCATAAGAAAGTTACATTGAAAAGCCTAACCACTAATGACCTCCAGTGAAACTTGGACCTGCACGTTGCGGACATCGGCTGCGGCTATGTCCCTCGTGTCCACATATAGTGCACCGGCGAGGGCCACGCATATCCCGCGAATCCATCTCATTCAAGTATCGGGTTGACTTCGTTCTTCCTTTCGTCGCGCGCCTCAATGTCCAGTTGGCGATCACCTTCGCTCCTTCGTATCTATCCCACGTAGATGGGTCACCCATCGGAACAAACTCGCCTCTGTACACCTTACAGATTTCAGACATCTTGTACACATCGTGCACGTACACTTGCCAATCAAGACGCTGGTTGGCGCAACATGCAAGCACGTGGCGACATGGGAGTCGCTCGACCTGGAAATGGCTATAGTCGCAGTGTCGTTGTGTAAGGTTAACAGTGTAAATGATACCATCTTGCATTTCGCGAACCTCAAACATCTCGTTGCGCTTGTTGAACCGGTTGACCACAATGTTTTCTGCACGTCGGAAGCTTTCTTCAACTCTCTTCGTTGCAAATTCTGAATACGTGAATCCGTTGCGGCGACGCTCATGAGCCTCGGTACTCTTCGTTGCAAATTCTGAATACGTGAATCCGTTGCGGCGACGCTCATGAGCCTCGGTACTCTTCCGAGTGAACAACTCATTCAGCCGATAGAAAGTTGACCGGACAAGGGCAGTCACAGGAAGGTTGCGTGCACCCTTCAAGACAGAATTTATGCACTCTACCATGTTTGTCGTCATATGTCCCAACGATGACCACCATCGAATGCCAACACCCATCTCTCAACACCGATCTCATCGCACCATTGAGTATATGCCTCACCCCGCTCTTTAAGCCTTTGGTAGTTTTTGTTGTACTCCTGCTCCATCCTAGAATAACCTGTTGAACAAACCATTTAATCATAAGCAGATGCCACAAATTTACTATGAATAGAACCATAACAGCGATTTGAAATACCTGAGTTCACCATGAGTTTATGCAAATATGGAGTCTTGAACCTCCTTAAGAAGTTGGACCCGATGTGCCTGATGCAGTACATGTGCCACGCCCTTGGTGGTGACCATGCACCGTTACTGCGAGCTATTGCAGCGTCGATGGAGGTATGACGGTCAGAAATAATACCCACACCATCAATGGTAACAACATATCTCCGCAAATTGGTTAGGAAAAACTCCCACGCGTCTGCTATCTCGCCCTCGACAATCGCAAATGCAATAGGCACAATGTTTTGATTCCCATCTTGTGCAACCGCTACCAGAAGTGCACCTTTATATTTTCCGTACAGGTACGTGCCATTAACCTGCACCAGTGGCTTGCAGTGTTTGAATGCTACAATACACGGATAGAAGCTCCAAAAAACGCGGTGCAGAACTCTTACACCTTGAACCTCCTCACTCTCATGGTAAACGGGGAGCGTTTTAATTTGAACACGAGACCTTGGCATCTTCACTGTCATTGCTTTCAACCATACTAGTAGAGTCTGGTAAGAAACTTCCTAATCATCGAAAATTTTTGCGACAGCTTTCTGCTTTGCCAACCAAGCCTTGCGGTAACTCACAGTGTAGTTGAACCTGCCTTGAACTTCTGCAATAATAGACTTCACCTTTATCGAGGGGTCTGCTTCGACCAACGGCTTAATGGCATCTGCAATTGTGTTTGAGTCCAACTTGGCATGATCTTGTGAAATCGTGCCCATGGTGCATGTGTGCTTGCCATTGTATCTCCTGATCTCCCAACAAGCTTTTTTTCGAATCAAGCTAGCTCGGATAAGCCAGTCCCACCCTGCACCATACCCCATGCATTTCGCATAGAATGTCTGCGGCTCAGACTTATACACAATGTAATCAACTCCTCTAGAGATGGTGTAGCTTTTGATTGCAGATATCACCGAATCTCTCGAACCAAATCTCATTCCGACACTAAACTCGCCATCTTCCGCCGCAACGTTGCCTTCACCTACGACATGCGTACCGCCATCAGTCAGACTAGGCAAATAATTTACAGGAAACTTGAGTTAATAATCATAACATACCCGTATTCGCATACTCAGGAAACTCCAGGGCATGCATCGCTTCGAGATCTAGAGTCCGCATAAAAGACGAAACACCAAACGGGTGTTGGCTTACAATGACATTCGCTTCATCTTGCACCGCCGGATTGCCTGCCAAGTCTCCATCATCGATTTCGTCATTGACTTCATAGTTAGCTTCGAATTCCTTTTCGTTGTCATTATTATCTTTTTCCCAATCTATATCCCCGAGCTCATCAACAATTCAATATTTATCTAGTCGCCGACCATACTCATCCCCGACTGCTGTTCAAACTCAACGTACAGCTCTATCATTGGCACATGAGATCGGGTTTGTTGATAAATATACAACATCTGCTGCATACTGACATCGTCAGTGATGGGCATTATTTGAAACTGTATTAGCCCACCAAATACTTGCACAGGACTTCTGTATAAAAGATTGCTCACCCTTTTCAAAATGAGGCTTTGAATGTTATTACAAAGACCATTTTGCAACTCGACAAAACTCATGGTACATGGAATGGCAAATGACAACGGACATTCACAAACAAAAGTCACTCCTTCATGTGTGTTTGTTATAACCTCACCATTATAATATACTCGCAAGTTTGCAACACCTTCCATAACTTCAGCCTTATCTAACTCTATTTTTTTGACACAGTTATCTGCCAAAAAAACACCCTACTAAGGACTTTATGCAAGAAAGAGCAAGAAGAGAAGTGAAGATGAAGATGAATGAACCGGACTTCGTATTTATAGGCAAACTTGTGGATTTAAATATTATTTTGTGTACAAATCGCAACCTGCGTTTTGAGGCTTCTAAGAAAAAATTTCTGACACTAAAAAACACAACATGCGTTTTGTGGGCTTCAAAAAATTTTATTTTTCCGACTTAGTAAAACGCAAGTTGCGTTTAGCCTTAAATCGAAATATAAAAAAAATTGAAAAACCCAAAACGTAAACTACGTTTGGTGCATTTTAAAATTAAAAAAAAAAATAAACAAATACAAAATGCAATTTTGTCTCTGACCCATAGTAGTGGAATATTTTGCATTCCTTCCATTTCATGGTTTATCACTTACTTCTTTCCATAAGCAAAAAAAACAGCCTCAGTTTGTTCTAGTATGGGAAGAACATTTTACGAAAAAAAATTTATTCATAGAAATTTTATGTATATTTAGAAAGTATTTTGATTTATTATATTTGGAAAAAGAGATACCGTATTTATTATGGTGTAACACGTTCGTATCGATTTAAAAACATAGCAAACTTGGATTTGTCTCTATTTTCTACTCTTTTAAGATTCTATAGAACCGAATATTGCGCCTCTTACTAGGTAATAATTTATCAGAACAAATATTTATCTTTTTCGTTAAATATAAATTTTATGCTATTGTGATATGTAAGTATCGCTTGATTTTTCTATGAATGAAAGATTTACTTTTTAAAAAAATTGATATAGTTTTTCTAAAATATATTTTCTGCTTTCTTTTTAATTAAAATAGTTAATATTATCATTTCTAAAACTAATAGTATATTATATATTATATATAAAAGTAAAATATATTTTTTCTTTTTGAATTTTGTTAAAAAATTTTAAATTTTATTTTATTTTAATTTTATTTTAAAAATTTTTTATTTATATTAAATATATTTTTTACTGTTAATTTTTTTAAAAAATTAGAACAAATTCAGTAATAATTTCACAAGAACAATCTTTATTATAAGTAAATTAGATATAATTATTATATATTATTGTTAAATTAATCTTAAATATTTTAAAATTTTAAATATAAAAAATATATTTAATACAAATAAAAAATTTTAAAAATAAAATAAAAATTTAAATTTTTTACAAATTTAAAAAATAAAAAAATACTTTACCCAATATATAATTAAGTTGTTTACTTCTTTGTAGTTTACTCGTCACTCTAAAATCGTATTTAAAATAAAAGCAGCATGATGAAGGTTCTTAAAATGTGGCTGGACTCGCAATCACACTTAATATTATATTATACTTGCTTTGACATGATTTTGTTTAGTTTAACTGAATTGTGTGGCTGCTATTATCTCTTTAAATCAGTTCATTAATAAACTTTTTTAAGGATTAGCTAGTATCATGTTGGTTCTGTTTTGCAAAGTGAATGATTAAACTCAAGTCCACTTGCATTGTATGACAAACAAGTGGAAGAATGTACCTACATAAATTAAATTAGAGTAAAACCTCTCTCTGGTCTCTAACCATTTACGAAATTGATCTGGCACTCTTTTACCATTAGAAATTAACAACGCGGTCCTTAACTATTTTTTCCGTGTGATCAAAAAGACCCTCTTATCGGTACTTCCAGTTACCTTTTACCTGAAAACCGATAAGAGGGTCCTTTCAGTCACACGAGAGAATGGATAAAGACCGTGTTATTATTTTCTAATAGTCAGTGAGGTCCTTTTCTAGATGATTAGAGACTAAATATTTTAATAGTAGGGTTACACGTAGAGACTAAATATTCTTTTTAGATTTTTAGAAATGATATTTGTTTCATTCAAATGTTCGTGATATGACGAATTAATTTTAATTTAATTTTACGTATTTTAATTTTGTCTATTTAGTTACTAATTTGAATTTTATGTCAGAAGATTTAGAGTTTTCTTTATTTAACCTAAAATTGAGTGAGTTTCTTCGATTTAATTTCTAAACCAGTGAACAAATTAGATTGAGGTATTTCTTTTTCGTTGCATCAAGAAATTGAATAAAAAATCAATTGATTATCTTTATATTCAATTTCTTGATGCAACAAGAAAGAAATACCTCAATCTAATTTGTTCACTGATTTGAAAATTAAATCAAAGAAACTCACTCAACTTTAGGTTAAATAAAGAAAACTTTAAATCCTCTAACATAAAATTCAAATTAGTAACTAAATAAACAAAATTAAAATACGTAAAATTAAATTAAAAATAATTCGTCATATCACGAACATTTGAATGAAACAAATATCACTTCTAAAAATCTAAAAAGAATATTTAGTCTCTACGTGTAACCCTATTATTAAAATTATGGTTGATGAATTTAATTCCACTAATAAGAAAAATAGTTTAATTTTTCTAGAAAAATGTGTATGGAATAATAATCTTGGACTAACTTTTTTATATTTAGGTTCAACAATATAGAACATACATGTCATTCTTAAAACCCTGAATCCAAGACATAATGAGAACAACTAGGGAACTAAAAGCATATCAGCAAAAAATCAGCCAAAATGTGTTTGGGTTCCATGAAAAATCGAGTTTTGGTTTGTGCTCCGTGATCTCAGGAGCGATTTTCAAACATATTATTCAAAAAATTATTTTAATTAAACGGTTTTGTTTACTTTTTGGCTGGTCACATTTTGGTTCTATATCCTTTTTCTTAAGAAGTTTAACGTTGTTTGCTCTCCGTCCACATGTAAAATATGGCAGAATGCATTAGATGCAAAACTTAAAACAATGTTTTTTTTTTATTTATTTTCTAATTTTAAGTAAAATTTTTCCCCGGTCCCCTCACCATTAGAAATTAACAACACGGTCTTTATCTATTCTCTCCGGTTAAGGACTGCGTTGTTAATTTCTAATGATGAGGGAAGTACCAGGTCAATTTCGTAAATGGTTAGGGATGGGGAGGCTCTTAATTGAGTATGAAAAGACTATACCATTTGAGCTATTGCTTCTCACCGTAAATTGTAAGTGGTTTGATGTGAAGTATAAAATAGAAAAAATGAAAAAGGACACAAAAGAAAAAGAGAGCAACAAAGTAATATTCTTCAATCTTCACACCTAAACCCTAAATATTATTGAAGTAGGAAAATTATAATCTAAAATTTGTGTTTGAATAATTGATTTTTTTCAAAAAAAGGATATATGATAAATATAATTATTTAGCCAAGGACATATTTTAAATTTATAAATTGAATTTTTTTTTACAAAAATCATACAAATAATTTATTTTATTGAATATATAGATATTTATGAGTGATTTTAATAATTTAATTCGAAATGATATATACGGTAGTGATGTCCCCTCAGTGTGTTTTCCTCTGGCCTCTGGAACCTTGAAGCTTCAATCTTCAACCTCCAAATCAATCTCTGTGGACGTGATCTCTCCGATTCGACAGAGTTAACCAGCTATGGACGCAGAATCTTCATGGAGCGCACGTCTCTCCTCTGCCTCAAAACGCTATCACGCCGCTCTTCATTCCCGATCAGGTACCTCTCTCTCTCTCTCTCCCTAGTCAATAACACCCCCAAATTAATTAATTAAATTAATTGATTAATTAGTTGCGACAAAGATCCTAGCTTTAGAGCATTGGCATCGTTGCCAACATCCGGTGTTCCTTTTATGTGTTATTTTTCTAATTTAGTACACAAATATTAAGAACATACATAGAAATTGTTTTAAAACTGAACATCACTGTTGTGCTAGAAAGTTGCTTCTATTGTAGCTGCTGCTGCTGCTGCCACTGAATTCGGCATCAGAACGATGATTTTATCTAATTCTACTGTCCACTACTTGAAATGATAAGCCAAACTTGTTGTTTGGTGTCCCATTTTCCATGGAAGATAGAATAAATGGGATTGCTGATCTCAAATATCTTTGTCAGCTGGACCAGTCATATAAAAGTTTGACAGTGAAGAATTTTAAAATTTTATGGCATGACTTTACTCAAACATATTATTATTGCTACTATGATATTATCTTTTTGTGAATCATAACTCATAAGATTCTCTACAAACCCCTCCCCCAGAAAGCGCACCCTCTTTCAACTTTGGCCTTTTCTTTTGTTTTATGTTGTTTGCTTGTTTATGCACTGATTTATATGAGATTGTGTAAATGTAGATATGTTCTTGGGATTTGACGAGAATGATGGGGATGATGATATAAGGGAGGAGTTTCTATGCCCATTCTGTTCTGAGTATTTTGATATTGTTGGATTATGCTGCCACATTGATGAAGAGCATCCCGTTGAAGCCAAAAATGGGGTATGACTACTTCCATTTGCCATTCAACAAATTTTCTAGTGTATGTGATCTAGTTGCTGCTCAATTAGGGCTTGGCCTTAAAAAAGTGCTGGTTATCTTAGTTTGTCCTTTGCATCTTACAGAGGCCCTTAGAAATCTATGCCTAGTTGGAAGTTTTAGTTGAGAATATACTAGGATGATTTTATAGATATTCCAGATTAGTAATATTGAGAATATTTTTCCTTCCTTCCCCTCTTTCTACTTTATCAGGAGTGTTAGTTTAGTCTCTTTTTTTTTTTTTTTTTTACTGTTAGGAGGGGGATTTGATCTCTGGAAATTCCAATTCCAATTCAATTTTTGGCATCTCTTATGCAGGTTTGTCCAGTTTGCACATTGAGGGTGGGGGTGGACATGGTTGCACACATAACCCTACAACATGGAAACATACTTAAGATATCCTTTTTCACTTGTGTTTAATATTTATTTGCCCATTTTTTTCAAATAGTATTTGTATTAAACATCCACTTAATGCAGGTTTGACTTTTCAGCTTTCAGTACATTATTCGAAATTCAGCATGAAGTAAAATCTCTTTAAATGACCGCATTTCTGCTGTGCCTTTTTTGTTGTTTGAAAGAGTATACTTTTGCAAAGATCGATCCCCATTATTTTAGCTGGTAGCCAAGTACACAAGTTTCTAAACCAATGCTGATTCAACATTTCTGCTTAATGCATTTGCAATCTACTAATGTGTGAATGCTTAGTTAGTAATCTTAATGCTTATTGAACAGCAGGGTAGGGTAGGGTTTGCATCCAACTCTAACCCTACCCGCAGGTTGAGATTTTTATATAAACTCAACCATACCCTACCCGTAGGTTGAGAATATCCAAACTCTAACCCTACCCGTTCTTAACCTGCGGGTACTCGACCCTACCCATGGGTTACCAAAAAGATGTAACATTATTATATAACTTGATGATAATTTAAAATAGAACTGATTTTTATGTAAAAAAAAAAAAAAAGTATTAAATTATCAATTAATAATCTCTTAGTGGCTAAGGATCTTTTGCATTTAGTGAGAGGTATTTGGTTCAGCATCCACATGAAACATATATATATATATATATATATATATATATATATATATATATGGGGTGCGGGTTGGTCAGTCAGGGTTGAGGCTCAACCCGCACCCTACCCTACCCGTTGCGGATCGGATTGGGTACCCGCAGTTAGGGTGCATGTTGCCACCCCTAACTGAGCATTTGTGCTTATTAGATGCATATCTTTAGCCAAGGTCGATTTTTTTCCAGTTTAATTACACTTTCTCATGCTATTGCATTATAGCATTGTGCCTTTATTATTACAAGGGTGGTATTTTG
The DNA here is from genome assembly GCF_059453495.1 of Arachis ipaensis. NCBI lineage: Eukaryota > Viridiplantae > Streptophyta > Magnoliopsida > Fabales > Fabaceae > Arachis > Arachis ipaensis. Next base: position 13,242,915 of record NC_142441.1, read on the forward strand.
TATATGATGTGTTGATTCCTTAGTCAGTAAATACATGCAGCGCAAGAGGAAATCACGCAAAGGTGGATCCTATTCGACACTCTCTTTATTGAGGAAAGAGCTACGAGAAGGAAATTTACAAACCCTTTTTGGTGGATCCTCATGTATAGTTTCCTCATCCAATGCCGCACCAGATCCATTGTTGTCATCATTTATATTGCCTGTAGCCGAAGACCTTTCCAGTTCACAACCTCACTTATCTACTGACACAAGGCCATCCAAGAAAAGTTCAGATGACGAAAAACAGTATGTCTTTCAGTCATCCTCTCTTCAGTGAAATCCAGTTGTGCTAGTTTGCTTCTATAAGCAATTGGGTTCCTATTTGTACAGTTTTTGGTTAAGGGCATATCTTCTAACAGCAATACTACAATTCGTGCAAGTTCAACCTGTTTTCTGGTATAGTCTAGTTTTTAACTTGTCTGATTGTTTCTGTTCAGAAATGTGAAGACAAGTACCTTATCAGACAAGGATAAGGAAGAGAAAGCGAAACGGTGCACCTTTGTTCAAGGGTTGTTGCTTTCAACCATTCTTGATGACAAGTTATGAGGAAAATTCATCTCCAAGGAGTGCTGCTGGCTTTAAGTTCACTTATTCTGATGTTGTCAATGTATTTTATCAGAGTGAAATAAGATGCAGAAAATGAATGTAATTTATGTCATATGTGTGAGCTGTGATTTCAGTTCAAATGTTTCGTTATTTCCTTTGATTTTCAGATCATAAAAGCTTTAATGAAATATATGAAGTTCCTTTGATTTTTGTTGTTTCCTTATATTTGCATTTAAGGACGGACCATCGAAGACAGGTCCTTATTTCCTTTTTTCGCGGGGTGCACATTTTGTTGTTGTTGATTGTTGGGAGTTGATGATTTGAGAGCGATCCCTCTGGAGGCATGGTGGCCATAATCATGAGGATGGTGGTTGTTCTTGGTGCTGCCAAAGCAACAATTCTAGTTATCCTGACAAGCTGCTTCTTCCTTCATACGCTGAATCAAAGAAAGGGAAAACGAGAAGAGGAGAATTGAAGTGGGATTTCTTAAAATGTGGTGTCTCTTATGCCATATAGACACTTCCGATATCATTAACTTCAAAGAGATCATGGTGGCTTATTTTGTCGAACAAAAGGCTATTCTGCCGAAAACTGTAATTTATTTTTCGTAAAGGGCCGAAATTAGTTATTTAGTCATTAAATCATAACATCAGGTTATGCCCAAGCTGCTTATGAACCTCTGTTGCTTTTCTCATTGCTTTAGGATTGATAGTCCCCACGTTATATATCCAAAATGGAGCTTGTAGACTAATAAAATGAAAGGTTTACTATCCTTGATTCCTTGCAGTATATATATATATATATATAGCTTGAAATAGTTTGACATGAATACATGATCCACGGACAATAGGAAGTTATTGATTTAAGGATAGTTAACCTTCACTTTGTTTTACTTCTTTAGAGAATGTACACCCACCGTATGTCCGTAACCCAATAAAAATTGTTGGTCCAATTACTATCACTTTGGTCCAACTTAACAAATTACATTTTGGAACAATGCATTGATAGAGGGTTTCTGTTCAAAGTTAGTGAATCATATTCATGTATGGGTATAAACAAATAAATGAGTGATTATTGACTCCTAACAAAATGGTGTGCCTCCGGACACAATTTAAGAATAACATTACGCCTAGAGACCTAATCGTAACCACTGTGAGGACATTCTTCTGTCCAAAATATTTTTTACCACATTTTTTACAAAAGAATCAAAGCAAGTTGAGCAGCAACCTCTTATCAAACTAGTTTGTCCACCTGCCATTAGTTCAATGTGGGGGCAGACATCTGGTGCGGGCACAGACCGAACCTCACTCTTCTTGTGCTCAAGACCACATGCAGCTAGTACGGTGTGTTTAGAACTCCTTGCAACGTCCTTGAGAGTATTATGCCCTGAATCAAGAATTTGGTGGCATGAACAAAAAGCAAAACAGAACCATGATACAATTTCTTTGTAATCAGAAATCACGATGGAAACGTGTTCCAAAGATTGAAAAAGGGTTGATAAACACACGTGCCTCAATGAAGGTTCTACGCTTACCTAAATCAACATCTCGAGATAAGCTCCACAGGTGTCTTTTAACCATAGACTTCAACTGCTGCTTTATTGTTTCGAAGTTACTCTCTTCTTTGATAGCAACGGGTAAGCTATTGTCAGTGACCACGTCTATGCTGTTGTTGAACGGATAAACTTGTTCATAATCAGATACGGAAGGTGTTGTTGCCACAAGTACGGGCAATAGCACACCGTGCATAGATCTGTTGGCAAGCATAGCTGAATCCTGAACCACTGGTCTTCTAGCATTGCCAATTCTCGTTGAGGAGAGGTCTGCATTCTGCATTGATGGAGACATATTGTTGTTGCATAATCTCTCGTCTAAGAATGGGTGGTACGATGTTCCCGCATCCTGTGCCCTTGTATGCTGTGTTGCATTTGTTTCCCTGCCTTGATCGGTTTGAGAGTTATACAAGTTACTTGTTGAATTGGTAGCTGAAGTACCATTGGTTCTGCCAGATACCGAACGTAGCTGGTGAATCTGTCGGAGTATCCAGCGCCTTTCTGATAAAGTCGGTGCCCCTCCTCCAGGTCCTGGAGAAGCTAGTTCAACACTTCTACCAGAAACTCTAGCAGATGAAATATGCCCAAATCCTTGACTAAAAGATGCCCGGGGTGAAGATAACATGTTGAGGTCTATACTTTCTCGTTCATTAAGAACAATTGATGGTCTAACAGGCAAGTTTTGAGTTGGGACACTTGGATCAGTCACACGTTCTTGAACTTGAGAGCTTGAAGATGCCAAAGCATCCGGTCTGCAACCATCACAATACCAATTACCTTCAGGTACTTCCCGACCCAAACCAACACAATATGTGTGTGCAGGGGAATCACAGATATCACATAGTAACATGAGGGCATCATCTCCACCTTGATGGCACTCTGAACAAATAACATCCTCATATGGATCAATATAGCTCCTGAGTTCTTCTTCGGTGGGCTGGTAAACCTATATGACACATAAAAACATTTGAACCAGACCTATAATATAACAAGTGCAAAACCGAAAAGCAGGAAATCAAAAGTACAAGCACAATTTAAGTACCTGGTCGCGTTCAGGCACTTCTACTACCACTTCTCTAAAATCAACTCCTGCAGTCGATCTGGCAGGCTTAGTAATTGTTCTGAATCTCTGCTTACACAAAGGACACCGAGTTTCCACTTTTGCCCACTCCACAATGCAGGTAAAGCAAAAGTAGTGAGTACAACAATTTAGTATTCCTCTTATTTTTCTTTTATTTTCCTCAGAAAAACAAATTCCGCACACCTGCTTTCCCAACTCATTTTTTAAATCCTCTACCTTTTCCTTACCCTTTCTTCCTTGAGATTCATCTATCTTTTCCTTACCCTTTCGACCATGAGGCTTCCTTAGTTGGTGTCGATCTTCATGTAACTCAATCTCTTCATTTTTTGTTAAATGGGAAGAACTCCTCAAATTCCTTCTAGAGCTTTGACACAATTCTTGGGCTTCTCGGACCTGTTCTCTTTCTTCTTCGGAGATAGTAAACTCGAAATCAGATGAACCAGAAGAGGCACCATATGCATCGGAATTGGAATCCTCGGGTAGAAGCATTCTCCTTGGCCTACCCAATTCTTTCCTCCTTTTTGTCCTGCTGGCTGGGCCATTATCAATAAAATCATCCACATCATCACATCTTACTTTCCTCTTTAACCCTCTATTCCTTCTTTTCTTTTTCAAGGGTTTATTTGAAGCTCTAGATTTCTTCCTCTTTCGATGTTTGGTAGAAGTCACGGAAACCTTTCTCTTCAAAATCTTCTTGCCCACTTTCATGTTGTTATTTTTCTTCTTTCTTCCCCTTGATTCTTCTTCCTCTACTAAGTAATCTCCTTCCTCTAGTGAAAATTCCTCATCATCATCTTCAAAATCAAAGTCCTCATCGTCGTCATCGCCATTGTCCTCATCATCATCATCATATTTGAAATCCTCATCTTCATCCTCATCATCCTCACCCTCCTTCTCCCTACTTCCACCTCCACATCCATCTCCATCTCCATCTCCATCTCCATCTCCATCTCCATCTCCATCTTTTACTTGTTCTTGTTCTTGTTCTTGTTCTTCTTGTGCTTCTTGATCTTCATGTTTTGCATATGCAATCCTTCCCCTTTTTCGTGTGCTTTTACTTGCATTTTTCTGTCGACCACAAACACCATTCCTGGCCTCTGATCTATTGAATTTCTTCACTTGTTGAATTCCATCATCTTCTTCCTCCTCGTCTATAAAAGCATCATAACTCTCCTCTGTTGCACATCCATCTAGAGAGGAGCTATATTCGTCCGGACAATCGGACACTTCTTCATCTTCATCTGAAACCACATAATCTTCATCGGAATCATCGGAACCACCTTCCTTTGACCGAGCCCTATTCCTAAAGCTGCTTTTGCCACTAATTTTTCCTCCCCTTACCATCTGTTTTTCCACACCAAAAAGAAAAAACCAAAACTATTTTTAAAAACCTAATCAAGTGTATAAAGAATGAAAATTCCTCAAAACAACAAGAACGAAAGAAATCACATCAAATTAAGTCATCAATATTTTGTACGGGTTGCGGTTTCGTGGATTTACCCTTGATGGCGGCTTCACAGGCAAAACCGCAACACAGAGGTGGGGTTCATGGTGGTCGCAGCTTGAAGGGCAAAGTACGCGTGGAATCGGCGGCAGAATCAAACGCACCTGACAGATTGGCAGACAGTAGTTGAGATTCGCAGCGGCCGGGAGTGCAGGTGTCTCCGATTCGCGTCAAGCGGTGGTCTCCTTTGATTCGCGTCGTGGCGTCGTGCGGTGGTTTCCTTCGATTCGCGTCCTTCGCAGCGGTCGAAGACGGAGATCGATAGAAGGAGTGTCAGCGGAGGAGTTTAGATCGGTGATAAGAGACGGCAACGGTGCGGCGAGGGGTATAGAAGGGAGAGGGATCTGAACCCTAGGTGAGGGATGAGGGTGAAGATGATGCAAAAATTGGGCATCAAAACTCAAATGTGAATAGAGAAAAGTCAGAAAAAGGGTCGGGTTTTCAGAAATAATAAACTATATATATTTTGTACACGGGTCACCGGGTGAACTTTTTTCATGCCCGATATCTAACCCAGATAAAGTTACAGATATTCACTTATGCTTGTGCCGCTTCAACTTGAAGTGACCAAATCCGAACCGTTATTCAGCCATTGGATCGGATCAGCCCTTTATGGATGTGGGTCGGGTAATCGTGTTGCCATTTTAACCCACGTTTAGTAATTGACTCATGCATATCTCATGTAAGATTAGGAATTTGGATTCTATGCTTTTTTATTTTTCCTTTTTTTTATACTTTTAGGATTTCATGTTTGACTCGTACTTTCTTTTTTTTTTTTTTTTTTTTTTGCATTAGTTACTTGATATCTCTTATAGTTGATAATTATTACAATATTAATATATTTAATTAAACTATTTAGCATTAAGCCATTAACAAATATTTTTATGCGAATAGTCATATTTTTTTAAATACTTCTTATGAGTAGTTCCCAATTTTACTATATTTAGTTAAAAATTAATTATAGATAGTTTAATGACAAAAAAAACTTAATTAGTATACAACAAATAAATACACACAAACATAATATATTAATTTAAGCTATTCCAAAAATAAATGTAATTTATGTAGGCTTATAAAAACTAACTTTTAAAAATTAACTTTTTAAAGTTATAGTATTTGTATTTGATAAATTAAATTAAAAATAATTTTTAATAAATACAAACAACAACAAATATGTTTCATAAAATAGTTTTTAAAATTTTAAAAATACTATAATAGATATTAATGTAAGAATTAAATTTAGATATTGTGCTTATTTAGATGCAGTGATGGATCTAAAAAATTTTGATAGTGGGGTTATATATATATATTGTTATATTGGTCTTAAATAAAAAATTTAGCCTCCGAGTGTATATTTGATGCAAATTGAAAACTTTAGAGACAAAATTAAAACAAAATAAAACTTAGAGGTATTTTTAAAACTTTTGTCAAATTTTGGGATAAAAAATATACTTTATCCTTATAAATATCTGTCTTTTTATATAGGATAATGATACATATTCATATTTTTTTGTTAACCAAGTCCAATCAAATTTGTCTAAGACAACAAAAATCAGTTATGACTAATATTATTTTAAGTTTTATTGTTTAACTTTATTAGACTTAGTTCATAAAAAGACTTGGATGTGTAGTATTTCTTTTACATATATATAAGTAAATACTTATTTAGAAATTTACTTCTTATGCAATTAGAAGTCAATTCTTATTGAGATTCATAGTTAAAAAAGTTCTTTCAATTAATATAGTTATAGAAAAAAATTAAAACTAATATAAAAAAAGATAAATAACACTCTTTCGAGTTGATTTCTAAGAAAAAAACACAAATTTCATTTAAATTGAGAATTGATCATTCTAATGACATCTAATATGAAATTTTTAAATTGATTATGAAGTACCAAAAGTTGAATAAAAAATTATTATGGGATCAAATTTAATAATTTAGTTGGGGCAAATAAATATTATTATCATATACTGCTCAAAAAAATTTCAAATCGTAGTGGGGCGATTGCCCCCACACTCATATACATACATCCGTCCCTGTTTGGATGTCATTAAGTTGATAAAAAAATTTCAATAAAAAAAGATCTTTTTATTTTTAGTGTATTTGGTAAATTTCTAGTAGTAAAAGTAAAAGTACTAAAAAAATTAAAAAAAAAATATCTTTTTTTGAGAAACTATAATTTACATCTTTTTTAAAAGATTTTTTTAAAAATATTTTTCACATAATAAATAAATAAAAATAATTTTATATTGTTATACCTAAACATAATTGAAAATAAAAATATCTTTTTACATAAGATATCCAAACATAAAATTACTTTTACTTTTTTATAAGATCTTTTAAAAAAAATAACTCGAAAAAATCTTTTCTTAAAAACTCACCCAAACAATCCCATTAATTAATATATGAGGTTATATTAGACTTTTTAATTTTGATAAACACAATTCAACTTTAAAAAATAGAGTAAAGTATCATTTTTGTCTCTAACATTTGGGGTAAGTTCTATTTGTGTCCCTAATGTTTAAATTGTCCTATTTGTATTTCTAACATTTGTAAAAGTGACTCAATGTTATCCTGACATCAATTACACATCATGAACTTCAGTTTGAATTTTGAAAATCTTTTCTTAAAGTTAGAATATAAATGTTTGGGACAGAATCGATGATCCACTCCGAAAAATAACTCATCAAAAGTTGAAACTAATTCCTACAACATTTATATAATTCACTTTTCTAAGGATATAATTGAATCTAAATACAAATAGTGATGGGTACCATATTAAAATTGAACACATTCAAGTGAGACCTAATTGAAAATGAATACATCCAAATGAAAATAATTAAAAAATACAATTTGAGTTGTATTTTTTAATTGACGACAGAATAACATTGAATCATTTTTATAAACGTTAAGGACATAAATATAACTTATCCCAAATGTTAAAAACAAAAATAATACTTTACTCTTAAAAAATATTCTCTTAAATATTTTTAAAAGTACCCATAAATTTAAAAAGCTACGAGTATAAGCTTATGAACTTTTTTATTTACTAAGGGTGAAACGACCTTTTTAAAAAGTTTTACTTAATTAAGTCGTAATATGTTAATTTTTTTTAGAAAAAAAATAGGATTATAGAATTAATAATAACATCTTTTTATGTTTGACATTTGTTATATATAGATTCAGAACTTGAGTAATAAGCTTGTTAAAAAGAAGTTAATATAGAAATTTTCCAAATTTTAAGCAATTCATTGCATGATAATTGTAAAAGAAAGTAGCAAAAATTATAAAAGGCTTGGATGAAAAGTGAAGCAAAGAGAAACTTTTCTTGCGTTATATGTTTTACAATTAATAATTTTATAAAATAGAACCATATAAAATTAAAATAGACGAATGAAGTAGGACTTTGCCGAATGGCAAAACAATTTCTAAGCGTTCACACTCCTTGTTTGTAGCTTTCTCCATGTCTACCTAATTAAGCTGGACGGCTTAGGGTTTTTCCACCATGTGCTTTCTTTCCTAATGCTCTTATTTTAATAAATATAGTTTCATTGAGATTAAATGAATATCTATGCAATTCTATAGCTTATAACTTATAAATTACATAAAGTGTATCTGTATTTCAATTTTATATACTGTTCATACCCTGTCCCAATAATAAAGGTCCAAAACCAAGCGAGAGGCCTAATCTAAAGGGTTGGGCCTCACCCAGTACCAATCTTTGTCTTAGGAAGTTGGTATTCGTCACGACTTGCTCTAAAGAAGTCGGGAACGAGGGTTATCTGGCAGATAAGCACTCATTTGAATGAATAATTGCCCCTAGAATCTCTCTACCCACTTCCACAAGCCATATCTTAACTTTCCTAAGATAAAGGGACGGTTAACACCCTAAAAAAGTGGCACTACTCCAACGGTGGTTATTGGTTCACCACTATAAATACACTGACACTTCTCAGGTATCTCTAAGCCCCAATACTCTCTAGACCTGCTCACACCCTTGCTGACTTAAGCATTGGAGTGTCTTTGCAGGTACCACCCCCCATTCTTTCGCACGCACAAGTCGGACGGAGGGCACCGAGTTGCAGATCCACTTGAAATCCTCCTCCTCTATACGTTTGGGCCAACCAACGCCGTCCAGCCCACTAATCTCCGGTTACCCATCGTAACATTGGCGCTGTTGCCGGGGACCCGAGAGATCAACTAGTGATGGCGGATAGATCCCTTGAAGAGGGTCATGTGAAGTCAGATTCTGAACAAGAGAATCAGGACACCGGAAACAAGGATGCAGACTTGACCCTTCACCAGGAAGCCAATGACCAACACAGGGAAGATACCTCCGGAATAAAAAATCCGAAGGTGAATTCTTCAGAAGGGCGCGAATCAGAGAAAGAGGGACCCTCCTATGCAACTGAGCTCATGGGATTAGTCCACAGTCGCCTCGAACAGTTAGAGCAGGAACGGGAGCGACAAAAGAAAACTGAAAAGAACCTAAAAGAGGAGATGGAGCGACGAAAAGAGTTAGAAAGAAAACTCTTAAAGTTAGAATCCTCCCTCAAAGGTCGGAACTCCCGAGACGAACGAGAAGAACCACCACTAGGAGGGGATGATCCTTTCAGCGAGGAGATAATGAGGGCAAAAGTTCCAAGGAACTTCAAAAGCCCCGATATGGACCTCTATGACGGAACCACGGATCCAAAGCATCACTTAAGCAATTTCAAAAGTCGGATGTACCTAGCTGATGCTTCCGACGCTACGCGATGCAAAGTTTTCCCGACCACCCTATCGAAAGCAGCGATGAAGTGGTTCGACAGCCTCCCTCCAAGGTCGGTCACCAGTTTCGAAGACCTCTCAAGGAAGTTCTTGATGAGGTTCTCCATCCAGAAAGATAAAGTGAAACATGCACCAAGCCTCCTGGGAATAAAACAGGAGGCCGGAGAATCCTTACGAGCCTATATGGAAAGGTTCAATAAAGCATGTTTAGAGATTCAAGACCTGCCCACCGAGGCAGTCATAATGGGATTAGTCAATGGACTCAGAGAAGGTCCCTTCTCACAGTCCATATCAAAAAGACACCCCATCTCCTTAAGTGATGTACAAGAAAGAGCTGAAAAGTACATCAACATGGAGGAAAATGCCAAGTTGAGAGACCTGAGTTGGCGACCCGGGCACTTTCCCTTAGCAAAAGAGAGGGAGAGGGAAACCAAGAAAATATCACTCTTATACTCCTCTGAAAGTTTCTATAGTGGATGTATACAGAGAGATTTGTAACACTGAAAGGTTACCACCCCCCAGACCCATTAAAAATAAAAGGGGGGGGGGGGAGCCGCAGCGACTACTGTGAGTACCATAAAATATATGGCCACTCCACAAACGACTGCTACGACCTTAAAAATGTGATAGAAAAGCTGGCTAGAGAAGGTCGGCTTGACAGATATCTCATAGAAAGGTCGGACAGTCACGGCAAGAGAAAGCGAGACGATACGGATAGAAGAGACCCACCACCGCAGACTCCGGAGAGACATGTCCATATGATCTCAGGGGGATTCGCGGGAGGGGGACTCACCAAATCTTCTCGCAAAAGGCATCTCAAGAGAGTATACCAGGTCGGAGGAGAGTCATCCGACCTCCCTACTAGTTCATTCACAAAAGAAGATGGGCAAGGAATAATCCCTGGACACGATGATCCAGTAGTAATAACTATGATCCTAGCAAATGCCCATCTCCACAGAACCCTAGTAGACCAAGGAAGCTCAGCAGACATCCTTTTTAAACCCGCTTTTGATAAGCTAGGGTTGGATGAGAAAGAGTTGAGAGCTTACCCCGACACCTTATACGGATTAGGCGACACGCCAATAAAGCCACTGGGATTTTTGCCCCTCCACACCACTTTTGGAAAAGGGAAAAAATCAAAAACTCTAAGCATAGACTTCATAGTCATCGATGTAGGGTCAGCATATAATGCTTTAATCGGCAGAACTACCCTTAATCGACTCGGAGCGGTGGTATCCACTCCCTACCTTTGTATGAAATTTCCGACCTCAGCGGGAATAGCAACGATAAGGGGAGACCAAAAATTGGCAAGGAAATGCTACAATGAAAGCCTAAACCTGATAGGAAAAGGCAGGGAAGTTCATACTATCGAGCTCGGTGGAGCGAGGGCCAGAGAGGAGCTGCGTCCACAGCCGGGAGGAAAAACCGAGGAGATACAGGTCGGCGAAGAGAAAGGAAAAAATACTCACATAGGAGCCCACCTAGGGGAAACCTTAAAACAAAGGTTGACTAAGCTCCTAAGAGATAACTCCGATCTCTTCGCCTGGAAGGCCTCTGACATGCCCGGGATAAACCCCGAGCTCATGTCTCATAAGCTCTCAGTCTACCCGGGGTCCCGACCTATACAACAGAGAAGACGCAAGCTCGGCCCCGAACGAGCCCTAGTAGTAGAAGAGCAAGTACAGGCGCTCCTAGAAGCTGGCTTCATCAGAGAAGTCAAGTACCCAACATGGCTAGCCAATGTAGTGCTAGTCAAAAAACAAAATGGCAAATGGAGAATGTGTGTCGACTATACCGACCTAAATAAGGCATGTCCCAAGGATCCCTATCCGTTGCCAAGCATTGATACCCTAGTAGACTCCAGCTCGGGGTATCAATACTTATCATTCATGGACGCCTACTCGAGGTATAACCAAATCCCGATGTATGAGCCAGACCAGGAGAAGACATCATTCATCACACCCAGAGCTAATTTCTGCTACGTGGTCATGCCATTTGGACTGAAAAATGCAGGAGCCACATATCAGAGGTTGATGAATAAGGTGTTTGCCTCTCACCTAGGGAACCTAATGGAAGTATACGTCGACGGCATGCTAGTAAAGACCAAGAAAGAAGTCGACCTCTTACCTGACCTCTCACAAGTCTTTGACACCATAAGGTTGCACGGGATGAGACTAAATCCCTCAAAGTGCGCCTTCGCGGTAGAGGCAGGAAAATTCCTAGGGTTTATGCTAACACAAAGAGGGATTGAAGCTAACCCCGATAAGTGTAGAGCTATCCTGGAGATGAAAAGCCCGACTTGTTTGAGAGAGATCCAGCAACTAAATGGCCGACTTGCAGCCCTCTCCAGATTTTTGGCAGGATCGGCACTAAAATCCCTTCCGCTGTTCTCCTTATTGAGAAAGGGATGTCAGTTCGAATGGACTCCTGAATGCGAGGAGGCGTTCCAGGAGTTCAAGAGATTCTTGAGCCAACCTCCTATTCTAACTCGACCTGTAGCTGGAGATGACCTCGTCCTATACCTATCTGTAGCAGACAAGGCCGTCTCATCGGCCCTGATAAGAGAAGACGAGGCCGGTCAGCACCCAGTATATTTCATCAGTAAAGTTCTACAAGGCCCTGAGCTAAGGTACCACAAACTAGAGAAGTTTGCCTACTCCTTAGTAGTAGCTTCGCGAAGGCTACGGCCTTACTTTCAAGCTCACACAATAAGAGTCTGCACGAACCAACCCATGAAGCAAATCCTCCAAAAGACGGATGTTGCGGGGAGAATGGTTCAATGGGCAATAGAGCTCTCCGAGTTCGACTTGAGATATGAAGCTCGGACGGCGATCAAAGCCCAGTGCTTCACCGACTTCATTGCAGAATACGCGGGAGATCAAGAGGAAAAACCAACTACATGGGAACTCTATGTAGATGGATCCTCAAACAAAACAGGAAGCGGCGCAGGCATAATATTGGTGGACGAAAGAGGAACCCAGATAGAGGTTTCCCTCAAATTTGAATTCCCGGCTTCAAATAATCAGGCAGAGTACGAAGCCCTGATTGCTGGATTGAAGCTGGCGGAAGAAATCGGTGCTACAAAGGTGATGGTATACAGTGACTCACAAGTGGTGACCTCCCAAATAAGTGGAGAATATCAGGCGAAAGACCCAAATATGAAGAGGTACTTGAAAAAAACCCTGGAACACCTTGGGTGCTTTGCAGAAACCGAGGTGAGACACATAACTCGGGATCTAAACAGCAAAGCAGACGCCCTATCCAAGCTAGCAAGTACCAAGCCAGGAGGAAATAACAAAAGCCTGATCCAAGAAACTCTCCAGGAACCCTCCGTGGTAAAAGTAGAAGACAAACAAGAGGTCCTTGAGGTAGTCGGACTAAACCTCGGATGGATGAACCCCTTGGTCGAATACATGAAGTTCGACATCCTTCCCAAGGAGGAGAAAGAGGCTAAGAAAATCCGTAGGGAAGCACAATACTACACCTTGGTGAGAAATATTCTCTATAGAAGGGGGATATCAACACCATTATTAAAGTGCGTGCCGACCTCAAGAACTACCGAGGTGTTAGAGGAGATACATAGTGGGATCTGCGGAAACCATCTCGGGGCGAGGTCATTAGCCAGGAAAGTGATCCGAGCTGGATTCTACTGGCCAACCTTGCAGAAAGATGCCACAGAATTTGTGAAAAAGTGCCAACCATGTCAGATGCATGCAAATTTCCACGTGGCTCCCCCGGAGGAACTCATCACTATCACTTCTCCATGGCCCTTTGCAAAATGGGGAATGGATTTGTTAGGTCCTTTTCCCCAGGCGCCAGGACAAGTCAGATACCTGATCGTGGGAATAGATTATTTCACAAAGTGGATAGAAGCAGAACCATTGGCCACCATCAACGCACAAAGAAGTCGGAGGTTCCTCTACAAAAATATCATCACAAGGTATGAGATACCTCATTCCATTACTACAGATAATGGAACCCAGTTCACCGACTCTACCTTTAGAAGCCTAGTAGCCAGTATGAAAATCAAACACCAGTTCACCTCGGTGGAGCACCCGCAAGCCAATGGGCAAGCCGAGGCAGCCAACAAAGTCATACTGGCAGGGCTAAAAAAGAGATTACAAGATGCAAAAGGAGCCTGGGCTGAAGAGCTCCCACAAGTGCTATGGGCTTATAGGACGACTCCCCAATCCGCCACTGGAGAAACACTATTCCGACTAGTTTATGGCGTAGAAGATATGATCCCAATAGAAGTCAACGAGCAAAGCCCAAGAGTGATTCTCCATGACGAGATCGGAAATATACAGGGGCACAAAGAGGAGCTCGACTTGCTCCCCGAAATCTGAGAGGAAGCCCAGATAAGAGAAGCAGCGTTGAAGCAAAGGATGACCACAAGGTACAACAAAAAAGTCACTCGAAGAGCATTCGTCCCGAACGACTTGGTCTTGATCAGAAACGATATTGGAGTCAACAAATCAAGGGAAGGAAAACTCGCTGCAAATTGGAAGGGACCTTACAAAATCAATGAGGTCTTAGGAAAAGGTTATTATAAGGTGACCGACTTGAACGGCACCGAGTTACCAAGGTCGTGGCATGCTTGTAACATGAAAAGGTACTATAGTTGAAAGCGAACTCTACTCCCTGGTGTACTCTTTTCCCAACTTCATGATTTTTTCCCAAAATCAAAGGGTTTTTTCTGGAGAAGGGTTTTTAACGAGGCATCATAGTAGGGGCTAAGGGAAATAAACTATCAACAACCCTTAGTAGCAATAAAGTACCTCCCCAATTAATAAAGATCTTTTTTCATCTTACAAATATCTCTTATAAATTCCTTCTTTGTTTTCTCTTTCGACGAAACGCGCCGACTTAAGCTCGACAAAACGTGAAAATCCCATGAACTGACCTAGATGGTCGTCAGGATAAAACGATGAGGTACAAGTCGGTGTAAAGAGGTTATAAAAGTTGATCGTAATAAACTCGGAAATTATTTGACTTACAAGTCGGAAAAGCCGAGAAATAAAGAAACGCATCGCAAAAAATAACCTAAGCCATAAAAACTCAATAAAACAAAATTGAGTGCGAGGAATAAACAAAAGAGATCGAAAAACCCAGGAAAAGATCAGAAAGCTATCCTTAAAATCCTTAAAACAAAAAGGTGCAGAAAGACAGACAAAGCTAAAGAAAGGTTTTTTTTTTAAAGATCAATGAGAGTTCGAAAAATCACTATCAAAAAAGCATGCACACATAAGGTAACTTAAACCCTTATCCAAAAAAGGACACTTATTTTAACTTAAACCCTTATCAAAAAGGGTATTTTTTGTTTACGGCCTTAAAAGGCCAGAAGAAAGTGTTCAAACAAACATAAAGAGTTTAAAAAAGGGGGGACCCACAGGCCGGGCCCCCATATAGCCAACAAAATTATTTTTTTGAAAGAGGAAAAGACGGATCACCACCACCAGAGTCAGGAGGAGCGCCACCGGGACCGGGAAGAGAGGCATCCATAGGAGGTGAAGAGGAAGTCGGAGGAACAGTAGAAGAGCTCGGAACGTCCTCAGGACGAGGAGGAGACTCTATGATCCTCTGCCCCCGAGTCTTCAATTCTGACTCGGAAACAATCACAGGGACAGGAGGATCCACAATGGCACCATCAATGACGACTTTGTCGGGATCTAAAGGAGAAAGGTCCAAGTCAGGAGCAATGACTCCGACCTGCTCCTTAAAGACCCTCCAAGCCTCCTCGGCACCATCAGCAATAGAGTCCTCTAACTCGGCATAGGCCTTCCGAGAATTCAACAGGTCATTCTTCACAGCCACAAGATCTTCAAATAACTTTTGATAGCTTCCCTGCGCTGTTTTCCTCAAGTCCACCTCCATGTTGCATTGGGCTTGCAACTTCCTCCCCTTCTCCCGGAGGTTATCTCTCTCCTCCTTCAGCTTGGCGACTTCCTCCTTCAACTCCCTCTCATGCTCTTGATATATACGAAGCCTTCCTTCCAGCTCCTCGACCCTCGAGGTCATTCCTAAAGAGCTGAGAGGAGCCTTCTCAAATATATCCAAGAGTTTGCCACAAACCCCCGCCGCCTTGAGACTCTCTTCAACCAGAGTGGTAAGGTGGTGACGAACAGACACATCATCCATGCTTATACGAGCATGGGGGTAGATGTTCTTTCGGACGAATGCAAGAGCATCCGCCTTCACCTCACCAGAAGAGCCAGACTCTAAGGTCTTGCACTTCTTCTTCTCTGGCTCAGGAGAAGATCGGGCAGAAGGGGGCGGCTGAGAGGAAGCAGAAGAAGAAATCACAATAGGCGGGGAGGGAGTCCCAACGTTCTGAGGAGGAGGAGGAGGAGAGATAACCGCCTTGGTGCCACCAGTCCTGGCACGAGACCTCGCTTTGGCCTCCTGACCCTCTGATAAGACTCCTGAGCATTCTTCTTCACCATCTCTACAAAAAATAACAAAAAGTCAGACAAGTCGGTACAAGAAAACGCAAGTCAGAAGTAAAAAACAAAAGCTACCTAGTTGCGCCTGGATAAAAGTCGAAGACCCCTGGAGGAATTTCTTAGTGTCCAGATATGGGGCCCTCCCCCACACTTCTCGGAGGAACCCCACAACGGCCGCCTCCACTTCGTTTAGATCATCCAGACCATACTTCTCACAGGGGGAAGCCTCCAACCAGTACAAGAGAAAGCGGGGGGAAGAACTCTCGTCCAGGAAAAAGGGGTGGTGACCCTCTACAGCTTGAACTTTGAAAAAATAATTTTTAAAATCATGGAAGGATTCGTCAAAAAGGGTGAAAACCCTCCGACCCTGTATGGCTCGGAAAGATACCCACTGTTGCTTATTATTTAGCCCACTAAAGGGTTTAGTCATATGAAAAAGATAGAAGAAAATCTTCAAAGAGGTCGGGAACTCCAAAGCTTGGCTGATAAATTTTCAAAAAACCCCAAGAGTTGGGGTGAAGCTGAGTAGGGACAACTCGACAGTAATGCAAAACAGACATCTCAAAGTCTGAAAAAGGAAGAAAAACACCCAAACGGGTGATCATACACTCGTACATAAAGAAAAAATGAGGGGTCGCCTCATTGACCCTCCCGAAGCAAACCCGGTCTTCTGGACCCGGGACTACCAATTCATACTTCGACTCATCTTCCTCAGAAGCGCAAATTCTGTGGTGAGTGCGAAGATGGGTAATAAACTCAGTATCGACCGAAGGTTCCTCCCCTACGACCGTGATATCAACCCAATGAGAAAGAACATCTACGGAGGCCATTTCTTTTTCTTAAAAGGGTGACAGAAACCTATAAGGGAAAAAGAAAAGGAAAATCAAGAACACGGTCTCTAAAGGGAGGGAATACAGAACCAAAGTCTACAAATCCACCTATCTACAAAATAAAGGTATGAAAATAGAAAGGCATGTTACAGAAAGAACTAACCTTTATCCGAAAATGAGGGTTGGAGGAAGCAAAAGCCCTCGAAAACGCAAAGATGCAGCACGAACAAGTGAAGAGGAAATTTGAAAAATCGCAGAAACGAAACAATGAAAAAGAGGGAAAGTATTTATAAGTACGTTAGGGGCACAATGGTAAAAACGGGGCAGTCATTAAAGACGCACCGTTACCAAGGCCATTAATCCCTACGCACATCCCTAACGGACACGACGCTTGATTAGACGTAACTGTCAGAACCAAAAGGTCACGAAAAGTCACGTCGGCTTCAGACCATCACGTCGGTCCTTCAACAAGTCGGCTACAACCCCGAGTAGAATACTCGAACCCAAATCTTAAAGAGAAATTGGGCTCGAGTAGGGGCACTGTTCATACTCTGCCCAATAATAAAGGCCCAGAACCAAGCGAGAGGCCTAATCCAAATGGTTGGGCCTCACCCAGTACCAATCTTCGTCTTAGGAAGTCGGTACTCGTCACGACTTGCTCTAAAGAAGTCGGGAACGAGGGTTATCTGGCAGATAAGTACTCATTTGAATGAATAACTGCCCCTAGAATCTCTCTACCCACTTCCACAAGCCATATCTTAACTTCCCTAAGATAAAGGGACGGTTAACACCCTAAAAAAGTGGCACTACTCCAACGGTGGTTATTGGTTCACCACTATAAATACACTGACACTTCTCAGGTATCTCTAAGCCCCAATACTCTCTAGACCTGCTCACACCCTTGCTGACTTAAGTATTGGAGTGTCTTTGCAGGTACCACCCCCCATTCTTTCGCACGCACAAGTTGGACGGAAGGCACCGAGTTGCAGATCCACTTGAAATCCTCCTCCTCTATACGTTTGGGCCAACCAACGTCGTCTAGCCCACTAATCTCCGGTTACCCATCGTAACATATACCATACTCACTTAGTCACTTTGTTATGAAAGGGATGAGATCACGACGCATATCCCATCTATATACGCCTTTTGATGTAGCCCCTAGCTAGGAGAGAACAAAATCCTCACATTTATTTATTAATTCATAACCATAATAAGTCTTTTCTTATGAAATTGTATTAGGTTACCATATCTCCTTAATAAAATGATGCATTGATGTAATGACGTGAGCGGCAGGCAGCTCTGGTTACCATATATATAGAGGGCCGAAAACTTCTAACATCCTCAGCTAAAATAACCCTTAAGAAAACGAGACATATCTACGAATTGGAAACCATTACTGCCTTCAAGTCCTTCTTTTGTCAAGATATTTGCTACCTTATTTCCCCTCCTTATAGGTGTGCATCCATTTTATGTTCCATGTTGATTGTATACTAAAAATATAAATTTTTTTAGACATAAATAATTTTAAAAATGACTTACAAATATGGTCAAACAAAAATCAAGTTTCTCCTAAAAGTATTAGGTAAAAGGATGGAATCCAAAAGAATACCTTGAGGAGTTGAATTTCTTTTTAGTGGAAACTAAATTGGTGGAAGTGGATTGGTTGGATTTAGAGTGTAAAGAGTGTCATCTAGTTAAAAGAAAACCAAACTAGATGTCCATTCACTAATGTCACATGTCATGAGCTTTAGTTTAACTTGTTGAAATCAACTTCTTCCATTGAACAGTTGAAAAGACTTGAAGTGACGGAAATACCTAAAAATATTTGGGGTAAAAGGAGTAAACCAAACATCAGATTATAACCATTGGATAATAGATTTCCTCTTCAAAATGGTTTTACACTATAAAAAGACCTCAAGCCACCTTTTTAAAAGACCTTTTCTTTTTTCTGAAAAATGAAAAGCTAAAAAATTCATTTTTTTCTCTTCCCAAAATTCTTCTCATTGTTCTTCATTTCATTCATCACCTTCACGAGTAAAAACTAGCATTCGGGTGTTCCACTAGAACACTCGACAACCATTAACCAATTCCTATCCACTTTAAACAAGGCTCATTCATTCTTTTGTGACATTAGTGGAGGTCTCAACACTTGTTCTCCACCTCTATTTCTCATCATTAATTTTTGTTTTATTTATTTGTCATTAATAGAAGTGTTTTCCTCACAAGTATACTTACCCTGAATTTCTCATCTTAACCATTTTTTTTTACACTTAACCTATTTTCCATAAAACTCACCTGAATCACATGTTCTGTTGGTTAGGTTTAAAATTCTTCTCACCAAGACTTTGGGGGTGTATATTTGCTTTATTTCTATCTTGATCACTTCAATTACTGCTTGGGAGTCAGATTTTATTATCATTCTTCTTAATCCCAGATTTCAAGCCATATTCATACCACATATTTATTATAGACAAAAGTATTGTGTGTAGTGTGTTTATTGGTCAGAGGGACTATGTTTACTGGTCGACGAATAAAAAAATTTATTAAGTCACAAGACATCAAAATAGTACATTCGACTCCCTACTATGCACAGACTAATAGCCAAGTCGATGCCATTAATAAAATTCTGATAAGTTTGATAAAAAAAAAAACATATTGGAAGGCAACCTTAAAATTGAAATACTACACTAAATCAGGTATTATGAATTTATAGGTGTTTTCCAAGAGAATCAATTAATTGACACATTTTGAGTTAGTGTATAGCCATAGAGTTATATTGCCACTTGAAATAAATTTGCAAAACATAAGGGTGGCCAGACAGAATGATTTGCCAGTCGAACAATATTGGTCAAGTATAATTGATGAATTAGATGAGTTAGACCAATAAGTTCGACTCATGGCATTAGACATAATGCTAAAACAGAAATAGATTATATCTAAGTCATACAATCGAAAAGTGAAAGTCAAAATATTTGCAGTTGGTGACTTAGTATTTAAATTAGTACTTCCAACTGAGTAAATCAAAGGCAAATAGTCTCTTTTATGGGAAGGACCCTTTAAACCTAAAAAAAATTTCGATGGCAATGCGTATGAATAAGAGATACAAATAGCAGCCAAAGCATACATGTAAATGATAAGTATCTCAAAAAATACCATTGTCACTAAAACAAAGTCAGTTGAGAATACTGAACAAAATAAGTGCAAAAGAGAGTTAGAGCAAGCTCCTAAACATGAGTTTCAAATCCTCTTGACGTTGGTCCAGACTTGAGGACTCTTGTGCTACTTCTTGGACATTGGTTGCTCGAGTGACTGCTTCGACTAAAGCACCCCGACTCAACAGTTTGGAAGCATGAGCCTTTTCAATCATTTATAGTCGAAGAGAGAGAACATCATTGGTGGATGCGACTTCATTTTTTCCTGATTTTAGATCAACCAATTCTTTCTCTAAGACTGCAATCCTTGTCACCATTTGTCGTTCCTTTGCTCGACCCTCCAACAAAATCTCAGTGACTTGAGACTTAGCCTTATCATATTTTTTCAGCTAAGTATCACAGTCGGCTAAAGTTTTAAGTGACTTATTCAGTTCTTGGTTAGCATCATGAATTTTGGAAAGGTAGGAGGAGATGACTTCAATAAATGAGCTAAGAGATGAATGCATGTCGAAAGAAATACGTTGATTGAGAAAAGCAAGCGCATTGGTAAGTCGAGCCTTTAGGACAATATTTTCATCGATATCCTCAATAAAAATATTCAAACAATCAAGAACAATATTGATTCTATCGACAACTTGAGGATCTGGACCCGTGAGCACATGGGAAGTGACTTCTTCTTTGGTCAACGACTTCTCAACTTGAGGGATAACAGTGCTCAACTCTGGAATAAAAGACATCCCCATAGTTCCTTCAAAAGAATAAAACTGTTGAGTTTCAGATAAGATATTTTTCAGGTTAAAGTCGATGTCATCAAAATTCAAATCTCCAGCTTTTAGAGAAGAAACATTAAAAGATGGTTTAGTGTC
The DNA here is from genome assembly GCF_059453495.1 of Arachis ipaensis. Classification (NCBI taxonomy): domain Eukaryota; kingdom Viridiplantae; phylum Streptophyta; class Magnoliopsida; order Fabales; family Fabaceae; genus Arachis; species Arachis ipaensis. Next base: position 13,263,699 of record NC_142441.1, read on the forward strand.
TTGATCGACGAATTTCTGTGTCGACAGTACGAGAATAATGTCTTTGTCGATAAATTTCTGTGTCGACAGTTCGACGAATTTCTGTGTCGAACGTCCAGGAACAATAATGGTGGTTGCAGCAATTGACCCTAGTCCATATGTAATTCCATATTCTTGGTGAGTTTTAGCACCACTAGGAAGAGGCATATAATGAATATGAAGAGATCAAAGATAATGGTCATGTAGTAATCAAAAGGAACTTAGCATTGAAAATCTAAAACAAAAGAAGCACCAAAGGAGAAAATTTTGAAATATGAGATGTTGTTGTCAATTATGGATTCTGCTTCAGAGTCGGAACAGGGGTAGTAAGACTAACAGTTTGGGTAGTCTGAATTGGTTGAAGAAATTCTGTTTCAGTATGAACTATCTGATCCACTTCTCGATCAGAGGGATCATTGATATCAGCAACTTGAGAGGAAGTCCCTTTTTAGGATTTCTTCAACTACAATATATTAGAAAAAAAAATAAAAATTGCAAGTATAAGGTGAAAGCAGTTGCGACAGATAGTATTGAATATATAATTTTGAGGAGGTTGCAGGTTAAATTTTTTGAATCTTTGGTGGTCCAGCTTCTGTCAGAATATCAATAGGATCATGCTTCTTTGAGGAAAGGGTCGCACCACTCGACCTTTCTTTTCTTTGACCTCCCATTTGCTCGGTCTTTTTCTTAGGTGTTGTGTCCTCATTAGTATCTCAGTTTTTCTCAACTAGTTGTAAGTCAGCAGCAACTTGAGTGATGGTTGTCTATCGAATAACTGAATAAATCAAAGTAAGTTGGGTCAAGTATCAGAAATGATGCTTAAAGAAGTACGAGATACTTAAAAAGAAATTAAAGATTTCTTTTAAATTCTCACTTTTAGTTTTTTTTTTTTTATGTTATCTGCACAATAGAAAATACCATATTAGAGAGGATTTGGTTGACAAATGTACAGTGAGCAGAAAAATACTTTAACCGCTACTCATGAAAACCAGGAGTCAACAAGAAATAACAACTGATATTTAGATACTGTTATTGAGTCGACATTTTTTGGTGGTTTATCTCTAACATCTTGTCAAATTCTTTTGTCTTCGATATCTCATAGTGAATCATTTGGGCCTTAGAGTTGAGAGACAGCATAAAGGGTAAGACTTGGGCTAAGCCAAACTATCGGGCTACATACTGGGAAAAATAAACGACTAGTTTCTTTTAAAGAGCCCAAATCGACTCATGAGGTAGTCTGACAAGGAGAATTTGAGGAGTATTCTATTCAAGGAGTGTTCTATTTTAAATAATGCGTAACTGTCTTTTCAAATTTTTGAGAATTTGAAAAGATTGCACATGCCCGACATTAAAACTTGTATTTTTGAACAAATAACAAGTTTTAAAGGGGCAATTTATTGGTACGAAAATTGGATTTTTCTCGACAAGAAGGAGCTTTGACTGCCAATAGTTTCGACTACAGAAGTGGTGTTTCAACCACAGAAGCAGAAACAGGTAAGATGAAGTCGAAGAAAGATAGTACAAAGAGCGTCGAAGTCGAAAGGTAGTTATTGCCTTTCCTTGAACATCAAGGCTTGCTACTCGACTTTCAAGCTGAAGTGAAGAACATAGGTACAAAATTTTAGGAGCAAGTTAAAGAAAACGTGGGACTTGAAAACTAAGGAAGACGTGGGTGTCAAAACTTGAGGAACAAAATTCTTTATGGCCAAGACAAGGTTATGACCGAGAAAAATGAGGAAGATAATTGACAACATGCTCCATAACAAGTCCATCTCCATAGTCTATAAATAATAGAAACTTAGAAGAGTTATGGGACTTCTTCAAAAACACTAGATCATCACAGATTATGGAGTATATGTAGATATGAGTATTAGAAGTCTACTTTTATTTGCTTTCCTTTTATTTTCTTTTTCTATTTTTTTCATTTATTTTCTTCACGCATTTTATTTTTTACTTCCATTCTTCAAGCAATTTGTTTTTTTTTTCAATTAAAATTTTAAAGCTCCATCTATTTTACTGCAATTCTTTATTATTTGTCACAATCTAAGCATCTCAAACATTTTGACATGGACGTTAAATAATTTCCAGGTCAAGCCCACTCTTATTTAGATGAGTCGTATCTGCTTTTTGATACTTGAGATCTTGATACAAATTTGATTCGACACCTTGTCAAGATTACCAAAAATTAAGTGAAATAACTAAAAATAAATTTTTGTTGAGTTTAAATTTTAAATATTTTTTATTTGAATTTTAAATATTCTTATTTTTAAGAATTTTAGATTTTTTTAATGTTAAATGTTGATTCACAATATTAACTATGCAATCTTAACTTTTTAAGATTTTTTTATTTTATTACTTATTATTTTGTGTCACCAGAATTGATGATAAACGATAAACAACAAATGCATAACGAATAGCAAACAATGTTACCTTCTCGTCTCGTCTCTTTTCTTCTCATCTCAAATAATGATTAGAGTTTTGGAAAAAAAAAAAAAATTACAATATTATCTAATGAAATATGAATTATAATATTAAATTAGATATGTAATCATTACAACATAATATTATCTAACAAATACTTAAAAATAAGAATCGCAAAATAAGTGTAACTATATATCATATTTTAGGTATTGTTAGTTGATTAAAAAAGCTGTCTTTTATATAATAATGGAAAAGTATAGGTAGATAATGAGAATACTAAACAATGTGAACAATAAATATGTCGCATATTCAATTCAATTCAAAAGTTATTGTCTATTTAGTAAAACCCAATAGTATTAGGGTCAACAAATTTTATAATTTATAGTCATTAATTATTCATTATTAATATTTTTAATAGTATAAAATTTTATTTAATAATATAAAATTATTTACTCTTTTTTTACCGATTAAATACTAATCAAATTTTAATAAAAATGATACCGTTACCCGTTTTCTTATCTATTTCCTCCATGTTTATATTATACTCTGTACTCTAATTCTTTGCATCATGAATAAGCACGGCCTTCCATATAAAGTAGGCTAGAAAAAAATTTCAGGAGAACAGTTTTTAATAATTTTGATAATTATTTAATTAATATAAATATTAAATTATATTATTAAATATTTTTATTAATTTATATATATAAATTTTAATAAATATAAATATATATATTTTTTATGTAATAATTAAATACTAATTTAAAATAATAATATTTATTGGTCATATAGTATTATTAATATAATATAAAATAAACAAATATTCAAATTGTATGATAAAGGCGTATTAACAGTGAATTGAAAATTTTAACCTCTAAGTATAAATATAAAGGAAAACAGACTAAAGCAAATATCAAAACACAAATTCCGTCAGAAGTTTTAAAAAAGGTACGGTATTATCTATTGTTCTATACATAATCTTTTTTTTTTTTTTTTGGTGACTTGTTCTATACATAATCTAGTTTCAATGTAACTTAATAATAAGAAATAAAAATTTAAAAACATCATTTAATTTAAATTAATTTAATTTTGCTTCAATTTAGAAGCATCGTCCTTAAAAGAGAGAAAATAAATACCAAATAATTTATTATTACAGAGAGAAGAGAAACAGGGTGGGACTAAGAAAAATAAGAAAAAAGTAAAATAAAAAAGGAGAGTATAGAGTGTTGCTTTTACTTTTACCCACCCGTTAAATATAAAACATGCATTAAGGGACAAAGCGATAGGCTCGGAACCAGGTTCGGTTTTGGCTTTTCAACGTGAACAATATTATTAGGCAGCAAACTAAAAGGGACAGAGAAGAGAATAGAATAAAATAGAACAAACAAGAAAGCGAGAGAAAGGACCAACAATCAATAATCCAAACCCCATTTTCCTTTTTCTCGCTTTCTTAAATTCTTTCTCATTCCCCTCTCTGCAATACATATTCATTATTCTTTCATTCTTTCATTTATTTATTCATTCATTCATTAATTAATTATTAGTTGTTTCTTTTTGTTTTGTTTTTTCATTCCTAACTCTCTGAATTTTGCTATTTTTCTCCGAAAAGCTCAAGCTTGTTTTCCTCTTACATTGTCTTTTGTCTTTGTTTTGATCCACGTACATTATTTTTGAATTCATTGCTGGCTCTCCCAGCGGTTTTTGGATTCTTTTTTTCATTTTTCCTGTTTGAGTTTATACTCCGAGGCATAGTTATTATGACGACGGAGGAAGCTGTGCCATTCAATACTGTATCCGTTGTGGAAGACATTCTTCAGCAGCGCGGCGGCCACTTCGACGGCAAGTTGGCGTCACGGCGAGACGAAGAAGCATGTATATATCATAATATCCCCTGCCTCTCATTTCCTTTTTCTTTTTAAGATGAAAACACGTGCATGCATGTGAGATTTGTTTATTTGCTGATGTGTATGTATGTTTCTGGATGAAAATTCACGTGTAATTGTCTTTATACGAGATTGATAGTTGAGAATCATATAGATGATAATTTTGTCGAACCTGCTAAATCATCTAATGATTTTCAATTATCAATTTCACATAAAGACAACCGCACGCGAATCTCCATCATAATTCTAATTCTGAACAGCGGTGAGAAGAAATGAAGCTACTGAATGGATGCGTAAAACACTTGGAGTAGTCGCAGGGAGAGACTTGCCAGCAGAGCCTTCTGAGGAAGATTTCAGGGTTGCCTTGCGAACCGGTATTATCCTCTGCAATGTTCTCAACAAAGTTGTACCCGGTTCAATTCCTAAGGTACCCGGTTCAATTTCCAATGGAGATTTATATGTAGTTTTCTTTATGTAAAATTAATAGTTAAGAATCATTAAATATTAAATCATCTAAAAATTTTCAACTAACAACTTTACGGAAAAACAACAGCATGTTCACCCTTTTCCATTCACATCTTATGAGATTAATTCAACTACTCACATCTTGAATTCTAATAACAGATAATTCAAGCCCCCAAGGATTCTGTTCTAGTGACTGATGGAGGAGCACCGATTGTGTTTCAGTATGTTGAAAATGTGAAGAGTTTTATTGAAGCTGTGGGAGAAATGGGGATTCCCACCTTTGAAGCTTCCGATATGGAAAAGGTGCTTGCTTACTAGTTACTATATTCAACTAAATCAAATGGCATAACCACAATGTTGTTATTTAACTTTACTAGTAATTTGTTTGTAGGGTGGAAATTTATCAAGGGTGGTGAGTTGTTTGTTAGAGCTCAAATCCTATGCGGAATGGGTACAGGGAGGGAAAATTGGGTCATGGAAATTGGCTGGCCTTCCAAATTCAAAACCACCCTTGATGAAAACCCTTCTAAGAAGAAACTCTGAACCATCCATGATGAAATCCATGGGGAACACATTAGGGGAGAAAGATTCTTCTGCTACTGACAATGATCCCAAGTCTAACCTCATCCAGATGGTTAGAGGAGATTCTATTCTATTCTATTCATATTTACAATTTTTAAAGATATATCAAATTTAATTAACTCGTTGGATTGATATTTGTAGAATTCAACCTATCCTTCTTTAATTTCATTAGTTCGTGAGCATTTGTCAAATAAGAGGACAGAAGAAATTCCTTTTGTAAGTGTTATTGTTCCTATCAACTTAGGTTTCAACCACCTTGATTTTACGCCTCCTTATCCAAACTCATAGTACCTATTTGCTATAATAGGTAGTTGAATCCCTGCTCAGTCAAGTCATGAATGAGTTTGAACATCGATTGCTTGAACAACATGAAAGGGTATGCATGTTTCTATTTTTAACTATGTTCACCAATGTATAGTTGATTGACTTTGTGAATCAAGCTGAATATGACATTTTAAATGACAGATTAGAACAATTCAACAAGAAAAAGTATCATCATGTAAACCAGATGAAGATCGATTGCCTGAACGACAAGAAACGGTGCGCATTCTCTATTTTCAACTGCATGTTCACCATTGTATGTATATAATAGACTCTGAATCAAACTGAATATGTGATTTTAAATGAATAGCAGGTTAAAACAATCCAACAAGAAAAAGTATCATCATCTAAACCAGATGAAGAAAGATTGCCTGAACGACAAGAAACGGTGTGCATTCTCTATTTTCAACTGCATGTTCACCATTGTATGTATATAATAGACTCTGTGAATCAAACTGAATATGTGATTTTAAATGAATAGCAGGTTAGAGAAATTCAACAAGAAACAGCATCACCATTCAACCCAGATAAACAGCGACTCATTGAACAACAAGAAGCGGTACATGTCTCTATTTTCAACTGCATGCTCACCATTGCATATATAGCATACTTTATGAGTCAAACTAAATATAAGATTTTAATAAACAGAAGCTTAGAGAAATTCAAGAGCAGCTTAGAGCAGCTCAACAAGAGCAGCTTAGAGCAGCTCAACAAGAGCAGCTTAGAGCAGCTCAACAAGAGCAGCTTAAAGCAATTCAACAAGAACAGCTTAGAGCAATTCAACAAGATAAAGTATCATCATCTAAACCAGAACCTTTGGTTTCAAAAGCTGCTCCTATTGACGAAGAGGTAAAATTTCTTATTCTTGAGGTATTTGTCTTACAACAGCAAAAGAAAAATGTTTACATTTGTCATTGTCGTGATCTGGAATGTTTGATTTTTTATTTGTTTCGAGGATTGTAAAGATGGAAGAAAAGGAAGAGAAGATAGATACAAAAGAAGAAACAATGGAAGAAATGATGGAAGAAACACAGGCCGAAGAGGTTGAGATGGAAGAAGAGGAGGAAGAAATAGATGAGATGGAAGAAAAGGGAGAAGAAACAAAAGATCTAGATCTTCCTCGGGACAATGGACCAAGCCTCGAGTTCTTAAGACAACAAGAGAATATCCGAAAAGAAGAGTTACTCCGACAAGAAGAGATAATCCGACAAGAGAGAGCTCGACATGAAGAGATAATCCGAGAAGGGGAGAGACTCCGACAAGAAGAGTTACTCCGACAAGAAGAGATAATCCGACAAGGGGAGAGAGCTCGACAAGAAGAGATAATTCGACAAGGGGAGAAAGTCCGACAAGAAGAGTTAATCCGACACGAAGAGATAATCCGAGAAGGGGAGAGAGTCCGACAAGAACTAATCCGAGAAGGGGAGAGAGTCCGACAAGAAGAGTTAATCCGACAAGAAGAGATAATCCGACAAGCGGAGAGAGCTCGACAAGAAGAGATAATCCGACAAGGGGAGAAACTCCGAGAAGAAGAGAGAGCTCGACACGAAGAGATAATCCGGCAACACGAGAGAACCCTGCAACAAGAGAGAGCTCGGCAAGAAGAGATGATCCGGCAACAAGAGATAGTCCGACAACAAGAAAGATCCCGACAACAAGCGATAGTCCAACGACAACAAGCGATAGTCCAACGACAAAACAAGAGTCTCCAGGTAATTTTGTAACATACACTGATGTGTCACCATTCAAATATTGTTGATGGTAAATAGAGATTTTATTCTTGGCATTCTTTAGGATTTGAAAACTATAGTCCATCAAACAAAATCAGGAGTACAGGCTATGCACCAGAAGTACCAGGAAGATTTCCTCGTACTATGTAAGTATAATGACGATAATACTAATAGCAATTTAAGGAGAAGAAAGATTATGAATAACAGTTATCTATGTAATTACTAACTAGCTTCCTATAATAAATAGGCAAGCATGTGCGTAGCTTAGTTTCTGCTGCTGCAGGATATCAGAAAGTTCTTGAGGAGAACCGTAAGTTATATAATCAAGTGCAGGATCTGAAAGGTAAATTCTAATGGTTAAAGAATTAAGATTGATAACATTGGCCACTGGTTTTTCTATGTTCTAATTGACTTATTTATTGTATGTTGGTAGGGAATATTAGGGTGTACTGCAGAGTTAGACCCTTCTTGGGCGCTCCATCGCCCAATCAGAGTGTCGGTAGTATTGATGACGGAAGTATCTCAATCTTAACACCTTCAAATTATGGGAAAGAGGGGAAGAAGACATTCAATTTTAACAAATGTTTTGGTCCTAGTGCAACACAATGTTGGTCTTTCTTTGTGTTCTTTAACTATATTTTTATTTATTTATATTTGTATGCTTACTCACTGTCATTGTTTGCTTGCTTTCAGCACAAGTTTTCGCCGACACACAACCTCTGATTCGGTCAGTGTTGGATGGATACAATGTCTGCATATTTGCCTATGGCCAAACAGGATCAGGAAAAACATTCACTATGGTAAAAAAAAAATGCTTAGATTACAAATGTTGATTCTCTTAGAGCAATGATAACTCTATGAATGTTGAATGCAGTCTGGGCCAGACGATCTTACCGAGGAAACCATGGGTGTCAACTACCGTGCCCTGAATGATCTTTTCCTACTTCAGGATCAGAGGAAGGACACCATTATCTATGAGATTGGTGTTCAGATGCTTGAGATTTACAATGAGCAAGTCAGAGATCTACTATGCACAGATGGAGCTACCAAAAAATATCCTTCATTTGTGATATACAATACTATACTTTATTTATTTGTAGATGAAATGATTTTATTGAACATGTGATATGATCCTTAACCCCTTCTCACATTAGAAATTCGCAACCGTTCCCAGAACGGACTCAATGTGCCTGATGCCAACCTTGTTCCTGTTGCAACAACTGCTGATGTCATAAACTTGATGAACTTGGGAAACAAGAATCGAGCTGTTGGTTCTACTGCCATGAACTCTCGTAGTAGCCGTTCTCACAGGTAAGCAAAACTTGTGTTGTGCTGTGTTAAAAACATTACATTTCTCTATTTGGTACTAAACCTGATTGTTATTGCAGTTGCCTAACAGTTCATGTTCAAGGAAAATACCTGACATCGCCGAAAACCATTCATGCTAGCTTGCATCTGGTTGATCTAGCAGGAAGCGAAAGGGCTGATAAAACTGAAGCTACTGGAGATAGGCTCAAGGAAGCTCAGTATATCAACAAGTCACTTTCTGCCTTGGGAGATGTTATCTCTTCCCTTGCTGCAAAGAGTTCCCATGTTCCCTACAGGAACAGCAAACTCACCCAACTGCTTCAAGATTCTCTTGGTATGCATTTCATTTTCAATTTTTATCCACTCCTTGCTACATTTGTCACCTTTCAATATAAGAAGCTAAGTAAGTTGTATGTATCAGGTGGGCAAGCAAAGACACTAATGTTTGTTCATATTAGTCCTGAGCCTGATGCAGTTGGAGAAACACTTAGTACACTTAAGTTTGCAGAACGTGTTGCCACTGTTGAACTTGGTGCTGCTAAAGCTAACAATGCTGGTGATAATAAAGCTGGTGGTAATAACACTAATACTAGTGGTGGTAGCAGTAAAGATGGTGCTGATGTCAAAGATCTCAAAGACCAGGTTCTTATTAATTATTATGAAAAACATTTTGTTATATCATAGTGTGTACTACTTTGTATGAAGAGTTTTGTAATGTGTTGTTTGTGTAGATTGCTAGCTTGAAGGCAGCCTTAGCAAGGAAGGATGCAGAACTAGAACAATATCAAGGCATGAACCTTGATGGAGCAAAGTTGAATAAATCTCATGGATCCACTCCTTCACTACGTAATTTGGGTTCTACTGGAGGTGCTAGGAAGCTGCCAAGAGATGATTCTGCTAACTCAGAGGTAAGGTAACAATGTTATTAAGTCTAACCATAAATTGAAAAAAAAAAGGTTAACTTATTTGGCTTACAATATTTTGTTTAGTTTGAGTTTTCATTTACAGTGTTTTTTGTTTTTAGAATTTTATCAAAAAAACATGAAGCAAAAACTGAAAACATAATAATCTTATAATTTCTACTGTTTTCTTTTTTTCCTTCACAGAATCTTGAAAACATAATAAAACACAAAAATAAAAACGCGAACAAAACACCTAGTATTCTCTACTCACTGGTCATGTTGATAATAAACCTGTGAGTCCAAAACTGATATTTAATTTGGTGTGTATGTATGGTTTGAAAGGGCCAAAACCAGGACGAATCGAAGCTGAAAAGAAGAAGCTTAGATTACGAGGACATGGAAACTGGGTATGAAAATTCTGGGGACTGGATGAACAACCATAATAATAAGATGGCAATGGCGATGGCAATGAAGAGGAATGATAGCTTAACTAGTAATGATAGCCTAGTGGCACAATGGGAAGCAGATAACAAACCATCATCTCCATCTTCTAGTCCAACTTCATATGATTATGATGATGATATGGCAACCAATGATAATTCATCTGAGGCATCAGACATGAACTGGCAACCAACACCTAAATCAACCTCCTCCACTCCTTCAAACGCCTCATCAAGCCTTAAACCAAAGAAAACAACAACTACTACTCCTCTTAAACCAACAAAGACCGTGGACAGGTATTTTATTTCTTACAACTAAACTACTTCTTTGTTGAATATTTTTGTTTTACTTTTATATAACACTGGATGGAAAATATATAGGAGTCCTGCATCATCAGCTCCCGCACCAGCAGCAAGGAAACCAGCAGCAGCAGTAGGTAGTCAAGTAAAAAAGGTTGCAGCGACTGATGTAAAGAAAAGAATTGGGGGTGCCAAGTGAAAAAGTTGTTACAATTATTAATGCCAATTCATGTTTTCTTGCTCCACTACTGCATGTATTTAAAATTTTTGTGAAGGGAAGAGAGAGTGGTTTTTGTATGTCTATGTATGTATATTATTCTTTGCAGCGTTACAATGCGTAAGTTGGTGCCAAAATTATATGAAAAGATATGGTGTGAAAAAGATTCAAAACAAAAGTGGTTAGTACTTAGTAGTGTGAAAAACTGAAAATGTTAATAAAATGACAAGTACACAACAAATGATGTATATGTGCAGCTATTTAAATAAATTAACAAATAAAAAAAATGAGTAATTATTTCTTTTAATATTTAAATTAATATTAGTTCATTCTCAATTTTTTTTACACTGATTCCTATCTTTTTCAAATAAATAACTAGTTTTTGAAGCGTCCACAATAATAGGAAAATCTTTTTATTAAATTTCAAGGATAATTTACTAAATTAAACTAGTTGAAGATGGATACTACCAGATTGTTCTAAAACTGAAATGATTACAATTTTGCTCTCCCAATATTTATATAAATCATGGATTACCCACAAATTTGTACAAAAATATAAAACCTAGTGAAAAACTACATTTATGCCTGGAAAAATAAAATAAATCGTTAGCCTTTTTTGGTTTTATGCTCTTCATGTACCAGAGGAAAACCCAGCATGCAATCACAATTTAGGGCTAGAATCACATGCAAGTATAGAACCTATGTTGTAACACTTATATATTTCGTAAGTTAAACTAAAATAAATTATTTTCAATAAGTACAAGAAACAAAAATTTTGTTTGATAAAACATTTTTTAAAATTTAAGAGATCTACTTGTACGTATTTGAGAAATAAATGTAGATCTCTTAAATTTTAGAGTTTTTTTTTTAATTAAAATAAGTGCACTCTTAATACACATGAACCAAGAACTAGGGGTGTAAATTTTAATTAACTCTGATCTATTTAACATCTAGCGCTCTAATACTATGACATGATACCACTCATCTCAAAAGCTTCAGCTGATGGGAAAAAGTAACACTAATGATTATATCTCTAATACTCTATAAACCTCCATTGTACACATTGTATAAATATTCCATTGGCTCTCGTATTTTTCTTTTTTTTTTTTGGTGTTGGAAAGAAAAAAAAAAGGAAAGGGATGACAAGAAAGAAAAAACAAAAGATGCCTAAGCTATGTCCTGCTGCAGGAGAGGCAGCCAATCATCCAAAGGTTGGAGAGCCATGTGAACTGATCACTATTACAAAAGATGTCAAATCTAGCCATGCAGTCTGCAGTGAATTAGTGCAGAGCTGAATGAGGCTCGACTACACATCTTTAGATCAATTTTTTTTTTTGAAAAAGATCATATTCTGTATGTTGTACCGGCATATTCTATTGATTTACTAGAAAATAAACCTAAGCAGAATCAGTTTCGCATTGAATAATGGAGAAGCACCATGCTCTAAATTTATCTATAGCCCAATCCAAGTAGTCCGTTGTTCACAACGAAGAACACTAGTACCCAGAATCGTACTGCCGACTAGCCAATTCCCCTCATGATCACGTAAAACACAGTCGTACTCAACTTTATCACAATTCAAAAAACCACTCTCATCACAGTTGAGCTTCGATCGATCTAAATTATTTATTATATACATAGGTTCTGCGCAACGCTATAAAAAGAATTGGAACTGATGAACATAAATCGTGAAAAAATATTTAGTATTATACTTGCATGTGATTCTGACCATAAATCAATCAGTGGTTGCATGCTGGATTTTCCCTACTATCGTACATGAAGAGCATAAAATCAAGAAAAGGCCGACGATTTACTCTTTTTTCTAGGCATGAATTGTGATCTTTCATTAGGTTTTATATTTTTTGTTAAAACTTGTGGGTGACTCGCGATTTATATAAATGTAGGGAGGACAAAATTGTACTCATTTCAGTTTTATAATTCGTAAATTATTCAAATTCTAATTATATAAAGAAGAATGTTAGAAAACTATCCGAATTTATTAATTTTTTATTATTAATTAGTTATTAATATTTAAAAGGATTCATAAATTCATTCCCCTCAAGTATTATTCTTAAGTGAAATCAAGAATAATGTCTCGAGGTAAGATTCTAAAATCTTTCAATCATACCCATATATGTCTTATCCCTAAAATTCCACATGCTACATCTATGAAAAAAATCAGACTGATAAGCTTTAGCAGTATATTTTATAAGATCATTTTAAAAATTCTGGTGCATTGACTACACTATGTTATGAACAAAGTCATCAATAACAATCAGAGTGCTTTTATCAAAGGGCAACTGATTAGTGATAATGTCTTGATAGCATATCAATTTACGCATTTTTTAAGGAATAAGAGTTATGGAGAGTTTGACTTAGTATTAAAACTCGATATGAGTAAAGCGTATGATAGGGTAGAATGGAATTTTATTTGGGATATCATGAAACGACTCGGATTCTGTGATAAATGGATGAACTAGATTAAGAAGTTAGTGACAACATATTCTTACTCTATTACTGTAGATGGACAACCTCATGAATTTACGCACTTTTTAAGGAATAAGATTTATTGAGAGTTTGACTTAGTATTGAAACTCGATATGAGTAAAGCGTATGATAGAGTGGAATGGAGTTTTATTTGGGATATCATGAAACGACTCGGATTCTGTGATAAATGGATGAACTAGATTAAGGAGTTAGTGACAACAATTTCTTGCTCTATTACTGTAGATGGACAACCTCATAGTTTCTTTAAACCATGTAGAAGGTTGCGACAAGGAGACCATTTATTCCCTAATTTTTTTTTATTTTGTGCAGAAGGACTCTCCCACCTGCACCACAAAAAGAACAGAGATAAGATATTTCTGGACTAAAGCTTAATCATTGATGTTCGAAAGTCAATAATTTTTTCTTTGCAGACGACTCAATACTTTTTACTGGAGTTACAGAAGAAGAGTGAGACCACCTAATTGAGATCCTACAAGTCTATGAGGAGATTAGTTGACAAATGGTCAACCTAGATAAATTCTCGGTTTTTTCAGCAAAAACACCCCTATCCAGGTGTGTGATCAGCTAATTAGTACGTTACGGATTCCCCACGTAGGCAATCAAAATAAATACTTGGGATTGTCGGCAGTTGTGCAAAGATCTAAAAAGGATACTTTTAACTATATTAAGGATAAAATCTCTCAAAAATTACAACACTGAAAAAGAAAACTTCTTTCTTCAAGTGATAGGGAGTTGTTAATCAAGGCAGTGGTAGCAGCAGTTTTTATTTATACCCTCAATTTTTTCAAACTTCTAGAGACATTGATTGATGATATTCAGCAAGCAATGATGCAATTTTGGTGAGGGCTGAAAAATACAGAGAGAATGATACAGTGGATTAGCTGAAAAGTTTCATGAAGACCGAGACCTTAAGGGGTTTAAACTTAAAAAATTTGAAGGCATTCAATCTCGCTATGCTAGCTAAACAGGGATGGAGAATTCTGACTAAATCTCATTCCCTAATACATAAAATCTATAAAAGTAAATATTATAGATTTTCTAACTTTTTGAGAGGTGAAGTTGGAAATAATCCATCTTGGAGATGGAAGAGTGTGTTGGAGGGAAGAAATGTGTTGGAGAAAGGTTTACTTTGAAATTTGGCAGAGGCATTTCAGTGAGTATTAAAAAGAATTCATGAGTTCATGAGTTTACTGCTATAATCCCTATTCCTAATGCCAATACAAGACACCACTAGAATGGTTTCAGAGTTAATTCAGCTAAATAGAAAATAGAATCAGACAATGATAACCAGCATTTTTAGTACAGAAGTAGCAACAGCCATACTCAAAACAGTCATCCAAAAAGGAGAAGACACACTGACTTGGATGAAGACGAAAAAGGGAGTTACTCGGTGGCTTCAGAGTACAAGGTTGCTTTCCAATTCTTTCACCCTTCCATCGAAGTTTTACCTGAACAATGTCAATAAAGCTCACTATGGTCCTCAATTTGAAAGCTAAAGTATCCACCGAAAATTAAAAATTCTTTGTGGAAGGTGATGCACGAGGCCTTACTAGTTAAGAAGAAAGTAAACTCAAGAATTGCTGCAATGAACTCAGACTATCCAAGATGTGGATTGGAGGAAGAGTCTGTTTTTCATTGCCTCTGGTCATGTCTCGACTCCATTGAAGCTTGGAGTAACAACCAACTACCCATTCCTCTCTGAGTTGAAAATTCTTGGCGATGGTGGATGCAATTGACCAAATCCCTTCAAAAGAGTGGAGATTATCAACGATTGAAAGCTTTGGCAGCTTATACAACATGGGAGAATTGGAGAGTATGGAATGAAGTGATCTTCATTGGCTCCCGGAAAACCCCCTTTAGTGACAAAAGCCGCACGAAGAGCTGTTGGATAAACTCATTTCTCTTTTACGTTAATGGTTATTGCATATTGTTTTAGTTGCAACTTTTCGTTTTTCCCTTTTGATTGTAATTCAATGTGGACCATTTCTTTTTCTTCTTCTTCTTCTTTCGTTATCGTCATCACCACCACCACCTCCATCTCCTCCTCCTCTTTCTTTTTTTCATTTGAATTTTTTCGATCTCCTCCTTATTCCTTTTTCTCCTCCTCCTCCTCATCAGAATGCATTGAATTTTTTCAATGATGACGACATACAAATAAACCCAGTTTAAAACAAGTTTAGACTAAAAGTGCACCTTATTTAAATTTATAATGCACCGAAATTAAATTTAGAATACACCAAAATTACTCAATGATGACAAACACAAATAAACTCAATTCAAAATAAGTTCAGACGAAAAGTGCATTTATTTAAATCCAGAATGCACTAAAATTACTTAATGATGACGATACACAAACAAACTCAGTTCAAAATAAGCACAGACCAAGTGCAAGTTATTTAAATCCGGAATGTACCAAAATTATTTAATGATAACTCAAAATTCTTCCTCCTCCTTCTTCTTCATTATCATCATCATCTTCTTCTTATTCTTTTCTTATTCATCTTCTCGTTCTTGTTTTATCTTCTCATTATTTTTCTTATCTTACTCTCTTAACAATAATAAAAACAAGAAAAAATCAAATAAAGAAGAAGAAAAAATGCATAATGATACAAAATTAATAGAAAGAGGAGGAATCTACATCATTCAACTAAATAAGATTGCAATACATACATATATGTTCATTCAAGTCTAATATGAGAAGTAATACTACTAAAAGAAGAAATAAGTGCAACAGAAAGAAGAAAAAAAAAAGAAAGAAGAATAAAAAAAATATAACATTAAAGAAGATACTTTTGTGCTTTTATAGCAAAATTTCGATGTCAAAACTAAAAAATTTATGTGTTATTATTATTAAGAAATTTTAGTGTTTTTTTTCTTATAAATTCTCCATAATTCAAAACTCTTCCTCCTCCTCTTCCTCCTCCTCTTCTTCTTCTTTCATTTTCTCATTATTTTTTTTATTTTACTCTTTTAAGAGGAATAAAATAAAAAAAATCAAATAAAGAAGAATAAATAACTGTAATATCACATGAGAAAAAAGAAGAAAAGAAAAAAAATAAACACAACAATAATTGCACCAATAGAAGAAGAAGAAAAGAGAGGATATGCACGAAGAAACACAAAGAAGAAAAATAGCATAAATTTTTTGTGTGAGTAGATTTTGTTTAATTTGGGCCAATTTAATTGAACTTAATTACTAACAAAATTTAGATGCGTAGAGAAACTCTTTCCATTGCTAATGACAACTTCTTATAAAGAGAAAAAAATAAACATTACTTACAATATTAGCAATTATGTTGCAGGTGATAATATAAATATTATCGAAAAGATTATAGAATTGTTAAGTAAAAATTGAGAGGTGTAATTCACTTAGATTAAAAGAGACGCTACTGTTGTTACTGACTATCTGGCTAAAATAAAGACTAAGAGTATTTATTTTTAATCGAGGTGGATTCAACTAAGTGATGATCTCAAATAAATTTTGTTAAAGGATTTTGCTATATAATTTTTCAATGTTGTATTTCTGTTTGTTTTAGTTTTTGTTACAGCCACCAAAAAACTAATGACAAAAAATAAATTTTCTCAATTTTTTTTATGTAAAGTGGATCTCTTATTATTTAGTATTTTTTTCACATATTTTTTCTTAATCTCACTTAAAAATACATAATAAAAATCATATTAAAAAAAAAATTGAGAGGATCATTTTTTTATTACGATATATTACACTATTCCAACCAAATATTAATATATTAGATTACTAATTTTTGGTTTAGCTAATTTTCCTCCTAATAAACGTAGAAGTGATTTTGGTCTCAAAATCATGTTTACAGGAAGTAACAATTTTTAACTTCTAAGTTGCACTAACTGGCTTTTAGCCATTAACATTTAACATTTATTTTTTTTTTTACCAACTTTATCTTTTATACGTATTATTGTATTATTTATAGAATTTTTATTATTTCTCTTTATATGAGCTCTTTTTTTATTATTTATTATTTATATTTTTTTATTTTTTATTTGACATTATATATTTTTATAATGATAATTTTTGTGTATTATATTTATTATTATATTTTTATAATATAATTTATTGATTCTATTAAGTAAAATAAATTAAACAAAAAATTAACCATAAATAATAATAATAGTAAAAAATTATAGTATGTTAAAAAAGAGTACTAAAAGTACTAAAAATATATTATATAAAAAAATATAAAAAAAATACAAAAAAATTAAAATGTATAAAAAAAAATATTATAATTTAATGTTATGTCTTTTTTAGTAATTATATATCTATCTAAAAGTAATTTTAATTAATATTATTTAAACAATATTTATTTTATTAAAATCAATTTTAATATAAAATTGTTAAACATAAATTATATTAACACAAACTTACTTCTATTTAAAATTAATTTTATAGAATATTTTTATTTAAATTCCAATTTAGTGAATTACAATCCAAACACACCCTACATCTCTCATATTAAAATTAATTTTCAAAAAAAATTTGTAAACCATGTAGGAATCTCTCGTTTTAGGGACTAAAATAGGGAAGGGACCAAAAAATGGAGTTATGTTGTGGGCTACAGTTAGTTATCAATTTGTAGGAAGATGGGTAGTATTTTCCAGCTGGCATAAGCCACCAAATGCGCAGCGGAAGTTGATGGGTCCCACAAGCACATGGCCAAATCAGCACAACATATTTTTTATACATTTTTTATGTGAAAAATTTTCCCTGATTTGAAAATGAAAGAACACTATATATTTATTTACAGCTTCTTCCACGATTAAAAAAATTGCAGTTACTTTTACAGATTTGTCCAATTGTCCACGCTTCATTTCATTTCAGTGTGCTAATAAAGATAATAAATTAAACATTTTAAAATACAGAACATAACCATGATTTCGATTTATTAAAAGGATAACGATGGTTTTAGAGCAAATAAGCATTTCACATGTTGAACCAACAAATAAAAGTATAAAACTGTTAGGCTGTGTTTGGAAACACGTTGGAGAAGATAAAAGTACATTTTAATGTTTTGAATGTTATTTTTTAATGTTTGGCAATTTTTTTTTTCTGAACGTCAACGTGATTCTGCATCCCAAAAACTGGTTTACTAGAAGCAAGAAATTATAGTTTCTGCGTTTACTCAACTTATGTTTAGGTTTGTTGCTAGTTATTATTGGTTTTTTCATAATTTTTTTTAAATAAATACTGAGAATATTAAAATAATTATTCTAATTTTTGTGCACTGTTTAATATTTTAATTTTTTATAATATGTATTATTGTTCCTATTAGAAATGATAAATTAAATAAAAAATTAATTATAAATAATAATAAAAATATAACTTTTAAAAAATTAGAACCTAAAATAATAATAAAAATAAGATTATTAAGAGTACTTAAAAAGAGTACTAAAATATGTTATTTTATATTTTTTTTAATTTAATAAATAAATATTAATTTTTACTATAAAAAAATATTTAAAAAGTTATTAATTTTTATATATTATTTTTAATTTCATAAATAAATATTAATTTTTATTATAATAATTAAAAATTATAATATACTAAATTAGAGTACTATATAAAAAATATTAAAAAATTAAATATACTTAAAAAAAATATTATAATTTAATATTATATTTTTTTAGTAATTAATTAATTATTTATCTAGAAGTGATTTTAACTAATATTATCCAAATAATATTTATTTTATCAAAATCAATTTTAGTAAAAATTGCCAAACATAAATCATGTTGGCAGAAACTCACTTCTACTCAAAATCAATTCTACAAAATTACTTTCATATTTTATTACTCTAAATTTAATTATAAATAATAAAAGATAAATTACTTTTTTTTATTTACAAATTTTATCATATAAAAACTATTTTTCTTGACATAAAACTAATTTTTTATTAATTTATAAATAAATTTATCAATATTTCACTTTTATCACCAGCATACCATCAAATGTTGCGTGACATCTTTATTTTTACTGTAATATTGAGACAATAATTTTCACATAGAAAATTTTAGGATTGGGATCCTATAAATTTTGAATTTCATTTTAAAAGATAAAATATTATCTTTTATTATTTTTGAATTTCATTTTAAAACATAAAATATGATATCTTATCATTTATTTCATAAGTGAGACAAAAAAATATAAAAAAGATAAAAAATCTTACTTTACTTTCTTAAATAAAAATCTAAAATTTAAAAGATTCAAATTTCAAATCACAAATAACCCATTAAAAATAGAAAACATTAGCAAATATTAACCGTTGCTAATGTTATTAACAATAGTTATTAGTGGACATAAAGAATTATATAAAATAATAAATTATTAACCTTTTAGACATGATAAATTAATATATATGATTATCATAAAATAAAAATGAATATTTATTTTCAAAATATTTTTTAATATGATAAATTAAGAAGTTAAAAATCAATTCGTCGTGAATTTGAGTTTAATTTAAAGGCATATTACTAGTCAATAAATTACTGTATATACAAAATTAAATTCAAACTTCAATATTTATTTAAGTGAACAAATAAATTGACTAATCGACTACCTCAAATTAGTTATATAAATGAATAATTTATTTTCATACTTTTATTATCAAAATAAACTGTCTCTTAATATAGAGAAAATATGGATAAACAATGTAAAGATTCAACGTGTAATAAAAAAAATACTATTTATACATCAAATTTATTATCAAACAGTTATTATACTTGTGTTATTTAACTTATTTTTAATATATATTTTATATTTTAATATATATTTTATGAGTTTAATGTTGATATATTTATAATATAAAATATTTTACACAATCATACAACTCAATATAAAAAATGATTATTTTTACTATCATAAATTTATATAATTAAATACACATATAATATAAACAATTTTATATTAATAATATATAAAAAATAAATTCATATTTTATATTAATAATTAATTGTAATAATTAATTTTAATATACATCTACTATATTCAATTAAAAAAAAGGTAAAACTGGCTGAGTAAGTGATGGAGACAAAACAAAACAGTGCAAACTGTAAAAAGATCCTGCGAAGGAAATAAAAATGCAAAATGGTTAACGTGAGCCGCTGTGCACAAAGCACAAAGGGAGCAAAAGGTAGGGGGAGGAGGGAGGGTATTTACGTAATATTCCATTGCGACTGAAAATATAGGTGGAAAGATTAGGACAAAAATGTCAATATGAAGAATCCTTTTTACCTCAAAACCAAAAAGGACCCTCCTCCTTTGTTTTCCGCGTTTTCTCTCTCTCTGGATTTCTCTACCCAACCAATCAAATCACACTCTCTCAGATCATAGCAAGCATCAACGCTCTCTTTCTCGCTCTTTCTGTGTGCTCCCCGCTCTTCTACTTCGCCGGTACTAGGGTTTATCGCCATCTAATTCTTCGGAAAATGCCGGCTCCGCCGCTTCCACAATCAGAGCGCTAGCGCGCGTGCTTTTGCTGATGCTGCATTGCTGAATCCTCCGCCTCCGATCTACCGCATTTTTTCTCATCTGTCAGTTTTGCTTTTCTCCAGAATCTTCTTTCCTTTCCCCCTCCGAGAATTTTGGTTGTCCTTTTTTTCCCTTCTCAACCTTAAAAGGAATCTCGAATTTTACTCGGTTTTTTTACCGAATAATTCAGAAACATGTACTACTTACCCTGTTTTCACTGGAAAGTAAAATAAAATTGAAATGCACTATCCTAATTGATATTTAATTCTTCTTGTTTTGGTTCGTGATGTAATTTCATATATTTTGCTTCGCCAAATATACAGATTAACTTTGATTTTCTCGGATTCTGTGAAGCTCTGGATTAGCTTTGCTTAGTTAAGCTGTAATGCACATTATCGTGCTTCCACGATTTTAGATTTGTTGCTTCTGGGGTGGATCTTAACTTGCAACGTAAATTAATCGTGTGGGAGTTTATGGAGTTTGTTTTTTCTTCTGTGAATGGACTGTGCTGATAAAATTGAGACGTTAAAATTGTAGATCTAGTAGCTGAGACTTGAAAAGCCTTCTACAAAATTTTCTTTATTTTGTTTAATTTTATTCGACTTAATTTTGATGGTTGAGATTTATTCTCTGCAGTTCCAGAGATGTGGAATTCTGAACTAAGATGAGCAAGGGTGAATTATCATCAAGGACAAGGATGAAAGCTCCGCCGGTTGCGTTGGCGACTCTGATTGGCCGTGAGCTTCGAAATGATAAAGTTGAGAAGCCTTTTGTGAAGTACGGGCAAGCTGGCTTGGCCAAGAAAGGAGAAGATTACTACCTAATTAAGACAGATTGCCAGAGGATTCCTGGGGATCAATCGACAGCGTTTTCTGTCTTCGCGGTATTATTTGTTTTCTAGATTGACGTGGATTTTCCAGCGTATTTACGAAAGTTAATTCAAATGGTTATACTAGTCTTTATTATTCAATAATAATGGAATATTTGAATCTTTTGGAAATGGGAATATAGCCTAAGTTAATACTGATGCTGAATTGGTATGGTAATTGGTTCTGCCCAGCGGATAGAACTTTGTTTTTCAGGGTTAATAGAAGAATTGGGGGCGTTGTTATTTATCTATTTACATTTTCTCAGCGATCAAGTGGAGCATGAATTTATTCGCCCACTCCTTATGATAAGGAATTCTTGATTGGCAGATATTCGATGGGCATAATGGTATATCAGCTGCTATTTTTGCAAAGGAAAACTTGCTAAACAATGTTCTGAGTGCAATACCGCAAGACATCAGCAGGGATTCGTGGCTTCAGGCTCTTCCTCGCGCCCTTGTTGTTGGTTTTGTGAAAACTGACATAGAATTTCAGCAAAAGGGTACACACAACTTCTTCCATCCTTTCATGGATCTGGTTTGCATATGCTGACATTTAATTTTATCTGCAGGAGAAACTTCTGGAACAACTGCTACGTTTGTTCTGATTGATGGATGGACTGTCACTGTTGCATCTGTTGGGGATTCCCGCTGCATTCTAGATACTCAGGGAGGTGTAGTTTCTCTCTTGACAGTTGACCACAGACTAGAAGAGAATGAAGAAGAGAGGCAGCGCGTTACTGCCAGTGGTGGTGAAGTAGGAAGACTCAATGTTTTTGGAGGCAATGAGGTATGATGAAATATGTAATCATCTTTCTCCTTTCTAAACAGCGTTGCTTGAGCTCACTGCTTTTGTTTCCCAAATGTATTATAGGTAGGGCCTCTTCGCTGCTGGCCTGGTGGATTGTGCCTATCTAGATCAATAGGTGATACAGATGTTGGAGAATTTATTGTGCCAATACCGCATGTTAAGCAAGTGAAGGTGAGCTGGTTTCATTAGTATGGTCTTCATCTGATAGCCCTTTGACATGAAAGGTTTGGTTCCAATGTTAACATGTATTTCTTGGTTCCCCAGCTGTCAAATGCTGGCGGAAGGCTTATCATAGCTTCTGATGGCATTTGGGATGCTTTATCTTCTGATATGGCTGCCAACTCATGTCGGGGTCTACCTGCAGAGCTTGCAGCAAAGCTAGTGGTTAAGGTGATGATTGATTCTGCTGGCGTTGTATATTCTCTAGGAATGGATATCATTTATTTATCGTATTAAATGCATTTTCCTTTGTTTCCCAGGAAGCTCTAAGGTCCAGAGGCCTGAAGGATGATACAACATGCCTTGTTGTAGATATTATTCCTTCTGACCTTCCTGTATTACCACCAATTCCAAGAAAGAAACATAATATGCTAACTTCGATTCTCTTTGGAAAGAAATCTGAGAATTCCTCGAACAAATCTACTAATAAGCTTTCTGCAGTTGGTGTTGTGGAGGAGTTATTTGAAGAGGGCTCTGCAATGCTTGCTGAAAGGTAACATTTGGGGGTCTCTCAGACTGTAACATAAGTTTATATTTTCTGGCAGTGTCTAGAAGTGTAATAGCTTCTTATAATTCTTTTTTGAGGTGTTATGTTTGGGTGGAGTACATGCATGCACAACTTTTGAAGTATTATGTTTTTTTGAAATGCAGGCTGGGTAAGGATTTCCCGTTGAATAAGAATTCTGGGATTTTTCGCTGTGCTGTTTGCCAGGTGGATCAAACACCTGGTGACAGCTTATCTGTAAACTCCGGCCATTTTTTCACTCCAGCATCTAAACCATGGGAAGGTCCATTCCTCTGCACAAATTGTCGGAAGAAGAAAGATGCTATGGAAGGAAAAAGACCCACAGTGACAGCATAATATTATCTACCTAGTATTCTAGTAACATAGTAAATATTAGTATAATTTTTCCCTGGCAGTGTGAGCATGGTTGATTTTACTCTCTCGTTTCGGTGGATTGTCATTGATGTGTAAGAAATGAGGTTGAGGTAGGTTTAGGTGTTTTGGAGGTTGTTGTACGTTTGTGAATGGCTTGTGCTCAGCTGTTGGAATGACTGACGCAGCAAACATATGTCTAGTAGATAAGTTCTAATGTTATGTGCTAACGGCTTGTATCTGTAAGTAAACTGAAGCTTTCATTGCTCGCTAGCTTCCATATTATACCCCACTTGCATCTCTTTGCTTCCAACATCTTATACACTAAGGATGAAAACCATTTGAATGTTCATGGTCTTTTATGCCTATTTTTTATTTATTTTAGTTTATAATGTTTACGTTTAAATGTTGTATTCAAAATCTAAAATGAAGACTGTTCTATGTAATCCTATTTGTTCCTCGATAGTCCAGAAATGACTTAAAACTCATTTAGGGCATACATTAAGGTTTAAGGTTATCAATTGAAAAAGATTTTATAAACAAAAAATTTAAAAAATTGAAGTTTATAATATATTTATTAAAGAAAAAATTTGAAGTGGTTTTTGGTAATCCAACGGGGCCTAATCCCAAAAAAAGAAAACAAGAGATTAATTGGAGAGGGATTAGCACCCCCTATAAGTGGATTATCTAAAAAAAGAAAACCAAATTGTCTCCTGATGCTGGCTTTAGCAAGGTGGTCTGCAGCGGCAGGGGTGTGTGTGAGTGTGACCTTTAATCTCCCATGGTTTAGCTATTAGGTTCTGAATTTCTCGAACCAAGGAGTTGTGTCTTTGGCTTCCCCCTTCATTGTTTATTTCCTCATACACCTCTATGGATGGATCTGGGAGTAGCGCACTGAGCTCTCTAAAGTTCCGGTCACCATTGCTATCAACATACTCTGAAACAGTATCCTTCTCTTTTTCCCTAGAGATTGGATTCATGGCAGCTCTAATTATGGAATTCTCTTCCTTAACCCATTTATCATACCAGAACAAGGTACTCTTAGCTATCTTTTTTTTTTTTCTTTATGTTCTTGAATGTGTTGTCGATTAGTACCCCAATATAAACAAAAACAAAATTAGGTAATCCCCCAAAAGGCCGAAAGTAGGGAATAACATTACTATATGTTTTTGCCCTTTGGGACTCAAGAATAATGAATAGTTTATTATTTTGGTACTAGGAATAATAAGGGGTTTTTTCTTTTGGACTGTGGAATAATAAGGGGCTAAACCTATCTTTTCCCCTGATGGGCCTGGCCATTCTCTGTGCAATGAATTCCCTGGAAATTACTTACCTAAAACAAAAAGAGACGTATATGCACAATTTGGTATGATGTTTGATAATATATGCGAAATTATTGTTATTGATTAAATTTATC
The DNA here is from genome assembly GCF_059453495.1 of Arachis ipaensis. Taxonomy (NCBI): domain Eukaryota; kingdom Viridiplantae; phylum Streptophyta; class Magnoliopsida; order Fabales; family Fabaceae; genus Arachis; species Arachis ipaensis. Next base: position 13,288,478 of record NC_142441.1, read on the forward strand.
ACTGAGATACTGAAATATTTAACTAAATTAACACATAATTTACTCTCTTTTTTTTCACATACAGATACGCATATAATGAAAGTCTCTAATAATTGATGCATAATTTCACAAATATATACTAAACGGATCCTCTTTAATGTTTCAGCTTTCAGGTCAAAATGCTTAGCTTATTGTTTACCGAGTTTTCTGATTATTATAGTTTGTGTAAACAAGAAACATGATCATCAAATGAATAGTTATTGATACTATATATACTTTATGACCAAGTTTATAAATCCTTATTCAAACAAGAAATGGAACAAAGCAAAACAAACAATAATTTGGCTTATTATTATTATTCTAAGCCGAAAACCAAAACTAAGCAACAGCATAACATCACAAACTTCAAAAAGCTAGGACCTCTACTACTATACTTGCACCTTGATATCGATCAATTTCATCATCATGAAAAAGCAAACATAAAAAGATCCCACACAAGAAAAGGGTTTTGCAGGAATATGCATGCATGCATGGCATGCATGGATCCAATAAAATCAAATAAGTGCAGGCAACCATTGAAGCTCAATCCCATAATTCCAAGAGTCAGGAGGAGAATCAGGATTCCAATCAACCAAGGAAGTGTAAGCTGTGCACCCTCCAACCCTCACTCTTATCTTATGAGAATTCATCGCTGAATCTTTCAAGTAATGGCAGCAAAGTTTACCAAAACACCCTTTTCCCTCTTCAACCTTATCCTCAAACACCCTACATATACTGTTTGAGGAACAGTTGAGAGGGGAAAGAAGGATGTTCTCAGAGCAATTCAACAACATGACAGTGTTGTGTGTAGAAATATTGAAGGGCAAGTCTTGTTCCAAGAGAAACCCTCCATCAACAACATCAGAAGAATAACAAGTTTCTTTGAGTATGAGGGGTGGTTGAAGAACAAGCTTGTTATTACAAGGGTCAACTTTAAGGATCTTATAGTAATTTCCTGTGGCTGACAAGAATTCTAACTTGTTATTGTTGCAGTAAACTTTGTATCTGGAGTCGCCACAATTATCGTTGGTGCTGAGTGGATATGGAACTGCAAGGTCACCGCAATTTGGACATGGTGGCTTACTGAATGACCATGCTTTGATCATAATAACTGGACAAAGAGCAATTAGTAGAAACAACACAAGGCTTACCATATTATCTTTATGGAATCTACTTAATTAGCTATAAGCTAATAATGATTAATTAAAGGGAGATTAATGTGTTAGGACTACACATGTTTGTTGCCTATTTATAACACTTGATCATCACTTCACATATCCATCACATGGTGTAAGCAACTTGCATTTTCAATTCAAGGACAGACAAACACCATTCCTATTTAAAGAAATAATAAAGATTAGGTTTTACATTGAGCACATTCATACACATTCATCTTTTATATATAACATTATGTACAACCAACTTACTTGGTTGAATAGTCAATTTACTTGTCCACTTAAGTAAGTGTCGAAAATTTACATCACATTTTGTGCATACATCAATCCATTGGTTAGCAATAAACCCTTAAGTGGAGCTCAAATTCACGACGAATTAATTCGAATTAGTTTTTGACTTGTTAAGTTAAAGATACCATGAAAAAAAATTTAACATTATCTATGAAATTTGATTTAGGTAAATGTGGCTGAAACTAAGGATTACAGTGTCTTTTACATTCTAAATTCAAAATTTTTAATCTTAAATTCTGAATTTTAAATTTTAAATTCTAAATTATAAAAGATAATAAAGAGTTAAAATTTATTTAATTAGCAAAGAATATAACATTTAAAGATGAGTCCTTTATTATTTTTTATAGTTTTACGAAAAATTTTATTAGATTTACGAGTTCAAAGTTTGTAATTAATTAAATTTTTATATAAGATAAAATATTGTAATCGTTAAATAATATTTACTAATTGTTATTTTTAAAATAAATACAATAATTGTAGAATATTTTTTTTAAAATATTTCATAATTTATTTTACATTAAATACAGATATGAATAATCTAAAAGAATTATATATTTCTTTAAATTAGAAATGACTTAATTAAAAAATTTATTTAATATAAAAAACAATTATAAATTTTTAAGTACAGTTTATACAACTGACTAGTCTAAGGAACATTTAAAAAATTATCTGTAATAAAGTTGTGTAAGGATATACAAGTGTCTATATAGTGAGTGCTACTTTAATTTTGCACCGTACCATTAATTAAACAAGAGGCTTTTTGCCGAAGTCCTTGACTCCTTGTATATCATCATAATATAAATACATCTAGCTTTCTATGATTAGCTACTTGAAAACTTATATCAAACATTCTATATTGGTTATATGAACTTTACAACTATTACTCAAAATATACATGAGATATAATGTAAGTAGTGCGCACACTTACATGGCACAACCCCAAAAAGATAGAGGCTTTATAATTCAGTGTGTCTCCATTTAAAAATAATTATCAGCTTCAATAATAAAGTAATATTTTTATATAGACACAAATATCAATATATCTAAATAGTAAATACCTTAACTTATTCATGTACAATTTTGTCTAAATTAATGATTATTTTGGAATAAAAAGATGTTATCAAATAATAGTTTGACACAAACATAATATTATACTTCTAAACATTTACATTGTATCAAGTGGAACAATATATGAAATATTATTAGGGATATTGAGTTTAACTGAAAGCAATGACCAGTTTTGATGTTTCATATCTTCCCTATAATGGGGTTTCACTAAATACAGTTGGCTTTGGCAGATGGTTTTTGGTTATATAGCATGGCCATCAATCCGGTTATGATTGCTAGTATTGAAAATTATAATCCGTATATTATAGTGATTTTAATTTTACCTTTCAAGGACAGTTGTCAAACAAGTCGTGGGTATAAGTATAACATTCACAACTTAAATAAATGCTCACTTTCTCAGTTGAAACAAGTGATATAAAATATTAAGTAAATTATAACACTTCATAACTTAATTAAATAAAGAGTTTAATTTCGATATACTAACAATATAAAATATTTTATATATTTGTATAATTATATGTATTTTTTTAGATAATTATTTATACAGTTAATAAAAATAATAATAATTTTTAATGATGTGATATTACGTAATTAAATATACATATAAAATTATTTTATACTAACAGTATCAACATTAAATTTTCAAATGAATGCTTAAAGTGTAATCACTTGCTCTATTGAAATGTTTAACTTTGCATAATAAAATATTAGGTGAATTATGAGTATTTTGAGTAAGAAAGGCATAAAATACTAGACCCACTATGGGATTCCACTCTCCCGTTTGAGGTGCTCCCATTTCCAGAAGTGGGTGTGATTATGATAGAAAGTACGGACAAACTACATTAGGTTTCTAAAATGATCATTTGGCTTTTAAGGGTTTCTTCCTCTAGTTAGGAATTAATTATTGGTTCTAATTTTTTATTTTCTCACAATATTTTCTAGTTCCGTAGGGATGTGATTAATTCGTTGTAAATTTGAATTTTATTTAAAAGTTTATTATCAAATTCAAATTCTTAATACTTATTTAATCAAACGAGTAAATTGACCACTCGTCAAATTTGGTTTATCTGTTGGTTCTAATTGAAATTGATACCCGAAGATTTACACCTAATAACAACAAATTATAAAGATATATTATTTACACTAGTTCTATTTTATTTATATATCAATTATTTATATATAAAAATCACATGCATTCCTTCACATATCAAATCTATCTCATATAAAATATATCTTTTTTTTAATCTAATTTTAATGTTTGTGAACAGGAAAATAAATAAACAAATACTAGGTTACTAACTTACTACCATTAATAATACTATTTAAACAATACACTATCTATTTGATAAATAAAATCTTGACTCAAATAGCATTTGTCCACTACTCATGAAAAACTTTATTATTATGGGATAATTAAGTAATTAACAAATATCAAGCATCAACCATTGTCTCCTATATATACTTTATTCTATTCAAAGTTTATGGTCCCACGACCTAACAGCTGTCACTCTGTAATCCACTCAAGGATTTATTTATCTTATGGTATTTATTATAATGTCTGAAAATTTGATGTATAAATGTATAATTATTAAAAAATATTAGTCTGATTATTACAGCCTTATTAAGAAAACAAATAAAGGATCACTGAAAATCTTAACAGTGTAATTGTAAAATATGAAATGCATTTATTAAGTCAAGGTTCAGATCCCGCATCGTCTTCATCAACTTTAATTTGTCTTAATAATACTTTTGTCTCCTATCGGTTGAAGATTAATTAGTATCTCTTATTCTACGTCACTTGTGACGCACTTACATCTTACTAAATCATTATTAGTTAGGCACGATTGCTCGAACACAAAAACAAAAATATGGTAATTAAGTAGTAGAAACATTTTCAATTATTTTTAAAATACTAGTGTTTTAATAATTTTATGGGTTGATTTTAATTAATATATTATATATATTTTTTATAATAGAGGCGAATGACTAAAATTGTTAGAACATTAATATTGCAAGAATTTTAAAATTCTCCCTTAAATAGTGTTATAGGTAAACTATTAAAAAGTTTTAGAAAAGTATATCATTCACAAAAATAATTTTAAAAATATGATAAAAATAATAAAATATCTTTTTTTTTTCTTTTATAAGCAATAAATAAATTTTATATTTGACAAATATTTTGTATTTTATTCGAATTTTGTTAGAAACGTTTTGATAAGTATTTAAAAAGTTCATGCAAAAGATAATAAAAAAAAATTCAATCATTAGATTTTTTTTAAAAAAACTTTTCAATTATTCACAAAAATAATTCATTAGATACAAAACCAACAAATTTTTTAGGTATAAAAATATCTCATTTTTTAATTATATTTAAAAACATCTCATCAAAATATTTATTATTTTTTTGTTATATTTAAATATTTTAAAGATTTATTTGTTGCTCATATTTTTTGAAATCATGTTTATCAGCAATATAATTTTTTTAGTACAATTTGCATAGTTCCATAATGTCATATATATCGTATACATGGATCTATTTTTCAAACCAAACATATAATGTGATGACATTGGAAAGGTAAAAGATTATTTGTTTTTTTTTTTTATTTAATTTCTCCACTCATATCTAACAAATAATTAAAAAAGGTCTGCTACACATACGGGCCTTTTAATGCATTATATAACAGTTTTCTGTTTTTAAAGCGCTACACTCACCATGTATTATGAACGACTCTTCTTCTTCTTCCTCTTCCTCTTCCTCTTCCTCTTCTTCCTCTTCTTCTTCTTCTTCGTTTTTTTTCGATTTTCATGATTTCTGAAATCAAGCTTTGAAATCGTTTTGAAGATAATGGAACTTCAGAAATACACCAAAACGATTACAGAAATACACCCAAACGATTATAGGAATTCACCCAAATGATTATAGAAATACACCCAAAGGATTTAAGAAATACACCCAAAATTTGTTTAAGTACACCTTATGCATAATTCAGAACTCTTTCTCTTTCTCCTCCTCATCTTCTGCTGCTTCTTCTTCTTCAAAAACGATTTCAGAGGTTGATGTCAAAAAACAATGAAAATCGAGAATAACGAAGAAAAAAAAAACAGAGAGAAAAACACGTAAATGAAGAAGAAGAAGAGGAAGACGAGGAAGAAGAACGTGCAGTAAGAAGAAGAACACTACCAGAAATACGGTAGTTTACCACGGGAAAATACTTACGAACAAGAAGTAGTGGCAAATTTTCATGATCGTCGTAATCACTTGCAACGTTTTGCTTTTCCGTGGTTAAATTGTGCGAAAGTTTCCCACGTTTTTGTTTGTCTGTGGCCAATTTGAATTGGACTCTCTCAATTACCACAGATCCAATGTTCACCGTGACGAAATCAAACGATGTCTACTTTTAAATTACGCGCTTCTAGTGTTTTCTTCCATCTCTTTCAAAAATTTTATATGTAGTTTCTACTTTTTCCAAATTTAAACCTTAATAATAAATTTCAATTTTTAAGGGTGCAGACTTATTTAGTTTGTCGATGATTTTTTCTCTCTCCTTTCCGGCCATTTTCAATTGATAAGATATGCTTTAGTTGGAATAATATAAAAAGAGTACATACTTATAACTCTAATTAATTGAGAATGAATGATAAAAATATAAAATTCATAATAAAAAAAGTATATTTTTTTTTTGTCCCTAATTCACAATATGTATTAATTTTCCTAAATTTTATTTTTTTATTTTTTATTTTTTTATTAATTTAATAAAAAAATATCCGACATAAGTTAACGTAGATTTATTTTTGAAATAGTTACAAAATTTTAATATTTTTTTCTTTGGCAATCTTTTTTTATTTTTTAAAATCCGAGTCAAAATCCATAATCCTAATTAGTATGTATTGTCTTTGAAATATGATATATAATAATAATTTTATATTTTTTTATTATAGTTAACTATTAATTTAAATTAAAAATCTCAATTACTTGACTGAAATAAATTCAAATGAACGTTTACAATACACAAGTAAAATTTTGGGCGGAAAAAAATAATTTTCATTTAGCACCAAAGTAAAGCCCACTCACTAAAAAATTGGAAGAACTCTCTCATATGTTCAGACTATTGTTCAGTCTTTTCGTATCCTTAATAAATTCAGCATTGAGTAACCGAAGATGCATTAATTTTTTTGGTGACTAAAAGATGCATTAGTTGAAATAGTATAAAAAGAGTATATACTTATTGCTTTAATTAATTGAGAATGAATGTTAAAAGCATATATAAAATTCATGATAAAAAAGAGTATATTTTTTTTGTCTCTAATTTACAATATGCATTAGTTTTTCTAAATTTTATTTTTTTATTTTTTTTATTATCTTTTTATTAATTTAGTAAAAAAAATATCCAACATAAATTAACGTAAGTTTATTTTTGAAACAGTAATTAGTATGTACCGTCTTTGAAATATGGTATATATTATAATTTATATATTTTTTATAGTTAACTACTAATTTAAATTAAAAATCTCAATTACTTTACTGAAATAAATTTAAATGAACTTTTATAATAATACAAGTGAAATTTTGGGCAGAAAACTTAAAAGTAATTTTCACTCAACACCAAAGTAAAGCCCACTCACTAGAAAATTAGAAGAACTCCCTCACAGGTTCACACTATTGTTCAGTTTCTCTGTATCCTTAATAAATTTCAGCCTTAAGTCACCAAAGAAGGTCCCAAAATAGCGGAAATCAAGATTTTGCAGGCAATCCTGAATTACAACGAAGAATGGAAGGAATCCTAAGCAGTCCTTTTTTATGTTTATCTAATATTCTCTTTGATCTTTACTTTTTTTTTGTATTTAAAAGACTTTTTTTTGACCATTCACTAATTCTTTGATCTGCGTGTATCAATGCTGCAACTTTGGCTCTTGTCGATGCTGGGATCTCCATGCAAGTTTGTGTTTTCTTTTAAATTGTTCAACTTTTAATTTAGCTTTGTAGCTTTGTAATTATTGAAACTTATATGAATATGGATAAATTTGAACTAAGTAGAAGACAATGTTAAAGGTCCTGATACCAACGTTGAATAAAGTTGCACTTCTTTAAGTTATTATCTGTGCTCTCACAACTCCCGAGTACATAGTATCTAATTATCTATTTCTTTGTATTATCAATAGTATTTTTGCTTTAGTGTTTGTTTCAATATTTAAGCTGCTAATGGATGAATATGCGAATAATGGTAACTTAGAGTAATGGATGCATGTTGCCATGGAATAAGGGACACTTACATGGGAGGTCCGCATGAAAGTTTTATTCGATAGTTACCTGATAAGCTCAACTTTCTACTTTAAAATATTGACCTTAGTAATTTCTAACACATTTTTATTTTTACTTTAAGTTCTTTTTCTCTAAATGGTTTTGATTGCAATCCAATATTTCGCTAATAGTATTCGTTTGTCTCGTTAAATAATACTATAGTTAAATTTTAATATGAGAAAATATCATTAATATCACTCTCTATTTTACCTTTATTCTTGACAGGCTTGCTTATTTACTTACATGAAGCAATTGAATTGAAAGTTGTTCACCAGGATATCAAGTCTAGCAATATATATATTGATTGATGACGAGTTCAATAAGATATTTTATGTTGTGAAAATGAAAACTCAGCATTATTGGGTATGCATTCTTACCTTTTTTTTTTTAACTACATTAAAATATTATTTTAAATAATATCTTGGAACTTTTTTTTTCATGAATTGAGATAACACAATCTTATTTGAATATTTTTGCAGGTATTCTAATGAAGACGTTAGAGATCTAATAATGATACATTCTAATACTTGATTTTATAATAGTTTAAACTCATTTAGTTCATGATATTTGCTTTTCAACACTGTTACTTAAATTTCATATTTTTATTACTAAAAATATTACTTATATGGATATGGCTAATCTTTTTAATTTTGTATAAAATAATTTTGTTCTAAGTAGCATCTTTATTTTATATATATATATATATATATATATATATATATATATATATATATATATATATATATATATTAATTTATCTTTTATGATTAGCCACGAAAAAACCGTGGCTAAATAACCTAACAATGTTTAGTCACAGAAAAAATGTGGGAAAAAAGCCCAGCTTACCAATATTAGCCACGGAAAAATTGTGGCAAAGCTATACTTGTTGGTTACACTGTTGTCATTTAGCCACGGTTTAGAGTGTGGCCAATAACATAAAAACCGTGGCTATTCAAATGTCTCCACGCATCATAAAACTGTGGCTAACCGGACGAAAACCGTGGCTAACTGAAAAGGCGTCGCCCTTGTTAGCCACGGAAATGTATTCGTTCTAAAGCTTAATCGCTACGGAATTTCTTGATTTTAGCCACGGTTTTTTCCGTGGCTAATCACCATATTTTTGGTAGTGGAAGAAGGAGAAAGAGAAGGCAAGAAACGAAAGAAAAGAAGTAGAAGAGAAGGAAGAGGAAGAAGAACGTGTAGTAAGAAGAAGAAGAAAAAGGAGAAAGAGAAGACAAGAAATAAAAGAAAAGAAGAAGAAGAAGACGAAGAAGAAGAAGAACGGTTCAAAGCGCGTTTTAAGCGTTAGTTTTAATTGGACTTGTAAAGCTTACAAGCCTTAATCGCTTGTATGCGAAGAATTTTTGTAGTTAAAAATAAGAAAGACCTATAAAACACATCCAAGTTGTTCCTTCGTGAAATTCTTTAAGTAGAGTGGATTAAAAATATCCTAAAATGGTTAGATATGTCGTCTAAAGTACACTTATAGTTGACAAATGATAATGTAGTTTGAATGAATGATCTTATACATATTACTTAAACATTTCACTAGTCCTATTACAGAGAATAAAATATAGAGTAAATATATTATCAACAGAAAGAGAGAAACAAAAATGTCTTACTATTATTATGAAAAAGAATAATTATTTCAAGACAGTACGAAGCATATAGATTGAATCAAAACTTAAAACTCAGTTTCGGTATCCATGATCATCCCTTTCTCTTGAATTGATAATACCTTTAGAGTAAGTAGTCTCTAACTCCACAAAAATTCACTTACAAAAATGAGGTAACCTTTTTGTATGTTTATAGTCCTAGCTAACATAAACTCGATTGTTCGGATCAAATTTGATCAATCCTTTGACTTGTAGTTAGGAGATAAAGTTGGATATAAATAGCAAAATATACTAGTGCAATAGTTTTCAAGAATTCCTCTTTATTTTTTTAAGGGGGTGGTTGGGAAAAAGTTCCTACACATAAAAATTTGAATCAAATATGAAGCCTACATAGAGCATGGTTCCTAAGGTTACATGGTAAAAAATTCGATGGTCCTAAAATGTTTGGATCATTAAATAATTTTATAATAAAATATATTTTTTTAATTTTTTTAATAATAGTTAAATACTCTTTATTTAACTTTAATTATAAATTAATTCTTTATATATTATTTAATTATAAAATTTATTTTTTATTTTATAAATTATTATTTTATTATTCATCTATCATGTTTATTAATAATAAAAAACTAAAACAATAACAAATTAGATCTTCCATTAATAGTAATAAATATTTTGCAATCTTAATCGATCATAATTTTATCATTGATTCAGTTACATAAGTATTGGGTTGGAAAAATCGTGTTTGTTAAAATTTCAATCGATTGGATGCACAAACTAATCGATTGAAATTCAAGTTTTCCAAACTTCAATCGATTGGAATTGATACACAATCTATTGAATTTTGCAAGACATGTGGGGTTTTGCTTATTCAATGGATTGGTCATATTACCCAATCGAGGTCATATTACCCAATTAATTTTTCTTTAAATAAAATAAAAAAATTATTATTTTTCAAAACTCCATTTTCAATTTTAATTTCCCAAATACGAGTTTTTTTATGCAGAGTTCTTCATTTCAAATTCTAAAAATAATGGCTAACTCAAATTCTTAAACTTCACAATAGACTGACAACCATTATAGTCTCCTAAAAATACACAAGAGTACACAGAAATAAGTATTATTTTTATTGAAAAAATAATAGTTTTTTTTTTAATTTATAATGAGAAAAAATTCTGGTTAAATATGACTTATTTCCGTATATAGAAGTATGAATGGGACGATAAATACCTCTAAGAATGTTGATTGGTTATTTTTATGTGTAACAGAACCAATCGATTGAATTAACTAAACCCAAATTGCTTTGATGATTTCAATTGATTGAATAAGAAAAACTCCACAAGCCTTGCAAAATTCAATCGATTGTGTATCAATTCCAATCGATTAAATTTCTAACAAATCCGATTTTTTTAACCCAATACGTATGTAACTGGATCAATGATAAAATTATGATCGATTAAAATTATAAAATATTTATTATGATTAATGAAAGATCTAATTTGTTATTGTTTTAGTTTTTTATTATCAATAAACATGATAGATAAATGATAAAATAAAAATAAATTTTTAAATTAAATAATATATAAAAAATTAATTTGTAATTAAAATTAAATAAAGACTATTTAACCGTTATTAAAAAATTTAAAAAACATGTTTTGTTATGGGACCATTTAATGGTCCAAATATCTTGGGACCATCGAATCTGGTGCCAGGTTACATTTAGTTCTGAAAATAGGACAATACAAGATATTAAAAATGAGACACAGTAAATATAGACACAAAAATTAATATTTTTATATTTTATTTGATGATAAACTAAAATAAATTATAAAATTTAATTTACACTTTTTTTATACAAAAAAAATTAGACAAAAAATGATAAAAAAAAAATACAATTATAAAAAATTAATAAGAATAATAAAAAAGTATATATCTTTTGTTACTATCTCTATATTTTTTCTGTCGAAAATGTCTTAACACAGCTTCGTCTCAAACCAAAACCCACTAAAGTACTGAATAAAAAAGCGAGATTATTATGTCAACGGCAATATTCATCTCTACTTTATGTCAAAGTTCAAAGTTCAAACTATACAACTACCGAATACCAACTATAGTTGTTTCGATTAGTATTGCCTTGGCTTCTAAAGAACAATCCACACTTCTGAAGATGAAGTCCATTAATTATCTCAATTGTTGATTTAAATTTTAAAAAATAGTCAATGACAGAAATGAGCAGAGTTATATTTTATAAAATTATAAATCATTGCTATGTAAGTTATTGTTAAATAAAATAAGTTACATGAACGATTTACTTCTTGTATATTCAATAATCAATAGGTATACCTGTTCCGACTGAATTTGCAACGCTCTTAACAAAATTCATAACGAAATCATTAAAAGAGTGTTGTAATTCATAACAAAATTATACGAAGTGTAAGCCTTAAAAAACTTTTCCTCACTATACATGTCTTGAGCAACAAAAATAAATAATCATACATATATACTTTTACTAGAATTACATAACCAACTCATAAGTGCAGCAGAACTGTGTGCTCTGATGTAATGTAAGAATGAACATATTCGCAATGTTGATAACAGGAACACTACAATGAAATACCAATAATGTAATCATAGTTGGCTAGTAACAAATTTAGGTATACAGGAGCTAACATCTAAACATGTACCGTTTTATGTTCAAGCTGACCCAGACCATACCTTGAAGGACATGGGAGGTGGAAAATAAAAATCTAAAAATCCATGTTGATAAAATTACAGATTAAAAGAATAAAAATGCTAATTATGATACAATGAATCTTGTTTATCGTTGTGCCTGCTCGGGTGTGTGGTTGCTTGTTGTAGAAGAAGATGCTGCTCTACCGTTCAATATTCCATTATCAATGGGTGGACTAGTTCCCCATTTACCCTCTGATTCACTGGGCTCTATTACTTTCACAGACCCATCTGTCAATCCAACCGCGAATTGGTTCGCCTCTATTGGATGCGCGGCGACAACAACAGGATACAGAGATTGGCTTCTGCAATATACAAACAACACAGATCGAGTCCAGAACACTATGATGCAGAAACATTTTTATTGCATCGAAATGAAAGAAACATATCACAATAAATAAATCAAAACCAAATTTGATATTTAAAAAATATGAATAGTCCAACCAGTACTCTTAACTTACCCACTTAAAGTTGCTGATTGCACATATGTTGATAGTGCAATACGACATCGTAGTCTCAAGCTATCCGCATCAAAAACTCCAGTATTGCCATCACAGAATGTAGCGTAAATTAACTGACTGTTGCAGGAATAAGCTGCATATGATATAGGAGCAGGAAGAACATCTTGTGGAACCCACTGCAGACAATCAATTTATAAGCATATCTCAGTTTATTTTTCTTGTTAAAAACCAGCAGTTCTATCAATACCACAGGAGACATTCCATACCTGCCGAATGCGTTCCATCTTAGAGGCGTCATATATTGCCAATTGAGTCTCATGGGCTACCAATAAGCGTAGTTGGTCAGAATGAAACTGCACTCTAGTGTCACCAGTGGGCGCCTTTCCAGCAGGTAGCTGTATTGGAACCGATTTTCTTTTCTCCCATGTATCAATGCTCCACACGCTAAGCTGTACAAAATAATTCAATAGATTAAACTGTAATGAAAAGGAAAATTATAAGCTTATGGAAACTATACATAAAATAGTATTAAACAGCAACGACATATTGCATATGGTACAATTCCTATCGGACTCGCTAATTATAATGAAGTAAAAATATTTATTAATTTCAGAAAGATCACCGATATCAAACAAGGCTATTCTATTATTTTTTACACCGAAGCAATCCAAATATCATGGGATAATCTCTAGTGAAAAGATGGAAAACTAACAACGGATCACCACCAAAGAATCATAAATTATTAGGCACTTGATTTGCACAATTGATTTCCCATGACTTTAATCTTGAATGAAAGGAGAACAGTTAAAGGACATACATGAGCATCAGCAGCTGATGAAACAAGGATGTTGAGATTTGTTGAGAAGGCTAAACCAGTAATACGTTTCTGGTGTCCCTTCAATTTTGATTTCACCTATAATATGAACCAAAAGAAAATGAGATTGTTTGAAAATATTATTATAAAAATTAAAAACAAGAAATCAGAGATTGTGCCCACCTCATCAACTCTGACATTATAAATATGAATGGTAGAATCCTCCATTCCGATGGCAATTATGTTGTTATCCTGAGGATGGAAAGCCAGAAAAGTAGAGGCAGGAGGTGGTGGCATGAATGTTGTCATTACCTGGAACACACTGAACCATAAGTAACTAGAAAAATTAGCAACTAAGAATTACCAGGGTTAGTTTATTTGAATGCATACCTTGAACGTCATCATGTTGAATAATGAAACCTTCCCACCACAGGCAGACATAACATATGAATCATTCTTTGAGAGTGCAATGCAAGGAACTGCTTCTTCAAGATTGACACCTGAGATATCGTTGGTCATAAGAAGACCACTGTTGGGTTGCCAATGTTGTGGAACAACACTGGCAGTTGCCTGCAATCATGCGTGTAAGAAGTCTGTTCGCTATGAAAAGGGTGAAAGAAACACACAACATACACAAGAAAGGATTTGAGCGGTTATATATTCTGCTAAGATTACCTTCCCAGTGGGATTCTGTTCGCCGCGTGTCCATTTCCACAGCTTCTGAACACCATTTGAACCAAGTGCCAAGAGACCAGCACCAGAGTTTGTATATAGAAGTCGAACAACCTATGCACAAGAGAGTTAAATAAGTTCACAGAAAAAACTTGACAGATGAAAATCGCAATCCCACTTTCATACAATCAAACAGTAAACAAACCTTGCTGGAAGAATCTGTGCTGTCAGGCATGGTTACTAACCGACACTGGACTGGATCCAGAATTTCAGACAGCTGCCATGGTTTAGTTCTATCAATTGCATCTTCCACAATTCTTGGTTTCTCAACATTTCGACCTGCGGGATCAACTCCATTCTTTGTTGAAAATGGAGAATTTGATCAACTTTGGTATACAAGTAATAAGATGCATATGATTCATGCAAAATAAGTGACTTAATAAAGAGTAAGATACAAAAAAACTTAGCCAGCTCATTCCACTTCAGACATCAAACAATAATATCCAAAAGATTGCCATCGATTGCATGCAAGGTTATAGCATAATATAATTACTATTACCAGAAGCTTGTACTACATGATCGTGCATGTTTGTACAGATCAAACGAAATGCATCATCATATTACCTAAAATACTCCCTAAATGTTATGACTAGTCAGTATGTAAACATTGTAATCATGCATATTGTATTGAGTTCACAGGGATAGTTTTATACAAGAATTGGAGAAGGCCTGACAGGGGAGCTCCTTTCCACTTTACAGTTGACAGGACTAACGTTAACAGCAGCAGAGCCGGATGCCTAATTAACATAACTCAAGTGCACATTGTAAGAATTTTGATCCAAATATAACAAAGAACTAAGCAGAAATGAGGAACTGTTTCCCAACCTTGATTGCTGCAGATTCAATGGGTGATCTCAATGCTTCAAAAGCTGGAGTTTCAATCGTTCTTAAAGATCTAAGACCACTAGCATTGGCAAGAATTTTGAATCCATTGTCTGCAGTAGTAACAGCAAGAAGATTTCCTTCCTTGTTGAATCTCAGGCGTGGAAGGCCCTAAACAGGGTACAAACACATGAGGGGATATCTTCATAAAGAGTCGCACTCAGATGAACTAAGATGTTAAAACGTACCTGAAGTCCACCATCAGCATCAGTGCTAGTAATAACATTAATATTGTCCATGTCCCAAAACTTGATTTGACCTTCTTCTCCAGCAGCTAAGAATCGATTTTGAGTTGTGTCAAACTGCACAACACCAGCAGATTTCTTTCTGAAACCATTGTATGTTCTCTTGATGGCTCCTTCGCTTTCATTCCACTCAACAAGGTATGACTCTCCATCTTTACTTGTCCCACAAGAAAACAGTCTTTTGTGTTTTTGTTTTTTTTTTTTGGGGGGGGAGGGGGAGGGGGAGGGGAAGGGGAAGGAATCAGTTTCATTCAACATGTCAAATATTCAATATCCAAACTTAACACGAAATATCCACACACAAATCCACCTTACCTACTCCCATCAGCACTATAAAGCATTGTAGTACACCAGTGACCAGGGGCATCATAGTCAACCCTGGAACCCATGTTATCATATAGCCAGGCTTTTATTTTGCCATCGATGGCAGTTGAAAATATGAACTGCAGAGTTACAATAACAAAATTTAATACCAATGAACACAGTATTAAACAGAATAGTGCAACCATATACAATATCCACACATAAATCTTGAAAACAAAACTAACATTCAGGGCTTGTGAGACATGACTCCGATGGACTTCTTAAATCAATTAGTAACAGAGCTATCATCAATCAAAATTTACAAACACCAATCCTTATAAATAAAGTAATGCAGAAAATATGGCATGCAACGCAAGCAAGACATAAACTAATTAAAGAATCTATCATATATTATTGTACCTGTATGTTCTCCTTGTGGTGAGGACAAATGGAATATACAGGTGCATCATGCCCCTCAAAGTTAAATAGTCTTCGCCCAGTTAAATCCCACACCTATTAAGATTTTCTCCTTTAGACAAAACAAATAGTTAATTTTTCTTATCTGAAGATTACAATGAGTAGATTTTATGCACCTTTATCAACTTATCATCCCCACAAGTCACAATGCAAAGTTGCTTATTGGGATGAGCAAATGCCAAGTCGTTCACACCACCAATGTGGGCATCAACCTGAACCAACAAGAAAATGTACCTCACACTGTAAATCATAAGTTTCCAGTTGATTTTTCTAAGAACAATTTCACTTTGTTGAAAATAATCTCACCTCTATGCGCTGAGTTAGCTCATTTGAACCAGTGTAGGCATACAAGTGAATCAAATGTTTAGTAAATGCGACACCTATATGGAAAAAACCAACCAATTAGATGATGCAAACATCAGACAACATAAAATGGTTTTTGAACATCACATACCCACAAAACTTCCATCAGGGCTCCATGTAACACGGCTGACAGAAATAGGGGCATCTTTGACCGCAGCAGCCTGCAAAAAATATCAATTATGAGATTCCAAAAGGTTTTGAAATCTCAAGCACCACTCCCAGATTAAATAGTGGTGGTCTGTTGGTGGTCCGAATGCAATTAATGGTAATGTAGGAAAAGAAACACTCCTTGGTATGCATAGTAGATTAAAATAATTTAAAAAAATAATTAAAACCTGAAATGGTAATGAACATGCTGAGATATCCCATATCTTGAATGGCTTTGTAACCAATCTATCTCGCAAAGTAAGTTCCCAGAGGGCAATTTCACCATTGTTAGATCCAACTGCCATCAGAAATATATGAAGTTATTATTATTATTATTATTATTATTATTGGGTGGGGCATTATCATAGTGAACAAATGTTATATCCACAACAATTGAATATACCAAGAAGTAAGGTTTGGTGAGAAGGATGAAAGTCCATGCTTGTCACAGAGGAGCCTTGATGTAAAGTCATAGCCACTGTTCTTGGTAGATCTTCCAGTGACCAAGAAGCTTGTCGGGCTGTCGGATAGGAAACCTAAATTTCAAGAAATGAAACCAGAATGATGTGGTTAATTAACCATTACAAAGTCTGAAGCCCTATGCAGCTAAGGAGCAAATACCCAAAGCACATCTATGCTAAACAGGAAGTCTGAAAATTATCAGAACTACCTCCTCTAGAGAAGGAGCAGGCCGAAGTCTTTTCATTAGCTGGTCATGATCGGCAGCATTCTGATAATCAACCATGCCAGGAGCTGTTGGAGGTGTCCTCGGCCTCTTCAAGATAGACACTAATTTTGGAAAATGGCAATAGTAATTAATTCATGAGAAACACTTGCACTGTGAAACTACAGAATATGTATGTCCTCATCCGGACACAATCAAAGTTGTCAAAGTCCCCCCCCCCCCCTTTTCCCTCTTGATCCAAAAAGAAAGTAACTATATCTTTATAACCTTGATTCTGTGGGAGTGGCATGCTTGATGCCGTCACAACAGCTGCTTGGACAGATGATGAAGCTGACGCATTAGCCATCCAACCAGCCAAAGCATTTGCATTAGCAGTTGCTGCAGCAGGCGGAAATGGCTACACAAAATAAATGAAAGCAAATATTCATTAATCAACATGATTAACTAGCTTCATAATCAATAAAACATGTGACAAAACAATTTTCTAAGATAAGGTTTCATACACCATGTGCTCCAAGTGAAGTATAGGCAGCAGGCTTTGCAACAGCAGCAACTGGAAGATTGACAGGTGCAGGTGCTAGAGGACCATTAGGAGGAGTACATGTGTGATCAGTGAATAGTGTCTTTATATCTGGGTTTGGCCTGGGGTTTTTGCAAAGCTGGTGCTGCCAATTCAGACTGCATTGATAAGGAACAAAGAAAAGATTAGGAAAAATAAGGAACACGACACATAAGTTGTTAAAAGTAGTGTGTAAAACTAAAAGATATAATGTTTGGGTGCGGCATGAAGGAAAAATCCACACATTTCACTTATCAATCAGTTCACAAAAGTAATCCAACAAACAATGAACTGGGGTTAAAAAAAATAAAATAAAATAAAAACCACAGCAAGGTCTTCTGATCAGAGAGAAAATCAGTCAGACTCATGGCTCTGCTAATTTATCTAAAGCTACAGCTTCCATACCTTTGATTAATTAAGGTCCGCAATCTTGATGATTTAAGTGTAGGGAAGATAAGCTTATCACGGAAAAGTGGATTTGCTTCTATCAGCTTTTTAAGCTCAATCAACATGATCCCGCGCGCAGTTTTGGTGTCACCATACTTGGACAGCTGCTCATTCTCCCTGGCATATGCCATGACAAGGAAAATATCATAGCTTAGTAGGTCTATAGGTCCAAAAAAATAAAAAATATGAAACAATTTGATAAATATGACTCGGGAATAAAAACGCCATTGCATTACATAGACTACAAATATTACCTGAAATTATTAAGCGTTAACAGCTGCGTAATTTCTTTGTATAGTTCCTCATTGAAGGTGGAGAACACTTTTAAATCACCCACTAATATCTCAACAGCCTTTGCCTTGTCTTGCCTAAAATTTAAAAAGCAAGAGAGAAACAAAAGATGAATATACCAAAATAAGGACAAATACAATCAGATTTCAAGAAGGTACAAAGTAATATATACCTATCAAGGGCTTCAAGATATTTCTGCTTCCTGATTTCAAAGAATATTTTCATGGAGTATCTATTATCATCAACTTTTGTAAACCCTGCCAAATACTTCTCAACTTCTTCCCATTCGCCAGCCTGTACTTTTTCCTCAAAGTATTTCATGTTGAAGAAAAACCCCGACTCTTTCTCAAGCCTGCATCCATGAACAAGTAGCTAGTGTCATCTTCATGTATGAAATGAGAAATGCTCAGCAAATGAAGAGGAAGAATGATCATTTTATCTTGTCTCAACTCTAATTAGGCAGGCAATTCTTAACCTTCTACTAGGTGAAATAACAGCCAACAAAGTAAAACATCTTTGTCTAAAGTACAATATATATTTATAAACCACCTGTATCTTCATTATAAACTATACACAGATCAACATTTAGATAGTTTATAATCACACAGCTCCGTGATTAAGTTATCCACATCCAAATTACAAAGCTTTCAAACTCACAAGAAAATCAGCATTAGTACAAAATTTCAAAAGCGTTTTCCCACCTCATTTCTTTATTATTCGGCTAATTTTCAATAATATTGACCATCACAAAAGACGTAAAGATGAAAGCCTTTCAAAGTTCAGACAAATAGATTTCCTAACGGCCCTTTCAACAAGCAATCATATATAAATAACATAACATAATTTTAACATAAACACTTTCCCTCTGTTCTGTTGCGTGAATTATGAATTGCTTCCTGCCTATTGATAATTATCTTAAACCACAACAAAATAGATTGCAGGAAAAGAAGCAGACAAATTAAACTAAAACCAAAAAAGGGGGGTAACAAATTTTTTTTTAAAAAAAATAGAGAAAGGGGTGTTTACTTGTGCACCGACTCTTTGAACTTTTCCTCCTCCAGAAATTGGAGTATGAGAAACACCAATTCTCTGCTCAGAGAAGTCATAGCAGCTCCTAAATCTGAAACCCTACCAATAATTTCAATCTTCGAGAACCGATCTTCAAACGGGAAAAACCCGAACCCAAAACCTTGAGACCCGAAAAGAAAAATAGCCGGGAACTTCAATTTCGCGAAACGGAGAGAAATCAGAACCAATCCACACAAACTCGACTCCAAATCTGAAGTCACATACACTCCGCAACCCCAAAATCCTTAAGAATTAAGAGGTTGTTGAGCGATATATGAGCTCCAAGTTCGAGAATTTCTAGGGTTTGAAAGGCTGCGGATAAGGGAGGAGAGAGAGAGGTAGAGAGAGAGGGAGAACTTTGAGAGACTTGGTCTCGCTATCTTCGATGCGTTTGTACAGGGTCTTTCTTTTTCTACTGACCTATCAGAGATAAGTAGAACTGCATATATGATAAGTGAGTTGAATTTATGATAGCTTATCATTTCGTGACTGATAAGGCAACTACAAGAGTGTCGCGGATTCGAAACTAGTTATTCAAATCTAGTGAATATTCGCAACACACGTCCACTCGAACCCCATCTTTTTTATTCGTACTGTCGCTTTCGCTTTGAACCGATAATCTCAATTTATTAACTCTTCAATGTCAAGTCTCATCCTGTTTTTCGCCATTTTATCGTGAGAACTTTTCCGAGGATGTGAAAAACACGCGCGGGCAGCATTCATCCCCGGGGCCACTTCCCCTTTGTCGTTTTCTATTTTTTTCTAATTTGTTTTTAGATTTTTGTTTTTTCCTCTTTTGTTCTCCATTCTTGTCTGGAACACTGTCAAGAACCATCCTTGTTTGTCTGGTCGATTTACTACGGATAAATTTAATTAATACGTGTCTTTAAAATATAAATTGAAATTATTAATTATAATCATTTTTCAAAAGACAAATAAAATTTAAATTTTTAATATATTTATTATATATCAAATAAAATAAAATTTTAAAATTTATATTAATAATAATTTTAACTTATATTCTTGATTAATTTTTTTTAAATAGTTTATCTTTTTTCTACCAGAGAATCAAGTGTCAAATTTTAGCTCATATGCATTGGCTTTTTCTTTTATCTGATTTTAAATTAAAAAATAAAATTATTATCTCTTTTTTAATAAATTAAACAATTATACAATATATATACTAAAAATATGCTGTCAACTTAGTTATTTATATAAAAATATATTAAAATATAATATATACATTAAAAGTTAATTAAATAATATATATTTATATAAAAATATATAATAAATAAATATTTTTGGGTACATAGTATTTTTATAAATTAAAATAGAAAAAAATCATAACAAAATTATTTGAATTATCGTTCTCATTTTCACAATAATAGTGAATCTAAGTAATCTGTAATTCCAATTCACCTATGTATGAATATGTTTGGCAGGTGTAGTCCGCATGGATTAATTATATGAGTCGTGCATGAAGCATCCCAAGATCTAAAAAGGAGCACTTTGAGAGCTGGAGGATGATGTCCTTGAGAAAAGACGCACAAAAAACATGGTCAGTGGAGTTCTTTTCCGTTATATGGAATATTTGACTGTGTAGAAATGAGTTCATTTTTTAGAATAAGTCAAAAGATGTGGTGGACTGTGTTACTAGGTCGTTTTGTTGCTCTAAGAAATTGTATCAAAGTAAACTATGTTATCAATAGCTATGCTGAAGATGACATATGTGTTACTAAAGTTCATGTTATAGCTCTTGTACGCTCTACTTAGTGTGTTGAGTTTATTTCCTTTCAAAAAAAATTCCAATTCACCTATTTTTGGAGTATTTATGGATATAAATAATCTAATTACTTGATTGAAATGACCAGACCCAATTTAATTAATTCTGATACCCATTAGATAATTACGTCTTATTAAATATATTGTTAATTTGTTCAGATACTAAATTCATGCTCGCAAAACCTAAATTGACCAACTATCCAACTAGTTTTATATTATATATATTACCATCGTCGTCACCTTAACTCTAATTTCTTTAGCAATCACTTGCTATCCGTTTTTTTCTCTCTTTAACTCTAGCAAAGGTAGAATAAGAGCTTACTCACACTGCATTCATGGTGACCAAACCTGAGTATCTCTCTTTCTTTCATTCCCTCCCTCTCACTATGGATGATAAAAATGAGTCAAATCAGCCGGGTCGATCCGCCACATCCGACAAAAAAAGAGGTTAAACTAAGATTTGGAACTCACCAAATCCGCATGTTTTGATGGAGCGGGACGAGTCGGTCCATGAAATCAAAAGTTATTTATTTTTCTTTTTTTTAATAAAAGATTGATTAGTGCTACAAAATTAACAATTATATCATTTTTAAACACATTTTTTCTTTTTTTTTTATTCTTCATTTTGTTATTAACTTTATTTATTTTATTTTACACTTTCATATACATACTCAAATTATATGAATTATTTCTTAAAATAAAGATGATTCTATTGACGGATATTATTTTGAACAATTTTATTAAAGTTAAAAATTTGAAAAAAAGATAGTAAAAATATTGTATAGTAATTTGACTTTTTTATTTGCATTTAATTTTTTTAATTACCAATTTTTTATATTAATTTTATTTATTTTTTAAAAAATTAAGTGAGTTAGCCCACTGGCTCGCCAATCCCACCATAAAGTGAGGAGAGCTAGCATTTTGAGTTCGTTGTACTTGGCAGGACAAGTTGGTCGATCCCCTTTTTAGGGCGGGCGAGGCAAACTACCCGCTTTGCCACCCCTACCCCAAATTATCTTTTCAACTTACGGCATTACACCCTATTTCACAGCAGTTTATCATTCGAGTCTCCCACTATCCTACTTTACCATCAAATTCCCCACCATCTTCTCTGGCCAACACCGTTGCTTTTCACGGTACCTTGTCAATGCTACACATCATCTTCTCTGTTGACTCGCTGCTCTGGTCTGCTCCAGTGCTTCAATGTGTGGTTCTATTATGGTCTTAGTGGTCAGATTTTACCTCACTGCTTTACTAATGCTGTTATAGTATAATGGTATGCTTTTACTTTATTCTCTTCCAATTTGTTCTGTTTTATGCCTTTTAGCATTTTTAATTCTTGTATTCTATGTCTTTTTTATGTTTTGAGTGTTCTCTTTCATATTATGTTATTTTTTATTGTTTGTTATTTCTATTTCTATCACATATTTACATATTTTCCATATTTTTTAATTTTTTTTAATTTAAATTTCAATCGGCACCCAATTACTCAAACCGAATCTACTCAAATTTGATCAGTTTGGATTGGTTCGAGTCCACTTTTTA
Organism: Arachis ipaensis; assembly: GCF_059453495.1. NCBI lineage: Eukaryota > Viridiplantae > Streptophyta > Magnoliopsida > Fabales > Fabaceae > Arachis > Arachis ipaensis. The sequence goes on from NC_142441.1 coordinate 13,311,476, forward strand.
AAAAATTACCTGATTCAGGTTGAATCGATTAAATTTTTATTGGTTTAGTTCTCTTTCTCTCTGATAAATCTAAACCAACCCGACCCAACTCTTGAACGTGCCTACTTTCTCTTCTCTACACAAGTACCTGTGTTGTCCATAATTTTATGTTTTTTGTATAATTTTTAAAATGTTTGATATAATTTTGATGTTTAACAATTACATATTTTTAGTTTGGTCTTTTGTGATTTTAGGTCATTTTGGATGGAAAATTTCTCATTTTTAGATGTGATATGACTTTTAAATGTACTTAATTAGTGTTTGGGTGTTAGCTAGGGATGACAATTTTTTCTGGTGGAGTGGGTATTCACAAAGATTTACCCATCGGGGGAAAATATAGGGACATTGTCTCCGTGCGAGGATAGGAAATGGGTATCCGTTTAATAATAGGGTAGGGCGGGGTAAATTAGGACAATAGGTACTTGTATAACTAATATTCATTAGTATGAAATTACTAACATATCCCTTATATATTATTTGAGAAATCCTAATTTCTTCTCTTAAGTCTTTTCCTCACTCACCCTCACTTAATAGTTGCCACACTCGCAGCCTTACTCATCCTCATAGTCACCACGCTCACTCGCTCTCACTTGCGAGCTCATCGCCTTTACTAGCAGATTCGTCGCCGCTTTCAGCAATCTTGTTCTCGCCACTTCTAACAGCCTTACTCTCCCTCATTGCCTCTACCAACAACCTCGTTGTTGCTAAATTTTTGTCATTGATTTGCTACTCTGATTTACCTCCGTCTTAAGGATGTAAGTTACCGAACCAAACTGAAAATTATCGCAAAATCGAACCAGACCAAAAATTACGACAACCGATTTGAAAACTGAAAAAATAGGTATTTTTTTGTTTTTTTTCCAACAAAATTAATCAATTTGGTTTGGTTTTCGATTGGTTCGATGAAAACTGAATCGAATAAAACCGAATCGAAGATATACATAGAGTGTCAATATTTTTATTGCTTTACCCTTTAACATAACAACAAAAACCCCTAAACCCCCAAGTCACTCAACGCCTCCCCTAACCCTAACCTCTCATTTTTTGCTTCTGAGTTCTGAGTGAGTAGTGACTAAGTCTCCATTCTCCGTTCCACTTATCCATCCATACCGCCTCGCTACCTCCCTCTAACAGTCCAACCTTCCCTCATCCATAGCATCGTTCCCCCTCCCTTGCATCCTTCTCACGCAATCCAAGAAGTCGTTCCCTTGCATTGTTCTTCGTCGTGCCGTCATGAGGCCCAACCGCAACGATCTTCTCCGTCGCGGCAGTAGCAAAGACCAGAGGGCGCCACGAACCGTCATAGTCACCAAGTCCGAGAAGCCCTTTCCGTCACCAAGTCTCCATCGCAACAGGCTATCTTCGCCGAGAAATAGCAGAAGTGGAAGCCTTATCCTGCAACTCAACAATGTCTTCTTCAAAGGTTAGTACATTCACCACTTTAAGTTTTGGAGTCAAATTTGTGGTTATTGCTGGTTCTGTTGTTGATGGTCACAGCCCTAATTTTTAAAGTTGCTGGTCTAATTTATTGTTTAGTAAAATTTGTTGTAATTCTTGTTGTTTGATAATAAATTATGTGTATAATAATTTGTTGTATGTTGTTTATATGTTATCTTTATATATATGCAGCTAGCAAGTAATGAACAGCCCAGTAAACCCACATCTGAAGCTGAAGGTGCAAATGTTAAGTCTATGGTGCGTTCGTCAACAGACAGTGGCTTGGATTCAGATCAATCATGGGGTTGATTTCGTTGTTATTTAGTTCTAAAGTGTTTGTTGGTTTGTTTGATTTTAAGATGGTACTTGTCATACATTTTCAAGTATGTTTGTTTTATGTTTATTTATGTGTGTTTGTTTTATATTTAGTTATTCGGATTGAAAATGTATTGAATTTGGATGTGATATACTCTTGTTATTTCAGTTTATTGACTATTTTAAACATCTGTTTATTGTGATTCATATTCTGCTCGCTAATCAAAAATTAAAAACTGAAAAAACCGACCAAACCAAATTGCTATTGGTTCAGTTTGATTCGATTCGGTTGTTGTAAAAACAGCAAACCAAACGGTTGTGTATTTATAGGAACCAAACATATCGCTATATGTTGGTCTACTACTCTAAATCAAACTGAACCGATAACACCCCTACTCCATTTTGTCTCGTCATTGCCATTGGTCTACTACTACTCTACTCCGCCGATTGCTCTTTTTCATCGCTGGCTACTTTTTTTGTTGGTATGAAATTAAATTAAATTGGTGTTTTTGTTGCTGTGAAATTAAGAAGTTTTTTGTTGCTGTGAAATAAATTAAATTGGTATTTTTTGTGGTTTGCTACGTTCTTGTAAATTATAATTAGTTCATCTTCTATTTTGATGTATAATCCTAGTAAAATAGTAATAGAGGTAATAAACTGCTTGTTACCTACATTATATTTAGGGTTAAGTACGATTTTGGTCTCTAACATAAAGGTCGAAAATTTATTAAGTCCCCAGCCTTTTTTTCGCTATAAAATGGTCCTGAAGGTTTCAGTTTGTTTTAAAATCGTCCTTCAGACGAAAATACCCTTCCCCCTTCTTCCCCAAAATCAACCAAAAGCATAAGCTAAACCAGAAGCTGAAGCAGAACAGAAGCAAAAGCAGAACAGAAGCATAACAGAAGCAACATCAATGAACTCAGAACTCAGAAAATCATCATCTGAACTCAAAAGAACAACAATAACAAAAGCAGAACAACAACAACAACAAAAGAAAAACAAGAACCCGTAACTCAGAAAATCATCATCATCATCAAAACTCAGAACCCAGAACTCAGAAAAAACAATGGATAATGGAATCAGAAGAACAAAAAAAAAAATAGAAACCAGAAGAATTGATAATCAGAAGCAGAAGCAGCAGAACTAGAAGAAACCAGAAACCAGCGAGGAGCAGCAATGACCGGCGACCGAGCAAGGAGGAGGAGAAGAAATGGCGAGCGGCGCGCAACGTCCACCCTCGCGGATCTGCTGGCGTCGATGTCGAGCCAGATAGAAAAGTAGCGGCGAGATTTGGAGGTGAGATCCAGCGGAGACGACAAGGACCGAACGACGAGGAGCAGCGGCAACGAGGACCCTTCCCCTTCCCTTCCGCCTCTTCTTCCCGAAACCCCCATCCCCTTCTCCCTTCGCGTTTTCCCTTCCCTTTTTCCCCTTTACGCGTTTTCTTTCTCTTTTTTTATTAGGGTTTTTTTTATTAGAGGTAATTTAGTAATAAAAATTAAAAATTCAGTAAAAATGACGATTTTAAAACAAACTGAAACCTTTGGGACTATTTTGCAGTAAAAAAAAGGTCGGAGACGAAATAAATTTTCGGCCTCTATGTTAGAGACCAAAATCATACTTAACCCTTATATTTAATTTTAATTGTATTGTGAAGTTTAATCTTATATATGTATTTATGGTTTATGAACATGTTTGTTTGTTGCTATTTAAGTATTTAAAGGCTTTTAAGATTTTGTCTAATATCATGGATTGTATTTGTATTAGGTTTTTTTTTTCGATTTCTTTAACTTTTTCTTTCTTTTTTTTAAGAAAATCAGTGAATATTTGCGGGGGATCCAATATTTAGTGGATATCGAATATTCATTAGCCGTCACAAATACAAAACAAAAACATGAAAATTTTTTGAACAATGGAACGGGATAGAATAATTCTGTCTCCATAGTAACCAATTGCCATATTGTTAACTAAAAAAATACACATACTGTAATTAAAATAAACTGATAGCATCATACAATAATTGATTCATTATGCAATTATATTTGAATTATGAATTATAATAGCTGAAATAATAGTTGATAAAATAATGGATAAAATGCACACTTAAATCAAATAGAGCTTAAAATTACACAATTTACCCAAATAAAAAAACGTTACATGGATCTCCCATTAGCACCTTTTTACATAAATCGAATGAGTCTCATTCGATTTGCCAACTCTCACACTAATTCGAATCAGGCTAAGTCGAATCACTGTGATAATATGCAAATCGAAAATAGCTAACTCGATTTATGCATGCATGAAACCTAGTGTTAGTCGAAAATAATTTATTTCGACAACAAGGTAAATTCGAAGGTCAGTAAGCACGTGTCTTCGAAGAATAACTTACATTGAGAAAGAGAATCTATGACAAAGAATATTGACAAGAGTTAGAACTGCCACGTCTTGGTCAAAGGCTAATCGATGTGTAGAAATCGAAGAGTACAGATTTCGAAGGTTATTTCTAACAGTTATGTTTGACGAGTAGAAGAGACGGGAACGGTTACTGATAGATTAATGTACATGGAGGTTACAAGTCAATTTGATTGGTTGAATATTTTTATAAATAGAAGAAAACTCGAAGGCATAAGGGTTGAAACTTTGCTTCAGAAAATACTCAAGCACACTTATATCCCAGTGAATTACTGAGTCTGCGTTCAAGTTTCTTTTCTGTAGGGTTTCTTCCACTGTTTTTACTTTTTTATTTACATTTTCTGCGAACTTTACTTTTCTTGCAAATTTACTTTTCAAGCATCATTTACTTTTCTTGTTCTCTTTAAGATTTAGTATTTTGTCTTTTCAAATTCAAAGTCCTTTGATCTTGTCGAAGGCGATTTATTGCTTTATTTAAATTCAATGCAAATCATTTCAAATTCAGTCAATTTATTTTCAAAGTCTTTATTTATTGTTTTCAGATTTCCTTAAGTTTTTGTCCGATCGAAAGGTCTTTGATGCACTTTAATAGAACTGGTACTCACAAAGAGGAGTAGGTTTTGCACCAAGACCACTAGGTATCGAACCATCATCGATTTGTTAAAAATCGACAAAATACCTAGCCTAGTAAATCGAATGACATTGATTCGAATTAAGCATGCAATTCACGTCCTAGTAATTCGAAACAAACCGGTTCGATTTACCCCTTGCGTTGTCTTTATATAATTCGAACGGGGTTGATTCAAATTACCATGAAGTAATAAATCGAATTAGGAAAATTCGATTTACTGTGAGGCCAACGTATATAAATATGATATGAACGTGAATCGAATTTATATACGTTGCCCTCACAGTAAATCAAATTTGCCTAGTTCGATTTATTACTTCATGGTAATTCGAATTAGCCCCATTCGAATTATATAAAGACAACACAAGGAGTAAATCGAACCAGTTTGTTTCGAATTACTAGGACATGGATTGCATGCTTAATTTGAATTAATGTGATTCGATTTACTAGACTAGGTTTCATGCATGTATAAATCTAGTTAGTTAACTTCGATTTGCATATTATCATAGTAATTCGACTTAGCCATTCGAATTAGCGTGAGAGTTGGCAAATCAAATGAGACTCCTTCGATTTATATAAAAAGGTGCTAATGGAAGATCTATGTAACATTTTTTTATTTAAAAAAATTATATAATTTTGAGTTCTATTTAGTTTAATCGTGCGTTTTACTATATTTTTTAATATGTGTCTTAAAAATATATTTTAAAAATTCCATAAAAAATGTTTGACTACAGGTTTTACATTTTTTATATATTGCCAGATTTTATTATTATACTCTTAAAGTATATTCTTGAGACATATTTTAATTAAATTTTTTAAAAAAATATATTATTCACAATGGATATATCTTGTGAATATATATATATATATATATATATATATATTAATAAAGAGAGAGGGTTTAATTCCATTCTTAATATTTAAATTATTCTAATTTTGTTTCAAATATTTTATTTTATTTTAATTTTATTGTCAAAATTATTTATCTTTTTTCTCAAAATATTTATTTTATCTATTATCATTTTCTTCTAAATAGCCACTAATTATAATTGTGGCAAATATGGTAGTAGTAGGAGTGATTTAATAGTAAAAGCGATAGAAGAATAAGAAAAATAATAATAATAAAAGAAAAATAAAATTAAAAAATGTAACTAAAGAACAAAAATATAATTAAATAAAATATTTGTGCCTAAAATATGACTTTCTTACACGATAGATATAAAATAAAAAATTTATTCTAACATTAAATATGAAAATAATAATTTACCCTCCCCTCTCTGAATATAAAAGTTATGATAGATAAAATGTTGCGTAAAGTTATTAATTCAACTTAATAACGAACCACCAATTATAGTCCAAATAGAAGATATAGTTAGGAGAAAGTATGGAGAGACAATAGTTTTAGGTTTAATTTAGTAAAATTTTTATTTTTTAAAAATAGTTTATAAAAATTAATTTTTAAAAGATGACTTTTTAAAAGTTGTAATATTTATGTTTGATAAATTAAATTAAAAATAATTTTCAATAAATACAAGCAACAATAATTACGTTTGGTAAAATAGTTTTTAAAATTTAAAAATACTATAATAGATATAAATATAAGTATTAAATTTGAAAATTAGTTAATATATGAGGTTATATTATTAGACTTTTAAATTTTGAAAAGTACAAGCTAACTTTGAAAAGCTCTATCTTAGGTGCTTTCAAAAGTACCCCAATCTTTTAAAAGCTATAAGTACAAGCACATAATCTTTTGATTTACCAAACACAAAATGAAGAGTCTGAACTTTTAAAAAGCACAAGCACCTCTTTTAAAAGTTTTACCAAACCAAACCTTAGTGTACAATGTGTACAATAGATTAAAATAGGAAAGTAAAATTAAAATTAAAAATTAAATCATTAATTAATTATTTAATTTTAAATTTTTAAATTTAAAAAATTAGGATTAGCATTTGAACTCATTCACACTGCGTACGGTTATTCTTAAATTCATCATAACCTCCCATACACGTCCAAAACTCGTCGTCATCTTCTGCGATCCTCACCTCGCGCCGTTGCACTCCTAGCCGGCCATATCGATGCCGTCGCAGCCTCCCGCGGACACCGCCTCCACCTTCGTCGATCAGCCCAAAGCCACCATCTCATCCAAACTCCTCCAATAATCATCGCAATATCTGAGAAGTATCCGCCTATCCACAATTCCCGATTGAGGGGACAGCACCAGTGCCGACTAGAAGAGGGAGAAAATACCCCAGAACCACCAAGATCAAAGCGTAAAAGAGAGCATTAGGAAGAGTTTTCTTTGGATTTTTCACTTCTCCGGCAAGAGTACTTATGGTGTCCCAATAATTAAGGTTCCAGAATAGAGTATTCAGATACAAATTCCAATCAATATCATCCACATTTGTCGCATACCATCTCGAGGGTTTCAAGTCAGGAATGGCTAGTAATCCCATAAAAACGAATGGAAGGAGTGAGAAAATCCCCAAAAATGGTCAGGTTAGGATGGCCATTTTAATAGATGTGCAGATGATTATTTTAATTGTTATGTGAATGATTATTTTGATTGGATTGGGTTTAATTATATATAATTAAAATATGTTGGATGTTCAATTTATTAGGTATGCGAATGATTATTTTTATTCTTAAGTGGATGCTTATTTTCATTATGGGTAAGCGACGCCGGTGGCGGCATGTGACAAGCCAAGCAGTGACGGTAAGGTGAGATGATTATTGATGAAGGTAGGGGTGGCAGTTGGTTGGGAAAGAATAGGGTATTGGAGTAAAGTGTTTTGATAAATTAGAGTTTGGGATGATTATTTTTTTTAATAACTAAGTAGGTTTTTTTATTTAAGTTGATGGCCAGTGAGGGAGCTTCTAAGACCAGAGAGGTGGGATGATTGATGAGAATGGGTGAAAAGGGGGGAGGAAAGAGGGTGTTTAGGTAAATTCCTTTGATAAATTAGGGTTGAGATGGTTAATATTTTGAAATAATTGTTTGAATTTTTTTTTGTATTGAACCAAATTCAAAATCCATTGTACACATTATCAAGATTTTTCATTGTCTCTCTAACGGAGTTCATTAATTAATAACAAGCCATAATACTAATTCAAAGTGTACCTCCGGTCTCAGCACAACAAATACACTTTTTTTATCACATCATTTTCTTTTCTTATCTTCACATGTTACATATTTAGTCACATATTTTTGTTTTTTAAATTAAAAAATAGTATGTTAAGTCACTTAGATATAACATTTCTTTTGAAGTACCGAGGCTGTTACTAAAAAATTGAAACTTAGTATTATATCTGTTGGACTAAGAATAAAACTAAAATTTCAATTTTTAAATACAAAACTTCAATTCCTTCCATCTTTGAAACTTTTAAAGACAGAAAATGAAATTTAAATAATAATTTCTACCCAAAATACTCTCATTCTAAATTAATATTTCCAAAGTTATCCTATCTACTCATCTTCTTAGACGCACAAATGTTTGTTAACCCCTCACCTGTAGTTGTCGCTAGGACTATCACCTTCTCATTGCCATCATAGTCACTGTGACCTAGGTGAGTTGCCGTTGCACCTTCATCTTTGTAGCACCATCGTCAAGGACCTCGTCAATGCCAAAAGCGTGAATGAGATCTCTATCGTTGACAACACCACCACCGCCATCGTCCTCCAGTACACCGCTTGGTCCTTCTACGAAGGAACCTTTCAGAAGGGAGACGTTATCCTCATGCTCCATTACGCTTATGGCGCCGTCAAAAAGTCCATGGAGGCCTATGTTACCCGCCCTGGAGGCCACGTCATCGAGGTACGCCTCCTTTTTTTTTGCCGCTTCCAACGAAAAAAAGGTTACATAATTTAGAAAAGTATTAGAGAGAAGAAAGAGTGAAGGAAAGAAAATTAGAATCACGTTACTTCGATGCCGTGTGTGATGATTCCGGTGAAGGAATTGGTTCAGATTTGTGGTGGAGGAAGAGGTTGAAAAGGTTTTTGTTGATGCTGCTCATTCAATTGGGTGTGTTGACATTGAGAGTACTTGGATTGAGAGTAGGGGTATTTTAATAATTTTAAATATTTTAATCTCTACTTTTATTTCAAATCAAACAGGATATTGAGACATAATTCAGTCTTGTACACTTTACACCAAATACAATACTGAGACTTATTTCAGTCTCTATCTCTCTGTCTTAATCTCTCTTCCAAACGCTACCTTATAGAATATAATATATTCATTAGATTTGATTCCTTTTTAGCCTATAAAAGGTCTGTATAGATTTAGTGAATTCTATTACCAAAATAAACATGGTCATTAGTTGACTAAATCCTAACAATAAAGCTCTACAATCAAGTAAAATACTTAACCAAGTTCAACCAAATGTTTTAAATTTACCCATGCACGTTCTTCACCCCTGTCGCGCACGTTCTCCTCCTCCGATCCTCCTTCTTTGTCATCTTTCTCTTTTGTTATCGTTGTCATCACCACCACCAGCTCCTCCTTCTCCTTACCTTCCTCCTTCTTTTCTCATTTGAATTCCTCCTCCTCCTCCTCCACTACCACCACCACCACCACCATCATCGTTGTTATTATCGTTTATCATTATCGCATGTTTTTTCTCATCGTCGTTCTTTTATTGCTGCTATAGTTCTTTTATTATTGCTGCATTTTTTCTTTTCCTCCTCTTCCTAATGATTTTGCAGCATTATGTATTTTTTCTTCTTCTTTATTTGATTTTTTCTTATTTTTATTCTTGTTAAGAGAATAAAATAAGAAGAATAATGAGAAGGTAAAATAAGAAGGAGAAGATGAATAAGAAAAGAAGAAGATGATAATGATGAAGAAGAAGAAGGAGGAGGAGGAGGAATTTGCTTGTGCATCGTCATTATTAAGTAATTTCGGTGCATTTTGGATTTAAATAAGGTGCATTCTAAGTTTAATTTCAGTGCATTCTAGTCTAAGCTTGTAACTGAGTTTATTTGTATCTCGACATCATTAAAGAATTTCGGTGCATTCTGGATTTAAATAAGGTGCACATAATTCAAAACTCTTCTTCCTCCCATTTCTCATCTTCTACTTCTACTTCGTCTTCTTTTTCTTTTTCATCTTTTTTTCTTCATCTTCTCCTTCTTATTTCATTTTCTCATAATTATTCTTGTTTTACTTTCTTGAAAGAAATAAAACTAAGTAAAAAAAAAAGAAGAATAAATTTCAGTCCATTTCTGCTAAGAATTCAAACCAATAAGTGTGAACTTACATTCATTCAATTAAATAAGATTACAATACAGTACAAGCATATTCATCTAAGTCTAATATGAGAAGCAATGCTACTAAAAAAAGAAGTAAGAGCAATAGAAAAAAAAAAGAAAGAAGGAAGAATAAAAAGAAGAAAAAAATGCACCATTAAAAAAGATATTTTTGTACTTTTATAGTAAAATTTCGGTGTAAAAACTACGATATTTATGTGTTATTGCTAAGAAATTCTGGTGTTATCTTTTCTGATAAATTTTGTACAATTTAAAACTCTTCTTCTTTCTCCTTATTTTTTGTTTCGTTTTTTTATCTTTTCTTTTTTATTTTATTTTCTCATAATTCTTCTTGTTTTACTCTTTTTGAGAGAAATAAAACAAAAATAAAAAAGAAAAAAATAAGGGACTGCAATAACATAAAAAAGAAGAGAAGCAGAAATAAAAACATAACACAGCAACGTAACAGAAGTACCAATAGAAAAAAGAGGAAGAGACAGACGAAGATAGGAATTATTTGTGTTAGTGAAACACGCGTGCATACACATTACATATAATAAGAGAGATTTTTATTAGATTTGAGTCAACTTAGTTGAACTTGATTGTCAACAAAATTTGGAAGATAATGGGAGTGAAATCCTAAACATAATTCTTAAGCTTAATACTTCGAAAAAAAATATTTTAAATCTTAAATTTATTATTTTAATTATTTCCTCAATTTTTAAAATTTGGTCAACGAATTAAAAGAGATATCAACAAATAAATGTAGGGAATAGATCCTCTTAATTGTTAATAAAAATTGAAAATATAAAGTATAATTTCTAACCATTTATTACTCTCTTTCTTATATTTATTTTTAGTCTCACTTATAAAATTAATGATAAAAGATTACACTTTATTTTTTTATTAAAAAAATGAAGAAAATTCATTATTCAAATGTATGTAGAAACAACTACTAGTGGATATTGAATTTTTATATTTTAAATATTCTCATAAAATAATATATTTAAAGTTTTTCTTATTTAAATATTAAAAATACAATTAAAAATATTAATCATTACTTTTTTAATGTTGTTTCTAAAAGCATGTATTAATAATAATGAACTTTCCGAAGCTAGAAACAAATATATGGGGGTATGACGGGCCCCACAATGGTGTGGTAGCTCTTGTCTTATGCCACATGTGCTACATTCTCCTTTCACAAATCTTCGTCACGCCTTCACGCTCCTTGGAACAGCGCGTATACACAGAATGGTTAGCGTGTGGTGCGCACGATGTACGTCAGAAAGCCCAACTGCCAAACGATAAAGCCATAGAGATTAGAGAGTACTCGCACTCACAGCTTTTATTATCGCGAAATCTCGTTCTCTTTTCCGTTTTTCTCAAGAGAGGCTAAATCGCGAAATATCGCGCTTTGCTACCAATGAGTTTTGTTGCCTGCCTGGCCTCTCACTTGCTTTTCTGTCACCAGTAACCACTCATCAGTACTTACCACCGAATTCATTTTCTATTCTTTTAATTTTTTTAATAATTAAATAGGTCTAATTTTGCATTAAATGACACTTTCTATTTCTAACCATTTTTTAAGAAATGAAGTCAAACTACATGAGTTTTGAGTTGCATATTTGTTTATTTAGATGATGACTTGTATATAATTATTTTTATATAAATTTCATAATTAAAAATTATTAAATTTAATATATTTAATGAAATTTTTATTTAATATTTTTAATTATTAATTTTATATAAAAAATAGTTACATTGTAAATTTTTATCTATTTAGAATTTTAGATACTTATGTAGTTATGCTTATATATATCAGTTTTGCTAAAAAATATTTTCATAATTTTATTAAAAATAAATTTATATTTATTTAAATTTTATAAATTATTTTAATAATTTTTATTTTTGTATTCTTAATATAATATATATATATATATATATATATATATATATATATTATTTGAACATTTTTTATCTATTAAAGGAGATTTAAATTTAATTTTATATTCATCAAATACCTTTTGAGGAACTCAATTAGACCTTACCCGTAGTGGCAAGCTTAAAGAGAATTCTTAGTTATAAAAAATTTTAATGGAAAGTTCATGATGGACTTTTAATTTGTGTGGTTTACATAAAAATTTCCGTTAAACCTTTTGAAAGAAAATCATATCAACATGGGCTGTTTATAGGGAAACAAAGTCTTATAAAGAAATACAATTATGTTAAATATACTAAAATCAGTCATATAAATAAATTATCAGTATAAAAATATATAAAATTTCGTATAATATCAAAAGATTAAACAAAAAAAATAAATAGGTCTTTGATTTTTTTATCTGTGAATATTTAAATTTTTAAGGATTTAAAAATACATTAAAATTTTCGATCTTTTTAAAATTTAGACATATCAATTTTTTATATTCACTTGGGTCTATCAGACCCAACAGAAAAATTAAACGTTATTCACGTTATACTGATCTGATTGATACGAATACACAAATAAAAAAATTTTTAAAATAAAATAAATTAGATCCAGAATTAATATGTCCAAATTTTAAAGAAATAAAAAATTTAAATATATTTTTAAATTTTTAAAAACTTAAATATCCACAAACAAAAAAAAGTCAATTATCAATTTGTCATTTTCTCAAAATAAAAAAATCATCCAGTAAAATATAAACTTTTACACACATTTAAACCAATCCCCAAACTAATAACCAAGACACAACATTCTTCTCTCATCCCGCTCGAACACGAGCCACTTTCTCTCCTCCTTCTCGATCACCATTATTGCTTCGTCTTTTCCATCTTTTTCTGTTTTTGTATATTGATGAAGTCTCTTCTGATTGTTTGATTTTGTATACTCCTTTTTTTGTTGTATTATTGATTTTCACATGTTATCTTTCGTATTATTTAATTTTCGTTGCTTTTTCTTCTTATATTTTTTATTTTTGCTTTTACTTCTCATTCATTCTCATTGAATTTTTAAATCTAAATTTAGAGTTTTGGAATTCGATTATCACTACAAATATGTTTGATTATAATACAAGTTTAAATTTTGATTTAGATCTTTGTGTTTGACTATAGTTAAATTTTTTTTATTCTTTGTTCTTTGTGATTTTTACATCTCAGGTTCATTGTGTGAGTGAGCTTCTTCTTCTCCTTTTTTTTGTTGGACCTAAATTTGATTTGGATCTTGGAATTTGATTATTATTTTGAGTGTGTCTAATTGTAATTTATTTTAAAGTTTGTTTTGAATAATCGAATTTGATTGGAATATCAAGTATGTTAATTAATTTGGATTAATTATATAATCAATTTATTTGTCCACTTAAACAACTGATAGAATTAGATATACATACATTAATTTATTGATTAATAACAAATTTTTAAATAGAATTCTAATTTGCGATAAATTAATTATTTACCTACCATATTAAAAATACTGTGAGACAACAAAAAAAACATCAAATATATTTGATTATAATCTTATTTAAAAGTTTGATTTGAAACACAAAAATAAGTTATTGAATAACGAATTTGTATTATATTTATATACATATAAAGATATACAAATAAATACATACCGATTGATTTAAAAACTATTTTTTATATAAATATTTTAAAAATTATATTATCCAACTAAGCTAATTATATAGAATTAAAAATTACAAATATATTTATAAAAAATTTGAAAAGTCATAACCCTCTATCATTTGTGATTCAATACAAATTATTATTAGATTAATGATAATTTCACTTAATATATAATCTTTTTTATATTATATGTTGCATAAATTTTGTAAAAAACGGAATAATATTATCAAAATTAAAGTGACAACAATCTTACTAGATAATCAACTACGATACTAACTAACTTTTTAAATTTTTTAAAAAACGCATGCCGTTCTCTTCCAAAAAAAAAACATCCCAAAATACAGGAAAAAAATATCAAGTAATTCACGTAAAAAAGTCATCTATTTACTTAGAAAGAAACATCTGATGTCTTATAAAAGAAGCATCCATTTAATAAAAAAAAATTCGAAAAAACAGTTAAAGTAAAAAAAAAAAACAAACACAACATGAACACGCCCTCAAAGAGAAACATCTCGAAACCTAGCAAAAAAAAATCCAGTAACCCACATAAAAAAATAATGGAAAGAAACATATGAAAAAATGTTAAAGAAAAAAAATTAAAAAACAATAGGAACGCACTCCAAAAAAAATCCTAAAACCTATAAAACAAACATCCAGTAACCCGCATAAAAAATCATAGAAAGAAACATATGAAATTCTGTAAAAGAAACATCTATTTACTCGTAAGAAAATACAAACAAATAGTTAAAGAAAAAATATAAAAAGGAATGCATTGCGATAGGGCACTGCGGTGGTCGACGACACTGGGTTCACGAGGGGGAGGGCGTACGATGGTTGGCGGTGTGAATCACGAGGGGGAGGGTGATGAGGTGGTCCTAGACCCGACGAATTGCGAGGTGGAAGGCGTAGCCGCGGTAGTGGCGCTGCGAATTGGTGGGGATGCTCGACGTAAGGAGGGAGCTGCGATGGCTGCGACGCGAGGGAGGGAGCTGTAGTGGTCGAAGGCGTTGCACGTTAAGACGGAGTGAGTTACAGCATTCAGCTGGATTACGTGATGTGAGGAGGGAGCCGCGGTGGTCAGAGGCCCTGCGCGTCGTATGTAGGGGAGCTACGGTTACCAGAGGTACTATTCGTCATGACGGAGGGCGGTTGGTGGCACTGTGAATCGCAATAGAGGGCGCTATGGTGAGAGATGAACACAAAAACAGCATGAGTCGGGGTGAACATGGATCGGATAAAGATCCATCGATCCGCGGTATTTATCTACATCCGATATGCAAATTGCGAATATTATTCGACCCACAAGATATCCGGATCCAATTCGATCCGCACTCCAATGGGATCGGATCACAGATATCACATGTATCCGCGGATCTGATTCACAGATCCGCACCCCATAATTAAAAATACATTAATAATATATATACTATCATAGTAGTAACCCTAATTTTCTAAACACCCCTCTTTTAGTTGTTGATGATGCTTCTCTCTCCCCTCCCCCAGTTCCTTTCTTCACTTCTCAGAGAGTCAAAATCATTCCACCGGAGCCAGACCCCTCAGCTCTAGAACTCCTCCTCTTGTGAACCTCGTCATTCGACTTCTCTTTATCGCCGTTTCACTTCTCTTCTGCGGTGTTCGTCAACAGCACTTCGCATCGTGGCTCGTTGCCTCTCGCCGACTCCTTCATCATCGCACCGTCGCTTCCTTCGTCGTCGCCTCGCCGCCGCTTTGCCTCACCATCCCTGTTCTATCTTCTTATCTTGTCTTTTGATATGTCCCCTGTTCATCGTAGTTCGTTTGTTCTTGTCGTCGGATGTCCCCTTTCTTGTCTCTATTCTATCCCCTTATCTTGCCGGAGCATTCATTAATAATCAGCTTATTTTTCCATCTAGGGCATGTGACAAAAAGATTTCAAAGTTCAATATTTCAGTTAAAGAACTGATTCACCACCCAGAGCTACAAGACCTACATCACAAGCTGCTCTTCATCATTTTTTTTAAAATAAGATTAGTGATTTTTATTTTTTACGTGTTGAGTTGCTGCTAGAGTTGATTTGATTTTAGGATTTTCTGGAATGTCTAGAAATTTAGATTAATAACTATTGGTTATATATGTTTTATTATTATTTTTACTGTGATAGCTTGTTTAATAATATTTTAGGATTAATGAAAAAAGGTTTTTTTTTTTAGCAATAAGTTTTTTAATATATTTGATATATGATCCGAGTAGAAAAAGTGTGGATATTGGATCCGATCCGAAGAGTTTAGTGCAGATCGGATTGAATTTTGTCCATATCCAATCCGATCCGATCCGTGTGCAGCACTAGGCATGAGTGGGGGGGGGGGAAGGAAGGATGTGTGGTTGTTTTTTTCAATTTTATGGTTAGGTTTAGAAGTGTTTTTTATGTTGAAAAAATAACTATTTGTATCCATAAATTTTACGAATGTTGACAAAAATACCCATCAACAAAGAAAACTAACATTGTACCCATAAAAGACAAGTTCTTTGTGACAAAAGTACCCAAACCTAATTTTTTTGTTGACTTTTTAATAAAATTTTTAAATTATTTCCACCCTTTATATTCAACCTTAGCTCCACTACCAAAATAATAGGGGCGAACACAAATACAATGGCGACGGCTCCAGAGACCTCCGCCTTCGCCTCCACTGCAGACAACAAGGAACACTACCGCTCCTTTGCAATTTCATCTGGTTTTTGGTCAGAAAATCTCGGGTGGCAGAAGCATCAGTTTGGTTTGTTTCCTTACTATTTTCGGATCATTTAACTTATTGGCATGTAGTATAGTGGATAGGGCATCTTGCCTGTGTGCAATTTTAATTTTTTGCAATGTCCTGTTTTTTTAACTGTGCTTCAACATCAATCTTTCTTTTACCCTCAAGTTCTTCTATGGTAGTAGGGAATTAGGGCTGTTCTACGAATCTGTCTTCATCAGCAACGTCAAAAAATTCAAGAGGAGGCCTTTTCTCCAAAGGGATTTCTACGTTATAGTCAATGCCTTTCCTTTTTCTCCTTTGCTACCTGACATCAATCCCTGCAGCCTTCAGTTCTCTCTTCTTCTATAAAAAAGCAAGTCTTCTGGCTTTCTCAAGCTGCTTCTCCCTCTCTTTTCTTTTCGCCTTCTTTCCTTTAGTGTTGGCTAACTGAGCTCGTGCTTCGAAAATCATCTCATTTTCATCTTTGTCCATATCAACAAGATCTGGGCGTGCGGGTTTTGGTTCTGGATTCGGATCAATCTCCCAATGTTGCAACTTCCAAGGATTATCGCTGGGTTCATAGTTCTCATCCTTTACACAGGCTACGTCAAGAAACTTCTCGTTCATGAGATGGAGAGAATTGATTTGAAGGGAGCGGTGGTGTTCTTCATCGTTTGCGGTGGAGGGCTCTGGCACCGTCGCCATTACATTTGGGTTCGTCCTTGTTATTTTGGTGGTGGAGTTGAGGTTGAAGATAAAGGAGTGGAGATAATTTAAAAATTTTATTAAAAAGTTAACAAAAAATTAGGGTTTGGATACTTTTGTCACATAAAACCCATCTTTTATGAGTACAATGTTATTTTACTTAGTTGATAAATACTTTTGTTACCGTTTATAAACTTCATGAGTATAAATAATTATTTTTTCTTTTATGTTATTGAGCCTTTTTGTTGCTCCAATATAATTGAATGGAGTTAACTGGTACCCTACTAGTTAGTTCCTAAACTTTTCCAAGTAACAATATCTACTACTACTATTATTATCTCCCCATTTAAAATTGTGATGTAAAATGCTAAAATTAAGATTTAAATCGATGCACATTTATTTTTTATTAAAATTAATTATAATAGGCTATTCACGTAAAATTGTACACTCATAGGATAATATGCATTTGGTCTACAAGTATCTCTAGATACATATCATTCATTTAATTCAAATCTAACCAGTATCAAAATTCTAATTATATTTATATACATAATAAATTTACGAAATATTTATCATCATCTAAATACAGATTTTTTTACTTAAATAAAATTTATAAATTACAATATTATGCGATTGTCTTAAAAATTACAATATTTCATTTTAGAAATTAGAACATTCGTGTAATATTATAATTTTTAAATTTTAGCTAAATAATAGACATGAACAATAATGCTTTGTTTTTCATAACTCTTTTCCCTTTTGTTTTACTCTGCATTGTCCAAGTAAAATGTTAGAATGGATAAGAGATGAAAGTAAATCCAATCAAGCCGAAACAGACGCGAAACGTCAATGTCTGCCTGCCTGTTTCAACTTTCACGTGCGAATTTCATCATCACGACAAATACTATGAGTTAGTATAGGAAACATTTCAAGTGCCCAGTTGTTTTAACTGTTGATTTCAATTAATATATATTATATATATTTTTTATAATTCAAATCAACGATTAGAATAATTGGTGCACCGAAACTCTTCGGTGCACTTGAAATGTTTCCGTTAGTATATACACAGCCAAAGATTTACCAAATCACAAATGCTTGTTTAAGATTGAATGTTTGGATACCGAAAACAACTTCTTTTTGGATAAAAAATTTATATAGGTTACTATCTTTGCCCCCTCTAAACTGAATTAAATTATGTTCTTAGTTGCATATAAAGAAAAGTTTCAGATCCACATACTGGAATAAAAAGGTCAATCCGCACAAGAAGAATTTAATCAAAAGTAATAAGAGATTGATAAACGTAGCCTTAGACCATTTTCAAGGGAACTTATCCTAATTCTTATTTATGGTCCATCTTTTATAAAAAGTAACTCTACATTAGCTTTTGCGTTATAAATAATAAATAGGAACTCAAAGCATCTCTCTCTTCTCCATTAGGAGGAACTAACTTTAGTCCCTATTGTAGTCCCACTTAATTAATTAATTAAAATACTTGAAATTAATGTAATTAATTTTTTTCAATAATGTAATTTAAATATTTAAATTTAAAAATAATTCACTATTAAAAGATATTAATATTAAATAAATTCATATATAACAATAATACATAATATATAATTCGGGGTTACACTAATTTGTAAAATTACTTAATACAAAGAAAAACATAATTAAACTCTATAGTTGACGACAAGCATTGTGAAATTGCCATATGTGTTCAATCAAGTCCTTTTTCAATTGTCTATGCTGCTGCCTATTTCGAAGTTGGGCATTTCTTAGGAGAAATTGATGGTATGGTGCAAAATCTTCTCCTCCTAGCTGAGGTTGTGATAAGCCATTTTCAACATCATCATACTCTAAGCCTTGAGCAAAATTTCCTGCATAAGTGTCTCTTTCATCCTCAACAATCATATTATGCAATATAATACAAGCTCTCATTATGTTGGCAAGCTTCTTCTTTTTCCAAAAACGAGCTGGACCACGTATAATTACAAAGCGTGCTTGCAGCACTCCGAATGCTCGTTCCACATCTTTTCTTTGCCCTTCTTGGTATTGTGCAAATAACTTGTGTTTATCCCCTTGTGGCTTTGAGATTGATTTGACAAATGTGGCCCATTCAGGATAAATACCATCTGATAAATAGTATCCCATTGTATAATTATTATCATTAATAGTATAATTGACTTCCGGAACACAGTCATTTAGAATATCATCAAACACTGGAGAACGATCTAACACTTTGATATCGTTATTTGAACCAGAAACTCCAAATAACGCATGCCATATCCAAAGATCTGAAGATGCTACAACGTCAAGTACTATGGTTGCAACCCCACGATAACCACTCATGTACATATCTTTCCACGTCTTTGGACAATTTTTCCATTGCCAATGCATGCAGTCAATGCTACCCAACATGCCAGGAAAGCCACGACCCTCCGCCATTTGTAGCAGGCGTTGTACGTCATTTGGATTGGGTTTTCGCAAGTATTCATCCTCGAACACTGAAATGACACCTTCAACAAATTTTTCCAAGCATTCAATTGTAGCGCTCTCGCCTATGCGCACATAATCATCAATAGCATCAGCTGCTACGCCATATGCTAACATCCGTATCGCAGCGGTACATTTCTTGAGTGGCGACAAGCCTCTTCTTCCAGTTGCATCAACCCTCTGTTGGAAATACAGATAGACGTTTGAGAGAGCGTCTACTATCCGAAGGAACACATGTCTTCTCATTCGAAATCTCCGTCGGAAAATGTCAGCATTATACACCGGTTCATCTGCAAAGTAATCTTGGAAAAGGCGATCATGTCCTGCTTCTCGATCTCTGTTGATCCATCTACGAGTAATTGGGATAGAGCTTCTATCGATATCTTCTTCTTCTGAATCTTCGAGTAAATACTTATCGATCCAATTATCTATGAGTGTATTATTTTGCCGTCTTCTTTTGCCGTACAAAGCCTCATTAAACATATCATCAAAATTTCTAGCCATATCTAGAAATATAATTTTTAGTTCTCTTTCGAGGTGAGAAACAAGAGTTGAAGTGGAGTTGCAGAGTCATTGATAGTTGATATTTATAAGTGTGTCTACAACGGCTACTTAACGGCTAGTTTTGCAACGGTCACTTTCATGAACAATAACGGCACAATAATATTGACTAATTTAAAAACTTACATCAGAAATAAATAAAACAAACTACATCACATGCCAGTAATATGAAATAAAAATAGGAACATACTACATAACTCTACGAATACAAAGAACCATTAAGGAAACCACTTGGCGATTATTTTCTCACATGCAATCTCATGAAGAGCTCGTCGTTTTTCAGTCATTGTAGACGTGTCAGCATTAAGTATTTGCATATCCATATCTCTTTTCCTTTCCTTGGCCATCCTTTCCATTTCCCTTTCTTTTGCTTTTATCTCCATTTCTTTAATATACCTCTGAGTTTGTAATTCTTGTTCTTTCATTGCCGCTTGAGCTTGTAATTCTTGTTCTTTCATTGCCGCTTGAATTTGTAACTCCTTCTCTTTGATAGCCATAATCTTTGCTCTATGTTCCTTCTCCTCTTCTCTTTCTTTTTCCCTATCCATTAGTTCCTTTTCTCAAACATTCTTAATATCTTCCATGAGAGATAATTTTTTAACAACCGATGACTTTCTTTCGCTAAAATCTTCAGACACTTGTGCTTTTCCCTTACCTTTTCGCTTGCTCTTCTTTGATCCTTGTGGGCGAACGGGATAGTCCACACCGGGCTCGTCAGCCAACGGTGTTTCTGGGTTTGATGAGGATGAGTATGCTCCAGTTGCACTAACCTTGGTTCTCTTTGAGCCGCCACTCTGTGTAGGTAGTTGGCTTCTCCATTTTTGCTCCAACCGAAGCATGTTCCAATGCCTCTCAAAAGTGAATTTTTGACCATAATTTGTGGAATAAAGTTTATAAGCCAACTCCTTTATATCATCAGCGTTCGAACCACTCCTTATGTTTCGACTAGCTTGATCGTATCAACAAGCAAATTGTGCAACAGCCTTGTTGATCTTATACCATCATTCCTTACATGCAACTACCCCCCTTGTCATGTCAGAGCAAAATTCTACACAGTAACTATGAATTCGACTCCAAAATATTTCCCTTTTTTGATCGGTACCAACTACAGGGTCAGTTGAAACATTTAACCATGCACTGATCAGCATCTCATCCTCTTTCCAATGCCAGTGTTGAATACTATCTTGCCTCCGATCTCTAATATCATCATCATTAAGGTCGATAGCATCTAATCCACGAGGGTTGGCAAAATCTGAATATTGCGAATTTGGACTAGATTGTATAGGAGTCTGAGAGAATGGGTTAGAAGAGCCACCAACACCAGATGAGTTATGTCTTGATGCGCTGAATTGAGTTGAAAACGGCAAGAAAGTTGGAGTAACAATTCCGATAGAGGGGTTAAATATGGATGAAAATGGAAAATGGGGTGTTTGTGAATTTTGATTTTGCGGTTAGAAAATAGAAAATTGATTATTATAAGGAGCTTGAAAATTGAAATTAGAAAGATTTTGTGGATTTGGATTTTGAAATGTATTTGGTAGTGTGAAGTTTTGATTTGGAACTTGAGAGTTTGAGGCATAGTTGTAAGAACGGGACCGGACCAGCCAGTTCGACCGGAAAACCGGTGAACCGGATCCATAACTGGTCCGGTTGAGTGATGTAACCGGATAAGGAAGAGAACCGTTTCAAACCGGGTTGAACCGGCTGATTTTGATGAAAACCGAAAAGCCGGCAATTTCTGGTTAACCGATAGGTTCGGAAATGTTTTTTTTTTTAATCCTTTTCCAAAACGACGTCGTTTTGGTTAATTTTTTTTTTCTAAAAAAAAGAAAAGCCTGGTACTACCCCCAGCCCCAAACCCCACCCCCACTTTCCACTTTCCAATTTTCTCCTCAACCCTAACGGCGCCTAACCCTCTCCGCCTCACCTCACTCTGCCACAGTGTCACTCACCTAGCCGCCAGCCGCCAGCCGCTCGCTGTCATCCTCTTCGTCTCACCGCCGGTCTGAACTCTGAAGTCTGAACTCTGAAGGAACTAAGGAAGTAGGAACAGGATAGACCCGCGGCTATCTCTCATCGCCATCGCCGTTGCCGCGCCATCGTCCTCGCCATTGCCTCACTCTTCTGCTCTGTCAAACAGGTTAGCTCCAGTTCTCCTCTGTAGTCTGCTCTGTTCTGCACTTCTTGCTGTTACAGTGTTATGAGTATGCTTGTTGAATATGCTTGTTGAAATTTCTGGGATGAATATGCTTGTTGAAAGCTTGAATCTATGAAATATGAATTATGTTGTTTTGTTGATTTGTTCTGTGTTTTACATGCTTGTTAAAAACTTGAAAATTTGTTGTTTTGTTGATTTGTTCTGGAAATATGAAATATGAATTATATGCTTGAATCTATGAAATATGAATATGCTTGTCTTGCTGAAATATGAATATGAATATGCTTGTCTTGCTGAATTTATGTAAAACCGGATTTACCGATTTAACCAGCGGTTTATCGGTTGAACCAATAAACTAATGAACCAGTAATCTGATCGGTTCGATCATCGGTTCGGTTCTTACAACTATGGTTTGAGGTTTGAGATTGTTGGGTATTTGGAATTTGAGGAAAATTTTGTAAGTAATTGAAGAAAGAGTTGAGTTGGTTTGGATCCATTTTTTCAAACAAAAAATAATAGTAGCAGAACTTTGATTTCGTAAACTTGGAAGAAGATGAAGAAGAGTAGTAGAGAGTGTGAGAATAGAAGTTTATCTAAGTGGTATATATAGAGTAACAAAAATATTAATTTATTAATAATAACGGTAACATAGTAACGGCTAGTTTCTAACGGCTAATTTTACAACGGCTAGTTTTGCAACGGCTAATTTAATATAATAATATAAATATAAATAATATTTAATATTAATTATGATATAAATAATTAATATAAATTATTAATTAAATAAAAATTTAATTATTTAATCTAATTAATTATTATAATTATTAATAAATTAATTATAATTTAATTACTTAATTAATTAATTATTATTTAAATAATTAATATAAATTATTAATTAAATAAAAATATAATTATTTATTATAATTTAATATAATTATTTATTTAAAAGATAATTTGCCATGTGACAAGTTACCATTGGCTGTCCATGAGTCCTTCTGAAAAGGAACTCCTCTCCCTTGAATTACGTGAGAAAACTCATTTTACTGTTTCCCAATAGGTGGAATCAGAATTTGTCAAAAAAAGTAAATTGAAACTCATCCGTTAGAGTTGGTCTTAAATTAAGAGTAAATATCTTTTTTTATTTTTGACTATTTATTTAAAAGATAAAACGATCTTTTACAATTTAAAATTCTTTAACCAATATCCAATTATTAAAGTAATTGATAAACGTTGACCTAACATGTCAGAAATCATTTAAATAAATTACTTGATTAATTGAAATTCGATAGTATTATAAGTTGTAAATAAAAGGTTCTTCTATTGAATGACCTAGTTTTTATTATTAAATTTTCATTCGGGGTCGAGTCTCATTAATATGTATATTATCCTTTTTTTTTTGCAATTCTATTACACATACAAAGTTTTTTATTAAAATAAGTCCAATTAAATTGGTCAAAATCTAACAAAAATCAACTTTAGATCAGAGTGTGTATAAACATGCGCTTCCCCCAACTATTGAATAACGTGAACGTCATTATGAAAAATGGTTCTTCTCCCAGGATCAAAACCACAACGCTCAAAATTCAAACTAGACTTAAAATAATCTCTCAAAATTATCGCGAAAAGTCAAGGAAATTTCAAAGCTAAATTCAAAATCATCACCAATAAATACAGAAAGAAAACACGAAAGATTATTGAAGGTACTGTTCACTAATTGTCCAATTTTCTCATTTTTATCTTTCTCATTTCGATCGCAAAATAATACATAGTCATAATTCTGTTTATTTAGTACAATCATTTCGTGTTTTTGCCTTGAAGTACGTATTACTGTTCTCATTATACGCTTCATTTGGTGATAGCTGTGTTAGATTGGTGTAAAAATATTACGTAGTGTTTGTCGTACAGTTTAACCTGTATTTACATGTGTTTGAGGGATTTGAATTTGTTTTTGTGTATGTTTGAGTATTTGCATATTTCAAACTGCGTTTGTCTCTAGTATTCATTGACAACTTTTGGTGTATTTCATGTGAATTGAGGTATACTTGGTGATGTTGTCCTCTTTATATTGTAAGTAGACAACAGAATATTGTTATTGTACTTCTGATGTTATTTTGTACATATTTGAGTGATTTGCAACTGTTTTTGTCCATTTATCAGAAATTTTGTTCATCAATTTGTTGTAACAAATCATAAAATTTTGTTCTAGTGCTTCTGGTATCATTTTATGCATGTTTCATTGAGTTGCATGTATTTTTGAACTCACATTGTATGATATAATCAAAAAATAATAGCGGTGTATTTTGGTTTGTGTTTTGGTGTATTTTGTTTGTCTTTTGGTGTATTACGTGAGAATTGAAGTGTACTTGTTGCTGTTATCCTCTTTATGCTGTAACTAGACAACATAATATTGCTATTATCTTTCTGATGTTATTTTGTACATATTTGAGTGATTAGCAATTATTTTTGTCCATTTATCTAGAATTTTGTTCATCGATTTATTGTAACAACTCAGAATTTTGTTCTAGTGTTTTTGGTATCATTTTATGCATGTCTTTTTGAAATCATATTGTATAATGTAATCAAAAAATAATAGCGGTATATTTTGGTTTGTGTTTCAGTGTATTTTGTTTGCCTTTCGGTGTAGTTCGTGTAAATTGAGGTGCACCCAGTGTCTTGTTACCTATTAACCTTTTTTTTATTTCTTATAAAAAAAATGGTAAAAAAAGAAGCACCAAAATATAATGTAAACATATATATGTTCGAACAACTCAATTTATTTTGTATAAATATAGTTTATTTACATGATTCTGATCTATTTACAGAAAAATTATGATTTAGGATGCTCCACAAGATCCATTCATGATAATTTCTACAACATGATCAATGACAAAAAAGCTATTGTTCAAGAACTAGAATTTGGTTATTTAATACATATCCCTACCATGAATGTGCCACATAAGCTCTTGAAAGAATTGGTATATTCATTTTATCTCTCCTGTTACAGACTAGACATACGGGATGGTAGAATCAACATCACCCCAGAAAATATAGCAGTTGCTCTTGGCTTGAGTGCATCTAATAAAAATTTATTTTGTAATATATTGTGAAAATTAAATTTTAGTGTATTATCAAATTATTTCCGTGTTATTGAAATATTTTTTGCTGCTTTTGCAAGGTCACGCTATCTAGCCAAAATTAAATTTCAAGAACTTAGTGAGGAGAATAAGAAAGTTGTTAGAAGCTTCCAAGGCAAGACTTTGTCGCAATTATCAACCTCTATGATGGAGATGAGTGTTGATAGGGAGAAAAATTGGCTAAAATTCAAGAAGACATTCATCCTCTACATTCAGATGTCCTTCTTGTTGCTGACAACGGTAAACAAACTTTCCTTGGTTCACATGCCGCCCATTCTTCACGTGGACACAATAGGTGAAGGGAATTGGAGTGGTCATATGCTCAACTTCCTCATATAGGGCATCAGAGAGCACACATTGAAAAAAAATATTCTATTAATGGCTACCTCTTTGCTCTAATGATTGTATATTTTTACGAATCAACACACAAAAATATAATATACAGATGGATGCAATTTCTGGACCACAATGGGTCCAACATTGGACCGGGGAGTTACTGGTTGAAAGAATACAAACTGAGATCAAGGATGATATGGTAACTCAACATAATTTCTTCTTTAATTTCAGTGTATTTGTTATAAATATATTGTGTAAACAAATATTTTTTCTGTTTTAGGAAATCGTGAAACGAGCACAGCTCAAAAAATAACTAAGAAAAAAAAGAAGGTAAAAAGGAAGGAAGAAAAGAAAGAAAAAAAGAAGATGACTATTTCTTCGGAAAGTGAAAGTGTTGCTGAATTCGAGTCTGATTCTAAAGATGACTCGGAGGAGACACCAAAAAGAAGAAAACAACCTAAGAAAAAAGCAAAGAAGTAAGTATTTTTTTTGGGTGTATTTTGACCATTTTATTGTGTTTATTTGTCCGATGGTTGTTTCTTTTTTTAGAATGGAATTCAAGAAAAGAAAGCACGTTACTAAGGATTCATCTTCCAAAAAAGAAAGTGAATCTGATAATGAGTAAGATTCAGAAACTATCATTGAAATACTATATTTTGTTTTTTGCCAAAATTTTATTTATTAATAGAATTTTTTGAATGTATTGTCAGAAGTGAAGAAAGTGAGGAAATAAGAAAAAAAGATTGAAAAAAAATTTACAAGCCTGCAAAGAAGTAAGTATTATTTTTCAGTGTATTTTATCAATTTTATTGTGTTTATTTACCTGATAATTATTTGTTTTTTCAGGATGCAATCCAAAAAAAGGAAACACGTTATTGAAGATTCATCTTCCAAAAAAAAAAAATAAATATGATGATGAGTAAGATTCAAAAATTATCATTGTAATGCTATATTTTTTTTCGTCAAAATTTTATTTATTAACAGAATTTTTTACATGTATTGTCAGAAGTGAAGAAAGCGAGAAAATAAGAAAAAGAAGATTGAAGAAAAAAAATCAAAATCCTACAAAAAAAAAAGTAAGTGTTTCTTTTCGGTGTATTTTGTCAATTTTATTGTGTTCATTTGCTTGAGGATTATTTGCTTTTCTAGGATTGAATCCAAAAAAAGGAAACATGTTACTGAGGACTCATTCTCCCAAAAAGAAACTGAATCACATAATGAGTAAGATTAAGAAGCTATCATTGTAATGCTATATTTTTTTTTCATCAAAATTTTATTTATTAACAGAATCTTTTGTATGTACTGATAGAAGTGAGCAAATGCAAGAAGTAAGAAAAGCAAGATTAAAGAAAATAAATGATAAGTTTGCACAAAAGTATGTGGTACTTTTCGGTATATTTTTTCAATTTTATTCTACTTTTTTGTGTAATTATTGTTTGCTTTTCTAAGATGCAGGAAAAAACTACCGATATTCCAAAATTTGGGATCCACTCCACATAAACTCACTATGATTCTTCGCAAACATAAGATTCAATGTCTAAAATTCCTTCTTTGCTAAAATTTCCTAAAACCTTATGTAATTACTAAAGTTTTATTGAATAATATTTATTTTGTCCGTAGAATGCCACATGTAAATTTGGCAAGTGAAAATGATGATGTGTTTCTAACACAGACAAGCTATCAGAACAGTGTAAATCAACCAAGTGATAACATGTAATTTTTTTCTCTTACCATTTTTTAGTTCTTGTGCTACCATATTCTGCTTCTGATTTCATATTTTTTTTAGAAAAAAAAGCCCTTTAAAATTTTATGCAAGAGAAAAAAGAAAAATTTTTAACTAAGTAAGTTCTCATACAACAGAAATTATATTTTTATTGAATGCTTGAGGTGTAGTTGTGAAATGATTTCGGTGTATTTCAAGTTCAAGGATCAAGAAGAATCATTGAATGAACCAACTCCTGTTTAGGAAGGAATAATAGATAATAATCCTAAAGGATAAATGATTGTTCTTCGAAAACAGACTCATTCTAAATTAGAACCACTGGACATGTGAGTTTTCCAATTCACTTTCAATGTTCTAATTGTAAATCATGTTGCTTGTATGCGAAGTTTGTATTCGTAGGTTTTGATGAATGACAAACCAACAAAAGACATGAAAGACAAACCAACAAACAACTTGAATGAACAAGCATGTTGAAAGATCAACCAACATTCAACGTTGAGGAATGAAGAGTTGAAAGCAACACAACAACAACAAGAAACTCAAGTCCACAACATTTGAAGACAAGTATAGTGTCTTAGGACTTAGGTAACTTCTTGTTAAGAACCAATTGCTAAATCTCTCAACACACACTCACAAAATGTTTTGATGCACATCTTGCAATTCGATGCTAGCCAAATGGTTTAAAAAACTTGTTTTCAAAGGTACAAAAGCATAGGAATTGACTCCAACAAGTTTGAGATCAATCCTAAGTATTTTGAAGTGATTTTAAGCCATTCTTTAAGGTTTGCATCGATGCACACTCATCTTGCATCGATGCAAAACATGCAACGACTTGTTGCATCGATGCAAAGATGTTTGCATCGATGCAACCTAGCTGAAAATTCAAATTTCAGCTTCAAAGACACATTTGCATCGATGCAAAGTGTTATGCATCGATGCAAATGATTCAAAAACATAAAAAACGGCTAGTTTTAACAAAACGGCTCCATCCCATTAACTCCCCAACGTTTCTAAGGTTTGGGGAGTCTATAAATAGATGGATTGAAGCCTTATTTCACACATGTGAGTATTTGCAAACTATCTTGTTCATATTCTTTCATTCTACACATTTTTAAGGTGTTATAATACACAATTTGAGAGAGCAATATCAATTGGTTCAATAGTGATAAAATTGTAATCATACACTCTTCTAGAGAGTACTCATTTCATCTCAACAATTCTTTGAGAATTGTTTTCTTGTAACACTTTGTAAATTGGAGTGTGATCTCCAAGGTTGAGTCAAGAGTTATAAACATTATAGTCGGTGAGGATACCAAAGAAGTATACTAAGTACTCAAGGCAAATCTTAGAGAAGGTATCTCTAAGTGGAGTGGGTTAGTATACGAGTGGTGATCATATACCGTGAGGTGTTAGAAACTAAGGACTCGGACTGTAAAAGGTTTTGCGCGAGCACCTTGAAGCTTGGCAATAGTGGAACTTCTCAATAGCGATTGAGAAAGAAAGTGGACGTAGGACAAGGATTGTGCTGAACCACTCTAAATAGCGTTTGCATCTCTCCAAACTCATCTCTTCAATATTATTGTCTTTTACCTTTGAGCAAATAAATTGTGATCGAAAAGTAGCTTCGTAAGTACTTAAGGAATAGCTTAAGTCCGATTGGTGAAAAGCTTGATCAATTTATTTGAGTTGGTGTCTATTGGAAAGTAAAAGCTCCTTATAAATGCTTAGCAATTGAGTTAAGCTCTTGGAAAAATACTAGTACAATAACACTTTTGTATATTATCTTTAACTTTTGCAAAAAGATTCATTGTTGTTGCAATACTCAATTCACCCTCCCTCTTGAGTAATTGTGCATAGGTTCTACAAGTGGTATCAGAGCTTAACCCTTTGAAAGACTTAACCGTTTAAGGGAAAAGATCATGGCAAGCACAAGCTTTAACAACAACAACACTAGTGAAGGTAACTCAACCGCTAGACCTCCTCTTTTTAGCGGAACAAATTACTCTTATTGGAAAAATAAGATGAGAATTTGGATCCGTTCTCAAGATGTGAGAATTTGGAAAGTGATTGAGAATGGAAATCACATTCCAACAAAGACAACAAGCGCTAAAGAAGGAGAAGTCTCCGTCTTAAAGCAAGTACCGAAAGGAGAAAATGAATATAGTGACGATGATTGGAAGAAAGTGGCAATGAATGATAAAGCCATCAACTTCATTCATTGTGCACTTAACGAGCATGATTATATGAAGATCTCTACATGTGAAACCGCTAAAGAGATTTGGGATAAACTCCAAATCACTTACGAAGGAACCGACCACGTTAAAGAATCAAAGGTATTTATGTTGGTTCATGAATGGGAAAATTTTAAAATGAAAGATGAAGAGAGCATTGAAGAAGCTCTTGAAAGACTCTCCAAGATCTTCAACAACCTAAGCATGCTTGGCACAAAATACACTGATAAACAAATTGTGACCAAGGTGCTTACAAGCCTTACACCAAAATGGAACTCCAAAGTGAACGCCATTGTGGAAGGAAGGCTTTATGATCAACTTACATTTGATCAACTACGAGGAAATCTTCTCACCTATGAAATGACTATGCTAAATAGACAAAAAGGTGAAGAAAGCAAGAAGAAAAGTCTCGCCCTTAAAACAACATCACTACAAGAAGAGAGTGATGATAATGAAGAAGAAGGAGATGAAGAATTTGCACTCTTATTAAAAAGATTCAATAAGTTTGCAATGAAGAAAAACTTCAAGAGCAAAACAAAGGTACCAAAATGCTATGAGTGTGGAGAAGTTGGACACATTAAACCCAATTGTCCAAAACTTCAAAAGGAGGACAAAAACAAGAAATTTAAGAAGAAGGAGAAAGCATACATATCATGGGAGAACGAGGATGAATCCGACTCCGATGACGACGAGGTTGCAAATCTTTGCTTAATGGCAAGCGAAGAAAAGGTTAGTGATGACAACTCCACTTCTTTTAATTTACAAGATGAATATGATGCCTTACTTGAGGTGTACACAAAACTTACCCAAGATTATTCTCTCCTAAAGAAAAAGAATATGGATCTTTTAAAACAAAATGAGATGTTGAAAAACGAGAATATCAATCTTGGAAAAGATAAGTGTAGCACAAGTAGTGATCCATACAAATCTTGTAAAATGCATGAAAATGAAATTACAAATCTTAAGAACACTTTAGCTAAGTTCAATGAATCTTCAAAGAACTTAGATAAAATGTTGAAAAACCAAAAGCATGTTCATAATAAGGAAGGTTTAGGTTTTGAAAAAGGAAAATTTAAAAATGCTAAAACTCCTATTAGGCAATCGCAAGCCCAAAAGGCAAGCATGCCTAAAAGGAATGAAGCCTTTAAACATCCTCCTCAACATGCTTCATTTAGAAATTATAATCACAATACATATAGATCAAAAGATGTTGCATTTAGGAAACAACCTAGGCAACCATTTAGAAACATGCATAGGATGCATAATCCAAATGTCATATGTCATTATTGTAATAAAGTAGGTCATATAGCACCCGTATGCTTTACTAGAATTAAACATATAAACTTTCGTAGTCAAGATACGAGATGGGTACCTTATGCTCATACTAACCATCAAGGACCCAAATTCACTTGGGTACCTAAATCCCAATTTTAATTGTTTTTGTAGGTACGTGTTGGAGCTAAGGATACAAATTGGTATGTTGATAGTGGATGCTCCAAACACATGACCGGCGATGAATCAAAGTTCACCGCAATAGAGCCTACAAACGGAGGAAACGTGATCTATGGAGACAACAACACCGGCAAAGTAATCGGCGTTGGAAAAGTTGGTAAAAATTCTTCTACCTCCATAGATAATGTTATACTTGTCAAAGGTCTCAAACATAATCTCATTAGTGTTAGCCAACTTTGTGACAAAGAAAACTTAGTCACCTTTGATTCAAAATGTTGTTTGATAAAAAGACAAGACACTAATGAAATTGTGCTAATTGGACACCGTGTTGACAATGTATACATGATTAATCTAGATGAAGTTTCCTCAAATGATGTGAAATGCCTTGTTAGTAAAAATGATGAAACTTTGTTATGGCATCGTAGAGTAGCTCATGCTAACATGGACCATCTTAGCAAGTTGGTCTCTAAAGAGTTAGTAATTGGCTTACCAAAGCTACGTTTTGAAAAAGACGTCCTTTGCGACGCATGTCAAAAGGGAAAACAAGTAAAGGCCTCTTTTAAATCCAAAAACATTGTTTCAACAACAAGGCCATTACAACTTTTGCACATGGATTTATTTGGTCCTTCTAGGACTATGAGCTTTGGTGGCAATTACTATGCTTTAGTTATTGTTGATGATTACTCTCGATTTACATGGACCTTGTTCCTAGCAAACAAGAGTGATGCATTTCGAGCATTCAAAAGATTAGCCAAAGTTATTCAAAATGAAAAGAATTTACATATATCATCTATTAGAAGTGATCATGGTGGAGAATTTGAAAACAATCTTTTTGAAACTTTTTGTGAAGAAAATGGCATTGAGCATAATTTTTCCTCTCCTAGAACACCACAACAAAATGGTGTGGTTGAAAAGAAAAATCGCCATTTAGAAGAAATGGCGAGAACTATGCTCAATGAGGCTAATATTTCTAAGTACTTTTGGGCGGATGCGGTTAGTACCGCGTGTTATGTTATGAATAGGATTATCATTCGACCTATTCTTAAGAAAACACTGTACGAATTGTACAAAGGAAGAAAGCCAAATATTTCCCACCTTCACGTCTTTGGTTGTAAATGCTTTATTCTAAATAATGGAAAAGATAACTTAGGCAAATTTGATGCTAAGGCTGATGAAGGAATCTTCTTAGGCTACTCTTTAACTAGCAAAGCTTTTAGAGTATATAATAAACGCATCATGACTATGGAAGAAAGTATTCATGTCGCTTTTGATGAAACTAACCATTGTTGTGCTAGAAAAGACTTTGATGAAAATGTAGAAAACTTTGATTTACTAAATTTGAATGGTGAAGACAAAGAAAAAGATTTAAATGAAGCCTCTACAAGCTCAACAAAGGATAGTGTTCAAGTTGAAGAAATTGAACCATCACAAGCACAAATAAATGCACTTCCAAAGGACTGGCGTACTTCAAAGGATCATCCTCTAGACAACGTCATTGGTGATGTTTCGAAAGGGGTAACAACTCGATCCACTTTTAGAAATTTATTTGCATATAGTGCTTTTGTTTCTCAAATTGAACCATCTACCATTGAGTCCGCAATTGATGATGAACATTGGGCTATGGCAATGCAAGAGGAGCTTAACCAATTCAAACGAAATGACGTTTGGGAATTGGTGCCTAAACCAAGTAATCAAACAATTGTAGGAACAAAATGGGTTTTTAGAAATAAACTCGATGAAAATGGTACAATTGTTAGAAACAAAGCTAGATTGGTAGCTAAAGGTTATAATCAAGAGGAAGGCATTGATTATGACGAAACTTATGCTCCCGTAGCTAGATTAGAAGCTATTAGGATGTTACTTGCTTTTGCATCCTCTTATAACTTCAAACTTTATCAAATGGATGTTAAGAGTGCCTTTCTTAATGGTTTCATTCAAGAAGAAGTATATGTTGAACAACCTCCCGGTTTTGAGGATTATGAAAATCCTAATCATGTTTTTAAACTCAAGAAAGCTCTTTATGGTCTTAAACAAGCTCCAAGAGCTTGGTATGAACGTTTGAGCAAGTTTTTAATAGAAAAGGGTTTTAGAAGAGGGAAGGTTGATACAACTTTATTTATCATGATTGAAAACAAAAATATCCTTTTGGTACAAGTTTACGTCGATGACATAATATTTGGTTCAACTAACGAATCACTTTGCAAGTTTTTCTCAAACCTCATGCAAAGTGAATTTGAAATGTCCATGATGGGCGAACTCAACTTCTTCCTTGGTCTTCAAATCAAACAAGGAAAAGAAGGAACTTTCGTTGGCCAAACCAAATATTGCAAGGAATTGCTCAAAAGATTTGGAATGGACAATGCTAAGGCAATGGACACACCAATGAGCACTACTTGCTACCTTGACAAAGATGAACAAGGTAAAAACATAGATGTAAAGAAGTATAGAGGCATGATAGGATCATTGCTTTATCTAACGGCAAGTAGGCCAGATATCATGTTTAGTGTATGCATGTGTGCGAGATACCAAGCTAATCCTAAGGAATCTCACTTAAGTGCGGTGAAAAGGATTATGAAGTATCTCATAGGAACATTAAATGTTGGATTGTGGTATCCGAAAGGATCCACTTGTGATTTGATTGGTTATTCCGATTCCGATTTTGCCGGTTGCAAATTGGATAGGAAAAGCACTAGCGGCACTTGTCACTTGCTAGGAAACTCTCTTGTTTCATGGCATAGTAAGAAACAAGTAAGTGTAGCCTTGTTTACCGCCGAAGCCGAGTATGTAGCCGCCGGTAGTTGTTGCGCCCAAATTTTATGGATGAAACAACAACTTGTGGACTATGGACTCATGCTTGATCACATTCCTATCAAATGTGATAATACTAGTGCAATAAATTTAACCAAGAATCCGGTTCAACATTCAAGAACCAAGCATATTGAAATTAGACATCACTTCATAAGAGACCATGTTGAAAAGGGTGATGTGGTTATTGAATTTGTCGAAACTAGTAAACAACTAGCGGACATCTTCACTAAACCTTTATGTAAAGAAAGTTTTTTTAACATCCGAAATGAACTTGGTATCTTGGATTCTAATCTAATATGATTTGTTTGAATTCATTGCATTGATATTACTATTTTTGTATCTCTTACTAACTTAAGCATTGGAGATATCCAATTAGCCATTGTTTTGTAGGTTTATGAGTTGATCTTGAGGTAGATTGAAAAATTTAAAGATTATAAACAATGGAGGATCAACAAATTGAAGTTTATAATGGTTTAATTGATATTTCCTTCATAATTTTGTTTAATGATTAATGCTTGTATGCTTATTTGGTGAATAACTCAAAATAGGCATGGTACCCCTATTTTAAGTTAATGTGCATGCTTTAATATATTTCACTTCTTTAGGGGGAATTATGCATGCTTGTTATATATATAAAAAGAGGAAATCAAATTCTTTTTGAAAGGGGGAATATCTCATCCTTGAGATTAATAGAGATATTGAACTTAAAAAAAAAAATTCATTGTTTTATGCATGCTTCTATGACACATTTCAAACTCCTTTCTTTTTGATAATGTCAAAAGGGGGAAGAGAAGTTTGAGGATATTTGAAATTTTGAACTCTTGAAAAAGAAGAAGTTTGAGGATTTGAAAAGAAGAAATAAGTTTGCGAAACAATGATTTCAAAAAGACTTCCGCTAAGCAAAAACTTTGATATCTAAATCGTTTTCTTTGATAAACGCCCTTTAAGGGAACAAATGCACATATTTAGGGGGAACTCCTGAAAAATTTTTTTGTAGTCTTCTCCAAAGCTTTCTATAAAACAAAGTGCATTATTGTTGCTTTCAAAATCTTTTATAAATGCATATCCTCAAAATTGGTTTGTCATTATCAAAAAGGGGGAAATTGTAAATCATGTTGCTTGTATGCGAAGTTTGTATTCGTAGGTTTTGATGAATGACAAACCAACAAAAGACATGAAAGACAAACCAACAAACAACTTGAATGAACAAGCATGTTGAAAGATCAACCAACATTCAACGTTGAGGAATGAAGAGTTGAAAGCAACACAACAACAACAAGAAACTCAAGTCCACAACATTTGAAGACAAGTATAGTGTCTTAGGACTTAGGTAACTTCTTGTT
Organism: Arachis ipaensis; assembly: GCF_059453495.1. Lineage (NCBI taxonomy): Eukaryota > Viridiplantae > Streptophyta > Magnoliopsida > Fabales > Fabaceae > Arachis > Arachis ipaensis. The sequence goes on from NC_142441.1 coordinate 13,346,810, forward strand.
AAGAACCAATTGCTAAATCTCTCAACACACACTCACAAAATGTTTTGATGCACATCTTGCAATTCGATGCTAGCCAAATGGTTTAAAAAACTTGTTTTCAAAGGTACAAAAGCATAGGAATTGACTCCAACAAGTTTGAGATCAATCCTAAGTATTTTGAAGTGATTTTAAGACATTCTTTAAGGTTTGCATCGATGCACACTCATCTTGCATCGATGCAACCTAGCTGAAAATTCAAATTTCAGCTTCAAAGACACATTTGCATCGATGCAAAGTGTTATGCATCGATGCAAATGATTCAAAAACATAAAAAACGGCTAGTTTTAACAAAACGGCTCCATCCCATTAACTCCCCAACGTTTCTAAGGTTTGGGGAGTCTATAAATAGATGGATTGAAGCCTTATTTCACACATGTGAGTATTTGCAAACTATCTTGTTCATATTCTTTCATTCTACACATTTTTAAGGTGTTATAATACACAATTTGAGAGAGCAATATCAATTGGTTCAATAGTGCTAAAATTGTAATCATACACTCTTCTAGAGAGTACTCATTTCATCTCAACAATTCTTTGAGAATTGTTTTCTTGTAACACTTTGTAAATTGGAGTGTGATCTCCAAGGTTGAGTCAAGAGTTATAAACATTATAGTCGGTGAGGATACCAAAGAAGTATACTAAGTACTCAAGGCAAATCTTAGAGAAGGTATCTCTAAGTGGAGTGGGTTAGTATACGAGTGGTGATCATATACCGTGAGGTGTTAGAAACTAAGGACTCGGACTGTAAAAGGTTTTGCGCGAGCACCTTGAAGCTTGGCAATAGTGGAACTTCTCAATAGCGATTGAGAAAGAAAGTGGACGTAGGACAAGGATTGTGCCGAACCACTCTAAATAGCGTTTGCATCTCTCCAAACTCATCTCTTCAATATTATTGTCTTTTACCTTTGAGCAAATAAATTGTGATCGAAAAGTAGCTTCGTAAGTACTTAAGGAATAGCTTAAGTCCGATTGGTGAAAAGCTTGATCAATTTATTTGAGTTGGTGTCTATTGGAAAGTAAAAGCTCCTTATAAATGCTTAGCAATTGAGTTAAGCTCTTGGAAAAATACTAGTACAATAACACTTTTGTATATTATCTTTAACTTTTGCAAAAAGATTCATTGTTGTTGCAATACTCAATTCACCCCCCCTCTTGAGTAATTGTGCATAGGTTCTACACTATTCATTGAGTTAATCATTTACACTTGAATGTTTACTCCATATTAATTTTTTTATTTTTGTTTTCGTTAAAGTTCCACTTCAAGTATGTGTTCCTCCTTCGAAAATACCTATCTCAAGCCCTCCCCAAAATCAATAAACTGCTGAAAAGTCTTTCCGAGAGAAAGATATAGAAAAAGAAACTATTAATGCATAAGTATTACTTAATTTTTTCTAATATTTTTGGTGTATTTAGTTTCTCTTTCGGTCTATTGCTTCTGTTTTGATGTGTACTTGGTATTGTTGTCATCTTTTTGTTGTAATTAGGCAACAAATTATTGATTTTGTCCATTTTGAGGGACTTTATTGATGCATTTGTTGTAACTAGCCCATAAAAATTTGTTATAGTGCTTCTGGTGTCATTTTGTAGATATTTTATTGAGTTACATATCTTTTTAAATAGCGATGTATTTGGTTTGTATTTCGGTGTATTTCATGTGAATTGAAGTGCACTTGATTTGCTTGTATTAATTAAATTCTTTTTCTGTAATCCTGCAGTCCTCAACAACCTAAACAAGAATCTCATAAGAAAGTAGCTCCTACTAATGTGTAAGTTCTACTTAATAAAATTCTTTTTCAATTTTTTTGTGTATTCTTAAACTATTTTATGCATCACCATATAGTCATCCACCCGCTCAAGCCGCGAATGATGGAATAATGTTGGTTGTCAACGCTGCATTGAAGAATGACTTTTCTGTACCAACATTTAGTCTTGGTTTCTCTCAATTAAGTGAGGAAGCTACACTTACTCAAAAAAGGTAAACTACCAGCTGACAAGGAAAAATCTCAAGACAGCCTAATATTGGTGAAGAGTTGGAAGAGTTGGTTAAGGCCATGAATACTGGAATTGTAGGATCATTCAATTATGCTAAGCATAAAAGTTCTGCACTAGAAAAGGTGCAGTCTACACTGAGCTTCCTTGACAAGTTCAAAATTTCCGTGAGGCAAAAGAAAATAACAGATAATCTTAAGGAGAAATATTTTCATTGGATCACAAATATCAAGACTAATGATGATGAATGTTTTAATGAGTGAGAGATATTTTTTAAGCTAAAGCATGAATCTCACTTGAAAATAATCAAAATGTACTTTGATTCTTTAAAAATTAAATCAGATATCAAAAACCTGGTAGTACTAGAATAACATTAATGATTTTCTTATGAGTTGTGTCATATATGTATTAAGTTTGGATTTTTTGTTTTCGTAGGTTGTCTTGACAATGTGTCGAATTCTGTATAACAAAAAAATTGAAAAATTTAAAAAACTCATATACTATCTCCCCCTGATATCGTGGTAAGCTGTAGTACATTAAAATTTTTGGTGTATTTTTAAAATATATTGTTTGTTGTAACTTTTTCTTTCGGTATATTATATAAATTTTACAAAATGCCGCATTGTCGAGTCATGAGAGAAAGTTCATTCATCAAAAAACTATTAAGCTCTTCCAGATTAAAGATTATTAAGACTACATCCCGTTTTTAGATAAGAAAAAACTTGCATCCTATCCATTTGTAAGCTTTCATTTATAAAACTTCTTAAATAATTTTTACATTAGGTGCCAATTAAACTAAAAAAATATTTTCTCTGACCAAACTTCAGATATTTGTCAAAGTTTACTATTTACAATATTGGTGGATATGAATGACAGATGTTGAAAAGAAGAAATTCCATGTTCCTAACCCATTAAACAAAAAATCTCCTTCAGAAGACAGAACAAAAATTAATAAATTTATTGTAAGTTGTTTATTTGATACAAATTTTTGTTTTCTCTATAAGTTCTCTTATTTTTGTCTGTTTGAAATAAATTCTGTAGGTTGAAATTATTCATTTCGGTGTAATTTGGTGTTAAATATAGAGTTTTTTATACTTAACTTGTTTTGATTTTTAGAGCTTCATAATTTCACAAATGAGGGTATTTGCCGAAAAAAAACCTTTGATCGACAAGGATGAGGGTGTCGAAGTACCATACATCAATATTAGTGGGAAGCAAACACAGTATCTAATATTTTTATTTAATAAATTTTACTGTATTTTTTGTTATTGTCCCATTTTAATGTGTTACTTTATTTTTGTTTTTAGATGAAATTGTATAATATATGTGATGAAATGGCTAGAGATAATTAATCCAAAAAGATCAAAAAAGGAAAATATTCATGAAAGAATTGAAAACCGATAACTATCTTTAAAAATAGAAAACTCTCTGTTACTAAATTAACGAAGTTTAATAAAAAAAAAATTTAAACTGTAGGAACAAGTTGATCATTTTAGAGTCGAATATGCTTCACTAATTCTATTTGACGAAATGAATCAACTCACAGATAAAGCCATTCAAGAATCTGAAACCATCAGACTATCCAAGCCATCTGCTGCATTATTAAGTCTTTATTGTATATTGAAATAAGGAGATATTAACAGTACATAATTTAAATATTGTAAATTGTTAAGAATTTCTATACTCTTGTACTGCATTGTTTGTGCAATGCAAGCTTTTCATAGTACATAGTTTAAATATTATCTTTGTAAATATTAATAGTACATAGTTTGAATATTATCTTTATAAATAGTCAATTCAATCTTTTTATAAATTTTCTTTACAAAATTAAACTTCTATGAACCTGTCTGTATTGTATTGAGATGCTGTTAATCTGAATGAACCAAGTTAAAAAATATGCAGAAAAAGAAGAATAAATTCTATAATACACTAAATTACTTTTCGAATACATAAAAAACTTTTTAAATAAATACCGAATTCTGTAGGTTGAATTTCTACACTACTTAAATGTTGAATTGTCAATATACTGTATATTTAAAACAAACAAATTTCATCAAATAATTGAAAAAACTAATTTCAAAACATAAAATAGAACAAAAAAAATATAACTACTAAATCTCATTTCCATAATTATATGTAGAAATTATTGTTTTCTTTAATGTCTAGTTTATTGGTTAGCGACTCTTAAATGACTCAAGCTTGTTGGGTTAGAAAATATGGTGGGTATAACACCTCCCCCCTCCCCCCCCCAAAAAAAAAATCTAGTTTCCTCGGTCCGCCCCCAATTTGCCAAAATTCAACTTTGGGACTAAAAAATTGGTTTGAACTTGGCTCCTTTCTCCATGAGAAGGAAGCAACTAAGAAGCAAGTTGCAAGAAACAACCTAAACAAGTAAGCGTATTAGGTTGACAAAAAAGGGACAAAAGAGAACCACATAATTGATATACACAATTTCCTTAATCAAATATTCTACCTTAATGTGAACAAAGGTTACATGAATCCCCTCCAAAATGGCTTTGCACATTTTAAATGATAATCTATTTTAGAGTGGCAAGTGAGGTAACTTGGTGAGGTGAAGAAGAAGTATGGAAGAAGAGACAAATAGCTGAAATGTCATCCATGGCTATCCCCCGCCTCTTGCGCTTCCATGCGTGCGCCGCGCACTCCACCAACCGCTTCGCCGACTTTGATTTCTCCGCTGTTGATGATACAATGTCCACTGCTTCTTCATTGGAGATCACATCCCAAACCTACATCATCACAAACACCACTCAATCAACATGTCTTTTATAATTTGATGTTGATATTATTGCTGACTAGTTCTGTGATGACATATTCTAAGGTGCTATAGAACCAAGTTTCTTTTCTTTCTCAATTCCACCATATCTTTTAGGAAAAATTTTAAGTGTACTGAAGAACACAGGTGTTTCAATTATTTTAACAGTTGATTTTAACTGTTCCCTCACACAACAGTCTCTTTTGGATTTGAATAAGTTTTGTATATTATTTAAAAAAAAAATCAACTATACACCTATGGATTACACGATAAGAAATTATTTATCCCAAAAACTTAAACGGATCTTAAGAGACATGTAAATGGTTATATCAGTAACAAATATTAACATGGAAGGAGAAGATTACATACCCCATCAGTGGCTAGCACAACAAACTGGTCTTTGGTGCTTATATGTCTGTGTGTGACCTCAGGTACTGATATAATACCATAATCTTTGATGCAGTAATCACCAAAAGCTCTAGACATGGCGAGTCCCGGTGAGTCCTCGTCCGGCAGCCACACCCTATGCACCCCTGGTTCATCATGTAAGCAGAACACCCTCCCCTGGCACTGCATTATTCTCTCTGCCTCCTCTGCAAAAATCATGATCAATTCTTGTTAAAAGTAACATTGGACAATAACCATTGAAGAACACTAAGCTTGAAACAACACTAACGGGGTAAATTGGGCTTGAAATCAACTGTTAATTGAACTGGAACCAAACTTCCATCATCTGATGATGTAGCTAACACAGCACGGGAATCACCTACATTTGCTATAATGATGAGTTCACCCTGCCAATTACACTTTGCAACAACTATGAGTTTTCATTCTTCAAAACAACTCAACAATGTAATACAAAATTGAAAGCTTTTTTATTTAGTTTTGACCTGTCTAACAACTGAAAGAGCAGTGGTTCCGCTGTAAAAGGAGTCGATCTTGCGGTAGCGAAAGAGTTCTTGATCAATGGCAGCACAAGTCTTCAAGTAAGAGTGCTTCCATATGTTGAAACGGTTCTGCTTCTTCTCTTGCTCAACATCAATCTCAGGATCAAGAGGAGATTGTGCAAGTGCCTCCTGCCAATTGCATAGCAAAGATGATGGCATTGTCTCTCTCACTTTCTTTGCCACAAAGTGACCCCATGGCCCATGCCCATCAAATATCCCACAGAATATCATGTCCTCTTGGCACCCATATTCCTATAATCAATCATCACCACAATCTATTAGCATAGTTGCAAAATTTATTAGACCCCATGAATATGCAACAAGAACAGGAGTGAGATTGTGCATAACTGCATATATAATTATATACCTCCCAGACTACACAGCAATCTTGGTTCACACCTTTCTGGCCTTTCTTGGAAAAGATTGAGGCATAGTTCTTTGAACCATCAACATTGACAGTGCCGGAACTGCATAGAATCAAGTCATTTTTCTTGGCTTCCCTTGCCATAGCTTCAGCAGCATCTCTACCGACACATCTGCCAGAACTTTTTCCCTTCTTCCACCTCGCCAAACCATTCAACATAGAAGATAAATGCCCCATCACCTCTCAAATGTGTGCTTCTCCCTCTCTTATAGTATTAGAATCTGTGCATTCAAAACGTACAATGGTTATGGCTTACATATACACAACAGTGCTGAAGTAGTAGACTAGTAGCTGGTATAACTCTTAAAACAGAACAGCACATAGAAAAAGAAAGAACTTTCTTGGTTTTTTTTATTTGCTTTATGTTGAAATAAAAATAGAAAGAGGAAACAAGTTGGGAGAGAATCCGTGACTGAAGAAAAGACAAGGTGTGAGCCAGAATGCTCAGAATTTAATATCCATGAGAAAGAAAGAGGGGTGGGAGTGGAAAAAAAAAAAAAAAAGCTAAATCCAGAAACATTCATTCCTACACTGAATTTCAGGAATACACTGTTCACAAGAAAGAAGATGAAATTACAAAAATACTCAGAGAAAAGAAACAAGGGAAGGTCTTCTTAAAAAATAAATAGTTGCCCATCATCTCCATTGATGGGTTCAAAGAGTGGTCCATTCAGGAAGAAACATATTCCCGTGGCTTTATTGGAATAACTATAATAAAAATTGATTTCATTTTTCTTTGCATTGTCATAGGATGATTGGCTGTCATTTAAAAGAAATATATTAATGTTCTGTTGAACAACAGAACATTATAGAGGAAAAGTTAATTAAGGATATTAGATTCTGCATACGAGGACCTGAGAAGAACAAAATTTCCAAGAATATATATGACACAGAAAGTCAAAATCCATATATACTGGAACATGTCCAATCTCCCAACACCACTCTTCCTACCTTTTGAAATTCAAAGATACCAAAACAGAACAGAATAGAATTAAATTCCACAATAAGTGAAGAAAAAAAAGAAGAAGAAAGTACAAAAAAAATATATATGGAAGAATTTGTCGACCACTACTTCCAGCTCAATTCATTTCATCAAAGACAGGACAGAAACATCTACAGAAGAAGAACAGTTTTGTTTATAAGGTCCTGATCCGAATTTGAAACACCCCATTATTATTGCTTTAAGATAATAAGCACAGCTTCTGTGTCTCTCTATCGATATCCATGAAACAAAAAGAACATAGTCGCTGAAAAAGAGAGCAAAACACATGGATGTGCAATAAGAGACCACCTTAGCTTAGAGTTCTTTTGGTGTGTGACAAGGGAAGGGAACTAGAAAGGGTGAATCTGAGGGAGGAAGTGTGATGGCCGGAACAAGAGGAGGGAATTCCGACAAGGATAGTAGCTGAAACTTTGAGAAAGAAGAAGAGGTGAGAACGGATCAGCATCCATCATTGTGTAGCTTTGTTTTGTTCGCTTCTTCTAGTCTCTTCTTCACCACCCTTTTTATCCACACCACATAAACAAGAGACCCAATAACTATAACAAAACACTCTTCTTTTATTAAGTGCTACCTTTTTGTTTATGCTTGTATATCAAACTATTTTCTAAAGCGATTATCCTGGCTTCACCTAAGTTTAGATTTCAACTAAAATAAAATTCACAATGTACATATAAAATGAGACGATTATAGTTTTGACTTTGTTTAACTTGTGTTTTAAGAATACAGATTAAGATGATAAATTAAGATTTTTTTTTAAATATAAAAAATTTAAGTTTTTAATATATTTATTTTTTATTTATTAAATAAAAATATTTAAAACATTCTATTAACAATAGTGTTATTAAGATACATATTAACTAAACCGTAGTTATATTTAAATTTTTTGATTCAAAGAGGTAGGCTCAATTTTTTCGATATGGAAGGTGTGTGCGCGTCTTCCCTAAATATGGAGTCATGGGGTATCAGACTAATCTGTGGGGCAGATTTTTTGTTAGTGTCAGATCCTAGAACTCGGATCGTGTGAGTTCATTGAATTTTAAATTTGGCTCCACAAATCGGAGGATCCGATTTGGAGCTGGTGAAATTTTGAATTTTCGGAAGGTAGTAATCGGACCCTCCGTATTGTTAGTAGTGTGTAATTTTTTTATGAAATGAATTATAAAATCGCAGTGTCCGATTTCCATTCCACGCTGACACCACACTAATGTGAAGTCCCCTCCTTCGGTCCTTCCCATAATCGAGTGCAACACCAACTAGGCTTTCATGTACAAATTAAAAAGCGCAAAGAGGTATGTGGGTCTTTTTCCTTTTACTAAATATGGAACTCTATGAAACTATTCTCTTCCCGGCAAGTCATACAAGGTAAAAGTTTGTGACTATAAAAGGGTAAAAGTGAGATCCCACCAATTTCCTACATAGGATGAACTCAATTAGTCTAGTGAATTTGATAACAGTAACAATTTTTTTCAAAAAAAAAAAAAGGAAATTCAACGCATGGGTTGCTTCTTAAAAAATTATAGTCTTTAGATATTTCATATCACAATATTGCCCTTTTTGATGTTTGGTTGGCATGATATTATTGCTATTATACAGTAAATAATATGCTAAAAGAATCTATGATGCATGCCAAACAAAAGAAGTTGTCCCCATGCAATGTATGTATGCATGTGTTCATTTACCCTATCAGCGTATTATTGAGTTGCCATGTTTTTTTTGTTCCAATTTCCCCATATATATAGGACGATGGTTTTTCTTAATTTCTTTTTTAAATTCAAAAGTGATATTTTTATCTTTTCATTTCCAATAATGTAGATAGATATATGGGGTATGGGCACACAACAAAGGGAATCTTTCAGTTGAGTACAAACATGACCATTTTTAGGACACGTGAATTATTGGTGTTTGTTTATGACAATATGCAGAGATCAATTAGGGAATTATTATGCCCAGTGTATTATTACTAACCAAAATGTTTCGTAACAAAAAAAATTAACTACAAACAATAAAAATTTATTTTATTTTAATATTTATTAAATAATAAATATTAAATAAGATAAATTTTAGTTATTTTTCTAATATTACTCGATTACTAATTAATATCTCAGAAACAAAATTAAAAGGGGAATGAAAGACCGTTTCCCTCACAATGCTTGGCATAACTGCTACTAATTAAATAATTATCAGCAGCCATACGTGTTCTGGTGGTTGGTGCTTACACACACACACATACACACACACACACATATATATATATATATATATATATAGCAAAACAATTAATAATTAATAATCTACACCTGAAAATTATACTGACAGTGGTGCAGCCACAGGTTACAGCGATCATAAATTATTTTAAGACTATATATTATAAGGAAGAAAGCATTTGCAAGTATATATATAGGGGGTAAGAATAAGCATATATTTATCGAATGTTGGTACATATTTAATATGTATTAAAATATGATGCTTAATAATTTTAAAATGCGATGAGGTTTCCTTTTCAATCTAAAATCCGTTGACGATGCTAAAAGAATAAAAAAGAAGTGCTATGTATGTAGTATTGGGGTAGAATGGTTCCGTTGATATTGGACCAATACCGCCCAAAACCTTATCTTAACATTATCATGTGATTAATTTACATGAATTCAACTTATACATACATAATAAGTACATAACGTATTACGTATGTATATATATATGTATAGTTGGCAATCCGAAGGAAATACAAAAATTAATTTGTTTTAATGGGGACTAGCTAATTGGAAGTTGGAAGTGGGAAGCCATAATGCAAATGATGAATAGAAAAAAAAAATAAAGAATTTTATATGATTCCGAACTACGTCTAAAAGAATAATTTAATTGAGTTTACGTCATATAATGACAGTAAAGAAAGCAATTTTCTTTAAAGGAAAATGGATAGCAAATTAGGAATGCAAACTAGGTGGAATGTAATCCTCATCAATAGTTCCCGGCCTACTTGACTATCAAACATGTGATACGTTCAGTACATAACTCGATTGAAATCCGAAAAAATATCTCGATCTTCCATGCCATCAACGTATTCATTTGAAACTGACATATATATCGCCAATTATTTCAATTACTGTGGGGGTATCTATAGCTATATATAAGGTCTCCTAAGCATAGAAAAACTTATAATACAAGACATTTCATAATTTGATAGAACTAATATTATTCATCATAATCCCTAATAATGTTATTATATACACAACATTCAAAATGGATTTTTTATTTTAATAAATAAAAAAATATAATATTTACCAAAATAAATAATTTTACGAGTATTTACCAATTTAAATTCTCTTGCCATATCTTGTTTACACCGTGAACGAGATGATTTTTCACGTATCTCGTTTACAGTGTAAACGAGATATGGCACGTCAGCGTGACACGTGTATATCTCGTTTGCACTGTAAACGAGATATGACTTGTCCGCGCCTATATATAGAAGTCGTTTACAGTTTAGTTCCGGGCCCCAGTTTAACTTTGTCAACCTCTTTCTCCCCTCTTTTAACCCTTTCTGACTATACCTTTGACCAAATCGGTGATGGCGCGCCAAGCGGAAAATGACGGAGATATCAACAGGCTGAACGAGATGACACATTACGCTGGGACGGCCGACTTCAAGGTTAGTTTTGTTATGTTTGTTTAATTTAAGGATGTGGCCGTTGTTAGGGTAGTCATGAAGAACTGGAACATAGTTATATGAATTAGGAGTTAGGTCTGTAGGAGGAATTTAGAACTCTATTCGCTTGTGCTAGGTTGGTATGACATAATTATTAGTTTAGAACTCTGTTATTCTTGTGCTATGTTGTTAGTATTTATAATGCTGTAGTTAGGATTTGCCTATTATCGAATATGTAATGTAGAGACATGTGTAGGCTAGGAAGTTGAAATATTGTATTCTTAAGATTTTTTTTTCATTCTTCAGAGGCCTTGCCTCCTACTACCCCGACGAGTGAGCCATACTTTATCTCCACCGGACGCAATCGTCCCGTATCTGGCTGAGGCCGGATTCGACGACAGGGTGCCGCTCAGGGATTTTACTTTTACAAATTCCCTGATTTCGGCACTGGTGGAGCGATGGCGTCCAGAGACGCACACGTTTCATCTCCCGTAGGGTGAGGTCACTATCACCCTGCAGGACGTAGCGTACCACCTAGGCCTATGCGCACACGGTAACCCCGTCGAGGGGTGCCTCCGTGACTTTGGTAGGTGGTACCATACGGAGACGTGGGCGTTGGTGGAGCAGCTGCTTGGCGCCAGGCCTCCCGTGACAACACAGCAGGGGGAGCAGAGGAAGGAGTCCTTCACGCTAAAGCTTGTGTGGCTGCGAAATCGTGTCCGCCAGATGCCTCCGACAGACGATCCCGAGACCCTTCGATAGTACGCCAGGTGTTATATCATGTTACTGATCAGAGGGTATCTGATGATCGACAAGTCCAACAATCTGGTGCATCTTCGTTGGCTACCGTTACTCCGGGACTTTGAGGAGTGTAGGGAGTTTTCCTGGGACTCGGCTGTGTTGGCCTGGACGTATCAATCACTTTGTTCGGCGGCACAGTGGGGCGTCACGGATATTGCTGGCTGCACTCCGCTGTTGATGTCCTGGATCTATCAGAGATTTTCTCAGCGGTGTCCACCAGATAGAGGGGACTACCAGTATCCTCTGGCTGCGAGGTGAGAAATGTCTATTTATGTATTTGAGTCAAATAATTTTGTCAATTCTTTTGGTATGTTACTCAACGAACCGTATATACTCTCCTGCGATGTGTTAGGTTGGTTGGATTGCCGCAGCAGAGCAGGGATTAGCATGAGGCCAGGGTCCTGCATTGGAGGGTTTTGATCGCCCTAGGGGGATGCCAACCACTATCATCGGAGCTTAGGGTAGCCTTGATGGCCTGAGATCTGTCGGATATAACCAGCAAGCCGTCTTGTGGGGTGACGTGGTGCCTCAAATTAGTAAGGAAGAACGACCATGACTCGGTGCTCTCAGACTCAACAATGGCAAAAGCAATTGGCAGTATATTGCTGTTCCTGTCTTGCGCCACCACAATAAACAACACTCTACCGTACTTGCCATACAGATGAGCGCTGTCTACAGATAAAAACGGCTTGCAATGCTTGAAGGCCTTGACACATTACGGGAAAGCCCAAAATACTTTGTCGAACATGCAGCAGTCGCGCACCATGAAGTGTCCATCGTAGTACGGTTTGACGCGTAGGTCACGTATGGTGCCGGGGAAACAGCTCTGCAGTGCTTGAAGTAGTTTCGGCACCTTGTTGTACGACTCTTCCCAATCACCGTAGATCCGTGCAATTGCTTTCTGCTTTGCCATCCACACCTTTCTGTATGAGTGTTTGAAGTGATAGCTTGCCTGGACCGCACCTTGCAAGACCGAGATACTGATAGAGGGGTTGGACTGAATCAAGGACAATATGACCCTGCAGATGAGACTGCTATCTAATTGACGATGGTCTTGAGATATGGTGGGTGCTAGACAGCTGTGTGGTCCACCAAACCTCCGAACTTCCCTAATCACAACAAAAAATTTATGCTTACACACTATATCTCTAACCTACATAACATATCATACAAAAGTACTCAAATTCACAATTAAATTTGAACTTACCAGTATCCGAGATTCTGACGAAGGGCCACACGGAGGCTCCATTGACACCCACTGTCGGCTTGACGGCACTGCACATGGTACTTTAACTGGTCGGACTTGATCACTCGGTACTCAACACTCTTGCGAATACTGTAGTTCTTCACACCGTAAAGTACTGCCTCTCGGCTTCTGAACCTGTGTCCGACCCAAAACTCTACATTGCCTTCTAGGTTGTAATCCACTTCATAGGTGTTAGAAACCGGGGTCCTCTCATGCATGGCGTCTAGATCTAGACTGTGATAGTGACTTGGCACAGCCAACAACGCCGGAATTAGGTGAGGTGGAGGCAGCACATGGCGCGCTACAGCCCCGGCAGGTGTCTCCGGCACAAACTCATCCTCATCGCCACCATCGGAAGACTCACTGTTCGCCACATAATCCTCGTCCGACTCCTCCTCACCCTCCTCTGCCTCATGCTCCGGAATCGCGACATGAATGGGCGGTGGTGCGAGAGGTCGGTCGTCCTGCACATAGGTTTCGTGTACGGAACCCCCACTACCACCGTGACCCACCTCGGCGGACAGCTCCATTACCTGTTCACACATGATCCTCCCGTGAATGTCAAACATCAGTTGCACATGCTCGTCTCCGTGAAGTCGAAATAGTTGAAACCGGAAGACTCCATTTTCCATGGGTGCCAGCAACTTATACCCCACCCTACCTATCTCCCTCGCTTGTGTACCACCGAGCTTGCTCAATATCAAACTCTTCAAATCCGACAACGTCTACACACGGTGAGTTTGAAACAATATCGAATCCTGACACTCAAATGTCACTCCATTGTCGCCATTTCTCATACGACAATTGGGATAAACAAGCACAACTATGAATGGATTGTTACTGACCATTTAGCTTTGTTTTTGTGAGAAAAACGAGACAGAGAAAGGATATGAAATGTGTGTGGAGAATACCAAAGATTACACATCCTTTTATAGATGCTTAATATTTGTCTTTTATTATCTCATTTATACTGTAAACAAGATACGTAAAAAATCATCTCGTTTACAATATAAACAAAATATAACAAGAGAATTTAAATCGGTAAATACTCATAAAATTATTTATTAAAATAAAAAATCCCACTCAAAATAGATAAAATTCAATTGCATTTCTCAGGATAATTTATTATAATATCTAATGCTAGTGTATATCACTAAATATTCGCACACCAAATAGGATTAGGCCAGGACAACAAAAGTTAGCAGTTTAGCACTTCTTTCATTCCACAACAGCAATAATATCCAAATTCCAATACAAATAAATAATAATAGTGAGTGAGGCAACACCATTGTATCCATGCATCACCACCTACACTATCATGTTCAAATTTGTGTTTGATTTGCAGTCCAATCCTACCTAGCGAGTAGCAAATTAAAGCTGATATGTTTCAATCACTCACTTCCATTGCATGTGTCTAATCTAGTAATCTCCCCTCATAATAATATCTTCAAAAAAAATTATTTCCCTTTTTTGGTTGGACACCACAACACAAACATATACCTATAAGCATAATATATATATATATATATATATATATATATATATATATATATTAAAATATAAAATACATATTTAAAAATATAAAACATCACAAATAATAATTAACTAATTTTTATTGTGTATATAAAATATGATTGTTATTTAATTTGCAGAGTGTGGCTGTTCCGCCGGTGGCAACGGCAAAGGGCAGCTAAGGTTCCTTTTGGATCAGGTTCAATAATATATTTGCATGGGGCCGGGTGGGTGTTTTATTAGGTGAACAAAAATACAATGCAAGAACTTCCAAACATACATGCATGTTGGCACGGCACAGCAGTGGTCATCGATCAGCCTCTGAACCCTACACAAGTACTATAATTATTATTAACTGCATAATATATGTATGTACTAGGGTTTGCAATTTGCAGTTAAAAAATCAAATTAAAGTAGACCCCACTTAATTAACATACACTAAACTCATATCATCATCAGAAAATTGGACTCAAAACCTAATGTTTCTTATGTTACCCGGCCCCTTCAAAAGGGTGATTTGATGGATGCATGGATGGGACCGAACCCATCTACCAAGTGTGGAAGATGAGTCGGCACTCAAACTACGACTCCAATAACTTCCCTTCCTATTTGAGTAAGAATGATGTTAGGAACCAGTAATTTTTATGTTTTATAATCATCAATTGGTTATTAATAGTGTTTTTAATGATGTGAAATTACATCTAATAGTGAGAGATCACTCACTTTTCTTTTGATGGTTAAGTGTTGGCCACAAAATACAAAAGTTGCTGCCCCCAAAACTTTCTCTTTGAGTAAATCTCTATTTTAATATCCGAAATGTATGTTATTATCTATTTTGGCCTTTAAAATTTAAATTTTTTTATAATAATCTTTTAAATTTAGATTTGGACATCAATTTAATTTTGATTTTTTCTAATAATAAGTCAACAAATAAAATGCTAATGTGACAAAATCTTATAATCATGGACGTTCTAATGATTAAATGACATAATAATATTTAATTTTGGACCTCATTTAATATCTGAAATTTGAAATTCTTCTTCCTCCTGTTCCTAAAATCCTAACTTTTTTTACTTCATGATTAACTATCTACTCTTTCAGACTCTTAATTTCGCTTCTGCAATTCCTAACATATAAAATTCTAAGCTTATCAATATAGAAATTCCTCAGCAGAATTAGGAATCTTTCCACTCTCAAGCTAAGTCTATAAACAACTTAGCCTTTCTTGATTGCTTTTGCAAGAGCTCAACCTGTTTTCTAGCATTCTTATTCAATCCAATATTCCCAATTGGAAAAACATTTAAGAGGGTCGAAATTTTTTTGTTCATACTATGAAAGTGGCCAAAAATAGAATAGTTCTGAAGCAAAAGTTACAACTTACACGATTGAAAAAATAAGTTAAGATTAATTCAATTTGTTTATTTTCTGAATTAGTTATTAATTTATTGTTTATTTTTGTTATTTTTTTAACTTATTATCTGAGTTAATTATTTTTTGAGTTAATTAATTTATTGTTATTAATTATCTAAATTAATTTTAATTTGTATATTTTCTGACTTAATTGACTTATTATTTATTGTTGTTAATTTTTTAAGTTTATTATTATCTGAGTTAATTAGTTAATTGTTGTTATTAATTGTCCGAGTTAATCTAAACTTATTTATTTTCTTAGTTAATTATTGACTTATGTTTATTATTGTCAATTTTTTAAGTTTATTATTATCTAATGAGTTAATTGTTTTCTGAGTTGATTAGTTGATTATTATTAATTGTCTGAGTTAATCTGAATTTATTTATTTTTTGAGTTAATGATTGACTTATTATTTATTGTTGTTAATTTTTTAAATTTATTATTATCTGAGTTATTCATTTCTGAGTTCATTAGTATTATTTTCTGATTTATTAGTTTAGAAATTATTGAATTTAAATATTTAAAATTATATATTAATTAACTTTTAAACAAAATTTTTTAAAATATTTAAATTTAAGTTTACCGTCAAATTTACTATCGATTAAATGTACCAGTAGTTATTAATTTAATTAATAATTAATAATATATTACTATCGGATTTACCGGAGAGAAATTTGACAGTAAATATTACCAGCGAAAATTTTTCAACGGTAATTAGCGGCGAATAAAAAATCCGCCGGTAAACAATTACCGGCAAGGTTTATTCTATTAGATTTATTCCGACGATAAACATATTACCAACGGATTTTTTTGGTAAATTCACCGGTAAATTTGATGGTACTCAACGTTTTTCTTGTAGTGACAGTAGATGGAAGACACGCGCTTGAAGAATCGCTAAGGGACTCTAGAAGTAGTTGAAATACTTCGATTTTTCGAATCAGAAGGGTCAATCGAAGAAGCACATGACGAGCTCAGTGGTCAGCGAATGTTTGGACGAGCGCAACATCTGTCAAGTCAACGGTCAATGGGAGACAGAAATGCTTCCAACGATGACCTTCTGATCTCCGCCGTAGCGACGTGAATATAGCCCCTGAAGCCATAGAAACCAACGAACTAGGGCTTTTAAAATTCACAAACACAAAACAGGAAGAAGAAGGGTCTAAAATCAAATATTATCATGTCATCTAATCGTTGAAGAGTCTAGTATGACAAGATTTTGCTACCTCAGTCCTCGACACTTTATTTATTGACTCATCGTTAGAAAGGGTCGAGAGATCAAATTGGTTCCAAACCTAAACCAGAAAATTATTATAAAAAATTTTAAATTTCGAAGACTAAAATAAATAATTGCACGACTCTCATTAACCAAAATGAAAATTTACTCCTTCGTACTTCTTACATTCCTCTTTTTTTTAATTTAAACTTCAAATCTCATGTAATATTATTTAAAATTTTGTCAATTTAATTTGTCATTAAATTAGTGGCTTAGAGCCATGTTTGGTGTTAAGTAGCTGTGTAGGAACAACATTTTGTTCATGTATACTATACCGTATGCAATGCGCCACATGAGTGATATGAGTATGAGGGGTCCTCTAATAATGAATGCTTAACAACTTCATAATAATTAGTAGGTAGAGAAGAGTGCCACGTGATATGGTGAGGACCGGCAATCACGTGTGGGGAGGTGCACATCACACCACCAACAACATACTCAACGACTTGCAGGTTTGAATGGATCGTGCATTACCCCTTTTTCAAAAATTGGATTGGTCCACACATTCTTCCTTACTTTTCCCCTCTTTATTTGCAATCTCTATCACCAATCCATCATAATTGTTGAAGAACTGGAACCATTAGTAATAAGTATTACTAAAAAGTCGATTACTTTAGTCCACCAATAAAGCTTACATGAAGGAGATATAGAAATCACTCTATTAATTAGATTGTATCTTTGTTGTTGTCATTTTCCAAAAACAAGCTCTAGACTTTTTATTAAATAATCAAAAACCAACTTTTATCATCAATCTTAAGTTCCTGATGAATCTAAGAGTAAAATACTTTAAAAATGTTATTTGCAATTTATATACCAAAATCAATCATTATATATTTATATTTATGTATAAATATATATAATTTAATTTATTTTAATATTTTAATGTGTATTTTATATTAGTAGTTAATTTTAGTATATATTTAATATACCTAAAAATATTTTTATGATTGAAAAAACAAAAATATTTATGTGTCCACAAAAAAAATCAACTTTTAAATTAATTAATATATATTTATATATAAATATATATTATTTAATTTATTTTAATGTAGATTAGGTATTTTAATATGTATTGATTCTTAGTGTAAATGGAATATGGTTTTGACGGAAATAGAGAAGTCATAATAGGAAGGGGACAGGGTCTCCCAACAAAAACTCTTATTAAACGCAAAAATATAGACCAATTTTATATATATATATTATTTTTAATGATTGAATAAATAATCCTAGGCTCCTAGCTAAGCATTTTCAACTTTCATAATTCACAGTTTCACGCACTATGACAGCACAAATTTTCTCCAAATCCAAAGTTGAAGAGTTTTTGTTCGAGCTTCGTTTGTTGCTTTTCCATAACAATATCAAATTTGTCATCATTTGTTTGTCCCAGTGGATTCATAGCTACCATCCCCACCATGTCCAAAGCTACAATCATCCTTCCTAGCCTTTTTTATATTTTCTCATATGCTTTATAATAAAAAAGATACAAATAATTAATTGTTAGTTAATTAGGTTAGTTAATTCGTATTAATAATTAACATCAAGTTGTGGATATGCTGGCTCCACAGTTTGACCAATATATTGACGTGACTTTTACGTTCACTCAGTCACACTAGCTAGTGGAGTATTTTTTTTTTCCCCTTCTGTCATCTTCCAAGTGCTTCCCATCAAGTGCAGAATATACACAAAATAAATTTAAAATTTTAATTTATTTAAATTGGCAGATAAATTGATCATCCATAATTATAAGTACTGAGATGTCAAAAATTATTTTTATATTAGCTTTGACCCGTTAGCCTAAAACCGATCAATACCAATAATTTCAGAATCAGGATCAGCACATAATTCTTCCACAAATCTCTCTTCAAATTACTAAAGCTCCGAACATCGGGACACCAGAAAAAATTCCAGTCAAATCGGTAACAAACAGATACGAATAACTGCTTTCAGCAACTCCATTATATATGAATGATTCACTTAGGCACAGGCATTCAGTTTTATTCTAAATTACTTTATACTCTTACTTATTTAAGCATTGGAGTTCTTTTACAGGTGTCCAACACCGTCTCCCCAGCAAGTAGATGACGTTCCATCCTCCTGCTCCAAGAAAAACTCGGAGATATCTTTCAGACAGGAATATTTGGCGCCCATCGCGGGTCGAAATTAAATAATCCCACGACAACCTTTTGTTATTATTTTTGCAGGTCTATGGCTGATGATGTTGTTTCCCCACCTACTCATGATGATATGGTGGCAATAACATCATTCTCCAAGTGCCAATCTTCTAACTGATAGGACCAACGGGAGCAAAAATGAGAAAAACAAGAAAGGGACTGAATAAAGCTCCACAGAAGTGAATAAAGTTGGAATTATATTCAAGTTTTTTAATTAAATTTAACAATTTTTTTACAATATTAAATTTTTACAAACTTATCATTTATTCTATCTTTTTAGTGGTGATAGTGAATCTTTTTTATGTTCATTTTAAATTCACGTATTACTGGTGAATGAGTATTCGCTTTATTCTTTATTTTACAATGCTTAGCTCTCATCATAATATTTATTATTATGCTGAATTCTTCTTTTTTCTTCTTCTATTGCCAACAATAACAATTTTAAGCAACTTACTATAATAATAACACTTTCTTATTGATTTTTTTTAGCAAAACAGCATAATACATAACTACTTATTCCTATTGATACGTTAATAAGCTATAATTTTTTCTTATTCTTTCTCAATTGTTTCCATGTATTATTGAAAATTTCTCTATTTGTTGTTTATATTATTATTATTATTATTAGTAATTACTGCTTGTTCTTCAACTAATTACTCAATGTTTATGCTGTCTTATTCATGTTTTTTCAATTATTCGGAACGACGGAGCTTAATTTTAACTTTAGCCAATAAATTCAGAATATGTATTTAATAAAATTTCTTCTTAATATATTGGTGATTGAAACAGGACATGTTTAATGTGTCTTCAATTTTTCACCTTCAACTTATGAGAATAGACCTCGATCATAACTCGTGAGCAAATTTCACCTCCACCTCCATCAACTCAGACCGAATTATAACTTATGAACCTTACCTATAAGTGGCGGTTGACATTTCTACTTCGATAAAATTATGTATATGTATAATCTAATTTGCTCATATAAATCTTTTATGTCAACTTTCAATACATTAGAAATATGCTACTCTATATATTCGAATTACTTCATATTATGTATGTATCTTATCATTTCATATATCAAAATCAATCAATCAATCCATCGAAAAACAAAATTGGCTATTAATCAATCCGAAAAAAAAAAAAGACTTTTTACCAATAAAAAACAAACTCAATTAACAATTATCTCAATTTATTTTTCTATTTTACAATAATTTATGCATGTTTACTTTGGGCAAGAAATTCGTCAATAAGTTGCTGTGGGTTAGAACTTTTCAGTTCGCGTCAATCAAATGCTATATGCCATCCATGAAAAATTGTTCTTAAACAGAAAAGTATCCCTACATAATTATATTGATCGAACAACTCTTACCATTCAATTGGTTTTGAATAAATATTAACTAACTGACTAAGTTTGGGGGCTATACCACTCATTGAATAGCCATAATTATCTCACTTTCTAATCTTTTTTATTCATTTTTATTTATTTGTTTATCTATTTCATCTGTTCGATGGTTCACAATCTTTCAATATAACTTTTTCACTACCAATTTTTTTCATTTTTCTCTCTTTTCAATCTAACAAGTTGAGCTTGGGGCTGCCATAATCACAATTCCGATTTATAGGTCAGAAGCTCAACCTGTTTAATTGAAAACTTTCACATGTCAAATTTGGGGGCTGCTATAATCACAATTCCGATTTATAGGTCGGAAGCTCAACCTATTTAATTAAAAACTTTCACAGGTCAAGCTTGGGGGTTACTATGTTCCATTGGCTATAACCTGGCTCATGTAAAATTATAAATCGGAATCTTCTTAGAACTAAATAAATAAACACGTGCTACTAGTGGAGTACGTGCTTTGCTCTCCTAACGTGCTATATCTGATATTTATCTTTTACTCTTACTAACTTAAGCGTTAGAGTGCCTTTGCAGGTGCCCACCGCCGCAGTTCTTGGAGAAAACCGACGTATCATCTCTTTTGTCCAAGAAAAGCGAGTCCGAGTATCAGGAAAACGAGTTATACCTTGGAGTCGGCTATCCACACAAAAACATGCTTAATTTTGATGATGTGCATACCAGTGGTCCTAACTGGTAATAAACGCGTGGGTGGTAGGTCAAAGTTTCTTGCAAGAAACGAGCAATGACGCAAATCGCGAGAAATGCGGATGCAACACGCGTCGTTAGGGCCAAGAATGAAAAATGAATAGAATCACATCACATTTTCACGTCTTCTTTCGAATCTAGAAGAGGCCGACCTTTTTCACCAAATCTGTAAAGAATTTTTAACAATTTTTTCAGTGTATTTTCTAAAATTTTCAATGACAAAAGATCTTTTTGTATATATAAACGAATACTGCTCATCATATTAATCTATAAATAATACAACAAAAAATTATATCAGAAATTTAAAAAACTACGAACATATAGTGATGTCAGACTAAAAATCAACATTTTAATAATAAATTGAACATTAAACAAGATATAGTTCTAACTATTGAATTTAAATATTTGATGAGTTGTTAAAAGCAAAAGCAAGATTATAAATATAAAATCAAAACATGATTTTGTTGCGAGTGTTTAGGAGTTATTCATACTCTATTATCTATCTAAATTACTTAAAAAAAAGTATTAAATATCTACTAAAATTTTAATATATTAAATGCTTACAATTTTGTGGATATTTGTTTTTTTGGTAGAGTAACATGTGAAAATAACCCTGGAAATTTAGAAATTTTGACTCTTGTATAGAAGCAGAAATCACATGACAATCCTTATTTTTTTATGTGTTTTGTTTTTGTCACGTTGAAAAGGAATAATAGCCAATAATTTCTTTGCAATCAGTTTTAGCATCCTTTTGTCTTATACGTATTGTTTGTTCAATGACAGAGATTTAGAGAGTTAAGCCCCACTTTAATTTGGTCTTTGACTTTTTAATTGTCATAATTTAGTCCTCCAGATTTAAAAAAATGCATTAATATAATTTATTCTCACCGTCGTTAGTGAAATAGTTCAAGTTTTGCCATGTTGAACATATTAAAATGATGTTGTACATGTGTTACGATGGGTAACCGGAGATTACTGGACTGGACTCGCGAGGTTGGCCCAATCGTCTATGGAGGGAAGTCTTCAGGCGGATTCGCGTCTTCAGGGTCTCCGTCCGACTTGTGAATACGAGTGAGTGGGGGTGGTACCTGCAAGGACACTCCGATGCCTAAGTCAGCAAGGGCGTAAGCAGGTCTAGAGAGTATTGGGGCTTAGAAATACCTGAGGGGTGTCAGGGTACTTATAGTGGTGAGCCAATAACCACCGTTGAAGTAGTTCCACCTTTTAAGGTGAATAACCGTCCCTTTATCTTAGGGAAGTTGAGATATGGCTCCAGGAAGTGGGTTGAGAGATTTTAGGGGCAGTTACCCATTTGAATGAGTGTTTATCTGCCAGCTAATCGCCGTTCCCGACTTCTTTAGAGCAAGTCGTAGCAAGCACCGACTTCGTATGATGAAGGTCTGTGTTGGGTGAGGCTCAATCCTTTGGATTGGGCCTCTCGTTTAAACCTGGGCCTTAGCATTGGGCCAGGGTATGAATAGTGCCCCTACTCGAGCCCAATTTCTTTTAAGACTTGGGTTCGAGTATTCTACTCGGGGTCGTAGCCGACTTGTGAGGGAACCGACGTGATTGTTCGGAACCGACGTGACTTTCGTGACTTTTGGTTTTCACAGTTACGTCTAATTAAACGTCGCGTCCGTTAGGGGTTTGCGTAGGTATTAATTACCTTGGTAACGGTGCACCCATTAATGACCGCTTTCCGTTTTTTACCATTATGCCCCTAACGTGCTTATAAATACCTTCCCTCTCTTTTGTTGTTTCGTTTCTGCGATTTTTCAAATTTTCTTCTTCTCTGCTCGTGGGGCATTCTTCGTTTGAAGGCTTTCATCTTCCTCTACCTTATTTCCAGGCAAAGGTTAGTCTTTTCTCCTCTTCTCTTATGAAATGCTTCTGTTTGCATGCCTTTACTTTTTTAGAGAGAGGAGTTGACTTCGTAGGCTTTTTGTTTTATTCCGTGTCTCCTTAGAGACCCTGTTCTTGATCTTTTTTCTTTTCCTTTGTAGGTTTCGCTAATCCCTTTTAGGAAAAGAAAAATGACTTCCATAGAAACTCTTGCTCAGTGGGTCGATGTCACGGTCTTAGGAGAGGAACCTCTGGTTGATACTGATTTTATTACTGACCTTCGCACTCGTCACCGGCTCTGCACCTCTGATGAGGATGAGCCAAAGTATGAACTACTTGTCCCAGGTTCGGAAGACCGGGTTTGCTTTGGGAGGGCTTCAGAGGCAGCCCCTCATTTCTTTTATATGTACGAGAGCATGATCACCCGTCTGGGCGTTTTTCTCCCTTTCTCTGACTTTGAGATTGCTGTTTTACGTCACTGTCGTGTTGCACCTACCCAGCTTCACCCCAATTCCTGGGATTTTCTGAAAATTTATCAGTTTATCAGCCATGCTTTGGACTTTCCGACCTCTTTGAGGATTTTTTTTTTCTCTTTCATATGACCAAGCCCTTCAGTGGGCAGAATAATAAGCAACAGTGGGTGTCTTTCCGAGCTATACAAGGTCGGAGAGTCTTCACCCTTTTTGATGAATCCTTCCATGACTTTAAAAACTATTTTTTCAAAATTCAAGCCGTAGAGGGTCACCACCCCTTTTTCCTGAACGAGGATTCTTCTCCTTGCTTTCCTCTGTACTGGTTGGAGGCCTCCCCTTGTGAGAAATATAGTTTGGATGATCTGGATGAAGTGGAGGCAGCCATTGTGGGGTTCCTCCGAGAAGTGTGGGGGAGGGCCCCATATCTGGATACCAAAAAATTTCTCCAGGGGTCGCCGACCTTTGTCCAGACACAACTAGGTAGCTTTTGTTTTTCTACTTTGCTTCTGACTTGCGATTTGTTTTTACCGACTTGTCTGACTTTTTTGGCTACTGATTGTTTTTTACAGAGATGGCGAAGAAGAATTCCAGTGAGTCTTACCAGAGAGTCCAGGAGGCCAAGGCGAGGTCCCGTGCCAAAACTGGCGGCGCCAGGGTAGCTGGTTCTCCTCTTCCTCCTCCTCCTCCCCCTTCTTCCCAAAGTTTGGGGACTCCTTCTCAACCCATCGTCATTTCCTCCTCGGCTTCTTCTCAGCCGCCCCCTCCTCCCCGATCTTCTCCTGAGCCAGAGAAGAAGAAGCGCAAGACTTTAGAGTCTAGCTCTTCTTTTGAAGGTGAGGCTAAGGTGGATGCTCCTGCATTTATCCGGAAATACATCTATCCCCATACTCATATAGGTATGGATGATGTTTCTATCCGGAACCACCTCACTATTCTGGCTCAGAAGAATGTCAGGGCGGCGGCGGTGTGCACCAAATTTCTTGATATTTTTGAGAAGACTCCTCTTAGCTCTCTGGGTTCAACTTCGAGAGTTGAAGAGTTGGAGGAAAGGCTTCTCATATATCAGAAACATGAGAAGGAGTTGAAGAAGGAGGTCGCTGAGTTGAAGGAGGAGGGGGATGTCCTTCAGGAGAAGGAGAGCAAGTTACAAGCCCAATGCAATATGGAGGAGGGCTTGAGGAAGAAGGCGCAGGAGAGTTATTCAAGTTTGTTCGAGGACCTCGTGGCGGTGAGGAAGGACTTGTTGAATTCTCGGACTGCTTATGCCGAGTTGGAGGACTCTATTGCTGAAGGAGCCGAGGAGGCCTGGAGGATTTTTAAGGAGCAGGTCGGAGTCCTTGCTCCCGACCTTGATCTCACTCCTTTGGATCCTGACAAGATTGTCATTGATGGTGCCATAGTTTATCCTCCTCCCTTCCTTAAGCCTGTCACCGATTCCGATCTGAAGACTCGGGGGCAGAGGATAATCGAGTCCCCTCCTTGTTCAAAGGATGCTCCGAGTTCCTCAAGGCCTTGTTCAAAGGATGCTCCGAGTTCCTCAAGGCCTCATGGAACCTCCTCTCCGTCTCCTATGGATACTTCTCTCCTTGGTACTGATGGCGCTCCGACTACTCTTCCTGGCTCTGGTGGTGATCCGACTACTCTTCCTGGCTCTGGTGGTGATAATCTCTGAAAATTTGTTGGCTATATGAGGGCCCGGCCTGTGGGTCTCCTCTTTTTTAAACTCTTTTTATGTTTGTTGTTGTGATTTGGTTGACATTTCTCTTGGCCTTTTGAGGCCGTAAACAAAATATTTATAAATACCCTTTTTGGATAAGGGTTTAAGTTACCTTTTGTGTGCATGCTTTTCTGATCTTGATACTTTAGAGAATTTCTTCGACCTTTTTTGAAAACCTATTCTTTGGCTTGTCTGTCCTCCTGAGCCCTCTCGCTTTAAGGACTTAGGACAGTATTTATGTTTTTAGTAGGTTTTTTTATCTCTTTTTTGCTATTCCTTATACTCAACTTTGTGATTTATTGAGTTTCTATGACTTAGGTTGTTTTTGCGATGCGTTTTCCTTTCTACTCGGATTTTCACTCCGACTTATGAGTCGGTATGTTTTTGAGTCTCTTACCATCAACTTTTATAACCTCTTTACACCGACTTGTACCTCATCGTTTTATCCTGACGACCATCTAGGTCAGTTCATGGGATTTTTACGCTTTGTCGAGCTTAAGTCGGCGCGTTTCGTAGAAAGAAAAATAAACGAGAAGGAATTTATAAGAGATATTGTAAAAGATCTTTTATTTATTTGGAAAGGTACTTTACTGCTACTAAAGGTTTTTAATAATTTATTCCCCCTTAGCCTCTACTATGATGCCTCATTAAAAACCCTTCTTCAGAAAAAATCCTTTGACTTTTGGGAAAAAATCGTGAAGTTGGGAAAAGAGTACATCAGGGAGTAGAGTTCGCTTTTAACTATAGTACCTTTTCATGTTACAAGCATGCCACGATCTTGGTAACTCGGTGCCGCTTAGGTCGGTCACCTTGTAGTAACCTTTTCCTAAGACCTCGCTAACTTTGTAGGGTTCTTTCCAATTGGCAGCGAGCTTTCCTTCCCCCGATTTGTTGACTCCAATGTCGTTTCTGATCAAGACCAAGTCGTTTGGGGTGAAACTCCTTCGAATGACTTTTTTGTTATACCTGGTAGTCATCCTTTGTTTCAATGTTGCTTCTCTTATCTGGGCTTGTTCTCGGACTTCGGGGAGCAATTCAAGCTCCTCTTTGTGCCCCTGTATATTCCCAATTTTATCGTGGAGAATCACCATTGGGCTTTGCTCACTGATTTCCACTGGTATCATAGCTTCTACGCCATAGACAAGTCGGAAGGGTGTTTCCCCAGTGGCAGATTGTGGCGTCGTCCGATAAGCCGATAACACTTGTGGGAGCTCTTCTGTCCAGACTCCATTTGCTTCTTGTAGTATTTTCTTTAGCCCTGCCAGTATGACTTTGTTGGCTGTCTCGGCTTGTCCATTGGCTTGTGGATGTTCCACCGAGGTGAACTGGTGTTTGATTTTCATATTGGCTACTAGACTTCTGAAGGTAGAGTCGGTGAACTGGGTTCCGTTGTCTGTAGTAATGAAATAAGGTATTCAATACCTTGTGATGATATTTTTGTAGAGGAACCTCCGACTTCTTTGGGCTGTGATGGTGGCCAATGGTTCTACTTCTATCCACTTTGTGAAGTAATCTATTCCCACGATCAAGTATTTGACTTGTCCTGGCGCCTGGGGAAAAGGACCTAATAAATCCATTCCCCATTTTGCGAAGGGCCATGGAGAAGTTATACTAATGAGCTCCTCGGGGGGAGCCACGTGGAAATTTGCATGCATTTGGCAATGTTGGCTTTTTTTCATAAATTCTGTGGCATCTTTCTGCAAGGTCGGTCAGTAGAATCCAGCTCGGATTACTTTCCTGGCTAGCGACCTGGCTTCGAGATGGTTTCCGCAGATCCCATTGTAGACCTCCTCTAGCACTTTAGTGGTCCTTGAGGTCGGTACGCACTTCAACAATGGCGTTGATATTCCTCTTTTATAAAGGATATTTTTCACCAGAGTGTAATATTGTGCTTCCCTCTGGACTTTCCTAGCCTCTTTTTCCTCCTTGGGGAGGATGTCGAATTTTAGGTATTCGACCAAAGGATTCATCCATTCGAGGTTTAGCCCGGATACCTCAAGGACATCTTGTTTGCCTTCTGCTTTCACTACAGAGGGCTCTTGGAGAGTTTCCTGGATCAGGTTTCTATTATTTCCTCCTGGCTTAGTACTTGCTAACTTGGAGAGGGCGTCTGCTCTGCTGTTGAGATCCCGAGTTATATGCTTAACCTCGATTTTCACAAAGTGCCCGAGGTACTCCAGAGTTTTTTCCAGGTATCTCTTCATGTTTGGATCTTTGGCCTGATACTCTCCATTTATCTGGGAGGTCACCACTTGAGAGTCACTGTATATCATCACTTTCGTTGCACCGACTTCTTCTGCCAGTTTCAATCCTGCAATCAGGGCTTCATATTCTGCCTGATTATTTGAAGCTGGGAATTCAAATTTAAGGGATACCTCTATTTGAGTTCCCCTTTCATCTACCAGTATTATGCCTGCGCTGCTTCCTGCCTTATTTGAGGATCCATCTACATAGAGTTCCCATGTAGTTGGCTTTTCTTCTTGGTCTCCTGCGTACTCTGCTATGAAGTCGGTGAGGCATTGGGCTTTGATTGCTGTCCAAGTTTCATACTTCAAGTCAAACTCGGAGAGCTCTATTGCCCATTGAACCATTCTCCCTGCAACATCTGTCTTCTGGAGGATTTGCTTCATGGGTTGGTTCGTTCGGACTCTTATTGTATGTGCTTGAAAGTAAGGTCGTAGCCTTCGTGAGGCTATTACTAAGGAGTAGGCAAACTTCTCTAGTTTGTGATACCTCAGCTCGGGACCCTGGAGAACTTTGCTGATGAAGTAAACTGGATGCTGTCCGACCTCGTCCTCCCTTATCAGGGCTGATACGACAGCTTTGTCTGCTACGGACAAATATAGGACGAGATCTTCCCCGACTAGAGGTCGGGTTAGGATTGGTGGTTGGCTCAAGAACCTTTTGAACTCCTGGAACGCTCCTTCGCATTCTGGAGTCCACTTGAACTGGCATCCCTTTCTTAATAAAGAAAACAGTGGAAGGGATTTGAGTGCTGATCATGCCAAGAACCTGGAGAGGGCTGCAAGTCGGCCATTCAATTGTTGAACCTCTCTTAAGCAAGTCGGGTTCTTCATTTCCAGGATAGCTTTACACTTATCGGGATTTGCTTCAATCCCTCTCTGTGTTAGCATAAAACCTAAGAATTTTCCAGCCTCCACCGCGAAGGTACACTTTGCGGGGTTTAGCCTCATCCCATGTAACCTTAGGGTGTCGAAGACTTGCGAGAGGTCTGACAAAAGGTCGACTTCTTCCTTGGTTTTTACTAGCATGTCGTCGACGTAGACTTCCATTAAGCTCCCCAAGTGAAAAGCGAACACCTTGTTCATCAGCCTTTGATATGTGGCCTCTGCATTTTTTAATCCAAATGGCATGACCACGTAGCAAAAATTAGCTCTGGGCGTGATGAATGATGTTTTCTCCTGGTCTGGCTCATACATCGGGATTTGGTTATATCCCGAGTAGGCATCCATGAACGACAAGTATCGATATCCCGAGCTAGAGTCTACTAGGGTATCAATACTTGGGAGTGGATGAAGGTCCTTGGGACATGCCTTATTTAAGTTAGTATAGTCGACACACATTCTCCATTTGCCATTTTGCTTCTTGACTAGCACTACATTTGCTAGCCATGTTGGATATTTGACTTCTCTGATGAAGTCGGCTTCTAGGAGTGCCTGTACTTGCTCTTCCACCGCTAGGGCTCGTTCCAGGCTGAGCTTGCGCCTTCTCTGTTGTACAGGTCGCGACCCCAGATATACCAAGAGCTTGTGGGACATGAGCTCGGGGTCTATCCCAGGAATGTCGGAAGCTTTCCAGGCAAAGAGGTCAGAGTTGTCTCTTAGGAGCTTAGTCAACCCTTGCTTTAGGGTTTCCCCCAGGTTGGGTCCTATGTTGGTATTCCTCCCTTCCTCTTTGTCGACCTGTATTTCCTCAGTTTTTTCTCCTGGCTGTGGTCGCAGCTCTTCTTTGGCCCTTGCACCACCGAGCTCTATAGTGTGAACCTCTTTGCCTTTTCCCCTCAGGTTCAGGCTTTCATTGTAGTATTTTCTTGCCAACTTCTGGTCTCCCTGTACCGTTGCTATTCTCGCAGGTGTCGGAAATTTCATGCAGAGATGGGGGTAGACACCACCGCTCCGAGTTGATTTAGGGTAGCTCTGTCGATTAGGGCATTATATGCTGACCCTACGTCGATGACTATAAAGTCTATGCTCAGAGTTTTGGATTTTTCCCCCTTTCCGAAGGTAGTGTGGAGGGGTAGAAATCCTAGTGGTTTTATTGGCGTGTCGCCTATCCCGTACAAGGTGTCGGGGTAGGCTCTTAACTCCTTTTCACCCAACCCTAGTTTGTCAAACGCAGGCTTGAAAAGGATGTCTGCCGAACTTCCTTAATCTACTAGGGTTCTGTGGAGATGGGCATTAGCTAGGATCATGGTTATCACCACTGGATCGTCGTGTCCAGGGATTACTCCTTGCCTATCTTCCTTTATAAATGAGATGGTAGGGAGGTCGGATGATTCATTTTTGACTTGGTAGACTCGCTTGAGGTGTCTTTTGCGAGAGGACTTGGTGAGTCCTCCTCCCGCGAATCCGCCTGAGATCATATATATATGTCTCTCCGGAGTCTGCGGTGGTGGGTCTCTTCTATCTGTGTCATCTCGCTTTCTCTTCCCATGATTGTCCGACCTTTCTATGAGATATCTGTCAAGTCGGCCTTCTCTGGCCAACTTTTCTATCACATTTTTAAGGTCGTAACAGTCGTTTGTTGAGTGACCATATATTTTATGGTACTCGCAGTAGTCGTTGTGACTCCCCCCTTTTTTATTTTTAATGGGCCTGAGAGGTGGCAGCCTTTCAGTATTGCAGATCTCTTTGTATACGTCCACTATGGAAACCTTTAGAGGAGTATAAGAGTGATATTTCCTGGGTCTGTCGGTACCGAGGTCTTCTTTCTTCTTGGGCTCCCTCTCCTTCTCTTTTATCGAGGGAAGGTGCCCAGGTCGCCAACTCAACTCTCTCAGTCTGGCATTTTTCTCCATGTTGATGTACTTTTCAGCTCGTTCCTGCACATCACTTAAGGAGGTGGGGTGTCTTTTTGATATGGACTGTGAGAAGGGACCTTCTCTAAGTCTGTTGACCAGCCTCATGATAACTGCCTCGGTGGGCAGGTCTTGAATCTCTAAGCATGCCTTGTTGAACCTTTCCATATAATCTCGTAGAGGTTCTCCGACCTCCTGCTTTATTCCCAGGATTCTCAGTGCATGCTTTACTTTATCTTTCTGAATGGAGAACCTCATCAAGAATTTTCTCGAGAGGTCTTCAAAGCTGGTGACTGACCTCGGTGGGAGGCTGTCGAACCACTTCATCGCCGCTTTTGACAAGGTAGTCGGAAAGGCTTTGCAGCGAGTTGCATCAGATGCATCAGCCAGATACATCCGACTTTTGAAATTGCTTAAGTGATGCTTCGGATCTGTGGTTCCGTCATAGAGGTTCATATCAGGGCTTTTGAAGTTTCTTGGAACTTTTGCCCTCATGATGTCCTTACTAAACGGATCTTCTCCTCCCAGGGGCGACTCTTCTCAATCGCCACGGAGTTCCGACTTCTCAGAGAAGATTCTAGTCTTAAGAGTTTTTCCTCTAACTCTTTTCGTCGCTCTATCTCTTCCCTGAGATTTCGCTCCGCCTCTCGTTGTCATTCTAACTCCTGTTCCAACTGTTCCAAACGACCTTGGTGGCCATGGACCAACCCTATTAGCTCGGTTGCGTGGGGTGGCCCTTCCTTTCCTGACTCTCGTCCATCCGAGGAGTTTACCTTTGGATTTTTAAACCCAGAGGTGCCTTCTCGATGTTGATCGCTGGCCTTCGGGTGAGGAGTTGGGTTCGCGTCATTGTTTCCGGTGTCCAGGTTTTCCTGCTCGGAATCAGACGCCGTATGACCATCTTCCGGTGATTTGTCCGCCATAACTGGTTGATCTCTCGGGTCCCCGGCAACGGCGCCAATGTTACGATGGGTAACCGGAGATTACTGGACTGGACTCGCGGGGTTGGCCCAATCGTCTATGGAGAGAAGCCTTCAGGCGGATTCGCGTCTTCAAGGCCTCCGTCCGACTTGTGAATACGAGTGAGTGGGGGTGGTACCTGTAAGGACACTCCGATGCCTAAGTCAGCAAGGGCGTAAGCAGGTCTAGAGAGTATTGGGGCTTAGAAATACCTGAGGGGTGTCAGGGTACTTATAGTGGTGAGCCAATAACCACCGTTGAAGTAGTTCCACCTTTTAAGGTGAATAACCGTCCCTTTATCTTAGGGAAGTTGAGATATGGCTCCAGGAAGTGGGTTGAGAGATTTTAGGGGCAGTTACCCATTTGAATGAGTGTTTATCTGCCAGCTAATCGCCGTTCCCGACTTCTTTAGAGCAAGTCGTAGCAAGCACCGACTTCGTACGATGAAGGTCGGTGTTGGGTGAGGCTCAATCCTTTGGATTGGACCTCTCGTTTAAACCTGGGTCTTAGCGTTGGACCAGGGTATGAACAACATGTTTTGACGCTAAAAGAGTATTAAATAAGTGCAAATCAATACAATTCGCCAATCTCAAAAATCAAAATGAGACTTAACTCAAAAATTTAGATGATAAAGTAATCAGACCAATCACAAATTATATTGATTCTGCAAATAACTTACATAGTTTAAAGTGTTACATGAGGATATGCCCTAAAGTTAGTGAGAAAAGCAAAGGAAAATGTGATAGAGGAGTACATGCACTCAATAGTGAATTTGATGGTGTTAAAAGAATTTAGATCCTCTAAATATTAGATTTTTATTTTAGAGGATAAAGTGAAATCTCTTATTAGTGAATGTTTTTTTTTTTCATTTTTTTTTGGAAAAGTATAAGGTATTAACATATTATCTGCCAATTTATTGCTAACAATAATTAATTATTATATTTTAAACATATATATAAAAAGACACATCTAGAAAATATATCTATAAAGATACTTCTATTAAATATAGTCATAAAAAAAATATTTTTATTAGACACATCTACAAAGACACTTCTATTAAACACAATTATAAATAAGAATTGGCAGAAATTGACAGAAATATTATTAATAACGTAGTAGAATTGTTCTTCTTTTAGTCTTACCTATAAAATAAATAATAATAAATCATATTTTATCTTCTAAATTAAAATTTAAAATTTAGAAGATCTAATTCTATGTTAAAGAGACGGCCCCATTTTACGATGGTAAAGTCGTATTTGGTGTCGTAATGTTTTTGCGTTAACGGTATGATTTTTATTTAAAAAAAGAAAAAAAGTTTTCTCGCATTAAGCGAGATGCATTCTTTTAAAAAATTTTAAAATGTTCTTTTGCATTCTGCGAGATGCACAAACTTTTTTTTTATATCTTCTCTAAGAGTACAAAAAGTAGAGGATTCACCATATGTAAAAGTAACACTACCGAAAGTACATCTTCAATAATATTTTTATATAAAAATTTTTCAGTCCAGAGATGTATATTATACAAATTTGACAATAATAATAAAAAATAATATCTAAAATTATCTCATATAATATAATAATTTTATACATATATAATATTTATGATTATATATTTATTATATTTAAAATTATATAATTATAATAATAATAATAATAATAATAATTAAATAAAATAATTTTAAGCTATTTGGATTGTCAAAACGCGTGCTCATTAAAGATCAAAACTCAAATTAGTATGGAATGATTTACATGTATGTGGACCGGGCATGTCAATACCAACTAACATTTCCATTATTACGGCATAGAGATATACTATCTTGGTGAGTGATGGATAATATAATTTGTGGGAAATTCAATAAGTGTGTTGATGATGAAATTCATGAGCTGGCCTTTTCATCGGATCCCGATCGAATATAATATCTCATTCCAATTGCACTAATGCTAGCTACCACATAATAATTCTGCATGAAACTAAAGGGCACCTACCGACAATTCAACTCCAAGATTGACACTATAAATTTCTCCACATAAAACGTGTAACATTCATGTGCTACCAATTAAGATGTTGAAAAATGCGATATGCGGTATATATAAAGAGAAAGAGAGAGCTGAAATATACTATATACGTAACGCTCAATTTATTCCATGTGGCTAGTTTAATTTCCTCGAATTCGATCGGTGTGACCATAAAGTTTGTCTTATAGTTTCACATGAGCTTTGAATAGCATAGCATGAGCACAACTCATACCAAACATATGCACAAATAAAATCAACAAAAATGTTCCGTGTCAAGATGCCCAACACACTCGTGTTTAATCAAATATTGAGGTTCGAATCTCACTTTATATATACGTAATAATTTATTAGTTAACAACAAATTTTAAATAGAGCTGTCAAACTGGGAGATACAGTGTAAAAAACATATTGCATATGCACATCATTCATTATTGTCACTAAGTGACAAAATAATTCCATAAAAGTAGTTTTAGTTTAAATTGCTAAATCATGATCTTCTAATTCAGACCATTTCGCATGCACAGAAAGCAAGGTTTAATTTTACAAAATTGGTAGACAAAGCCAACTTGAAAGCTAAGGTGCCTAAAAAATTCAAATGTTTAGTACGTACTTAATTTTACAGAGTCATTAGCTAGAATATATTTGTGGAACCTGAATGAGGCTTCACATAATTTCTGTTTGCTTGGCTGTTTCATCAATTTAGTGGCAAATGTTTATCCCATAAACAATCTTAATTGTTCTCAGTTTCTTTAGCTTTTTTACGCGAAATTCAGAGGATGGTATTTCTCAAAATTGATGATGCAGTAATTTAGTAAAAGAACGAATCTATAAAGAGTAAATATTAAAGGCTGAAAAAGTCAAACTTCATTATTATCAAGGGAACTCAATTGCATTCAGAAATATAGGGGGCAACACCTATTGTAAATGGGAGTAGCAAGACCAGCACGGAACTTTTATGAAACTAGAAAAACCACAAATTGCATGAGATGTTCTTGCATGATACAATTCTAACTTGTAACACCTAACATACTCATTCTATTATTGTTAGATCCAATTAAGAATCCCTGTCATCTCTTATTTATCCACTCTCTCCATGGCTCCATTATGGAATTTTTTTTTTATCAAATGAATTGAATAGTCTCCAATCTTAAGGATTACAAACTCACTCACATCAAACTAATACACATAATATTTAAGGGATCCACTATTTGGCCTAATCAAATTTCAAACTCGGATATACTTATTGCAAGGCATATATGGTAATCACTGGACTATTATTGATTTTTTTTTATTTTTTTTTGGAAAGTGACCATTATTGAAAAGGGCTATGTTAGGTAACTAATGACTTTTTTGAACAACATGAATAATGAATTTTAAAATTGGCCCAATTCAAGTAAAACACATTACACCCCCAAATTACTCACCTAAATCTTAATATTAGAATAACCATCTAATTATTTCTATTATAAGTTCAGGATACAGCCGTTTACTCTCCATACAACTCTCGTATTTCTGCCTGTTTGAAACTTCCACTGCCTAATGTCCGGTGTCGGAGGTCTTATGGGACCCTCTCATGAGCATCAACCTACAGTAGAAGAACAAGACCAACTTAAGAGAAGCATTAAAAAGGTAAGAAAAGATGGAGAAGGTTTCACTGGTACTCAACTTCTCCTACCGAGAGATGAGGAATGGATGCGAGACAGCATAAAAGTAGAGGAAAATTTTAAAGCTGAAAAATCTTTTGCCCAGATGGTAAGAGGTGGACCCACTAAAGACCAAATGGAAGAAGACATCGTTGAACTTGGTAAAGAAGGAAACATAAGCAGTGAAGATGACAAAGAAGAGAAAGAGCATCGGGGAGAAGAAACTGACACTTGCAACACAGAGAACATAAGAGTAGAAAAGACAAAAGAGGGCCTTTATAATATCGTCATTAGCAATGCTATTGAGAGAGATCTTTGGAAACCATGGTTGAATACCTTAATAGCGAAGTTGATGGGTAGAAGGGTGGGATATGCTGCTATCAAAAGAAGGTTAGAGACCATGTGGAGCAAAACTGTAGACGTTATCGACTTAAGTAACGATTTTTATCTAGTCAAATTCTATGCTAGTGAGGATTTTGACTTTGCCCTCATGGATGGGCCTTGGAAGGTTTATGACCACTACCTAACAGTCAGACTGTGGGAGCCAAATTTTAATCCACTAAGAGCTACAATTGACAAAATCACAGCATGGGTGAGGTTACCGGATTTGCCGATTGAGCTTTATGACAGAACCATATTGAGGAGAATAGGTAATCTTATTGGAAGAATGGTGAAGGTTGACAATAACACAGCCAATCTATGTAGAGAAAAATTTGCCCGACTATGTGTAGAGGTAGATCTCACCAAACCTTTGATGGGAAAGTATTTGTTTAATGGAGAAGAGTACCATGTGGAGTATGAAGGAATCCACCAAATCTGTTTTTCATGTGGAAG
Source organism: Arachis ipaensis (assembly GCF_059453495.1). Lineage (NCBI taxonomy): Eukaryota > Viridiplantae > Streptophyta > Magnoliopsida > Fabales > Fabaceae > Arachis > Arachis ipaensis. The sequence goes on from NC_142441.1 coordinate 13,382,671, forward strand.
AATAGACCATGATCAACAGCATTGCAATATAAGAAAAGAGAAAGAGGTGGCAGCAAGAGTAGAAAATAGCGAACAAAGCACATACGAAAACGAAGAAAATTAGTATGAAAAACAAAATGAGTAAATTGCAAAAGAACCAGCAATGAAAAACAATTTGATCAAAAAAAATAAAGGCAAGAAAATTATGATAGAGCAGAATGACAACTATGGAGCATAGATGGTAGTGCAGAGGCCAAAAAGGGGAAAGAAAAATGAGAAAACCAAACAGGGAGGCAGATCAAACAGAGCTAAAGAGAATCAGAGCAACAAAGAAAACCAGTCCAAATATAGTGTTCTACAAGTGGAAGACTCAACACCAGAGCATGAGGAAAGGATTGAAGTAGCACAAGGAGAAGAGCAACGAAACAACAATGATACTATAAAGGAAAACAAAACTACAAATAGAGAAAATATACAAACAAAACAGAAGAAAAACGCAGAAAACAAACAGACCCAGTTTAAAGAAAAAAACTGAAGTGGATAATAGAAAAATAGGTAGTAAAGCTACAGAAATTTTCTTGACAGCACCACAATACAAGAAAGAAGGAGAAAGACAAATAAAAAAAAGCACACAACAAAGACCACAAAGAAGTCATTCACCATGAAGAAAATTAGGTAGAGGAAAATTTCTCTTCACCAACAATAATGGAAGAAGAGATTGCACCCTCAATCCAATCCCCACCAAATCAAAGAAAGCCACCTGATCCCATGGTCACAAATGAAAGAAGAGAAAGATACACATCAAAGATTACTTAAGGGAGTGGATTTTACAACCCCTATTAGTAGTGTGCTGAATGACACTCAGATGCACTTAGCCTGATGTTGTTTCTTATGTATCCTTTGGTTTTTATTTATTTTTTTGTTTCTATTTAATGATTAGTCTAATTTGGAATGTGAGAGGTGCGGCTAGTGGTACCTTCAGACACACTCTTAAAAATATGATAAATCAATACAAACCTGACATCACTATTCTTCTTTAAATTAAATGTAGTGGAGATACAGCCTCTAGAGTTATTCAACATCTTGGGTGGAATTTGGATTCTCTGAAACAGGATGGACGTTGACATCACCATGATGAAAATGCATAGTCAATACATACATGTTAGAGTTCAAACCCATGAAGAGAAAGAGTGGTATTTAACTGCGGTCTATGCTAGTCCAAATAATCAAATCAGAAAATTTTTGTGGCCAAAACTTTTGCACATTGCGAACTCAATGGCAGGAGATTGGCTCGTAGCTGGAGATTTTAATGAAATTAAAGAAGCATCGGAAAAGAAAGGATAGGCAGCAGTGAATATCAGAGTGTGCAATATTTTTTCAAATTAGATCAATAGTTGCGGACTCGTTGGCCCTAGATTTACCTAGAAAGGTCCTAAATGGGAAGGTCAAGACAGAGTCTTTAAGAGACTGGATAGAGCCTTATCAAATCACTCTTGGAGAACGAGATTTCATGAAGCGACTACTGAAGTTCTTACCAGAACAAACTCAGATCATCATCCCATCCTCATTCGAAATGTGAAGCTTATTAACAGAGAAGGCAAAAAGCCCTTTAGATTTGAGGCTATGTGGACTCACCATCCAGACTTCTAAAACTACCTCAAAGATAGCTGGAACAGAGATAACACCCTCCCTTCGACATTAAGAAACCTAAAGGATGATCTGCTGAAGTGGAATAAAGATATTTTGGAAACATATTCAATGCTAAGAGAACTATATTGAACAAAATCACAGGGATCCAAAGGGGTGCCTTTTATGGAAATAACCCCTTTTTAGAGGAGTTAGAGCAAAAATTAAATAAAGAACTCAATGACATTTTGGATAAAGAGAAAATCTTTTGGATGCAGAAATCTAGGCAAAAATGGATTATCGAGGGAGATAGAAATACTAGATATTATCATACCAAAACCATCATAAGATGAGGAAAGAATAAGATTTTAAAGTTGAGAGACACAAACGAAAATTGGATAGAAGATGAAAATACCTTAAAGACTCACATCATCAACCACTTTTAGAAAATCTATCAAGAAAAGGTAACTTTTTGTCTAATTAATAATTTAACAATAACATTACTTAACTTTAGTGATGTTGATTGCAGGAAATTCATATCAACACCTATGGAATGGGAAATCAAGAAGGCTTTATTCAACATTGGATCCCTAAAAGCATCTAGAAGTGATGGATTTCCAGTCCTCATATACAAAAATAATTGGAAAATTATGAAGAGCAAGTTGTGTGATTTTATCTGGAGCTGCTGGAGGAATCCCAACCTTATCAAAAAGTGTAACAACACTCTCCTTGTCCTGGTTCCCAAGATCAACAACCCCAAATTCATCAACCAATTCAGGCCTATTGCTTTGTGCAATGCTAGCTACAAAGTAATAACAAAGATCATGGTGGACAGAATTAAACCATACCTAAATGACAAGATCGCAGTTCACCAATCCAGTTTTATACCCGAAAGAAAAATACAAGACAACATTCTTATAGCAAAAGAGATGATACACATTATGAAAAAAATGAAAGAAAAAAAATAATTCATGGCTATTAAAATTGATTTTGAAAAAGCCTATGATACGCTTAATTGGGAATTCATAAAGAAAAGGCTTTAGAATTTCAAGTTCCCTTACCACTTTATAAACCTTATCATGAATTGCATCCAATTAGTGAATTACAGTGTGATATGGAATGGAAACAGAACTGAAAAATTTACCCCTATCAGAGGGCTGAGACAGGGAAATCCTCTATCCCCTATCTCTTTGTCATTGCAATGGATGCCCTGTCTTATCTCATTGAAGAGCAGGTTCAGAGTGGAGGATGGAAAGCTATCAGAGTTGGAAGAGAAGGACCAGACATCTCTCATCTTATGTTCGCAGACGACTTGCTGCTATTTACAGAGGCAACTATGGAACAAATAAATAGTCATAGAAGTGTTGGAGGCGTTTTATAATGTGACCGGGTTGAATATTAATAAAGAAAAGTCTTCCATAGTTTTTTCAAAGAAAAACCAACCAAACACCAGAGAGGATATAACAAAGCTAACCAGGTTTAGAGAAGAAAGAGACTTAGGCAGATATTTGGGGCTATGATAACAAATAATCAGAAGGGGAAAGAAAATTATAAAGACATGTTGGGAAGAATGCAGAATAAGCTTAAGGGGTGGAAGGACAAATGTCTGTCCTTTGCAGGGAGATTAACTCTAGCACAATCAGTGTTAAGTTCAACCTTAAATTTTAATATGCAACACGAGAAGATTCTGAGAGAAATCTGCCGAGAAGTAGAAAAGATCCAAAAAAATTTCATTTGGGATGAGGACAACAATCAACGAAAAATGCATCTGATTGGGTGGAAAACTCTTTATCAGCCAAAACATGAAGGAGCCTTGGATTTTGTGACCTAACAACAGTGAATGATGCTTTTTTGCTCAAAATTTTATGGCAAGCCAAAGAAAATCCAGAAGCGTTTTAGATAAAAGTGTTAAGTCATAATTACTGCAATGGAGGAAGCTTGAACAATCAAATCAAAGTGAAGACTACAAATTCCTCTCTTTGGAAGGAGTTGATGAAATTATGGCCTATGTTTCAAAATTTCTCCACCACATTGAAAATGGACTATCAACTCTGTTTTGGAAACATCAATGGGTGGAAGAAGAAGGTTGTCTATTCAATTTGGCTCTAAATCCTGACTCAATTGACCCCGATAACTTTGTTTGAGAATGGACAAATCCAAATGGAGACTAGGATATAGACAAGCTCCACCAAAACTTTCCCCCCAAATATTATGAAAAAAATCATTGTTATCCCTACTCCCCAAGCAGAATTAAAAGATGATAGAATTGGATGAAAACTATCACAGGATGGTGATTTCTCTTTAAATGCTATATATAAATCTCTTAGGAACTGGTCGAAAGAAGAAAATACCATATGGAAAAAGGTATGGAGTTGGAAGGGACCACAAAGGGCTAAAATTTTTCTCTGGACAGCTATGCACAGGAGAATCATGACAAACCAAAGAAAAGCAAAGATATTTGGTGGTATAGAAAATTGCTCTCTCTGCAATAGTGGAATAGAAGATACTTTATATGCTCTGAGAAATTGTCCCAAAACATCCACCATATGGGTCAATTTGCTGAAAAGTAATGAAATCCCAGACTTTTTCCAATCAAACTGGGATGACTGGATTGGAGTGAATTTACAGAAGCAATTAGGGAAGAACGATAACCTAAATTGGCTAGATACATTCATAACAACTTGTTGGAGAATTTGGTATTGAAGAAATAAAGAAATGCATGATACTAGTTACAACAGACCACAACAACCACATCAAGAAATCTACAAACAGGTGCAAGATATTAAAAAAGCATGAGAAGGATTACCTGGTAGGAAAGCAGAGAGGAAGAACTGAGAGAAACATTGGCTGGCATCCTCCTCCGAGGGGTTGGATTAAATTAAACACTGACGGCACAGCGCAGGGGAATCCAGTTGTTACTGGGTGCGACGGTCTCCTCATGAATGAAGAAGGAAATTGGATCGCAGGCTTCACCCACAGGACAGGGGTTGGAACGGTGTTTCTAGCAAAACTTTGGGGAGTGAAAAATGGCCTCAATTTAGCGTGGACCATTAACTTCAAGAGAGTAGTGGTGGAAATTGATTCTGCAGCAGTGGTCAACCTTTTAAATAGAGGAAAGAAGTTGAAAAGTCATCCCAATACAAATGTTAGAGAGATAAATGACATGAAAAAGAAGGACTGAAACATATTTTTTGTACAAAATTATAGAAAAGGTAATAGATGTAT